>NC_047051.1:20769159-22035409 GCF_011762595.2 Tursiops truncatus
GAGGACTTCCACAGCCAGTCTTGCTCTTCTGCATCTCCTAAATGGTTGTTACAAATCAGGGACACAGCTTTTGCTTTTCAGAGGGGAACGTTTCATGTCCAGAAAGAGTATTTTTTTGCTGAGATCTGGTGCTGTCAGGTCCCTGTTGGCTCACTGCACTGCCTCCTTTCACTTTCTCCCCACACTTCTGCTCAATCTCAGCCCTTCTGGAAGCCCTTACGTCTGCTTTGGCATTTGAAGATCATATCGGTCTCCTAATTTGATGGGAAATAGAACTTGTGGAGTATTTTTACCATCACTTTGTTGATTCAGTACAATTTAAAGGAGGAAAATCGGGATCAATATTGATTTATGGCACCATGTTCCTACTGAAGTCCTCTCCAAACCAAAACTGAATCCAATGGGCACTTTAATTCTCAGCTCATACAGTTCCATCGGGATGCATTCTGTCTTAGATGAACACCAATAATAAATACTTGGGGAGACTTCCGGGAAGATGGCGGAAGAGTAAGACGCGGAGATCACCTTCCTCCCCACAGATACACCAGAAATACATCTACGCGTGGAACAACTCCTACGGAGCACCTACTGAACGCTGGCAGAAGACCTCAGACCTCCCAAAAGGCAAGGAACCCCCCACGTACCTGGTTAGGGCAAAAGAAAAAACTAAACAGAGACAAAAGGATAGGGACGGGTCCTGCACCAGCGGGAGAGAGCTGTGAAGGAGGAAAAGTGTCCACACACTAGGAAGCCCCTTCGCGGGTGGAGACTTCGGGAGGCGGAGTGGGGGAGCTTGGGAGCCGCGAAGGAGAGCACAGCAACAGGGGTGCGGAGGGCAAAGCGGACAGATTCCAGCGCAGAGGATCGGAACGACCGGAACTCGCCAGCCGAGAGGCTTGTCTGCTCGCCCGCCGGGGCGGGCGGGACTGGGAGCTGAGGCTCCGGCTTTTGTCGGAGCGCCGGGAGAGGACTGGGGTTGGCGGCGTGAACACAGCCTGCAGGGCGTTAGTGCACCGCGAGAGAGTCCGGGGAAAAGTCTGGACCTGCCGAAGAGGCAAGAGACTTTTACGTCCCTCTTTGTTTCCTGGTGCACGAGGAGAGGGGATTAAGAACGCTGCTTGAGAGAGCTCCAGGGACGGGCGCTAGCCGCGGCTAGAAGTGCGGAGCCCAGAGACAGACATGAGACGCTAGGGCCGCTGCTGCCGCCACCAGGAGGCCTGTGTGCGAACACAGGTCACTAGCCACACGCCCTTCCGGGGAGCCTGTGCAGCGCGCCACTGCCGGGGTCCCGGGATCCAGGGACAACTCCCCCGGGAGAACGCACGGCGCGCCTCAGGCTGCAACGTCACGCCGGCCTCTGCTGCCGCAGGCCCGCCCCACACTCCGTGACCCTCCCTACCCCCCGGCCTGAGTGAGCCAGAGCCTCCGGCCTGAGTGAGCCAGAGCCTCCGAATCAGCGGCTCCTTTAACCCCGTCCTGTCTGAGCAAAGAACAGACGCCCTCCGGCGACCTACACGCACAGGCGGGGCCAAATCCAAAGCTGAGCCCCTGGGAACTGTGAGAACAAAGAAGAGAAAGGGAAATCTCTCCCAGCAGCCTCAGAAGCAGCGGATTAAAGCTCCACAATCAACTTGATATACCCTGCATCTGTGGAATACCTGAATAGACAACGAATCATCCCAAATTAAGAAGCCCTGTGGATGAAAGGCTCTTGGGGCTGCAGCCAGGAGTCAGTGCTGTGCCTCTGAGGTGGGAGAACCAACTTCAGGACACTGGTCCACAAGAGGCCTCCCAGCTGCACATAATATCAAACAGCAAAAATCTCCGAGAGATCTCCATCTCAACGCCAGCACCCAGCTTCACTCAACGACCAGCAAGCCACAGGGCTGGACATCCTATGCCAAACAACTAGCAAGACAGGAACACAACCCCACCCATTAGCAGAGAGGCTGCCCAAAATCATAATAAGTCTACAGACACCCCAAAACACATCACCAGACGTGGACCTGCCCACCAGAAAGACAAGATCCAGCCTCATCCACTAGAACACAGGCCCTAGTCCCCTCCACCAGGAAGCCTACACAACCCACTGAACCAACCTTAGCCACTGGGGACAGACACAAAAAACAACAGGAACTACGAACCTTCAGCCTGCAAAAAAGGAGACCCCAAACACAGTAAGATAAGCAAATGAAAAGACAGAAAAACACACCGCAGATGAAGGAGCAAGATAAAAACCCACCAGACCTAACAAATGAAGAGGAAATAGGCAGTCTACCTGAAAAAGAATTCAGAATAATGATAGTAAGGTTGATCCGAAATCTTGGAGATAGAATGGACAATAGAATGGACAAAATGCAAGAATCAGTTAACAAGGACCTAGAAGAACTAAAGATGAAACAAGCAATTATGAACAACACAATAAATGAAATTAAAAGTACTCTAGATGGGATCAATAGCAGAATAACTGAGGCAGAAGAACGGATAAGTGACCTGGAAGATAAAATAGTGGAAATAACCAATGCAGAGCAGAATAAAGAAAAAAGAATGAAAAGAACTGAGGACAGTCTCAGAGACCTCTGGGACAACATTAAACGCACCAACATTCGAATTATAGGGGTTCCAGAAGAAGAAGAGAAAAAGAAAGGGACTGAGAAAATATTTGAAGAGATTATAGTTGAAAACTTCCCTAATATGGGAAAGGAAATAGTTAATCAAGTCCAGGAAGCACAGAGAGTCCCATACAGGATAAATCCAAGGAGAAATACGCCAAGACACATATTAATCAAACTGTCAAAAATTAAATACAAAGAAAACATATTAAAAGCAGCAAGGGAAAAACAACAAATAACACATAAGGGAATCCCCATAAGGTTAACAGCTGATCTTTCAGCAGAAACCCTACAAGCCAGAAGGGAGTGGCAGGACATACTGAAAGTGATGAAGGAGAAAAACCTGCAGCCAAGACTACTCTACCCAGCAAGAATCTCATTCAGATTTGATGGAGAAATTAAAACCTTTACAGACAAGCAAAAGCTGAGAGAGTTCAGCGCCACCAAACCAGCTTTACAACAAATGCTAAAGGATCTTCTCTAGGCAAGAAACACAAGAGAAGGAAAAGACCTATAATAACGAACCCAAAACAATTTAGAAAATGGGAATAGGAACATACATATTGATAATTACCTTAAATGTAAATGGACTAAATGCTCCCACCAAAAGACACAGATTAGCTGAATGGATACAAAAACAAGACCCTTATATATGCTGTCTACAAGAGACCCACTTCAGACCTAGAGACACATACAGACTGAAAGTAAGGGGATGGAAAAAGATATTCCATGCAAATGGAAACCAAAAGAAAGCTGGAGTAGCAATTCTCATATCAGACAAAATAGACTTTAAAATAAGGACTATTAAAAGAGACAAAGAAGGACACTACATAATGATCAAGGGATCGATCCAAGAAGAAGATATAACAATTGTAAATATTTATGCACCCAACATAGGAGCACCTCAATACATAAGGCAAATACTAACAGCCATAAAAGGGGAAATCGACAGTAACACATTCATAGTAGGGGACTTAAACACCCCACTTTCACCCATGGACAGATCATCCAAAATGAAAATAAATAAGGAAACACAAGCTTTAAATGATACATTAAACAAGATGGACTTAATTGATATTTATAGGACACTCCATCCAAAAACAACAGAATACACATTTTTCTCAAGTGCCCATGGAACATTCTCCAGGATAGATCATATCTTAGGTCACAATTCAAGCCTTGGTAAATTTAAGAAAATTGAAATTGTATCAAGTATCTTTTCTGACCACAACACCATGAGACTAGATATCAATTACAGGAAAAGATCTGTAAAAAGTACAAACACATGGAGGCTAAACAATACACTACTTAATAATGAAGTGATCACTGAAGAAATCAAAGAGGAAATCAAAAAATACCTAGAAACAAATGACAATGGTGACACAACGACCCAAAACCTGTGGGATGCAGCAAAAGCAGTTCTAAGGGGGAAGTTTATAGCAATACAAGCCCACCTTAAGAAGCAGGAAACATCTCGAATAAACAACCTAACCTTGCACCTCAAGCAATTAGAGAAAGAAGAACAAAAAAACCCCAAAGTTAGCAGGAGGAAAGAAATCATAAAAATCAGATCAGAAATAAATGAAAAAGAAATGAAGGAAACGATAGCAAAGATCAATAAAACTAAAAGCTGGTTCTTTGAAAGGATAAACAAAATTGATAAACCATTAGCTAGACTCATCAAGAAAAAAAGGGAGAAGACTCAAATCAATAGAATTAGAAATGAAAAAGGAGAAGTAACAACTGACACTGCAGAAATACAAAAGATCATGAGAGATTACTACAAGCAACTCTATGCCAATAAAATGGACAACCTGGAAGAAATGGACAAATTCTTAGAAAGGCACAGCCTGCCAAGACTGAATCAGGAAGAAACAGAAAATATGAACAGACCAATCACAAGCACTGAAATTGAAACTGTGATTAAAAATCTTCCAACAAGCAAAAGCCCAGGACCAGATGGCTTCACAGGCGAATTCTATCAAACATTTAGAGAAGAGCTATCACCTATCCTTCTCAGACTCTTCCAAAATATAGCAGAGGGAGGAACACTCCCCAGCTCATTCTACGAGGCCACCATCACCCTGATACCAAAACCAGACAAGGATGTCACAAAGAAAGAAAACTACAGGCCAATATCACTGATGAACATAGACGCAAAGATCCTCAACAAAATACTAGCAAACAGAATCCAACAGCACATTAAACGGATCATACACCATGATCAAGTGGGGTTTATTCCAGGAATGCAAGGATTCTTCAATATACGCAAATCAATCAACGTGATACACCATATTAACAAATTGAAGGAGAAAAACCATATGATCATCTCAATAGATGCAGAGAAAGCTTTTGACAAAATTCAACACCCATTTATGATAAAAACCCTGCAGAAAGTAGGCATAGAGGGAACTTTCCTCAACATAATAAAGGCCATATATGACAAGCCCACAGCAAACATCATCCTCAATGGTGAAAAACTGAAAGCATTTCCACTAAGATCAGGAACAAGACAAGGTTGCCCACTCTCACCACTCTTATTCAACATAGTTTTGGAAGTTTTAGCCACAGCAATCAGAGAAGAAAAGGAAATAAAAGGAATCCAAATCAGAAAAGAAGAAGTAAAGCTGTCACTGTTTGCAGATGACATGATCCTATACATAGAGAACCCTAAAGATGCTACCAGAAAACTACTAGAGCTAATCAATGAATTTGGTAAAGTGGCAGGATACAAAATTAATGCACAGAAATCTCTGGCATTCCTATATACTAATGATGAAATATCTGAAAGTGAAATCAAGAAAACACTCCCATTTACTATTGCAACAGAAAGAATAAAATACCTAGGAATAAACCTACCTAAGGAGACAAAAGACCTGTATGCAGAAAATTATAAGACACTGATGAAAGAAATTAAAGATGATACAAATAGATGGAGAGATATACCATGTTCTTGGATTGGAAGAATCAACATTGTGAAAATGATTCTACTACCCAAAGCAATCTACAGATTCAATGCAATCCCTATGAAACTACCACTGGCATTTTTCACAGAACTAGAACAAAAAATTTCACAATTTGTATGGAAACACAAAAGACCCCGAATAGCCAAAGCAATCTTGAGAACGAAAAATGGAGCTGGAGGAATCAGGCTTCCTGACTTCAGACTATACTACAAAGCTACAGTAATCAAGACAGTATGGTACTGGCACAAAAACAGAAAGATAGATCAATGGAACAGGATAGAAAGCCCAGAGATAAACCCACGCACATATGGTCACCTTATCTTTGACAAAGGAGGCAGAAATGTACAGTGGAGAAAGGACAGCCTATTCAATAAGTGGTGCTGGGAAAACTGGACAGCTACATGTAAAAGTATGAGATTAGATCACTCCCTAACACCATACACAAAAATAAGCTCAAAATGGATTAAAGACCTAAGTGTAAGGCCAGAAACTATCAAACTCTTAGAGGAAAACATAGGCAGAACACTCTATGACATAAATCACAGCAAGGTCCTTTTTGACCCACCTCCTAGAGAAATGGAAATAAAAACAAAAGTAAACAAATGGGACCTAATGAAACTTAAAAGCTTTTGCACAGCAAAGGAAACCATAAAGAAGACAAAAAGACAACCCTCAGAATGGGAGAAAATATTTGCAAATGAAGCAACTGACAAAGGATTAATCTCCAAAATTTACAAGCAGCTCATGCAGCTTAATAACAAAAAAACAAACAACCCAGTCCAAAAATGGGCAGAAGACCTAAATAGACATTTCTCCAAAGAAGATATACAGAGTGCCAACAAACACATGAAAGAATGCTCAACATCACTAATCATTAGAGAAATGCAAATCAAAACGACAATGAGATATCATCTCACACCAGTCAGAATGGCCATCATCAAAAAATCTAGAAACAACAAATGCTGGAGAGGGTGTGGAGAAAAGGGAACCCTCTTACACTGTTGGTGGGAATGTAAATTGATACAGCCACTGTGGAGAACAGTATGGAGGTTCCTTAAAAAGCTACAAATAGAACTACCATATGACCCAGCAATCCCACTACTGGGCATATACCCTGAGAAAACCATAATTCAAAAAGAGTCATGTACCAAAATGTTCATTGCAGCTCTATTTACAATAGCCCAGAGATGGAAACAACCTAAGTGTCCATCATCGGATGAATGGATAAAGAAGATGTGGCACATATATACAATGGAATATTACTCAGCCATAAAAAGAGATGAAATTGAGCTATTTGTAATGAGGTGGATAGACCTAGAGTCTGTCATACAGAGTGAAGTAAGTCAGAGAGAGAGAGACAAATACCGTATGCTAACACGTATATATGGAATTTAAGAAAAAAAAAATGTCATGAAAAACCTAGGGGTGAAACAGGAATAAAGACACAGACTTACTAGAGAATGGACTTGAGGCTATGGGGAGGGGGAAGGGTAAACGGTGACAAAGCGATAAAGAGGCATGGACATATATACACTACTAAACGTAAGGTAGATAGCTAGTGGGAAGCAGCCGCATAGCACAGGGAGATCAGCTCGGTGCTTTGTGACCGCCTGGAGGGGTGGGATAGGGAGGGTGGGAGGGAGGGAGACGCAAGCGGGAAGAGATATGGGAACATATGTGTATATATAACTGATTCATTTTGTTGTGAAGCTGAAACTAACATACCATTGTAAAGCAATTATACTCCAATAAAGATGTTTAAAAAAAAATACTTGGAATTATATCAATATAGACCAAATAAATGAAGGTTAGTTCATTTTATTGATGTCATTCTGATAGGTGGGAATTATATTTCCTCTCTTTGTCCTTATTTCCTTTATCATAATTAACACATGGCCAACTCTAGAAGCAAAGGAAGCTGGGAAATTGAGTATTTCAATTTTCTAGCTCTTATATTAGAAATGACCAGAGGAGATGAGGGTTGGATATAGATGTTAGGTTTGCCAAAAATGGTGTCTTCTGCAATTTCAGTAGTAAGGCGGAACATGGACACAGGTTCAGTCCTGTTGATACCAACCTCTTAAAACTTAACAGTAGTCCAGAGGCCTGGGTTCTAATCCTACTTCTGCCACAAACTGGCAGTGGGACCTCGAGCAAGCCATTGTACCTTGGCTTTCTCATCTATCAAGTAAGCAGGTGCTAGAGAATCATAAGATTTAGACAGAAAGCTGACATACAATGGCTCAGAGACAGGCCAAAGATGTGTCAGTTGGCTTGCCAGGAACTAAGAGCACAGGATAGGAAAAGGTCTCACTGCTTAGCAATGAGAGTGAGGAATAGGACAGGATTTTGACTATGAAAATCCTCCAATGCTTCTCAATCTTCCTACATCACAAATTTAATTCAGGTTATGGCTTCTGAGAAAAAAAAAAGTTATGGCTTCTGGGTCAGATTTTCCTCCTGACATTAATATAGATTAAATATATCTTAGCTAGCAAGCTAGACAGACAGACAGACAGATGCTCTATCTACTTATCTACTTCTCCAAGTAATAATTTAGGGAACAGAATGGGAGAAAAATATTTACAAACGATGCGACTACAAGGGGCTTAATTTCCAAAATATACAAACAGCTCATACAACTCAACAACAAAAAAAACCAGACAACCCAATCCAAAAACGGGCTGAAGAACTTCATAGACATTTCTCCAAAGAAGAAATACAGATGGCCAATAGGCAAGTGAAAAGATGCTCAATGTCGCTAATTATTAGAGAAATGCAAATCAAAACTGCAACGAGGTACCACCTTACACCAGTCAGAATGGCCATCATTAAAAAGTCTACAAATAATAAATCCTGGAGAGCATGTGGAAAAAAGGGAACCCTCCTACACTCTTGATGGGAATGTAAATTGGTACAGCCACTATGAAAACCAATATGGAGGTTCCTTAAAAAACTAAAAATAGAATTACCATATGAACCAGCAGTCCCATTCCTGGGCATACATCCATAAAAAACTAATTTGAAAAGATACATGCACCCCATTGTTCATAGCAGCACTATTCACAATAGCCAAGACATGGAAACAACCTAAATGTCCACTGACAGATGAACGGATAAGGAAGATATGGTACATATATACAGTGGAATATTACTCAGCCATAAAAAAGAATGAAATAATGCCATTTGCAGCAACATGGGTGGACCTGGAGATTACCATACTAAGTGAAGTAAATCAGAAAGAGAAAGACAAATACCATATGATATCACTTATATGTGGGATCTAAAATATGAAATAAATTAACCTATCTATGAAACAGAAATAGAATCATGGACATAGAGAACAGACTTGTGGTTGCTGAGGGGGTGAGGTTTGGGCGAGGGATGAAGTGGGAGGTTGGTGTTAGCAGATATAAGCTTTTATATATAGAATGGATAAACAACAACGTCCTACTGTAGAGCACAGGGAACTATACTCAATATCCTATGATAAACCATAATGGAGAAGAATATTTTAGAAAGAATGTACATATATGTAAAACTAAATCACTTTGCTGTACAGCAGTAATTAACACAACATTGTAAATCAACTATACTTCAATTAAAAAAAAAACTAAGGGAACTATTCTTGAACATGGGCTGGACTTGATGACTCATCTCTAACAAATGGAGAAGCATGGATGGTGAAGGTGAGTGACTACAAGCCTAGGTCATAAAAGGCATTTTGGCTTCTTATTTGCTCTCTTGGATCACTTGCTCTGGGGAAGCCAGCTGCCATGTCACAAGAACATTTCCAACCACTCTTTGGAGAAGTCCATGTGGTGAGAAACAAAGGAAGGTTTTCTGTCAATAGCCATTTGAGTGTTCCATCTTGGAAACAGATCCTCCAGCCCCAGTCAAGCCTTCAAGCCTTCTTTCTAATTCTTTAGCTTAGTTCAGTGTTGTTAAACTGGATTTGTTCCTTCCTCAGAAGAGGTAAAAGATATGTCATTTAAATCACACCTTTTACATTTGTCTGTTTACATATTATCTGCAAAACAAACTGTATCTAGAGATAGCTGGGATTTGAAGATTACTGGAATATAATTTGCAGATCTTTCAACCTGCATCCTTTAATCATTCCACATAAGCTCTAATTATCAGCAGAATTCTTCTGTAGGTACAGCTATATCCAAGAAAACATTGGACCAAATAACAAAAGTCTATTCAAATTAAATGAGCTAAGCATTTTAAATTGCTGTGTAAACTGTAATTTACTATGCAAACGCAAGATACCTGCAGCTATCATTTTCATCTAACCAATTCTTTATAGAATAATGTTATGGGCTGAACTGCTTCCCCCTCACCAACTTCATATTTTGAAATCCCAATACCTCAGAAGGTAACATATTTGGAGATGAGGTCTTTAAAGAAGTGATTAAGTTATAATGAAACAGGATGGGACCCTAATCCAATATGACTGATGTCCTTATGAGGAAGAGACACCAGGGGTGTGTATACACCGAGGAGCAACCATGTGAAGAGGCAGCAAGAGAGACAACCGTCTGCACACCAAGGCGAGAGGAAGTCAACCTGGCCAGCACCTTGATCTGCACTTCCAGCGTCCAGAACTGAGAAAAAATAAATTTCTGTTTTTAACCCACTCTGTGATGCCATGCTACGGCAGCCCTAGCAAGTGGATATAGCTGGTCCCTTCTCCACCCTGTACATCCTTACAGCCACAGTTCAAGTATAGGAGGTTCACCTCATTATCTTTAAAATACTCAAAGAATAAAGTTTTTGATTAAACATTGCAAGTTGCATCCAAGAACAACCATTAAGTATACCATACAACAATCTATCTACAATTAATCGAGCCCAACAGTAGTTCATTCTTGCATAACCAACAAATGAGGGCAAAACACCCTGCTATTTATACAGGATTCCTAGCACTTGCAGGCGGGCAATGGGGAATTCCACTTTATTTAACGAGTGATAAGAAGCATCGGGAGAACTATATGAAAATGAAGGATGATTCTGATTTAAAAGCACATTAAGTTTGGAAACTAAACAAAAACATCAAAACGACACAAAACATCCATTAATACTAAATCCTTGGTCTCATTTCTTGAGTTAGACCATGCTTATCATTCAGACACCCCCATTCAGATCCATTCTCCCCACTGCCACCAGAATAATCTTTCTAAGTTACCCTAAAATACAGATGTGATCGACCTGTTTTCTAGCTGGGGTCTTGGCACTGTCAAATAATAACCTTAAGCAAGTCAATTAGTCTCTCTGAGTGTCACTTTCTCAAGCTATACAGTAAGGGAGTTGGGTTGTAGGCTATTTTAAGTTTCCAGGAATTTCTCTGTCACTCCTCCGCTTAAAAATCTGTGAATGCTTCCTGTTTTCCATGGAAAAAATCCAAACACATGCTTGGTCTGTAAAGGCCCTTCACAGTCTCACCCCAATCTACCTTCTAGCTGCATCTCCCTCCCATTACGACCTCCAATGGCTCCGTGTGCTTGTTCATCCTCTGTGAGATTCTGAGCATCTTGGATACTGTGTCTTCATCCACCTTTGTGTGTCCGACGTAAGACACTGACAGGGTTCAGAACAAGCTACCCCAGGGCTTACCTGGTGGTCCACAGGTAAGGGAAGATCCCACATGCTGCGCGGCAACTAAGCCCACGCACCACAACTACTGAGCCCATGCACCACAACTACTGAGCCCATGCGCCGCAACTACTGAAGCCCGCGCTCTGCAACAAGAGAAGCCACCGCAATGAGAAGCCCGCGCACCGCAACAGAGTAGCCCCTGCTCGCCGCAACTAGAGAAAGCCCACGTGCAGCTTTCAAGAACAAGCTACCCCAAAATATGGCACCTTGGTGTGCTATTTTAGGCTGAAGGAATTTGAGAAAAACAGCAGCAGAAAGATCTCTGACCTTCCCCCACCCTTTTCCCTTGAAATAGGTCCCAAGAGCCTCATGTGAGAGGTGTCCTCCCTTCTCTCCAAGACGGTGGGATGCCGAGAAGCGTCCAAGCAAGCAGGTCTTGCAGAGTTTCCCCCAGCTTATTACACTTAGCTGCTACCCCCTTCATCCCATCATATTTCTCCACAACCTTCCACTCTTCATCAAACCTAGCAGAAAAGCATTCAAGTTTAACTGCTGCTTCGAGTCTTCATTTTCTTATGAGAGCTCCTGTGTCATATAAATCTATATCAGATAAATCTGAATGCTTTTCTCCTGTTAATCTACCAGTTTAATTTTCAGACCTAGCCAGGGATCCTAAAAGGGTTGAGGAAAACTTTTTCCTCCCCTACATCCCAGTGCCAGACATAGAAATACTTTCTTAGTAAATGTTGGATGTTGCTTCTGCCCTGAGTACCACCTGCCTACTTATCACTCCAGGGCCTCCTTTATTATTTATCAGATTTCTATTTATCCTTTAGATACAGTTCAAACGCCACTTCGGTGAATTTTTTCTTTTCCTGTTCCAAATTAAACACTCTGTCCTCTCTGCACTTTTTTTTTTTTTTTTTTGCCTACCATAGCACTTCTCCACTGTACATTATTAGAGTCCCTATTATGTCACTTCTGCGGTTGTATTCTAGTTGGTTGGATATGTGTCCAGATTATTTTCCAGATTAGGAACAACTTGTATTCAGAGACCATTTTTTGCTTTTGCTTTTTTTTTTTTTTTTTTTGGCCACACTGCTCGGCATGTGGGATCTTAGTTCCCCAGTCAGGGATCGAACCCGTGCCCCCTGAAGTGGAAGCACGGAGTCCTAAGCACTGGAATGCCAGGGAATTCCCCCAGAGACCATTTGAAACTGAACTTTTTAGTCCCCATTCCCATGTCGTTCCAGTGCTTTTTCACTTGAACATAGTGTTAAATTAATTCAACAAGGAGGCTATTAGACTGAGGCGGCTCTAACGCCTTAGCAGCCTATGCAGGCAAACCAAAGCATAAGCCTGAAATGCTTCAAGGTTCAGAAATCAAAATCTAAGGACATATCATATGATACCACTTATATGTGGCATCTAAAATATGACACAAATGAACTTATCTACGAAACAGAAATAGACTCACAGGGAACAGACTGATAGGTGCCAAAGGGGAAAGGAGATGGGGGAGGGATGGATTAGGAGTTTGGGGTTAGCAGGTGCAAACTATTATTTATAGAATGGATAAACAACAGGGTCCTACTGTATAGCACAGGGAACTATAGTCAATATCCTGTGATAAACCATAATGGAAAAGAATATATGTAACAATCACGTTACTGTACAGCAGAAATTAACACAACATTGTAAATCAACTAAACTTCAATAAAATAAATTAAAAAAAAAAGAAAAACAAAAACAAGCCTAAGGACAACCAGTCACAAGCAGCCAATGAAGCTTTCCCAGGTGAGGCAACAGATTAAGCGACAGCCAATCAAATAAGTTCCTTGCTTTGCTTCTTCCTCTTCTCTATAAAAGTCATGTTGCAGCTCCCCTTGGAGAAGGGGCTCCTAACCACTTCCGGTTTGGTGCTGCCCAATTTGAAACTCTTAAGATTCTTTTTATTTTTTTTATTGAAGTACAGTTGAATTACAATGTTGTGTTAGTTACTGTACAGCAAAGTGGCTCAGTTAGACATATATATTCTTTTTCATCGTGGTTTATCACAGGCTATTGAATATCATTCCCTGTGCTATACCGTAGGACGTTGCTGTTTATCCATTCTATATATAATAGTTTGCATCTGCTAGCCCCAAACTCCCAATTCATCCCTCTCCCATCCCCCGACCCCTGCCTCGGCAACCACCAGTCTATTCTCAATGTCCCTGATTCTGTTTCTGAAACTCTTAAGATTCTTAACATGCTTCAGTTTATCTTTTAACAACAGTGAACGTAGATGTTTACTGAATCCAGTTGTGGTAGGTTAAAATTTTCTACTCTGTCATACAATTTTTTCCTTTGGATTTATTCAAGTAAGGACAGGAGTTTTGTGATAGAACCATTATACTTGGTCAGGTTCTAGTTAACTCCACTTAAAATTTTCATCCTTTTAGTGTAGGGTTTTTTTTTTTTTCATATTAACATGCAAATATAGGTCATAGAGATTTCTTAGGCCTCATTAATTTTTACTCTCTAGTTGCCAGACTTGAGTTCTCTGCATTATTTTTGCATGTCAATTTCATCTGTGATGGGGAAAAAGGACAAAATGATTAAAAATAATAATTATTTTAAAATGAAAACTAGGATACAGTTTTTACATTTGTGGCAGCAATCCCATTTCAATTATTATCTTCATTCTTGCTGTCTCAGGCCCCCCCGTGGATAAAAGCCAATTTTTTCCATCTGCACTGCTGTCTCATGTGTAATATTTATAAATTCATTACAACTGTTCCAAACCATCAAGGGCAATTGAAGGTAGCAATAAACTTTGTCAAAACTGTTACTATGGTTAACCGGTTGCCTAGGACATTCACCATCAAGGATTTAGCTTCAGGAAGTTAACTAGCAAACCTGGTTACAACCACTAATGAGCAGCCTTGAAGAGATTATTGCTTAATTAATCTTTGTATTGTGCTAATGAAAATGTTAAATAGGTTCATTCCTGAATTGGATGGTTCAGAGAAAATGTGAATTCCCTAAAGGGCAAATGTGGACAGGTCTCCCATTAAAGTCAGTGGTCCAACCAAGAAGCTCTTTTAGTCATTTTGAAGTTAAAAGGGCTAGTAGATAATTTCATAATAAGTCGATGACGTTTCTAGTGGCTACAAGGGAGATATTACTACCACCTCTCCTGAAGATCTTTGCCTGTTCCTTTGGAAAAGAATCTCATTATTACAATTCTTAAATAGATACTGGCTTTTATTTTCCATCAGACTCCACAGGAAAAGGCATAAATTAAACTTGGAGCACTTATCTTTAACAAGCAGACTTGGGTGGGGATGGGAAAATAGCACGTGCTGGTGGTGTCACTGTTCAATCAGGAATCCATTAGGTTAGAAAAATTCTATCCAAAACTATATAATTAAACCAGAGGAAGGCCCTGCTGGATAGGGTTTTTTTTGTTTGTTTGTTTGTTTGTTTTCGGTACGCGGGCCTCTCACTGCTGTGGCCTCTCCCGCTGCGGAGCACAGGCTCCGGACGCACAGGCTCAGCGGCCACGGCTCACGGGCCCAGCCGCTCCGGGGCATGTGGGATCTTCCCGGACCGGGGCACGAACCCGTGTCCCCTGCATCGGCAGGCGGACTCTCAACCACTGCGCCACCAGGGAAGCCCTGTTTTGTTTTTTTAATGAGGGGACTCCTGTTTACTTTGCATTGGCCTGTCACGTGGGGTTCACGTGTGGGCAGGAGCAGCCCCATTGGTCACGGCTTGTAGGTGCGCTCCATGGACACTGGTAACTAGTTAATCACTAGTGTGTGTCCCAGGACGGCTGTGCTGGCTTTCTTTCCCCTGCGAAATGTGAATGAAATAAACAGTCATTCGTGGAAACATGAAAGCACCCTGCCTCGAGGGTCGGGTGTGTGCAGGGAAGGAGATTATAAGCACAGGTTAAGATGCCTATTTCTCAAGGGGCTGGTAATTGCTGGTCATTAATACCATTTCCCCCACCCACACTCCAAAAACCATCTGTGTGGGCATTTCTTTCCTCTTTGTCCGTGTGGGAAAAGAAAATTCCTCTGGTGTATGATACAGCGGATGGGTAGCAAGCACTTCCTTGATCTTGTGCGTGTTTTGTATTCATAAATTGAGAGTTACTTCAATTATGAAAATGGTTTTTTTCCTGCTGTTGGTACATAATGTCGAGTAAAGCCTTTTTGGTATTTTAACTGCGAGAAGAGCTTAAATACTGGGAATTGAAATAAACCTGCTGAGCGTAAGTAATAGCAGACTTTAATGACTAACAATGAGTTTATAAAATATAAGTTTAAATAATGAACTCTCTGAAATCTAAGTGCATACATACTCAAGCTGTAAGTAACTTAGGCTGGTTAAAGACTTATTCAGTTGGAAACAGGTTTTAAACATTGAAAATTGAGACCTAAAAACATCTGCATTGAATCAAAAAGATTTCAACCTAATCTTAAGCACAAGCGGGCTGAAATTATATTTTCATTTGAATGAAAATCCCAAATGCCAGAGGCTTTATGGATAACAGTGAAATGTAATATTATTGTTTCATAACTCAGATATTATTGTCTTAATCATGACGCACGTTGTCTTAGATGCACACCTATCTAGTACTTAGCGTTATGGTGTATTAAAATAGATCAGAGAAGTGAAAGTTAACTGTTGGTGTCAAGTGTTATTCTTTCTCACATTCCTGTTATTATAGGCATTTTACATAATTCTTGGTATTCAGCTGACAGTGTTGAACTGAGCCTTGCCCTGTGTGTCCCAGAAATGGCTTACTGCAAAGAACCACCCTTCCCCACAGACTTAGAAAGGACTCGTGGATGACCCTTTATCTATGACAAGGCTAGAGTGACTAGCCTTATCATGGGTTGAGTGACCGCTATGTGCCAGATCCTTTCCCATTCTGTTCATTGAATTCCTATCAACCTCTAAGAAAGATGTCATCAACCTCAGTTTTCTCATGAAGAAAGGGGGGTTCAAAACAATTACATGATTGCCCAAGGTCAAACAGCGACAATATCAGACTTCAAAACATATTTTCAACCACTATGCCATGCAGACTTCATGCATGAAATATGCCACCATCAAAGCAAAAACCAGTGTTGAAAAGAGGAATCCACGTGTTAAAAGGATTCATTTTTGTGAAACTGCCATTCAAATTCTGAAGCCAGTCTTGTCTTTCCTCTCTTGCCCCCCAAACCTCCCTTTTTCCTCACTCACTCTCTACAGTTCTTTTCTTTACGCCAAACTTCCAGCTGCCTCCCTTTTTCCACGCTCGCAGAATTATACCCTCAACTGTTTATCAACTAATCCTCCATAAGGTATTAGCTGACGATAGAGTGATCCTTTGGGAGTCATGAAGCCATTGACCCAAATATTTACTTAGTGCCCGTTAAGTACCAAGCAGTATTCAGTGTGCTGAGAATAAAATGTTGAAGGAGAATGACAAATTCCCTGTCTACGAAAGCTTATAATCTAGTAGTGTCAGCTGACAATGAACAAGTCAATCAAATCATCATAAAATACGTTTTTACCATAATAAGTACTATGACGAAAAGTGAAGCTGTGTAAAGAGCAGGGGTGCCATTTGAAAGTAGTAACCTCTCTGAGGAATAGAGGCTTGAATACGAGATAAGGTTACTTTGGCAAAAACATTTCATGGGTGGTGGTGTGTACTTCCAAGAGGAAGCATGTACTATCTGCTTATCTCTTTTTGTGATGGTACCATCTATTGACTATTATCGTCTACATCCATTACTTCATTATATGTTGCAAATATAATGATTTAATTACATTCTATCATTCTTTATCCATTTATAAGGTGGAAGCCTTTTATAAGAAGAAACTTTCCTCATCAATTATTTGGTTACAATAAGGTACGATTCATACAGGAGAAAACAAGATAAGCACTTATTCTTTTCCTCTATTCACCAGTCACCCCTTTCCCCCAAAGGTAACTGAGGGGTTTTTTCTTAATTGAAGTGCAGATAAGCGATTCAGTTATACATATATATACATTCCTTTTTCATATATATATTCTTTTCCACTATGGTTTATCACAGGATATTGAATATAGTTCTCTGTGCTATACAGTAGGACCTTGTTGTTTATCCATTCTATATATAATAGCTTACTTCTGAGGGTTTTAAAAATATAATCAAATACTCATGCATTTACACACATCTGATCTAACTAAATCCAATGCAGTTATTGATAGTGTTTCTACTGATGCCACAGTTATACCATCTCTGGCCAAAGGGAACCATTTTTTTTTTTTTTTTTAGGGAACCTTTTCCAAACTGGCTCTTAAACTTTTTTTTGACACAACTCGGTTCTTTTTTTTTTTTTTTTTAAGTTTCCCTATTTTCTAGTATAAGATGTTTCACCAATTATTTTGTACATTTCTTGCCAAGATCTGGAATCAACCGTTTCTCCAAAGATCCTGTTTCTTTTTCTGGGGGTGGGGGTGGGCGTATTTAAGACCAAGATCTTGCCCCTGGGCCTTTTCAGTGGTGAGATATAGGAAATACATATATTTCTTTGTTAAGATATAACACATTATGAGTTCATGCTGGTACAACTGATGCTTACAATTCAATTGAGAGCTATGAAGTTATCACTTAATCTTTTCTATCTTACATCAGTATCTTTTTTCTTTCATATTAAAAATTCTGCTTTCTCCCACTCTAGCCACTTTTATTCAATATATTTTTGAAAGTCCTAGCAAGAACAATTAGTAAAGAAAAAGAAATAAAAAGCATCCAAATTGGAATGGAAAAAGTAAAACTGTCTCTATTTGCAGATGACACGATAGTACATATAGAAAACCCTAAAGATGCCACCAAAACACTGTTAGAACTAATAAATACATTCAGTAAAGTTGCAGGATACAAAATCAATGCACAAAAGTCAGTTGCACTTATATATAATAATATATATAATAACAAACTATCAGAAATAGATTTTTTAAAAATCCCATTTATAAATGCATCAAAAAAGAATAAAATACGGAATTTCCTGGCAGTCCAGTGGTTAGGACTCCACACTTCCACTGCAAGGGGCACAGGTTCAACCCCTGGTGGGGGAACTAAGATCCTGCAAGCTGCATGGTGTGGCCAAATAGATAAATTAAATACCTACAAATAAATTTAACTGAGGAAGTGAAAGACCTATGATATGCACTGAAAACTATAAGATATTGATGAAAGAAACTGAAGGCACAAATGGAAAGATATTCCATGCTCAAGGATTGGAAAAATTAATATTGCTAAAATGTCCATACTACCTTAAGTGATCTATAGATTCAATGCAATTCCTCTTAAAATACCAATTGTATTTTTCACAGAAATAGAACTCCTAAAATGTGTATGGAATCACAAAAGACCATGAATAAGCAAAGCAATCTTCAGAAAGAAGAACAAAGCTATAGACATCACACTCCCTGATTTCAAACTATATTATAAAGCTATAGTAATCAAAAGAGTATGTTACTGGCATAAAAACAGACACACAGATCTATGGAACAGAATAGAGAGCTCAAAAATAAACCCATGCACATATATTCAATTAATTTACAAAAAATGAGCCAAGATTATACAGTGGGTAAAGGATAATAGATTAAAAGACTTGAATGTGAGACCTGAAACCATAAAACTCATAGAAAAAAACCCAGGGGGTAAGCTTCTTGACATGAGTCTTGGTAATGACCTTTTGGAATTGACATCAAAAGCAAAGGCAACAAAAGCAAAAATAAACAAGTGGGTCTACATCAAACTAAAAAGCTCTGCACAGCAAAAGAAACCATCAACAAAATGAAAATGCAACCCATCAACTGGGAGAAAATATTTGTAAATCATATATCTGATAAGGGGTTAAAGTCCAAAAAATATAAAGAAGTTATATAAATCAATAGCAAAAACCCTAAATAATCAGATTAAAAAATGGGCAGAGGATCTGAATAGACATTTTTTCAAAGAAGGTATGCAAATGGCCAACAGATACATGAACAGATGCTCAACATTAATCACCAGGAAAATGCAAATTGAAATCATAATGAGATATCATGTCACACCTATTAGAATGGCTATGATCAGAAAAACCAGAAATAACAGGCGTTGGTTAGGATTTAGAGAAAAGAAAACACTTTTGCACTGCTGGTGGGAATGTAAGTTGGTACAGCCACAAAATATTAAAAGTATAGGGCATCCCTGGTGGCGCAGTGGTTGGGGGTCCACCTGCCGATGCGGGGGGCGCGGGTTCGTGCCCCGGTCCGGGAGGATCCCGCGTGCCGCGGAGCGGCTGGGCCCATGGGCCGTGGCCGCTGGGCCTGCGCTCCGTGGAGGGGGAGGCCGCGGCGGTGGGCACACAAAATATATATATATATCTTAAAAGTATAAATACCATATGACCCAGCCATTCCACTTCTGGGTATTTATCTGGAGGAAATGAAATCACAATCTTGAAAAGATATCGCCCCCCCATGTTCACTGCAGCATTATTTATAAGAGCCAAGACATGGAAACAACCAAAGTGTCCATCAGTGGATAAATGGCCAAAGAAACTGTGATATATGTAACACAACTGAGTAGTAGTCAATCATAAAAGAAGGAAGCCCTATCATTTGCAAAAACATGGATGAACACTGAGGGCATTATGCTAAGTGAATGAGGTCAGAGATTAATACTCTATAATCTCACTTATATGTGGAATCTTTAAAAAAAACTCATTAAAACAAAGAAAAAACTCATAGATACAGAGAACAGATTGCTGGTTGCCAGAGGCAGGGAGTAGGTAGGGGTGGGCAAAATGGGTGAAAGTGGTTGAAAGGCACAAACTTTCAGTTATAAGATAAATATAAGTCCCAAGTGTCTAATGTACAGCACAGTGACCACAGTTAATGATACTGTAGTGTATATTTGAAAGTTGCTAAGAGAGTAGATCTTAAAAGTTCTTGGGCTTCCCTGGTGGTGCAGTGGTTAAGAATCCACTTGCCAACGCAGGGGACATGGGTTTGAGCCCTGGTCCGGGAAGATCCCACATGCCGTGGAGCAACTAAGCCTTTGCGCCACAACTACTGAACCTGTGCTCTAGAGCCCAAGCCCACGAGCCACAACTACTGAAGCCCACGCACCTAGAGCCCGTGCTCTGCAATGAGAGAAGCCACCGCAATGAGAAGCCTGTGCACTGCAACGAAGAGTAGCCCCCGCTCGCCACAACTAGAGAAGGTCGCACACAGCAACGAAGACCCAAAGCAGCCAAAAGTAAATAAATAAATTTATTTTTTAAAAAGTTCTCATCACGCACACAAAATTGTAACTATGTGTGGTGTTGAATGCTAACTTACTGTAGCAGTAATTTCACAATATATATTATATATCAAATCATTATGTTGTACGCCTGAAACTGATACAATGCTATTTGCCCATTATATCTCAATAAAAAATTCTGCTTCCCAACATCAGCATAACTACTCACATCAACATAACTAGTCATTTACTCCCCACCCCCAGTAGCTCATGTAATAACCTCAGAATACTGATACGAACACTACTACCAATAACATGATTACTAAAATAGGTTTGCAATTTTTTTTTCAGTTTTCACCCTTTTATTTTTAACCTATCTGAATCTTTGTTTTAAATGAAATTCTTTAATACAGCATAATTTTTATTTTGCTTTGTTAGTCAATCTGAAGATCTTTTTATTTATTTTTGAAATATTTATTTATTTGGGCTGTGCTGGGTCTTAGTTGTGGCACGTGGGACCTTCCTTGTGGCATGTTTAGCTGCAGCATGAGGACTTCTTAGTTGCAGCATGCATGTGGGATCTAGTTCCTCGACCAGGGATCGAACCTGGGCCCCCTGCATTGACAGCATGGAGTCTCACCCACTGGACCACCAGGGAAGTCCAGGTCTTTTTATTTTTATAGGTAAATTAAGCTCATTCACTTTTATTGGTATGATTGATACATTCTGCCTCATATTCTTTGGTTATGTGACCTCCTGTCTTATTCTCTCTGATGTATCTTTGTGTTTAGGAAGGTTTGTATTTTCTGTCCTTTAAACGAATGCTTCCTTTTAATACCCTTATTCCACTTTCTTGGATACCATCTATTTTTTACTTTGCCCAGTCTTGACAGTAGCAAAGTAACCTTTCTCCTCCTTTCCCTATCATCCAGCATTTAGTCTGAATATTATTTTTACTCACAGTAAATATTATAAAGTTGTCAGTTAGCTTTTCTAGCTTCCGTACGCGCTCCATCTTCTCTCTTTATATTCTGACTGTTGAGCTACACACGCATTGTCGAATCATAGTTCTTACTACCCTCCCATATTTCTATCATTTAATATTAGTTCTATACGTAAATATTTAATATTCACCATCAGTCCTTATGCCTATGTCTCACCCATCCTCTTGGTTGGTTCAAGCTTGTTCTCCAAAAGATTCCTCATGGGAATGATAGTCCCTAAATTCTAATATGTTCATAACAGTGCGTCTGTGGATGTCATACTTGAAGGCCAGTTTGTCTCAATATATAGTCCTTGGCTTACATTTTCTTTCCTTGGGTGTTTTAAATTTCCTACCCCTTACCTTCTGGTATAAAACATTGTAGTTCCAAACTCTGATATTAGTGTTATGTGTTGTCCTTTAAAAGTGACTTGACTGCCAGTCTCTGGTCAGTGTATAATTCTGAAGATAACACTGTCTTGGCAAGCTTGAGAGATGGGTTACATCCTTCTTCCTCTGAATTACAGCTGTGTGACCTCAGCTAAGTTATTTAAACTTTATATGCCTCAGCTGCAAAGTGGGGATAGAAATGGCAGTAAGATTATTCTGAGGACTGGATGAGGCCATGTTTGTAAAGGACCCCAGTCTTTCCAGGAAGTCTTTCCAGGAAGCCAGCTGTACCAACAGGTTCCTTTCGAACAGCACTTTCCAGTCTTTCCAGGAAGCCAGCTGTACCAACAGGTTCCTTTCGAATGGCACTTCTTTCTCGGTAGCGTTTAAAAACTTAAGGCTGAAGTTTTTGCAGCCACCGACAAAGGACAGTCAATAGCGACTCACGTTTCAGTAACTTTGTAAAATGCTTTTGCGACTGGAAGCAGCTTAAAGAGAGCAATTAGTTTAGTATTGAAGAAGAATGGCATTATCTTCCTGTCTGTTATAGTCCTTGTTTTTTAATAGGATTTTTCTTGTTTGTTTTCGGCCTTGCTGCTTTCAACTCTTGCCTTTCTCCACAGTCAGAAAAGACATCTCAATTAGTGCGGTCCCTTGAGTTCTTTAAATAATACTGATCAGATGATCAATATTTAACCAGCTTTATCAGTTCTTTGGGCAGACCCATTAACTAATGAAAACATCTGTTAGCATGAAGGGTGGTCCAACAGTCAGAAGAAATTTGTTTGCTAGATTCTCTCTCTCCCAGGATTTCTCACCAGTTATCTAAATTTCCAATCAAAAATGCACTCTGCCGGATGTTCCCTAAGGATGCATGTCTATTATTCAGAACAAGAATAATCTCAGAATGTGTTTCTGGTGAGCAGGGTTTATTTTCCCAAGCATCTGGGAACTGATAGCATCACTGATGCCCTGACGTAGCTTCAGGGCTTTTACGTCTAACAGTCTGATGAACAGTTTTGGCCTTTAAGGCCAAAGCTGGAAAGAGGAAAGTCTCTAATCCTGGATGGATGCGAGAGCCCCTCCCTGACTGTTTTTTTTTTTTTCTTGCTCTAGACGACCTTTTTAAAAGTTCTCACTGGGACTTCCCTGGCAACCCACTGGTTAAGACTCTATGCTTTCACTGCTGAGGGCCTGGAGTTCGATCCCTGGTTGGGGAACTAAGATCCCACATGCTGCGCGGCAAAAAAAAAAAAAAAAAAAGTTCTCACTGGAGCTATAATCTTTCAAACAAGCAAGCGGGGCACTGATTGGGCACAGGGGTTGCAGATATACTCTGCCAATTGCTTTCTTCATGCTGGAATAAACCCACACCTGCCCCGTCCATTTGTGAGCCCAGCATACATGCGGACGGACTTGGTTTTGCTGAACGCAAACTTTGCCTCCCCTTTAATTATCCAAGGCGCACCACTGGGTTTACTGCTCTTTCTTCAAACACCCTTGCCCTGTGTTTTATATGCACACCTGAGGGTTAAAGAGATGTTCTGTGTGTGGTTCCTTTGCTTATCAAATGAAGCTTCTGACATTCAGCGACCCCAGCAAAGGATCTCGCTGTCTTGAGTGGGATGAACCCTGAGGACACGACTGCCAGAATAATTCTTTTCACACAGTTCTGAAGTCATTTCCTGCCTGAAACTCTCCACGGTTCTACACAGCTGCCAGGACCAACTCACTTTCTGATGTAACGTCCTAGGCCCTCACGCTCTGCCCCACCACCACCCCCCCCGCCACCCCTCAATGTCCTCCACACACCTTTCCCTCTGGTCCTTCCTCTGTCCATCCTTCAAATGCTACACGTGGCCCCTTTCATAGCCCTGTGGTGGTTTCCCACATGCCACCCTTCTGCCTGACGTCACTTCCCCGATACTTTAAATAATGCTTAGTTTTCAAAATGCACCACATCCGAGAAGTCTCCTGGGATCACTACCTCAGATCGAATTTTTAGATAGCAATTTTCTGTGCTGTTGGACATTTTGGACATGTTTGGCTCAAATGCGTGAGGATAAGCCATGAAGCGTGGAGGACCCATGAGCTGGGTCCTCCACATTTTTGATCGGCTAGAAGAGGGATCTTGGTAGTGTGTAAGCAGCTCACAACAGCTGCTGCACCAGCCCCGGGCGAGTGCAGAGATGAAGGGGAGAAGAACGGTGTGCGTGGGGAGCTTGAGGGGAGTGGACACTGCATTCCAGGCTCACTTTGGCTTTGCAGGATTCCAGGCAAGTTAGGCCAAGCTGAAAAGGATCTATGTGCTGGACTAAAAGCAGGAATTGCTCCAGGTAGATTTGCCAGGGGAAGAGGCAGGCAGCTCTGTGCATTCAACAAGGAAGGTTCAGGCACAGCTGGATCCAGGAACTCAAGCAATGACATCAGGGTTTTCTCTTCTCTTCCATTCTCTCTCCAACTCCCCCGTCCCTACACCTGCCACTGAGGTCTTGCTTGTCTCTGTTAGTCTTTGCTCTGCCTGCAGGCTCTCTGCAGTTGCAGGAGAGATGTTTTCAGAAGCCCCAGGCTCATTCTTAACTTAGCCATCATGTCTCTCCTCTGAGGTCCACAAATCAAATGCAAGGAAAATTTTCCTTGGCTGGCCAAAAGCAGGAGGAAACTGTTTGACTTCAGGGATCTACCCAGCACCCTTGGTTCTTATCTGATTCTATTTAAGACCCATTCATTCAAAGACCCATTTCTTGAACATGTACTCTGTGCCAGACATGGGATACAGTGCTAACTAGGGAGAGCAAAGGGAAGAAGTTGAGTGGTTTCAGGATGGAGTAGGGACGAAAAAATTCACTGTTGCTATTTTGGTGATACTCACAGGTTGATGCTCTGAATGATGTTGATTCTAAGTAGCCGTGACAAAGTATGTTGGGGAGCATGTGATCCACCAACGTCTCCTTGTCAAGTCCCACTGCACCCCTACAAAAAGAGACCAGAAACAGAATTTTTTTTAATTGACATTTTCCCCAATAGCTAAAGAAACAGAGAATAGACCTGAGAACCAAAGGCACAGTGAGTATGAACCACTGTCTCGTGCCCAGTGAGGAAAGTACCCTGAGTTGACATCCCAAAGAGAGGCCAGAAATGCTGCTCCCCCGCGGAACCGTTCCCTGGCTGGGCGGGGGCAGGCCTCCAGGGCTTTATTCCCCTGAGGGACCTTCTGGGGAAGACCTTTGATTTAGAAATAATTTAAGATTCAAAAGAAGTTGAAAAAAAAAAAAGCATCGAGAGTTCCTGTGTACCCTTCCCCCAGCTTTTCCCCAATGATAACATCTTACACAACCATAGTACACTTCCACAACTAGGAGACTGCCATCGGTACAATACTATTAATTAAACTATAGGTCTCAGATGGCTAACAGGCACATGAAAAGCTACTCAACATCGCTAATTATTAGAGAAATTCAAATCAAAACTACAGTGAGGTGTCACCTCACATCGGTCAGAACGGCCATCATTAAAAAGTCTACAAATAACAAACACTGGAGAGGTGGAGAAAAGGGAACCCTTCTGCACTCTTGGTGGGAATGTAAATTGGTGCAGCCACTACGGAAAACAGTATGGAGTTTCCTCAGTAAACTAAATATAGAGTTGCCATATGGTTCAGCAATTCCACCCCTGGGCACATAGCCAGACAAAACTCTAATTCAAAAGGATACATGCACCCCTATGTTCATAGCAGCACTATTCACAATAGCCAAGACATGAAAGCAACCCAAATGTCCATCAACAGATGAATGGATAAGGAAGATGTGGTGTGTGTGTGTGTATGTATGTGTGTATATATATATATATATATATATATATATATATATATATATATATAAAGTGGAATACTACCCAGCCATAAAAAGGAATGAAATAATGCCATTTGTAGCAACATGGACTCAGAGATTATCATACTAAGTGAAGTAAGTCAGAAAGAGAAAGACAAATATCATATGATATCACTTATATTTAGAAATGTAAAACATGACACAAATGAACTTACCTGTGAAACAGACTCACAAACATAGAAAACAAACTTGTGGTTTCCAAGGGGGAGGGGGTGTGGGGAAGGGATGGAATGGGAGTTTGGGGTTAGCAGATGCAAACTATCATATACAGGATGGATAAAACAACAAGGTCCTACTGTAGAGCACAGGGAAATATATTCAATATCCTGTGAGAAGCCGTAATGGAAAAGAATATGAAAAGATGATATATACGTATAACTGAATCACTTTGCTGTATAGCAGAAATTAACACACTGCAAATCGACTCTACTTCAATACATTTTTAAAAAGATAAACTGTAGGCCTCATTCAGCTTTCGCCACTTCTAATATGCACACGTGTGTGTGTGCACAAGCACGTGGTACTATGGAACGTTAGCACACGTATAGACCTGTATGACCATGACCCCATCAGGACATGGAACTGTGATGAGATACTTCTGCAATGTCAATGTCTTGAATGTCAATCCTGAAACAGTTCCTGGCAAACAGGGAAGACTGGGCCCCCAACTCCTCTGCTGTACCTCCCTCATGGCAAGGAACTTGAGACAGTATCTGGTGGTAGAGGAGGAAGGATCATTTCCAACAAACACTGGGAAGCACTGGCCTCCCTGTCTGGGCTCAAGGTGGCTGTAAAACAGAGGTGCAAATGCCAAAAGCAAGGCCATAAATCTAGGGAGTCTGGTAACTGCTGCTCCCGTTCAATAGAGGAAAGTGGTCTCATCAGCACCGGTGAGGGCAGGAAAGGTGACCCAAGGCCCATCCGGTGAGGTCACCTCACCAGCAAGCTCTGCAGCTGGAGGTCACCCCCCGCCACCCAAACCTGGGCTCAGAAGGAGCTCTCGGGGGGCATTACCAGAGTCTGTGTCTTTCCCGCCATCGCCCCCAGGGAGCGGGCAAAATTACAAGGGTAAAAAACGACAGTGTGAAAGTTGAGGTGTTCCCTGAGCTTTGCCTGACACCCCGTAGGCTGCTGAGAGCTTTCTCCCTCCTCTCTTAAAGAAGGGAAGTTAAAAGCCCTAGGGGTCTTACTTTTGTGAGGAAACACTATTTTCTCCAAAGTACTGATAACGTGTAATCGTTTTCCTTCACAAAAAATTGGCTGAAAACTGAAGGCCAAACTAGGGCACTGCAGAGAAATGTCTAAAGAAAAGAAAGCACAGGAGGTCTCAGATGAGAAATGATTTCATGGTGGGAGGCGGGAGCTCCTGACCAAGGATCTTGGAGGAACAGGGCAGTCAAGGTCACAGCTCCTCCCAGGGCCCATCCCAAGGCGAGGCCGTGTGTGATCCTCAACCGGCTGGTCAGGCAGATGCAATGGGGTGGCCCAGAGTAGCCCCGTGGGGTCTCCTCTCCTTGTTAGCAATGATGGGGATGCTCTCTCTGTTCCTGAGGGATCGTCCTCCCCTCACTCTCTGTGGAAGTGCGGGGTCTGCATCAGATCAGCTTATCATCTGGACACACTAGGTACCAGTCTGGTGTCAGCCACAGCGCTTTTCTAGGGCCTCTGGTCTAAGGAGGGAACTGCCTTGATTTTTTCTCCCAGAGATTTTGGGCTCAAAACACCTCCATTTCCCAGAGCACAGTACTGGGAGTTGCCTTAGATGGTTAAAACTTCAGCTCTCTGAAGGCATCACGTGTCACTGTAAATGCCATCAGTACCGTCAACCCAGGCTCTGAGGACAGGAGATAAATGTCTGTTCCTTCCCCTCTTTAAGACCTCACTGTGTGCCTGGCACAGTGCCCGGTACAGTATCTGCTATAGCACGAAATTCTCATAAAGCTGTGTTGATGAAAAATTAATCAGTCAACCTAGGAAAGAAATGGAAAACTCTATTTGAGCCAAATTGAGGATTATAACTTGAGAACAGCCTCTCAGAAAGCTCCGAGAACAGTTCTACCCGTTAGGTCAAAGCACAGTTATAAGTTTTGGTGACAGGACTGTACATTAAGTGACGTGTTATTGATAGTTTATACAATCTAGCGAGTAGTAGGTCATCGTGGCTTCTTACAAGATTAAAAAGGAATGTTCTTTTTGGTTTTGTTTTTTTGTTTTTTTTTGCATTACGCGGGCCTCTCAGTTGTGGCCTCTCCCGTTGCGGAGCACAGGCTCCGGACGCACAGGCCCTGTGGCCATGGCCCACAGGCCCAGCCACTCCGCGGCATGTGGGATCTTCCCGGACCGGGGCACGAACCCGTGGCAGAGAAGAAATTTTATGTTTAAATTTTTCTTGTCTTGCCATAAAACACGAATTTTATTTCCCAGCTGCAATGGGGGCTTTTACCTCCATTTTCTACCAGGCAAATGGAGGTGAAGGTACAGGCCCAACATCTTCCAGCTAGAAAGCAGAGGCAACAGAATTGAACCTGGGTCAGCCTGGCTGCAGGTCTGCCTGCTGTCCACTGCCGGGCACAGCTCCCGGGAAGCCACTTCAGCTGATCAGATGGGAAAGGCAGCTGTCAGACACAAGGAGGGAGCAAGGCTCCCCCAGATCACTGCTTTCAATTTTCCCAACACTCACGTATGTCTCCTCCCTGGAGGCCTTATTGGTGTGCACCCAGGCCAAGCGCAGGAAGGTGAGTGTTCAGGTCTCCTGCTCAGGCCTCGATTCTGGCCAGAGACGTGTCCTCTCAACCTCGCTCTCTGCCCCCAGAGGCCCCTCCCTTTCTCTCCCAGTCTCCTCCAAGTGCCCAGATTTCCAGCGACCTTCAGATTTGATATATTGAACGTCTCCAAAGGATATTCCCATTGACATTGAGCATGCCGCTGTGTGGAGCTCAGCAATAAAAGGGGGAAATTAACAGGCATTTAAATTCTGAAAATTAATGATGAGAGGTCAGAGATTTCCGAACATCTGTTTCCAGCATTTTCAAGGGGGCCTTCAATTTGCAGGCAGCACTGAGCCACGCGGTTATCAGCAGTTACTTCACACAGTGCCGCGTCCGGGAGCTGGGAGTGGATGGTGGGACCCAGCCACTGCACCCACGTGCTTTGTGGCTCGATCCAAGCAGTGTGTCCACTGAGGTTCAGGGTCCCGGCCCTGCTTGTAGGATTCTATACACCCATCTGAAAACCCTGAGTCTGGATTTCCCCAAGTGTCAGAGTTCTGGAAACTGAAGATTCAAAACAGAAGTCCTTGTGCCAAGGAACGGAACGGAATGTTTCTAGGGCTGCACCATCCAACAGGACAGCAGTAGCCACACGAGGCTGTTAAGTATCTACAATATGGCCAGTCTGAACTGAGATGCACTCTGAGTGTAAAATATATACTGGATTTCAAAGACTTAGTATAAAAAAAGTAATTATCTTTTATGTTGCTTATGGTGGTGAAATGATAATATTTTGGCTAAACTGGGTTAAAGAAGATATATTATTAAGTCAGTTTCATGCAAACTATTATATATAGAATGGATAAACAAGGTCCTACTGTATAGCACAGGGAACTATAGTCAATATCCTGTGATAAACCACAATGGAAAAGAATATGAAAAAGAATGTATACATATATATATAAAATTGAATCACTTTGCTGTACAGCAGAAATTAACACATTGTAAATCAACTACACTTGAATAAAATAAATTTGGAAAAAAGTCAACTACTTTGTTTCATTCTACTTTTTCATCAGATCTATGACAACTGAAAAGCACATTATACGGCTCACACACTTCTATAAGTCACCATTGCTCTAGAGTTTCTGTAGCTTGGTGTTTCTTGGGCAGTGGGGAGCTGTTGTCACCCCTAGAGGGCCTTCTAGAAACTCTGGAGGATCTATGGTGTCACACTGCCTGGGGGAGGTGCTCCTGACATACAGTGTGCTGGGCACGAGGAATGGGTGAGTCCCGTAACTACCAGAGCAGTCTGACGCAACAGAAGAGTTATTCATGACTCCACCTCACTCTGAATGTCCCACCAGACACGATAGATGAAAAATTGGTTATAATGATCTGAGCCTAAACCAAATCCCATTTTACGTATAAACACAGGTATTTGGTTTTTGCACAAACTAAGATTTCCAAGGACACAGCTACTGTGTAAATCAAACAAAGATTGCACTTTGTTTCATCTGCAACATTACCAAACACTGTTCATCATGTGTTAGAAATTCCCAGCACTGTTGGCAATACTGCTCACGGTGTTGGAGTTGCCGACATAACATGACCGCCTTCGTCATTCACTGTCATTCCATGGAGAGGTGTAATTTTCTGCCTGCTTCACTCTATCTCCTTCCTAGTGCTTGAGCACTTGTAGACGGAAAGGCATTCCATTTTATTTAAACTACTTTCCCTTTGTTTCTTCTATATTACAATTAGAACTTTATATCGGTTTAAAAAATTATGCGTGTAGGTAAATAACAACTGAAAGGGGTCTTGCACACAATTTTGTTTTAAACAGAAAATGGAATATTGCATCTGACAGAATTACAAACCATCACTCAAACCTACTCATGCCGCTCTTGACTCAGAAGAGTTGAGACTTTGCCTCTTAAACACCTTCTCATTCTTTTTTATTTATTTATTTATTTATGTTTGGCTGCGTTGGGTCTTCATTGGTGCATACAGGCTTTCTCCAGTTGCGGTGAGCGGGGGCTACTCTTCGTTGCGGTGCGCAGGCTTCTCATTGCAGTGGCTTCTCTTGTTGCGGAGCATGGGCTCCAGGCGCACGGGCTTCAGTAGTTGTGGCACACGGGCTTGGTAGTTGTGGCTCGTGGGCTCTAGAGCGCAGGCCCAGTAGTTGTGGCGCACGGGCTTAGTTGCTCCGCGGCATGTGGCATCTTCCCAGACCAGAGCTCCAACCCGTGTCCCCTGCATTGGCAGGCGGATTCTTCACCACTGAGCCACCAGGGAAGTCCCCAACAACTTCTCATTCTTTAGGTTTCAGATGCAGTGGCCCTTCCTCCAAATAGCCAAGATGTCACCTGCTCTGTGCTTCCCTGCATTCTGCTTCCCATCACCCCATCCTTCAGCACGCAGATGGTACTGCCTGTGCAATTATCTTCCTCCCTGGACTGTGGGCTCCAAGAGGGCAGGTTATGACCGTCTGGTTTATTGCTGTACACCCAGTGCCTAGCTCATGGCTGAGCACACTAGTACATACTCGATACTTAGTTAGTAAATGAATTAATAAAGATCAGGGAGAGCTGGTGTCTAGAGATCTGTAAGGGTGCATGGGAATGAGGGCCAGCAGCAGGGTAGAAATAGATGACAACAAGGGAGCCCAGTGTCTTGGACGCTGATAAAATGCAAAGCCTACAGCGCGTAGAGTAATGCACTTTGAAATCAGGTAGATTTCACTTCGAGTCCCAGTTCTGCCTTGTACTACCCTTGGTCATCTTAGGAAAGTCCGTTGACTTCTCTGAAAGAGTGATAAGGGTACTTCCCTCATTTGTTGGGCGACTTAACTGAGAACTGCTTGGAAAGCACTTCCTGCCGTGTCTGGTAAATAGTAAGAGCTCAGTACCTGTTCTTGTTATTAAAACTCTTTCATAGAGGCTCGGTGTGCCTCTAACAGAGGCCCTGGTTGCCCCACTGTCGGTGCCCATCACCAGTAGGGAACTTCTACAATTCAAAATCAAAAAATCAAAAACAAGGACAGATGACCTGATTCTTAAATGGGCAAGGGAACTGAAGAGATATTTCTCCAAAGAAGACATGCAAATGACAAACAGGTATGTGGAAAAGGTGCTCAATATTAGTAATCATTAGGGAAACGTAAATCAAAATCACAATGAGATTTCACCTCAACAAGTTAGGATGGACACACACACACACATACATACATCTAACCATCATCTGAGCCTTCAGTGAGTCAATCTTTTTGCAATAGTAACAAAGATCACTGATCATAGATCACCATAACAAATATAATATACTTGAAAATTTTGAAGTTTGAAATATTGCTACAATTACCAGATGTGACACAGAGAGAGGAAGTAAGCAAATGTTGTTGGGAAAATGGTGCTGATAGACTGGCTCAATGCACGGTTGTCATAAACCTTCAATTTGTAAAAAAACAGAAAACAAAACAAAGAAACACAGTATCGGCAAAGCGAGATAAAGCAAAGCACGATAAAACCAAGGTCTGTCTGTAGAACTACCATATGACCCAGCAAGCCCATTTCTGGGTATATACCCAAAGGAATTGAAACCAGGATCTTAAAGAGATATCTACACTCTCATATTCACTGCAGCACTATTCACAATAGCCAAGACACGGAAGCAAACTCAATGTCCACTGATGGATGGATGGATAAAGAAAGTGTGGTATATACGTATGATGGAATATTATTCAGCCATAAAAAAGAAAGTCCTGCCATTTGCAACAACATGGATGAACCTGGAGGAGAATATGCTAAGTGACATAAACACGAAAAGGACAAATACTATTATACATGATACCGCTCGTATGAGAAGTCTACAATAGTCAAACTCAGAGAAGCAGAGAAGAATGGTGCTTGCCAATGGCTGGGTGGAGGGGGAAACAGAAGTATTCAAGGGTACAAAGTTTCAGTTACGCAAGATGAATGAGTCTTAGAGATCTACTCCACCAGAAGTGCCTATAGCTAACGACCCCGTAGTGCATACTCAAAAATGTGGTAAGAGGGTAGAACTTACGTTAAGTGTTCTAATCACACACAATAACGATGGGGTGGGAGGAAACGTTTGGGCATGACAGATACAGTCAGGGCATAGATTGTGTGACGGCTTCATGGGTACACACTTATCTCCAAACTCATCAGGTTGTATACATTCAATTTATGCAGCTTTTTGAATATCAACAATACCTCAATAAAATGGTTTTAGGAAAAAAATAACAAAGATCAGTTGACTAAAAAGATGTTAACTTCATCCAAAAACACCCTTACAGAAACACCCAGAGGGCTTCCCTGGTGGCGCAGTGGTTGGGAGTCTGCCTGCCAATGCAGGGGACACGGGTTCGAGCCCTGGTCTGGGAGGATCCCACATGCCGCGGAGCGACTAGGCCCGTGAGCCACAACTACTGAGCCTGCGCATCTGGAGCCTGTGCTCTGCAACAAGAGAGGCCGCGACGGTGAGAGGCCCGCGCACCGCGATGAGGAGTGGCCCCCGCTTGCCACAACTGGAGGAAGCCCTTGCACAGAAACAAAGACCCAACACAGCAAAAATAAATAAATTAATAAACTCCTACCCCCAACATCTTCTTAAAAAAAAAAAGAAGCACCCAGAATAACATTTGACAAATATCTGGGCACCCTGAGGCCCAGTCAAGTTGACACAGAACCAACCATCACGGTTTACATAAACGTGTCCCCACTAAACTGAGTTGAGAACTGGTACTAGTGTCTTTAATCTGAATCTCAGGGTGAAGCACAGACCATCTTATTTACTGACCACGTGGACAGTGGTTCTGGCCCTGATCAGAGGACTCATATTTCTAGGTAAGAAAATGCTACCTCCTCACAGATACCCAATTTTACAAGTCTCCCTTCATCCAAAAGTCATTAATTCTGAGGTCTAACAGGAAGCCTTGAACTGTTCGTGCTGAAATGTAAGCCAATTTTGTATAACCTTCAGTGGAAGAGAGAGAACAGCCTATCATGGCCCCTCAGTGTTATAACAGCATCGCCTCAAGCAAAGTAGGACAAGCTTCCCTGTTCAGCCTTCCTGTTCATCCAAGATCACTAGGCCCCCCTCATGGTGGAAAGTCATCTGACGGACACATTTATACAAAGAAAGGAGCTAAGATTTCCTGAAGGATAACTATGTGCTACATACTATAGGTATCTTATCAAATTTAATCATAACAGCCGTAAGTAGTATTCTTTACTCTGACAAGTGAAGAATTTCAGAGAAGTTACTTAATTTATAGTCCAGTGGCACCAAAGGCTGACCCTCTATTATATGGTGGGAATGGGCCTTGGTGGGAATCCAGTTTTAGCTGGTTCTGTAGCTCCTGGTCTCTCCAGGACTCCACGCTGCCCCCCTGAATTGTGGCACAATTGTCCTTGCCATCTCCAGAAACAAACAGGATTGCCTGGAAAGAGCCTTAGGACTCTCCCCGGGGGGCCTGCAATGAGCCAGCAGATACCAGAGGCTTCTCTTTCCCCAGAAGATGGACTGAGCCAAGCTCCCCCAAGGTCTCCAGATGTGCGCAGGTGACTTTCCCCAGCATGGCTATAAATAGCTGGTACCCAGGCTCAGATCATTTGCTGCCCAAACACAGACTGGACTTGAAGCTCAGGGCAAAACCATTCTCAGGCTTATTCCAGTGAAAGGGAGTGCGTTAGTGGGAGAAGTATCCTCTGCTGACCACCACACCTGTGCACCTGGGTCCCAGTGTGCCTCTCCCCAGGTTGTCAAGGGGCAGGGATGCACGAAGACTGGCCTTTCCACTGGTCATTCCCGTGTGTATCAGTGAGGCCTCCTGGCGTACACCTGACCCTGCTGTGTGCGGCCTCTTCACCTCGCCGTCCCTTACTTTTTGATAGCACTTTACAGTTTATTTTCACAACCATTTCTTGCTTCCTCTGCTAAATCAGGAGTTGGCAAGCTACCGCCAGTGGGAAGAACCCTGTTCACTGCCTATTTTTGCTACTGGAGTACACCCAAGCCCATTCTCTCGTGTTCTGTCTATGGCTGCTTTCCCCAGCATGGCGCAGCTGAGCAGGTGCTGCAGAGACCATCATGGTCTGCAAAGCGTACACTATTTACTATGAGGCCTTTGACAGAAAAGGTTTTGCCAGCCCTGCTTTAAACAATCCCAGGAGGCAAATGCAATTACTATCATTACTAAAGTGACAGGTGGGGAAAAAAAACCCGGGATGAAACCAAGTGGCTCAGAAATGTTTTCTTAAGGACACAGAACTGGTTGGCAGAGCCGAACCGAAAGCCAAACGCCTTTCCTGCATGTAAGGGTTCACTTTGAAGCCAGTCGGACACGGGCGAGGCTCGGCACCAGAGGGCGGTTCTTTGGGAAGGTCTTTCCGGCCAAGTGACACTGACTTGGAGAAAAAAGAGAGGCAGGTTTGTTCTCTAAAACATGTCGGACAATCAACACTCAGCCTGTGGATGTTGAGAACCAGCCCTGAGCTAGAGGCTGCAGGGACTGAAATACCAGCCAAAAGGGTCTGGAATATTCAGAGTTGATATATCTTTTTTTTTTTTTAATTTATTTTTTGCGGTGCGCGGGCCTCTCACTGTTATGGCCTCTCCCGTTGCGGAGCACAGGCTCCGGACGCACAGGCCCAGTGGTCATGGCTCACGGGCCCAGCCGCTCCGCGGCATGTGGGATCCTCCCGGACCGGGGCACAAACCCATGTCCCCTGCATCGGCAGGTGGACTCTCAACCACTGCGCCACCAGGGAAGCCCTGACCTAATATTTCTTGAAAAATCAAGACTCCAATATAGTAAGAGGCTGCATAGCTAAGCCACATCCTCCAATCCAGCTTTTACTAATAATAAAGCTGATTTTTTTTTTTTTTTTTTTTTTTTTTTTGCAATACGCGGGCCTCTCACTGTTGTGGCTTCTCCCGTTGCGGAGCACAGGCTCCGGACGCGCAGGCTCAGCGGCCATGGCTCACGGGTCCAGCCGCTCCGCGGCATGTGGGATCTTCCCGGACCGGGGCACGAACCCGTGTCCCCTGCATCGGCAGGCGGACTCTCAACCACTGCACCACCAGGGAAGCCCTTAATTATTTTTCTTTGGCTGCGCTGCAGGGCTGGCAGGACCTTAGTTCCCTAACCAGGGATTGAACACAGGCCCCCGGCAGTGAAAGCACAGAGTCCTTACCACTGGACCACTGGTGAATTCCCCAGAGTTGATATTTCATTAACTTTTTATCTTCCAATTTAAAAAGCAAACAAAATGCTTACAAACCATAGGTATGCGAGAAATAAATGTGAAAAAGATACACGTGAGGAAGGAAGCCATAAGCTCTTCTGGTGTCACCAGGGAAGCAAAGTTCCAGGGAGTGGTTTTTCTTATGTAAGATTTTCTCCTCCCCCTCACTCTGCCCCTCCACACACATGCCATTTGAGTGACAGTCAGGGTCAGAGTCATCACCTCCCCATGCTGTCCAGGACCAGAGATGCTTCTCCTGGGCTCTTTCTCATGATGATTCATGTTTATAACACAGACTTGGAGGCTTCTGTTTCTGGTAAGAACCCATCATTTCCTAACGGTATTTAGTAGCAGCCGGATGCCATCTCCTTGTGGCTTTAACCCAGGACAGTGTCACTCTCCCCTATCACCCTGGGGTATTTAGAATGGTCCGGGAATGATGGGGAAGGGTGAGAGGGCCCACAGGAGACTTTGTGCTCAGGCCTGGAAAGCAAGGGTCTGTGGAGCTCTGAGCAGGCAAACGCAACACTGTGTAGAGAGAAGGGCTTCTGAAGAGGAGGCAGCCCTCACTCCTGAGGCAAACGTTTAAAGCAAGAATGCCTTGGAAGAGAGAGAAAAAAAAAGGAAGGCAAGGCCTAGGCTAGAGGACAAGGCCAACCAGGGAGAGAGAAGGGAGGAGGTGGTTGACAGGAGTCAGCCCTGCTGGGCCAGGTGAGTGGTTGCATCTGTAAATAGCACCTCCTAGATTGTGCAGTGCACAGCCTGTGCAACCATACACGGCGGCTCTGAGAAGCACCAACTTGGCTCAAAAATGTCCAGAAATAGATTTTGGAAATAAAAGGTTGAGTCAAGCTTGGGCGGGTCGGGGGTGGCCGTGCAGAGAGAGAGAATACACACATGCATGCATACACATATACATGGATCTTTTGTTAAATAAGTATGAACGAAACCGAATAAAAATAAAATAAAATGAGCACCTCCAGGCTCTTTGTGCTGAGCTGCATTGATTAATCATGAAGGCCTTGCCTGGGAGACAGCAAAATAAGACATTTTAAGAAGTCATTTTGCATGAGCAGGTCAAAGGTGAGGGGCCAGAAGAAGGCCAATTTGACAGCCAGGTTTCTCCCTGGCCCCTGTGGTTCCTCTTCTCTCATCTAGAACCTGGAGACAGATCTGTGTCTCCCCAGCCAGCCCCAGCTGTAGCCGAGTTCATGCAGATGTTAAGGAAATGAAACACTGGCTTGCTGGAAGATATGAGGGAAATGGTTCTCAGACTTTCATGTGCTCAGAATGCCCTGGAGAGCCTGGGAACACACCAATGATGGGCCCCAACCTCCAAGTTTCAGACTCAGTAGTTCTGGTGGGGTTGTGGGGGGAGGGGAAGAATTTGCATTTCTACTATATTCCCAGGTCAGGCTGATGCTCCAGAGACCACACTTCGGGAACCACTGGATGATAGACTAGTCAGTTTAACAGCACAGACTTGGGAGCCAGCCTGCCTGTGTGCAAGTCCTGGTCCCGCCCATCACCACCTGTGTGACGGTAGGCCGCGTTCATAAAGCGGTCACAGGACAGGGTGGCGGGGCTGGCCTGAGGGCACTCACTGGGGCCCAGGCAGCCATGCAGAGGTTTGTCCCTGGTGTTTGGAGAGAGAGGGGTAGGGCGGTAGCTGTGAGGCCAGGGAGGCCCGAGTGTTTCAGGCTCGGAGTTCCACTGCCCTGGACCACGTTCAGGCTGGGGAGACCTGCCCCATTCCATTAAGCGGTGTGTGTGTGTGTGTGTGTGTGTGATGGGCAGGGAGGTGGCAGCGGAACCCGGAACCTTCCTCAGGTCTACCTACTCTGTCAAGGACTCTCCCTGCCCCTCCTGCTTTGCCCCAGGCTTCAGCCCTCACCTCCGTTTGTCTCCTCTCTTCCTGTCTCACCATTGCTTGGGCCCATGACCATCTGGCAGTTGACCTCCCCTCCCATGAACTGGCCCAAGGGTAGCCCCGGCACACAGCAGGCTGGAGGTCAGGCAGGCCGGTGCCCGCTGCTCCAAGGCTCACTCTTTCCATCTTTGCTTGGTGCACCCAGAGCGAGTAGACAACTGGAACGTTGGGGAGATCCTGAGAAATTTCCCAAGTCTGAAGCTACACCCTGCCCGTATCTCCTGACCCACTGCCTTTCTGTTTAGAGACAGGTGTCATTTTCTTTCCAATCTGATTTCAAACCAAGTAACAATATCATCAGAGGGACTTGAAATGCCCAAAGCCACATAGGCTGTCATTATGAATCTCTCTCTGCCCCAGTCAACCCAAAGTATGATTCCAAGGAACGTTGTAAATTGCAGCTAGGTGACAGCTAAGTACAACACAAACATGTCACAAACCTCATAAGCGCAGTGAGAACGACAGAAACAGGCTGAAAAATTAATATGTCACACACACATCTCTGACTTGTCTGTTTTTTCTGATTTAACCACACTTGTGCTTTTATCAGCATTAGATAACCTTAGCCAGTAAATTGTCCTTTTGGGATTGTAAATGTCTCTGAAGTGAACATTTCCACACAGAACTCCCCTGATGTATCAGAAGAGTTTGAAGGAGCTTCATGATGTGATTTGAAAAGTGCTAAAAGGCACCCCCATCCCAGACCTTCTTCATCGCCACAGTGACTGAAATTCCCACAATTAAAGGGATATGACATTGAGTTCAGAAGGCACCTGCTAAAAGTCAATTCCATTAACAAAACAGACCAAAAGGGCTCTTAACTGAGGTCCCAGGCCTGCCCTTCAGTGGTTTGCTGACAAGGTCTGTCACTTCAGTGCACGTGTTACGTGCACATAGCCCTCTAGAGAGAGGTCTCTAACTCCCATTGTATTTTCAAGGAGGTCCATAACTCCCCAAAGGCGAGGGGAAGACTCATTAAATTTGTTGTATTTGACATTTTAAAAGGTTAGCCCAGGACCCTAAAAAAGAGAGACAACCACCAGGTGACCTGGAACGAAGGGACTGCCAGGAAGGGCAAACCAGTTGGAAGACCACACAGCAGACCCCGGGGAAAGGGGTCAAGGTCACATTTGAACTTCTTCGTGATTACACCTGAAGAGGACCTCTTACGTCCCCATCTCTCCTCCTTACCCTCCCGCCAGCAACTCCATGTACACTCTACAGAATAACACTCTATAATTTATGTGCATACAGCATGACAGGTACTATGCTTAGCACTACTTCTGTTATCTTATTTAATCCACAAAACAAACTTTTGAGATCCGTGCTATCACTCCCCCATTTTACAGATGGTGAAACTGAGGCTTAGAGTATTGGGTACCTTGGTGAGGTCACCCAGATAACAGTCAGCCAAACTGGGCTCAGGCAGCCTTAATCCAGAATCCACGCTTTTAACCACCATGTGTGTGGTTCTCAAACATGAGTGGGTCTCAAAGCCACCTGGAGGGCTTGGGAAGCACTCAGATATCCGGGCCCTACTCTAGAATTTCTGATGAAGTAGCTTTGGACCCAAGAACTGGCATTTCTAACAAATTCCCAGATTTTGCTGATGCCGCTGGTCTGGGGACCCCTTGCCACATGGTGAAGCTCTCTCCCTTGCACAGGTTCCTAAAAGTGTGTTCATAAGATCACATATTTTTGTAAAATTTAAGAATACAAGACATTTGTGTATTATCTTCTTAGAGCAGATCCTTAAACTTGTATAAGCTTTGGGCCGCCCCCAAACCTGGATTTGCCCTAGAGCCTGGAGCCTTCCTTCGATCCACACCCAGGAGCATTAGCTACCCCCAGTCCAGCAGGCTAGGATTTCGCCAAGTTCTTCCATCTGTCAGAGTCTTATCTGTGAACACGATCTGTCTGCAGCTTTCAGATAAAGACAGGAGGAAGGTAGTTTTATGTATTAAAGTGACCGCCTCAGCCATCAAGACACCCTGGGGGGAGTCGGAGCTGGGATCTTAAGGATGTCACACATGTCCCTGCAGGAAGGGAAGGGAGATGGGGAGACTCCTTCTGGCGCCTGGACTAGGGAGAGTAGCGAGAGAAGCCCTCCTTTAGTACCGGATGGTGATGGGGGGAGTGGGTGTTCACACAGGTTGCTTCAAATCTCCCCCTGGCAAGAGGTCAACACCACCCCACAAGTCAGTGAGCATGGTGTTTGGGAAGCAGGAAAAAGAGGAAGGGGAGAAATGAAAGCCGGACCGGACCTTTCTACAGCGACTCAGGCCTGGGAGATCCCGCAGGAGCTTGGCTGCCCCCATCCCGTCCCCACCACTCAGCAGCGGCCAATGGAAACACAATCAGAGTCACAGATGCAATTTTACATTTTCTAGTAGCCCCATTAAAGAAGGCCAGGAACAGGCAAAAATCAATTTGGAATATATTTAATCTAACATATTTGAATTCTGATCACATCAACATAATCAATGAAAAAATCATTAATGAGACCTTTTCTGCTTTTTCATGGTAAATGTCAGAAATCTGTGTCTTTACACTCACAGCACATCTACTCAGACGCAAGATTTTCAACAGATAAAGCGAAACGTGGTTCTAACAAAATAACATTCTGTGTTTAATGGAAAAATGTTTTATGTTGCTCCAGTTTTCAAATTTATATCTAAATAAGTTAAAACTTCAGAGCCTCAGTTGAACCAGCTGTATTTCAAGTGTTCAATAAACACATGTGGCTAGTATTGGAACAAACTGACTTCCTGGACCTCCTGCAAGTTTATACAGAGTCCAGGAGAAGTTCTATGTCCCTGAAATAGTGGTAGTAATGGTACTAGCTGCCTGGATGCGTCACAGGGAAGAGGGAGGGAGGGAGGGATTTTGGAATTTGGAGAAAATCAAAAGGAGAAAATCCAAGATGGTTAGGATTCCTGACATCGAATCTCCTGTCTCTGAAATAACTCCTTGTAGCAGTAATTACCACATTTATACGTTTTGTGTTGGGTTGTTTAGCATCTGACTCCCCCACCAAGCCGTTAGCTCCATGAGGGCAGGAAGAGTATCTTACTCACTACTGTATCTAGTTATCACAGCTCTCAGTTGAAAGAAGACATGAATCACACTAAATCTTTGAAGGACAGCTGGGGGTGGGGTGTGATTCTGCCCATGCATAAGCAAATCAGCCCAAACAGAGGTGGTCATCTGAGCAAAGGCTGGCAAAGTCAGCATAGAGCCTACCGTTGAGCTAAAAACAAACTACCAAACTGGTCTGAATGTCTCCATTTTGCAGGTGAAGTAGTTTGACGTATTAGTAGGTGACGGGAAGTAGTCCTGCATCTCCACAGAACCTGATGCGCTCCCATCACACATGGCCTGAAGCCACTCTCCTTCCCATTCAGATCCTGTTTTCTGGGTCCTTCTTTTATTTCCTGCAGTTCCAGGGATATCAGAGCCAAGCAGTTCAGACTCTTACTGAGCAATGAGGAAGGGCCGCTTGCAAGTGGGGAGTTGTCTTAGTTTGTGACTTTTAGGGCAAATGGCAGAAATCGAATTCTGACTTCCTTAGGCGTAAAGGAGGACTCACTGCGAAAGTCCCGCAGGGGACCCTGCAGGAGACCCTAGACAAGAATGGAACTAGGGTCAGGTACAGCCAGAACCAGACCGGCCACACTGTCTCTTCCCCTCTCCACCTCTCTCTCCCTGTGCCCCCGCCTCTGTTCCGTCCCCTCCACCGTCTCCTTCTCCCCCATCCCTTGCAGGCCAGCTTCTTCTCCGTTCTGAGCCACATGTCAGTAAACACTCAGCCACCCGTAACCAAGCTTTAGAGCTTCCATTTCAACCACCAGAGGGAGGCTGGCGCAACTCTTGAATCCAAATTCTAGAAGCCCACTTGGGGGCCTCTTTGGCCCTGCTCGCCCAGGTGTCCTGCCCTGGATAAATCATCGTGGCCAGGCCAGGGACGTCACAGTACATACTCCAGTGTCAAAGGATGTTGAGGAGAATTTTCCTGTTGCCTAGATTTGGTGAATTCAACTCCAGTTTGTTTGTTTGGGTTTTTTGTTTTGTTTCTAAAGGAGGCATTAGTAGTCGCACTTTGTGAAGAGTGTCACCTCCAGGAGATTGCCAAGCTGACCCTACCATCATGCTAGATGGGCCCTCCTAACCCCTGTAAGATGACTGCAGAGAGACAGAGGGGCTTTAGACCTTGTATGGAGTGAGATGATTCAAGGAGAGTGGTGCTTTCCTGCCCTCGAGCCAAGGGAGAAGGGAGGCTCTGAGAGAATCATGCTGGAGAGGTGGGCCAACGAGGATGGGAGCCTGGCACTCAGGGCCAGCTTCGTGGGTGTGGGAGCTGTGCAGTCACACAGGGCCAGCACCCAGGAGGGTCCCACACTTGGTTTAATGTTCTGCTGTCACCATCTTGGAATTCTTAATAGTTCAACAGTTTTGCACTGGGTCCCGCAAATTAAGGGGCCCATCCTGAGGGCAATCCACTCTCTATGGGGACGTTGCCCAGGCAGTGAACTTCCTGTTCTACCCTTGTGCCTCCATGAACAGGAGAGAGATGGCAGGACCGAAAGGGTGGCACTAGGGCGCTCAGTACTTCCCTCCATTGGAGGTGGCAAGGATATATGGGTTTCCATTGGTCAAGGAGACACAGTGATAGAGAGCTAAGAGTAACCCATCTTGCTGATATCCTAACAGAAATCCATCTCCATGCAAAGGGACCCTGGCAGCAAGAAAACTGGGGCCTCCTGCTGGTGGAGGCTGAAGTGGGCTAGGGAACGATGTTGGGCTTAGCAGGCCCCCCTACACCAGGGAACCGAGCCATGGGGAGGCCCTACAGGATCAAGGAACTCAAAGTCTTCCTGTGCCTTGTGAGCGGGCCATTGATGGGACGTCTGCCTCACCGAGGGCATCAAAAGAAGTAGTGCTGGACCCCGATGAGAAGGGGACAGCAACTGAATCACACTGAATCATAGTTTGCCTCCCCCTCTACTCCATCCATCTGCCCTTCACTCCCTCCATTCCTGAGAAGAGAGATGGAGGCGGCCACTCAAGGGCATATCATGCTGCCCTTCCTACTTCCCCACCGCAGGTCCTGGCGCTCCGGGGCAAGGACAAGGTGAGCTAGGAAATGCCCGTGAGACCGGAAGTTTCAAACTGGGCTGTAATGAACATCTACAGTCACCTGAAAGTTACGGCGGGATCTGGCCTGGATGCCCTGAAGGAATCCTCTAGCCAACAGGGGTACGGTGAGCGTCCACAGAGCACGGCTGGGACAGCAAGTGGAGGAGAGACGCATCTGCTTCATGTATACAGGCGGCCGAGTTGAGATCGTCATGCTGACACGGCAGCACCACAGCACCCCTGATGAAGGGGCCCTGGCAGGCCTGGCCGGATGCGCCCACACCAGGAGAGGGTGTGACGCAGGCCCAGGTCACCTACTTGGGCTGACAGCCACTCACGCCTTCTGATGCCCTTGGGGTCCTAGCGTCACATAGGAATGGTGCTCCCCGAGATGGCCTGCTTTGTGTCCCCTATTGCACAGTCTGGGACCCTGCATTCAGGAGGTGCTCACTCAGTGCACTGAGTTACGACCCAGAAGAGCATCCCGCTCTTTCTGTAACAGCTGAGAACAGTGGTTCTCCAACATCAGCATCTCCCACAGGATGACTTGTGAAAACACACACTGCTGGGCCCCGTATCTGGTGCTTTGGGTCAACAGGTCCAGTGTGGAGCCTAAGAATCTGCATTTATAGCATTCCCAGGGGACCGCCCTTTGAGACCCACTGGGTTCAGTACTGACTTCCTCTACCTGAAAGCCACACCAGCCACCAGAAGGGGTTGGAGGTGCTGACAGAGGTGGCAGGTAGGCGAGTGGTTCTCTTCCTGGTCTGCAGGGCTGGCATGCTGGTGGGTAGGGGACTCAGTCTGAGGTTTCTCTCCCTCCCCAAGCCCCTTTTCTACTCTGATGGGGGCTGCAACGTCTGTCCTGGAGGTGCCAGGGGTGTGGGATAGGAGGCAACCTGAGAGTTGCCTGCAGAGACCCGGTGTGATTCCCCTCAGCCTCCACACCTCTCCGGACTATTTGAAATAACATCTAAGAGCAAGGTTGCCACTGCCTGACCAGTCTCTTCTCGGTCTCCCATGGGCTTTTTTTTTTTAAATGTGGTAAAAGATACATAACACACACTTACCATTTCGATTGATTTTAAAGTGTGTACAACTCAATGGCAGTAAGTACATTCACAGGGTTCTGCAACCATGACCACTACCAATTTCCAGAACTTTATCTTCCCAAACAGAAATACTGTACTTAAACAACAACTCCTCATGCCACTCCCCTCCATTCTACTTTGTATCTCTGTTGAGTTTGCCTACTTTAGGTACCTCATATAAATGAGATCATACCGTATTTGTTCTTTTGTGTTTATTTCATTTAGCGTAATGTTCTCAAGGTCCACCCGTGTTACAGCATGTGTCAGAACCTTATTCTTTAAAGCTGAATCATATTCCATTGGATGTATGTACTACAGTTTGTGCAGCCATTCATCTGTTGTTGGGCATTTGGGTTGTTTCCACCTTTTGGTTACCATGAACGCTGCTGCTATGAACAGCGTTGTACAAATACATGTTATGAGCCCGTACTTTCAATGCCTTGGGCTATATACCCAGAGGTGGAATTGCTAGAGGATATGTTAATTTTTTGAGGAACCACCCTACTGTTTTCCAGACTTTAATCTACCTAAGAATTGTTCACCAGGAGCAGGGATCTGAGAACCTCACCAGTATCCTCCACAGAGGATTTGAGGCTGGCCTCTGACAAGGGGCTTATTGCCCCGAACTGCTATTGGAAGTGGCGTAACCAACCTCCTTACTTAACACAGCCCTGTCACCCAAGCACCCTCACTCTATGAGATGAACAGGCTGTAGTCAAGAGAGGTGAGGCTGCTCTATAGCTTGGCTGGCTCTTCACTCCCCAGGGTTTAGCCCAAACACCACCTCCGCAGAGACCCTGGCCACCCCTCCCCCTAAATCATTTTCTAGCCTGTTTTACTTTCTGCACATGATAAGCTAAAATTACCTTACGTATTTGTCTCCTTGTTTATTCTCCTTCTCTTCCAAGTAGACTTAAGTGAGGGCAGGAACCTCGTCTGTCTTAATCACAGCACAGTCCTAGCATCTAGAACTATTCCTGGCACATTGTAGGCACTGAGTTGTAGGCACTCAATTTGACTGATTGAATAAAATATAAATACCCTATAAGGATGTATATATAACTCTGATATATGTAAAAAATCTTGTGACCTTCACAATTCTCCCAAGCATATCATCTTCCCCATAAAACCAGTTTTGTTTTGTTTTTTTAGACAAAGTCACGCTGAGATGCTTGCTGAGTGACTGACTCCGGCTCACCAGTTCTTGCAGAGAGTCTAAGACTCAGATGTTAACTCTGCAAATGCCAGGTTCTCCGCTCTTTCCACAGTCGTGGGATGGTCAGGGAAGGGTTACTATTCCATTAACCAAGGTCTCTGGTTGTGATCACACTAGTAATTTTCTTTCCCTTAAGATGTTAAAGCCCTAGGATTTTCTAAGTAATGGTTTCTCCTGGTGTAAAAACAAAAATGCTCTAGGTAATGAGAAGAAAGGAAAAAAAGAGGAGCTTGACTACATAGATGGGGTGAGAGGCCAATCAGTGTTGCTGTCCTTGGTTCTGATGTTTTCATAGGAACACACCACAAACTGGGCAGAATTTCTAGGAAGGCTACACATGATTTTACTATTTTCATGTCTACTGGTTGAAAACTCAACAGAGGAAGGTGAGATCTTGTCCTGAGCCTGAAGTAGAGCTAACTGACAGGGCGGGGAGTGGGGGGGGGACAGGAAAGCACAGCCATGAGCCGTATGACACAGACCCTCAGGTTCATGGTGTTTGACCCTGGAACTAGGAATTTCCATTTGTGGCTTGGCGCTCCCCTCGGGTTCCCACAGCCTACACATGACACACAAACTACGTCCTGGTCTCTGAGTTTCCTGTGCTCTACTGTGCCTGAGTTGCTTGCGCTTTGCCAGGCTCAGCTGTTCACCTTCCCTGCAGTAGCAGTGGGATTAGACAGGAAGAAGGGGCAAGAGATCCAGCCCAGAAGAGGTCAGTCAACAGGACCAGGGTGTGGCCTTGCAGAGGTTCCATCTGGTGCCACTAGGACGGTACTCGCCAATCACACCTCCTTTCTCAGTGTGGTCTGTCCTCCCCGCCACTCCTCTTCACTCAGCCATACGCTCCCTCCAGAGTAGCCTCCTTCTAATGAATCTATCTGACTTAGATTACCACATTCCCTCTGTGATTTTATTTTTCAGGTTTTTAAGATCCCATATATTTATTTAAGATGGGCCTGACTTCTTTGAGGACAGTATCTGCCTCTTCCACTTCCTCATAAGCCCTTCCTGTATTCAATAAAGTACCAGAGGGGTCATGGGGAATTGCAGCAGTAGAGAGTGAAAGATGCTGAGGAAGAAGAGGGCTTCAAGGGGAGGTGAGGCAATCAAACACAGCAGACACACACAGAGAGAGAGGGAGAAAAGGCACCAAAAGGGGGATTTTGGATTCAAGAATTAGAAACTCACCTGAGAACTTGAAGAGCAATTTTGGCATAGTTTCAAGAAAAAGCTAGATTAAAAGGCATTAGGAAGTGAATGAAGGATGGTATCCGGTGCTCGTAAGATTTCAAACACAGCTCAACAAGTATAAATTCATGTAACCATGTTTTGAGACCTTTAAAAATATTCATACCTTTTGGCTCAGAATTTCATTTCTAAGCATGGCTATAGACAAAGATGCAGGCATAAGAATGTCTATCACAACAGTACTTACAACCATGAGAAAATGAAAACTACCTAAATATCCAAAATTGGATATCAAAGATGAAATATTAGTCATTACCACTAGTATGTGTACAAAGGACATTTAATCACCTAGGATTACAACATCAATGTTTAATCAAAGCTCAGAATATAAAACATATTTAGTATGAGTCAAAGTTTGTAAAATAAAAAATTGGTATCTATTGATCTATTTACATACCTATCACTTATGCACCTAGTCTCCCAGATAAAAAGACTAAAAAGGAAACTTGCTAGAACATTGGTAGTCATGGTTATATCTACATTGTGGGCTTATGAGTGATATTCATTTTCTTTTTTATAGTTTCTGTATTTTCCAGATTTCTGTACTAATTATGAGTCATGCTTACACTCAGGGATACTGCAAAAAGTTTGCTGTAAAAATAAAATGAGACTGTGGTGAGGAAGTAGAAGGAAGGAAGGAAGATTATCTTTTAAAAAGTTCAGAAGAGGCAAGAGGGTTTTGACTCGATGTCAACACAGGAGGCTTCTGAATTAACTTCCTTTCAAGGAACACCACATCTACAGCTACATATGGAACAATTTCCTCTGAAATAAATCTGCAAACTAGCTTAGTGGCTCTTACACATATGGCAAATGAGGAAAAGCCCACAGTAGGGTTTAGGTAGGAGAGGCTGAGAAACAGTCTCACCATAAACTCCACCCCAAATGCAGTGACCCATAGCTAAGAGGGAACTAACTCACAGCTTCTCCCCAAAGAGTGAAGGGTATGGACCCCATATCTGGTGCCCAAACTTTTAAGACTGCCACCTGAGAGATGGACCCCCAAAACATCAAGCTTTGAAAGCCAGTGGGGCCTGCACCCATAAAACACAAAGCTATGGGGAACTAAGACACAGTTCTTAAAGGGCTCCTGTGAACACACTGTGGCTAACCCCCCAGGACCCAGGGCAGGGGCAGCAGACTGAAAGGAGCCAGTTTTTCTGTGAAACAGACCTGCTTGCTCATCTTAAAAGCTTAAGCCTGACAGCTACATGTAAAAGAATGAAATTAGAACACTCCCTAACACCATACGCAAAAATAAAGTCAAAATGGATTGAAGACCTAAACGTAAGACCAGACACTATAAAACTTAGAGGAAAACATAGGCAGAACACTCTTTGACATAAATCACAGCAAGATCTTTTTTGACCCACCTCCTAGAGTAATGAAAATAAAAACAAAAGTAAACAAATGGGACCTAATCTAACTTAAAAGATTTGCACAGCAAACGAAACCATAAACAAAACAAAAAGACAACCCTCAGAATGGGAGAAAATATTTGCAAACGAAGCAACAGACAAGGGATTAATTTCCAAAATATACAAACAGCTCATGCAGCTCAGTAGCAAAAAACAAACAACCCAATGAAACAATGGGCAGAAGACCTAAACAGACATTTCTCCAAAGAAGACATACAGATGGCCAATGAACACATGAAAAGATGCTCAACATCACTAATTATCATAGAGATGCAAATCAAAACTACAATGAGGTATCACCTCACACTGGTCAGAATGGCCATCATCAAAAATTCAACAAACAATAAATACTGGAGAGGATGTGGAGAAAAGGGAACCCTCCTACACTGTTGGTGGGAATGTAAATTGGTACAGCCACTATGGAGAACAGTACGGAGGTTCCTCAAAAAACTAAAAATAGAACTACTATATGACCCAGCAATCCCACTCCTGGGCATATACCCAGAGAAAGCCATAATTCAAAAAGATACATGCACCCCAATGCTCACTGCAGCACTATTTACAATAGCCAGGACATGGAAACAAGCTAAATGTCCATCAACAGAGGAATGGATAAAGATGTGGTACCTATATACAATGGAATATTAATCAGCCATAAAAAGGAACAAAATAGTGCCATCTGCAGAGACGTGGATAGATTTAGAGACTGTCATACACAGTGAAGTCAGAAAGAGAAAAGCAAATATCGTATAGTATCACTTATATGTGGAATCTAGAAAAATGGTACAGATGAACTTATCTGCAAAGCAGAAATAGAGACACAGATGTAGAGAACAAACTTTTGGATACCAAGGGGAGAAGGAGGGCTGGGATGAGTTGCGAGATTGGGATTGACATATATAACTACTATGTATAAAATAGATAACCAATGAGAACCTGCTGTAGAGCACAGGGAACTCTACTTAATGCTCTGTGGTGACCTAAATGGGAAGGAAATCTAAAAAAGAAGGGATATCTGTATACGTAGAACTGATTCACTTTCAGGTGCTGTCCACCAGAAACTAACACAACATTGTAAATCAACTATACTTAAATAAAAATAAATTTTAAAAAAAGAGCTTGAGCATGAGGGGAAGGCTTCTAATTTAACACACATTTAGGGGACACCACAACACTCTCCAGAGACTGGGGAGGCCATAGGCACCATCTTTGTGCTCCCCCTCTGCCTTGCTCCAGGTCATCAGTATCTCCTGGAGAGAAGCCTGTTCACATGTCTGGTACCCTAATTTTTGCTGCTGCTTCTTGAGGGATACCCCTAGATTGCCTGGCTCTGGTGGCCAACAGGGCTTACATTCTCAGGTCTCAGTGGACTCTAACAAGCAGAGAAACAGTACTTAACTGGCCATCCCCTCACTCCCAGGGCACAGCAGAGACAGCAGACATCCCCAGTCTCCTCCTGACAGAAGTATATTAGCATACTTTAAAAGTTGCCACCTAAGTGTCCAGCTTCCAATCAGCCTGCATCTAGGTGGCGACTGAGATCCTCCCCTTTAGTACACTGACAGATCTTGGCATACCCTCAACCACTGGAGCCACTAAGAACAAAGAAGGCTGCTCAGACCATCACAAAGGTTTGAGAGACAACTAAGAGCTAGGGCAAGGTTGAATAAGTTTTTTTTTCTTTTTTTTAACTGAAGTATAGTTGATTTACAGTGCTGTGCCAATCTCTGCTGTACAGCAAAGTAACTCAGCTATACACATATATATATATAATTTTTTAAATGTGATGTTTGTTTTTATATCCTCTTAGAAAACTAAGAATAACTTGGAGGGCTCACATATCAACAGATTCAACATCTTTTTTTTTTTTTTTTCAGCATGCTGCATGGCTTGCAGGATCTTAGTTCCCCAACCAGGGATTGAACTCATGCCCCCTGCAGTGGTAGCATGGAGTCCTAATCACCGGACTGCCAAGGAATTCCCTATACAGTCTTTTTCAAAAAAAACATTCTTTTCCATTATGGTTTATCCCAGGAGATTGGATATAGTTCCCTGTGCTATACGGTAGGATCTTGTTGTTTATCCATGAATGATAAGTTTTATCTCCTAAATGAGAGCACTCCATCAGGACTGGGAGAGGCGGCTGTTTTATCTAATGCAGAGAAACCAACACAGAGAGTGAAGGAAAATGAACAGAGGAATATGTTTCAAATGAAGGAAACAGATAAAACTTCAGAAAAAGACCTTACTGAAATGGAGATAAGGGATTTACCTGATAAAGAGTTAAAAATATAAAGATGCTCCCCGAGGTCAAGAGAACAATCCATGAACAAAGTGAGAATTTCATCAAGAGACAAAGAATATTAAAAAGTACAATGTGAAAGCACAGAGCTGAGGAATATGATAACAACTGAAATATTTTAAAGAGGAGTTTAATAAGACTCTGTGAAGTGGAAGAAAGGATCAGTGAACTCAGAGCAGCTGAATTCATCCAATCAGAGCAGCAAAAAGAAGAATGAAAAAGAGTGAAGATATCTTAAGGGACTTATGAGACAATATCAAGTGGACCAATGTTTGCTTTATAGGGGTCTCAGAAAAAGAAGAGAGAAAGGGGCAGAAAGCTTAGTTGAAGAAATAACAGCTGAAGAACTTCCTTAATCTAGGGAAGAAAAGATATACAGATCCAGGAACCCCAGAGAGTTCCCAAAAAGATAAATCCAGTAGATCCACACCAACACAAATTATAATTAAACTGTCAAATTTAAAAACAAGGAAGAATCTTAAAAGCACCAAGAGAAAAACTACTTGTTACATGCAAGGGAGCCCCATAAGACCATCTGCAGATTTTTCACCAGAAACTGCAGATGAGAGAGAAGTGGCATGATATATTCAAACTGATGAAACAAAAGAACTGCCAACTAACAGTACTCTACCTGGCAAAGTTGTCCTTCAGAATTGAAGGAGATAGAGTTTTCCAGACTAGTAAAAGCTGCAGGAGTTCATCATTAGACAGCCTTACATGAAATGTTAAAGGGACTTATTTAGGCTAAAATGAAAATGTGTTAATTAGTAACAGGAAAACATATAAAAGTATAAATCTCACTGGTAAAGGTAAATATATCATTAAATTCAGAACAATCTAATGTAATGATGGTGAATAAAATCACTTATAAATCTAGTATCAAGGTTAAAAGACAAAAATAGTAAAAACTATACAATAAATTTCATAAATATACAAGATAATAATACAGCAAATGAGAACCTAAAAGAAACAGACAATTTTCTAGAAACATACAATCTACCAAGACTGAATCATGGAGAAATAGAAAATCTAAACAGACTGATTACCAATAAGGAGAATGAATCATCAACTAAGAATCTCTCCCCAAAAAAGTCCAGGATCAGATGGCTTCCCTTCTAGCAAACATTTCAAGAAGAATTAATACCAATCCTTTTCAAACTCTTCCAAAAAAATAAAAGAGGAGGGAACATTTCCAAAACTTATTTTATGAGGCCAGCTTTACCATGACTCCAAAATCAGACCAGGACACTACAAGAAAAGGAAATTATAGGCCAATATCCCTGATGCACATAGATGCAAGAGTCTTCAAAATACAAACAAACCGAATTCAACAATACATAAAAGGATCATACAGCATGATAAAATGGAATTTATTTCAGGGTGCAATGATGGTTCAATATCTGTAAATCAATCAGCATGATATACCATATTAACAAAGTGAAGGCTAAAAATCATATCATCTCAATAGATGCAGAAAAAGCATTAGACTAAATTCAACACCCATTCATGATCAAAACGCTCAGCAACCTGGGTATAAAGGTAAAGTACCTGAACATAATAAAAGCCATCTATGACAAGCCAACAGCTAACATCATATTCAATGGTGAAAAACTGGAAGCTTTTCCTCTAAGATGAGGAAAAAGACAAGAAAGCCCACTCATGAATTCCACAGCGCTACCTATGTTCTCTGTTGCCTAATGCTTGTAGGACAAGGAGATGCACACACATGATCACCAACATAAAAATTTTAAATGACTCAACTAGTCAACCAATACGGCAGCTCATTGGTGGTGAGAAAAGCCATTTGAACCAGAAATTTTCAGCTCTTTTGAATACCTTCTGGTTTAGTTCAATTAAATGGAAGAAAATTGCTTTCCTAAATGCAGAATTTCTTCATCCTTGGGAGATCACTGGTGTACCTAAGAGGTCACCAAACCAAGACTGGAAGTCATAGTGGTTATATCAGGACTTGGCTGGAGTGGGTGGCTTTAGTCCAACAGATCATACCTGAGGAGGATCATGTGGAATGTATTGAAGTGGCCAATTGCTCCTAATAGGGAGAGATGGGTTTTTTGCCCCTATATATTTGTTAAAAGCCTATAGATACTAAAGATTATGGTGAAATGTAGTTCTCAGGGGGTCCCACAGCAAGTATAGGTTCTTATAAAGAATCTGAAAGGACCCATACACCATGCCGTTTACACAAGATTGTTTAAAGTTGTCTGAGGTAGTCCTGCAATTCCAGAGAGGCCAAATCAGAGCCCCTGACCAGTCAAGATCAGCCTTCATTTCAAGAGGAAGCCAAGAGACTGTGCAAAAGAATGGTCTCAGTTCCGGGCAGACTCAGTAAGTGTCACTCTGACCTTTCCCTTTACTTTTCTTTCTACTCTCCCTCCCCACCCCACATCCAGGCTCCTGCTCTGGTGGGTTTATTCTATAAAGTGGAAAAAAAAAAAAGGTCATACAGAGACCCTGTTCCCAGTGCCGCTATCAGTGGCACCTACCCATCACTGACTCACAGTTTGCTTGTTGGCAGTTTGCGTTCTGTGGCTACTGAGCTCTCCAACCAGCTCCTGAGAATCACTGCAGCATGACCCTCTAGGTGAGGAAGCTGACACCGCTGCTGTTCCTATGATTGTTTTCCAAAAATAAATAACTGTTGAGTTCCATGTAAAAAATAAATGGCAGGGCTTCCCTGGTGGCGCAGTGGTTGAGAATCTGCCTGCCAATGCAGGGGACACGGGTTCGAGCCCTGGTCTGGGAAGATCCCACATGCCGCGGAGCAACTGGGCCCGTGAGCCACAACTACTGAGCCTGCGTGTCTGGAGCCTGTGCTCCGCAACAAGAGAGGCCGAGATAGTGAGAGGCCCGTGCGCCGCGATGAAGAGTGGCCCCTGCGCCGCGATGAAGAGTGGCCCCTGCTCGCCACAACTAGAGAAAGCCCTCGCACAGAAACGAAGACCCAACGCAGCCAAAAATAGATAAATTTATTTATTTAAAAAATAAATAAATGGCAGTTACTCTTGTTGTATAGAAAGAAAAAGCCTGAAGGAAATATACTAAACTATTTTTGATGACTTATTTTCTTCTTTGTGCTTTCTTACATGTTTTACATTTTTTTTGTTTTAAACAATAAACATGTCCTTTTCTCAGAGAAAAGAAATAAACGTTGCCACAAAACATTCAACCCTAACAAAAAAGGAAATAGTATTTAAACGCTTCCTGGTCAAATTTCTATGAAAAGCATGGCTGTGCATTAGGTGCTGAGGTGAGTCATTTCCTGCTTTGGTCATGCTAGTTTTTTTCTACTAACTCTGGAGCCTTAATCCAAACAAATATAGGGTTTTTTTTGCCTCACTTCAACTTCTCCTAGCTTCAGTTTTCCCTGAAGGAGTTAGATTAGCTGTTTCTAAGGTCCATGCCAACAATAAATTCTGTTTCAAGAAATGAAGTTCTAACCAGCAGAAAGTTGACAATACCTACAAGAGGATTTTGCCAGAAGAAAAATTGTTTGACTTATTTTTTTTTGCTGACATAATACTTCAATTTAGTATCAATTTAGGGTCTACTTTTAATTTGAACAATTTTTTTAACCCCCAAAATTTGGCATTTTGTAATAAACCTGCCAGTTTTTTTATACTGGTCGTTCATTGTGAATATAGAATAAAAGTAATGGTCAAACTGTCAAAAAAAAAAAAAAAAAAGGAAAGAAAGCCCACTCATGCTGCCTGTATTCAACATAGTCCTAAAAGTTCTAGCCAGGGCAATTAGGTAAAAAAAGAAAAAAGCATCCAAATCAGAAGAAGTAGAACTGTCTCTACTTGCAGATGACATATTATACATAGAGAACCATAAAGACTTCCCTCAGAAATTATTAGGACTAATCAATAAATTCAATAAAGTTGCAGAATACAAAATCAATATACAAAAATTAATCATTTCTATACACTAATAACAATCCCATTTACAATTGCACCAAAAAGAATAAAATACCTAGGAATAAATTTAACCAAGGAGGTGAAACTATGACATTAATGAAAGAAATTGAAGATACAAATTAATGGGAAGAATATTGTAAAAATGTCCATACTACAAAGCAATGTGCACATTCAATGCAACTCCTATCATAATTCCAATGGCACTTTTTTTTTTTTTAACAGAAATAGAACAAACAATCCTAATCCTATATGGAACCACAGAAGACTCAGAATATCAAAAGCAATCTTGAGAAAGAACAAAGCTGGAGGCATCACACTCCCTGATTTCAAACTGTATTATAAAGCTATAGCAATCAAAACAGTATGGAATTGGCATAAAAACTGACACACAGATAAATGGAACAGAAAAAAGAACCCAGAAATAAACCCATGAATATATGGTCAATTAATTTATGACAAAGGAGCCAAGCCAATAGGGAAAGGACAGTTTCTTTAATGGATGGTGTGGGGGAAAATGTACAGCCACATGGAAAAGAATGAAACCAGACCACTATCTCACACCACAAAAATCAACTCAAAATGGATGAAAGACTTGAATGTAAAACCTGAATCCATAAAACTCCTAGAGGAAAACATAGGCTTCTTGACATTGGTTGGTGATGATTTTTTGGATTTGATGCCAAAATCAAAGGCAAAAAAAGCAGAAAATAAACAAGTGGGACTATATCAAAGTAAAAAGCTTCTGCGCAGCTAAGGAAACCATCAACAACATGAAAAGTCTACTGAATGGGAAAAATATTTGCAAGTCATATCTGATAAGGGGTTAACATGCCCCCAAATATAAAGAACTCACACACTCATTAGCAAAAAAACAAACAATCCCATTAAAAAATGGGCAGAGGATCTGAACATTTTTCCAAAGATGACACAGATGGCCAACATGTACATGAAAAGATGCTCAACATAATTAGTCATCAAGCAAATGCAAATCAAATCCACAATGAGCTATCATCTCACACCTGTTAGAAAGGCTATTATCAAAAAGACAAGAAATAATAAATGTCTGTGAGGATGTACAGAAAAGAGAACACTTGTGCGTTGTCAGTGGGAATGTAAATTGTGCAGCCACTATTGAAAATAGTATGGAGGTTCCTAAAAAAATTAAACGTACAACTACCACATGATCTAGTAACTTCACTTCTGAGTATTTATCCGAAGGAAATGAAATCACTGTCATAAGATATTCGCAACCCCATGTTCTTTGCAGCATTATTTACAATAGCTAAGACATGGAAACAACCTAAGTGTCTACTAACAGTGCATAAAGAAAATGTGGCATATTTATATAATGATTATTCAGTCATAAAAATGAAGGACTCCAGCCGTTTTCAGCAATGTGGATGTACATTAAGGGCATTAAGCTAAGTGAAATAATTAGACAGAAAAAGACAAATATTGTATGCTATCACTAATATGTGGAATCTTTTTTTTTTTTTTTTTTGCGGTATGCGGGCCTCTCACTGTTGTGGCCTCTCCCGTTGCGCGGAGCACGGGCTCCGGACGCGCAGGCTCAGCGGCCATGGCTCACGGGCCCAGCCGCTCCGCGGCATGTGGGATTTTCCCAGACCGGGGCACAAACCCGTGTCCCCTGCATCGGCAGGCGGACTCTCAACCACTGCACCACCAGGGAAGCCCTGGGATTATTTTTAAAGATGGTACAATAAACCATCATTTTAGACAGAAAAGAATAAAATACGGAAGGTGAAACTGAAGACCCAAAGGGGAGAGTAATTCATAAGAATGACCAGAGCCACAGGGACAGGTCAGTAGCACAGGGAGAGGTGGTCTTAGAGGGAAGAGGGCCCTTTCTATCCTGAGATGATCCAAGGTAGAGAGGAAGAAGGGGGGAAGAGCCTGGAGCGACCTCAAAAATGACCTTGTTCTGCTCTGGTGCAGAGCATAGGGCCCAGGGGTCGGGGTGGGCTTGGGCTTTAGAGGGAGGTAGGCACTGCTTTGTCTGCATATCCACACCTGGGACCAGAATCCTTCCCATCTTCCTATTAAAACAGGTCCCAGGCATCCACGGCTCTGTGCTCCCACTTTTCTCCCTTCTAGAAAAGGGAGAAAAGATTCTTGCACAAGGAAAATATATGGACAAAGTCTGTTACTGGTTGTGGGTGTACTGCACTGGGCGGGTGGCTTCTCGGGGGAGTCCGGAAGAACAGTCTTCTCCTGGGAGCCAGTGCAAACTCAGCGGGTCTGAAGCTGAGGCCACTGCCGCCTGCCCAAGCCAGCTTCCCTCGCAGGTCGCTATTCCTGTTAGAGGCATTGATGTCCGGACAGCACTGAAGACCAGAGCTTCCCCCCTCAAGGGTCCTTTCACCTCTTCCTTGGGGTGTCTCCTGTGCCCACCTGGGGAATATCCTCACTCCCACTGTTGGCCTCCCATCCTAATCACCTCTCAGAAGGATGACAAAAGTACCTACCAGCTGGTCTCCCTGCCTCCAGCCTGTTCCCACTGCCCCCCAGCCAAACCCCGTAGTGCCCTGTTCTCCTCAGCTTAGGGGCCTTTGGCTATGCTGTTCCCTCTTGGTGAAGTGCCCTTCCTGCCTTCTCTTGGCCAACGCTGGTCATTCTCCAGACTCAGCTCTGACCCTCTCACTCAGGTTCAGCCCCTCCCTGGCACCGAGCCGACTGCACTGTGCAGTCTGGAGGGGTGTGTGAGGGCAGGAACACAGTTCTATTTAAGCCACAGTCATGTTATCCCAGCATCTAACCTGGTATCTGACCCTGAGTGAGTGCTTGGTAAGTGATGGAGAAGCTGAAGTGAAGAGTGATGCTCACAGCTTATTCCCCTCAAGTTGGAGGACTAGGGAACTAACACCTGTGTCATGTCTACTCCAGGAATCTCACCTAGTTATCCTAAGTGCTTTGAATATGCTATTTCGATAAGTCTCAGATCAACACAGAGGCAGAGGTTATTATTACTCTTTTGCAGATGAGGAAATGGGCTTAGAGAGGGAAAGCATTTACTCCAAGTCATCCTGTTAGCACCCACCACCGTCTAACTCCAAAGTCCCTATAATCAGTCAATGTATCATCATATTCTCTCTCATTCCCCAGCTAAACTCCCTAGTGATTGCAAAGCTTAGGGAACGAGGCAATTACTCTTTTCCATAGAAGTTTAGGGCTTCTAACAAATAATTTTATGCCATCTATACATCTTTCAGTGTCTATTTCTTATCTTTACATCAGGCTGAGAGGTCCCCGCAGACCAGAATTATGTCTCATTCATCTTTTTTTTGTTTTGCAGTACGCGGGCCTCTCACTGTTGTGGCTCCTCCCGTTGCGGAGCACAGGCTCCGGACCTGCAGGCTCAGCGGCCATGGCTCACGGGCCCAGCCGCTCCGCGGCATGTGGGATCCTCCCAGACTGGGGCGCGAACCCGTGTCCCCTGCAGCGGCAGGCGGACTCTCAACCACTGCGCCACCAGGGAAGCCCTCATTCATCTTTGTACAGCCTACAGTTCTCAGCAAGTTGTAGGTATTTTATAAATATGTACCGACTTGATAATCAAATTGTTGATTTATTAAATGAAGTTATGATGGTGAGTTTTCTGGAGTCGGGGCAGGAAGTTTTTTTGAGCACCTGGCCCATTCTGGCACCCAAATGATACTACATCGGTCATTTTCTAAGTACAGGGCCAGCCCTTGGGGCTGTAGATAGAACAAATTTAAATTCATGATGAATTCATTAAAAAAAGTCCAGGGTAAGAAATCTTTCAGGAGCACTAATGACACCATTTAAAACTGAATTACTTCTGTATGGTTTAAATGTTGTTACAGTGAAGTGCAAACGAACACAGTTGTGATGAGGCATTGCTTTGGAAAAAAGAATCTGTGAAGTGAGTCAATCATCATAGCTTAGCTGTTCATTAATACTACTTGACATTTCCTATCTTACATCCTTCTTCAGTTCATTTATTCCTCTCGTATTTACAGAGCACCTGTTTAAACAATGCAGGGGGCTGGGTGCTTGGGAACTGGCACAGAAATCTAAGTCTGCCCTGTAGGTCTTCGCTGCTCCAAGAAGAGCAGAGATCCAGCATGTGGAGAGTTCAGCCAAACTGCTCCGTGATATCGCTGCCTTGCCACCCACCTTGTGTGGCCAAGTGGCCCACGGGGGCCTTAACTTGACATTAGCCTCTCATGCAGGTGCATGCCCTGGATTACAGCCCGTAGATTCACAAGTAAATTTAAGTTCCCTGTGACTTCTCTGATGACCCTTGTGATTAAAATAGTGTCTCTGCCTCCCAGGGCCTTCCCCTTGCGTGCCCCTTAGATAAGACCCCCAAGAAGCTTACCAAAACCCTGCTCTTTTGGTTTAAACTCACCAATCTGGCCTTAGCCACAGAACCCCAAAGCACTCCACCCACCCACTCTTAAAAAGGCCTGTGGCCCAGGTCCTGCCACTCTACCCACACCCCACCTTGACTTCCCTGCCTGGCCCCGCAAGGCATGCTGGGTACCTCCTCCAGGACCTGTGGGTAGTAAACCCGTTTCAACTTCCCCTGTGGTCTTTTGTTGAACCTCACCATCGACACCCTGTGGCTCTACTTAACGTTGATCTGACAGACACAACGCAGCGGCAGCAGCAGCTGGGAGCTTGTTAGAAAGGCAGGATCTTAGACCCCATCCCAGACCTACTGCAACAGAATCTCCAGTTTAACAAGACCCCCAGGTGATCGGAATGGACATTAGTTTGAGAGGCACCATAAAACTCGCCAACATCCCACTGGCCATATAGGACAGTCAAAGGAGATGATTTCTCAGTGACTTAAAACCTTTTGAAGCAGGTCTACTCTATACGTGTATCGAGTCATTTTGTTGTGCACTTTAAACTTACACAATATTATATGTCAATCATATCTCAGTACAGCTGCGGGGGGAGGGGAAAGGCCTACCCTGACCACCCTATTTAGTCCTACCACCCGAATCCCTGACGCCACCACCCTCATAGTCTGCTCGCCCGGCTCTATTGTTTTTTGCAGGGTATTTATCACCTAACGTGTAATGCAAGTTTATTTTGGATACAGTTCACTGTCTCCTACTGGAATTCAAGTCCACAAGGGCAGGGGCGCTTCTGATCCTCCTCTAGCCCCCAGCTCAGCCTGAGGCTAAGCTGAAAACAAATGTTTAATCATCAGATGAAGAATAGACGGCTGCTTCCAGGGCCCAGAGACCGTTCCTAGTGCATGGCTTCTAGGCTGTCTACCGGTTCTGAGTCAGTGAAGAACAGCCTGGAGTCCTCGTGCCTCGTGGGTAGCATGGCCGTGGCATTGAAACTGGGATGCTTCTGAGATGGGGAGAGGAGGCACTATTAATAACTCTGCAGATACAACAGGTACAGAACTGTGACCTCACTTATGGGGCCCGCTCTGTTGCAGCTACAATCCAGTTCTAGGGAAGGGATCATGTCATGTATTTTTGTCTTAGTCTGGAATCATCGAGTTGCAAGAAACAGGATCCAACTCAAACTAGGTCAGGTTGAAAAGTGCCTTATTGAAGGTTATAGGAACATCTGGCAGAACCAAGTACAGGAGTTGCAGGCAGGCCTGAGTGCAATGGGAATGGGGGAAGCACTCCCTTGCTACTCCGTGAGCCCACGGTCCCCTCATCACTTGCCTCTGTCTCCCTTCTTTGCAGCTGCTTCCTCTCCACGCCTGTACCCCTGACTCCTAACCAATTCTTTTTTATACTTTGTGTGGTTGTCCTATGGGCATACCCCTGGCAGCTTGGGTGGGACAATTTTTTTTGGTGTATTTTTATTTGTAATATTTTTTGTGATTTAATTTGTTTTATTGTGGTAAGCACACACCATGAAATCTACCCTCTTAACAAATATCTAAGTGTACGTTACTGTGTGGCTTACTATAGGTACATCAAGAACTCATGTCTTGCGTAGCTGCAACTTATTAAACAGAAACTCCCTGTTTTCCCTTCCCAGTGATTTAGGTGCTTAAATCTACTTTAGAGCTTCTCTACTTGCTGATTCTCCACCAGGTGCTGAATTATTCGCTCACAACCTCACAGTCATTCACAGGGCGGATACTTCTTGATGTATGGCTGGGTAATAATACGGTTCAAGTGTGGAGTTACCTACAGAGACCTGGTTTTGGCTTCTGACCATCCTGGGTTCAAATCAGAGTCTCTCTGCCTGTGAGTTGTTTGGCTTTGGGCAGGTCGACTAGCTTGAGTTTCAGCTTCTTCATCTATTACAAAATGGGGAATAAATAGTTACCTGGCCGGGCTGTTGTGAGGATTGAATGTTACAACATTTGTAGAGTACCCAAAAGTTTCTGGCAAACAGTAGGTGCTCAATGAAAGGTCATTTCTCCCCATTTCCCTTTCTCTACCTGGAAGCCTGCTCTAGCTTAGGTGTGAAAAGAGAAAAGCATTCCCTGGGATATTTCTGGCTTACGGCAGTTTGGGAAAGCTAAGTAATCTATGGGAGTAAGGGAGAGAGGAGAGGATGCTATGATATTTTTGGCATGTGTTCGTGGTTTGGCATGGCCTAAAACTTGGGTCAATTAATATTCCTTTAATATGGAATGTTTCTTCTTCCCTGTCCCTTTAAACAGTCCATGTCTTCCACCAAGCCTTTTCTTGTAGCACTTTTGGGGTGGGACAATTCTTTACTGAGCCCGTTGTCCGGTGCAGAGTTGCTCGTTATTTAGCATCTCCTGCCTCTGCCCAGTAAATGCCAGTAGCACCTCCTTACCTATTCACTGTTACAACCTAAAATACCTCCGTGCATTTCCAAACACCCCCAACTACATGATAATATAGGTGTAGCATCCACTTCCAACAGAGTGTCAGGGTGTCAGTTCAAACTCCCAGGAGAGAAACTGATCACTCTGCAGCCACTGAATTGGACCCTGGTCCATCCAGCCACGACTGAAGTGTGAACGGTCGACCGCAACCACAGGATACACGCAAGGCTGCCGAGCCCTGCCCCCTCCGTGGAGAGTGAGGGCAGGGATAATTCCCAGAGAGGGGACTGTGCCTAATCAGCCTGTTAGATCAGCTAAGGATGGGGCCAATGGAAGGAGTTCTCAGGGATAATTACACTTGCTCAGGGGGCTCCAGTTACAGTGTTCAGTATCTCACCATGCTTTTCGAATCAAAGCCTACAGGTCATCTATTTTCCCTTCCCTTCTCCTTTGAACGCAAACCTCACCCCACCTTCTATTTTCTCCCTTTCCACTTTCTCCCATCTTGTACTCGTCTATGCCTCCTCCGACCTTTACGTCCATAAACCTGTGATCTCAGCGGTTCTGGCTTCTCCTGAATACCAGATAACGTTAGTTTACTGAAACCTGAGCGAGCTATTTCATAGTGGTAAGAACGCAAGAAAATGCCCTAATTTACCCCCAATTCACACACTTTTGGTGTATGTATTTGCCTTGCACAGCTGTTCAGTATTTGAAGAGGCCATCACAATGCTCAGAAGATAATCAAAGCTACTTAAGAATAACATGCTGTCTTTAAAAAAAAAACAAAAACCACTGCCCATGCTGAACTCAGAATGGTAATGAGCTCAGACAGGAACCCAGCTGAGATATTTGCATTTTACACGAACCTTTTTACGATACTGTAAATTTCACATTTTTACAGTTACAGGTCTTAATCATCATGAAAACCATTCCTGCACGTATCTTTGGTAAACGGAATTCAAATTTCCACATGATCTGTAAATACTAAATTGTTGATAGCTTCTCTAGGGTCTTGTGGCTTGTTCCGACCTCTTTGATGATTGCATCATTGTTTATGCATATAAAAATCACAATTAGACTCACACGCCTAATGTTAAGTCTCCCAAGCATTTTTCAGCCCATTTTTGCTTTTTGATACTCTTTAAGATAGACGACCAGGGGTTTGAAAAGCAATGAGTGTATTGGTTAAGGCTTCTAAATCCTTCTCACAAGTTTTTTCAATAAGCAACACAAAATAGCACAAAATCACGGAGATACAATATACGCTGGGCTTACTAACTGTAAATACCACCGTATCTATTGTTACACTCTAAAGCATTCATTTGTAACATCAATCACAAGGTCTGACCCGTAATTTTTAGTTGTTTCACTCAGTATTTAGCTCTTACATCTGCTTTTCCATTTATAATCTTTCTAAAACATTGCTTTAACCTCATTCATTTGAGGTTTTGAAACTGCTCTTTCTACATTTGCTTACTTCTTAGGGCACAAAGCTTTTTGTAGCAGACTCAGATTTCTTGGATCTAAGAAAGTATTTGATTTAAAAGTTATCTTTGAGCCATTTAGCAGCGACTTATGGACATTGTAGGCTACCCTATGGGAATTCTGAATGTTTCATTCATTTGTATTTTATCGGTTCCATACGTTTGGGGGTAAAGGACATAAAGTAGGGGATGTGGTCACAAGACAGTAAATTTAACAAGCTGTTTTTTGATTTAACCATACAACAAAAGTTTGTGCTGCCTCAAAAACATCCTTCACATAAAATGAAGGCCTTTATTCCATTGCTGTTACCTGCCAGAGATGATCCACAGATCCGTGGTAAACGCTGTCCAGACTGGCTCCACGGTCACGCCTCCATCCACGCTGCCATCTTGAAACCAGCTTTGAGAAGCAGGGAAGGCATTGGTTGAAGCTTATAAACCCCTTTCTCACACCAGGTGTGTGGGGTTAATGGTGTGATGGGGGCAATAGAAAAAGCACTAAGTTTCCATGGGAACAAATGGAAACTGAAGAATTTGGACACACCTGTAAAGGATCTGATGGGTCCTGCCTGGGCGTCTGACAAAGCCCTCTTGTCCTGACAGTATTGGGCCATAAGAGATGCCGGTCTGTCTTTTGAATTAATGTAAGAACTTCCCTGCTTCAGCCTCAGCAACGCGGCCCCTGGTTTATCCTTCTCAGATGTAAATGTGATTCTATCGTGTCTTCTTTGAAACTCTTCAAAGTTTTCCTATGGCTTGCAGGGAAAACATACAAATGAGTTGGCAAGACCTCTAAAGCTAGCATCCTTTGGCCCCAGCCATCCCTCTGGCCCTGCCTCAAAGCACTTCCTATTAGTCTAGCCCATTCCGGCCCTGTGGAGCTGCATGGAGCCATTTTCCTTTCACGTGTACATATCTGTCTAAAGGGACTCTCCCACCCCAACCCTCTTTTACCTGCCCTGGTAACCCCCTAGCAAACTCCTATTTATCCTTCAAGACCCAGTTCAAGCATTACTTCTATGAAGTTTTCCCTGACCACCAACCCACTTCCAACAACTGCATTAGTAGTTCCCTCCTCGCTGACACAGCTCTGTGTTCATTTATTACATACTGTTGTAACTATCTTTTCTCCAATGGGCCAGTGGTTGTCTCGATTATATAACAAAGTCGCTTGAGAAGATTTTTTTTTCATAATACCTATGAAAAAGGTATTTTAGGCTGCATCTTTGAAGATTCCTGGGGTGGGACTCAGGAATTTTTTTTTTAAGTGCTCCAGGTGATTCTTATTTTTTAAAACACTTTAAAAAAATTATTTATTTATTTGGCTATGTCGGGTCTTAGTTGTGGTGCGAGGGATCTTTTGTTGTGGCGTGCGGGCTTCTCTCTAGTTGTGGCACACGGGCTTAGTTGGCCTGCGGCATGTGGGATCTTAGTTCCTCAACCAGGGATCAAACCGGCGTCTCCTGCACTGGAAGGCGGATTCTTAACCCCTGGACCACCAGGGAAGTCCCAAGTGCTCCAGCTGATTCTGATGTGCACAATGAAACTCACTGTCGAGATTGTTGAGAATTAGCATAATCAACTGTGAGCTCTGGGCAGGCCAGGACTGGGCTTTGTTCATTTTTTACCACGCATCTCGCCGCCCCCCCAACTATGGCAGAATGGTACCTACTAGACTCTCAGTTGATACTGGGTGTGGGTGGAGGGAGAAGGGAAGGAGAGGGGAAGAGAGGAAGGAAGCAAAAGAAAAAGAAAAAAGGAAGAAGGAAGGAAGGTAGAAAGAAAGAGAGAGAGGGAAGAAAGAAGGAAAGGGGGAAGGGAGAAAGGAAAGAAAGAAGAGAGGAAGGATGGGGAGAGAAATAGAGAGGGAAGGGACAGAGGAAGGAGGGAGAGAGAGAGAAAGGAAAAAGCAAGGGAGTTCTAGGCTTATTGGAAACATCTTACCTCTGGGGGAAAATACTGCAAATTAATACAGGTTGTTTTTATAAAAAGAAACCTCCTGGTTTGGCCATAAGCACCAGGTCTATCTCTCAAGAAGATACAAGCCAGAAGATATACACTTAGAAAGGTGAACTGTGGGCGCAGTTAACCATGGGAGTTATTAATGGGTTGGCCAAAAAGTTCATTCGGGTTTTTCTGTAAGATGTTATGGAAAAACCCGAACGAACTTTGTGGCCAACCCAACATAAGCCCCTTATAAGCACCACTCTGAACCACCTGTAGAAGACACATCGATCAGCCCCTTGAATTTGGCCCGCTGTACATCACTCCTCTGATAGCCTGGCATCTGGCTTAAAAGAATCTCCCCCTTCTGTGAGTCACAAATTATTCCCAAGACCAGCCAAGTGTTTCCATTCTCAAACCAGTTTTTTGACCATCAGGTGGTCCTCATACCAGAAAGTAGGATCAGCCTCCTGGTTCCACTGGTCAGCCCCGCCCCCGCCCAGAGCCATGGCCAGGCTGCTTCGGTCTGGCGGCAGAGATCTGCACTCAGCAGGCATCTTGTACAAGAGGACTGGAGAGACAAGAGAAGACTCCAGAGCGGGATTGGAAGGGAATCTTCCCCAGCTCCCAAGGGGTTTGCCGGCAGCAGGATTAGCGCGTCATTTCCCTCTGCACTGAATACCAGGATTGGGGCTAAGCATCGTGCAAAATCAGCCCCCCAGGGCTGCCAGACTGCTACAAAGGCAGACCTTTCCCAGCTTCTGGGATAACCCTTTCACACTCCTGGTTTTTGTAATTAGTGCAAAACAGACCTCAGGACTTTAGCAACCAGTCAGAGCTGACGAATCGCTGATGACTGCGGGGTTTTGTCTTTAAATATATGCCCTGGTTAGGGAAGGAAAACTCATTGTGCAGGGCGCAGCATTTCAAGCACAAACGTGATCTGGGGAAGAGTTATGATTGCACCAACCACTGCATGATTCTCCTTTGGGGCTCTGCCAGAGTTCCCATAAAACCCTCCTTTTTCTGGCGTCTACACCACGAGCTCTTATGTAATCAATTTAAGAGGCTTTTATGAGATGCCAGAGCATGTTACTTAAAGCATTCCCATTTATTTTGCCTTACTTTATGTTTTTATTACATAGAATTTGAATTAAATCCATTTGGCAATGTTTTACAGTGGAGGGAGGCGGGGTCCATCAGGAAGAGAAAGGGAATTTGTCATGAGGTGGAAGTTCTAGCGGTCAGGCTGTTCAGACTCCTTGGAGGAAGCAGAAGTAAAGGTGCCTCAGGTGGGAAGCACATCCTCCCCGCAACTTGGTGAGAATGGACAGTTCCTTAGGCATCACTAGGCTTCCGTCTCTCCTACAATCAGTGGTAATTTTTCCAAAGGCTCTCTCTGCCCACCACTGTTCTGTTCAAAGCCCTCCAGTGACGTCACGTTGCCTTCAAAATAAAGCCCAGATGCCACAGTGTGCTGTTTTTCATCATCTGTGATCGGCCCTCAATCTGCCTCTCCAATGTGACTTAGCTCTTCCCTCCTCTTGCTTCTCGCTCTACGTCTAAACATGAACTCCCACTCACTCCCACTCACCAGCCTTCGAATCCTACCCGATGGTCAAGGCCCAGACACGACGTCATCCCAGACTCAACATTTCACAGAATACTTCTGGAAGGAAGTCGTTGCTTCCTGTTCTGAATACCTGCGGCATTTTCTTTTTACATCTGACAATGATCACTTTTTATTTTGACTTGTGCGTGCATCCCTTTCAAAAACTTCTAAGTCCAGGGCAACAGTTGCCCACATGTTTTATCTCTGAATTATGCTCAGCACCTAGTGGCCTAACCTGAACGTCAGAGGGACCCAATACATACTCCCTGAATGGCTATGTCTATGCTGGCGGCCCCAGTAAGCAATTTCAGAATTAAGAAGCATTTGCTACTTAAGTGTAAATGGGCCCAAGGGCTTGATTCAGAGGCTGCTCCACAGCTGTTCACACTCCCACCCAAGAGCAGTCCTGGCGATCACACAGATCAGCCTCACGGCACCATGGGTTCAGCTCCGCCCCAGCCCAGAGCCAAGGCCAGGCTGATTTGCTCTGACGTCAGAGATCTGCACTCGGACGGCATCCTGCCGACGAGGACTGAGTTACTGAGGACGAGGATTGCTTCACCCGGTTGCAGTAAAGAGGAGTCCTCTTAGGTATTACATAAAATCAAGCTCAGCTTGAGGATCCAGACGGAGCTGTCATCAGGCCAAGCCCCTCGTGGACACACCTAGGGTCTGGATCGGGGGCCCTTCATTCTGGTGCCCCACCTTGGTCAGACACCACCTCACCTCGGTTTCTACCTGCTGAGTCACCCGCAGGCCCTCCACCTAGACAAGGTCTCCCCATGCCCGACTCCACTGCATGGCCTTTGAGCTGGAGCTCTTGCAACCAGCCGTCTCCCTTTTTTTTTTTCTTTTTTGCGGTACGCGGGCCTCTCACTGTTGTGGTCTCTCCCGTTGTGGAGCACAGGCTCCGGACGCGCAGGCTCAACGGCCATGGCTCACGGGCCCAGCCGCTCCGCGGCATGTGGGATCTTCCCGGACCGGGGCACGAACCCGTGTCCCCTGCATCGGCAGGCGGACTCTCAACCACTGCGCCACCAGGGAAGCCCCCGTCTCTCTCGTTTTTAGTTTAGAGTTCTGAGTAAAGGCATTTGATTGGTCTAGTACATCTCTGTAAGCCAGATGACCGCGGCCCTTAGGTCAGGTGCCTTCCGTGGAGTCCAGGGACTCACGTGCATCCCTGGGTGTGTGCAGTGGAAGCTACTGGTCAGGCAGGCACTGCCACGTACCTGTGGAGGATCGTGCCCTGCCTCCACCGTGACCTTGCGCCTCAGTGAGCGTGGGAAGCACGGCCTCTGCTCCCTGTCTGAGCAGCAAAAGAAACACAGTGATCAAATGTGACCCCTAATTTACCCAGATGTCCAGGCTTTGATGAGGTGAAGTGAGAATTGGGGGCAGTAGTGTGGGGAGAATGAAATCACCACAAGTGACCCCAGACTTGTTAGGAAATAAAAACTAAAAACATACACAAGGGAGAAAGAGAAGACAACACCACAGTTAGCAGCTGAAGCCCGAGGACAGTCTTCTGTACTAAGTGATAAACTCAATGTCTTATTTAGAACCTTAAATAGAGCTCATTTGGTCCTCCTGTATTTTAGACTCATATTCTATGCCGGGTCCTCATTTTTAAGACATTTGAGGTTGTCTGTTGGATATTTAAAAAGCAAAAAAAATCATAAGCCATTGCCTGATTAATGCCTAAGACACAGCCGTTTCTGATGTTCATCGCGAGTTGCGCCTCTAGAAGTGGCTGATGCTCGTTCAATTTTTACCTAACAAGCTCTCCGTTCTCAAGTCTCTGGTACTTTATAATCACAGATGGAGACCCATGATTAGCTGTGCAACCTGGTGACCACAAAAAGCACTAGTTATTTCTTTTAGCACACTCAGGCCCTGATGTATCTCTGAAAAGAGTCTAAGATCTGATTACAGGGCACTAACGGTCACGGAGGCCCTATTGCCCTTCCCCTCCCGCCTCCCAGGCTTCCTTCTCTTTCTTCCTTCAGGAATCCTTTGGCTCAGAGGATGAATCCAATACCGATCTTAAGAGCCAACATCTATTGAACGCCTAATCTACACCAGGCACCCTTGTAAGCGCGTCCCGTAATTACGTCACTGAATCCTCACAACAGCCCCACGGGGTGGGTGCCATCCATACCTCTAATTTTCAGAGATATTTTCAATGGTCTCCTTCCAATCTGGGCCGGGGATGAAGTGGGGGTGAGGAGGAAGGAGGGTACATGAGAAAGGCGGGGCGCATGCGGCACAAAGCCGACCTGATAAAACTTACTAGGTTGTGAAGTAGAGCGAGTGACTCAACGTCTCCATGCCTCAGTTTCCTCACGTGCAAAAGGAGAATAACAGCACAGACCTACCTCACAGAGAAGTTGGGAGGATTAACTCATGCCTGGAACAGACAGAGAGCTCTGTTATTGGCAGTGGTTATAAGTATCCTATCAACTCATCATGCTCTACCCCAATGCCAACTGCAGCCCCTCCCAGCAGGGCCTTGCTTCCCAGAGTTCTAGGAAGCAATCTGAATGGTTGATTTCCAAAGAGATGCACTAGGGGGAAGCTTCCTGAGGATGGAATTCCTGGACCTACAACGAGGTGATGAAAATAGGTGGTGGCACATAATATTAGTTTATTTCATTTGCACAACAGCTTCTGAGATAACAGATGATTTCATCCTCATTTTACAAGTGAGGCACAGTAAAATGAATCACTTTGCCCAACATCAAAGTTGGGTGAGCGGAAGAGCCATCCTTCCAGCCTGGGCACTGCACCAGTGGCCACCCCATCTCACCACGCTGAGTTGCAATGAAAGGAAGAGGGAGTGATGGGAACACATCCTAATGGGACCTGCGTTTAATCAGTGGGCCCCCTACGGGTTTTTTCTTTAAATCAGGCAGACCTGCCACCTCTAGCTCCCAAGCCTGGCATATCTGCGGCAGCGGGAAGCCCAGCTCTCCCTGCCCACGGGCACCCTCCTGTGTGGCTGCAGCTCCATTTCTTATCCCCCATCATCACCCCAATGCCACACGCAGAAAAAGACAGGGGAGCGATATCTTCTGTATGGCCTGGAAGACTTAAATTTAGGAGTTAATTCTGCTTGAGTACTAAGACAACAGAAATATGGAATGCTTATGGGGTACTTTCTTTCTTGTCAATTGATTGTTAATTTCACGTGACTTTTTACTTACTTTCTTGGGGAAAATCCTACACTCTCCCCCTCCACCCTGTAGATGGATGTCTTGAGATCTCTCTCATGTCCCTCATTATTTTCACGTTTATGCTTTCTTTAAAAACTATTTTTTCACTTTGTCACTCCCTGGGGCTGCCATTAAGCCCAACAGCCTCATTTATCTCTTCAGCAGCGTTAAAATGTAAACCTGAGTTCCACCCCTCACCTGACCTCTGCCGTGGGGTTTCTCAGCTCCTTCCAACGACGGCTAGAAACTCTCCCCAGCTCTGCTGACAGGAAGACAAAAGCGGGGAGCCTGAGCCCCTGAAGTCCAGCCACAGTCCGTGGGCAGAGCGCAGCTTGGCTGACGTGAGTTTTTAGATAGCTGTGCACTCTTTAAAACAATAAACCTGGACAGTTATTTCCATCCCTAAAAAAGAATTAAACTTTAACAAATTCCCAGTGTTTTTTATCTCCCAATAGAAAGATCCTTAGGGCTTTTGCCCTGGGCATTTCAGACTGAGGCTAGTTCTGTTTCAGACATAATCTCCTCAAAACTAGGAAACCCTCAGCCAATCAAATTTGAGGGCTTCACCTGACCACCCCCCCAAAGCACATTTACTAAGGGGTCCATGATAATGGGTGTGCTTTGCATTTTTTCTATAGTAAGGGAGGAAAAGCAGCAGCTTCCTATCCCAGAATCTTGGACTACTTCAATATGCAACAAATAGTGAGCACCTACGAGGTACCAGGCAGTGACTGTGCTAGGGTAGAAAAGAGACCCTACGATGGTTCTAGGAAGGAAAGAAATCATACACCAGTTTCCATCCTCTCTGATCTCAGATCCAATGAAGAGATACATTCAAGAACCTGACAGGAGGAGATTAAAATATCAGCTTTAGGGCTTCCCTGGTGGCGCAGTGGTTGAGAGTCCGCCTGCCGATGCAGGGGACGCAGGTTCGTGTCCCGGTCCGGGAAGATCCCACATGCCTCGGAGCGGCTGGGCCCGTGAGCCACGGCCGCTGAGCCTGCGCGTCCGGAGCCTGTGCTCCACAACGGGAGAAGCCACAACAGTGAGAGGCCCGCGTATTGCAAAAAAAAAAAAAAAAAAAAAAAAAAAAAAATCAGCTTTATTATTAGTAAAAGCTGGATTGGAGGATGTGGCTTAGCTATGCAGCCTCTTACTATTTCCCACTCCTGCCCAACCCACCCCTGGAGAGCCAGCCTCCCGCAAGGGGCAGAGCGTGTACGCCCAGGGAGCTGGCCCCAAGCTGAGAGCTGACAGGCAAACCTCCACGGGGGCAGATCTGAAAGAGAAAGGACCGTACCAGTCTCAGGCCCTTTTCCAAGCTCACAGGTTCCATGCACCAGTTACTCCTCTGCAAAGAAGGAAGAGTGAGGGCGGGAGGAGGGCCAGGAGTGTTGCTCTGGCTGAAGCCCCCGCACCGGGAACTAGCCACGCCCCTCATAAACACGTTCCCTCCTCTCATGGAGAAGACAGCCCAGCGGGGAAAAGGAAAAGAAGTACACAACGATGGAGGCAAGATCATTGCTTTACACAGTAAGGGGGTCTCTGGGCTAAGGCCAGAAGGATGAGCGGGGCCCCTGCCAGCTGGGCAGGTTGCGGAGGACTCAGACGCACGAAGGCTCAGAGCCTGATATAAAGCGCGTGAGTGCAAGATGAGGGCGGACGTGGGGAAGCGACCAAGGTGGACTTCCCCCTCCTGGCTCTGTAAGGACCAGCTTCCTCCGCATCCATGACTTTTGCACTCAAGGAATAAGGAAATGAGCACAGGACCCAGGACGTAGATGCTCCAAGGGCAAAGGAAGGTTTGCTCGTGTGCCTGCGGCGGCCTCGTGCGTGTAGGTGCTCTGCAAGTATTTGTTCTTTGAACTCACATCACACCCCTCCAGCAGCTCTCTGCCCAGCCTGCAGCAGGCCACTTTTCCTTTGAGACTGTTTCTTTCAGCTGAAGAGACCCCAATCCGAGTCACCTTCCCACTTCCTCAGCCTCTGCTGTGAACATTCCAGAAGTGATGTTTGCATAAGCCTGATGCTCTCAGGAGCATCTGTAAAACGGTAAATACAGTTTTATTATTAGAAGACGATGAATTTTTAAAATGCCAATTCCAGGCTTTTCATTGTGACAGAGTGTAACTCAAGTCTGCATAGACTTTGTTCTTTCCTCATCAGAAACCTTGCAGGTCTCAGCTCTGGGCTGAGGACACGACTCTGGGCAACGGTCAAGGCCACAGGTGCCCAGGGGAGACGGGGCGGTCCTGTGAGTGATGGAGCTTGCCCAGTCGGAGCACGGCCGCCCAGCTCCTAGGAATGTTCGGGAATATAGGTGCAGCCATAGCTTGTCAACATTTTCAGCCTTATACTCATTTTTCCTTTCATGGTTCCAATTGGAGGACTTGTCCTAATTAAGGTTTATGCCTTATAGCACTGCTTCTTAGCCAAACAGGGTTGGGGCCACACAGGGCAGAGCCTGTGACGTCACACCAGTCTTGGTTCAAATCCTGATTCCGTCGCTTACTGGCTGTGTGATTTTGGCAAATCATTTAATCTTTCTGGACCTCATCTGCAAAACAGGAATGTTCACAATCCCTATTTCAAAGGATGACTGTGAGAGATACCACAGGTAAAGCACGGAGCACCCTCTTCTGGCAGAGCAAAACCCCAGAGAGAGGTTTCCCTGACCCTCAACGCCTCCTGCCCCCAACAGAGAACCCAGGGGAAATGGAAAGCCAAGTGGGCATCTCCTGGGGAGAGAAAAATAAGACCAGAATCAGCCAGCATCTGGGGCACTTCCTTAATTCTCAGCGGGTTGCTGATCTAACTGGGAAACAATTTGTCACACACCCTTACTGATGGGATCAAATAAGCTTGCAGGGCAAAGACTGAGGCATGGAGGCCTCTTAAACCCTTGGCAATGACCCTCGGGCCCTGCAGGGGTATGAAGCAGTTCCTTCTCTTGGATGAAGACTACTTCCCAGCCTCCTCCAGGACTTGACCGGAGAGCTTGATGTAACTCACTTTCATGGCATTTATTATTCTACCCCATTTCTCACTGTCTGCGGGCACGTCTCTTCCCCATTAGAATGCAAGCCAGTGGGAGGTAGGTTGGACGGCGGGCAGAATCTTCGTCTCCTTCATCCTCCACCAACTTGCCCAGTGACTGCCAAGTAGTGCTAAAAAAAACCCAAAACCCGAACCAAACAACTCTCCTAATGAAGGGCTGAGCCACGCCCACCACAGTGCCACAGGGCCTAAACTCTCTGCTAATCCCATGCCAGCTTTTATCCATTGATAGTTTTCACGTCCTTTTCCATTTTAAAGCTCTCAGTGATATCAATTATTGCCTCCACCATAAGACTGTTGTCTGTCTTCTCCTTTACCTTACAGATTCTTTGGGGGCCTGTACAACTTTGAACATGAAACTTTGGAAATAATGGACTGTGAAGAATAGGAACTAGGTCTTTAAAAAAATTTTTTTTGAGGCAAAATTCACATAATACAATTAGCTATCTTAAAGTGTACAATTCAGCAACATTTAGTACATTCACATGGTTGTGCAACCACCGTCTATATCTAGTTCCAAAAGATTTTCATCACCCAAAAGGAAATCCCTGGGACTTCCCTGGCGGTGCAGTGGTTAAGAATCCGCCTGCCAATGCAGGGGACACAGGTTCGATCCCTGGTCTGGGAAGATCCCACGTGCCGCGGAGCAGCTAAGCCCCGTGAGCCACAACTACTGAGCCGGTGCTCTGGAGCCCACGAGCCACAACTACGGAAGCCCACGTGCCGCAGCTACTGAAGCCCACGTGCCTAGAGCCCGTACTCTGCAACAAGAGAAGCCACCGCAATGAGAAGTCCGGCACCGCAACGAAGAGTAGCCCCTGCTCGCTGCAACTAGAGAAAGTCCGCACGCAGCAATGAGGACCCAACGCAGCCAAAAATAAATAATTAATTAAATTTTTAAAAAGAGAGAGAGCTATGCTTTAAAAAACAAAAACAAAAAAGCCTGAAGGAAATCGTTACCCATCGAGCAGTCAGTCCCTCTACCTCCACCCCACCAGCCCCTGGCATCAATCAATCTGCATTTTGTCTCTGTAATAGATTTACCTATGCTGGATATTTCATAAATTAAAGGCAATCACATAACATGTGGCCTTTTGTGTCTGCCTTCTTCCATGTTTTCCAGGTTCATCCATGTCGCAGTAGGCATCAGTACTTTATTCCTTTGTATAGACTGAGCAATATTCTATTGTGTATACATTTTGTTTACCCATTCATTCGTTGAAGGATATCTTAGTTGTTCCGACCTTTTGGCTATGATGACTAACATTGCTATGAATATTTGTGGGGAACTGGGTTTTTTAAACCATTGTATTCTGGGTACAATGGCCCTGCAATAAATATCTATTAAATAGTTGGATGGATTTCAAAAATGGTTGTGAAAAAATAGGCCAATGTCATAGAATTTAAGGTGGAAGCTTAAAGGGTCCTGTTACCTCGTCTCCAGCTCCAAGGAAAACAGCTCACACTGTTCAGTGCTTGGCAGATGTAATGGGTGCTGACAGTGATGAGAAGACGGGCGGTAACAATGAAGAGGAAACTCAGGAGGATCGTTATAGACCTGGTCCTGGCGGTAGCGCCGGCTTTCATGGACTCATAGATGAATTCATTATGGCCACACTGGATAACTTAAAGATCGGTGGCCGGTGTTTTAGATGTTCCTCAGCTCCTGCAGAAATCCAGAGAAAGAAATCAAAAGTTCTGAGATTGGACAAGAACTTGGTATTTGCCCCACGTCTGCCCCAAGGAGCAGTGGAAACACCATCCCGAGAGTGGAGCCGTGACATGCCGGGACGCCAGAGTGACAAAGGGACAGGCCTGCTGTGGGATGGTGGGCCGGGGCTGGCTCTTTTGAGGGAGGAGAGCAAACTGACCCCGAGCCCAAGAGAAAAGGCTGTGCCAGGCCCAGGGAGAAGAGCGATATGGTTGCACTTCAAAGAGCAATGACATCGTGGAAAGAAAAATGGCTCCTACAGTGGCCTTGTCAGTGGCACCTGAACAAATTGTCAGTAACTATGTTCAAGGTGTCGGTGTGACTCTAAAGTACGTCCTGGATCGTGGCACATTTGGAAGAATAATGGATGGTACAGTTTTGTTGTTAGGGTGCCACTTCCCAGTTGTGTGGTGAAGAACTTGAAATAGCCAATGATCCCACATTCATTCGTTCAGTCGTTCGTGCATTGAGCAAACATTTACGGCATAACGTCCACGTGCACGGCACTGTGCTCCGTACTCCAGGATTACCGTCAGCAGCTCATTCATCAATGAGCAGGGGCAATTTGGTCTTAAAGGCTGAACAGAAATTTACCAGGACGGGCATGGGCTGGGGAGGGGAAGGCACAGGCCTGAAAATCTAACCTTGAGGAAGATGAAAAAATATGTCCCAGAGACAAGGTTTTTTCAAGTCCAGATAATGCAGTTATCACTTTGAAAATCTTTGGCATGATCTATCATCGGGCAATAGCTGAAGAAAGTGATTTTGGAGTAAAATATCTTTCTTACTCATCATTTATTAGACAGTGGTTACCTGCCAATGTTCAGAAGGAACTGAAGTGACTTACAATAAAAATTCCTTATTCTCAGTGTGAGAGAAAGCCCCGCTATCTGCGGTTTTAGCAGACGCTGTGGCCCTCGGGGTTCCTGCAGGCAGCCACCTCCACTTGCCCGGCTCCGGCTCTGCCCGAGGGCTTTCCCAGGAAATGGAAATGCTAGGAGGCAATGCCCCAACAGCCCCAGGCCAATGACAGAAGAGGGTTGGAGGACAAATACTCCAACCTCCTCGGGTGGGACATTCTCCATGGTCATCGGAGGCCCCCTTTCCCTGGCAGGACTGAATCCCAACCTCATGCCCTCTGTATTGCCGTCCTTCCCTTCCCTTCCTCATTTCTCCGCCTACTCACAGCGCTTCCTGGGATCACCTCCCGAATTTGCATTCAAAACTTTGTCTCAGGGCTTCCCTGGTGGCGCAGTGGTTGAGAGTCCGCCTGCTGATGCAGGGGACACGGGTTCGTGCCCCGGTCCGAGAAGATCCCACATGCCGCGGAGCGGCTGGGCCCGTGAGCCGTGGCCACTGAGCCTGCGCATCCGGAGCCTGTGCTCCTCAACGGGAGAGGCCACAGCAATGAGAGGCCTGTGTACCGGAAAAAAAAAAGAAAAAAGAAAAAAAACCCACAAACTTTGTCTCAGGGTCTGTTTCAGGAGGAACCCAGCTGTTGCAGGTTGAACTGTGTTTCCCAAAAGACGCGCGGAAGCTTTAACCTTCCCTCCCCAACCTGTGCACGTGACCTCATTTGGAAATAGGATCTTTGTAATTGTAATCAAGTTAGGATGAGGTCCTCCTGGATTAGAGTGGGCCCTAATCCATTATGACTGGCATCCCTATAAGAAGAGTCATCGACAGACGCAGGGAGAAGGCCACGTGAAGGTGGAGGCAGGGATTGGAGGGATGTGTCTACAAGCCAAGGAACATCAGGGATCACCAGCAACCTCCAGAAGCCAGGAGAGGGGCATGGAAAGGATTCTCTCTCTCAGGACCTCCAAAAGGAACCGGTCCGGCTGATACCTGGATTTTGGACTTCTGGCCTCAAGAACTGTGAGTGAATAAATTCCTGTTCCTGTAAGCCACCCAGTTTGTGGTCCTTTGTTATAGGTTCCCTAGGAAACAAATACACCAACCTATGACAAAAGTGAATGTTTCATTCTTTTGAATTTTCCAGGAGTCTGGGGTTCTTTGACCATGTGCTTCAGAGACCCTTACTGCCGGGGTCCACACTGTCCCTGCTCTGGGGTCAGACTGTGATGACAGGAGGGCTCAGGCAGAAAGGACGGGAGGAGGAGGCTAGTGGACCCTGCCGGGGTCCTCCTGGGTGGTCACAGCCAATGAAAATAACGGTGTGACCAGGTTTAACAAACAGGAGGGATTGGAAATGCCTGATGCTTCTGTAACATTTACAGGTCTTTTCTATACTCCCCCACAAAACCCTACACTCACACGTAACTGAGCTTGTACAGCTGTTAAATGCTACAGTGTGCTGTTTGCCAACATCAGATGGATCACGGCACTAATTAAATCCTGGCAGGGGAGTTCATATAAATGTAAAACTTGTTTATGTCAAACTATACATTCCAAATCTCTTGACTGCTTACATTTCTATTCCATTTCCAAGAAAGGAAGGAAGGAAGGAAGGAAGAAAAGAAAGAAAGAAAGAAAGAAAGGAAGGAAGAAAGGAAGGAAGGAAGGAAGGAAGGAAGGAAGGAAGGAAGGAAGGAAGGAAGGAAGGAAGAAAGAAAGAAAGAAAGAAGGAAAGAAGGAAAGAAAGAAAATCATTGACCTCTTTTGGAAATTATCTTAATCCTTTATCAAAACCCAATTCCAGTTTTCAAACCTTCAACTGTTTCTATCTTCTTTATCTTTATTGAGCCAGCTGCCTCTTCCTTAACTTGCATTCAGTCCTTTTCTGTAAGAAATAAATCTGCTTTGAAGTGTTTGCCCTTGAGCCCTGAAGACAGAGGAAGGACAGAGGAAAATCAGCACAGCCTGATAAAGACGCCGCAAGCCCTCTCCTGAGGCTGGGGAGACGCTTCCTGCGTGTCTTTGGAACCTTGGAGTTTTCCTCCTGGTGTTTTATCCCCTAGGCCAGAGATGTCAGGTTCCCAAAGCAAAACCCAGTGTGGACCTGTGGCTGGAAGTGGCCGTAGCAATTTGGAATCTCTTTTAAGGATTCCCTCCCGCTCTTCAGCAGACAAGCGTTGCCATGGTAACCCTCCGGGGGGCATTTTCAACCAGACAGAGACATTCCAACTTGTGAAGATGGTTGGTTAGGAAAATCTATCTTGACAAATAGTTGGCGTTTTAATTTGAGGCAGAGTCAGAAACTCTGCCTACGGCTCCGAGTGACCCTTTGAGCAGGAGAATGCAAGTGATCAAAGTAATCTGAAATGTCTGTAATCAGACTCCCAACTGGGCAGAGCAGGGCCCGGAAGCCCTTTTGGGGAGGTCTCTCCATAAGAAAGAGGCCCGGCTACTGAGATATCTTGTGAGTGTTGTTACGAGCAGAAGTCAACGGTGTTGATTCCTCCTGGAAAGGGAGACGGGCGTTCTTTTCTTTTACACTCTTACTTATTCACTCTCCCCATCTCCCTCCTAGAATCTTCCTGCCTTTCCGGGTTCCATTTCTCTTAGGCCACATACCATATTGGATTTTGAATTCATTTGAACCTGGAGCTCAATCCCAGCTGTGTGACCTTGTTCCTTAACCTCTCTGGGCCACAGTTTCCTCATTTGTTAAATGGAGCTAGTACGGTGGAAGATACTTGTAAACACTGAACGGGATGACATCTGTACCTGGGTTAGCACAAAAGCAGCACAGAGCTACCCAATAAACATTGGTTCCTTCCCCTCTTATAACTTGTCTTTTTCTTTGTATTCTTTGTGCAAAGAAGAGTGACCACGAATTAGAGAGAGAGATGCCATCCTTCAGTTCAGTGGGTGTTTGGCGAAAACAAGAGCATGTGATCGTACCTACCGTTCAAATGGAGAGACCCTCACAGGATAAAGGCACGATATCCCAAGAGAGCTGGAACAGGACCAGCAGAAGTATCAATTAATCAACAAAATCTTGCTATGCCACTTCTAGTAAGTCCAGACTGCTGGGGGTAGGGGTAGGAGGAGATGCAAAAGTGTGTCCAATAGCACACTATGAACGTAGTTAATGTCACTGAACTATACTCTTAAAAAATGGTTACGATGGTAAATTTCACGTTATGTGTCCTATCACAATTTTTTTTAAAAAAGTGTCACTAGTGGGCTTCCCTGATGGCGCAGTGGTTGAGAGTCCGCCTGCCGATGCAGGGGACACGGGTTCGTGCCCCGGTCCGGGAAGATCCCACATGCCGCGGAGCAGCTGGGCCCATGAGCCACGGCCGCTGAGCCTGCGCGTCCGGAGCCTGTGCTCCGCAACGGGAGAGGCCACAACAGTGAGAGGCCCGCGTACCGCAAAAAAAAAAAAAAAAAAAAAAAAAAAGCCACAAGCTCCATTCAGCACCCTCGGAGGAGGGACCACAGCAGCTTGGGAGAGAGGAGGTTTGCAGCTGGGGTGGAGCAAAGAGGGGCTGGAAAGAAGCAATGAAATGCAGTGCTGCTAAAAAAAAATAGCAGGAAAAACCCAGTCGTGGCCAAGTCCTGGGGGACTCTGAGTGCTGGAGGGAGGCTCACTGCCCATGTTGAGTCATTAATGGGGAGCCACTGAGGACCGTGAGGAAGGGCGTGCCCATACCAGATCTTTAGGAAGGTTCCTCCAGCCTCGATCTGGGGGTCACACCCAAATGGAACGACCCCCTACATACGAACGAGTTCTGTTCTGAGAGCACATTCGTAAGTCCAATTTGTTTGTAAGTCCAACAAAGTTAGCCTAGGTTCTCAACTAACACAATCGGCTATACAGTACTGTACTGTAATAGGTTTATAATACTTTTCACACAAATAATACATAAAAAACAAACACAAAAAATAAACAGTGTTAATATTACAGTACAGTACCTTGAAAAGTACAGTAGTACCAGCTACATCACTGCTGTTTTTTTAAAAATAAATTTTATTTATTTATTTTTGGCTGCATTGGGTCTTCGTTGCGGTATGCGGGCTTCTCATTGCGGTGGCTTCTCTTGTTGCGGAGCACGGGCTCTAGGCACACGGGCTTCAGTAGTTGTGGCATGCAGGCTCAGTAGTTGTGGCTCACAGGCTCTAGAGCAGAGTCTCAGTAGTTGTGGTGCATGGGATTCATTGCTCCGTGGCATGTGGGATCCTCCCGGACCAGGGCTCGAACCCGTGTCCCCTGCCTTGGCAGGTGGATTCTTAACCACTGAGCCACCAGGGAAGTCCCTCACTGCTGTTTTTAAGCTTGCTTCTGGACATCCTGGGCTTGAAATAAAGATACTGTACTACTGTATACAGTGCTGTACAGTAGAGTACACAAAAGCACAACCACTTGTAGAGGATGCACATACGTGACAACGTACGCCAGACACGTGAACTAACTTACGTGACTGGACATGCGAACACATGTTCGCATCTTTGAAAGTTCACAACTCAGAGGTTCACACGTAGGGGACTTACTGTATTTGATGGTGATGTCGGCCTCAGGGTTAGTCTCTCCCTATTTTCTGAGCAGGTACACTTTCTCCCTTTCTGTGCACATCTCCTCGTGGGAGGAGGCGGCAGAGCGAGGTGGTCGAGAGCTCTGCTAAGCTCTGCCTCTTTGCAGCTGTGTGTCTGGGGCAAATTACTTTCCCTCTCTGAGCTGAGTTTCCTCTTCTGTAAAATAAGCATAATACTATGCACCTCAGAGGGTTGCTGTGAAAGACACAGGAGAAAAAGGTTATGCATCTCATGGCAGAGTGTTACACGTCTCTGAATGACACTCATTATTATCACTATTAGGACATGTCAAAGTGCCCTGCTTCTTCAGTGCAAGCAGGTCTGACCAGAACCAAGACTGTGAAGAAAGGGCAATTAGCCTTTGGTCTCCTTTTTTCTGTACCCACAATTCCCAAGCTGCAAAAACTCATTTGGTGGCAAAACCTGCCCTGGAGTCGAGGGCACCTAGTAACAGACTGTATCTCACTTAGTGCGGGACATGCCATTTTACTGCTGAAGTGCTCGCGTGCTTGATGATGCGAGGCTTGGCTACGGTGCCCACCTGCTTAGTCACACCATAGTCTAGCAGTTGCTGTGAAGGTATTTTAAAGACGCAATTAACACCTGCTATTAACTGACTTTCAATAAAGAAGATTGGCCTCAAATGTAGGTGGGCCTCTGTATTCGTTTGCTCCGGCTGCCATACCAAAATACCATAGACTGGGGGGCTTAAACAACATACATTTACTTCTCACAGTTCTGGAGGCTGGAAGTCCAAGATCAAGGTGTTATCAGGTTTGGTTTTTTCTGAGGTCTCTCTCCTTGGCTTGAAAACCTTCTCTCTGTGTCCTCACAAGGCTTTTTCTCTGCATGCCCCTCCCTGGTGTCACTTCCTCTTCTTATAAGGACCAGTCATGTTGGATTAGGACCCCACTCTATGCCTTCATTTAACCTTAATTATCTCTTTAGAGACCCTATCTCCAAATATAATCACATCGGAGGTTAGGATTCTAACATGTGTATTCTGGGAGGACAAAATTCAGTCTGTAACCGTCTCATCCAATGAGCTGAAGGTCTTAAGAGCAAACACTGGGATTTCCTGGAGAAGAAATTTTGCCTCCAGACTGTAACACAGAAATCCTGCCTGAGTTCCCAGCCTTCCGTCCTGCCCTACAGGTTTTGGACTTGCCAGCTCCCAAAATCACGTAAGCCAATTCCTTGTATCAAATCTCTTTATATACAGCATAAGTATATGGTATATAATATATGATCTAGAATGGCTAAAGAACATGTGATACACACACACGCACACACACATATACACAATGGAATACTACTCAGCCATAAAAAAGAATGAAATAATGCCATTTGCAGCAACATGGGTGGACCCAGAGGTTATCCTACTAGGTGAAGTAAATCAGAGAAAGGTAAATATCATATGATATCACTTGTATGTGGAATCTAAAATATGATACAAATGGGCTTATTTACAAAACAGAAACAAATTCACAGACATAGAAAACAAATGTATGCTTACCAAAGGGGAAAGGGAGGGAGTGATAAATGAGGAGTCTGGGATTAGCAGATACAAAACACTATATATAAAATAGATAAACAACAAGGCCCTACAATATAGCACAGGGAACTGTATTCAATATCTTGTAATAACCTATCATGGAAAAGAATATGAAAAAGAATATATATACATGTATAACTGACTTTGCTGTACACCTGAAACTAACACAACATTGTAAATTAACTATACTTTGGTTTAAAAAACTATGATCTATAATAGGAAACATATATCACATGCGGTATATAAAGGACGAGCGCTGTGCACGCCTGACTCCTAGCTTCTCCGTCAGGGCTCTCCGTGCCATGCTGTCCAGCAGCTGAAGGTCCAGGACCTGAGGCCTCAGGGCACACTCCTGGAGTGGAGTAGGACTGAAGAGAAGATGGGGGTAATGTAAGTTCTCCAGAGTACCTCGCTGAATGTAAGTCCTTATTCTGTAGGGACTGGCCCTTTGAACGTGAGCCCCATTCGATGACATGGAAACTCTTTCAGTTCCCTAGATAACATGTTTTCTCAGTCTTTAGTGATCAGTCCTTCCTGCCACCTCATCTTGTCCATTTTTCTTATAAATGATCTCACTCGTGACCCTGAGCTACTAATCGAGTCAGTTAAACACTGTGAGTTTTCTGCCTCCGGCGATGCTATAGAAATCGAGGGTTTTGCTGGTAAGTGACTAATCTGTCTGAATATATTAATTACTGCACGACCTGTTAGAGCTTTGAGAACATCCTAAGAACACTCTAAGAATACCTTGATAATAAAACATCTCCCTGCCGCCCCCGCCGTGATTCACCTCTTCGTGCTCGGGAGAATATGTCACACCCAAAGAAAGCCTCCATCTGTGTAAGGCGCTCCGATACGCACTTAAAACAAGCACTCAGAAACAGAGACCGTGTGAATGTGTTTGTATATTTGTACCTGTGAGGACCGGCCAGGTTATACTGCAGTAAAACAGCTCCCCAAGCTCAGCAGCTTAAAAAACAAGTTTCTCTCTTGTTCATGCTACTTATCCCTAGGGGCTCTGTTCTGGGTCATCCTACCATTGGGAGGAGTTCGCCGGAATGAACTAGGCCTCCTTCACAGTGACATCAGGGCAGCTGTGGGTCAAAGTCACGTGCCAATGAGGCAGAGGAGGGCAGCCTGGAGGTGCTAGGGCACCGGAAAAGAGCACCTTTGGGGACAGACAGGCTTGGGTTCAAGTTCCAGCTCCGGCACGTCCCTTGCGTGCGACCTTGGACATGTTCTTTTTTTTTTTTTTTTAATGTTTTAAAAAACAGATTTATTGAGGTATAATTTACATGCCTTAAAAGTCACCTAACGTAACTGTACTGTATAGATTAATGATTGCAGGACATTTACAGTTGTATGATCATTGCCACAATCTAGTTTTAAAACATTTGCACCACCCCCCAAAAAGTCCACTCGTGCCCTTTTGCAGTTAACCCCAGTTCCTACCACCAGCCCTTGGCAACCACCAATTTATCTTGTCTCTATAAAGTTGCCTTTTCTAGACATTTCCTATAAATATACTTATAGAGTATATGAGCTGTCGCCTCTGGCTTCTTCCACTTAGCATACAGTTCGGGGGCTTCATCCATACTGTGCCATATATCGGTGCCTCTCTTCTTTTTGCTGCTGCATTGCTTCATTTCATGGATGATATATTTTGTTTATCCATGCACCAGCTGATGGACATTTGGATAATTTCCACTTTGGGGATGTTATGAATAATGCTTCTATGAACATTAGTGCACATGTCTTTTTGTGAATGTATGTTTTCATTTCTCTTGGAGAGAGTCTTAGGATTGGAATTGCTGGGTCAGAGGGTAATTTATGTTAACTTTATAAGAAACTGCTAAAATGCTTCACAAAGTGGCTATGCCATTTCAATTCCTCTCAGTAACGCAAGAGGGTTCCAGCTCTCCACATCTTTGCCAACACGTTAGTCTTTTTAATTATAGCCATGCTAATAGATGAGACTTTATTAGTGATTTTTGTATATTTCATTGTGACTTTATTTTCTATTTTCCTAATGAGACTGAATATCTTCCATCTTCTTATGTAGTTACTAGCCATTCATATATTTCATTTTTCTTTTCTTCTTTTTCTTTCTTTCCTTTCTTTCCTTCTTTCTTTCTTTTCTTTCTTTCGTCTATTCAAATCTTTTTTTTAAACAACTTTATTGGAGTATAATTGCTTTACAATGGTGTGTTAGTTTCTGCTTTATAACAAAGTGAACCAGCTATACATATGCATATATCCCCATATCTTCCCCCTCTTGTCTCCCTCCCACCCTCCCTATGCCACCCCTCTAGGTGGTCACAGAGCACCGAGCTGATTTCCCTGTGCTATCTGGCTGCTTCCCACTAGCTATCTAATTTACATTTGGTAGTGTATATATGTCCATGCCACTCTCTCACTTCGTCCCACCTTCCCCTTCCCCCTCCCCGTGTCCTCAAGTCCATTCTCTACATCTGCGTCTTTATTCCTGTCCTGCCACTAGGTTCTTCAGAACCACTTTTTTTTTTTTTTTAGATTCCATATATATGTGTTAGCATATGGTATTTGTTTTACTCTTTCTGACTTACTTCACTCTATATGACAGACTCTAGGTCCATCCACCTCACTACAAGTAACTCAGTTTCATTTCTTTTTATGGCTGAGTAATATTCCATTGTATATATGTGCCACATCTTCTTTATCCATTCATCTGTCAATGGACACTTAGGTTGCTTCCATGTCCTGACTATTGTAAATAGTGCTGCAATGAACATTGGGGTGCATGTGTCCTTTTGAATTATGGTTTTCTCAGGGTATATGCCCAGTAGTGGGATTGCTGGGTCGTATGGTAGTTCTATTTTTAGTTTTTTAAGGAACCTCCATGCTATTCTCTATAGTGGCTGTATCAATTTACATTCCCACCAACAGTGCAAGAGGGTTCCCTTTTCTCCACACCCTCTCCAGCATTTATTGTTTGTAGATTTGATGATAATGGCCATTCTGACCCGTGTGAGGTGATACCTCATTGTAGTTTTGATTTGCATTTCTCTAATGATTGGCGATGTTGAGCATCCTTTCATGAGTTTGTTGGCAATCTGTATATATTCTTTGGAGAAATGGACATGTTCTTTATTTTCTCTGAACCTCAGTTCTTCTATCCAGTGGGATTAACCACATCTCCTAAGGCTGATGTGAAGATTTAGGAGATGATACTTGGAAAGCGGAAAAGCATTGAGCTCCATGCTCGGCAGGGAACAAGTGCTCATTCAATGTGAGCAACCTTTTATCCTTTCTGTGGCTCTCGTTTCCTCTGAGGCCACCTCCACACACACAGAGACACACCACCAGCACCACCGGGCAATGAGAAAATCCCGAGTTTATAAAAATACCATTCTTACCTTAGGAGCCTTCGGACTGGTGTTTTCCAACTTTTTTGATAACAGCCCCCAGTCAGAAAAACATCTGAATAAAACAATGTGTGGGCTGGTGGGGGGAACATGGGTACAAGCACTGAACTGCACCTCACCCGGGAGAACGTGCGGGAATCACAAACCCAGCACCCGTCTCCTGTGTATCCAGAGAAACTCCTTTGCAGGTGTGCCAAGGAAATGAAGGAGGAGGTTCATAGCAGCCCTGTTCACAAACACCCAGTCTGGAGCCACCCCCATGTCTACCAGCCCTGGGGCGGAACATGGATCACGATGCACTCATAGGAGGAAAAGCATGCAGCGCTGAACATGAATGAATTCCACCCATGGGAATAGTCCAGCCAGTACTGAGTGGAAGAAGCAGATCCCAGAAGAACTGTTACGAAGAAATCCGAGACAGGCCGAACTAAACTCTCTCTGTACTGACGTTTACATGGGTAGAAAAATTATGAAGAAAGCAAGGGGGTGATGATCATAAAAGTCAGGATAGGATGGTGGCTGCCTCTGTGGGGGAGGAGGGTCACTCAGATGGTTTCTAGAAGGCACGGCTCTGTCCTAGTTCTTAACCGTAGTGATGGGAATTCAGGGTTTTGCTTTACTAGTCTCTAAAATATATAAATTGTATATATGCTGCTGGGAGTTTAATATATTTCACAAGAAAAATAAAGATTAAAAAAAAAAAAACAGGGCTTCCCTGGTGGCGCAGTGGTTGAGAGTCCGCCTGCCGATGAAGGAGACACGGGTTCGTGCCCCGGTCCAGGAAGATCCAACGTGCCGCGGAGCGGCTGGGCCCGTGAGCCATGGCCGCTGAGCCTGCGCGTCGCAACGGGAGAGGCCGCAACGGTGAGAGGCCCGCGTACCGCAAAAAAAAAAAATACTTCCAAAGACATCTACCTTTATTACATGAGGTGTATTCATGTGTTTATTTTATTCAGTTTGGTTTTTTTTTTTTTTTTGCCGCTCTACCCGGCTTGAGGGATCTTAGTTCCCATAACAGGGATCAAACCCATGCCCCCTGTGGTGGAAGGGCGGAGTCATAACCACTGGACCGCCAGGGAGTTCCCTGAATTCTGTTTTTTAATGCTACTTATAAACTACTCGACTGATTGTAGACACCCCTAGTGGATCACGACCTATAGTTTAAGAACACTGCCTTAGACTAATGATAAATACCAACGTCCCACCTTGCTTAGATCAGAAAGGCTATTTGAAATATTTGGCAAAGCCCAACGCGCGCGGCAAAGCCAGACCTTGTTCTTGGAAGAGGTTTACTGCTTTTGCTCAGCCATTTGCAATTCAATGGCAAAGCTTTTCCTCTCGGGAGCCGGTACAATAAGTGATGGCGGGTTATTGTACTGCAGCATCAGTCACCCTCATCCCCTGATTCAAACAGCCGAGGGAAAAAAATAAAAGGCTGGACGCAACAGTTTGGGGGCTGTGTTTCTGCAGTGGAATGACAATGTTTCCGAGAGACAGACTAAAGTGTATCATCAGGAAATGGGCAGTGGAAGCTATTTACAGATGCAGCAGGGAGTGAGAATTGCTGCAGGCATCTCTAAAGGAAGAAGGATGCTGAGATGAAAATGGCGTTGTAATACAGCCTCCCACGGAAGAGTGTTTTGTTCAGGTGCTGTCCTGTTGTGGTCGGCAAATTACGTGGAGGGCGTGGCTTGGGGGTGAAAGCGCTGCTGGCCCAACCGATAACAGAGCAGCAGATAACAGAGCAGTGTTTGCTGGACAACCAGCAAACACTCCTTTAGTGTTTAAATTACTCCAAATGTTCCTTTCCAGTGCTTCAGAGTCAGCATTGCTTTCACTGGTTGAGTGGGACCCTGGGCAGAACAAGCCAAATGCCTTTCGTTTGGGACACATTCCCTTCAAGCCTTGAAAAGATAAGTGGATAAAGCAACCAGGTGTTAATGCCAGGAGAGGTCAGAGCTACATGCTGCCCTGTTCCTGCAGGGAACTACAAGAAGACAGAGCGGAGATTCTGGTGAATACCCGGCGGGTAGATAGGGTCAGGGCCTGTGACATGAGCTGCCAGGAGGCAAGGACATCATTTGGGCTCCAGATGGTCCTGCAGTGATGCCACGGCACCCAGTCATAGGGGTGTCCACCTAATCACTGGGGTGGGTTGCACTAAGACAACGGCAGGAATGAGAGAAAATGAGGAAGGAGAAATGACAGAACTCTCACATTCCCCTGCGTTCTTGACAATCACTGAATATTTACAGCCAGCATAATAAAACTTGGGTTCCCCTGTCCCTTTCATTCCAGCATTCCTCTTCTGAAGCAGGAAGGAAAAATGGTCTGCATTCTTGGCGCTTTACAAATCCATTATCATCTTACACACAGAGAAGCAGACCAGCCCCGGGTACCATCAGCCCATATATTCTCGGCCTTCCTTCTGCATCAGGGTTTACAGCAGGAGAGAAAATTAGGAACCTCTCTCCGTTCAAAGAATCCACAAGGGAGGCTGGCTATGATGACATGAAATGTGTCCCTTTTGTCTCCAGAAAACTGTTAATCCTTCTTTGTGTTGTGGATAAGAGCCTGCGATATTGCAGCTCTGTGTGTGTGTGTGTTTGCATGCACGTGTGTTTGTTCACACAACACACGGAAGAGAGAGAACAAGCTTCTGAGAAAGACCAGAAAGGCATGGAAACACAGTCTATGAAGCAAATGTTGACATGATCAAGACCAGGTATCACCTTCAGGAAGCAGGTTTTATTTCATGGGGTCCTCTTCCCAGTAACTGTGGCTGTTAGCCCAGCCTGTCGATCAGTAGCCTGCTTCTAACCTACTTTGTATAGAAGATGCCTATATACATTTTAGGTAGCCCCTAAGAGGAAAATCAAGGTCTGAGAGGCTGACTATTCCATAAAAGCTTTGTGGAACAAAGACTATGTGTCACAGTAAGTACACACTTTGTGGTAACAACAGAAATGAAGCTGCGGTGGGTTTTTCCTATCCTACTTGTAAATGCGCCCAGAGGGTAATAAGCCATGAACACGTCCAATAACTCTAATAATTGAATAATAAAAAGCACTGAGTCAAGACAGGCGGTAGGAGGGGGCGATGGCAGCAGACAGGAGGAGCACCTCCCCGAGCGGCACAAAGGCAGGTCGAGACAGATCACAGAGGAAGCGTTAGGACAGCCTTCTGGAGACTTCCTGACCTTGGCGTTTGTCCAAGACACGTGGTGCAAACAACCTCCGAAATGCACACCTAGCACACGCCTCCGACCTCCCTGCGGCTCCGAATGAGCCTGCTGAGACCGTGGTTGCTCTGGTGTGGGCTTGAGATAGCCACTGGCAGCTGCAGGGCGATTGCCTGGAGTACTTAGACCGTCACAAAATTGGACGGATTCTTACTTCAGCATCAATCAGCTTCTTCCCTGAGGGGGAAAAAAAAATGTGTGCAGTGGGGGGCAGGGAATTAGGTTATTGAGTTGGAAGAATTAACATAATGGAAGGAAATGAGGAGCTACAGAAAGTGCATGAATTCACTGCCATATGTAACTCACTCCTGGAAACGTTGGTTTTTTTTCTTTATGATCCCTGGAGGATTTGACCCAGTGATTTGGGGGCACTTGTGAGGCGCATTTTAAATCTCAGGTAAGGGAAGAGTGAAGCTCCTTCACTGAAGAAAGACCTACAGGTACCAGAGGAGGAAGGAAGGAAGGGCTGGTGCAGGTAATGAAATTTGTAGCTCACGCTTCTTGGGGGAGCTCAAGTTGGGGCCACTGCCGAATTACAGGGGCAGCCTCCCTCTCCCAGGAGCTCTCATCGGGGAAGCCATGGCCACCTTTAACAGAAACACCCGGAGGCTGCCACTGGCCATGCTCCTTTGGACCCTGGGAGATGGGGAGGGGCATGGGGCCAGCAAGTCGCTGTACATTCTATTAACGTTATTAGCACTTCCTTTCAAAGTGACAAAGTGCTAGGATATCATTAGAAATGGAAGATATGGTCCCTTTCAGCCCACGGTGTAAAACTACACCATGAAAAACAGTTCTATGAGCATGCATATATCGATCCAACAGTCCTCTGTATTCATTGTATGCATTTAGCATAGTACTCTGAGCACAGGTCCTTTGTTGAAGGTTGTGTGATGATTGGAGGACAGAGGAGGGGGTGGTGAGGGAGAGGAAGAGGAGGTGCTGTTGCTAAGGATGCCTTGGAATCGATTGGTGCAATCTTTTCTGTAACGAGGATGGATTAAGTGATCTAGACTACTCCTTGTAATCTACGAGAAACCACTTTGCTTTCCTATTCAGTCCAAAAATTCTATAAATGTGAGTATTGTACCTTTCAGGATTGTGCACATAACGCTTGAATAATAAATACCTATGGACTGATTTTACGAATCCATTTCATAGACTGTAAGTGGAAGGACCTGTTCCACCATCAGACAGCTTGTCAACAGTGGCGTGCAAACAGAAATGGACCAGGCTGGGTCCCAGATACAGAACAGGCCCTTGAATAATGAGCCCTTTGGATTGCATCGCTAAATTCACCTTTTCTGCTGAGAGGGGAAGCGTAAGGAAGCACCACAGTGGTGATGTTAGGGATAGCAGAGCCATCTCCTCTCTTGAAAAGGGAGAATCACACACAACCACTGAACCATTAGGAGACTGAAAAATCAGCTTTTGTTTTTCCTAAAGAGCTTCAACTTCTTGTTCTCTCTGTCAGTGGAAGTGAGGAAATTTTGAGCGCTACTGTCTATTATTCATTCATTCATTCAATGATTTATTTATTTATTTATTTTTTTTACTGAATATCTGCTAGGTACCGTACGTCATCAATGCCAAGCCAATGCAGAAATTGTCAGTGCCCTCAGGGAACTTGCAATCTAGCAAGAGTCTAAGAAGTCTTCATATTTCACTACAACGCAAGGCAGAATAAGTTAAATGCCCTGAGAGAAATGCAAATAAAGGCTAGTAGGAGTTCTAAGGCGGTAGAGACACGGCGAGAGAAGAATCTATCATCTCCATGATTAATGAGAATGCGGAGAGGCAAGCGGCCCATCAAAACGCTGACTGCCTGGCCCCCTGAAGCCCATCTGAGATTGCAGATACAGGGGTGTGTGTCGGCCTTCCCGCCTGCAATCCCTTTCTCCCTCCATCTTGACTCATCATTTGCTGCCTCTTCAAGATACAGAGTGATTTGGGCCTTCTGCTTGGTGTTTCAGGATCTAGAAGCCTGAAACTACTTCCAGCGGTCCTAACATATGTGCAGTCAGGAGACTAAACCCCTGATTACAGGTCAACGGTGCAAAAGGAGAACAGGGTAACGTGATTATACACTGGCATTTCTGCAGTGTCCAATCTGAAAAGTGCTAGCTGTTTTCTAGGTTATCTACACTCTGAGCACTCAGGGTGAAATGTCCCAGTATTATCAAGAAACAGCAGCGTTTCAAGCCGTGCTATTACATACGCTAAAAATATCAGGTCTCATGGTTGGCCAAGAGGAAGAAAAATTATCAACTCTGCTTACAGAAACACACACACACACACACACACCCCTACCTATCAAGGTTTCTCAGTGCCACCTTTGTTTATATTCCTGACTCTGGTTTTTGCCATTAACCCCAGAAACTTCTCGATGAATTTTTGTTAACAAACCTCAAAGATTGCAGTCTTTATGACAATAGGGGTGTTAGGGCCTCTTATGGGATTACATGGCTGCTTTCCCTTGCAATGGTTCATGATCTAGACTTGTTAGAAAGAGCTCTCTGGTTTGGTGTCTGCTAGGATTTTCTTTTTTACAAGACAGAGAAAATCAATCTGAGAGGTTACTGTCAACATTGATGTTAAAACGCCACGGAGGGTGAAAAATAAATAATGCTGAGTACAATTTTCCTCCTCAGATGTCCTGATAGGCCTCAAGAATACACAGCACTCACCCTTCTAATCAAGGATGAGCAGATCGTGGGGCAGTAAATAATGTCCAGGAAAGGCATCTTCCCCCTTGATTTTCTCAGTTATATTGATACAAATAATCATACACTCAATGTAGAAAAATAGAAGATACAGATATTGAAAAGAGTTAACACCCAACGTTCTATTACCCAGAGAAGATGACTGTAAATATTTTGGTGTATATCCACTGCTATAGATTGAGTGTTTATGTCTCAAACGTAAATTCCTCTGGTGAAATCCTAACCTCCAATGTCATGGTATCTGGAGGCAGGGCCTTTGGCAGGTGATCAGGTCACGAGGGCAAAGCCCTCATGAATGAGATTAGTGCCCTTACAAAAGAAACCTCAGAGAGCTCCCTCTTCCCTTCCGCCATGTAAGGAGACAGTATGTAAAAGACCGCCATCTATGAATCAGGAAGTGGGTCCTTAGCAGACAGCAAATGTGCCCATGCCTTGATCGTGGGCTTCCCAGCCTCCAGAACTATGAGAAAAAAAGTTCTGTTGTTTAAAGCCACCTTGTCTGTGGTATTCTATTATAGCAGCCCAAACGAACTAAGACATCATCAAAACTTTTTCACGTATCTGTGTGTGGTTATTTTTAATGGAATTAAATTTAATATTTTGTGACCTACTTTTCCCCTTAATGTATCATGAATACCTTTAGACACACACACACATGTGTACACATCATCAGCTTATTATTTTTAATGGTTAAATAATATTCTGCTCTCAAGATGGACTGTAATTCATCTATTCAATCCTGGATATCACTGGACACTTAGGCTGCTTGCAGTTTTTCACTTTTAAAAGAAGACCCTAATGAATATCCCTGTACATATATTTGCATACTTGTCTGTTACTTACTTAAGGATAAAGTCCTTAGAATGGAATTACTAGGTATCTTTCCCTTTTTTAAGCATTTGCTAAATATTTCCAAACTGTACGCCAGGATTTGTACCGATTTACACTTTTAGCAACAGCGTCTGAGTCTTTTTCCCTAGATGCACGAGAGGCACCTTTTAAAATCCTGTGTATTGGGCTTCCCTGGTGGCGCAGTGGTTGAGAGTCCGCCTGCCGATGCAGGGGACACGAGTTCGTGCCCCGGTCCGGGAAGACCCCACATGCCGCGAAGTGGCTGGGCCCGTGAGCCGTGGCCGCTGAGCCAGCGCGTCCCGAGCCTGTGCTCCGCAATGGGAGAGGCCACAACAGTGAGAGGCCCGCGTACCGCAAAAAAAGAAAAAAATCCTGTGTATCATCTTTGCCCTTGAACTCCCAACCAGGACACACTCCTTTCCTGACTGCAGCTTACAGAAAGAGCTCTGTATCACTCGTGTGCACCAGACAAAGAAAGATGGGCAGGCAGCCATAAACTGGAGGAACAGCTGAGATGGGCTGTCAGGACATAGCGAAATTTTGCTCAAGAGAAAGAGAGAAAAGAGTGAGGCGTCAGCCTCAGAGATATGTGGCTTGGTTCCCTCTTCCCTTCCTTTTAGTGTTAAAAGCAGCAATACTTTCTGTTTACACAGCAAGGTTTCGGCTTTCAACCCTTTTCCAGATTCAAGTATAGTTGATATCTGTGCACTTTTTTTTTTTTTTTTTTTTTTTTTGTGGTACGCGGGCCCCTCACTGTTGTGGCCTCTCCCGTTGCGGAGCACAGGCTCCGGACACGCAGGCTCAGCGGCCATGGCTCACGGGCCCAGCCGCTCCACAGCTTGTGGGATCTTCCCGGACCAGGGCACGAACCCATGTCCCCTGCATCGGCAGGCGGACTCTCAACCACTGCGCCACCAGGGAAGCCCGATATCTGTGCACTTTGACACAGATGATCGTGGCAAGTCCTCCCCGCTACCTGATTTGGTGCAGGTGTGATTATCCACCTCACTATGGATCAGGACACTTGCCTAAGTGTCAGGGTGGAGTGTTGAACCTCTGGTCCCCAGTCTAGAGCTCCCTTCAAATATTTCCCTCTTTCGCTTAATATTTAAGAGATTGGAATAAATACATATTAACCCCAGGACCTGTGGTAGAAATTGCTTTTTTGACATAATTCCTGCTATCAACTTTTGCTGTGCTTTGATTTTCTCCTAAAGAAGGGTGCAGCACAAATAAAGAAAAACGGAAATCTGGTCCCAGCTATTCTGCAGATGCCATGAAATGAGCTGCATTAATGGAACTTATTTATTGTGTGAGTGACTCTCTGGGGTCACGGTTACTGACTCGTGAGGAGGTACCAATGTTCGGACGGTGCTCTAAGGGGCCCTGTCATGGTCAATTTTATCTGTCAGCTTGGCTAGGTCATGGTACTAAGATAGTTGGTCAAACATAACTCTACATAATTCTGTGAAAGTATTTTTTGATGAGCTTAACATTTAAATCAGCAAACCTTGAGTAGAGCAAATTACCCTCCATAATGTGGGCAGGCTTCATCCAATTAGTTGAAGGCCTTAATAGAAAAAACTGATTTCCTCTTAAGAAGAGCAAGTTCTGCCTCCAGACTGCCTGTGGACTTGAACTGCAGCATCGGCTCTTCCCTGGGCCTCTAGGCTGCTGGCCTGCCCTGCAGATTTTGAACTTGCCAGCATCCGTGATGTGTGCACCAATTCCTTAAAATAAATTCCAACCCCCCAGCCCCTGCTCTCTCTCTCTCTAATACATAGAGATTATAGATATATATAATTATAGCTATATGTAATAGAGATAATATATAACATATTATATATATAATATTACATTATATATATAATATTACATTATATATATAATATTACATTATATATAATATTACTTTTATATATATATGTATATATAAAATCTCCTGCTGATTCTGTTTTTCTAGAGAACGCTAATACAGGTCTATGGCCAACTTGTGACCTAACTTTCTACCTACTTTATTGTCACTTTCAAATCCAAGACGCAAGCACAGGTGAACTCCATTCCTTCCCACTTTTCAAAGACATGTTCAAAGACGAATGAGATGATAATAGAAATGTCACAGAAACTGTGCCAACACTAGGCACGGTGGACTTGAACTTCAGTCCACTGTGCAGCCCTAGTCACAACCCAACACTAGGAGGCTGGTCCTGGCGTCCCCACCGACAGAGAGGAAGCTAAGGCCTGGCGCAGCTGAGCCACCTGCTTCTATCCTTGTAAATGTGACGCCAGTGAAATAATATATAACAAGTAATGAATAAGCAGCTGGAGCGGCAGCTCCAGTCAGGAGATCCAGGCTCCCCTGACTTGCCTGACTCTCAAGTTCAGACTTTTGATCTCTAGGCCATTCTGCTGTGTTAAAAGTGGTTTGGCATTTGAAAAATTATTCAGCCTCAACTGGGCACGAGCAGGGCTCTAAATTCTCTTCCCTTCTGAGCAAGTGAAAACTGCCCAGAGACTGTTTCAGGTTCTGAACACACAAAATGAGGTTCAGGCAGGAAAGAGAGTCTTTCCCTGAGCCAGGGCATCAGAGCTGTGAGTTTCTCCAGTTCGAGAATGATTTTGATGCTCAACATCTGCCACCGATCGTCTCCGTAGCTCTGTCTTCATCTCCAGCTCTGATCTCTCTCTCTGAGGCCATCACAGGCAGAGCTGGGCTCCAGCCCTGCTTACCTCGCCCTGACTCAACTCGTCCCAGGCTCCCAGTGTCCCCGTGCGGGCTGCCTTTTGGCCAGGTAGCCCTTGGCTGAAAATATCTCTAGCACACTCCCCAGACCTGCTGCTCTCTTTCCCTCCTCACTGCCACATTCTCCTTGCTTCATCCTCTTCCTTTGCAGGTAGAAAGATCTGGAGGCAGGAGCTAAGGGGAGGAGAAGAGGAGGAAAAGGGCCAAGGCTATTCCTTTCCTCTCTTCTTCCCTTGCAAATCCAGACACAGTCAAAACATAAGCATCTTTCAGCCACGTGAATAGATGCTGCAGTCACCGTCACAAGAAAACATCAAGGTGTTTTAACACCCAAGGGGATAGAGCTGTAAGAAAGCCCCACCCACCGCTGTTTGGAGTCATAGACGGGAAAGTGACAGTATGACAAGAGGGACCGCGTTCCTGTTTAGTTCGAGGCAGATTACAATGTGAAAAACACCATTTGCCTTTCACTGATGACACTTTAAGCGTTATGGAAGCATGTTCACCCAGAAAATAGTCAGTATTCTTTCCTATTTTCCTAGGAAAGATGTACAGAATCATTCTGCCTCTTTATTTCTCCTGTTTTCTCCCTCCCTCACCCTCCGCAATGCCAGAAGCAGCTGCTGTTGCCTTGGCAACATTACAGAATAAACTTGTTGCTTTTAGACCATCTGTACCCAACCTGGGCTATGTCGAGGTGGTCTGTTTCCTTTTCCTGTTCATCACCTACCAAAAGCCAGACTTCATAATTCAGATGCTGACCTTCCTCAACAGTTATGTGAGGGCTAACTTCTCACGCCCATCTCAGAGTTAGAAGGGCTGGCTTATTCCTTTGAATTCAGGTCTTTCCCAAAGGACCCTTAATAAAATATACGCTTGATACTAGGGAGATGGGACCCATCAACTCACTACGATGGCATTAGTCAGTGTTCTTGCAGAAAACAGAATCTCAATGGACAGCACAGGGCCACCACATGTAAAACAAGTGTTAAAGTAATATGCTTTTTTTCCCCTCACTATAGACATATTTTTAGTAATTTGTCTATTTGTCCTTATTCCAAGAGAGACAGTGATTATAAAAATATTTCCATCTTAAAACAGATTTGAAAAATACAATATTCCAAAATTACCAATAATCCTGCTACCCGCACACATTGTTACTATTTTTGAACATTTTTTTCTCTTGTGCTATATGTTTCTTCAAAAAGTAAGATGGATTTGTTTTATAAATACAATTTTATATTCTGATTTTCCTAAGTTAATATACATTGGGCATTTTTGCACATTGTAAAAACCGTTTGAAACATGATGTCTTTCTCTCTCTCTCCTTTTCCCCATCCCTCTCTCTCTAAGCTGTTTTATTTATTTATTAAAGAACCTGGTCATTTCTCCTGTAGAGTTTCCTACGCCCTGGAGTTTGCTAATTGGATCTCCATGTTGTCATTTATCATGTTCCTCTGTCCCCTGCATCTCCTGAAAATCAGTAGCTACATCTCAAAGGTTGATCAGATTCATGTTGTTACTTTGGTAAGAATGCTCTGTTGTGACTTCCCAGGAGGTACCCAATACCTGGTTGTCTTTCTGTGATGTCAGCAGCCAATGATGATCACCGCCCAGATCCCTTACTTCATTAGGAATTTCAAAAAGGTGAATATTCTCATTTTACCATTATTTCTTCATTTGTTAACTGCTATAAAGAGAAACTTCTCCTCACTGACTATTTAATTACACTGAGGTACAGTTCATTGAAGAAAGGCAGGATAAATACCTTATTTATTCCCTTCATTTGCCAGTTATCAAAATAATGAATTAAGTGCCAAGCGCCATGCAAAGGGAACTAATTAGTTTTGCTGGTGTCATTATGTCCGTGTGGATTTAAACATATTTGATGTGTTTCAGTCCCTTGCAGTTATTATTCTTAATCATGCTCCAGCCGTCCCATCTTCAGGCCGTGGGAGCCTCTTCACGTTGCTTTCTAAATCCTGAAAAAGATCCTTGCATTTTTTTTCTAGTACTTTTTTTTTTTTTTTTGCGGTACGCGGGCCTCACTGTTGTGGCCTCTCCCGCTGCGGAGCACAGGCTCCGGACGCGCAGGCTCAGCGGCCATGGCTCACGGACCCAGCCGCTCCGCGGCATGTGGGATCCTCCCGGACCGGGGGCACGAACCCGCGTCCCCTGCATCTGCAGGCGGACTCTCAACCACTGCGCCACCAGGGAAGCCCTCTAGTACTTTTTAAAAACATTGCATCCTTACTTTCTGTTGTCATGGGATGTTCCGGGCTCATCTGAAACATTTCTGCTCCGGATCTAGAACGAGCCATTTCTTTAAAGAGATCTAGTTTGTTTGCTTTTAAGTGGGAAATTTTATATAGAATCTGGGTTTTCAGGTACTCATTTTCGAGGTCTTTTCTGTGGACAGAATTAAGGAACTTTGCTTTCGCTTTCCCTTGTCCCTCCTCCTCTCCTTCTGCTCTTACTGCCCTTTAACATAAAATACGCCGTTGCAATGATCGCCATTTGAATTCAAGATTACAGTGTTTTTTCTAACCTCATCAGTCTTACACCTGTGGCTCCTTTCCCTTACATCAATGACACCAACATAATTACTCATCTGCTTCATTAACAATACACACACATCAAATTACCGCAAAACTAATGGTTCAAAGCAACAATAAACACTAATTATGTCACAGTTTCTATGGATCAGCAAATCAGAAGCAGCTTAGCTGCACGGTCTGGGTCTGAGTCTCTCATGAGATTGCAGACAAGATGTTAGCCAGGGCCACAGTCATATGAAGGTACGAACGGGGCTGGGAGATCTGCTTCCAAGGGGACCTACTGACATGGCTACCAAGTGGATGCTGGGTGTTGAAAGAAGACTTCAGTGGGTCTTAGAGGGCTGCTGGAGGGTCCAGATGGCATGATTTCTGGCTTCTCCCAAAGTGAGCTATTCAAGAATGCAAGGTGTAAATGGCAAGGCCTTTGGTAATCTAGCCTCAAAAATCACACAGTGTCACGTCTACCACATTCTATTGTTATAAGTGAATCACTGTGTATGGCTCATATTCAAAGGGAGAAGAATTAGTCTCTACCCACTGAAAGGGGAATGTCAAAGAATTTGCAAGCATATTTCTTTTCACTCTCTGGCTGCAACTTAATTTACATTATAAATGTAAAATATACTCACCCCTACCAAAGACTTCCCCAATGTCTTATTCTCTTACACCATCCGCTTGAAGTCCATGATCTTGGTACTAAATCAGGTACAAGTGTGGAGGAGACTCCTCAGGTGTCCTAGAGAACAGCTCCTCGAGTACAGTTCCTCACAATCTGAAGACCTATGATCTAAAAAGAAAAGTTAATTGCCACCTACACACACACACACACACACACACACACACCATCCAATGGTAGGGTAAGCACAGGATAACTACCATGGACCATCACCCCACCACCACTACCATCATTCAAAATAAAGGAAAACAGGAGACACACAGACGCAAAAGATAGGAAAATTCATCAGGGCAAATGTTGAAAGTTCCTTGTTTAGGAGTCCAGGTCTGAAAATGTGTCTCCATAGCTTTAAGCTCCAGCCTCTGAGCTCTTGTTTCCACCCTGTAGGTCATCCTCTCTTTTTCATGAAAGGTAGCCCATGTTTTCTACTGAAGAGTATTCTCAGCTTACTTCCTATCAGTAGAAGCTTCAGGGTCCAAAGGCCTCTTATCATTTTATACTAATTCTGCCCCTTTCAATCCAATCCATGTGGTACTTCTGCCAATTTACTTCTCTTAAAAACTTTATGGATCTCCTATGATTCTGGGTGTAGCCCACTCAGACAAAACCACGTTCACAAACCCTTCCAAAATCAGCCCTTCTTGACCTTGGGCTTCTATTCAGTCTTCTCGAGGCCCTCTAGGCTTTCATTAACACTCTCAGCTTCTGTCCACTGCCCAATTCCAAAGCCGCTCATAAATCTCACGGTTTTGTCATGGCAAGCACCCCAGTCCTGGAACAAATTCTGTATTCGCTATCTATTTCTACATGACAAATTATCCCAAAACTTAGTGGCTTAAAGTAACACTAAACAACTATTATGTCACAGTTTCTGTGAGTTAGGAATTTGAGAGCAGCTCAGTTAGGTAGTTCTGGTGGGGAGTTTCTCATAGGTTGCAGTAAAGAATTTGACCAGAGTTGCAGTTATCTGAAGGCTTGACCAAGGGTGAAGGATCTGCTTCCAAAGTATCTCATCTGCACGGTTGGCAAGTTGGTACTGGCTGTTAGCATGAGACATTAGTTCCTTTCCATATAGGCGTCTCCAGAGGGCTAGTTGAATGTCTTCATGGCATGAAATCCGGCCCCAGAGCAAGTGATCCAAGACAACAATGGGGAAACTGCAATTCCTTCGATGATCTAGCTTCAAAAATCACACAGCATCATTTCCACACTTCATCAGAAGTAAGTCATCAAGTCTGGTTCACGTTCAAGGGGAGAGAGATTAGGCTCCACTTTCTGAAGGTGGTGATACATTTTTAAACCACTACAGACACTACCACCAGCAATACATGTGCTAAAGGTAGTTAAATTTTTTGAACTTCTTTCTGTCTTTGGAGTACATTTTACTAAGGATATATAGTCATCTTACTGTGTTCCAAAGTAACTTAAAATTGTCTTTTCTGTGTGCATATGCCACCAACTTGTCAAATGGTTGATTTGTTTTATTTTGGTTTTGACTTTTGAAGATTTCTTTTTTATTTTTGTTTTATAATTTTATAAAATAATTTCAAGGTTTTGAAGTCCAACTACAGAACAGGATATATTCAGAGAAGTCTAGCTTTATTTTTGCCTCCTCTACCCTCTTCCCTTCTCGCCCCTATAAGTAACTTTGTTGTTAGTTTTTATTTTTGTTTTGTTGGGGTTTTTTTGTGGTACGCAGGCCGCTCACTGTTGTGGCCTCTCCCGTTGCGGAGCACAGACTCCGGATGTGCAGGCTCAGCGGCCATGGCTCATGGGCCCAGCCGCTCCGTGGCATGTGGGATCTTCCCAGACCGGGGCACGAACCCGTGTCCCCTGCATTGGCAGGCGGACTCTCAACCACTGCGCCACCAGGGAAGCCCTGTTGTTAGTTTTTAATTCATTCTTCCATTTTTAAAACATAAATAACAAATAAATAGATATCCCCCATTCTAAGATAAATATTTTCATGTTATGCACAAAATTCTTCACATTACTTTTTTTTAATCTACCAAGATAACCTGAATTCATTGCTTAGCAGTATTTGGCGATAACTGTCATTTCTTTTTATGGTTAATTGTCACCATTTGATAAATGTGTACAGTTTATTCAACCAGTCCCCTATGGAGGGATAATGTGGCGGTTTCTAGTCTTGTACTATTACAAATAGTGCCACAGTGAATAGCTTTATGCATACGTCTTTCTATACTTTTTCCAGAAACCTATTTTTACAGCTATGATTTATTCCATGCTGTGGCTAGATGTATCTTAAATTACTTAAGTCTACTTAAATAATGTTGGACACATAGGTTCTTTCTATTATTTCCAGTAGTATAAGTGATACAACAATGAACATCCTCATACTTAAATATTTGTTGACATTTCTGTTTCTATCATAAGAACAGATTTCTAGATATTTAGTTAGTAGGTCAAAGTTTATGGACCTTCTTAGGCAGTTAATGCATATTGTCAAATTGTTTTCAAGAAAAGCGTACAACAAGTATACACTCTCAGAGGCAGTAAATCTCAGTATCTGGCACTGCAGAAATCTGGGGTCAAATCCTACCTTTACCGTTTACTAGTTAGGTAACCATGGTCAAGTTAATATTCCTGAGCCACAGCTTTCTTGTCTGGAAACGAGAAGAATATCTGATGGGGTTACTGTGAAAAGGAAAATAAGATATTTGACTGTAGATATACTTGACTACAAAGGCCAACTATTTAGCATAGTGCCTGATATCTACAAAGCATTTAGATGTTTGTTATTATTATTCACATCATCAGCAGAGGACAATGTCCTTCTCAATGAAGATTCATCAGCCCTGGTTATTATTGTTTAAAAATAAAAAGTGCCAATTTGACACATAAAAGATGCCATCGTGTTTTTTTGTTTTTTTGTTTTTTTTGTGGTACGTGAGCCTCTCACTGTTGTGGCCTCTCCCGTTGCTGAGCACAGGCTCCAGACACGCAGGGCTCAGCGGCCATGGCTCACGGGCCCAGCCGCTCCGCGGCATGTGGGATCTTCCCGGACCGGGGCATGAATCCGTGTCCCCTGCATCAGCAGGCGGACTCTCTGCCACTGCGCCACCAGGGAAGCCCAAAGATGCCATCTTGTTTTAATGCATTTCTTTGATTTCTAGTTCTATTGAACATCTACCATTCATTTATGAATTTTTAAATTTCTTTTTCTGTGTACTCTGTTTATATCCTCTGTCTATCTTGTTTTACATAATTTTAGTTCTTTAAAATGATATACAAGAGTTCTTTATTAGGAATACAAATCTTTTGCTGTCATAATTGCTGCAAATATATCCCTCAATATGTTGGGTTTTTTCAATGTCAGTTGTCAGACATTATTTTGACATAGAGTTTAACATTTTATGTAACCAAGTATTTTCCTTTGTGATTACTTCAATAAACTTTTAAAATCTGTATGAATACTTCACTACTTCAAAGTTCAATTATATGCTCATTCACATGTTATTTCAGTATAATTGGGGCATATACCTTACATACAGAAAAGGGCATTGATCATAAGTTCACAGCCTAAAGAATTTCCACCCAACAGATATATCCATTGTATTGTTTTCTAGGGCTGCCATAACAAAGTACCACAAACTGGGTGGCTTCAACAGCATAGATCTGTTGTCTTGACAGTGCTGGAGACATCTTAGAAGTCTGATGTCAACGTGTCAGCAGGGTTGGTTCCTCCTGGAGGCTATGAGGGAGAATCTTTTCCATGCCTCTCCCTTGGCTTCTGGTGGTTTGCTGGTCATCTCTGGTGTTCCTCAGCTTATAGATGTACTGTCCCGATCTCTGTCTTCACGTTCATGTGGCATCCTCCCTGTGTGTATATCTCTACATCAAAATTCTCCCTTTTTAGATGAGCACTAGTCATATTGGATTAAAGCCCACACGAATGACCTCATGTTAACTTGATGACCTCTGTAATGACCCTATTTCCAAATAAGGTCACATTCTGAGGCACTGGGGATTAGGGCTTCAGCACATCTGTTTTCAGGAAAACAAGTCAATCCACAATATTCATGAAACTAGAACACAGATCAAGAAACAGAATCTACCTAGCTTTCTAAAACCTACCCCATGTCCCCTTCGGTCATGACCCCATGCCAAGGTTACCACTCTCCCGATCTCCTGCCCCGTGGATAACCTATTCTATGTTCCTGAACTTCATATAAATGGAATCACACAACATGTATTCTTTTGCATGTGGCTTCTCTACCTCAAAACTGTATCTGTGAGATCCATCCATGTTATTGCCTTGTTGCACGTAGCAGTAGTTTATTCTATTTTTTTATATAGTATTTAACAGAGGAAGGAAGAAAACAATGTAATTTATCCATCTTATTTTTGATAGATACTTAGGTTGTTTCCAGTTTTTATCTATTGTGACTACAGTTGCTATGAAACTATATTATGAATACATTGCAATGAAAATCCTAGTACCAGTTTTTTGCTAAGCACATGCTCACACCTCTGTTGGGTATATGGAGTGGGCTTTCTGGGTCATAGGGTACCCATGTGTTTGGCTTTACTAGATGCTTCCAAGCAGCTTTCCAAAGTGGTTTCCAGTGGTGCATGAGAATTTTGGTTGTTCTATATGCTCACCAGAACTTTGGGTTGCCTTGGACAAAAATTTTTTTGATGAGAAGATGATGATAATGATGATGACAATAGCTTCTCATTAAAGTTATTATGAAAACCAGTCATTGGGCTGGTTATTTTACTTATATTATCTCACTTCATCTTTAAACTACTTTACAAGGGAGTCATTAGCTTCATTTTTACAGACAAACAAAACTAAGCATCAGTAAGATTACATAATTTACCCAAAGTAACCGTAAGTAGCAATGTAGGCTTTCAATCCAAATTTGTCTAATTACCAATCTCTGAGAATTGCTGGTCCAGATAAAATGGAAAGCTGGTTGCTCTGGAGGTGAACGGGAAGCATGAGAGGATTGGTGTGGCTACCGCAGAGGGGTAGTGGCAAGAGGGGAACACAGCTCTAAATCTCTACACGAAGGCTAGTTTGTGCCACTAGTTTTGGGAGACATTAACCATGAGCGTTTGTCATCAGGGTTAGCTTCAGACATTTCCCAATGGATGATTATTTTGAGGACTGATTCCGAGAACAGATGGGTATGCTTAATATTCGAAAGTAGACTGACGTAAACCAGTTTGGGGCTAGAGAGTAGGACAAAAGGTCAGGTCTGGGATTAAGGAAAAGCGTCCACAGTAGCAGGTCTGTGGCTCTGTTCTCACCACTGATGTCAATATGCACTCCTTAGCCCTTCAGCCCTCACTCCCAGACCCAGTGTCCAGGTAATACTGGGAACATCCACCCTTAAGAACATAGCAAGAGTCAAGTCTGCTCTTATCGTGTCCTCTGCTTTTGTGACCCTGGATGGTAGGGTGAATATTCACGGGGAAAAATATTTCGTGGAACAGGAAGGAAAAACATTCTGAACATAATCACTCTTCCACAAGACACTCAATAGACTCAAGTATTGAAAAGCTGCTTTGAATCAGGCACTGTGCTGGGCTCTTCCAGATACATCATCTTAGCCTTCACAATAACTTTGAGAGGGGAATAATTTGCTATTATCCCCAAGTTACAGGCGTGGGAACTGAGCCTAAGTGATGTTTTAAGAAACCTGTCTGAAGTTACCCAGAGGTAGAAACAAACAGCATAATAGTTCCACTCTAACAAAGGATGTGGAAAGAGGAAGTTCGGAACTTCTGAATTATGAACTGGTGGAGTATGGTCACTTTTATTTATTTCTTTTAAGGAAGGCAATAAAAGAATACTGAATGTTTTCCTGCTGAACTGCTGAAAGCTTGTTCTGGAAAATGAAAACTTTGCAAAGAGAATTCTGGTATTGTAGGTCAGCAACTCTTATCTATGAACCATATTATGAATGGGTCCGGGGACTCATATCCTATAAAAGCATCATACAGATGAGGTTCTAATCAGTTCAAATGTTGTCCTCTTCTAATTTTGTGCCAGTGCAATTATTCTAGAAAGTACAAAGTTTCCATTTTAAATGGTGCTTGGCTTATTTGTTTCCGAACACATTGGTTTGGTTTTAAACTCAAGTGAAAACCAACACCTGGGCTTTGTCCTGGTTTCAGGAAAACTGTGCATTTTTTTCCCCTATACTTTAATCAGTAGTTGGTTTAATTGCCTTACCAGGTCACAGATGTAGGTGTCCCAGGTGTGTGTACGCTTTGCCTACGTTACAACCCAAGTACTGTAGCCGGAGTGGAGCGAGAGCCATTCAGGAAGAAGCAATGGGCTCACACTCAGTGTAATTCACACCCAAGACTGATGCTCACACAGGCTCACCGCGTCTGGGCTGGCTTCCCAGCGGAGAAACAACCAAAGAGAATGAGAAACACGACACATGCAATTCTCCTGCTTTAGTCCCAAAGACTGACTAAGCCATCAGAGCTTGTTCCCCCCAAACCCTAAGACTCCTCGTGTACTGCTCAGGAGCCTTTCTTCCAGAACCAGTGGATGGGCTTAGCACCTCTACCAGCCCAGTTCTGGAGAGAGAGGGAGTGCAGTCCGAGGACTGGAATGCCCTCTGCCTTCTCTAGCACAGAAATGTGCTGCTGGCATTTGCAGAGACAAGCAAATGATGTTGTATGTGTGCTCTTAACCTCTATTTTAACGTCTCCAACAATCTAGTGGTTAATTAGCAATTTGCTGCCCACCAATATGCAAATGAATGACAAGCAAAAGCCCTCCGCATCTGTAATTATTTTGCTGATTTACAAGTCACTCTCCTCTCTGTGTAGGTTTTTCTGTGTGTGTGCATTCATGCATCAGGGATTTCATTATTTTTAGAAGCACACTCCGTACACGTTTATGCTTTAATATTTTCAGGCTTCAGTAATTACAGTATTATAGATATACGTACATTTTTTCCCCCTCAACTCCCGAAGCATTTATTTGTCAGGAATGCTTTTTCTCTGATAAAGAGAGGAGAGTCAGATTTATCAAGGGGCTGAAATCCAAACTGCAGAGAGAGTCGGAGCACAAGATTGAAAGATGCACGTTTCTGCTGTTGCCAAACCCTTATCTGGAATCGGAGGAGTCTTGTAATATTTGATTTTCTCCCAAGCAGCTCTGGTGAATCAAGCCGCGATCTGCGTTATCCATCTGCTTACTTTAGAGCAGGGTGTTTTACTATTTGGCGGTTTAAATGCTTTACGTTTTTGCCAGCGCGTTAAGAAAGCCTCTCATGTTAAATTAAGTCAATTAATAAATGGAGACACATTAAGCAATCAGTTTTGTCAGCCCATCTCCCCAGCATTATGTATGGTTGGCTGTAATCACAAGATAAATGCAATGTGCTGATCTATGGTAATGTTCAATAATACATTCTCCGCCAGGCTCAATTCATCAGGGAGTTTCGGTAGGGGAGGCATTTGTTATTGGCTGTCTCTGCACCTCAAGGATAACATTTCTGTCCTTTTGATTGGCCGCCTCACTGCTGCAAGATTCTAACCGTCTTATTTTGATGATGAATACGAAAGCACAGTAAGCCGGGCTGGAGCGTAGTGTCTCAGGGGCTGCGCTCCTTCCAGAGCCCAAGGACTTACAGCTTCCTCCGCTGCCTTGCTGTGCCAACAACCCCCCCCAAAAAAGTTGTGATGCTTTTCTTCACCCAGTGCTTTGGGGCTGTGTTAGATCTCATTCACCTCCGCTTTCAGCACTACAAGGCTAAACGGGTGTTCTCCGCCGCTGGGCAACTTGTCTGCGTTGTAAACCCCACGCACAACCTAAAGGTGAGTGGCTCTCTCTCGCTTGATGTTCCCGCGGCTTGGGTTCAAGTCCATCCTCCGGGGGCGTCTGTGACCCTCCCGCGAGCGCGGGGAACTCGCGGCAAAGGCTGGTCCACTGGCGCCAGGACGGTGTTGGGTACCCGGCGCCGGTGCCTCGGGGCTCATTCTCCCTCTCTTGGCGGTTGGATGCTCTCGGCGACAGTGTGTTGTTTCCCCGACTGGCAAGAGCAACTGGAGTGAGAGTCTTCTTTTTTTTTTCCACGCTGTCAGCCTAGGAGTGGGGCGGAGGTCAGAAGTGAGGTCGGTGGACGGAGCAGGGGGCTTGCCCCTCTCTCTCCCAAATATTTGTGGGCAAGTGTTTAGGAGACAGGATTTGAAAAGTTACTCAAATCGCAGTCTGTCCCACGTGCTGCAAAGGCAGGCGAGCACACGGATTTAGGAAGCCCCTCTGGCTGCCGCTGAAGTAACTGGGGTCGGGGTGGAGGGGCAGGAACCCCGAGGCAGGGATCTGGGAGTTGGGGAGAGGGCTCCTTCTTCAGAGTGTTTTCCCCTTGTGCTCAGACTCGGCGTGAGTGGGGATCGGGGGGGCGGGGATGTCGGGAGGAGTTTGTCTTCTTTCCTTCCTTCGAGCTAGATGCGCCCGGTGCGCGGAGGACAGGAGGGGCAGATTTGCTTCAAGAGTATCGAAATGAAACCAGCCCCGAGCTGCCACTGTCCGAATCACCGCAAGCGCTGCGGGTGCCTCTTTGCTGTGGCCGCCCGCCGGGCTGCGCTTCCGACGCCGCTGCCGCTGCGTTTGCGCCTTTAGGTCAATGCCCTTTAAGAGAACAGCCAAAATATGGGCTGGAGGGACCGCTTCACATCACCGCCAAGGCTGAGGGAAATGAATGCAGAGCCCCTGGCTAGGGGAGGCAGGGGAGACGGGAAGGTAGGGCGGGAGGGGCGGTGCGAGGGCGCAGCTGAACTCCCCCCAGTGTGAAAGTCTGAGCCCAATGGGCTCTGTCCCCAAATAAACGATGGACTCGTTTGGGAGTTGCTTTCCTGTCCTCATTATACCCAAGGCACAGTGACGGGGGAAGGGCACGTCTGCAGCTGAGCCACGGAAGAGTCTCTACCAGAACAGCTCTGTCATTCTGACCACTGCTGTTGGGCAGGAGATGTTGCTTGTTGCTCATCACTTTATAAACTCCTGCAGTCAGACTCTATTCGGCTGAAGCCCTGCAGGCCAGTGCTGAAGGATGCCTCCCTGCAACACTCCCCCCACCCCCGCTTCCGCACAATTCCTGGAAGTCCTCAGGAGGGACAGCTGCCTGGAGCCCCTGGGGCCATATGTCAAGGCCACTCCTGGACGGAGGGGTGATGCACTACTCTGGGACAGCTATGGTGCTCCTGACCTAGGAACCGGCTTTCCGCGGTACCCAAGCTGTGACTAATACCATCTCCCTCAACCGTTCAGCCTCCCAATCCCAATCCCTCCTTCTCTCACTCTCTCTCTCCCTTTCTCCCTCCTCCCCTCCCCTCCTCTCTCTTCCCCTCATTCTCCTATTTTCTTTTTCCCTTCATGGCTTACTTTTATAAATGAGAATTCACCACCAGTCATCCTTGGCAAAGCGAGTGTATGATGTACCTAGTAAAATATGATGCTGAATTCCATTTTATGGCCACTTTTGAGACTGCATTCAAACTCCCATTATTTTGTCGCTTTACATTAGTTAGTTCCCTGCGGCAAGAAATTTTGTTTATTCCTGTTTCGCATTTTAAAACCCTTACAAATTTTTTATGAGACTTAGCATTTCCAAAGTTTGAGTTTGGATGGTTCGTTGGCTGCAGCAGGTGATGGAGGGGAAGAAGGGTGCTAAGATCTTGGTTGTGGGGTGGAGGGAAAAGCATCTGTGTGTATGTTTCAGTGATGTCAGGCTGGATATTGACAGGTAGTCCTGCTGCCCGGATTCAGGAGCCCAGAGTCAGTGTCGGAGTCCTTGGGTCAGTGCTGACTAGCTGTGTGACCTTGAAGGACTCGATGTCTCTGAGCCTTCCCTCCCTCACCTTCAAAATGAACCTATGACTCTTTAGCCCGCCTCCTCCACGACTCTGTGAGGCTGAAAAAGAGATGATACTCAAGGTAGATGTGCTTTATAACGGTCTCCTCCGAAAAAAGATTACGTTATCGTACATAATTTGTAGGGTTCCATTAGGAACTTCAAAAGTTATCACTTAAAGCCTTCAGCCAACTTAGTAACATAAAAATAGGTGACACGTGCTTTGAGAGGCTATTTCCCATGGCTCACTTTTTCACGTACATTCTCATTTGGCTTTTCATTTCCTATAAAAAGCCACTTAGAGAGTTTGCTCAGATGAGTGTCGCTGCAGATAAACAAATCAAATCGACGGCCGCTAATGTTACCAGGGGTTGCAGCAGGACACACAGGATTTACAGAGGCTGTACCAGGCGGAGACAGACCTCCGCATCCCAGGTTGCCCCTGGGGAGGTCTCATCCAGGCTCCAGGTGGCCCATCAGGTAAGTTTTACCTGCTTCTCAAACCTGAGGGCTAACAACCCTTTGCAGCTTATAAAGGAACAGTTCTCTAGGAGCATTGCTGCCCCATCACTGATATTTAAAAACGCATAAAACCTCGAAAGAAGTTGCTCCTTCTCAGCATTCCTTTCCATAGGCAGACCACAGAAGTATGCCTTAGATATAATAAGCTGTGATCCACATAGGAAGAAAAATTCTTCTTTTAAAGAAAAAAAAAAAAAGCTGTGGCAACGTTAACCCAGAATAGCTATTGATCTGCGGTGCCTCCCCGCATTTTGTATGACAGGCTGGTACATAAAATGGTGACGAAGGACAGAGAGACTGCAACCTTGCTTTCAATTTTCTAGGTTGCATATTGCTACAGAGAGGGCTGGGAAGCCTGTGTTTTTCTTTGTGGAAGCATTTTTTGCACTTTGTCCTTTCCCGTGAATGCTAGCAGTACTTTACGACCCGAGGCAAGTGCTGAGTTATAATCAAAATTCACTTACTGAGCAGAGAAAATTGTGCATTTACCATGCTTCTACGGGTCACCTTCATTCTCAATTTTATTATGGCGATTACTCGGTAACCTGGATTCCTTCAAGCAACCTGATGCCTTTCCTTCTAAGTGGAAGGCAGAAGCCTTCCCGGGGAATGCAGACAACCCAGTTAAAGCCATTACACTCCTTAAGCCCACCCTGCTTTAAAGGGGTGTTTAGAGTCGCTGGCCTGGAATAGGAGGGTCTTCTGCTTCAGGAAGAATCCGTAGCAGAGCTGGCTCTGTAGACCGCAAATGGCACTCCGTGTTGCCCTGTGTCTGTCTGTCTGGCTCTGCCTACAGGGATGGCTCCTTAAAGGGACCCGGGCCCCCACTTCTCCTTCCCACCCCATGAAAAGGGACCACCAAGGAGCCGGTGACCTTGGCTGGCTGCCATCTGCTTCCCCATTCATGGAGGTCACTGAAATGTGGCCCACGGGCTGCAGGCTGGCACCGGGGAAGGTGCGGGCTCCTGGTCCTGATTCAGCACTGCTTTCTCCCTCGTGTCCTTTGCTTGTTTCCAAACCAAGAAAGCCTTTCTCTCCTGGCCCCTCTCCCATCGACACTGGCTGCTTGTACAATGCCCTGCCCCGGGCAGCCCTCCCTGCTTCTGTCCCATCCCCAGAGGTGCCCTTTGAGGGGTGACCTGGCTAGTCTCTGCACCCAGGCCTCTCCAGGGAAGGGTCTGTAGTGGCAGCCAGACCCCTCTGGGGTCAGTGCTCAGCGCTTCCCAAGCGGACAGGCGCTGAGCTGAGGCTGGCTGGGCGACTTCCTCCCTGTAGCCACAGAGCTTGATAAACGAGGTTCTGAAAGAAGTCTAGCAAAACACTTTCTGGCAGACTTCCAAAAGGCCCTCACCAGGGCCAATGTCATTGCTGAGACCCCCAGTGCCTCCCGGCACCCAGACCCGAGGGCGGAACCTCCCCACCTCTCCTGGGAGGCTATTCATACCTCCATCCAGCCGGTCCAGTCCCTGGAGCTCTTTTCGATTATTACCCGTTAACCTTGAGTTGACAGACAGACAGACACACACACACACACACACACACACTCACAGTCACGCACACACACACAGTGGGAAGGGCATATGGGACAATGACGGCTTTAATTTGTGCCTGACAGATACTAAATCTAAAAATTAGGGCATTTTAGTACCATCACTGGAAGCATCCACGTGCCTTTCATTCTAAGACCAACCCGTATGGATGAATGTGTTCTGAGTGATGGTGGAGCTGGTGGGCTGGGGATCATCAGAGGAGGGAGCTGAGGAGAGGCGGGGGGCAAGGGCAACCCTCACCTCTACCGTTCATGCACTGATCTTTGGAGATCCCGCGCCTGCCCTGGGGCTTTCACTAACTCTGCTTGACACAGCGTGGCAGGCAGCTGAAGGAACGCTAAAGACATGAACATCGTTTTTAGAGGTTTAGAGGTGGCCCTGGAGTATTCAGCCTGAATACCTAGTTTAAGGCAGTTAAAGGCTTCCGATAAGATTGTTTCATAGGCAGGGTGTGGGTTGCTCAGCTCCTCCCGACACAGCCATTGTCTGAGGGTCGCATCCCCAGTCTTCTGGACGTTTCACCATCTTCCTTTGCTGCCGAGGCTGGAGGCTCCTCACAGCTCCAACAGCACCTTAGGCGGGGGTGGGGTAAGGATGAGGGAGGAGCTGAGCTGGCTGTCCTCACTCTGTGAGCTTTATTCTAAAGGCTTTCCCTTGCTGCCTCCTCCAGCCCTTTGGTTTCTGTGAATATTATAAGACACTCGACACTGTAGGCACAGAGCAGTCATGCGGCTTTTCTGGTTAACGGTGATTGCACATGAGGCTCCTGAGTCACGTAACTGGAGGCGCGAGCCCCGAGCAGCCGTTCGGTTAGCAGCGTGCTGGTGACGGGGAAGCAGGGGAGGCTGAAGCTGGCGCAGAGGTGATGTGAGCCCCTTGCCTCCGTACTGCATTTATCCGGCAGCCCCAGAGCAAATTCTGTGGCTCTCCCTTCACCATGGTCCCTCAAGCTGCAGGGACTGTTTGGAAGAAATGAGAAAACTGAGACTGAACACTTTTTTTGAAATCCACAGAGAGGTCAGAGTTATTTGGATGGCTTTCCTGGGGCAAGGCAGAACGTTTCTCTAGCAATTAACAATAAGAAAAAAAGAAAAATTAACTGTCTGGGATGGTATTTTACTCTTAGCAAAGTCATCCGGACTCAACCAACTCTGTTCCCCAAAGGGGAAAGGTGGCCTGTTTAGACACAAAGTACCACGTGGAAGGGGTTACCTGGAGAATGGAGCTCCGTTCTCTATGGCTCAGAGAGTGACGGGGAGAATGTCAGAACTGGGAGCCTGAACCGTCTTAGTTTACAGTTGAGGAAACGGAGGCCAGAGAGGGGAATGACTTGTATTCGGTTCCTACGGCTGCTGTAACAAATTACCACAAATGGGGCAGCTGAAAATCAGAGTGATCTATTTCTCAGAGAAATCAGGAGGCTGGAAGTCCAAAATCAAGGTGTCAGCAGGGCCAGGCCTCTCCAAGGCTCCAAGGAAGAGTCTGTCCCTTGCCTCATCTGGCTTCTGAGAACTCCACGTGCTCTTGGGCTTGTGGCCACATCCCTCCAATCTCTGCCTCTGGGGTCACATGGGCTCCTTCTCTCCTTTGTGTGTACGTCTTATAAGGATACAGGTTATTGCACTTAGGGCCTCCTTGGGTGATCCAGGATAAGCTTCTCATTGCAAGATCCTTAATTTAATCTCACCTTCGGTCATATAATATTCACTCTCTTGCTAGTTAAGGTAATATTCACAGGTTCCAGGTATTAGGATGTGAATCTATCTTTTCAACCCACTACTCGACTTTTGCAGAGTCAACCTATTTAGTGGCAGAATTTAGGAACCAGAAGTCGGCTCTCCTGATGTCAGGCCTAGATCCCCTGCACTGCCCCAGGCTGCCTTCCAATTAGCCCTAACTAAATATCCCTTGCACGCTGTGGAAGCAGAAAATTGCGGGGACCCCCCTTCCTGCACCCCATCAGGCCCAGGCCAGCAGTGTGACCCCATGGGCTGCACCACACACCCACCATCTCCCCTTTGTCAGATCCACATTTCAATTTGGGGCCTCTCCATCCTCCTCCCTTATTCCCCTTCCCCCTCCACAAATCTTCTTCCCTTTTCTTTACTGAATTATTCTAAAAACAATATAATGAACATGGATGCATGCACATCATATTTAAAAATCAAATGGAAAGAGATACACTGTCAAAAGCATAGAGCATAGGGAATTCCCTGGCGGTCTAGTGGTTAGGACTCCACGGTTTTACTGCTGAGGGCCTGGGTTCAATCCCTGGTCAGGGAACTAAGGTCCTGCAAGCCACGAGGCCAAAAAAAAAAAGCACAGAGCATTATATTTTGCCCTTAGTACATATTTTATAAATCCTCCAGGTCAATATGGGGAGAAGCAGTGGGTGTAGGAAAAAAACATGGGCTTTGGGGCAGACAGGTCTGAATTCAAATCCAGGCTGTGCCACTGGCCGATGTGTGACTTTGAACAAATGACTTTGCCTCTCAGGGGCTCCATTTCCTCCTCTATAAAAAGGAGAAAAGAACGCCCACCTTGTGACCACCTGGAGGGGTGGGATAGGGAGGGTGGGAGGGAGACACAAGAGGGAGGGGAATATGGGGATATAGGTATACCTATAGCTGATTCACTTTGTTATACAGCAGCAACTAACACACCATTGTAAAGCAATTATACTCCAATAAAGATGTTAAAACAAAAAAACCGCCCACCTTCTATGGCCGCTGCAGGCGTAAATGAGTTCACAGAAGGAAAATGTCTACCACAGAGGAGAGAGTCGGTAAATAGTAGCAGTTATTGTCAACACGGGTCATTACGATAAAAGCTAAAAGCCACTCCTGGGAAGTTAGAGTCAACTCCCCAAAACCCCACCTTCCGTCTTTCTCCGCCTCCCGGCAGGCCTCGGTGCTTGCTGTTCCTTGGTATCTGTGAATTGCCCTTGGCCTTGAAGAGATTTTGAACGGAACAATTTCTTGCCTTACGTAAAAGTCAGATTCGTCCTTACTGCCTAACTTCAAAGAAAGCCCTGAACCCTGCTTGGGTTCTGAGCCCTGAAGTGCAATGGGAGAGGAGGGGCTGGGGCTGGGAGGACACGTGTGCCTGCGGTGGAACAGGGGCTGAGGACCTGGTGCCCGTCATCGGAGCCAGGAGCCGTGCGGACGAGGCCCCTTCTCCTCCCACCCCGGGAACGGGCCCTCGTGACTTACGCATGCTTTCTTTTCATTAGAGGCAGCTGACTAAGCGCAGGGGCAAGCGGCCCTGTGAGGGGCACCTGATCCGGAGGGCGTGGGTCTGAGGCTGAGTGACACCGCTGAGAGATGCAGCAGGGTGGGGAGAGGTAGGTGGGCAAAAACTGCAAGCCCCCTGGGAGACTGGACATTTTCTCTCTGCCCTTCAGTTCATTCTGCCTTGAGGAAGTAGCTTCCCTCTGAGCCGGGCAGGATGAAGGGGGTTGATGCTTAATGGAGGATGCAGCCCCTGGCATCAAGGGCAGGCAAGGGGTGCTCTGACCTTTCCAAGCCAAGAAAGAATTCCTAGATCCCACTGTCATCGGACACTTTTTAAAAAGCACGGAGGTAGGCCACAGGGCTGAGTTCCCTTACTCCATCCTGAGTTTACACACACACACACACACACACACACACACACACACACACACATACACGGAGTCAGTGGAGGTTCTGAGATGCCAATCTGTTTGTACCCTGAGTGGTCTCTGAATAGCGCAAGATCACAGGGTACAGGGCTCCCCTGGTGGCGCAGTGGTTAAGAATCCATCTGCCAACGCAGGGGACACGGGTTCGATCCCTGGTCCGGGAAGATCCCACATGCCGCGGAGCAACTAAGTCTGTGAGCCACAACTACTGAGCCCACGTGCCACACTACTAAAGCCCACGCACCTAGAGCCCGTGCTCCACAACAAGAGAAGCCACCACAATAAGAAGCCTGCACACAGCAAGAAAGAGTAGACCCCACTCACCCCAACTAAAGCCCGCGTGCAGCAACGAAGACCCAATGCAGCCCCCCAAAAAATATATATATATATGTGTATGTGTGTGTGTATATATATATATATATATATATATAAAGATCACAGGGTACGAAGCCCAGTGGATGGGGAAACCTGGTCCCCAGCACTGTGGAGGAAAGCACGGAGATGAACAAGATCCCTCTCCCCGACCCAACCTGTAACTGACCACTCCAGCCTCAGGAAAGAGGTAAAAAGGGGAAGTCAGTGATGGGCGAGAAAAGAGTAACATTCTAGCTGAGGTCCTGGAATATGGGCTTTGGAGTCAGACTGATCTGGCTTTGAATCCAATGCTGTCACTTGCCTGGAGTAATCTCTTTGACTTCCCTAAGCCCGCATTTCCTCAACTACAAAATGACTGTTCTGAAGGTGAAATATCGTGATATACATAAAGTGCTTAGCATAGCACCCAGCACCTAATACACACTCCATAAACGGTAACTATCATTACTAGTAAGTGGAGTCCCTTAGAGATGTTACCTGATACACAAGATGTGACCAAGGTTCTTTTGCCCAACTTGTATGAGTGATCAAACTTCTACTCAAACTGGATGTCGGGGGAAAGAGAGGGATGGGCCAGCAGTAACAGGACCTGTCTGTTGAGTGACCAAGATTTTGAGCATGGCAGGTCCAAGCTCAGAGAACCAGAGCCACGCTCCAGTTCCAGGTCCTGGTCTAACAGATGAGGCCCAAAGGGGTGATGCCCAAGGTCACAGCTGATAAGGGGCAGGGTCCACTGCTCTACCTGTGCCACCACACTGCTGGGGGGTAGGGGCGTTGGAAAAGGACGCTGCCTGTCTACTATGACCCCCACACACTGGGCATCTTCCCAAAGGGTCCCCGTCCTCAGGACCTTGCCAAGGTATAAACCGGCCGGGTGAGAATGGGGCGTTAAAAAGGCAATGCTCCTCGTGTCTCTAGAGCTGGCACAAATACACAGCGAGTGACTGAGATGAGGCTCTGCGTGAGATCACCCAAGCCAGGAAGCCATAACCCCAGGCTTTCACATAGCAGGGTGGATCAAGTTCTGCTACAAAAGGCTGCATTTTCATCTTGACCTTGGGCCCAGGATGAACGCACCATCAGAAACCAGCCTAATGTTTTTAGCAGAAGAACAAAGGTCCCGTGGATAATTTAGAATTGTGGTGTAACAGGAAATAGCAGTTTTACTTGCAAGATGCTGTACCTCAATAATTCCTTGGTCCTTTAATGGATGTTTCATCACGAACCGGTGATTAGGAGGGAGCTGGGAGCCGCAGAGCTATCTCCAGGTGGCACCGGGAACTCCAGCCAGGAGACACTGGCCTGTGGAAGGGACAGGGCCCCGCAGGACGAAACTGGAGAGTGTCCTCTATGGAAGGGAAAGGCCATCGCAGACCACGTTTGGGGACGGAAGACGGGGTTAGCATGGCATTAGGAAGGCTCCACAGAAACAGAACCAAATCAGATCAATACCAGATTTTACAAAAGACTGGCCAGCCCATCTAGCGATGTGCCCAGCTTTGCAGCCAGTGCCATGGTCCCTCAGATCTAATGCCTACGACTTCACCAAGGATGTGCTGGGAAGTCCCAGGCAAGTAGCCACTCAGAACCTCGCGTTCCCTTTCTATAAATTAGAGGTATACTGTGACTTAGGCTAAGCTGGTTACATATCCTGAAGTCCACAGACTGTCGTTTTCTGCTGTCACAGTTATGCACACAATAATAACAATAATGATCAGAACAACCACAAAATAGCTACCATTTATTGAAGGCGCGCTATGTCCAGGAACTACATTAAATGCTATGCATTTGATTCTCCCTTGGAAATAGTATATTATCATTCTATCAAAGCAAAGCAAAGGTAAAGAGCTTACTCACTCTTACACAACTGTTTGTGGCGGAGCCGTTTAAAATGAAAATCCCACGTTTTTAAGCACTTCTTGGTATGTCATCCCTCAGTGTTCTCCCTTTTCACAACAAACAACTGGCCATAGGACTAATATTGAGTATATTATATTCCATTTAAAAATACTGAGCTAAGATCCTGTCTCATTCACCCTCTGTCTGCATACATCAAACACACACAGATGCCCCAGCTCTTGGGGGCCAATCCTGGGAGGCATGCTCTAGGCTCCCCAGGGCTACCTGGTGGAATGGAGCCCTGTGGTCAATGGCAGTGACTCTGTCCCTTCCTCCTGCTTCCTGGAATCACTTCCCAAATAAACCACTGCATCCAAGTTTTTATCTCAGGCTCTACTTTGGGGGAAACCAAGTTAAAACTACATATGTGTGTATGTTTTTTGTTTTTTTGTGGTACGCGGGCCTCTCACTGTTGTGGCCTCTCCCGTTGCGGAGCACAGGCTCCGGACACGCAGGTTCAGCAGCCATGGCTCACGGGCCCAGCCGCTCCGCGGCATGTGGGATCTTCCCAGACCGGGGCACGAACCCATGTCCCCTGCATCGGCAGGCAGACTCTCAACCACTGCGCCACCAGGGAAGCCCTGTGTATACGTTTTTGAATTAGCTCACGTTTATTGAGCACTCACTAAGTGCTAAGTGTGATGCTAAGTGATTTACCTGAATTGCCTTTTAAAAAATCCTCAGAACTACGCCGACAATCTATCCCCAAATTACACACAAGGAAGCTGAAGCACAGAGAGATTAAGTAACTTGTCCAAGGATGCATCCAATCAGCGGTAGAGTTTAGCTGGTGCTTTTAATCTTTAAGCTGTCTCTCCCTCTCGGTCACAGAACTGCTTACCTGGAAGCTTCTACAAAGAGCCTAGCCTTCCAATTCAGGCTCGATAAAAATTACAATTTGCATAAAATACTTGGAAGGAAATCTTGGCAACAACTTTATTTAAGTGCACGACTCAAAGTTATCCTGCAGAAAAGGAAGTTTGTGCTCCACGATCATTTATTTATTTATTTTTTTGCGGGACGCGAGCTTCTCACTGCCGTGGCCCCTCCCGCCGCGGAGCACAGGCTCCGGACGCGCAGGCCCAGCGGCCATGGCTCACGGGCCCAGCCGCTCCGCGGCACGCGGGATCCTCCCAGACCGGGTCACGAACCCACGTCCCCCGCATCGGCAGGCGGACTCTCAACCACTGCGCCACCAGGGAAGCCCCCATGATCATTTTTTTAAATGGGTTACATGGTTGGACAGGACAGAGCATCTGAAACCAGCATTGACCCCCAAATCTGGGACATGTGATCGTCTTGTCAATTCCCCACTTGCTTCTCAATGACAGTGGGAACTAGCTGACCACGTCAGAAATGAAAATGTTCTCTAAGCACTGGGATAGCATTAAACGGGCCACTTTTTCTCTGAGAAAAGAAGAAATCTTTTTATACAAAAGCAAAAATGTCCTTCAAGAGAACGTGGCTCTTACCCTGTCACACCAGTTTTCTGAGAGATCCACAGGCCTTTGAAATTTCCTTTCCCATTAGCAGCCACACTTTATTACTAAATTTATTTTCTTAAACTAAAATCGAAGAGGAACGCAGTTTTAAGGACCATTTTCTACCTCACTTAACTGAGCCTCTACCTTGATTAGGGGAAGGGTCGACCCTTCCGCCCTAACGCTCTTCAAACATTTCCTTTTTTCCAAAACTGCCGTGGGAAGAACCGAGTTGAGGGAGGTGTCCGGGTGAGAGGTGAGCTTCTGGGAGGAGAGCGCAATGACGTTTGTGAGCCCTGTTTCCAGGGTACAAGCTGGAGCCGCGAGGGGCAGTGTCTATACTAACTTCAGGGGGCGTGAGGAAAACGCTCGGCCAGGCGCTGTGGAGGGGAGGCCACCAAGGTAATCCCCCAGGGGTCACCTCATCCAGCAGCTCCGATATCCGGGGAAGGTCACAGAGGCTGCAGAGGGCTCACAGGGGACACTGACACGAAGGAACTAAAGGCATTCTGTGAGGAAAGTGCCTCAGACTTGAGCGATATGCCATCGCCACCATTCCCAGCCCCGCATGACCCCTGCTCATCCCCCCGCCCCTCGGGGTGACGGCCTGAAGCGGGGTGACCACAGCGGGGGCAGGGGACTGGCACTGCAGGCACCTCTGCCGACCCCAGCCCTGCCCGGCCTCCCCATAAGCAGGAGAGCTGATGAGCACGTGAAGAAGCCGCCTCATTGAAAAGACAGTCTCTTCAGCAAGTGGTGCTGGGAAAGCTGGACAGCCTCATGTACATCAATGAAGTTAGAACACACCCCCGCACCATACACACGAATAAACTCAAAGGGGCTTAAAGACTTAAATATAAGACACAACACCATAAAACTCCTAGAAGAGAACATAGACAAAAAAACTTTCTCTGACATAATTCGTAGCAATATTTTCTTACATGAGTCTCCCAAGGCAAAAGAAATAAAAACAAAAATAAACAAATGGGACCTAATCAAGCTTATAAGCCTTTGCACAGCAAAGGAAACCATCAACAAAACGAAAAGACAACCTACAGATTGGGAGAAAATATTTGCAAACAATGTGACTGACAAGGGCTTAATTTCCAAAATATACAAACAGCTCATAGAACTCGATATCAAAAAAACAAACAACCCAATCAAAAAATAGTCAGAAGGGCTTCCCTGGTGGCGCAGTGGTTGAGAGTCCGCCTGCCGATGCAGGGGACACGAGTTCGTACCCCGGTCCGGGAAGATCCCACGTGCCACGGAGCGGCTGGGCCCGTGAGCCATGGCCGCTGAGCCTGCGCATTTGGAGCCTGTGCTCCGCAACGGGAGAGGCCACAGCAGTGAGAGGGCCACATACCGCAAAAAAAAAAAAAAAGTCAGAAGACCTAAATAGAAATTTCTCCAATGAAGACATACAGATGGCCAAGAGGCACATGAAAACATGGTCCACATAGCTAGTTATTAGAGAAATGCAAATCAAAACGACAATGAAGTATCACCTTACATGGGTCAGAATGGCCATCATCAAAAAGTCTACAAATAATAAATGCTGGAGAGGGTGTGGAGAAAAGGGTAGCCTCCTACACCGCTGGTGGGAATGTAAATTGATACAGCCACTATGGAAAACAGTATGGAGGGTCCTTAAAAAACTAAAAAATAGAACTACCATATGATCCAGCAATCCCACTCCTGGGTATATATCTGGAAAAGACAAAACCTCTAATTCAAAGAGATACATGCACCCTAATGTTCATAGCAGCGCTATTTACAATAGCCACGGCATGGAAGCAACCCAAGTGTCCATCAACAGATGAATAGATAAAGAAGACGTGGTACAGATACACAATGGAATATTACTCAGCCATAAAAAAGAATGAGATATTGTCATTTACGGCAACATGGATGGACCTAGAAATTATCATACTGAATGAAGTCAGACAGAGAAAGACAAATATTATATGATATTCCTTATATGTGGAATCTACAAAATAATACAAATGAACTTATTTACAAAGCAGAAACAGACTCACAGACATAGAAAACAATCTTATGGTTACTAAAGGGGAAAGGGAGGGATGAATTAGGAGTATGGAATTAACAGATACACACTACTATATATAAAATAGATAAACAACAAGGTCCTACTGTATAGCACAGGGAACTAGATTCAGTATCTTGTAATAAACTGTAATGGAAAAGAATCTAAAAAAGAATATATATGTGTGTGTATGTGTGCGTGTGTGTGTGTGTGTGGTGTGTGTAACTGAATCACTTCGTCTACACCTGAAGCTAACACAATATTGTAAATCAACTACAGTTCAATTAAAACAAATAAGTAACAAAAGACAAAAAGTAGAAGCTGTCTCATGAAGCCCCAGTGACGCATCTGTTTATGGTAATTAAATAAAGCCAGTCGGACCCTTCTCAGCGCGCTTGCTGAAGTCGGTGCCAGACACCTGAGGCTCTCCAAGAGCCCAAGGGAAATGAGAGCGGAAGGCGGGCTCCCCGGCACTCACCACGGCTCCGTGCAAATGCTCGGCCGAGGAGGCTTCCTCAGAACCGAGAGGCTGCAGCCCTTGTCTGCGGTCTGGCTCCGTTCCCACGGGGTCTTGGGCAAGTCATTTAACCTTGGCTTCTCCATCTGTCAGGGGAGAGGTGCCACTTGCTCTGTGCCTCCCTCCTGGGTGACCTTGGTGTGCGGAGGCCCGCTCTTCACTGCTGACCTCATCCACACGTGGTCTCTTTTCAAAGGGGTTTGAGACAATTGAAGTCAAATGGTAGCGTGAACAGGTGAATAAAATGGAAGAAAAATGGAGGACGCGAGCAGTTAATTGGAAAGCTTAACCCATTTATCGTGACAGAAATTTAGTAGAAAAGTGAAATTCTACAGATGTATTTTAAACACCTCTCAGCGTACTGGAAAGATCATGGCCTTTGGACTCAGGTGTGGTTTCAAATTTAGTTCCAATTTTCATAGCTGTGTGACCCTTGGCAAGTGACAACCCTCTGAGCTTCATTCTTCTTGTCTATAACAAGACAAACACTGAGAAGCTGGTGGAGAATTAAATGTGACAGATACATGCGAAAGCACCTAGATCAGTGCCAAGCACGCAGTAGTACCCTCGTAGACGTTGATTTCTTTTTGCCTTCCTTCCTTCCTTCCTCTTTTGATTTTTTTTTTCCATGGTAAATAAGGAAGTCTCCAGGAAACACTTCTGGCATTATTTGAATAGTGGGTTACAGGAAACTCTCTGAGAATGAGAAAGTTTGAAATTACGAAAGGAAGAGAGCCTTGTCATGCAGGGAAGGGAGAAATCTTCAAGATGAGAAATGACTCGGTTAACTTATCCAAAGTCACCAGATGAGTCTTTTACATTCTCTACATCGTATTTTTGTTATCTGGGCGTAGAATTAATACAGTAAGTTCTCTCTACAACTGAGATCTCCCAAGGGTATCTGGGAGTAGAACAGGGAATCTTGGGAGGATGTTTTTTCCACGTGAAGCTGGGAAGACCAGGGGCAGGGTCACTGTTAGGGAGGGCAAGGGGTACAACTCCAGACAGATGTGAAACTTTGCGACATCAGGACGCCTGGGCGGTCTAGGGGGCGCTAGAACCTGCCAGTCCCCTGTTCCTGGAGCTGGCACTGGACGGCAGACGTCTGCACATTTTCTACTAACCAATTAGAAAGTAAAGATGGTAAATGCAGCTCCTTCTTGCACTCTGAGGTCACGTGGGTGTGTCCAGGCAGGCAAAGAGACAACCAGCAAAATTCCAGGCAACTGGCTGGTATCAGGGATGCGCAGCAGCAGGAAGCAGCCCGTGCCGCCTCCTCTGTGTAGCCTGTCCTGATAACCCCTCTCCCCAGGGAGAATCAAACCTGCCTTGTCCGCCTCAACTGAATTGATGTTCATCACAGCCCTCAGACTCTTCCACTCTATGCAACCATTTGCACATCTGTGTCCCTGTCACACACGGTGAGACCCCCCAAGGCTCTGTATCCCCAGGCCTCGCGTAAATGACCATCGCACGCTAGGTGCTTGGTGAATGCGGGTCTAATTAGTAAATGGAAGGCTCGGGACTATAAGAACTTGGTAAGGAAGTGGGAGGACTGAGCGGGTTAGCAAGACAGAGGCTCGAGGGCAGGAAAGAGACAGAGCCTGTCTCCTGAAGCCTACGCTAAGCTGGAAACTTATGAGGAGGACAGCCGGGTTACAAGGCCAGAGCTGGACGAGCAGTGAAATTTGGACCAAGCCCCCGCAAGTCCCTCCTGCTTGAGGACAGTGCTGGGTTTCTGAGCCTGGACTGGGTCTGGGCTCACAGTTGGGGTCAGTGATACAATCAAGTGTAGTGTGATGCTGAGGGAGGGACTCCGGAGCCACGCTGCCTGGGTTCAACCACTGCCTCTGCAGCTATAAGCTGTGCGAGGTTGGACTTGCAACCTAGCTTCTTTCTGCCTCAGTTTTCCCATCTGTAAAATGGGAATCGTAACAGTAGTACTTGCATCCTAGGATTGTTGTAAGGGCTGTTGTCATTACCAGATGCAAGGAGGGCACGCTTAGTCCACAGGTCCTGACAGTGATGCGGTGTAAGAGGAAGGAGGAATCTAGTGGGTTCTGACTTCTATCCACTCTATTACAGCTGCTCTAACTTAAACTGGGTAGTTGATCATCTGCAGGTCAGTTCTCTCTCTACATGCTGCTGAGAAATGTTTTAAGGTCCACTTTGGGAGAGTCTGCGAGTCACTACCATGATGGTGCCACGGGTACTTTTAAAAGAACATGGGTTTGGGCTTGGTTTGCTGGTGTATTCAAATGAACCAGTGGGTTTTGTGGTTTAGGCTTTCTGTCTTTATATTCTACCTAAAAGGGACAAAAGAACATTAGAAAGCTCCTTTGGATGTTAAAGTTCCTTTTTGTTTTTAAAGGCACATTTACTATGAGCCAGGCACGCTGTTCTAATTACAAATATTAACTCACTGAATCCTCAAAATAACCCTGTGAAATAGGGCAATAACTATCACTAGTATACAGATGAAGAAAGAGGCAGAGAGAGGGTAAGCACTGTGTCTGCAGCCACACAGCACTGAGAGGTGGAGCCAGGAGCATGAACTCAGGAGCCTGGCCCCAGAGCTGCTCCAGTGTCTCCTGTTACACCTGTTATGCCAGAAGATCTAAGTTTAGGTAAATTCACAGGAAGGTAAGCGGGCCTCTCCCAGCCCAGGGTGGGCTGAGCTGCCTGATGGTCCTAGGGTAGCTCAGTCTTTCCTGCTGGAAGGAAAGGAGAATCCCACAGACCACATCAGACTCCCTGGGTTGACTCCAAGTGGCCCAGCTTTGGAAGGGAAGTTCTGTGGCCCCCCCAGAAAAGGAGCTGAGAACCCAGGCAGACAACCCCATGAGGTCAAGGACACTGCCTGCCAGCTACGGGGTCTGAGCACCCAGGGAGCACAGCCCTGTAACCTGAGACCTTAGAGGCAGATCGCTTCTTCCCCTTGGTTTACTGTTACCTCTCAGATGGTCCCCGACTCAGACAGAGGACTGGGGGCCTGGGGGACTTCCTCCCTCTTCTCAGCAAGTGGAGGGAGCCCCAGGGAGCCCCACGGATGCTGGTAAACAGGTGTATGTGATCGCCAGGCCTTCACAACTGGACAGCCTTTTGTTTCCCCTGATAGAGGTAAATGTTGATAACTCAGTGATGATGATAAAAATTGTAAAGTGCCAAGCACAGCATGTTTACTTACAAAAGCCACGAAATAATTGCTGCAGCCTTGCTGCTAAGAAAACCAGTTGTTGAGTCCAGGATAATTCTAGTAAGAAATTGGCACCCAGGGATTAATTGTTTAGAATGTAATGACCGCTACAACCCAAATGAATGAGAACAGAAGGCAGTTTCCAATTTGAGTCTCAGGAATGAAACAGACCTTGCCAGGCTGGCTGATACAGAAAAAGAGAATGGAGGACTTTTTTTTTTTAACCTCACTACCGATTGGGCGAAAAATCAGAAAGCATTTTGCAAGAACGCCTTCTGAGAAGACTAGCCAGAAATCTGTGAGGACGCCTCAGGAAAACTCTTGATTGATGAGTGAAAGCCTGGCTGAGCTCGTCCTAGAATCCCTGAGCAGGTTTGGGGGCAGCAAGGCAGGGGTGAATCATCACCGCGCTGGGGGAGACAGAACGGGTGCCAAGCATGGAGACAGAGCCGCCCCTGACACTTCAGCTTGACCTTCAGCAGATCACCCCTGCTTTCTCAATCTGCCCTTTCCTGATATAGATATAGATATGATATAGACATGATATAGATAGGATTTATTAGCAGGGCTGAGAGACAGAAGCACCTCTCGGTCTTCTCTGAGGAAAAAATGCAGGAAGGGAAACAAGCAAGATTGTTTTGTCTCAAACTAGTTGATGTCAGAAGAGGAATTACTGAGGGGTGGGGGGGAGACGAAGAGAAGCTTCCGGAACACTGGAAGTGTTCCACATCTTGATCAGAGTGGCGGTTACTGGGTCATGCACATGTTAAAATTCACCAAGCTGCACACTTGAGATGAATGCACTTTACACACGAGCAGTTTTGGGAGTCAGTCAGCTGGGGCTGGCCAGCTCCATGCCCTCAAGCAAGTCACTTATCCTCTTAAACCTCAATTTACTCACGAGGAGTAGGTGAGGTCAACTCCCTACCTCAGGGTATTGCAGGAGAGGAAGGACGTGCAAGTGCTTCATCACTGGTGGTTATTATATTATATCAGCGACATTAACTACTTGTGCATTAGCTGTGTAAGCTGGTGCTTAAAATGCTTGAAACTTTGAAAGGTATGGATTTGTTTAAGGTAGAGTTTTTCTAAATGCAACAGAATGAGTTAGTTCTGTCCAAAACTCTCCTCCGCCTAACAAGTCTGTCAATACCACTCATTTTCACTGACGGATTTCTTGGAAACCACACTTGGGTCTAGGTGTCAACTTTTCTGCGCGGTAAGCAGGTTTCCCCTTGGCCATCAGGCATGATGATGTGACTGGAATTCAATCCTAAGGGAAACTAGAGCCCACGGTGGAAACTGGCTTATTGAAAAAGACCTTTATTACTCTTGCAGTGGACTTCACCTTGGGCCCCCCAAAGAGGCCTGGTCCTGGTTGCATTGATTCCTTATGGTGATGTCTCAGCTCTAATCTAATTCCACATGTAAGCTCAGAGGATGTGGAGAGATTTTTCTGACTCTTTTATATTAGGTAAGCCAAGCCAGGATAGCAAGTTTTGAGTCTCACAAAATATGGACTATGCCTTCTTTGTTATACTGCTGTTAAATTCTGCTGTTCTCTAAATCCAACTTTCAAAGGAGAAGTGGGCTTCTCCTAGAGTCCTAGAAGCTTCGAGAGCAACATCCGCACATCATCAAACCTTTACCTGGGGCCCGCCAAGGACAAAGGACCATCACAGGTACCATGGGAAGAAATGAAGAGGATCTCGGCTCTCAGAGAGCTGAACTGGCAATCAACCCCCTAAATGACGTACCAGGAACGTGAACTGCAACCGTGGAAATGGGCATGGGTGCAACTAACTGCAGTGTGAGTCAGGCCAGGACCAATGCTCAGGAGAAGGGCGGGAGAAGGAACCAGAACAGGGCACTCACAGAGGCAAGGCGCAGTGCCGCGCTTTGCTTATGTCTCATTTAGTCTCCCCAACAACCGGGCAAAGCAGCTAGGATTATTCTCGTCTCACAGATGAGGAAACTGAGGCTCAGAGAAGCTAAGACACAGCCCAAAGTCGAGGTTTGTAACAGAGGCGGGACTGGCGACATCTGTGAGGCACAACACAAAGTGAAAATCTAGGACCGTATGTTAGAAAATTAAGAATTTCACAGCAGTGACAGTAGTGCATTAAAATCAAGCATGGGACCATTCCGAGTGCAGGGCACAGTTTTGATGCCCACGAAGCCAGCCTTGAATGGAGGAGCTACAAAGAATTGTGGAAGGAAAGAGGGATTAATCTTGGTTGGAAAGGTTGATAAAATGAAAAGCTTTATTGATAGGGGTGGCAATGAGCTGGAAGGGGAATGTCACTTTGGTTTCATATAGTCAGACCCAAGACCACCCTGGTGGTGCTTTTTAACCTGAGCAAGATGTAGCCAGGAGCTTAGGTAGCTCCTGAAGCCTATGAGACTAAAGAGTCTGTCCCGGGAGCAAGCTGCCAGTGCTTGGTCTAATTCTTTGCTGTCTGCAGCTTTCCCAATCCCTCTGAGAACTCTGTGACCTTCCGGACCAGCTCCAGGCCTAGACTGGACATGTCTGCCTAGTTCCCTATCATGTTAAGAATACGTCGAAAATAACAGAATAATTCAGCATCAGTGGCTTGAACAAATATAGGCCTATTTTTCTCACAAAACAAAGTCTAAGAGTAGATAGTTTCTAGCATTTGTTCAGTTCTCAAAATGTCAGTATTGGCCTCTCTGTGATTCTCCTGCCCTTTTTGTCAGGGTATCACCTCATGGATGCAATATGCTTACTTTAGCTCCAGCCATCTTGACTGCATTCAAGATAAGTAGAAGAGGAAAGGGTGACACTACACACAATAGGGAAAGCAAAAGCTTTCTCAGGATCCCCACCTCCAAATGGTGGCCCTTAAATTTCATTGACTAGAGTTGGGTCACAGCCACCCAGAACTGCCAAAAGGGCGGAGAATCAAAGAACAGTGACTGGCTCAGCACTGGAACTGGCCACTAAGCTGCCATGAAAAAAAGAGAACTGGTGTTGAGTAGGTCTTCAGCCTGTTGGTGACTCTATGGACAAATCTAGTGCCCGGTGTTCATTCCAGTCCACCTGTATGTCTCCCAGAAACAGTCCTAGGGAATCTTTGGGTCATGGTTGGCCTGGGTATTAATCTGGGGGTGCCTGTTATCCCAGGACTGTGGGCAGCTAGGCGGTCTTCGAAGCGATGACCTGCGTTCCCACGGCGCCTCACCTCTTCCCTTTCGGGCACTTACAACTCACACAGAGGATTGAGGTCTTTCCAAGGATGCCCTTTCTCTCCTGTGGGACTATAAACTCCGAGAGGGAATATCCATGTTCAATTTGAAGAAATGTATTTAAGGATGTCAGTTGTTAGGAACTGAGATTTTGCTGCAATCCATTAATGCATAATAAAGGCTGCAGCACAGACACGAGGAGAGTGATAAGAGAAAGCACAGAGTTCCTGTAATAACACAACTTGGAGAGTGAAGGAGGGCTGGCAGAGAAGGCTGTTGACTTATCCATCCATCCATCCGTTTAAATGTTTATTTAACATTATGTGCCAAGCACTGTCCTAGGCTCTGGGGATATATTAATGAATAAGATAAACAGGTCCCTAATCTCACGGGGCTGATCTCAATCTAGTGCAGGGAAAAAGAAAAATAAAGCTCAAGTAAATAAACAAATATATAGGGTAAGGTTACACGCTTTACAGAGAATTACAAGCTTCTAGGAATTGGGTCATCCAGGAAAGCCTTCTCTAAACAAATTGCACGTGACTTCAAATCTGAACGAAGAGAACGTTTCCAGAACCGGCCCTGCAGGGCTTGGGGGAAAACACCTTTCGGGCAGAGGCTAAACAGAGGAGAAAACAAGAAACAAAGCTTCAGGGCTGGGGTGTTGGGAGCCAGAGGGAGGCAGGCAGGGACCTCTGAGTGTTGAGGGTCCTGGGCTTTGTCGGCGAGTGGGCGGAGCCTCCGGATGAGAGCTGGGTCTTAGAGGATGAGTGCAGGTAGCGAGGAGGGAGCAGGGGGAAGGGTCATCCTATGGACAAAGCAGGATAATGGCAAAGCCCAGAGGCTGTGTGTGGCTGGGCAAGTGTGACGCGGGGCAAAGGGAAAGTCCTCCGAGACACAAGGGGCCGCTGACAAGTGTCCCTGTCCTAGACCCTTGAGAACTGCCTGGGGGAGAGTGAGTGCGGAGAGGAGTCTTAAACTCAGGGCAGAGAATGCCAGTGGGAGACCCTCTAGAGGCGTCGAAATATCCAGAAAAGAAACGACGAGGACACACACCTTGGAGGGGGCTGGGTGGTGGGAAACACCGTCGATCTGGTAGATGAGTAGCAAGTAGAAAAGATGACCGGGCTTTCATCTTTGGAAGCTCCGCAGGGCCAGCCTGGTACTCTACCTGTTACAAGCATGCTCTGACGGCAGTGGAATGAATGAACAGATGATGCGAGGCTCAGCAGCTCCGGAGAGCAGCGAGAGGGAAATGAGTCGCAGCAACAGAAAGGGCTGCCTCCTAAGTCACTTTCTGTTTACCAAGATGTTTCATAAAGACACTGACTTTTTTATTTTTCCCTACCGTTACCTTCAGCAGGAAAGCAAGCTGGGAGAAGTGGTCACCTGGAGCACTAAACTAATTTACAGAGGTGCGAAAAGGTCACTTCAGATTTACCGCTGAGCACATCACCCCGACTTGGCTGGGGGCAGGGCTCCCGGCTTCGGTGAAATCGGTTTCCCCTCCTGTGTTTTAGGGTGAACAGCATGGTGGGAAGCTCTGGCGTGGAGGCTGCAATCCCTTCCCTGCCTTTTCTCCATCATCTTTCTTCCCATTTATTAATGTGATGTTCCCAGAGTCGAGATAATGATTTAAAAGCTCTAATTTTGTTACATTCTGAAGCCTGTCTGCCATCAAGGCTGATTGTAATGAGATTTGGGGGAAGGAGCTGAGCTCTTAGCTGGGGTCAATTCATCTCTGGGAGAAAGTGCTACCATCAAAACACCCAGGAATTATTAGCACTTAGAGGATGGCTGAAGAGACCTATTAATGCAAGCTGCCTGGGGAGTCCTGAAGTGTGAGGTGCAATTATATTTCTTATTTATTTCCTCCGGCTTCATATTTAAGGGTGAAGAAAAGATGGGTAGAAAAGATCTAGTGAAAATCACTAAATACTTAGTGATGCTGTCCCAGCGCCTTGCCCAGGTACCACGTTCTGGCACTCCTAGATGTGAGCACATCAGCACACGCTAGGTCTCGCGTCCACTTCTCAGCCCAGCCCTGCAGACAGGAGAGGATGGCCTGGTTTCCATTTTCATTCTTTTAGAATGAGGAATCTGAGGCTCAGAAAGAGTAAGTCCCTTTCTCTAATAAGTGGCAGAGCAGGATTTAAAGCTGGGTTTTCCACTCCCGGTGCACTGTTTTTTATAAATCCGTCACACCCCTTTCTTTACACGCCAGGCTCTGTGTGACGCAGTCTGGGGGTCCGGAGAAATTTTAGCAAGTGGTTTCCAACACTGCCTGCATGTTAGACTCAGCTAGGAAGCTTTAAAAGAAGAAAATAATGTCAAAACCTGGTCCCCACCTCCAGAGATTCTGCTTTAATTAGATGAGGTCAGGCCCAGACCCTTTGAGCTTACAGAGATGGGAGAGAAGGAAGAATGTGGGAAAGACACTGAATCGTAGGGGGACCGTGGTTACTCTGTTACTATTTTTATGACTATCAATGCTTTAGTGACTGCAAGAACCGCCAGGTGCCCTGCCTGCTTCTGGGCCTTATCACAGTTAATCCCACTAACTACCCTCGGGGGCGGAGAACATAATTGACACTTTTAGGCAACTTAATATGGCGCAGTGAGACGAATTAAGGGCTTGGAACTAATAGGAACTGACTTCAAAACCGAGTTCTGCCGGTTTCTATTTGTGTGATTTTGAACACGTCACTTAAACCTCTTTAAGTCAAATTTGCCTGGTTTGTAAAATGGGATGTAAAAATTGCCTAAGTTATAGTGTGTGGACATCAAACGGAAGAAAGTGTGTCTTTGAACTTTGTAGAGTCTACTATGTAGGCCATCAAAACAATGTCCTGGGGCTTCCCTGGTGGCGCGGTGGTTGAGAGTCCGCCTGCCGATGCGGGGGACACGGGTTCGTGCCCCGGTCCGGGAAGATCCCACATGCCGCGGAGCGGCTGGGCCCGTGAGCCATGGCCGCTGAGCCTGCGCGTCCGGAGCCTGTGCTCCGCAACGGGAGAGGCCGTAACAGTGAGAGGTCCACGTACAGCAAAAAATAAAAAACAAAAAACACAACGTCCTGATGATACTACAGAGGAAAAACCCTGAGGATCAGAGCAGGAAGCAAGTTGCCCAAGGTCACAGGCAGGACGGACACACTCCAGATACAAATCCGTATGGCCTCCTCTACTGTGGACCTACAGGATTAAACCACCAGATGAACATTTTCATGGTACCTGGTTGCCCTGAAGGCATCTGCATCTTTAGACCTCTGTCTTAAAGGAACGGTAGGATAATGTGGGCGGAGAGGAGTAGGAAAAGCTTCCTAGTGTCTTTGGATGGTGTTAAGTCTGAGGCCAAAATACTGCCAGTGCTTGGGGGATCACGGAATAGACCAAACTCTATAGGGCCGAGAGTTTACATTCAGATAACTGGAAAATTTTAAAGCTGGAAGTCATATCAACTGTAGGTTTCACGAAGGAAATGGGAAAAACTCCAGAGGTAGAACGAGACTTAAGGTTTCTCAAGTAGTAGCTATAAAAAGACTTGCCTTGGAAACTGGGGCAGACTTGCCTTGCCTGTAGCGGTTCTGAGAATCAGCTGAAATAGCGGACGAGCGCTTCTCAGCGCTGGCTGCATATCAGAATCACCTGGGGAGCTTTCACAAGACTCCAGAAGCGGATTAAGTCAGCAGGCTGGGGGTGGGCCGGGCAGTAAAAACTCCCCAGGCAAATCAATTGTGCAGTCAGACCTGAGAAACCACCCCTCAGAAGCATCATGCAAATCTGAGCTGTGATTATGTTATTATGCAAGTACCCCCAAGACCATTATGAAACACAGTGCCCACCTTCTACTGAGGTTCCAGTAAGAGCTTATGGCGCTATCTACAGCAGAAGGGACCAGTTAAACCAAAGGAGGAGCTGTCCGTCCTGAGGGGGGATTAAAAGAATCCCTTGTGGTTGCCTCTCTAGGGCAACCAGAGCATAGACTCCACGACCATGTGACCTCCAGCCTTCATTTGCTCTTTAATAAAGGAAATAAGTAGAACCGCACGGAGCTAATATTTAAGGCTGGGCTGGAGGCCGTGGGGGCAGGAGGCGGAGTGGGAGAACACTTCAGCTTTCGGAACAGCTCCTCCTGTTTCAGAACGAGGATGAATTTCTATCTCCCAGGTCTGCGTACACCCAGCTCTCACACAATAGATATGTGTCAACTGTACTTAGGATACTGACTTCTTTAAAAATAACGTTTTTCTGATTGTATGAAAAATACACGTTCATTTTCAAAATTTGGCAATAAAAATATTAAAAGCTTAAATTGCCCATAATCTCACAGCCCAGAGGCAATCCTTATTAATATTAATTAACATTATTTATGCCTTTTTCCCCATTCTCTCTATATACTCACTTGATAATGAAAACTTTAGCTCACTTTTTCATGGCATTAATCACTCCTGAGTAATAATTCAGAGCTGAAGCTTAAATCAGAAAAGACTCAAATTCAAATGCAGTTTATTACATTACAAGAAAAACCCCTTTGGCTCAGTGTGTTTTCACATGATCCAATATGCTGCTTACTATACAGGAATACCTTGTTTTATCATGCTGCACAGATATTGCCTTGTTTACAAATTGAAGGTTTGTGGCCACCCTGCGCTGCCAGTTGATGGTTAGCATTTTTTTAGCAATAAATTATTTTTAAATTAAGGTATGTACATTGTTTTTTTAGACATAATGCTATTGCACACTTAACAGGCTACAGTGTAGTGTAAATGTAACTTTTATATGCCCTGGGAAGTTTAAAAATGTGTGTGAATTGCTTTATTGCAATATTCTCTTTATTGCGGTGGTCTGGAACCGAACCTGCGAGATCTCTGAGGTCTGCCTGGACTTTGAAAAAGTAATGAGTGATTACTGGGGAAATCTAGTCACCTCTAAGAAATTGACATTAGAGTTGAAGAACAAGTTCCCAGATCACGTTCCAGAAAGACTGCAACTTTTCTGCTCTTTGCTCCCCAGTTACGGGAGCAGGATATCAGACAGGTGCGGGTTGAGACCTCAACGTCTTCAGAAGGTGCCCTGTGAGTAGCTAAGCAGGTGTCAGGACTAACTCTGGGGGGCCTGGGCTGGTAGCTCCAGGAGCCAGACTTCTCTGAGATGCCCTGGGTCCCACGTGTCTCCCACAGCCGGGCACACATGCCCCAGGAGCAAAAGCACGTAATCCCAGTTAGGAACACACAGGTATGATGCATTCCCTGACGATGGCCCTCATAAATCCCTCCTGCCTCTTCCCCAGGCCCTCAGCCCCGCTTCCTGGAGGGTGGTGCTGAAGCATAAGAACCAGAAATCAATCTGGCACGTGAAGAGGCACCTCCAGGTATCTTGCAGGGCACACTTGTTCTGTTCTCTCTTCCTACGCAGCTTGCTGAGCTGCAAATCGCCCCCTTCACTGCCTTCCTGCCCCACTTCATTGATTATCAACCCAATAATCCAGAACAGGTATTTCCTGGGGGCACCATCTAGGTGATGATATAATTAAGAGGGCTACAGAGCTGTTTAAGTAACACGTGTTTGTAATTTGCATCTTTGTATAGTTAATTAGGACAACAGTCAAAATTCTCTCTAGCAGTTTTCCACCTCAAAGTCTAATTATTCTTATGGCACTAACATTTTCTGATGGCCTACTATGTGTCAGGCACTGTACTAGATCCTGGGGCAATACGGTCCAGGCCTTCAAGGCTTATAGTTGTGGAGACGAGAAATCAAATAAATGTAACGGGCTGTGATTGGGCTATCAGTATCTGTGTTAGTTTCCTAAGGCTGCTATAACAAAGTACCACAGCTTAGCGGGCTTGAGCCTCAGAGATTAACTGTCTCATGGCTCTGGAAGTCCAAAATCAAGGCACAGGCAGGGTTGACGCTGGGAGGGAGAATCTGCCCCACACCTCATTCCGGTGGCCTCGGGAGTTCCCTGGCTTGTAGATGGCGCTCTCCCTGTGTCTCCACATCCTCTTTCCTCTGTATGTGTCTGTCTTTGGGTCCAAAATTATCTTTTGATAAGGGCACCAATCATATTGGATCAGGGCCCACCCTAACAGCCTCATTTTAATTTGATCATCTGCAAAGACCCTATTTCCAAATAAGGCCACGTTCACGGGTACTGGGGGTTAGGACCTCAGCATCTTTTTCAGGGACACAACTGACCCATAATGGTACCTGTATCTATGTACAAAGCACAGAGGGGAACACAGAAGAGAAGCAACAGAGCCTGCTGGGAGAGTGTGGGAAGGAGAGGACTTTCCAGGAAGACACCAGCAGCAGCATGTCAGAGAGATGCCCCACAGCTGGCTGTTCCCTGGTGAGGCCGCTCCAGGGACCCCAGAATCTGGGGGAGGAGGAGAAAGAGAAGCCCCTGGGAACCCAGAGACTCCCACAGAAGCGGCCCTGGTGGACAGTCTTTCTCCCCAGGTTATTCAGGATGTGAAGAAGGAAGGGAAGGTGGTGGGAAGAGGGGCAGCGGCTGCTCAGGACTCTGGAATCGCCAGGCATCATCATCCTGAGCAGACCTGCCCCTAATACTTGTGAGGCCTGGGGCGAGCGGAAGCCCCCATCTCATACGTCAACACTTGGCAAAGAGCAGCCCCACGAGCCTTCGGCATCTCGAGGAGGGGAAGCAGGCGAAGGTGAACGGTGCGCTCCCTTACCCGTGCCAAGCAAGCGTCATCAGAGGGTGCGCCCCGGAGGGCTGCCGTCCTGGGGCTTCTGTGGATGTGTCCATCCGGATGAATGCCATTCCTAAAGGGTTTTATAACTCAACTGGTCTAATTTATAACAACACTTTAAAAAACAGATACATGCACATAATTTTCCACTCCCCTTGTTAGTGGAAATAAGTGGCTGTAAACACCTCTCTTCTTTTGCTGGGATGTGAACACCGGATAAAGCCTCACTTCGCTGTCTTTATTCCAGTCGGTCACCAGGATCCTAAGGTGAAGAGGCTGGCAGAACCAGGGCTGGCAGGTTGCCTGGGGCCTTTCCCCCGGAGCGGAGCAATGGAGTGGCGCAAAACAGACACAAACCAGAGGGGGCCTCAGCCTCCCTCCTCTGTCTCAATGCAGGCCTAGCAGGGCGGCTGCCTGGGCTTCTTCACTCCTGCCTCCAATCCACCTGGGTGAATCTGGGTGATGCAGCTAAGTTTCTCTGTGCCTCAGTTTCCTCATCTCTAGCACGGGGTTGAGGATGATTCCTAACTGGTGGCTTTGCTGTGAGAATGAAATGAGATCATGCATGTAATGTGCTTCCCGTGAGGGCTGGCTCCTGGAAAAATGTTACGTAAGTAGTACCTATGTCATTTTTATTATGAGGCTCCCCATGCTGCCATGTCACCTGAACTGCCGCTGTCAGTTGTGTGACAGATGAAGAAACCAACTCCCAGGAAGTGAATTGACTTGTCTGGACTCTAGAGACCTGGGGCAGGCATGGAATTCGGGGCTGTTTTTTTCCTACCAAGTCCTTTGTGATCAGCAGAAAAAGCCAGAAAGCATGGTCTTTCCTGGTGGATAAAACGTTAACACTTTCAAATGAATCAAGGCAACCTAAAGGCGCCAGGGTTTATCCAGTGTAATGGTCAAGGTCCTCCAGAGAACAGAACCAATAGGATCTGTATCTATCGATCGATCGATCAGTCAATGCATCGAAAGAGATTTATTTTAAGCAATTGGCTCACACGATGGTGGAGGCTGGCAAGAACAAAATCTGCAGGGCAGGTGGCAGGCTAGAGACCCAGGGAAGGGTTGATGTTGCAACTAGAGTCTGAAGGCAGACTGCAGGCAGAATTCCCTCTTCCTCAGGGTTCGTCGTTCTGTTTTCTCTTAAGGCCTTCAACTGATTGGATGAGGCCCACCCACGTTGTGGAGGGTAATCTGCTCTACTCAAAGTATACTGGTTTAAATTTTAATCTCGTCCCCCAAATATTTACCTTCATAGCAACATGTGCACTGGTCTTTGATCACATATCTGTGTACCATGGCCTAGCCAAATTGACCCATAAAATTAACCATCACATCCAAAACATGTAGCAGTGCAGGCCCTACCCAACAAGCACCCACAGTGATTTTTTTATTTCTGTCAGATCTCTGCAGGAAAATAAACTCATGACTTGCAGCCCAGAAAGACCTGAGCAGCATGGGATTGTGGGGAGGAGCTGAGATGAGAATGAAGCCTACACGCTGCGGCATTACCTCTGCAGGTGCTGCTGACTGTGCCAGCTAGCCTGCTCCCCTGTTTCTCTTTGCTTGCCCAGTTCTTGTTCATTCCCTGAGAGGTCACTTCTTCTGGGAAGCCTCCCCCGACACTCTGAAATGGTGCTCGTTTTCCTCTTAAATATTCCCTGGCACCCAGTGACCACACCGTGCCAGGGCACTTCTCCCATGTAACGTCACTGCTGGTTACTTGTCAGTTGCTCACACTGGACTGTCAGGGCCTTGGGGACTACGCTCCACAAACACTTCTTGAATGGATGCATGAGTGTTACGGACTTCATGTTTGTGTCCCCCCCAAAATTCATATACTGAAACCTTAGCCTCCAAGGGGATGATATGAGGAGGTGGAGCCTCTGGGGGGTAATTCGGTTTAGATGAGGTTATGAGGCTGGAGCCCCCATGATGGGATTAGTGTCCTCCTTCTAAGAAAAGACTAGAGCTCCCTCCACCATGTAAGGACATAGCAAGAAGACAGCCAACCAGGAAAAGGGCTCTCACCAGACACTGGAGCTACCCACACTCGACCTTGGACTTCCCAGCCTCCAGAACTGTGAAAAATAAATTGTTGTTTAAGCCACCCAGTCTATATTATTCTGCTACAGCAGCCTGAACTAAGACAGATGAGTGAAGGAAAGAATGACCCTGGGGAGTTCCCTGGTGGCCTAGTGGTTAGGATTCTGGCCTTTCACTGCTGTGGCCCAGGGTTCAATCCCTGGCAGGGGAACTGAGATTCTGCATGCAGTGCAGCCAAAAAAAAAGAAAAAAGAAAAAAAAAAAATGAATGACTCTATAAGGCCAGGAAGAAGGGCTTGTCAGCATAAAGCTGACCAAAGGGGCCTCAGACGCAGGACACCGGGAGCAACAACCTGCAGTGCCTTAGTCCGTTTGGGCTGCTAAAACAAAGTACCGCAGACTGAGCATCTTATAGACCATGGAGATGTATTGCTCACAGCTGTGAAGGCTGGAAGCCTGAGATCAGGGCGCCAGCATGACCAGGCGGCGGTCTCTTCAGAGTCATATGTCCTCACACGGCAGAAAAGGCAGGGAGATCTCTGGAGCCTCTTTTATGAGAGCTCTAAGCCCATTCATGTCGGTTCCATCCTCATGACGTAAGCATCTCCCAAAGGCCCCACCTACTGTACTAATACCATCACGTAGGGCATTAAGATTTCAACACATGAATTGGTGGGGGACACAAACGTTCAGACCAGAGCATCCAGGGTCCCCAGCACCAAGGGCAGGGATTTTCCTCTTGCTCCTTACGCCGTGGAAGCCAAACAGCCTCCTTCCCACCTGGCCCTCTCCCCTTCTCAGCTGCACGAGAGCATCACAGAGTAAAGAGCTGAGGCCGGCAGTGAACCAGGACCCGGTCCTGGGGCAGACTCACCACCCTCTCGCTGGTCTGGCCAATCTGCTTCTGAGTGTGGACTGTGATGACAGCAAGGGCTGGGTACCCTCTCACTTCCCAGCGGCCCCCTGGGAGCCCAGAAGGCCTGGGCGGGCCTCCGTACGCTGGCTTCCTTCCACTCCTGAGAAGAGGCTGTGGCCTCACATTCCCAGTCAGGAGGGGCTCAGCACCTTTATTTGCTGCCTGCACTTGAGCCCGTGAAGACGCCCCCAAATTTCTCTAATCGTGTTAACTCCCTATGCCTGTCATCCTCAAAAGCTTTTGTGCCCCTAGATCATCAGAAAAACATACAGAATCCCTGCTCACAAGTGCTGGGACCTTAGGCCTTGTTCTCAGCACCCAGCGCGAGCTGCCTCACCTGGATGTCCTGCTGATGGGGAGGTCGGTCTGTCTATCTATCTATCTCTCTATCTACCTATCTATCTATACCTAGATATATAGATATACACACAGGCGCACGCCCATATGGGTCACAGAAAAGTGTGGCAGTAAGGAAGCTGTTCCCCAGGCTCCCAGTGATTCTATGTCATGATAACGATCATTATAATCATTATAATATTAGCCACCTGCTGCTCCAGAATGGCTGTGAGGATTAATGGGATGTTGTTAACAAAGTCCTTGGGGAAAGCTCTTTAGCAGGGACTGTCTTTAACCTCTTTCCGGTGGGGGTGAAGAAAGGATAAACTAGGAACGGGACCACATCCTGGCCATCGCCCTGCCATGTCCTAGCTGCGAGGCCTTAGGCCAGTTGTGTCCCCTCTCTGACTCTGTTTCCTCATCCATAAAATGGGCTCACAGGGCTTGTCCGTCCTCTCTCCTGGGATTTGGGTGAGGACCAAAGCAGATCCTGTTAGTGAATGCCCTGTGAAATCTAGCAAGCTTGGAACACATTGCCAAGCCTGACCCTGCGTTATCAACCTCAGGTCATGTTTCTGCATCAAACAGTTTGGGAGTCCACTGGCAGCTCCTTCTCAGAAGTCCCTGGTCTGCTCCACATGACTCACTTGTTTCTTCTCTATCTCCACTGGTGCTGGGAGGTGTCCTTTGGATGAGTGGCTCTAGGCTAAAAGGAGCACATGGGGAGAGCTAGGCTCCTGTTCTCTGAATATGTCCTTCGGCATCTATCCCTGCCCAATCGACGGCTGAGGAATCTCTGAAAGCTCAGATGGAGGCTTCCCACAGGGTTCCAGGGCAGAGTTCAGGCCCTGAGCCCTTCTCACAGCAAGACCAGGTTAAAAGCTCTCTGGTTCCCCAGAGACAGAATCACCTTCCCTTTGGAAGACTCTTTCCCTAAAATGACCTCTGAGCCCTAGGTCAGTAGACGTTGGTATACATAAGGAGTGGAAGTTAAACCAAGAGCAGCAAACTCCAGGATAGGGTGGCCCTGGGAACCTTGGAAGGAGAAACTGGAGCAGGTGACAACAAAAGTAGTTATCTCCTGTCTGCAAGAAACTTCAGGACAGGAAGTGTACCAGGACCACAGTTTCATAGCCTCAGACCCTGAAGTGGTTTCCTGAAATTTAAAAAAAAAAAAAAAGTCACCCATAAGAGGTGTCATTTAGGGGGCACTAAAAATGCTTTTCCAGAACATCTGTTTGTCCTATCAACAAAGCCTAATTACAGAGTTTTCAAAATCTAGTTAGGCTGAAAACACTTTTTTTTTTTTTTGGCCACGCTGCACAGCTTACGGGATCTTAGTTCCCCGACCAGGGATAGAACTCGTGCTGTCGGCAGTGAAAGCACAGAGTCCTAACCACTGGACCACCAGGGAATTCCCTGAAAACATTCATTTCTCTAAGGAAATATTCATTGCCTCCCTCATGGCCAGAGTACGAACTACCACCACCCTTCACCCCCTCCAACTAGTCCTGCCTCGCTAAGTTCCAGAATCGAACACCACCACCACCATCATCATCATCACTACCACTACTGACACTGATTAGCAACTCCTCTGTCCCAGACAATGTGCTAAGGTACATGACTCTCTCTTTTAATTCTTAAAATCACCCTATGACAGAACTTCTCTCATTGTCCTAATTTTACATAGGAAGCTCAGAGAGGTTAAGTAACTTTCCCCAGGTTGCACAGCGAAAAAACAGCTGAACCAGAACTCCAACATTCATGCTCTGAACTTCTCTATTTTACTGCTCTTGGGCGTAACAGAATAGTTCCTCAACCATATTCCTGTGGAAACCAACCAGAGAGATACGGGCATGCAAGCTGAGCATTTTCTTTCTTTCTGACTCTGGGCCTGGTTTCTGTCTGTCCCAGGCCCTTGCAGGTGAGGTACATGCAGACCCTCACTCTAACTAAAGAAAATGAACCAGAGGGCCCAGGGGAACTTTGTAAAGTTTGTTGCTTCGTATCTCCAGAACTGCCTGTAACTGAATCGGTAGTGACAATACACAAATTTTCACAGTAGAATCTGTTCAGAGTAATCATTTCGGTAGAGTATCAGTTCTAGATTCCCATCAGTCACACAAGTAGAGCGGCACATTGTTTCTCTAAGGGTTTGTCTCTGACTCCAAGACTAGAAGTGGAGAAATTGACTAGCTCCACGCAAACACTGGGCTAAAATTCCCGTCCTACATCACTCCCTGTGGCAGCGTTTTTCTATCTCCTGAACGTGATTTGCTCTGATTCCAGGACACATCAATACCCCATGTCTAAGCCACCAAATCAGCCACTGGCAGCAGAGTCTGAAAAATACCTCCTGGATTTTAAGTATCCAGGGTGGTCTGCAGCAGCACTACATCAGCCCGACAACACGAGCCAAGATATATGTGTGCTCCTGGTACACACCATCCTTCACCCAGGCTCTGTGTGGAAGCTGACTCCCATGCGAAGCACAAGTGCATCCATCCATTCAGCCAGCTAGCCATTGCGGAGCATCCCCGATGCACACGGGATAGGGCCGGACCTGCTTGTCTCTCACCTTCACTGAAAGGTGGAGGTTGGGTTGAGCAACCGGAGGGCCCTGGCATCTCCTGGGGGAGGATGCAGAGCTCGGTTTCCTGGAAGGGTCCAGAATGTTGGCTGTGGGCCGCTGTGATATAAGCCGACAGCTCCTCAGCTACCTTTGCTGAACTGTGCCCTCAACTTGTTGCCCCAGGACTTTGCACTGGTTTAGGAACTTTGGCTGCTGTGGGTCAGAACTGGCTCAAATAGGGGGCCTGCTGATAGGAGGAGTTCTGAATGGAAGTGGTTTTTTCCTTCTGTTTCTGCTTTGTTTCATTCCTGTCCCTTTCTCTCTCTCTCTTTCTCCCTCTCGCCCTGCTACACACATTATTTTTAAAATAACATTTACTTTTTTAATGACAAAATCAGCACATGCTCTGTAAGGATGCTTATAAAATGTAGAAAACCACTAAGAAAAAAATTGCCTATAATCAATCCCACCCAGAGATAACCACAATTCTGGTGATTGTGCTTCTAGTAAATTTTTGTTTTGTTTCGTTTTGTTTTTTGAGGTACGTGGGCCTCTCACTGCTGTGGCCTCTCCCGTTGCGGAGCACAGGCTCCGGACGCGCAGGCCCAGTGGCCATGGCTCATGGGCCCAGCCACTCCGCGGCATGTGGGATCTTCCCAGACCAGGGCATGAACCCGTGTCCCCTGCATCGGCAGGCGGACTCCCAACCACTGCGCCACCAGGGAAGCCCTCCAGTAAATTTTTAACACAATACCTTTGATTGTATTTTTATAAGAGGTGCATTAAATAGCATTATGCATATACAGTCTTATCTTTTTAAAATATTAATATATTGTAAGCATTTTACAAGGTCAGTATGAAGGTAGGACCTTTTTGGGTAAGCACCTTGGGTACTTTTCAGCCCAGTGTTCCCTGACTGGAGTTTCAGCCAGGCTAGAGGAAGACGGTCCAAATTACTGATGCCCTGGGCTGAAACTTTCCTTGCAGTCTTGAAGCAACTGATCTGCCCACGATCAGGAGTCATGCCTGGCAAAATCCCCATGAGACAGCTCTCCGTCTCTAGTGGGCACATCTGATTTATTTAGGGCATTTGTTACAACGTCCAGAGATTCTCATTCCACAGATCTGCAGGCACGAAAAACATGTCTAGTACTTGTAATGATTTCCAAACCATAGTCTATAAATTTCCAGGGTAGCCTTAAATGTGGAATGGAAATTATGGAGTCCATTTAAAGGTCTCGGTTCTATAGAGCCCCCAACATCCCCAATTCCCTCCACCCTAACTCCCAACAACTCAGCCAATTACCTTAAGGCGGCAGCCACTGAAAGGTCAAAGGTTATGCAGGGCAGCCTCAGGATTTATGTCCACTTCAAGACTCAGTGACCCTCATCAACTTCTGTTATGTGTCAGGACCGAGAAGGGACCATCAATATTGTTACAACAGAGTTGGAGGCCCACTCATTCCCCGTGTGGGATGTGCCGCGGGAGGCATAAACCGAGGGCACTCTGGTCTCAGAAGCTTCTTATTCAACTAAGCTCTTTCAGATGAGAAATAAGTACAAATCTTAAACATATTCATAATTTGTGAAGTGCAATAAATGCAAGATTCTTTTCTCTATAACTGAATTTAATATATATATTGAGTTCCCATTCTGTCAAGAGTGGAAACAATCTTAGCCAAGTTGAACATTCCGCACTTTTGCTCAGAGTTGTGTCCACGTTTTGAGGGGCCTATGAAGTGACCTTTTTTTTTTTTTTGGCCTCACTGCACGGCTTGCAGGATCTTAGCTCCCCGACCGGGGATGGAACCCGGGCCCCCTGCAGTGGAAGCTCGGAGTCCTAACCACTGGACCACCAGGGAAGTCCCTGGAGTGATATTCTGATCTATGTTTAACCATCAGCTCTCTGGGGAAAAAGTACGTGTATACATATGTACGTAAGTTTATTATAAACTTATACAGAGGATGTGAGACAATTCTAAAAAATAATAAAATATACAATATTCTTAATTTTAAATTCCATATAGCCACACAGAATGCCTTGGTTTTGCTGAACTTTTGTACCCAGAGCCAACCTATGGTTGCAATTCAGCCATCCTTTGACAAGGTCAGATTACTATGAGAAGTCACCACAGCACTGATGAATGTGTATGATTTCCCTGTGAATGTTGGTTGATAGTTTCTTTTATGTGAACAAGATAAAAGTAAACCAGCAAACGTAAATAACAGAATATCACTCACTCCTCAATGATCTGAATGACCTCTTGTCTGAATCAGGTAATAATTTTAGAATACTACAAGAATATTTCCTCAATTTTTTGCGCTATTTAACACACCAAAAAACCAGCTATATACACAACACACTTTTAAATGTAATTTGCCTTATTAACATTTTCTCCATTACTTTCTTCAATCTACTCTAGAGAGTCAAAAAAACAGGAACTCAAGCCCTGGTTTCCAGCGTTTGCCAATTTCCTAAATACTCTCACCGTGGCTAATTTCAAGCTACTGACGTGACATTATACCTGAACTTGCGAAGAGATGTTTACCATTATTTAGCATTTCCATCATACAGATAAAGATACAAAGGTTTAGAGATATGTAAATAACCTCAAGAACACATATAATAGTAAAATGATTAGGAAGTGATAACTTTTGAGTATTTACTACCGTTCTTGTTTTAATGTAATTTACCTGTCAGTTTACATAATTTAATTTTAATAATGGCTGGGTTTAACAATCAGCACATAAAATTCCTGAAACTTTAACAATTAGCTCTTGTGAGCTGATAGACACTTGCCTATGGGCTGTCAATGATTGGGTTTGATGGGCATTCTTCCTAGCCACTGTCAGCTATCCATACTGACACCCACTAAGAGGTCTTGCTGACCTCTGGTCTCTGGTCATGGGTCCAAGCAGGTCACCGCTGTGTCCTGATTTCTCTACACACAGTGTCTTCTCCAGGTCCATAAGCTCTCAGCTCACTCCTGTGCCTCTATGGACGAACTGGGGATGCAGATTCTAAAACACATTAGAAGACTTGGTAGTATATACTAGTCCATGCCACTCTCACTTCGCCCCAGCTTACCCTTCCCCCTCCCCGTGTCCTCAAGTCCATTCTCTACATCTGTGTCTTTATTCCTGTCCTGCCCCTAAGTTCTTCAGAACCTTTTTCTTTTTTTTTAGATTCCGTATATATGTATTAACACATGGTATTTGTTTTGCTCTTTCTGACTTACTTCACTCTGTATGACAGACTCAAGGTCCATCCACCTCACTACAAATAACTCCACTTCGTTTCTTTATATGGCTGAGTCATATTCCATTGTATATATGTGCCACATCTTCTTTATCCATTCATCTGTCAATGGACACTTAGGTTGCTTCCATGTCCTGGCTATTGTAAATAGAACTACAATGAACATTGTGGTACATGACTCTTTTTTAATCATGGTTTTCTCAGGGTATATGCCCAGTAGTGGGATTGCTGGGTCGTATGGTAGTTTTATTTTTAGTTTTTTAAGGAAACTCTATACTCTTGTCCATAGTGGCTGTATCAATTTACATTCCCACCAACAGTGCAAGAGGGTTCCCTTTTCTCCACACCCTCTCCAGCATTTGTTGTTTGTAGATTTTTTGATGATGGCCATTCTGACTGGTGTGAGGTTATACCTCATTGTAGTTTTCATTTGCATTTCTCTAATGATTAGTGATGTTGAGCATCCTTTCATGTGTTTGTTGGCACTCTGTATATCTTCTTTGGAGAAATGTCTATTTAGGTCTTCTGCCCATTTTTGGATTGGGTTGTTTGTTTTTTTGATACTAAGCTGCATGAGCTGCTTGTATATTTTGGAGATTAATCCTTTGTCAGTTGCTTCGTTTGCAAATATTTTCTCCCATTCTGAGGGTTGTCTTTTCATCTTCTTTATGGTTTCCTTTGCTATGCAAAAGCTTTTAAGTTTCATTAGGTCCCATTTGTTTATTTTTGTTTTTATTTCCATTTCTCTAGGAGATGGGTCAAAAAGGATCTTGCTGTGATTTATGTCATAGAGTGTTCTGCCTATAGTTTCCTCTAAGAGTTTGATAGTGTCTGGCCTTACATTTAGGTCTCTAATCCATTTTGAGTTTATTTTTGTGTATGGTGTTAGGGAGTGTTCTAATTTCATTCTTTTACATGTAGCTGTCCAGTTTTCCAGGCACCACTTATTGAAGAGACTGTCTTTTCTCCATTGTATGTCCTTGCCTCCTTTGTCATAGATTAGTTGACCATAGGTGCATGGGTTTATCTCTGGGCTTTCTATCCTGTTCCATTGATCTATATTTCTGTTTTTGTGCCAGTACCATATTGTGTTGATAACTGTAGCTTTGTAGTATAGTTTGAAGTCAGGGAGTCTGATTCCTCTAGCTCTGTTTTTTTGGTTTTTTTTTTTCTCAAGATTACTTTGGCTATTCGGGGTCTTTTGTGTCTCCATACAAATTTTAAGATTTTTTGTTCTAGTTCTGTGAAAAATGCCAGTGGTTGTTTGATAGGGACTGCATTGAATCTGTAGATTGCTTTGGGTAGTATAGTCATTTTCACAATGTTGATTCTTCCAATCCAAGAACTTGGTATATCTCTCCATCTATTTGTATCATCTTTAGTTTCTTTCATCAGTGTCTTATAATTTTCTGCATACAGGTCTTTTGTCTCCTTAGGTAGGTTTATTCCTAGGTATTTTATTCTTATGGTTGCAATGGTAAATGGGAGTGGTTTTATTAATTTCACTTTCAGATTTTTCATCATTAGTGTATAGGAATGCAAGAGATTTCTGTACATTAATTTTGTATCCTGCTACTTTACCAAATTCATTGATTAGCTCTAGTAGTTTTCTGGTAGCATCTTTAGGATTCTCTATGTATAGTATCATGTCATCTGCAAACAGTGACAGCTTTACTTCTTCTTTTCTGGTTTGGATTCCTTTTATTTCTTTTTCTTCTCTGACTGCTGTGGCTAAAACTTCCAAAACTATGTTGAATAAGAGTGGTGAGAGTGGGCAACCTGTCTTGTTCCTGATCTTAGTGGAAATGGTTTCAGTTTTTCACCATTGAGGATGATGTTGGCTGTGGGTTTGTCATATATGGCCTTTATTATGTTGAGGTAGGTTCACTCTATGCCCACTTTCTGGAGGGTTTTTTATCATAAATGGGTGTTGAATTTTGTCAAAAGCTTTTTTGCATCTACTGAGATGATCATATGGCTTTTATCCTTTAATTTGTTAATACGGTTTATCACACTGTTTGATTTGCGTATATTGAAGAATCCTTGCATTCCCTGGATAAACCCCACTTGACCATGGTGTATGATCCTTTTAATGTGCTGCTGGATTCTGTTTGCTAGTATTTTGTGAGGATTTGTGCATGTATGTTCATCAGTGATATTGGCCTGTAGTTTTCTTTTTCTGTGACCTCTTTGTCTGGTTTTGGTATCAGGGTGATGGTGGCCTCGTAGAATGAGTTTGGGAGTATTCCTCCTTCTGCTATAGTTTGGAAGAGTTTGAGAAGGATGGGTGTTAGCTCTTCTCTAAATGTTTGACAGAATTTGCCTGTGAAGCCATCTGGTCCTAGGCTTTTGTTTGTTGGAAGACTTTTAATCAATTTCAATTTCAGTGCTTATGAGTGGTCTGTTTATACTTTCTATTTCTTCCTGGTTCAGACTCAGAATGTTGTGCTTTTCTAAGAATTCGTCCATTTCTTACAGGTTGTCTATTTCTTGCATATGGTTGCTTGTAGTAATCTCTCATGATCCTTTGTATTTCTGTAGTGTCAGTTGTTACTTCTCCTTTTTCATTTCTAATTCTATTGATTTGAGTCTTCTCCCCTTTTTTCTTGATGAGTCTGGCTAATGGTTTATCAATTTTGTTTATCTTCTCAAAGAACTAGCTCTTAGTTTTATTGATCTTTGCTATGGTTTCCTTCATTTCTTTTTCATTTATTTCTGATCTGATCTTTATGATTTCTTTCCTTCTGCTAACTTTGGGTTTTTTTCTTCTTCTCTCTCTAATTGCTTTAGGTGTAAGGTTAGGTTGTTTATTTGACATGTTTCTTGTTTCTTGAGGTATGACTGTATTGCTATAAACTTCCCTCTTAGAACTGCTTTTGCTCCATCCCATAAGTTTTGGATCGTCGTGTTTTCACTGTCATTTGTTTCTAGGTATTTTTTGATTTCCTCTTTGATTTCTTCAGTGATCTCTTGGTTATTAAGTAGTGTATTGTTTAGCCTCCATGTGTTTTTATTTTTTACAGTTTTTTTCCTGTAATTGATATCTAGTCTTACAGCGCTGTGACCGGAAAAGGTACTTGATACGATTTCAATTTTCTTAAATTTACCAAGGCTTGATTTGTGACCGAAGATATGATCTATCCTGGAGAATGTTCCATGAGCACTTGAGAAAAAAGTGTATTCTGTTGTTTTTGGATGGAATGTCCTATAAATATCAATTAAGTCCATCTTGTTTAATGTATCATTTAAAGCTTGTGTTTCCTCATTTATTTTCATTTTGGATGATCTGTCCATTGGTGAAAGTGGGGTGTTAAAGTCCCCTAGTATTATTGTGTTACTGTTGATTTCCCCTTTTATGGCTGTTAGCATTTGCCTTATGTATTGAGGTGCTCTTATGTTGGGTGCATAAATATTAACAATTTTATATCTTCTTCTTGGATTGATCCGTTAATCATTATGTAATGTCCTTCTTTGTCTCTTGTAATAGTCTTTATTTTAAAGTATATTTTGTCTGATATGAGAATTGCTACTCCAGCTTTCTTCTGATTTCCATTTGCATAGAATATCTTTTTCCATCCCCTTACATCAGTCTATATGTGTCCCTAGGTCTGAAGTGGGTCTCTTGTAGACAGCATATACATGGGTCTTGTTTTTGTATCCATTCAGCCAGTCTATGTCTTTTGGTTGGAGCATTTAATATATTTACATTTAAGGTAATTATCAATATGTATGTTCCTATTACCATTTTCTTAATTGTTTTGGGTTTGTTATTGTAGGTCTTTTCCTTCTCTTGTGTCTCCTGCCTAGAGGAGTTCCTTTAGCATTTCTTGTAAAGCTGGTTTGGTGGTGCTGAATTCTCTTACCTTTTGCTTGTCTGGAAAGGTTTTAATTTCTCTGTCGAATCTGAATGAGATCCTTGCTGGGTACAGTAATCTTGGTTGTAGGTTTTTCCCTTTCATCTCTTTAAATATGTCCTGCCACATCCTTCTGGCTTGCAGAGTTTCTGCTGAAAGATCAGCTGTTAACCTTATGGAGATTCCCTTGTATGTTATTTGTTGCTTTTCCCTTGTTGCTTTTAATATTTTTTCTTTGAATTTAATTTTTGATAGTTCGATTAATATGTGTCTTGACATGTTTCTCCTTGAATTTATCCATTATGGGTCTCTCTGCCCTTCCTGGACTTGATTGACTATCTCCTTTCCCATGTTAGGGAAGTTTTCAACTATAATCTCTTCAAATATTTTCTCAGTCCCTTTCTTTTTCTCTTCTTCTTCTGGGACCTGTATAATTCAAATGTTGTTGCGTTTAATGTTGTCCCAGAGGTGTCTCAGATTATCCTCAATTCTTTTCATTCTTTTTTCTTTATTCTGCTCTGTGGTAGTTATTTCCACTATTTTATCTTTCAGGTCACTTATCTGTTCTTCTGCCTCAGTTATTCTGCTATTGATTCCTTCTTGAGAATTTTTAATTTCATTTATTGTGTTGTTCATCATTGTTTGTTTGCTCGTTAGTTCTTCTAGGTCCTTGTTAAACATTTCTTGTATTTTCTCCATTCTATTTCCAAGATTTTGGATCATCTTTACTATCATTTCTCTGAATTCTTTTTCAGGTAGACTGCGTATTTCCTCTTCATTTGTTTGGTCTGGTTGGTTTTTACCTTGCTTCTTCATCTGCTGTGTGTTTCTCTGTCTTCGCATTTTGCTTAACTTACTGTGTTTGGGGTCTCCTTTTCGCAGGCTGCAGGTTCGTAGTTCCCGTTGTTTTTGGTGTCTTCCCCCCTTGGGTAAGTTTGGTTCAGTGGGTTGTGTAGGCTTCCTGGTAGAGGGGACTGGTGCCTGTGTTTTGGTGGATGAGGCTGGATCTTGTCCTTCTGGTGGGCAGGACAGAATCCGGTGGTGTATTTTGGGGTGTCTGCGAACTTATTGTCATTTTAGGCAGCCTCTCTGCTAATGGGTGGGGTTGTTTTCCTGTCTTGCTGTTTGTTTGGCATGGGGTGTCCAGCACTGGAGCTTGCTGGTCATTGAGTGGTGCTGGGTCTTAGTGTTGAGACAGAGATCTCTGGGAGAGCTCTCACTGACTGATATTACGTAGGGCCAGAAGGTCTCTGGTAGTCCAGTGTCCTGAACTCGGCTCTCCCACCTCAGAGGCTCAGCCTGACACCCGGCTGGAGCACCAAGACCCTTTTGGGAAGTCTGAGGTCTTTTGCCAGCATTCAGTAGGTGTTCTGTAGGAGTTGTTCCACATGTAGATGTATTTTTGATGTATTTGTGGAGAGGAAGGTGATCTCCACATCTTACTCCTCTGCCTTCTTGAAGGTCCCACCCATCCCTTTTTGTTGCCAAATTATATGCCATTGGATGGATATACTACTATTTCTTTATCCATTTATCAGTTGATGGGCATTTGGTTTTTTTTCACGTCTTTGCCTCTTGTGAATAATACTTCTGTGAACATCTGTGTGAAACTTTTTGTGTGGACTTAAGTTTTCATTACTCTTAGGTATGTACCTAGGAGTGGGTCATATGGTAATTCTATGTTTAATGTTCTGAGGAGTGGCCAGAATGTCTTCCAAAGCAGCTGTACCATTTTGCATTTCCACACACAGTGTATGAGTGTTCCAATTTCTCTACCCCCTTACCAACACTTGTTATCTATCTTTTTTATTTTAGCCGTCCTAGTGGGTGTGAATTGGTATCTCATTGTGGTTTTGAGTTGAATATCTCTGAAAGCTGATGACACTGAACTCTTTTTATGTGCTTATTGGCTATATATCTTCTTCTGAGAAATGCATATTCAAATCCTTAACCCATTTCTTAATTGGGTTGTTTTTTTGTTGTTGAGTTGTAAGAGTTCTTTATATATTCTGGATATGAGCCCCTTATTGGATATATGATTTGCAGAGAGTTTCTCTCATTTTTTGCTTTATCAAATATCTTTTCAACATCAAGGAAGATAATTATGTAATTCTTTTTTTATCTATTTATATGGTAAATCATATTAACAGCTTTCTAATATTGCATAATTCTTGCATTCCTGATACGAATTCTTCTTAGCCAAGGGGTATTATTCTTCCAAAATACTGCTACCATACTCTATTTGTACCATTTTATTTAGAAACTTACACCAATATTCATAAATGAGATTAGTCTAAACTCTCTTTTTGTGCTATCTTCATTAAATTTTATTATTAATATTTTGATGGTTTTCTAAAAATCAGATTTCCTTTTAGTCTGCTTAACAATTTAAATACAATAAGGATCATCTCAAACAGATGGTAAAGATTTGGTGGAATTCCTCTGTGGAACCACCTGGGCCTGGTGGTTGCATCTTGGGAGGGTGTGAGAGAGGAATGACAGCTTCCTCTATTGCTTCTTAGATTTTCCGTCTCTTCTGAGATTACTTTTGTGAACTCATCTCTTCTAGGGAAAATATACATACATTTGCATTAGCTGAAGTAAAACATTGTTTCATAATTTTTACAAATTTCCTCTCTGCTTATTTTCATTTCATATTTGTACACTGTCCTTTAGTAATGACTCAAGGTGTTCTCTGGGGGAAAGGAGACCCCTCTGTGTGTCCCACCTTTGCCCACTAACCCCAGTGGATCAATTTAAATGTGAGACAAGAAGTTAGATCCAGCTTGGTCAACCCAGGCTCTCCACGCAGGACACTTGGTACATGTTCCACCAAGTCAAGAGCCATTTTCCTCTCCTTCTCTTGAATGTTCTTCTCATTTCCCCTTATTCCCTTTGAGTGATTCCCTGAACAAACATATGCTAATCAAGACTTAGGAAGTAGCTTATTGCTAAATTTGAATAAGGTCTGTAATTTGTTAAGAGCATTGCACCAATTTTATTTTCCTGATATTGACAATTGCAAGATGGTTATACAAGTTGTTAGCATTAGGTGAAGCTGGATTCACGGTACATAGGAAATCTCCGAAATCTTTTTGCAACTTTTCTCTAAGTCTAAAATGAGTTCAAAATAAAAATATAATTAAAGAAAATACCTGATAGTGTACACAAAACTTGAATGTATGACTTTACAGCCTAAGATGGAGTATGTGCAATATAAAAAAGTCTTTGCTTTTTACAAATAGATTTGTTTTAATTCATATGTATTTATAGAATATTAATATATTAATAGTAGGAATGGTAATAATGAACTCACCTAAATTACATATAAAGTGATTTTATTTTTAAAAATGTAATATGTAAAACCATTCTATTTGTAAAAGTTCCAACCACCATTTACTTTCTAGGAATCGACCTGTTTTCAGTGTACAACTATATGCACCTCTAAAAAGGGGTGTATATAATTAGATAAAAATATACACTTTAACTGCTACTAATCTTATATCCCTCTTTACATCCCACCCCATCTACGTGTCAAATTTTTAGTAAGAAATTTGCTGATGTCAGCCTCTTCCCTTTCCCCCTTAAAATCCTTTAGTGGACCCACTAAAGCCTTCATGACAAGACCCAAACTCCTCAGCAGGGCATCCACAGCTCCATGGCCTCTTCTGTGTCATTTCTCATCACTCCCACCCACCTCGACCTTGACCACCTCGACTTCCCAGGCTGGCTGAATTATTTGTAGCCTTCAACTCTGTTGACATGTCCTTGCTTTTTGTCTACCTGAATGTCCTTTCCTTCTCCCCACAACCTGCCCTTTGCCAAGGTAGTCCCTATTTGTCCTTCAAGGCTGTGCTCAACTATCAACTCCTCTATGAAACTTTCCCTGGCTGGACTTCTCTCCTTGTCTCTCCTCTGCTCCCATCACTTCCTGGCCATATTTCTACCATAGCACTGACCACACATGTATTGTAGTTGTCTGTTTTCCAGCCTGTCCTTCCATCAGACTGTCCTCTCTTTAGAGGGCAGACCCTAGGCCTTATTTATCACTTTATCATCAGGATGTATCACAGTTCCTGGCACATGGAAGATGGTTGATAAAGTGTGCTGAGTGAATGAATGAATGAATAAAATGAAATCCATACACTCCAGCTTTAGGCAAATCAACAGACACTCTTGATCACCTCTACATACCCACCAGTGACTTTGAGAAAGTCAGAGTTGTATAACGTGCGGTCCCCATTTCAAACTACTTCAAAGAGTAAGTTGCTCCTGCCCACACTCTACTGAACAGGCTTTGTAATCCAAGGCTGCTCAACCCAGAACTCCTGGTTCTGCCATCTTTCACTTGCCTAGTGCAATATTAATTGGGGACGGCAATGTGCTGAATGCAGAGCTGGAGCTAGCAGGGCACTTTCATGAAGCTCTCCAAGGTCTCTGCTCTCTGTTTTCAAATAGTGCATCATCCCAGAGAAGCCCACCCCCATCCCAAAACATGAACCGTGGCTCCTAGTGACAGCCAATGTGGCTCCCCAGTCTAGCGTATGAATACCTTAGCTGAGAATTATCCTAATAATCCAGAAGCTTTTCCCACTCTCCTTTCTGCTCAGGGACCATACTCCAAGATACAAAAGAAAGATTAAATCTATAGTTCCTTCCCTGGCTCACCCCACTTTGCTTTGTAACCTCACCACCCTCATCATCAGGTCAGTGGCTGGGAAAAAACTAGACTCCTGTCATTCTGCCACTTTATTGAACCTTAAACTCTTTTTTTTTTTTTTTAACCAATTTCCTGGCTGATTCTTTTACATAACGTCCCAATCTCCATGAAGAGCGTTTTCCCCTCCTGCTACCTGCATCTTCCAGAGTCAGCCTGGACGGGCAGCATCTGCACCGAAACTCAGCCTCTCTGCCACTGTGACACTAGGCCAGAGTCTTTTGCTGCCGGCCTAGACCAATGCCTAGAATGTAGGAATATCAACAAATGTCATCAACTGGGTGACAAGTGCACTTGACCTTCCCTATATTCAGGAGTACATAAGACACTAGGCATGAAAACACTTTCAAATGCTAAAGTGATGGTTTAAGGCAGTAGCTCTTGACTGAAGACAAGGCAAAACAATGAATAATGTAACGTGTTATTAAGTATCTGTTGAGCTCCTGCTGTGTGAAGAGCTCTATGCACACTATTTCCATTATAATTTTCAGTCACTAATATTAGAAAGCATGGCATATTCAATACACCCTGTGTATCATGATCATGTATCCAGGATATGAAACCAATCCACAGTGAATCCCCATGCTACCCCCCACCCCATCTTGCTCTCAAAGCTCTTGGTAATGTGGTCACACCTTTCTCATTCGGCCTTATTTCTCATTATTCTGCTAAGGCCTCACCAGTCCATGAAAAGACTAGCTCCTCACCAAGCTCACGCTGTTCCCTGGCCTCCGGAAGCACTCTCTTCCCAACCCTCCACCACCCAGCTCTCATCCATCATTTCTGGTCCATTGCAAGGGCCAACCCCTGCACAAGCCTTTTCCTATAACTCAAGCCATTTGATACTAGAGGGAACGCAGCCTGCATCACTCCACGTTCTCTTATATCACAGAAACATATGGCTTCACATATGGCTTGTGCTGGCAAGCCCCCTGATGGCCAAAACAGCGACGTCTCTGTGAGTGTCCCCTTCAACACATCACATGGTGTCCAGCATACTCTAGTTGCTTCACAGGCACAAGCTGGTTGATAAGGACCCTGGGAGAAAATGGCCCTGAGCCTACAATCAAAAGTGGACACAGGCAGAATTGGCCCTTCTCGTGGGAGGGTCACGGAAGCGAGGTCCCATCCCCTCCTCCCTGCTGTGAACATGGCACCGGGAGAGGTCACCCACAAAGACAATGTTCTACCTCATTACCAATTCAGTCCCCGTGGAAACCTTTGCCAGGGCCCTTAATTTCTTGTGTTAAAACAACACACGAGGTGACCCCAGCACAATCTCTAATAGGTAGCATGGGTCAACAATTATTCATTTGTACCACAGCTTTTCGCATGACGGGCTGAGATGAAAACTTGTCCTCTTCCTGGCAAGAGCTATAAATTAGTTTTATGCTACTGTTAAACCCAGAGGCAAAAAGGGGAAGGGACTGGAGGTGGGGGGGAGGGTCAGTGAAAAAGGCCTGGCTGCTTCCAGGGACAAAGCTACTTCTTGGACCCTGTGGACAAGGGCGGAGGGGACAACAGAGGACAGTGAGATTAGGCCACAAAAGAAATTGATGCAGAGACTCTGAAACAAGACAGTGAACGCTTTGAAGATCTGAACTGAATCTTAGTTTTCTTTTTATGCCCAATATCTGGCAGGTCTGCTGAATGAATGAATAAATGATTGGAGGCATGCAACTGTATCTCTCAGCCAGAGGTGCACAAAACCAATTATGCCACCCTCCATATGAGCCTTCCATGAGTTCTCTGAGGCCAATGGAGCCAATAAAAATGCTGGTGCTAATCAACATTGTTTGCCATGTACTGTATTGTTCCATAAGCTCTCAAATGGAAAAAACAGTGTAAAGACCATACATATAATATTTAGGTATTTATGTTTAAAAGGCATTGAAAAAAATGCCCACCAAAACATTAACAGTGGTACCAACAGGATAGTGGCCTTCTGAGTTTTCTTCTTTATACTATGCAGAATTTTCTGAAATTTCTTTGACCAGAATTCATTCCCTTCTGATCAGAGAAAGAAAGAAAAAAAATCCACCATCAAGCCATAGTTATCTGGGCTAGAAAAAGAGAACAGTGGTGTAGATCATCTAGAAGATGGGAAAAGTCATCCACGCTTGACTTTGGAATATGTTACATGCATTTTTCCCCCAGAAGATTTATCTTCCTAATTATGCTTTGCTCTTTACTTAATATCAGGATTAGTTCTAAGTCCCTGAGCTCCCTTGCCAACTAATGAGCTGAACTGGATGGCAAGAAAAAGTCAGCTTGGAGTAAAATGAAATACGAGCTGCAGATAACCCACAGGCGGATACTTGAGCTTTGGCTGCACACAGAGAGGGGGCAGGAGGCCTGGCGGCCTCTGTTCCCCTGCTCAGAAGCCAGATTCCCAAGGGTCAAAACCCAGCTTCACTACTGCTAAACCCAAAGTTATAGGGAGAGACCCTTTCTTTTTTTTTTTTTTTAACATCTTTATTGGAGTAAAATTGCTTTACAATGGTGTGTTAGTTTCTGCTGTAAAACAAAGTGAATCAGCTATAGGTATACATACATCCCCATATCTCCTCCCTCTTGCGTCTCCCTCCCACCCTCCCTATCCCACCACTCTAGGTGGTCACAAAGCACGGAGCTGATCTCCCTGTGCTATGTGGCTGCTTCCCACTAGCTATCTATTTTACATTTGGTAGTGTATATATGTCCATGCCACTCTCTCACTTTGTCCCAGCTTACCCTTCCCCCTCCCCGTGGCCTCAAGTCCATTCTCTATGTCTGTGCCTTTATTCCTGTCCTACCCCTATGTTCATCATAACCATTTTTTTTTTTTAGTTTCCATATATATGTGTTGGCATATGGTATTTGTTTTTCTCTTTCTGACTTACTTCACTCTGTATGACAGACTCTAGGTCCATCCACCTCACTACAAATGACTCAGTTTCGTTTCTTTTTATGGCTGAGCAACATTCCATTGTATATATGTGCCACATCTCCTTTATCCATTCATCTGTCGATGGACACCTAGGTTGCTTCCATGTCCTGGCTATTGTAAATAGAGCTGCAGTGAACATTGTGGTGCATGACTCTCTTTGAATTATGGTTTCCTCCGGGTAGGTGCCCAGGAGTGGGATTCCTGGGGAGAGACCCATCCTTTCTGTGCTCTAGTTTCCCGGGATGCAGATTGCTAGTGATAATGGTCCCCGCCTCCTGGAGCCAGAGGAGGATTAAAGGAGATGATGCGTGTAATGCACTTAGCCCAGGCCCTCCGCACGTGTCAGCCAGGACAATTACACTGGGGCAAGCAGCCCACGATTTGCATCCATATAATACTTTCTTCCAAATGGATTTCACCATTTAAAACACATTTTCACATCTCCTCTCTCTCCTCTAGTTGGAGGGCAGGTGCCAACATTCTCATTTTACAGTTATGGAAATGAAGACCTGGAAAAGTGAAAAGAGTTGCTTTGGGTTTTGGAAGGAGTGGAAGAATTGGGACCACATCTCATTTCTTTAGGAGCCTTTATGGCCAGGTGCCCCTGTCCTCGCCCCATCACACATGGTCGGGGGTTCAACTCTACGCCTCAGTTCCTTTCTTAGCCAACACAAGGAAATGTAAGTTTCATCCCAAGGCTTGTCCACTAAGACTTGGGAAAATTAGCCAAGAAATTACTGTTAAGTGCTCGGCCAAGATCAAATGCTGTGGAAATGCTGAGTTCCAGTAATGGGGAGAAACTGAAGAGATTTCCATTCACTCTGACTCTTTGTCAGGAGGCTGGCACGTTAGCAGGGCTAGAATTGAGGACTCCTCATTTCTGTGTTTTATGGAGGAAGGCCTTTGTGCCATTATCAATTTATCTCTTTTCCGACATATTATCCAGTGTTAGATTCGTGGAAGAATTTTTTGGCCACGGTGGAATGGCGGAAGGTACAGGGAGGAAGACAAAGTCCTTCCAAACCCCCCTGCCTTTGCAAGTAATTTATACAGAGACCAGACCCTTAGATTCTAGAGCGGATTCTAGCTCCTTCCTCACCTCCCACCCAAGGCACCTTCTTTTCCCCCTTACATTCCCTCCCCTCCCCGTGGGTTCGACATTAAGAAAGGAGAAAGCAGAAAAGACACCGCACAGGGTACTGCCCTGATCATTCTCCTACAAATCCCTGGCTGACCCCTGTGAGCATGTGCTCTCCCTGCTAGGAAAGTCTGCTCTGTGAAGACTGGGACCACCTTGTCTTGTGCACGTCCCATGGCACATAGTAACAGCTCAATATAGATTTGTTGAATGAATGAGTGAGTGAATAAATGAATGAATTCACTCTGTGACAGCAGAACGGCATGGCTATCAACGGGCACTGCCAAAGAGGGTGATGCTTGTTTATGTATTACTACTTAAAACTCGGAGGAGGAAGCTGTTTCTGAATTCCAAACATGAAAACCCAATTAAACTAAATAGTAGGAAATTACAGGCAGCCATAAAAAATGAAGAATTTATTAATTAAAGCTAAACTCGCTCCTAAAAAATGAATTGAAATACTGTGAAAAGAAAGAAGATAAACCAACTTCCCATTCTGTGCTTAATAATTCCCTCAGAGCATGACATAAATCACAGCAAGATCCTTTTTAACCCACCTCCTAGAGAAATGGAAATAAAAACAAAAATAAACAAATGGGACCTAATGAAACTGTAAAGTTTTGCACAGCAAAAGAAACCATAAACAAGACGAAAAGACAACCCTCAGAATGGGAGAAAATATTTGCAAACGAAGCAACTGACAAAGGATTAATCTCCAAAATATACAAGCAGCTCATGCAGCTTAGTATCAAAAAAACAAACAACCCAATCCAAAAATGGGCAGAAGACCTAAACAGACATTTCTCCAAAGAAGATATACGGATTGCCAACAAATACATGAAAAGATGCTCAACATCATGAATTATCAGAGAAATGCAAATGAAAACTACAATGAAATATCATCTCACAGCAGTCAGAATGGCCATCATCAAAAAATCTACAAACAACAAATGCTGGAGAGGGTGTGGAGAAAAGGGAACCCTCTTGCACTGTTGGTGGGAATGTGAATAGATACAGCCACTATGGAGAACAGTAATGGAGGTTCCTTAAAAAACTACAAATAGAACTACCATACGACCCAGCAATCCCACTACTGGGCATATACCCTGAGAAAACCATAATCCAAAAAGAGTCATGTACCACAATGTTCATTGCAGCTCTATTTACAATAGCCAGGACATGGAAGCAACCTAAGTGTCCATCAACAGACGAATGGGTAAAGAAGATGTGGCACATAGATACAATGGAATATTATCCAGCCATAAAAAGAAACGAAATTGAGTTATTTGTAGTGAGGTGGATGAACCCAGAGATTATCATACTAAGTGAAATTAAGTCAGACAGAGAAAGACAAATATGATATCACTCATGTGGAATCTAATTTTTTAAAAATGATGTAAATGAACTTATTTAACAAAACAGAAACAGGCTCACAGATTTCGAAAACAAATTTATGGTTATCAAAGGGGAAATGTCGGTGGGGGAAGGGATAAATTAGGAGCTTGGGATTAACATACAGACACTACTATATATGAAATAGATAACCAACGAGGACCTACTGTAGAGCACAGGGAACTCTAGTCAATACCCTGTAATGACCTTTATGGGAAAAGAATCTGAAAAAGAATGAATATTTGTATATGTATAACTGAATCTCTATGCTATACACCTGAAATTAATGCAACATTGTAAATCAACTATACTCCAATAAAATTAAAAAAAATAATAACACACACACAAAAAAAATTCCCCCAGAGCTATGTCTCCCCCCTGCCCCTCCTGTGAAGTGGGTCCGTGTTACCAGGTTCTGTCTGGGTACTGGGCACCCCATACGACTGACAAATCAAGCTGTTATCCTGCAGAATAGGGGAGCCAGATCACCTCTATTACGAAGGTGCCCTCAAAGTTTGTTAAAGAATCAGAAACTTGGGCTTCCCTGGTGGTGCAGTGGTTGGGAGTCCGCCTGCCGATGCGGGGAACGCGGGTTCGTGCCCCGGTCCGGGAGGATCCCACATGCCGCGGAGCGGCTGGGCCCGTGAGCCATGGCCGCTGAGCCTGCGCGTCCAGAGCCTGTGCTCCGCAACGGGAGAGGCCACAACAGTGAGAGGCCCGCGTACCCCAAAAAAAAAAAAAAAAAAAAAGAATCAGAGACTTAAGAGGAATGTCTGAGGTCCTTAAGGACCATCTATTTGATTCCAAAAGAGATGGCCCGGTAGGATCTAAGCGGGCGGGGAAGGGCGGGCCTAGCCCCTTGCTCAACTTCAAAGTGTGGTCTGTGACCCAGCAGGTTTGGCATCCAGGTAGGAGCGCAGAATCTCAGTCCCGGAGCACACCTGCTGAATCGCAGTCTGCGCTTTCACAAGACGCCCGGGTAATTCGCATGCACGCTGCAGTGTTTGAGGACGACGCGTCTAGCCCACTTTCCGCGGAACAGTGAAAGGAGAGTTTTGAGCCTTATGAAACTGCAAGGGATGATATAGGACAGGGGTCCCCAGCTCCTGGGCCGCGGACCGGTACCGGTCAGCAGGAGGTGAGCGCGGGCCAGCGAGCGCAGGTTCACCTGCCGCTCCCCATGGCTCGCGTTACCGCCTGAACTACCCCGCACACCCACCGTTGGTGGAAAAATTGTCTTCCACGAAATCGGTCCCTGGTGCCAAAAAGGTTGGGGGCCGCTGCTATAGGAGATTTATACAAGTGCAGGGCACGTGCCTTCCCTTCTACAACATCCCCTGAGAGCACTGGGAATGGCAGAGAAATAGGAAGCCATCCCAGCCTCCTGGGGTGACCCCAGAGGGGACCCGCGCTGCAGGCGCTGTTCAGGCTGTTGCCGTCCTAGCCTGCAGAGGGCCGAGCCAGAGCCTGGGGACCATCTCCTTCCCCTTGGGACAGCTGGAGAGTTTGGGACCCTTGTAGAAAGTGAGGACCCTCCAATGGGGGAAACGGGACCAAAACAGGACCAATGTTGAAAGGTAGCCACGGTGAATTCTGTAAAGAAACACACCTCTGGGGACAATTTCAATTGCCTTGAAGTATGTTGGGCTAAATTATCTTTGCGGACACTAATAAACATATTCCTTAGAGATGCACGGTGACTGTCATGACTCAAAGATGAATATTGGATGAACGAGTTATTAGGGACTGGCCAGACTGCTAACCTCCCAAGCCCAGGGGGCAGTAATTCTCCTTTCTGCCTTCCCATGTCTTCCCCCTTAAGCCTAACTAAGATTTGCGTTAAATATGTACGCAGCTACTGGGAGAGCTTCAGAGTCACCGGCCCCCACCTCACTTAAGGGGATTGACTTGGAGCCATCAGCAGGGGTGGGGAGAGCCTCCCTGCAGAGACAGGAGGAGACATTTACTCAGCCAGGCCTCAGCCCGCAGCCAGGGGTTAGTCTCCTCTAATCCTTGGTCCTGCTGTGGTATTAGTTTCAGTCCTTAGCCCCCAATCTGGTCTCAGGAAACAGTCTTCTGCCCCAAGGACCAAAGGGCTAGGCTTGCCAAACTCCAGGCACAGCTGTGAATACCTTCAATCCCTTCCTCTGGTTTCCAGTCTCCCTGGGAGTGTCAGCCAGACCCCACCTTTCAAGAGCGAGGAAATCTTAACTCTCCCTGGATACTCAGAGCCTGTCCCTGTTGTGACTCCCATCCCCATCCTCTGATCGCCCTAGTTATTAGCATCCCAGGCAACCAGATCACTAGAGGATCAAATGAACACATGGGAACATGAAAGAAAAGGTTTTCTGGGTTCTGCCTTAAGCCCCATACGATACGCCCATTTAACAGTGACCTGGAGACAACAGCCGTGCACACCCACTCTCCCACTCTCTTTCTTTTTTGTTTGTTGTTTGGTTTTTCTTCTTTCACGTATAGCGTGCAGTGAAGTACACAATCTCTAGTATATATCCCGACAGATTTTTACATATATATGCATCCAACTAACCACCATCTGGATCAAAAGTTAAAATATTTCCATCTCCCCCCCCAAGAGGTTCCCTCATGTCCCTTCCTAGTCAATATGCTCCCACACAAAGGTCCCACTGTTCAGACCTGTCACCGTAGGTCAGTCATGCATGGTTTTGAACTTCATACACATAGAATCATTAAGTATGTGCTCTTCTATGTCTAGCTTTTCTTAATCAACATGTTTTGGAAATATAGCCACATGTGTAGCAGTCTTGCATTGTCTTGTGATAGCTGGGTAGCATTCCATCGTGGGAATATACTACAGTGCACCCATTGAAAGGACGTTTAGGTGGTTTTTAGACTTCTGGCTACTATGAATTAATCCTTCTATAAATATCCATGTGTATGTTTTTTGATCACACAATGCTCACTTCTGTCAGGGGCTGAATGCGTAACCAAGATGCGTCTGAGATTGTACTCAATTTACAGGCTCACAAAGTGGCCTGCCCATTTCATGGATGCTGGCAGAAGACACAACACTCCTGGGTCAGAGGTGAAGGGCCACTTCTCACCCACAGCAAGAGCAGCAGGCAGAGTATCTGCATTTTTGCACCAGTTCTTTGAGACCCAATCCCTAAAGGGTAATTAATGCAGAAAGGGACAAGTGATGCCCACACACACAGTAGGGTGTATTACAAATGCTTGGGGAACCCACATTTTTTTATAATGGACAGTAAGCATGCCTGCCTTTAGTTCTGGAGGGAGATACAATATCTGTGTCCCAAGACTGGAAGCAAATCTGCCTTCTGCTAGGGAGACACTAGCTCTGTATCTCAAGGCTGTTCAGTATTACAAACAGCCTTGAAAACATAGTCTGGAACAAAGGACATTCAATGCCTTGCTTACAAGGTGTACAGAAATGCAAGAGCCCAACAGAGAATTGTTTCCCAACAGGTAAATGCCCAGGAGTGGAACTGCTGAGTCAAAGGGGCTGGCCTACATTTAGTTTTAGCAGATACTGCCAAAAAAGGGGTCCCAAAGTGATTGTACCAATTTATACTCCCATTAGCAGCGTCTGAGGTTTCAACTGCTCCACGTCCTTGCCAGCACCTGGTATTGTTGATCTGTTTCATTTAAGCCAAACAGCCGTACTGATCTGTTTCACTATGGCCATGCCTTTGTTTTTTCAGGAACTCTTCCACATGGCAGATGTTTAGATGCTATTTTTTTTTTTTTTTTTTTTTTTTTTTTGCGGTACGCGGGCCTCTCACTGTTGGGGCCTCTCCCGTTGCGGAGCACAGGCTCCGGACGCGCAGGCTCAGCGGCCATGGCTCACGGGCCCAGCCGCTCCGCGGCATGTGGGATCTTCCCGGACCGGGGCACGAACCTGCGTCCCCTGCATCGGCAGGCGGACTCTCAACCACTGCGCCACCAGGAAAGCCCCTAGATGTTATTTATAATGATGGTTCAGATCAACATGAATACTATTGCCTTTACCGAATTTTCATTTGTCAACTACATATTAACAGCCATATGCCAGGTGAGCAGTGGGCAGTGTAGATATGAGGCTCCGGGAAGCAGACACACAGGGCAAACTTCTCTCAGGAAACACATTTTAAAGACAGCAAGTAGGATGTGGTTCCTAAGCAGGGGGAGCTGGTTTTGGGGAAGCACTGCTGTTCAGGCCCGGCCACCATGACGGGCCCGAGGAGACAGGTTTGCTCAGTGGAGGAGAAAGGGGTGCAATGGTGGGAACACGGGAGGGCCAATGACCAGACCTGCTCATAGGATCACCTGAACTTTCTAGCGGGGCTGCACTGACCAAAATGCTAGTAGATGATGATAACAATGATGATGATGAAAATAACAGCAATCAGTTATTGAGTACGTCCTAAGTTCCAGGCACTAAGCTAGGCTCCTTACGTTATTAAATTACTCTGTACACTGCAGCCAGCATCCACTGGCCAGTGATGAGATGAAAAGATTTAGTAAAAGGCTTTCTGCTAGTGAAAACACTGGTCTTGGATGAGAGCTGTCAGGGAGGTTTTAAGAGAGATTTGGAAGGGCTCTGGTGTTTTTATGATTCCATCCAATTCAGTTTCGTGTCTAGAAATTATGTAGGGTGAATTTCCTTTGCTTACATCTCAATTAGCTAGCTATTCAATAACAATAATAACAATAGTGATGACGGTGATAATGATAATAGTAATAACATCTTCTTACTCTGGGCTAGGCATGATACAATGTACTTTGTATTTCATTCAGTCCTTACTTCAACCCTATGAGATATTACAACTCCCATTTTACAGAGGAAGAAACAAGTATGGAGAGGTTAATTAATGAGTCCATGGTCTCACAGCTTTTAGTAGCAAAGCCAGGATTCATACCCCAGTGGGTCTGACTTCAAAAATGTTTTCTTTCTACTCTGCAGCACTGTCTTTCCAACTACGCTTGGTCAAACGACACGCTTCTTACTTTAGGGACAGGCTTATAGGAAGGCCTAATTTGCTAAGGATGATTATTGAGAATTAAGCCTGCCGTTGGAAGATGGATTTGTGTGTGTGAAATGACCTGGTGCTCTGCTCTAGATCTGTGCAGCTCTGGTTTTAGTACATGGATACTAAGTTGACAATCATCCTGGGAAAGTCTGCTACCTCCACGTCTGGGGGCAGACACGGCGTTTCCTGACAGTGAGGCCGTCCTCGGGGAGGAAACCAGAATTCTGAGCAGAGGTCCTAAGCAGACAGAGAGGGACCCCCGGCTTCTTTCACAGCCTTGTCGTCTAGAAGATTTAGAGGAATACAGGTGTGTAGGCGTGAGTTTGTCAGCGCTGGGAGATTTGGAGACAGACTGGGAACCAGGATGAGACAGGCTTGAAAGTCCTAGAGGCCAGGCCTCATATTGACACAATAAGCTAGGCCTGATCGCAAGCACGGGCCCAGGGTCAAAGTCTGGTCAGAGTGAGGTCAGGTTTGTTTGTGCTGCATTTTACTTTGACCGCAAATAAGCAGGTCAAAGATACACCCAGGGTCAGGGACACACGAGTGAACACTGCTCTCCAGTGCCGCCCTAGTGCCCTACAGACACCAGAAGTTCATGGTCTCAGCAGCCACAGGCTATGAGAAATTTGCCAGGTCAGAGTTGGACAAAACTCTGATGGGGAGACCTGGGGGCAGGGGGTGGAGGAAGCGGGGAGTGGGGAGAGTCCCTGTCATATCAACATCCCAGTGACACGTGCACTTTACCCAGGTTCTCTAAGATGGAAAAGTTTAAGACCCAAAGGAATTTATCCATTCTTTCAAAACCAAAAAAACCTACTGAGCTCTTTGAGCTATCAGATAATGTTCTAGAGATACAACGGTGAACACAACCAAATTCCTAGTCCCAAGAAATATACATTGCAGTAGGGAAGACAGACGGTACACAAATAAATATATGACTATATATATATAGTCATATATATGACTACACTATATATACTATAATATAATGTTATAAGTATAGAACTGATAAATACTAGGAAGTGAAATAAAGCAGAGTAAGGGGATTGAGAGGGTTTCTTTAACAGATAAGTGAAGGACAGCCTCAGAGTAGAGGAGCAGAGACATGAATGAAGTGCGAGAGTGAGCCATGTGGGTAGCTGGTGGTGTTCCAAGTAAAGGGAATAGACAGTGCAAAGGCCCTGTGGCAAGTGTGTAGACAGAGTGTTCAAAGAACAGCAAGAGGCCAATGTGCTTAGAGCAGAGTAGCAAAGGGATGCAGGGGGGAAAAGATGAGGTAGAGAGTTAGCTGGGCGTCAGAGGATGTTGGTTCTTTTTCTTTTTTTTTAATTGAAGTATAGTTGACTTACAATGTTGTGCTTGTTTCAGGTGTATAGCAAAGTGATTCAGCAAAGTGATTCGGTTATACATATAAGAATATATATATATATTCGTTTTCAGATTCTTCTCCATTATAGGTTATTACAAGTATTGACTATAGTCCCCTGTGCTATAGGTCCTTACTGTTTATCTATTTTATATATAGTAGTGTGTATCTGTTAATCCCAAACTCTTAATTTATCACTCCTCTTCTCTTTCCCCTTTGGTAACAATAAGTTTGTTTTCTATGTCTGTGAATCTATTTCTGTTTTGAAAATAAGTCCATTTATATCACTCTTTTGGATTCCACATATATGTGATATGATATTGTTCTCTGACTTACTTCACTTAGTATGATAATCTCTAGGTCCATCTATGTTGCTGCAAATGGTATTATTTCATTCTTTTTTTATGACTGATATTCCATTGTGTATATATACCCAAGCTTCTTTATCCATTCACCTGTTGATAGCCATTTAGGCTGCTTCCTTGTCTCGGCTACTGTAGACAATGATGCTATGAACACTGGGGTACATATATCTTTTTGAATTAGAGTTTTCGTCTTTTCTGGATATATGCCCAGGAGTGGGATTGCTGGATCATATGGTAGCTCTATTTTCAGTTTTTTAAGAAACCTCTGTACTGTTCTCCATAGTGGCTACATCAATTTATATTCCCACTAACAGTGTAGGAGGCTGCCCTTTTCTCCACACCCTCTCCAGCATTTATTATTTGTAGACTTTTTGATGATGGCCATTCTGACCGGTGTAAGGTGATACTTCATTGTAGTTTTTTGTTGTTTTGTTGTTGTTTTTTGCGGTACGCGGGCCTCTCACCGTTGTGGCCTCTCCCGTTGTGGAGCACAGGCTCCGGACGCGCAGGCTCAGCAGCCATGGCTCACGGGCCCAGCCGCTCCGCGGCATGTGGGATCCTCCCGGACCGGGGCACGAACCTGTGTCCCCGGCATCGGCAGGCAGACTCCCAACCACTGCGCCACCAGGGAAGCCCTTCATTGTAGTTTTGATTTGCATTTCTGCAATAATTAGTGATGTTGAGCATCTTTTCATGTGCCTATTGGCCATCTGTATGTCTTTTAGAGTATGTTGGTTCTTGATGGCATGGATAGGGAGTTTGTGTTTCACTCTGATACTGATGGAAAACTATTAAAAGATTTTGTGAGAAAAGTTACAGTCTGTATGAGGCCAAGAACGGATGCAGGAAGACTTGTGTATTCATTTCTTAGGGTTGCCATACAAAACTACAAACTTGGTGGCTCAAAATAACAGAAATTTATTTTCACACACTTTTAGAGGCCAAAATGGTAAAAATCAAGTTGTCAGCAGGGCCCTGCTCCCTCTGAAGGCTCGAGGAGAGAATCCTTCCTTGCTCTGGTTCTGGTGGCTCCGGGCATTCTTTGGCTGTAGCAGCATTATTCCACCCTCCACCTCTATCTTCACATGGTCTTCTCGTCTGTGTCTGTGTCTTCTCCTCTTCTGTCTCTTCTAAGAACACTTGTCATTGGATTTGGGGCCTACCTGGATAATCCAGGGCGATCTCATCTTGAAATCCTTAATTTATCTAGATCTACAGAGACCGTTTTCTCAAATAAAGTCACATTCTCAATTCCAGGGGTTATCATGTGGACACCTTTTGGAGGCCACCTTTCAACCCACTACCTCTAGTCAGGAGGCTATCACAGTAGCCCAGAAAGGCGGTAAGGGTGACTTGCCTTAGAGTGGTGGCAGGCAGATGGTGAGAAGTGGTTGGATTGTATTAGGGTGACAGCTCAATGGAGAGGATTCACTCGTTCATCATCTCCACAAATATTTCTCGGGTTCCTACCATGTTCCAAGCACTGCCGGCACTGAGGATACAGCACGGAAGAAACAGATGCAACACTCAACCACCTGAGCTCACATCACGGTCCAGCAGCAAAACACGTGAGTGTGCTGTGTCATAAAGGAACATGCAGCAGACAGAGCAGCCCTAGTCAGTACAGAACATGGAAGGAGGAATACAACTTAGCCAGGCCAAAGGGTACCCCGGGGGTGGGAGATGGGGAGGGTTGACAGCCCTGGTGGAGAGAGCTGAATTTGTGGAGTTCCTGGTCACAATGTCTTTAAGGAACCAGACAAACAAGGGTGGCATGTGGCCTTGGGGCAGCCTGGCCATCAGAATGTCTCAGACCACCCAGGACATACCGCTGTCCACTCGTAGCCTGCCAACACATCTGCTTCTGAAGTTTGCGTTTGCATGTGTAACCATTTTAGCAACGCACCCCCTCCCTAACTTTATGGCCCCGGATCCTACCATAGCGGCACCAGGTACACGAGCAAAATTGTTGCCCACAACCCGAGGTCATCCAGATCAGGTGAGACTGCTCCCAGCACGCTACGTACACCACCCTTGAGTCACCCCCAGGGTCCTCAAGTAATCCTACCCAGATCCCTGCAGCTAATGGGTCTTCAGCTAACCAAATCCTAACCTTTAAATTGCTCACACAGACCCTGGGTTTCACTTGCCAGCTGCAGACATAAAAGTCTGACTACTCAAGAAGTTGCTTTTCAGGAAAGGTCTTTCATCGGCGAGATTCACAAAACTCATTAGCATCTCAAAACCTCGCAGATAAAAGGCAGAGTCAAAGAATAAATGGAAATGAGCAGGATTCCTCTGCTGTGTGGTTTGACTACAGGCCCGCCCCTAATGTTTGCGGGGCTCTAGGCAAAAGTGAAGGCGGAAGCCCACACACTGCATGTCTAAACACTTAAAAGATCAAGGTAAGAGACACTTAAAATATGGCGTACCCTCCTACTTTAATAATTAACCCTTCATAACGATCTGGATGGCCACAGCCCCCGTCCGCAACCCGTCTCACTTTCTTCCTAATGAGGCTTCATGCTGCACTGAAATGAGTCCCAGGCAAAGGCAAGTGGACACCCTAGCCCACACATCCAAGCCCCAAATAGTCCCCCATGGGCCACACCTCATGTCTAACGGTCCGCCTTCGGGATAATGGATCCCAGAAATAGCACAGGCTCCCAGAGGCTGACTCAGAGCCACTGGGTAGGGAATTCCAGATCCCAGTTATCTGGAGTATGGTCTGGAAGGGCCAGTTCAGGGCACTGGGTGGGCACAACCCATTAGTCCCCCCACCTTATGGGGAAGGGGAAAACTGGGGGAGGGCCCATAATCTTTGGTTGGATTGAAGTTACTTCCTGCTGATTGTTAACAGAAACTGGAAGTATGGGGGCATCCAACCTTTAGTTAGGTCACTGGTCCTGCCGGAGTGCCAGAGGGGAAAGCGGGTCTAGACCAATCGAAGAGGGTTAGATTAAGACAATCCAAGACAGTCTGCTGGACAGTCTGCTGTTTGTCCTTCCCAAACAAACTGTAAGAAACAATCTGCTATTGATAAAGGGGATGCCTAGGGCTCCGAATAATCTCTATACAAAGTAAAAGCAAAGAAAGTCCCTCGCTGGCATGAGAAGTTCCTCCTTCGAGGCTGTTATTTGACTCTCCATGATGGCAGCTGGGTACATTTCAGTGTCCTGCCCCTGGTCAGGTCCCACTGTCCCATCACTGTCAGGTTCTGGGTGAGGAGCCACCAGGAGACCTACCTGAGAAGCCAACAGCTATGGCCTCCCGTGCACGTGCGCACACATACACGTACACACACCACGCCACACGTATGTCTACAGGAAGGAAGGGTAGAGAACAGAGCCCCTGACTGAAGACGAGCAGCCTTTCCATGGATATAGTGCAGGACACGGTTCCATTTATGAATCGTTCATTCATTCATTCAAGCAACAAATACTCAGGGAGATTCTAGTAGATGCCAGACACTGCACGGTGCTGGCATTGCCCATCACGGGGCTAAGCACTGAGCAAACTAAACCCTGTCCCTGCGCTCTGACTTCCAACCTAGCTAAGAAGAGAAAGCCACGCACTAGTGATTTTCAAAACGAGTTGAAATTAAAAAATGAATTGTACGGACAGATCTTGACCACTGCTTGACTTCTCAGGTCAGGGAGGGAGGCAGCATCCCCATCTCACAGGGGCTGATGGTCTCAAAGTGACAATACCAGTTGGGACCATGATGGAGGCATGCTGGGCAGTCATGGGCCAGGATCTAGGAACTAAAGAAAGGCCTGGGGTGCTTGAGGACTGAGTCATATTTTTTGTTTTCACAATGTCGTCCACACATTTCTTCCCAGCCTCTCACAGAGCCAGGGTCTGAATTTATAAGACGACCAGCTGAGTCACGAGCCTTTTGAGACCATAGGACCGGTGCCGGTGTAGACATCTGTATGAACCCCTTTCATTGTTTTTCACCCATGGACCTTGGGTTCTAAAAATTTGATCCACCCACATTTTTATCTTCCTCTTTTCACAGTAATAACTCATTTTCCTCTTTTTTATTTCTGGCATATAACGCTCAGGACTCAAGGCTTCTGTGTGTTTGCTAACAAGTGTCTCCTTGCTCAATTTACATAATTTTAATTGCCAGTGAGGAAAGTTTGTATGCAGTGATCTACCAGGAGCAAGATTCTGATACTCTTAGAGATGGTACCAGACCACGGTAAGTCCTTGACTCAGTGGCCAGAGGCAGGAATAGTCAGGGAACAAGCTCCCGGGCTCGTCCCTAAAGTGTGGAATTCCTCTGAAGTGTTTTAAACAATCTTCGTAGCTTGAAAACCAGGAATTTCATCAAGGAGAGTCCATTTCTAGCATCTACTATGCTGAGTAACAAACTCCTAATTTCACCAATGGAAACCTCTGTGGAAATGGTAATTAGCAGCATCTGGTGTGGATCAGAAATACGGGAACTAATTGAAGTAACTGTAGTCGTTATCTCTGGAGTCTGGTCTTTCGGATAAAATGTTAGGTGATCACCTTGAAGTGAGAATTCCTGATTAGGGAATTGACAGCCCCTGGAGTGTAGGTTAAAAATGTACACATTCCTATCACATTCTCTCTATGAAAGCCTTTTAAAGAAAATTACAGACATTATCATGCTGCCCACACGAAGCTCTCATTCATTCTGTGTTCTAAGTATAACCGTCTGGGGGGAAAGGAGCATGAGACACATTTTCTAAGGAAGACAGTCTATCCCAGGCAATAAAAGCCCCTTTGTTGTTTTCTATCTCCGTGTAACTTATTTCTCAACTGTTTGGTGGAAGCTTTCCAGAGTCCTCCTGGGTTTCATATGCACGTGCACAGTCATGCTAGGTTTTGCGGAAGAGGGGTGGAGAGGTGGGTGTCCCAGGAAAATGGAATGTGGAACACTAAACCTTCAGCCTTGACCGTCCTTCTGAGAAACGGAGGGGATTTTTAAAGACTACAGAGTGGGACCTGGAGCAGGTACAGATACTCACCCTTCTCTGCAGACCCGATTCCCAACTAGGTTCCAGCCAGCCTCCCTTCTTTTTTTTTTTTAGCATCTTTATTGGAGTATAATTGCTTTACAATGGTGTGTTAGTTTCTGCTGTATAGTTAAAGTGGTTCAGCTATATGTATACATATATCCCCATATCTCCTCCCTCTTGCGTCTCCCTCCCACCCTCCCTATCCCACCCCTCTAGGTGGTCACAAAGCACGGAGCTGATCTCCCTGTGCTATGCGGCTGCTTCCCACTAGCTATCAATTTTACATTTGGTAGGGTATATATGTCAGTGCCACTCTCTCACTTCGTCCCAGCTTACCCTTCCCCCTCCCCATGGCCTCAAGTCCATTCTCTCGTAGGTCTGTGTCTTTATTCCTGTCCTGCCCCTAGGTTCTTCAAAAACCTTTTTTTTTTTAGATTCCATATATATGTGTTGGCATATGGTATTTGTTTTTCTCTTTCTGACTTACTTCACTCTGTATGACAGTCTCTAGGTCTATCCACCTCACTACAAATAACTCAATTTCATTTCTTTTTATGGCTGAGTAATATTGCATTGTATATATGTGCCACATCTTCTTTAGCCATTCATCTGTTGATGGACACTTAGGTTGCTTCCATGTCCTGGCTATTGTAAATAGAGCTGCAATGAACATTGTGGTACATGACTCTTTTTGAATTATGGTTTTCTCAGGGTATATGCCCAGTAGTGGGATTGCTGGGTCGTATCAGCCTCCCTTCTTTGCAGACCTGATTCCCAACTAAGTTCCATCCTTGACTTTATCCCAATGTTCTGATACCTGCCCTGAAATGTTACTCCTCCCCGCTCTTCTCTCCTGTGTGTGAGATACATCGATAGCATCGCTGCCTTTCCCCTTCCCCCCTGTACTGAAAGCTTCACTTCATTAATTCTCACAAATAAGGGCATGAGCAAACTCAAAGCACATGCCTGTCGTCATTTTTTTAGAGCATTTATTCTTTTTGATGTGGACCATGTTTAAAGTCTTCATTGAATTTGTTACAGTACTGCTTCTATTTTATGTTTTGGTTTTTTGGCTGCAAGGCATGTGGGATCTTAGCTCCCCGACCAGGGGTCGAACCCACACCCCCTGCATTGGAAGGAGAAGTCTTAACCACTGGACCACCAGGGAAGTCCCGCACATGCCTGTCATTTGAAATTGGGTGCAAAACATCTGCCTTCAGCTGAAATGCATTAATTAGCATGGCTCGGTTCCTGGAATCAAGTGGAAGGAGAGAGCAGTTCTCCAAATGAGCTCACTGACCAGAGGGAACAGATGCTGGAGAAAGGGTCACGTGGTTTTCCAGGGGCAGGTTTCCTCTTTGGGTGCCAGGATATGTAGGGATAGCCATTACCAACCATGGGAGTGTGGCTGATGAAATTAAGGAAGGCATTTTTAAATTCAATTACACCCTCAGTGGAAATGCTCTCACTAATGCTTGGGGAGAGAATTATACCCAGTCCATAAAGCCTAACATTTCTAAACCCAATTTTGCGAATTATTCTAAAGGTTGATTCAAGGTCTCTCTTCCAAATGGGAAGTTAAATATGGCCAATGGAAGGAAGACATCCGCAGACTGACTGAGGGGTTTATCAGCCTGTAAGAGTTTTAATTAATGTAATCACTAATGTTGCATTAACAGTTTAGTGAAGGAAAGTAATTACTCACACATCCGCTGTATCAGATGGGAAGATTAGAATTCATTTTCCAAAACGATTAGCATTTTGCCAATTAAAAGAATCCCTTCTCCCTGCCAGCAGCCCTGTGACCTCGCTCAGCCGAAGATCATTTAAATGAAACATATTTTGCATCAGAAGATAGAGCAGGAGAAATGGAGAATTAAGGCTGTGTTTATTCCTAGCGCCTTCTCAGGGCACAGCAAGCGCAGGGGTCTCCGTGGTTGACAATGTCTCGCTTTATTTGCATAGTCAGTCACTTTGGATTATACCACTGGCTGCTCTGTTACCCTGCAGCAATTAAACAACGGAAAGGCCAGTGGAAGACGAGGCCAAAAGGAAGCAAGGGGAGAGTCTGGGTGGAATGGCCAAGCCTAGGGTCCAGTGGTTGGACAAGTGCCAGGACTCACTGTTGCCCCATCCTGAGTGACAGCTGGAACCGGCTCTGTTGGTGTGCTTGGGCCATCATGCTGCCCACAGGGGCTCCCTAAAGTGTGAAGCTGTGTCCCTTGAGCCCTCCTACGGATGGCCCCTGAGTGTTGGGTGTCATCTCTGTGCCAAGACTTTGGCAATACGGTCCGACAGCTCTCCAGCCTCCCTCCTCACCATCTCTGGCAGATCCTCTAGTGACAGCCACTTGGAACTTTTCATTTCTTAAAAATCCCATAGTTGGGGCTTCCCTGGTAGCACAGTGGTTGAGAGTCCGCCTGCCAATGCAGGGGACACGGGTTCGTGCCCCGGTCCGGGAAGATCCCACATGCCGCGGAGCGGCTGGGCCCGTGAGCCATGGCCGCTGAGCCTGCGCATCCGGAGCCTGTGCTCCGCAACGGGAGAGGCCGCAACGGTGAGAGGCCCGTGTACTGCAAAAACAAAAAAAAAGAAAGAAAAGAATCCCATGGTCTTTCAGATCCAGCTCCTTGGAACCTGTTATTCACCCCATCAGCAAACCTTTTGCCTACTTTGTTAGAGCATCACCCTTCCTGCTTCGCCCAGGGTAAATGGCACTGGGCACTGACTAGAATAGCTACGGCCCCCACTTTGCACACTCAGAGCCCCTCCAGTCCTGCACTTTTGCATTGTGTTATATTATACGAATCACGGTGAGCTACTGAGACAGGAACTGGGATCGTACTCTGCTCAGTATTCTCAGCCTGTGCTGAGGCGGTGCACGTGTCAGCTGCTGTATCCATTCTTGTCGAACGGCTTAATGATCGTGGGCATATATTAGCCCTCCCTGCCTCCCCCCGTCAGCCTCATCGAAGGTCAGCCTAGGAGGCCCAGACTGGTCGGATCAGCTAACATCACAAAGGAGGGAACTGAGACATTTGCATACAGGTGGGCATTCCCTGTTCACATGTGCTCCTCACTGGTGAAGCGCTGTTTCCAACGGGGGCTGACCCTCACTGAGTGCACCGCCTGGGCTTCCTTCTGCTATGTCTCTGACTGCGTTTAGCCAATGGGAGGCATGGCGGGAGACTGGAGTCGGGGAAGAACGGGAGGTTGAGGTGTTTCTTCCTCATGCCCTCCTTACTTTGGTTTCACATCTCTGATACTAGCTGCACAGAACAGGATGGAGAAGACGGAAGATGCATCTGCAGAAGGGCAGAGAATAGCCCAGAGGCCATTTCTGAGATGGGAATTTCAGGATATTCCATCATCATGCATTGGCATGGGACAGGAGGCCCCAGTCAAGTGCTATGTTGGGGTCTCCAGACCCTTCCGGTGGCCTGTGTTCAGCCCAGAGTGCTGCCCAGGTGCGAGGGTCAGCTGACCAGTACCAAGGCAGGCAGCCATGGACCGAGGGGGAAGGCCACCGAAACGCTTCATCCCAAACCGTGTCCAAATGGAAATACCTTACTGATGTAATACTTGATGTGGTTATTAAAGCTGTTTGACAGGCACCGTTTCATTTGATCCCCTGACAACCCTATGAAATAAATATTTTGCTGATGGGGCAACTGACTTAATCAAGGCTGCTGGACAAGTAAACGGTGGAACAGACCAAAGTTGGCCAACATCCAGCTGGTGATCTTCCCAGGCTATGATCCATACCACCTTTAACTGATCTGGGCTCCATTCCCATCTGCACCCCTTATAAGCTGTGTGACCCTGGGCAAGTGACTCAACCTCTCTGTGTCCGTTCCTTCATCTAGAAGACACACATAACATGTTTCTCTCGTGACTGCTGTGACCTAAATGAGGGTGGGGGGCTTCTCAGAGGCTGGGAGAGGGGACAGCATTTGAGGCTTTCCATGAGAAGCCAACACCAGGTCCTCTTGAGCGAAACAGAAGAGGCTGATCTTCTGCTGGGCCTGTTGGGAGGACCTGGGAGGAGTCCTTGCATCTGGCTGGTGGAGTGTATGAGCCTGGGCTACTTGTACAATCCCAAGGGATCCTAGGAATTGGCCCCCCTCCTTCACCGGTTGACTAAATGATAATCAGCCACCAGCAGGCAGGTAGGAACTAAGCCAGATTTAACTTTTTTTAAAAGTAAGAAAATTGATCTTTTCTGTGAGAAATTAAATAACGACACAAAAAATATCTACTTTCCACAGTGCCTAACACTTAGTAGACGCTACCTACTAGTTAATTCCCTTCCCCGTATTTAACACTAAAGGCTGAGTCAGTCTCATCACTAGCAGGATTCTGCAACACAGCCTTTCCATCAAGGGGAAGACACTGTCCCCCTTGGGACAGGTGGCTTGGCGGGTGTGCAGGATGGGTGATGACAGGCTGCCCAGTAGCTGCCGCGCAGGAGCTACTGGAAGGGCCCTGTAGCTCACCCTCCAGGTCAGCTGGGCTCCCGGCGGAGGAGAGAGCGGGGGCGGACAACTCCAGAACAGAGCTAGTCGGGCCCCCAGTGCGTGTGTATGTGTCCCTGGGTGCTCTAAAGAAAGGGAAGCTCGCCAGGCCTCCACTCTCAGCCACTCTCTGAGCCCGAGGAGATGGCCCTAACAGCGATGAGTGTGAAAGACAGACCATCACCCATCACCCTGGTCCTCTACATGCTGGCAAGGAACTGAAGCGAGGCAAGTGCCCAAAGGCACCCGAAGTCCAGAGGGGCTTGGAGAGCGAACCCGAGGGCAGCCCAGAGAAGGCTGCCACTGCAGACCGGCCACCTCCCCTGCACAGCCCAGATCCCACAGACTAATTAAAGAAAAAAACCCTCAAAGAATGGGGGAGGGAGCTGGAGGTGGGATTATCGAGGGGAGGGCAGTTGCTGTGTTCAGAGTCATGAGGCGTGAAAATGAATCCCATCTTTCACTTCCCAGCTTTGTAACCTTGGGCACGTGACTACTGAAGCCTGTTTCTTCAACTGAAAAACAGGAATCACAGTCCTTGCGCCAGGGAGGAGCCTTTTCCAAACCGTAACTAATTAGATACGCACTAATGTCTGTACCACCTACACCGAGAAACGCAGTGTTGATTTTGCTCACAGCTGTATATCTAGGGTCCGGTCGTGGCAGGTGCTCAGTAAATGCTTACTGATCCCTGATCAGAAAGTGTTGTCACAGCTCCTGATGTTTTGAGGGCATTGGTGGGCACGTTGTCGTGAAGAACAAAAGGTCGAGAGAGTCTCAGGGTGGAAGCTGCCTAGTGGCGAGTCCCTGGCAAGTTGCTCTGGAACAGTGAGCCTAACGCAGGACAGAAGTGTGCCTGGTGGGCCAAAGTCCCAGGAGTCATAGCTCAGGCTCCCTCCCTGGGGACTGTGGTCCAGCTGCACACAAACAGCTCGGGGATCCATGGTTGCCTTACTACCCAGAAGGGCACCGCAGATAGCACAACCCCTGGCAGCACTGGAAGGACAAATAGGTATTTACCAAAATTTTGTTCTAAAAATAATAGTAATGATAAAATAGAGGGGAAAAAATCCATTGACTTCCAGTCCCTTCACAAAAATATCAACAGTATCAAAAAAGCACAAAAAAAATTGATTTCTTTGTTCTTTATGACTAATGACCATCAATGCAAGTTATTTGAAGGGTAAAACTGCCTGAGTATCTAATTGAAGAATCAGAAAGGCAGAAAGATTGCATTTTCTTGGATGAGTTTTCAGAATCTCAACCACCCAAGGCATCCACCGTGTCCCTCATTGTTTTAAAGTTTTGTTTTCTTTTTTCTTTTTTTTTTTTTTTTTGCAGTATGCGGGGCCTCTCACTGTTGTGGCCTCTCCCGTTGCGGAGCACAGGCTCCGGACGCACAAGCTCAGCGGCTATGGGTCACAGGCCCAGCCGCTCCGCAGCATGTGGGATCTTCCCGGACCGGGGCACGAACCCGCGTCCCCTGCATCGGCAGGCGGACTCTCAACCACTGCGCCACCAGGAAAGCCCTGTTTTCTTTTTTAAATATACTAATACGTTTGGAAAATCTCTTCTTGCAGGAGGAATCTCTTGAAGAAGCTTCTATTTCCGATTGGGTAAATTTACATTCTATACTGAAATGAAATGACTTGGAGAAGACTTCAGCATCTAAATCTGGCAAAACATTCAAAACAATGAATTCTGTCTCATTAAAATATTTGTCAAAGCAGGTAATAACAAGTGTTGGCAAGGACGTGGAGAAATTGGAACTCTCTTAGATGCCTGATGGGGATGTAGAACGGAGCTGCCATTTTGGAAAACAGTCTGGCAGGTCTCATTTTTTTAAGAAATAGAGCTTTCTCTACCGGTAAGGGAGAGTCTGCTTTCCACATTCTGAACACCGGGGGAGTCTCAGCCAGGCTGAGAGACTGATCTCACCGCCACTAACGTTCTTCTCTTTCGCCTACAGTATGTGTCCGGCCGATGCGCCGTCACCCAGAGCGCCCCGGAGCCCGGCAGCTTCCCCCCTCACCTCCTCCCCCCACTCCTCCGCCACCACGCCCGCCAGCCCCACCTCCGCCACCACGCCCGCCCTCACCACCACCCCCCGCACCAGGAGGCGGGGCTACACGCTGCCCAGGTGACGCCCTGCACCTGCCCCTTGTTCTCCTGCCAGTGGGAAGGCCACCTGGAGGTGGTGGTGCCCCACCTGCGGCAGATGCACAGGGTGGACATCCTCCAGGGAGCCGAGATCGTCTTCCTGGCCACGGACATGCACCTCCCGGCACCGGCCGACTGGATCATCGTGCACTCCTGCCTCGGCCACCACTTTCTGCTGGTGCTTAGAAAACGGGAGAGGCATGCAGGGCACCCCCAGTTCTTCGCCACCATGATGCTCATCGGGACCCCCACCCAGGCCGACTGCTTCACCTACCGCCTGGAGCTCAACAGAAACCACCGGCGTCTCAAGTGGGAGGCCACCCCCAGGTCTGTGCTGGAGTGCGTGGACTCGGTGATCACTGACGGGGACTGCCTCGTCCTCAACACCTCGCTGGCCCAGCTCTTCTCCGACAACGGCAGCCTTGCCATCGGGATTGCCATCACTGCGGCGACGGAGGTCTGCTCCTCGGAAGCTGAGATGTGAAGCAGAGGCCCCGGACGGTCACGTGCAGTCCCCGCTTCCCCGAGGAACTCTGCCTGGGCCCTTGGATCTCAGAAGGCCAGGACTCCAGGCTCCTTTCTATCCTTCTCCCTCCTTCTCTCCTTCCTTCCTTTCTTTTTTTGTCTCAGGTACTTTGTGGTATTTGGTATTCGTCTGCCATGGGCATTATATTACGTAAACATCTTGTGATTCAAGATCTGGGTGTGAGGTTTGTCCTGATTTGTTGGTATAGTTTTATAGAACACTTTTAATCGGATTCAGTCAGAATGGTGATTTCTCGCCACCGTCTCCTTGCAATTCCCTTCTCCGCTGCTTCTAAATTGAGCAAAAGTCACCAAGGTCACAAAGCAGACTCTTGGGGTTGAAAGGAGACAGTGTCCAAATCATTTCTTCCTTCTCTTTTTAATCTATTTCAGAGTGAGCTAACTCTGAAATGCGTGCCGACAGCAGATTAGGGAACGGGACCTGGCCAGCTCGGAGGTATGTATTTCAGACCAACCAGACGCAAGTCTGCCACCTTCCCAGGAACCTCAGGGGCCACGCTGCCTGGACACAAGGAGATGGCGTCTCCTCCGAAGGCCAGGGCGCCGGACTGCAGGCGTCACCACGCCATGTGTCCTCTGGCTTGATCCCGGGGCTGGGGGGAACGGGCAGAGGTTGAACCCTCTTTTGCCAGGCTGTTATGAGCTTGCTGTCAGCCCGGGCCATCTTTTCCTGCTCCGAAATCAAAGGCCTCAAGGGTTTGGTGCTTTCTTGAAAATCTCTTTGCCGTCTGTTGAGCAATTCATAGAAAAGGATGGGCAAGATGCAGGGGAAGAGAAGCAGTGGAAAAAGCGAAGGATAAAATGAATCTCCCACCTCTGGGAGGGCGTTCTCTCCTGAGAGAGCTTTATTATCAAGTTATAAAATCCACCAATCCTTTCCCTGGGGTGGAGCACGTTTGTATCAGGCAAAGAGCCCTCTGTGCCCTTGACAGTTCATAAGCAGAACCACGATTCGGCATCAAACACAAGGAACTTGAAGGGTGCGACCAGGTCCTCTGACCTGAAGGGCTGTCCCCATCACTCAGACAGCTGAGAGGGTCCTCTTTCCTTCCCTTACTTCTAAAACGCTCCGAGGGCCCCGTTCAGCACACACACGCTATCACTGGTCAGTATGCGTCCAGCGCCCCGTTGCAGTATGAATGGAGAGGCCACGAAAATCCATACTGCCTCCAGGTAGATGGCCTTCTCTCATTCGGCTGTCAGAACACTTTGCCAACCTCTTCTTGTGGAAGTCTCTCGTGTTTTTGAAGAAAGTAAGCATGTTCAGTGGAAGCTTCTGATGGAAGCTGAATACCTGTAAGCCTTCCCAGTAGGCCCTCTTCCCCCTCCTTTTGGTCATTTTTGTTCTCCCCTCGGCCAATCCCTGGTTGCAGCAGCTACACGGGGCCCCCAAACCCCACACGACGCTCACCAGTGGACCCTTCACCAAGCAGACGTTGCTCTCGGCCCCGTTCCCTCCCCTGGCCATCTCGGCTGGGTCCTGGCAGGCCTCCCAGTGAGGATTTAGTTTCGGGCAGCTTTTGCCCTGAATGGCCATCAGCAATCTTTTCTCTGCCAAAAATAATTGATCCAGAAACACAACACCCTTCCCCCCAACAACTGGGTAATCCTGCAGCCACCTGTGCTGCCAACCTGCGGCTCCAGCTCTGCAAGGGCAGGGTCGGTCGATAGAGGAGCTCGGAACGCAGCCCCCTCTAGTTATACAGTAACCACTGGGGCCTGGGATCTGAGGTTTTGTTCTCTAAGAGCCCTAAGGAGACCAATAAACATCGTGTCACTGATTGAGGCAAACGCCAGGGGCGCAGTCCCAAGGAAAGAGTTGTAAGCTCCTTTCTCTTAGTGCTGTCAGAACGTCCCACAGGGCACCAGCATCCCCCACCCAGAACCGCACCGCCGGCCTGGGAACAAGCTGAGGCTGGCTGGTCCATGTGAGGAGAGACTGGCTCCTTACTTTACCCCCAGGCCCTTCCCCAGAACCTAAGACCTCCTTGGCTATAAGTCTGATGCCTCCAGAGGCTGCATTCCTTCCATGGTTCCTGATTCTCCACCACTTGGAAAACATTTGTGTAGCGTCACAGGTGCCCCAGATAAACAAACAAACCAAACCTCGTTAAGAGTATAATTACCATCCACGGGGCCTTAGGGCTCGTGCCAACGCCACCTCTGCCTTCCTGTGGCGCCAAGTGAGGAGAGCCTGACCGAGAATAACTTCAGGCTATTAGTAGTGCACACAGGGCTGTATTATGAATAAGTGATCCCAGGTCGGAAGGGATATGTTTGGTTCCTAGAAACCTTTAGATTACAGGGTAGAGGTGTGTTATTTTCATCCATCTGTGGTGCTCCCAAGAAGCCCTTCCTCTCTATAGCCATGTGTGAAGAATTGAAGGAAAAGGAGCAACGTGGAAACAAGGCACAGGGATTAGAAAATGGCACCAGCAAAGTGTGCTGTGTTGAGCTTCACAGTCACAAAGGGTTCCCTCATTTGAGACTCAGGAGAATCCTCGTCAGCGTCCTCCGTATACGAAAAACACAGAAGTTCAGAGACACGAAACGACCTTCCCAAAGTCACACACCAAGTGTGCTGGGACCACAGCTTGAACCTGGCCCACCGACTGCAAACTTGGTGTTCTGGCCAGAGGAAGACGAACACAGAGTAGTCAGCACGTTCCCACCGCGTCAGTGGACTGGGGTCCCGAGGGTCCACTGGGTCTTGGTTCGGGAAGCAGGGAGAGTCTGAAGTAGCTTTGCTTTGAGAGGCATCTCAGCTCGAAGAACTGGTCAACCTGGAAGCAGGGGGAGGGGTGGGGGGCAGGGGAACCAAGGAGTGGGGTCTTCAGTGGCCTCAGGCCCCTTCCTGTATCACATCGCCCGCTGCAGGTTCCTCCTTTTTAGGTTCCCAGGAGTCCGCTCAACACAGAGTCCTGGGATCTGACTGCCTCATGCCCACCCAGATGCCGACTTGATACCCACCCTCTGAGGAGTACAGTCAGCCCTCTCTGTCTGCAGGGGGTTGGGTCCTCGATACGCCCCACACCCCCACCCCTGGATAGCAAAATCCACGGATGCTCGAGTTCCTTATACAAAATGCCATAGTACAATCGAAACCCACAGATGCACAGGGCCAACTGCATTTGCATTTAAAAAGTAGGCCTAGGGATATATGTGAAAAGAATCTTAAAAAAGAGTGGATATATGTATATGTATACCAGATTCACTCTGCTGAACACCTACACAACATTGTAAATCAACTATACCCCAATACAAATTACAATTAAAAAAAAAAAGTAGGCCTCGGGAGACGGCAGCCCTTAACAGCAAGAAATGAGTTACCAGCATTTGAACTTGAGGCAGGAGGTGTGAAGAGAAGGTCATTCCTGCCCTTGAGGCTGAGCCTGCATAAATGGTCAGTGCAGAATGGAAGTCAGGCCAGGCAAAGAAGATTGCCTTTAATTATCCTTCTCTCCATGTACCTGCAGCTGGGATAGACCCCATCACTACCTGTGGCTATCGTGGACCTTTAAGAAACGGATCAGGTTAATAATAATAATAGTACTCATGGCTACCACTTATTGAGGGTTTACTATGTAACCTAGTGAGCTAAGTACTTTGAGCATATTATCTCATTTAATCCCCATAACAACCTTATGAAGCAGGTACCATTATTTCACCCATGAAGAAACTTAAGCTAAGAGGGATTAGACACTTTTAAGGTCACACAGTAGCAAATGGTACAGCTGGGTCTGGAATTTAGCGTGTCTTGCTCCAAAGTCCAGGCTTCAGACCAATACCAACTATGTCATTTCTAGAAATTCATGGACCCAAGGCTCAGAAGGACCAGTCATAAATTCTGAATGGCACAGAGGCCTTTTAGTAGAGTTGATTAAATGTGCCCTTTCATTTCTTCCCTTTCTCCCTCTTTTCCCAGACCAAGACAGAACGGTGTGCTACAGCTGGCTTGTGTAACAGTTGTTAAATTTTTTAGGAATTTTACAAACTGTTAAGCACAGCCACTATCAAAAATTAAATTATATAAATTTACAATTAAATAAGTTCTATTAAAAAGAAGGTAATAAATACTCAAAACTCATCACTTCCTAATTATTTCAGTACTCTTATTTTCCATGCTTTCAAGATTATTTACCTTGATCACATGTGTGTGGTGAACATACTATATAATGATGCGCTACCAACCCCATGTTTGGTGACATCATGGTAACTGCTTGAAACTGGCCACGGTGGCAGTGTTCACCCTATGGAAACTGTCAATGCTATAAGCCAGGGTGTTTCCCACTTGGAGAACTAGCTGTGAAAACCTTTACCAGCACACCACTGCCTGGACAGTTCTGGTGCACATGGCAGGGTGGGGAGAGGGGACTTTGGAAGGAGAAACAAGATCCTGGTGGCCACGCTGACAGGGATAGAGATAACAGCCAAGCTAGCCAAATAGCAAATTTTCGGGAAAACACAAACTGTTCCGGAGAAGGGGGTCTGACGCCTCTAAGCAACTTCAAGGGCACTCCCTGCCCTATTCCAGATCCTTCCCTATTGCTGTTAGTGTGGGAAGTTCTATCTGATGACTTTCATGGAAAAATTATGGTTCCACAAAACCAACCTACTGCAATCCCAATCCCAAAAGTAGGACCAAACTCTACAAAATTAGAATCTCCCATTGCTTGTTCTTATAGGTCATTTTTCTTACCTCTGTATATAGAGCAAAACCTAAAGAAATATTTTACTTTGCAATTAGAGATTGGAAATATCCAACATCTGAGAATGACACAGTGGGCGGTAGTTGCAAACATCACATAAAATGTATGACCACAGAAATAGGACCCTCACATCCTCAAAGCTGAAGGACAAAAAAAGGAACAGATCAGGGGATGTTACATGAAGAACAGAGCCTAGCGCTAATCTGGCCACTTCACTGCAACCCAACAAGGAGCCTGTTCACAATCCATAGTCTACCCAGACCGATACTCTTTCCAGATTAAGGGTGTGGTTCCCACTAGGATAAAAGTCACAAGGAACTCCAGGCTGAGTGCCCTGTAGCAGGCAGAATCTCCAAGGTCAATAGTGAATCAGTTACTCTGATCCCAGTGGCTTCAACGTAAGTGAAAGAAGTGAGGCTTGTTGAAGCCTCCACTTGGATGCAATTTCTGGTGGAAGGGGAAGGGACTGTGGACTGGACATCAAAGACGTATGCTTCGATTAAAGTTCAGCTACAAATAGCATCAAGAGTAGAGTCTCCTAGTAGATTGTTAGACCTTCAGATTATTTGTTCTGAAGATTTCCTTTAAGGATTGGTGAGCTCTCTAGTGTATTAACCTGGACAATGGCCAGCCAAGAAAAACTTCACTAAAAAGAGATCCAAGAAATCTGTCGTAGATAAGCGTTGATTTGTTTCCCCCAAATCAGATTATCACATGGGTTACCTACATGGGTTAGGGTTTGTGTTTTCCAATATTGTATGAAAATATTTAACCTTGAGTACTGTACTATAAACACTCCCCTCCCCTTTTTAACCTTTTCTTAGGGTATTGAGATGAGACAGAGAAAGGAAATTGAGAATCACTTTACTTGATCTGAATTGATGTATATATAATTTTCTAGGCTTTCTTATGATGTTAAAGACAAGAAGCAGTAGCAGATTTAGAATTCTACTTTCTCTCTACTCTGTCTCCCATGAAAAATGTCATTAAATTGCATTTGATATTGTTTCCTCGAACCTTTGGAGTTGTTTGTTGTTGTTGGGATTTTTCTTCTCTCCATAGGCTACTGTGCGACATGAGGGAATAGAAATGAAACGCGATACCCGACAGTGCAATTATCAGAAATTCACCAGCTGCCACGTTTGACTTATGTTTCATTATCTTCCTCCCCTTTTCATTTTTGCCTCCATTTTAAAGTCATAATTGGATGTAAGGGAGAAAGTAGGGCTGAAGGTGAATAAACGCTGTGGCAGCTAATTTGCCCTCAGTACTATTTCAGCATCTGGTGCTACCCTGAGAAGAGAGACCAAAGCCTCCCTCGCTGGCTGTCACTGCCCACCCCCTTCCTCCCAGTGCCCCTTATCTCAGCTCTCCCCTGCCTCTGCCTGACAACAGTGGCCCTGAAATTTACTTCTGGGCCTATCAGATCAGTTGTCAAGGGAGCCTTCATGGTTTAATTCTTTAGTTTCAGGCCACTGTTAGTTACTCGCAAGATCAGGATTGAGCAAGTTTTAATCCTATTGCCTGTCAAGTCATCTTAAGCTCTATCTTCTTCCCTACGTTCTTGGTCCCAGAACCTGTTTTCTGCTCTCACAAAGGTTTATAGAAAGCACCTCGAATTGATCTGAGTGATCAAAACTGACCACAGGGCCAGCATGAATATTCATGAGCCAGGTTACTTTTCAGGCCACGGCCTTTCTTGGGACAGTTCTGCACACCATGGTGTCCCAAACGCTTGCCCTTGCCCTAAAAATACACTCAGAGATGCACAGTAAGGTTGCTGAATGCCAGAGAGACACTCCACTGAAAGAAGGGGGAAACTCACCCATCGGAAAGTCAGCCGGGGAGGGAGGCCCAGCCCCGAGCCCACTCTGGGATGCAAGGTTAGTTCTCAGACTTGAGTGTGCTTAAGAATGATCAACAGAACTTGATTTCTGGGCCCTAGAAACTAGAGATTTTCCTTCAGGAGGTCCAGAGTGGAACCCAGGGTTCTGATTTAACATTCTCCCCCCGAGGATTCTGCTGGAGGTATGTGGGTGAGGATGAGATTCTCAAATCCAGAACTGAACACACGGATGCTAACAGGGGCCACAGGAGACTAGAATAAAGGAGCAGATAAAGCCACCTGAAGAAGAAAGCCGGTCTTTCTGCGGGAGGAAGGAAGGCAGGAAAGGAGGTGATGGGAAGCGATCACAGTTACCTTCAGATGCAGAAGCAGGAAACACTTAAATGGAGTCCAAAAAGGAGAGCAGACGGCAATTGGGTAGGGGTTCCCTGTAACCGAGTGGCAGAGGGAACTCTATTCTCCTGTCATTTGGGGGCAGAGGTGGTAGGTACAGAGGAGTGAGAGAAGGCTGGGCAGGCAGCCTTCTGTGTAAATCTTCCCCAGGAGCACAGAAGGGGCTTATCTTGTAAATCCCTGCCAGGTTGGGATGGTAATTCATATTTAAATCTCTGCCCCCAGCCCTGACAGGGAGATACCTCGCAAATCCCCAGGGAGGCATTTATTTATCCTGCAAATCTCCCCAGGATGCCTGAACAGGGGTCACCATTTCAGGGCCCTCTGTGGGGAATGTGATTACCAGGCCACTTCTGGCAGCCACTCAGAGCTCAGCCCCATGTAAGCCTTGCCTATGGGGCGAGAGCAAAGGAAATCACTGAACTGGTTTCTTACTAGCCTAGAGGTAGGCAAGATAAACTCTGTACACCCTCTGTAAGGGGGCCACTGGGAAAAGCATCTATTAAGGATAAAGTTGGGGGCATGGATTACCACCCATCCATGAGGTAATTCAATCTTCCCTTCTCTCTGCCTCTTCCTAGGTTCCAAATCAACTTTGTTAATACACAGAGATAGACATTTCTTGATTTTTACATCTGACTTGACGCATCATTCTGGCAATTACAGAGTTAAAAAACAAAACACAATCAGACAGGAAATCAAGCACCCCAATACATCGAAATGTTAGGGAATCGTTGACGGAAACCGCCCGCCTCGGCCAGGCATGATGATAACCGCTTGAAGGACCTCATCAGAAGGTCGCGATGAAGAACGCAGTGCTGCCGAGGAAAGCTAACCAGGAGAACTCGGGAGGGGCCGAAAGGAGGAGGGAGGAGACAACATGCCCTGCCAACCTCCCAGAAACCCTCGCGCTGGATCCATCTTGGCTGAGAGATGCACGCGCCACAGGGAAGGACCCTGAGTCAGACCAGCGACGGGCCAAGCAAGATGATTGGCCAGAGACAACCCGGAAACTAATGCCATTACCATGAAACCTGAGACTGCAAGCCGCGTGGAGAGCAGTTCTCCTGGGCTGCCTTACCCTGCCGCTCTCCACCCGGGTGCCCCTTCCCAATAAAATCTTTTGCTTTATCAGTACGTGTGTCTCCTCGGACAATCCATTTCCAAGTGTTTGACAAGAGCCCACTCTCAGGCCCGGGAAGGGGTCGCCCTTCCTGCAACAGAAAAGCTTCCAGATCATTCAGAAGGTGAGCCCACCACCTACCCTGTGGCCCTGCTTCCTGCGAACAAGGACAGGAGGTCGAGGTCCGTCAGCAACACGCAAGGAAGTTTCTCCTGAAACTCTGGGTCCATCCCCTAAACATTCAGATTGCATCTTCACCAACCCGGGAAAGGTGCTCTGTAAAAAAAGAGAATCGGGAAAACCACTGTCACTGGGGCTGGTTTAGTGATGCGACCACATCCTGAGGGTGAGGCTTAGTTGGGGAATGGGCTCTCGAGGGGAGAGGGCAGAGAAGAAGCCTGCTTAGCAAATAAAGTAAGAAGTATTTTTATTTGCTAAATCTGGCAAACCTAGGAGGAAAGAGTCCCTAAAGTGCATTTGTTTTATTGTGGGTGCAGGTTACTAGCCACAGTAGGCCCTCAGGGGGAGTGTCCTCATCTTGCTAATTCTGCCTCTAATCTGGGGAGCCGAGTGTATGGCCAGTCCTCTCGGGCCACAGGGCTGGTGGAGCGGTATTCCCTAGGCCTCGCTGCCGCATCCATGGTGGGCTGTTCTCTGGGTGGGCTCTGGTGGGCTGGAACTCGCCTCTGCTTCTTAACAAGCCCAGGACGGCTTGAGATCCCAGAGTCTCAGGGGCACCTGGGCACAGGGAAGCCATGGCAATTTAGAAATAGTCGCAAGTCTTCATGTGCCATTAAGAAGAACGCTTCAGGACAGGATGTAGGAGTGCCTTCAGCCTAAGCAAAAAAATATTACTGAATGCCTACGTACGTTGGGTTTGCTGGAGGATACAAAGGGAAAAGAGGGTCTGGTCCCTGCCCTCAGGAACGTCTTAGTGGACTCGAGGAGCCAAAATAAATGCATTTAAATGTGCATAAAGCAACTCTCAAATGGTCCAGCAGTTGCTAAGCAGCGGCCCAGTAGCAGTGGTTGGGTTGGGTTACAGGCATCCATAGATTTGGCCAGAAGGAGACAAAGAGCCCAAATGGATTTAGACGATTTACAGTTTACAGTGAGAAGAACATTTTAGTCCAGGTTCCCTGAGCCCCAATTCCGAAAGAACAACGAACAGGTGTTGACTGTGCACAGAGTGGGGATAAGTTAGGGAGAGGAACCCTGAGACCAGGAGACTCTGATCTTATACGGGGTTGCTCGCAAACCTGCCCCTCCTCCTTTCTGGAGAGAGAGATTAGTTTTATTACTCTGGAATATAAGCAAATCTCTCTGAGGAGGGAATACCTCTATTTTTTACTACCCAGGAATGTAAAGAAATTTGTTCTAGAAGGAGCCACTGTCTCCATGCTTACACTGATATTCCTAAGAAGATAGTTCTAGAGCAAACAGGCTCTTCACGCCTAGACGAGTAGAAACACACAGACTTAGATAATAAAGAGCTAATGAAATGATTAAGACTTTAACTGGGGCTTCCCTGGTGGCACAGTGGTTGAGAATCTGCCTGCCAATGCAGGGGATACGGGTTCGAGCCCTGGTCCGGGAAGATCCCACATGCCGCGGAGCAACTAAGCCCGTGCGCCACAACTACTGAGCCTGCGCTCCAGAGCCTGTGAGCCACAACTACTGAGCCCGCGCACCTAGAGCCCGTGCTCCGCGACAAGAGAAGCCACCGCAGTGAGAAGCCCACGCACCACGACAAAGAGTAGCCCACGCTCTCCGCAACTAGAGAAAGTCCGCGTGCAGCAACGAAGACTCGATGCAGCCAAAACTAAAATAAAATAATAAATAAACTTAAAAAAAAAAAGACTTTAACTGGCATGGTTTGAGGAGGAGCTTGATGGAAGCTTAGATGATTTTAAAAAATGCTTCATGGAGAAAGATGAACTTGACTTTGTCCCTGAAGAACTTGTAAATAATGTCCAGGACTGAAGCCCATTCTATCTGCTAGGACAGGCGCTGGCCAGATAATAAATGTTTTAGGTTTTGCAGACTATATGCCCTCTATGGCAACGATTTAATTCTGCCATTGTGGTGTGGAAGCAGCCTCAGACAATACATGAATGAATGAGTGTGCTGTGCTCCAATAGAACATTACCTACAAAAGCAAAGAGCAGACTGGATTTGTCCAATGGGCTACAGTTTGTCAACTCCTGCACTGGAATACACAACAATGAACTTTAATACAGAGTCAAGGGGATGAGCTAATGTTGGAAATGACAGAAAGGATTCATGCAGTGGGAAGAGAGTTGGATGACGAAGCGCTGAATAATGAAGAGAGTAATAGAGGAAATATCTAGATTAGGTAATTCGTAGGATCCTTTATCACTCTGAGATTCCATAATTGTTTAGGGTCTTGGTAGAGTAACTATAAACTCTACAGGCATTTTGAGTTTTCTTCCAGATATAAGAATGAAGTTAGAGTCCTATTGGAATCTTAATCTATATATTCACCTCCAAAATTCTAGAAGAGCTAGAGATTCTAGAAGGCCACAGAGAGCCTTACTCATGATAGCTCCTAGGTTCTCTGAAATAAATGATAAAGGGGACTTTGAGCCCGATGGTCAGTGACCTGTCCAAAACACCAGGATTACTGCTTCATTATAACAATGAGGGGGAATGCATTGATGGGGAATCCTTTAAATAACTTCCCGGAAGCAGAGGACAATCAAAATACAAGGGTGCTGTCTTGGGAAATCCAGGTTGTCATAAGACATAAAGACTTTGGAATACAATACTATCTAGTGCCGCTCAAATATTTTCCTCCCCAGTGTTTTAAGATGCCCAGGATTTGTTTTAATCAGATATGATAAGATGGTAGACACAGAGACAAGTACCTCTGAAAGAAAAGCTTATTATTTATAATTCCCAAGAGGAGGGGGGACCCACCATGCCACACAGAGCCACACAAGGAAGCACCAGGGTTGATCAGGAGGCAGGAGTGAGGGGAAAGCGTCATGGGCAAAAGCCATTATTAGTACTTTTTTTGAGAAGGAATGGGTGAGGCAGAGGAAACACTGAGCAGGTTTAGAATTAGGTATTTGAATCTCAGTGGCCTCTGGGCTACAAGGATTGTCTCTTATTTGCTGGACACTTGGCCCCTGGGGTGATTTAGGGCAGGGGCCTGGTAAAAGGAGGAGGGTAGGGGTGTGGATTCAGGATTGGTTGGTTTGCATATCAAGGGCCTGCTCTCAGGCAAGTTGTTTGCTCTCTCTAGGAATTATCTCTCTAACCTTAGGAGGGGCTGTCCCTCTTCTAGTCCTCAAGGCCCCAAGATGTCAAAACATCATAAAAAATAAAACACATGATTAATACAATTTTCCAGGCCCAGGAAAATTTTGTTCTAAATGTCTGGACAGAAGAGATTATAGACTAAAAGAGTTTTAATTCCTTGGAGAAGGTCATGTGGGCTGAAAGAATTGTCATCTTTGTAGAAAATTCTCCCTTCACACTTGGGTGGCTACAGTACCAGCTGTGGAGTGAGGCCCAAACTAAGGCAGTGGGAGCAGCAGAGCTTAGAGACCGACAACAGCCTTGCAGGAGAACAGTTCACAAGGAAAAGGTGTTCAGCCTAGGTGAATGCTGCCCTCTGGAGTTGTGCAGTGCGCCACCTGCACAGCTGTACACCAGAGGCCTCAGTGTGAACCACCCAGGACACACAGGAATGGGGGAGTATATCAGTCAAGATTTTTACTTGTGGACAATAAAATCTACTGCAGCTAGTTTAAGCAGAAAATACGTGAGGTAGTTCACAGGCAGGCCAGAGAGTCACAAAGTCAGGGACAGAGCAGCCAGAGAAGACACCCAGCCACTGCACAGAATTCTTCCAGCAGAAATACCACTGTGTTGACTTCTGCTTCTCGATACCTTGATGCTAGGAGGCCGGACGCTAGGGTCAGAAACTCTGCCACAGCTGCTTCAGAAGAGTGAAGGCACCCCAAAGCAGAATACGGCACCCCAAAATGTGACTATAGGAGTTCAGGACATGCCACCCCAAAATATGCCACTTTGGTATATTGATTATTTTGAGCCCTAGGCACTTGGAAAATCCCAAACATTGTACAAGGAAAGGCTTTCTCTGAACTCCCCTTATCTGCCTAAAGAAGATCCTTCAGAAGGAACTCAACTGTCATAAATCCCCTCCCCAGGAGTTTCATCAACCAGGGAAGATGGACTCATCACAGGAGAGAGAACTAGAAGTCGACACCACACTCAGACAAACTTCATCACAAACTACCACACCTCCCATCTGTTCTTCTAAGGGTCCATGCATCGTTCCTAAAAGTCAGTTTCTCCCCCTCCCACCGCAAAGGCCTACACCCGCCTCTCCCCGTCCCTATTAAGATGGTTTTTAAGCCTGAAATCTAAGCCACCTCTTTGAGTTACTCATTTTTCCTGGGTGTCTCCCATGTATACATGAGGTGCACATGTTAATAAACTGCTGTTTGTTTTTCCCTTGTCCATCTGTGTTTTATTACAGGGATCTCAGCTAAGAACTCAGAAGGGTAGAGGGAAAGTAGTTTTCCTCCCCTACAAGGGCCAGCTATCCCTGCCACTGTGCTTGCCGGGAGATCAGATCCCTAAATCATATGAGGAGTTCCAAATGCCAGGGAAACTAGGCAGAATTGGTCTTCGCTTTCAGGCTCTCTAAGCTCCAGAAATCAAACTGAAAGGGACTGGAATCTGTACTACACAAGTCAACTTACACTACCTGTCACAGTAAAGAATGAGAGGCTTAGAGTTCCAGGAACACAACTGGGGATTCAAAGCAGCTACCACTGGGCTGATCGCCTGAGTGCTGGCTTGTCCCAGTGCCGGTGTGGGCTGGGAAACAAGGGGTGAATAACCCGAAGTGAGAAGCACCAAAATCCTTGAAGTAGACTGCATTTTGCCAATAGACCTATTCCTGAAACAATGAACTAAATCACATACTAAGTGCCACACATAATATTTACTACTTAAAGAACCCCATTGTGCATCCTCCTCAAAGTGAATAACTGTACTTCTATATTTCTCTCACGCGAAGCGGGATTTAATAGATTGAGCTTTCTTAAATCGAGGTATACTATCCCCTTGGAGCCTTTAAAAGAACAGAACGTCACAAATCTCATGAAAGGATGCCATAGAGAGTCACAGTTTTGACATAACAGGCATGACATAACTGCAAAATGGAAGTTGGCAGTGCCGCCGTTAAGCTCCCTGCCTTCCAAATTAAGAGCTGGAACTCATCAGCTTGGACACGGAGGGAACAATCTGTGTGATCCTAATACCTGGCTGTGTCCACTTGGTAGCTAAAGTCCTCAGAGTATCAACTCGAACGCAGATCCTGGGTCCCACGTTCACATGTGTGCTCTAAATACTCAGGTGCTGGATGGGAGGCACAGGTACTTAATGCTCTCATAAAAAGCAGCACACAGATGGTAATTAACGCCTCACACTGTCCCCAACGCACAAGGCAGATTTGCTACAGTGGCAGCAGCTCTGATTTCTGGTTTCTTTTTCTTTTTTTTTTTAATTTTTGCCCAGACAGCCGGAGACCAAAAGCTGTACATTATGAAAGCTTCCCTCAAATCCCAGTGCATAATGGAGACTGGTTCTCCTTAATAGATTCATGTACTCCTGCCCCAGCGCCTTGTCAAATAATAGCACAGTCCAAGCAGTAAGAGAGGAGTCCGCACACTCCCAGCCCGCTCACAAGTGCAACAGTGGGGAGGCGGCTTGTTTATTACCCTGTGTAGAGCAGAATCAAATTGTTTATGGACCATTTAGATGCAAATGTTATCATTCATTTAGCAAACATGCTGCATATGCAGACAGTTGAGCCAAACAATGGATCTATAAGGACATCCCCCACTAATCTACGAGTATCAACTGTGCTTTTTCAAAGGGGATTTGGATTTTCTCTGAATTGATCGAACTTGACAAGTAATTTCTACGTAATGTTCTGGCTCGGCTCTTCTCTCTTCACCATCTGTAGGTGAGAAATCCTATTGTCTGCTAGTGACGAGGTACAACCTTTCTGCAGGATCTATTTTGTTTGGTTGCCTTGAAATTACAAAACCTTTCCATTCCACACGTGCCCCATCCCCCAATCCATTTACGCTTCCTGAGCTGTTGCAGGAGAGGAAGCTGTGAAGAAACCTAAGCCATCTTTGTACAAAGGGAGACAGTGGTCTCGCTCACCAGCCCACAAGACCGCCTCAGTCCCTGCCTGGGAATTGTAAACCAGCCACTGCTGTCCCAACAACTCTCAGAATCAATGAAAACCACATTAGGGAAAAAGACACCAAATCTGAAAACTCTCCCTGTCCTGGAGTTTATTATCGAAACACCAGCTTGATTCAGTTGTAGTAAACAACTGGGTGAACAGGAGAACACCAAGGTAATAAGCCCAGCAGGTCAGAGATGTAAAATGGGATTAGACGAATTTTTCTACCGAGGGCTCAAAGGGAGGGGCTGGGGGCTGTGTTGCCTTTGAATGAGCTCAAAGGTCAGCCTCTACGAATTCTACTAATCTCAGGACTAAAACCTACGTGAGTTTCTGTCCTGGTACCAGGCAGGTGACCTTTAAAAAACAAAATCACATTTTTCTTTGTCCATGTCCAAATGGAAGAATACTTGTGATCTGCCCACTGTCTCTTCAAGGAGCCTTAGCCCAACAGAATCTCCTACCAATCCCAGGCAATCCTTCGGCTTGGTCATTAGAAAACAATAATTAAATTGCCAACACATCCTTTAACTACGTTACCTCCGTTTCACTGGAAGGCCAGTCAACGCCTAGATTCAACTGACAATGATCAAGTGGTAATGATGTGTACCAGGAACACGGGGCCAGATGCCCTTGAAATTTTTTTAAGGAAAAAAAAAAGCCTTGATATTGTTTTTTATTAATTCAACAAATTTTACAAAATGCTGGCTAGGGTATAATTCTCCAAATGCTAAATAGAACACATGCCAAATGAATAGTAAGTCCCCTTCTCTATGCCACCCACCCCTAACACTATAGACACACACACACACAAACACACACACACACACAAACACACACACTCTCTGTATCCAAACTAGTTTCCCACTCACCACTCCTTGCAACAATTCTTAAAACCTGCTGCTTGGGCTTCCCTGGTGGCGCAGTGGTTGAGAGTCCGCCTGCCGATGCAGGGGACACGGGTTCGTGCCCCGGTCCGGGAAGACCCCACGTGCCGCGGAGCGGCTGGGCCCGTGGGCCATGGCCGCTGATCCTGCGCGTCCAGAGCCTGTGCTCCGCAACGGGAGAGGCCACAGCAGTGAGAGGCCCGCGTACCACAAAAAACAAAACAAAACAAAACAAAACCTGCTGCTTTACTTCCTTAACCGCTAATGTCATCCTTTATCTGTGTTCTAGCTTCATCCCTCACTACTGTAACTACCTCGGCTCTCCCACATCACAGGCTACTGCTTTGTTGCCAAATTCGGTGACCTCTTGTTTTAGAGGGAGTGCTCATGGATTTCCGGGAAATTCCTGAGCCCTACCCAGAGAGGTCCACTGCGCATCTCACACCCAGCTTTCTCCCAAAGTCAGTGCTGACCTGCTTCCTCTACCTGCACGGGAGCCACCCCGCCAAACCTTCCATTCTGGAGTTCCCAGCCTCTGGAGAGGCAGCGCTCTCCTCCCGGTCACCTAGACTAGAAAGCCAGAGGCATCTTAACACCTTCCCTTATCCTCCCCTGGCTTTTCCAGTCCACCTTGGTATCCACTGATTCTTCCCCTACATCACTGGCTCTCCAAGAACTGTCCTGCACTTCAGAAAACTCCTCAAGGTATTCAAATCGCATGTGAAGAGCTCCACTTCACATCATGTTGTATTTGTGACTGTCACTTCCACAGTGATTTTAGTGTGGGTGAGAATATCTGACTACTTCATACTGAAACGCATGTTATTTGATTATAAATGACTTTCTTGGTGTTCCTCCTTTATACTACACTTAGTGTATTACAATTGCTGAAATTACGAGAGTAGGTTGGTTAGATTATTTGCGAGCTTCATTTCAGGTAAGGTTGGTAAACACCTCTCTCTCGTAGAGCTAGTATTTAATCTTTCCTTTCCAGGCCCACTGGTCCTTTCCAATTGCTTAGCCAGATACTAAAATTTTCATCCGTCCCCTGCCCCATCGTATCTCCAACTTCTTGCCTCTCCAATCCTCCCTCTGATGAGAAAGGTGATCATTATATACCACACGTCAGACTGTGTCTCTACCCTCCTTCAATGCCTCCCCACTGTCTCGAGAGGCAATTTTAACTCCTGAGCACACAGGGTAAAGCTGTCACAAGGGGGTCACTGCCACATCTCATGCTGTGTCCCTCCACACATTCTAAGCTTCCGACACTGGGGTGTGTTTACTCCTCTGGTCCTTCACTTATGCTGTCCCCTCCGCTTCAACTGCCTATCCCTCCTCCAAGCATCAGTACAAGAGTCACCCCTCAGCAAAACCTTCCCTGCCCCCAGGTCCCCCACTCCTCTAAGCACGTTACTTAAACCCATTAGAGCACGCAGTTCCTCCCTGCACCATAGTTCTGGTGATTACATACCTCTCCCCTGTGGTGTGGTCCCCCGAGCCAGGACCGTCTCATTTACCTCTGTAGCCCTTCTGATATAGTGTGTGCTCGAGAAATACTTCTTGAGTTCAGTTGAAATAGCAAGTCCTGCCAGAGCGAGAAGCATTTTTAGACAAAAGATCATCAGTTGAGCAAGACCCAGGGGAGGAAAGTGTACCCAGTCCTATTCGCCAGGCTAAATGCAGGGCTTAGAGCCCCCCAGGAAAAGCCTCAGATACTTCCTTCCTGTTATTTTAATTAAAATTAAAGGCACATGTCAATAAAATAATAAGGAATACATGCAGCATTTTCTTGGGACTTCCCTGGTGGTCCACTGGGTAGGACTCCGAGCTCCCAATGCAGGGGGCCTGGGTTCAATCCCTGGTCGGGGAACTAGATCCCACATGCATGCCGCAACTAAGAGTCCACATGCCCCAACTAAGAAGCCCGCATGCCACAACTAAAAAGTCCACATGCCGAAACTAAAGAACCTGCATGCCGCAACTAAAGATCCCACATGCTGCAATGAAGATCCTGCCTGCTGCAACTAAGACCTGGCACAGCCAAAATAAATAATAAAATAAATAAATAAATAAATATATTTTTTTTCTTTTTTTTTTTTAATGCAGCATTTTCTTAAAAGCCCATACTATCAGGACTTCCCTGGTGGCGCAGCGGTTAAGAATCCGCCGCCAGTGCAGGGGACACGGGTTCGAGCCCTGGTCTGGGAAGAACCCACATGCCATGGAGTAACTAAGCCCGTGCACCACAACTACTGAGCCTGTGCTCTAGAGCCCACGAGCCACAACCACTGAGCCCGCGTGCCACAACTACTGAAGCCATCACGCCTAGAGCCTGTGCTCCACAACAAGAGAAGCCACCGCAATGAGAAGCCTGTGCACCGCAGCGAAGAGCAGCCCCCGCTCGCCACAACTAGAGAAAGCCCACACGCAGCAATGAAGACCCAACGCAGACAAAAATAAATCAATTAAAAAAAAATTTTTTTAAAGAAAGTCCTTACTGTCAGGCCAGCCACCACCATCACCGTTTCTGCCCCAGAAGCCCCTCCCGGTGGTGCTGTTGGAGTTGGGGTGACTCTCCCGCCACTGCTCTTCCAGCCAAGCATGGAATCCACGCTCCTCACTCAGCGGTGGGCTTTGGGCCGATGGGGTAAACACTCCGTGCAGTCAGGTCTAAGCAACACTGAGGCACACACATCTGCAGTGCCTAGCACGCAGCTCTGCCGTGTGCCCCCGTGTGGACCTCCACGGTCACCCAGCCCTGGTCTGGATCCTTCCCCCCACCTTCTCTCCCTTCTGTCTCTGTCGTCTCTGTCCACCTGGCCCCCTCTGCCTTCTCATGTCACCCGTCTTCCCCTCACTCCATCCTCCTACAGCTCTGACCATCTTTCAGGCTCACGGTGTCCCCTCTCTCTTCAAAGTCTTCATGCTGTTGCTTCTGCCTGAAACACTCTCCCTCCTGCCCACTCACCTCCAGTTATCTGGGTAATTCTCACTCTGCCTCGAGCCTCAGGGAGGGCTTTCCCGGCACCTCTGATTTAACGAAAGGCTCGCAGGGCTTTCCCAGCACTTGTAGTGCTTTGCGTTTGTCTTCTTGTGTGTGTCTGTTCGCCACAGTATCCCCAGGGCCCAACACAGGGTGTGGCACACAACAGCAAATCAATAACTATTTGCTGAATTGAAATGAGCTGCATGACTGCGTGGGTCTTCAGGTTTCATGGGAATATCTACCACGGGCCAGACATTGTTCCCAAAGTGTTGGAGAACAGCTCTGAGCAAGGCGGGCAGAATCTCCGTTGTCAAGGGTCTCACACTGCAATGGGAGGAGATAGATTCTAAAAAGACATAAACAGATGAAAAAGGAACATGATTACTTCCAACAGTGATGTTTTTGAAAAAGTAAAATCCTCCCTTTCTCTATTAACTTGTTCAAGTTGCCGGAGTTGCATACATTCCAACTCCCTCGAAGGCCATGATCACCCAATACCTGCACAATATTAGGGTGATGTCAGTAGGGAAGAAGCAAGACCGACGGCCTAGGGGTTGACAGCCAGCGGGCGGGCCACCTTCCCCCATGCCAGCCTCATCTCTCCTGTCCTCTCCGTGTCTATACCACAGCTCCAGCTCAGGTCCTCTTCGATTCCAGGGATTCACAAGTGTCTCTGTCTCCACTTGTGAACAGGAAGACAGGAACCATCACTTCCTCAACCCTGCACACTGCCCAGCCTATAGTAGGAGCTCAATTAACATTTGCTATCTTTGAAAAAGCTGAATTTGAAGGCTAGTGCGCAGAAGTTTAAGTATGGAGCAAGTTGACTTTTGCAAACTCTGAAAAAATAATTCCACACCTGTTGGCCTTTCTGACAGGATCTACTGCGTCCCTGTCTGCAGATTTGAGGATTGGCTGCTGTGACATCAGTGCCGTCCTGTTGTCGCTCAGCTATCCTAGCTCTTTGGTTCACTGAGCTCCCTCTCCAGGCCTATCCCCAGGCCCAGCGCCTATGTTGACAGTATGTCCTCTAGGGCCCACCAGGGACATGTTCTCTTCTCATGCAGGTTTGAGGATGCTGCAGTCCCTGCAGAAGCTGGTGACTCTGCTTCCACATAAGCAACCACCATTCCTCTGTAAGTCAGGGCCAAGCCTGGTGGTATGGGGACATCCAGAATGTGAGGCAAGGCAGGAGCGCCTTGAGAGCCTAGATAAGCAGGCAAGCAACTTCTCAAGGACATCGCATCAAGTTGTCCTATTTCTCTGCCCCATACGGGACGAGGGCCACCAGAGGGAAAGGAGAGGGAGAAAGAGCAGGTAGGGGTGCAATGGAGAGATGGCAGAGGTGATGAATGGGGGACGGAGAGGCAGAGCTAAGGATTAGACTAGATTAGTGTTCTCAAGCTTTAGGGTGCCCCGGAATCACTTGGGGATCTTGTAAAAATGCAGGTTCTGATTCCACAGGGCTGCGTAGCATCTCAGACTCTGCTTTTCTGACAAGCCCACGGGGGACGGCTGCACTGCTGGGCCTCAGACCACACACACTGTGTAATAAAGACGGAGGGACTTCCCTGGAGGTCCGGTGGCTGACTCCGCACTCCCAGTGCAGGGGGCCTGGGTTCGATCCCTGGTCAGGGAACTGGATTCCACATGCCGCAACTAAGTGTTCGCATGCCACAACTAAGAGTCCGCATGCCGCAACAAAGATCCCGCGTGCTGCAACGAAGATCCCGCGTGCCACAGCTAAGACCCGGTGCAGACAAATAAATAGATAAGTATTAAAAAAAAAAGACTAAGATGATTTCTTAAGGCCCCTTCTGTGCCGGGATGGAGCCTATAATTCTCTAAAGGCTTGGAAGTAGGGTGACCACACTGAGTGGTGGGGGCTGTGAAGAGGTGTCTTTATTCAGTATGACCATATGCCTAGTAAAAATGGGAGATTCTGGTACTATAAAAGAAGGAGAGAACAGATTCTGGAGGATCACTACTGCTTCTGCCACACTGACACTGAATCACCACTTATTGTGTGCTGAACATTGGGCTTGGTACTTTATTGGCAAAGCATGACCTATAAGACAGACATTCTTGGAGCCCAGAAGTAAACCCACACACCTATGATCAATTAATCTTCAACAAGTGAGGCAAAAATATACAATGGAGAAAAGACAGTCTATTCAGCAAGTAGTGTTGGGAAAGCTGGACAGGTTCATGTAAATCAATGAAGTTAGAGTACTCCCTCACACCATACACAAAAATAAACTCAAAAGGGCTTAAAGACTTAAATATAAGACATGACACCATAAAACTCCTAGAAGAAAACATAGGCAAAACATTCTCTGACATAAATCGTAAGAGTATTTTCTTAGATCAGTCCCCCAAGGCAATACATAAAAGCAAAAATAAACAAATGGGACCTAATCGAACTTATAAGCCTTTGCACAGCAAAGGAAACCATCAACAAAATGAAAAGACAACCTACAGACTGGGAGAAAATATTTGCAAACGATGTAACTGACAAGGGCTAAATTTCCAAAATATACAAATAGCTCATACCACTCAAAATCAAAAAAACAACCCAATCAAAAACTGAGCAGAAGACCTCAACAGACAATTCAAAGAAGACGTAGAGATGGCCAATAGGCACATGAAAAGATGCTCAACACTGCGAATTATTAGAGAAATGCAAATCAAAACTACAATGAGGTATCACCTGACACCAGTCAGAATGGCCATCATTAAAAGTCTACAAATAATACACACTGGAGAGGGAGTGGAGAAAAGGGAACCCTCCTACACTGTTGGTGGAAATGTAAATTGGTACAGTCACTATGGAAAACAGTATGGAGGTTCCTTAAAAAACTAAAAACAGAACTACCATATGATCCAGCAATCCCACTCCTGGGCATGTATCCAGAGGAAACTAACTTGAAAAGATACATGTACCCCAATGTTCATAGCAGCACTATTTACAATAGCCAAGATATGGAAACAACCTAAACGCCTGTCAACAGAGGAATGGATAAAGAAGATGTGGTACACATCAATGGAATACTAGTCAGCCATAAAAAAAGAATGAAATAATGCCATTTGCAACAACGATGGACCTAGAGATTATCGTACTAAGTGAAGTAAGTCAGACAGACAAATATTGTATCACATGTGGAATCTAAAATATGATACAAATGAACTTATTCACAGAACAGAAACAGACTCATAGACATAGAAAACAGATTTATGGTTACCCAAGGAGAAAGTCAGGGGACAGATAAATAAGGAGTTTAGGATTAGCAGACACAAACTACTCTACAAAATAAACAACAAGGCCCTACAGTATAGCATAGGGAACTATATTCAATATCTTGTAATAAGCAACGTATAATGGAAAGGAAGATGAAAAAGAATATGTATATATATATACAAAACTGAATCACTTTGCTGTACACCAGAAACTAACACAACACTGTAAATCAACTATACTCCAATAAAAATTAAAAAAAAAAAGACGGCCACTCTTGTTATTCCCATTTTATAGCTGAGGAAACTGAGGCTTGCTTAAGAAGGCTTAAGTTATTTGCCCCAAGTCACCCACCTTGAAAATGGCCAAATTAGATTTTGAACACAGTAGGCCAAGCCCAGAGCTGTAATCACTATAATCTGCAATTTGCCATGGCCAGGTGACTTGCATTTAAATGAGGACTCCCATCTCCTCCTGGCTGTGTTCTCTTGAGCATGCAGTAAGTGCTTGATCACAGTGTCTATTATTACTATCATAATTATTACCATTAATTGAGACCATGGGGCAGGATGCCTGTGGATTTAGAAAGCAGGGGAAGGAAGGGAGGATTGCTGGGAGGCTCCTGAACCTCCTGGCCAGAATTAAACCTCTGCCCATGGAAAGCCCAGAACCAAGAAGTATGGCTCTCATTCTCTTGCCCTGAAGCAGTGATTCCCCTTCCTGAAGCATCAGACACCCAGTAGGGAAGTGGGGCAAAGATGACCTCAACCTTAGAGCTCTCATTTTCATCAGCTACATCTACAAGGGACGGGACACATTTACAGTTGCAAAAAGAGGACCAGAGAGACATGGCTGACTGCTCGGCCAATGGTCAGCTCAGGCAGGACAACACGGTCAAGGCCCTGCATTGAAAGTGACAGTAGGTTGGGGAAGACCTTGAAAGCTGGCACAGGGCACGAATAGGGTGAGGAGAGTGAGGCATTCACTTCGGGAGCAAAATTTAAGGAAGTGCCAAAAATTAGTAATCGAGATAAATAATATTTTAATGCAATATTATTTTAAAAATCAAAATTGATGCCCAAAAATTCCATGCAGGAAAAAATGATCAGTATTATAAATAAAGACCAGATGTGACCCTGAACTTTGTACAACACTGAGAGTGAGCTCCTCACCTGGTCCAGCCTTGATTAGCTGGGCAAGAGACCTAGTGCCCCACATTTGGTGCAGGGACAAAAGGAGGAGGTGTGGTTCCCACCCTTCACAAACTTACAGGTTTATCCTGGTGAAACTAGGGTGCACTCCGAACAGTACAACTGCTTGCTGGGCCAAAGGAAGTTGGAGCAATATTTATTTAACCTAAAATGTCAATATCGTTCAAAACCCTTCAGAATTCACATGCACTTTAACACAGCAATTCTGCTTCTAAGATGTTATCTTAAGGAAATAATAACAGATATGTGCAAAGACATTCGTCACAGCATAGTTTATATAAAAGAACTGTTAGAAGCCTCTTAAATGGCCCAAAATAAGGAACTGATTTTAAAACAATAACGAGATATCCATATAATAAAATATTGGGTTGGCCAAAAAGTTCGTTCAGGTTTTTCCATAACATCTTATGGAAAAATCCGAATCAATTTTTTGGCCAATCCAATACTATTCTGCCCTCTAAAACACTGCTGTAGAACTGTTGATGACATGAGGAAAAGCTCATGAAACACTGTCAAGTGCGGAAAGTAAATGAAGGTGTATATATGAAAACCCTCGTTAAAGAGCTAAAAATGATTACCTTTGGGGGCAGTGGGATACATGGTGGTTTATATTATATTCTGTATTATCAACATTTTCTAAAATGAATTGTTCTTATAATCGGATGTCAGCATACTCTATTTTTTAAGAAGCAAGGATCTATTTACAGATTAGTAGAGGCCCAAGAGGAAGGAGATGCATCATTCCGGGGAACACGATGGGCACAGGCAGTGGGGTTGGCCAGGATGGCTGGAGCAGGGGAGGTGCCCAGCTAAGTATGGTGTCCTCGGACACACCCATGGAGGAACAGGGGGGCACAGAGCCTGGAGTGGAGTGAAGGTTCCTCAGACGCAGAGCAGGAAACAGCTGCCCGCATGGCTGCCAATTCCAGAAAGCCCTGATAATCCTAGATCCTGCACACACAGGATCCAGTGAACCTGTTCCGTCAGAGAGGGAAGGAGCCACGGGCATGATTCAGAGCCGTGATGAAAGTTCCAGCAGCTCCTCTGATTAAAACTGCAAATCCACAATTCTCCACCTAATCCCTTGGTGAAAGGGAAGATTAGCACAAGTCCGCAGCCCTGATAACTCCTACTACCCCTTTAAGTCCCATGTAAAATTTCAGGCATCTCCCTGGAGACCCCAAGCTGGGCTATGGCCATTGCTTTCCCACTAATTGGAAAACTATAATAAGAAGGGAAACATTGCCGATTCCATAATAACCTCAATAACAGAGCAGCTTGCCTTGTGCTCCCTGATTACTCTATCCGTTTACTAAATACACTTGCAGGGCTTGAAAGGATGAATGATGGAGGTTATTGTGAGCCCTTGATGTCACTGCATTTTTCATTATATTAAAACAATAACATTGGTACTGGGGGAGATCATTTGGTCCAGAAAACCTTCGGACTCCTGCGTGCTGGGATGGAGGCTTTGCAAATTTGAACGACTCCCTTTGGGGACATAAAGACATGCAGCTTTCTGTGCCCACAACGGAATCTTTAAACCACAGCGGGAGGAGGGGGCGGCATGAGCGCAGGGGCCTCAGTGAAGCTGTTGCTTCTTCCTCCCTTTTTGTTCCAAACCACTTCGCATCTGGCATCTCATGGTGTGTTAAGAGGCTACGGCTGTGAGCAAAGGAGGTGAGGGGGAGTCCATGGGGCAGGGAGAGGCTGGAGCGGCTCCATGGGGGAGTGGACAATACATCCCCAAACCCGCCAGCTCCCAACCCCGTCACAAGGTCCAGAGAGCTGTGCGGTGGCTGTAGCCCGCCTGCTGCTCCTGGGGAAGACCCAGCCACCACCATGCCCTCAAAGAAACTGCATTCCCAGCCCTGGGTGGCCCTTACCAGTCAAATGACGACATAGGGGCCCAAGGACCCCTAATGCAGAATCCACTGATTTCCTATTTTCCCAACACTGTATAGCAGAGGGAACTCTACTCAATAATCTGTAATGACCTTGTGGGAAAAGAATCTAAAAACGAGTGGATACATGTATATGTATAACTGATTCACATTGCTGTACACCTAACAGTAACACAACATTGTAAATCAACTGTACTCTAATAAAAATTTAAAAAGAACCAGCCCACAAATAGGCCACGATCGTTATTTTTGCACAAGAGTGGCAGAGGTGTTAACTGTGGGGCTGTCTCAGGCTTTACACAAAGGAATACATTTTTAAATGGGCAGCTGGTTTGAGATAAAATTACAGGTGCGCTTACAGTGGTAACAAAGGAGGGTGCCTCTGACAATGTAAAGTAAATTTCCATGGCGTGGGATATGGCAGACGACACCACTTCCCTTCATCTGGAACAAGCACTGAACACTGAGCCACACTTGTACTGCAGAGAGGAATCAGGCCCAGAAATAAACCAGGAGCCACGTGGCAAGGCGTGCATTAGCCTGAAATCGAGAAGAGAGGCAAGGCTGAAGGATGGAGTATAGCGGGGCCAGGGGAGAAGATTCTGCTGGCCAAGTGTGTGGCGGCCCTTGGCATTGTCCTTCGTTTGGCCTAATCCCCAAAGTCACCTCACTCTGTAAACCCCTGCATGTTGGGGCAACACAGAATTTTTAGGCAGGGGTTTTCCCCATGCATGACAATTCTTCTCCACACCATAATAAGAGCTAAGGCGTGCCAAGGCGGTCTTTCCCAAGTTTTTATAGGACATGAATCACCTGGAGATTTTGTTAAAATGCAGATTAGGATTTGATCGGTCTGTGTTGAGGTCCGAGATTCCTGCATTTCTAACAAGTTCATAGACGTTACGGATTCACCTGGTCCATGGACCACACTTTGAGAAGCAACGTTACGTTGTTACTGTGAGCCAGGCAGGCACTGTTACAGGCGCTTCACGCATAGTGTGTACTCATCACAACAAACCTCTTAGGTAGGTGCCATTTTGTAGATGGAGAGATGTAAGCACAGGGAGGTTTTGCGACTTGGCTGAGGTCACACAGCCAGTAAGGAACAGAGCCAGGATTTGATCCCTGGCAATCAAGTGCTAGAGTCTGACTTCTAAAAATCAGTTTCAATTCTTAGAGATATAATTCCTCATACACCCCTATCCCACAGTGAAGTCACATACACAGGTTCTGCTTTCTGCCTGTGGACATTTCTTCAACACGGTTATTTGACGACATTTACAGAGTGAGTGTTTTGAGCCAGGCCCTGGGCTAAGCTCAAGTTTGTAGAGAGCCGGCCCTACCTAGAGGAATGGAGAGAGGTAGGCGGGGCAGTGGGACAAGTGATCTGACAGCTCTAATGCAGAGTGACCCACCCTGGGATCACAAAATGCATTGGATAAACTCACATAGGTTACACTGTTTTCTTCTCCCCAGGGTGGAAGGGAAGGGAAGGGAAGAAGAGGAAATTAAGATTTTATTTTTCAAAAGCCTAATACATGATAAGACTTGTACATGTATTACCTCATTTAATCCACACGTCAGCCTGAAATATAGGTGATATTCTCCCCTTTAAAACTGTATCAGAGGTCTTCCCTGGTGGCGCAATGGTTGAGAGTCCGCCTGCCGATGCAGGGGACACAGGTTCGTGCCCCGGTCTGGGAAGATCCCACATGCCGGGGAGCGGCTGGGCCCATGAGCCATGGCCGCTGAGCCTGCGCGTCCAGAGCCTGTGCTCCGCAACGGGAGAGGCCACAGCAGTGAGAGGCCCGCGTACAGAAAAAACAAACAAACAAACAAACAAACACGCTGTATTAGACGCTGTCCAAGGTCACAGAGCTAGCTGAGTAGGAGCGGGCCTGACTCCAAAGCTGGTGTTTTTCCCATATGCCGTTTTTCCTGTTATGTATGTACTGCTGTGAAACTACCCCAAAACATAGTGGCATGAAACAACATCCACGTGATTATGCTCGAGGATTCTGCAGGATAGGAATTCAGAAAGGGCACAGCGGGGAAGGTTCTCTGCTCCACAACGTCTGGAGGACCCACTTCCAGGGGGCTTCTTGGCTCACAGGTCTGGTGCCCGAGTCAGGAAGGATGAGCTTGTCCAGCTGGGACCGTCATTTGGAGTGCCTTCCATGTGGCCACTCATAGCAGTCTCAGGATAGTCAGACTCTACACAGTGGCCCGGGGCTCCAAGAGTAAGTGTTTCCACAAGCAAGGTGGAAGCTGCATGACATTTAATGACCTAACCCTGAAAGGGTTAGGCATCACTTCACCTTTCTCTGCTGGTACACCATGGTCACAGAGCGCCCCCAGATTCAAGGGAGGGGACATAGACCCCACCTCTTTTTTTTTTATATATAAAAGGATCTTTTTTTTTTTTAGATGTTGGGGGTAGGAGTTTATTAATTAATTAATTAATTTTTGCTGTGTTGGGTCTTTGTTTCTGTGCGAGGGCTTTCTCTAGTTGTGACAAGCGGGGACCACTCTTCATCGCGGTGCGCGGGCCTCTCACTATCACGGCCTCTCTTGTCGCGGAGCACAGGTTCCAGACGCGCAGGCTCAGTAGTTGTGGCTCACGGGCCCAGTTGCTCCGCGGCATGTGGGATCTTCCCAAACCAGGGCTCGAACCCGTGTCCCCTGCATTAGCAGGCAGATTCTCAACCACTGCGCCACCAGGGAAGCCCAGACCCCACCTCTTGAAGGGGAGTGTGTCAAAGAACTTGTGACCGTGTCGTAAAACCACTACAATCACTTTCACCCAGAGGAACCACCCTCCCACGTGGCCCTTGCCTTTTGGAACCACATCGAAGACTTTTAATAACTCAGCCCATGAGGATGTCAACTAGCGCAGCATGGGTACCCAGAAGAGTGAGCTACTGATGGCTGGAAGACATCAATGGGATGAACTCACCATTAATGCGCCCTATAGGATAGCTTTAAGGACTGCGTTCACAGGGAATCATGGGCCTGGCAATGACCACAGACTCTCCCCCATTAATGCCCAGCACTGCTGTTGAATGCTAATGCAGAGGACATGGCTGATGGGCAGCAACAGTTTCCCACCCACATCTTTCTTGGATCCGCCTTCTCACCATGGGCCGCAGTGGTTCCTAGATCAGGTGTCATGGTTTAAAAGCCTCCACATCGGGTTGGCATCATCCAGTACCCCCAAGAAGGCCTTGGCTTCCAGGGGACACTTACAGCGGGGACCCTTGCCACCAGTAAGGAGATTCTCTCAATCTCTATAGGATATGTTCACCTTCCACGCTCCCTGGAACTTTACGTCACAAAACCCATGGCTCTGAAAGCCCAACAAGGAGCCACAGGGAGCCGTGCACCATTCAATATGGCGGACAGGTGAGCATCATTCAATATGGCGGACAGGTGCGAACACAGCAAGTAACTGATGGGGAGCTGATTAGACGGGAAGCCATTTAATCAATCTGAGCAGGCACTGCAGACCACTCACATAGAGCTCAATCCGAAACAATTGGCAAGTGAGAAATACCTCCTTCCCTAATAATTTGGTGCTCTTCCCCCATATGACACGGACCTATATTGATTTCGCCTTAACAACCTCGATCTAATATTCAGGGCTTCTAACAAAATGGAGTCTGTCCTTCCTTCCTTCCTCCCTTCCCTCCTTCCTCCCTTCCCTCCTTCCTCCCTTCCCTCCTTCCTTCCTTAACAATTTACTAGACAATCTAGGCACTAGGAAAAGATCAGTGACCAAAACAGACAAAAATCCCTGCCCAGCCTTCATTCTGGTTGGGAAAAGATAAGACTAAACAGTTAAAAGAGAACACTAAACAGTTTATACGTGATGCTAAAATGCGGTAAACGCTATGGGAAAATTAAGAAGATTGCAAACAAGTGGTGGTGGGATGCTAAAGTGTTAAACTGAGTGGCAGGGGAGGGAAGCACTGTGAAGATGGTATCAGAGCAAGAATGTGAAGGAAGCAAGGAGGTATCCACGGGGCACAAAAGCATTCTAGGCAGAGACAACAGCCACCGCCGGGGTGGTGGGGGCGGGGGGCTGGCATGATTGTGGGACAGATGGAGCAAGGAGTCATTGAAAATGAGGTCACAGAGGTATAGAAGGGCCCGATTATGGATTCTGGCTTTTATTCTGGGGGAAGTAGGAAAACAAGGAATTGTAGGGTTTTAGCAGCAGAGTCACATAATCTAACTTTTCCGAGGCTTACCTCGGCTGCTGTATTGAGAATGGACTAGAGGCGGGTGAGGATAGAATCAAGGAGACCACTTATGAGGGCAATGCAGAAATGCACGAGAGACATGACGGTGGCCAAGACCACAGAGGTATCCGTGCAGGTGCGGAGATGTGGTCAGATTCTGCATGCATTTGTTGAGTGAACAGAATTTACTGCAGATGGAGATGGGATATGAGAAGAAGAGTGGCACAGAAGAGGACTCCGAAGTTTTGGACCTGAACATCTGGAAGCATGGGGTTTTCACTACCCAAGATGGAGAGGATGGGAATGGAGAGAAGACGAGGAGCCCTGTTTGGGGCATGTTCGGTTAGAGATGTCCACTGCATATCCAAGAGGAGATGTCAGGTAGGCAGTCAGATGGTGTTAATACTAACTTCTGGAGGAAGCACCCAGGAAGCAGCCATTTCTAAAGGAATGCCTGCATGTTCACAGGTGGCTGCCAGCAGGGCAGCTTTTCCTAAAGATATGAAGGTAATGGTCCAAATAAGATAGCAAGTCTAAGGTCAGTCAACCAATCAGCAGGCGTATTCTGGCCACCTGCCCTGTGGCAGCACTGTTCCAGGCACAGGAAGGATGGAGCAGGAAACTCAGACACGGATATTTCCTTCAGGGTATCTTTAACCCCCTAGCTGAACTGACACTTGAGTTGCACTCAAACCAACGAATTCATAGATCTCCACAGAGCACAGGTTATGTGCTGGGCACTGGAGGAAACACGAAGGAGTAGCAGGACACAGCCAGGAGAGTCATCCATAGTTAGAAGGGAAAGACATGAGCCTCTGAAAATTTAGGGAGAAATGTATGAAAAGTCACAAAAAAGTCAATGAACTAATGTAAAATAAAGGTAGAAAATCCCTAGCAAATGACTTCTTATTCTAGATGCCTATTGGAGTTCTGAGTATAAATCTGGAGGAAGTGGGCACCTGCTTGAATTTCAGGGAGCTCTCTGCCCATGGTCAAGCTCGAGAACACTCCACCTCTGGTTTGCGTAAGCCTTCAAAAGCGAGATGCTTCTCGTTGCCGATAATGGAGTTTAGGAATGATTTCATATGTGGACTCCACGTCCGTGGATTTCAAACATCAGAGTTTTGGGAACGTATAAAAATTCAGTCCTGGACCACACCTCCAGGGATTTTGATTCATTAAGTTACCTTTAGTCAGGTAGTCCCAGGCTCTAACAACTCACTACTGCAGCCATAGATCGGAATGAGCAGGAAAGCTACCACGTCCCCCGGGATTAGACCTGGGGAGCGAGCAGTCAATAGAAGTTAAGGGAAAGCCTTTGCTTTGATATTCATCTATGATCCTAGTGAGTCACTGATTTACTCAGAACTCATGAGTTCTATTTCAACCACATATTGTTATACTTCTCACTCTAATGAAACAGAAAACAACAAATATGGTTTAAATCCATTTTCTGCAAAATGCAATGGAGTATATTCACCCAGCACTGCATCAATAACGAAGGAATAAAAGCAACCACTTTGGCTGGACTTTTCCTACTTTTGATGCATTCGGGGGTTGTAATTTTTTAAATCAGGCTGCTTACAGTCAGTAACCCGACAACATCCTATCCCAGCCCAGACTATTTTCATGTATCTCTCTTTGAAAGGTCTTTTTAGTAGTGAGCTCTATTTTTTGATCCCCCTAAATACGAACCACACATTGAAATATTTTAACTGTGGTCCTTTGAAGGGGTGGGGGGGGTGACAAGTTCATGTAAACCTATGTCTCCTGGGCTCCCCATATTTCACCGAAGCAAAGCCCTATGGGTTCACTGCTGTAATAACCCTACAGTTCCTGAGATGTCAGAATCAAGGACAAGGTCATGGCAGCCTACTGCTTTCCTTATTTTATGTCTGTTTAAAGAGATCAGTTGACACTGAGTTGGTTAAGGATGAAGATCTGCCCAAGATGACCCACTAAAAAGTGGTACCACTAAAATTTGAATCCAGGCCTGTACGACTCCAAAATCAATTCCCTTTCCCTTTTTCCTTGTGGAGGACACCCCCAGATCGACCACATTTGCAACCAGCCTTTTCCCACAATCAGTCAAACTGAGAAGCAGTGACAGTTCTCTCACCTCCTCTGCTTAGGTCAATCCAGAATCCAATCTGATGGCAAGTTTCTGTGTGCTGCAGAGCTCTTATCTTACACACACCAAAAATAGTGCAGATGAAATGAAAGGACTCTACCGCATGAGGGGGAGGGAAGGAGTCCCACAGAGCCCCCTCTGGGGAGCACTTAATCAGTGGATAGTACATAAAATGTTTACCAGTACATTCTTATTCTTCACGCTTTGCAATCATGGTTTCATGCAACCCTCTAAATCCCTATCAATAAAATCAACGGAACAGCATCACCAGTACAATTTTGGAACCTGGCAGGTGGATGGGGGAGGAGGGAAGCAGAGAAAAATGGATGGAGCTGTCACTGAAGTCAAGAAAACAACAGGCTAAATTGAGTGCTTTCTACTCTAATGTATTTAAGTCAGACTCAGTAAAGCTTGGCACCGGTCCCTGTTCACTGCGCTGCCACGATCTCAGCAGATTCCCATTAGTGTATTGGGCGCTTTCTGAAATCCTCTTTCTCATGGTGGTTCAGACTGAGCTTCACGGAAGTTGTTAATGCTGTTTGCCAATGACTGCTTGTTCTCCCCCCTTTCAGCACATATAGGAATTGCACTTCCTGGTCTCCTGTGGTTGGGTGAGGCCATGAGACCAGTTTGGGCCCATGAATTGTGTTTCTTCCAGGCGGAAATTTTAATTGCAGGTGCAAGAACTTCCCAGGCATTCTTTTCCTCTGGCGTGGCAACTACCAACTTGCAGATGTTGGCTGCTCTGTCATCCTGGGTTCTTGAATAATCGCTAGGAGCAGAGACCCCTTGGCAACCTGGGTTAGGCATGGAACATTTGAGTATCTTCCTACATGCCCATGACCTATGGCATGTATCATGCATGAAAAATAAACCTTTATTGGATACAAATGAACTTACCTGCAAAACAGAAACAGACTCAGACTGAGAGAACGAACTTATGGTTACCAGCAGGGAAGGATTAAGGGGAGGGATAGACTGGGAGTTTGGGACTGACATGTACACACTGCTATATTTAAAGTGGATAACCAACAGGGACCTACTGTATAGCACAGGGAACTTTGCTCAATATTATGTAACAACCTAAATGGAAAAAGAATTTGAAAAAGAATAGATACATGTATATGTATAACTGAATCACTTTGCTGTACACCTGAAACTAACACAACATTGTTCATCGACTATACTCCAATATAAAATAAAGAGTTTCAATAAATAAATAAATAAACCTGTATTGTTTTAAGTCACTGAGATTTGGGAGTTTTGTTACTGCAGCATACTCTAGCTTATCTTGATTAATTCACCCAGCAAGGAACAAGCAAGGAAACTGGGAGCTTTGAGATTGTACGAAGGCTTTGCTGGCATCACCTTTGAGGAATTATGTTTCCCTAAAATTTTTGGTGTTCCAAGAAAACCTCTCTTTCTGGGGTGCTGCAATATGATGATCTTAAAGCCCTGTTGAAGCCTATTTGACTTTATAAACCCTCTCATGATTCTAGAGGGTACGACTTTCAATACGTGATATATACCACGACTCCCTGTAGAGATACTCAACAGACATCATACAGACTGAAAAGCTGGGGCAAAGATGGGCCCAGCCCTTGCATCTGTGCCCTCGACTTTAACACAGTGTCGGGATCGCAAAAATGCACTCAGGCTGAACCGCTTTGAACTGAATAGTTCAAATCCCAACCCCAGCATTTACTAGCTGTGGGCAAATTGCTTAATCTCAGTTGTTTTCATCTGCAAAGAGAAAATCATACTACTGTCTACTTATAGCGCTGTTGTAAGGAATTCATGAATCGGTATAAGTTAAGGGCTTGCAAGAATGCCTGGTACACAGTAAGCACTATATATATATATAGATTAATATTATCAATTACAGTTGTATATTAATATACAATTAATATTATAAATTTATTGTTAATATTATCATTAGTCCAGTTTTTCCAACATCTGTGAATTTTTTTTTTATTAGACAGGTAAATCTGAGGAAGCATATAAAGCTTTTTCCTGGCTGTAAAGAATATTTTTTAAGTGAAAATACAGATTTTAAGCATATTCTTTTCAGTCCCTAAGAATTTGCTAGCCATTCTGCTGCAATCATTCAGACGGCAATGCCTTGGCAGGTGTCACTGTAAACACTGTGCAGCCATCAACAGTACACATGCACCGGCCCGGGGGTTTCTATGATTCACAAGCCAATGTTCGTTATTGGGCTATTGGCCGTAAGTGGCTATTAATTTTGGCTCCAGACACCATCATTTTAAGAGTTCTCCTTGCTGCATAGTATTCACAGGTCCCCATGAATATTGGGACATATCGAAACATTCAGACCTTTTGAGACGGAGGCTTAATTTTTAACTTCTGATTGAAGTCAGTGCTCCATTTTGTTGAATAATCATGGGCTTAAGAGTTGTAGGGAAGGAAGCTCAAGGGACAACCAGATGGTGCGTCGACATTTTTCAGGGAACGTTCAGTCCCACTTGACTTTCTGAGTAGGTATCGCCAAAGCACCTAATACACTTGGAGGAGCTCCCAGAGCTCAGCGTGCTCACAAACACAAGCGCTTACACAACATCAAGCTTCCCTTGCTGGCCCTTCAGGTGCTCTCCGAGGTGCTAGGGACCCATCGCACGGCATTCAGAACGGGAAGCCTGTGGCAGCCCGATCTGTGCAAGGAAGTTTGGGCAGATAATCATGCCTGAGCCCTCAGTCCCACCCAACTCCTCCAGATTTGGTCTCTTGCCCAAATGTGAGTCTGTTCTATGGGTTACACTGAAAAAGGAAGAAAATAAATTAACACTTATTTTGTCCCTGGAAGGTTTGGAGAGCTCTGCTTACTTTTTTTTTTAAGTCAGATGGATTGAGGTGAAATGTATATCCAATAACATTTACCCTTTTTAGGGGTACACAGCTCTGTTGCTTTTAATCCAAAGATCCAGAAACTTCTTCTCTAGGGTCCTCCTGGGGATGCCAGGGAATCCACTTCAGGAGCTCAGATCCACAAATACAGCTCTGGTCTCTCACTTCTGGTCTTGCATACTCATCCTTCAATCCCCCGGACAAGTGATAAAAACCATTTTTGAAAACTTACAGGTAAAGGGCATATAAGCTCTAGTTTTCTATTAGGCCCCAAGAGACTGAAATGGCACCTTCCAATTCGGTAGAGTCATTTATATATGTATTAATCATGCCTTTTTATTTTCTGTATTTCTGATGCTTTGACATCTGGGGTCTTGCTGACTCTAGAGGGACTGCCCCTCCCAGGGCTAGCCGGTTCCTAGAGATAGTAAAACACTTGCCTGCAAGTGTGCCGTTTATATGCAAACTAACCAATGCAGAGCCCACAGCCCACACCCCCATCATCTCCTCTACTGGGCTGTCACACACCGAGTCTAACCCCCCAGGACCAGGTACCAGACAAATAAAGACAGCATTTGCACCCCGGAATCCTAGTCAACCCTAACCTGCTTAACCTGTCTTGCATTTCCTGTGAAAACCCAAGTAAAGGCTCTGGCCCACATTTTCCCCTCACTCCCTCTGCTCCTGACCTACCCTGGGGCTTTCCCACGTGGCCCTGAATGGCATGCCCCCCTCCTCCCGGGAACCGTGAGGAAAAAGCTACCTTTTCAATTGTAACTGTCCCCGAGCTTGGGCCTCACCACACCTGAACAGTAATAAAATCTACATTTAAAACAACATACATCTGCATATTACAGACATTTCACAAAGTACATGTCCAACTGACTGTGTGAAAGGCTCTCACTGAGAGGTATGCCAGTGACCACCTGGATGACCTTCAACACCACCTGCACAGCTGACACATGGGCCGATTCTGACTCCCGGTCACAGTGCCATTAAAAATATAAACAGCTCAGGAAATGGTTTGGTAAAAGTTAACATAAAATTCATTCATTCAAATACGTATTGAGCATCTATAAGGTAACTGGTGGTACTAGAGATTCAATAATAAGTTGTGGTCCAGACCTCCAAGAGCTTCTAATATAAAAAAATGGTACCCATACATCACCTCATATTCTATAGAATACAGTAGATAGTCAGCGTGCTCCTGGCCTCCTAGTTGTGGTGTCATGAGGGGTAGGGGAGGGAAGCTTGGGGACACCAGCAACAACGCTGCCAGAAAGGAAGCTGAAGTACTGGCAGATGTAGAAGATGAATAAGATCCTTCTGCTGCATGAACACCTTCCCTGGCTTCCTGGAACTCTGGCCTTTGGCCTGCCCAGTTACCTCAGTTTTTAGTATTTACCTCAAACTTCCAGGAATTTCTTATTCAAAAAAAGAAAAAAATAGTGTGACCTTAGTGATGTCTTCTGGGTCATAGCCTGCAAGATTTGGCATATCTGCCTTCCATTCTTTGGTCCAGCAAGAAATGAAGTCAAGTCAAAACAGACTGCTGGCCCAGAAGACATTCATACCAGAGCAGGTACCACCCGGTGGGATGTCCTAGCGAAGGGCAATGGTGGCAGAGGAGGGCTTGCTGGTCATAACTGCTGTATATCAAATATTCCCATTTCTCTGTGTTAAGGCGTAGGGAAGGCTTGTCCTTGCTGGCTCCCCTGTGGTTGGATGGAGCCATGTGACAAGTTTTACCCAATGAATTGTAAGCAGAAGAATGTGTGTTAGTCACTTCTAGACCAAGCGTGTAATGGTTGAAGAGAAACCCTGGAGCTGCACTGCCCAATATGGTAGCCACCAGCCACGTGTGGTTACTGAGCACTTGAAATGTGGCTGGTCCAAACTGAGATGTGCTCTAAGCATAAAATACTCTTGTGGAAATTATAACACTGGGCGAGATAAAATACATTATCAAAATTAATTTCACCTTAATCACCTTCGTTTTGCCTTTTTAACGTGGCTACTAGAAAATCTGAACTTATATATGCAGCTCATGTTATATTCCTATTGGACAGCGCTGCCCTAGAGCTTTTCTCTCCTCTTCTACATGACTGGGAATGTGCCAGATAAGATTACTCCTGGTGACCAGGGTCCTGAGGTGGGAATGACAATGACGTGGAGAGAGCCCTCCAGCTACCCTCAAAGGACATGCAGCACAGGCAAGAAATCAACCTTTTATTAATCCAAGCAACTAAGACTGGGTTGGTTCATTACCATAGCAGTCTATTCTAACTGATGCAAGAAGGATGAAGACACTTGGAGCCAGTCTGGGTACAGGTGGGGTAAGACATACAGTAAGAAAGGGACACAAAGGAGATGTTTCTCATGTCATGTCTTGCCTATAATCATCCCTGCACGTGTGCGAACACACACACACACACACCTGTTTATGTCCTATGGAAGAGGAGCCAGGACATGAAACACTCTTTCTGTCCAGTGACATTTCAAATCCACCAGTAGCAGACAAGGCTGCATGGGTCTTAGGAAAAACTTGTCTCGTAAGAATGGTTGACACTGGGGTTTGGGGCTTGGCTGTGTAGCACCGCCTGTGTTTACCTCATTCCTGTCCATGGAACCACCTCTGATAATTTACTTCTAGGGCTGACAGTCACCATAATGCCTCATTCAACCTGCATCCTCGATTCAGTCGGGACCCACGGTGATAGTGTCGGGAAAAATAATCCTGGGATGAACAACTGAAGGGAACTCTGAACAGGGTGCTATACCAAAAGGTGGACTTAGACATTTGGTCTTCAGTGAACACTGAGGAAGGGGGATCATAAAGTCCTGTCGTAAAGGAGGTGTGAGTGGTGTTTCCAAAAACGGGCTTGCCAAGAATCAGAAATCTAGATTCCCCTACCATTCACCTATCTGCTACCGCCCTCATTCCCTGCTTCCATTACGGGTGTTTATGGCTGTAACAGAATATTTAAGTAACAGTGGTTCAAAAGAGGAAATTTCTTTTTCACATAACAAGAAGTTCAGGGATAGTCAGTCCAGGGCAAGTGTAGCAATTCAACAATGGCATTAAGGACCCAGACTCCACGCATCTTTCCTTTCACCTTCCCAAGCAGGTTGGTACATTGCCTCATGGTTGTAAGATGGCTGCTTTAGCTCCAGCACCACGTCTACCTTCATGATGGGAAGAAGCAAAGGGGAGGAACTAGCTTCAGTCCCAACCCTGTGGTACAAAAGGTAGGGCAGATGCCCAGGCCTCACACTTGGGGAAGAAGGGGCATACTTTAGAAAGGTGGGTATGGGGGAGATGTACCTTTTTCTCCTAAATCCACAGGCCATGACTCAGGGTTTTATCAGCTGGTCACCTTTTTGAAATTTTTTTGCTTGGAGGGGTCTCCTTTTTGTAATATGCACAAAAGCACTATTTATGCTGGTAGACTTGGACCTAGTACCCTCAGCTGAAGAGCCTCTGCTTCTCACCCTCCAAGGATGCCCTTAGCTGGCAGTAATGCTCACTTTTCCTATAAAAGTGACCAACAGTTTGGAAAACAGTGCCTTGGGGTTAGAGTGTGTAGCCCACGATGGGTCATCGCTGCAATATCTCCAGCCCCGTGCTAATCTTAATCCGCACCTCTTTCCCACACCATCACCGCCACTAGCAGCAGGATCCAGACACACAACAGGTTCTTACCTCTCCTTACGGCAGCTGACTGGCAATTCATTCCCACCAAAATCTTAGCAGATAATGACCAAGCATTATGCCCCTGGGAGCCCCTGATACTAAGAGGCTACCATGGAAGTAGCAAAGCTTTTCCTAGAGCTCGAGGGCCTAGGGTAGTTATGGGGCTGAGAGAAGAGGGCAGCTCTCTGGAGGCAGGCCGTCTGACTCCTGCAATCCCACTTCCGGTTCCGGTTCCGGTTCCAGAGGCCAGATGGGATTTTCTGCCACCCCCACTCTGAGAGGGAAGCTGCGCCCATTCCGTAAAGACAGCTCTCACAAATGGCATTTCTGGCTGGGAAAATTGCCCTGCAGCAGAAAGAGCTGGGGCTAATTTAGCGTTCACTTCTCATCAGCTGAAATGTTTTTATTTTTGGAGAGAATTGGCGAGCCACAATTATTATTGATCTCTGTGACAGCAATCAGAGAAAGCTTTCGTGTACCCTCAAAAGAGCAGGACCAGAAATAGATGCCAGCCAATCAGAGCTTCTTCTTGCTCTAAATTGATTTTAGAGCTGACTTGCCATTTAAAGAAAAATAATAATAATAAAGTTCTACAGAGTGAATCTGGATGTGGCAATCACTCCCCTGTCAGTATTTATGGAGCGTTCACTGAGGTCCTAGCCATACAGTCTTAGAGAATGTCTTACCTGACTTTCAACAGATGGATATTAATGGGATATTTATTTACAGAGTACAATTAAACTGGAGCTGCATCTTAATGTACAATTTACATAATCAGCTTTGTTCTGAACTGATGAGCTGTTTTCAATAGCTCTTGGGACCCTTCAGTCACAGCTGCCTCAAAGCCACAGCCACTGAGAATGGAGATTAAACAGCTTCCTGAAGCCAGAAGTCTTGATGAGGATCTATTACCCCATCCTGGAGACCTCATCATTTCTCTAGACACTGGCAAAGGATCAAAGATCCATGTTCGCTTCCTGCCATCATTCGGGATCAAAAGAAAGACGTTCAATTTGCATTTGGAAACCATTACAGCCATGGATAATCTCACCCTCACTTCTATAAAGTTTATGGCATTTCAATTTTTTAATGTCTCACATTCCAAACAACACACATAATTACCGACGTACCACACCATGTGCTTGGGGAGCCTGGAGGAAATCTTCCTAATGATTAATTTCATTTTAATACCTGTGCACATAAAGCTGGTTTCCAGGGAGAGCTGATCACAGGCAAGGCACATTTAGAGCCTGGAGGGGTACAGGGAGTAAATGCTCAAGGAGAGAGCCCGGTTGACAGAACTGGACCCTCAATAAGGAACTGTCATCTCCTTATCCCGACCCCCGCCCAGAGGGCAGTGCGTTGACCAAATACTTCCTGTCCTTCCAACGCATCTGATCTTAACCTGGTGAACAGCATTGCTCCTGCAAGAAGTCACAGCAAATAAACACTTCCTGAAAACTCAAGCTCTTTACGCGGGCCTCTCACTGTTGTGGCCTCTCCCGTTGCGGAGCACAGGCTCCGGACGCGCAGGCTCAGCGGCCATGGCTCACGGGCCCAGCCGCTCCGCGGCATGTGGGACCCTCCCGGATCGGGGCACGAACCCGTGTCCCCTGCATCGGCAGGCGGACTCTCAACCACTGCGCCACCAGGGAAGCCCCAAAACTCAAGCTCTTTAAGTTTGCTTTGTTCATTCCTTCAGACAGCCTTAGAAGACAGCAATTATTACTGGCCCACCACCCTTTCCAGATGAGAAAACTGAGTCCTAGAGAAATTAAGTAATTAGTCCCCAACCCCCTAGTGCATTAAATCGAATAACCGGAGTTTGAACCCAGTCTGTCTGGCTCCATAATACAAAGTGCTTACCCACCCTGTCCTACACAGTCTCCTAGAGCAAACAACACGGACAGTTCTACTAGTAGACCTGAGGTTCCCAAATATTAACAGAAATATAAGAAGAGGCTTAAAATGAGACTTCTGCAACCCAGGGCTGTATTTGCTAACCTTGATTCTTACGTTGGGCAAACAAAAAAATCCTTAAAGGAGAGGTTGATGTAAATTATTTATTCATCCATTCACTCATTTATTCATTACAATAGGGCTTGTAAGCTATAGTTAAGATATAACAAAGAGGTCAACATCATACCCCATGGGGAGCAAGCAATGTACACCACTGGAATCTCTACAAATTTGGGGTTTTGTGATGTCAACTGGTTATCTAAATAAACTTCAATTCTAACAGAAAGGTTCGTATATGTGAAACATATTCCTAAAATTCACTGAGCTAATTAGCGACCACAAATGCGGTAGGAGAAACATACACCTGGAGGAGGGTCTATTGATTCCTCCACCCGCTAAGCACGCAACCCTCAGCTCGTGGACCTATGTTCCATGATGGGATAAATGGCTAATGACATCCTGTTCACTCCTGAAAGCCTAACTCAGGGGACTTCCCTGGTGGCACAGTGGTTGGGAATCCGCCTGCCAATGCGGGGGACACGGGTTCAAACCCCGGCCTGGGAAGATCCTACATGCCGCAGAGCAACTAAGCCCGTGTCCCACAACTACTGAAGCCCGTGGGCCTAGAGCCTGTGCTCCGCAACAAGAGAAGCCACTGCAGTGAGAAGCCCACGCACCACAACAAAGAGCAGCCCCCGCTCACCGCAACTTAGAGAAAGCCAGTGTGCAGCAACGAAGACCCAACGCAGCCAAAAATAAATTAATAAATAAATAAAAATTGTTTTAAAAGAGCCTAACTCAGTTCCACTGCAGACTCCACGCTTGCTCTGTAATGATCCAGGAACAAATAGATGAGAGCAAGAGAGTGGTCTATTTCCCCATGGCCTCCAGGAAGGGGAGCCCCGCATATATAAGATGCAAAATTAGGAAAGGTCAAACTCTGACTTCTCACTCGGGGTACCCTTTCATGGTTTCAGTCTGCGGGGGACACAAGGTCTTCAGCTAAACATAATCCAGTCCTTTACCCTGTAATGCTCCATGTACCTGACCATTCTTGCCTCTTATTGCTTTACTAAAATTGGCCTCATCTGTCCCCTTCCCCTAGCATCCTGCTCTCTATCCTGTGCTAATGGGCACTAAAAAGTTCAGGTCGGGGTTTCCCTGGTGGCGCAGTGGTTGAGAGTCCGCCTGCCGATGCAGGGGACACGGGTTCGTGCCCCGGTCCGGGAAGATCACACGTGCCGCGGAGCGGCTGGGCCCGTGAGCCATGGCCGCTGAGCCTGCGCGTCCCAAGCCTGTGCTCCTTAACGGGAGGGGCCACAACAGTGAGAGGCCCACGTACCGCAAAAATAAATAAATAAATAAAATTAAAAGTTTAGGTGACCTTTTGCAGAGATATTTTACTTTTAAATAGGAGCTCTCTAGAGGTACTGCGCTTAAATTTCAGTTGTGTTTCCAAACGGTGGCAATTTCAGGCCAAGGCAACAAGTTGAGAGAGAAACGGGTGGGGGGAGAGATGACCACTGTAGTGGGTTGGATGGTGGCCCCCCAAAATATATGTCCATATTCTAACCCCCGGAAATTGTGAAGGTGACCTTATTTGGAAAAGGAGTCTTTATAAGTATAATTAAGTTAGGATCTCAGGATGAAATCATCCTGGATTACCCAGATGGACCCTACCTCCAATAACACGTCCTTATAAGAAACAGAAGAGGAGACACAGACACAGAGGAGAACACCATGTAAAGATGGAGGCAGAGATTGCAGTGATGCAGCCACAGGCCAAGAAGCACCTGGAGCCACCAGAAGCTGGAAGAGGCAAGGAAGGACCCTCCCCCTTGCGCTTTCAGACTTCAGGCACGCTCTTGGAGAGCTGTCTCCCAGGTTGCAGCCCAGTATTCTTCGTGGCATTCTTCCCTACCAACCCACATGCTTACACTGGGAAGAAGGTGGGGAGCAAATGCCAACAGTCTTAAGACCCCAGATCGGGAGGGTGGATCGTGAGGAAAATCTGTAGCACCAGGACGTGCTTAAGAGAGAAAGTCACAATTTCCTAAGATATTGAAGACAGGTTTAATATAACAAAGGGGATGGATGGGATAAAGAAATAATGGAATTAAAATGAGAAAAGAAATACTCGGACAAGTTCACAAGTTCATTTCCCTGGTGGCGCAGTGGTTAAGAATCCGCCTGCCAATGCAGGGGACACGGGTTCGAGCCCTGGTCCGAGAAGAAGCCGCAGAGCAACCAAGCCCGTGCACCACAACTACTGAGCCTGCGCTCTAGAACCCGCGAGACACAACTACTGAGCCCACGTGCCACAACTACTGAAGCCTGTGCGCCCTAGAGCCCGTGCTCCACAACAAGAGAAGCCACCACAATGAGAAGCCCATGCACCGCAACGAAGAGTAGCCCCCGCTCACCGCAACTAGAGAAAGCCCATGTGCAGCAACAAAGACCCAATGCAGCCAAAAATAAGGGAGGGAGGGAGGGAGGGAGGGAGAGAGAGAGAGAGAGAGAGAGAGAGAGAGAGAGAGAGAGAGGAAGAAAGGAAAGAAAGAAAGAAAGAAAGAAAGAAAGAAAGAAAGAAAGAAAGAAAGAAAGAAAGAAAGAAAGAAAGAAAAAAGAAAGAAAGAAAACAGGAGGAAAACCAGGTTAGAGCAAGGACTACTGTTCTTCTCTATTAAAAAAAAAAGAACTAAAATTAGAGTGCAAAATGATGTCTATAGGTAGATGATGGAAGACTTGTCACTCAGAACATTTAAAGCTAAATCAGTCTGCAGGATACACACAGGAGAAGCGAGATGCATCACTCAGGCCATTATTCAAATGACTCAGGAAGAAAAAGAAAAACGCTCTGTGGGACTAAAACAGTTCTCTTGTCTGAAAAATCTGCATTTGATCTTCATGGGGATTCAATTTACCTGGCAACTGCTTGTCTACTTCTTTGTATACACCCAGATTTTTAAATGCATTTACCTTTCTTAGGAGTACCTAGTTGAGGTTAGGAAAACATCCTCTGCAAGCAGGACAATCAAATTACCGTAAAGACAATTTCAACAGCTTCCAAGAGTTCTGGAAACCAAAGGTCTCCACCTAGGTGCTCTGAGAGGTGAAATGCAGGGGGAGTTTGTGAGCAGGCCCTGCGGCTCCTGCAGCCCCACCATCTTTCTCCATCCCCCTCATCCACACAACAGGGCAGATTACTCTGAGGGCCATGATGTCATTGCTTGAAGGACCCCATCCCTGTAAGGTCACCTAACCAACCTCGTCTGTAGAAGGAGGCGGGAGGGGGCACTCTCCGTCCTCCCAGAGCTCAGTCCCAGTCACCCTTCCCCATAAGGCTCAGCCAGGAACGTACTCTGCCTTCCTCGAAAATCAGCTTTTCCCCACGCTTTGCACAAGCTCCTTTACTGCAATGAGCGATTCCCATCAGCACTGTGTCCTCTTCCATTCTGCTTGCTTGGGTCGCGTGTTAGCGTTCCAAGAGATGCATGCAAAAAGGAGGTGAGGTGGGCAATTCCTACTGTAAATTTTCTATCTCTATAGTATGTGTAGAAGTAATCAGGAGCGTGCCATTTTATCTTTTTTGCTTTTATCTCCAAGATAAGTGTTTTCATTTAAAAGGTAAAACCTGGGACTTCCCTGGTGGTCCAGGGCCAAGGCTGCGTGCTCCCAGTGCAGGGGGCCCGGGTTCCATCCCTGGTCAGGGAACTAGATGCCGCGTGCCGCAACTAAAGTTCCCACACGCCGCAAGGAACCTCCCACGTGCCACAACTAAGACCCGGCACAGCCAAATAAATAAATGAATATTAAAAAAAAATAAAAGTAAAAATAAAATGTAAGACCTTCCAGTCTTCCCACGTGGCCCCACAGATGCCCTGAGATCCAGCCCTTGCCTCCATCCTGAACCTGCCTCCTCTCACCTGCCTTTTTTTTAAAACAAGTGATCAGTTTATTAAGAATTAAATGAGGGTATGGAATGTGATACAAGACACTCAAGATGGATATAATAGTACTACTCACACAAAAAGTTAAATCTCTTTTAAAAAACCATCACAAGACAAATGAAAAAGCAATTCTATCATCATAAAGTAAGGTATTTCATGCAAAAACTTCAAAGAAATCCCCAGTCCCCCCCAAACCCCCCCAAGCTCCTAACAAAGCTATCTGAAATATTGCCATGCTAACATATTAACCACAATATAATCATTCATAGAAAAGCAACACACTAATGAAGCAATGGGTTAGATGAAACAACACAGGCTGCAATATCGTAAACTCACAGACCACGACGATTTTACATGATAAGCAGTTCCAGAGTCACTCATAGCCACCTTCTGCCTTGATGCTCATTCAGCCACACTGGCCTCCACAGCAGGCTGCTGCTGCCTCAGGGCCTTTGAACGTGCCACTCACCTGCCTGGAAAAGCACCCCCACCCGTTCCTCCCTCCGCAGCTCCTCGTCTTCATTCCAATCTCAGCTCAAGATATATCAAAGGGGCCTTTCACTCTGGTTTCCAGCCAGCACACGAGGAACTTGGAAGTTGTCATTCCCGTCCATCCTCACAAGAAAAACTTTTTACAACCTAAAAAATCAACACCTCTTCTTAGACCTGTCAGAGAATTGAGGTCACAGGGAAAATCACTGCCCCCCAAATTGGAGAGACAGGAAGAGGGTAACAGAATCACAACTTACTGGAGCAGAAACTTCCGTGAGAACGACTGCTGAGGCAGGAAACTGAACTGTAACTGATGAATCGCTGGAGGTTCGGAGTGTACAATTCTGAAAGGAACCCAGCCACGGGGGAACCATCATACTTTTGAGAGTTTTAGGAGCTCCATCAGATTCTCATGGTGGAGATCAGAGAAAAATCCCCTCGCACTTTCGGCAGTGGGAGGAGAAAGGTAGCCACTTTGAAATACACCAGAATGCTCTGTTCTTCTTAACGGGGCCTGTCCTGAGGAGACACTTCCACCAGCACCTAACCTGCGGGGTTTTTATCAGAGCCCAGCCTACCTTGGGGAAGGGAAATACCTAACTCCAGCCCCCTCTAGCCATCCTGTCCCACCTAAAGAGGGGGAAAACTGAGAAGCACTTGTGAAGGTCACAGCCCGGAATCACCAAAAGGCTGACACCATAGGACAACAGACTGCTTCCCCTCCCCCACACCTCTGCAACACATCAGTATACATATGACATCACATCACATCTTCCCACATCACATCATATCACATATCACATCACGTATCACATCACATCTTCCCACATCACATCATATCATATCACATCACATCTTCCCACATCACATCATATCACATCACATATCACATCACATATGACATATCACATCACATCACACCTTCCCAACACATCAGTACACATCCTGTATAAAAACAGGGGAATGCAATAAAGAACTTCACATCTCACACCTTATTTAAGCAGTCTCAAAGAGGCCTTTCCTTGACGGTGCTGTCTCAAACCGTACACACCTTCCATTCCAGCAGCTCATTTCCTATGTCTTTTTTCATAGCATTTAGCATTACCTAAGATCATCTTGCTTACATGATTACTTGTTTATTGTTTGTTTCTCCTACTGGAATATAAACTCTTTGCCTGCCCTGCTCCTTAGTGAAACCCCAGTACCTGTAGCAAAGCTGGAACAGAGTGAGGTGTTGAGAAAATATTTGGTAAATGACTGAATAACTGAATAAACACAAGCCCGTTGGTCTATGCATCAGTAGCAAGACTTTCACACTCAGAACATATATTTTGAGCAGCTCCTCTTCTTTGTCTTGGATATTCTTTTTTTGTTTGTTTGTTTTTGTTTTTGTGGTACGCAGGCCTCTCACTATTGTGGCCTCTCCCGTTGCGGAGCACAAGCTCCGGACACACAGGCTCAGCGGCCATGGCTCACGGGCCCAGCCGCTCCGCGGCATGTGGGATCTTCCCGGACTGGGGCACGAACCCGTGTCCCCTGCATTGGCAGGTGTACTCTCAACCACTGCGCCACCAGGGAAACCCTGTCTTGGATATTCTTAAGATGCTTTCCATTTTTCTTGGAAAAAAAAAATATATATACACATATATAAAATGTGTGTATACATGCATATAGTTTATGTGTATACTGTACTCCAGCTCTTTATGATGAACGATAACTTAATATAGCTCTGCATACACATATCATCAAAACTGTCTCCATATTGAAAGAAGTCAGCCACAGCCATTGGGCAGTCGCTATCAGTTTCACAGACATGGAGAAAGCAGAATGTTAGTAGCTGGGAGTAAGACTTAGGGTTAGAATAAGACTTCAGTTCATTCCCCCCTCTCATATCCATAATAATATTTTTTTGTCACAGTGCCACTTGCTCTATTTCATACAGATTTTTTTTTCACTACATTGTAGTGTATCAGTTCTTGGATATTAAAATTTGTTAATGTTGGAGAATGCCTAGCTCTTTTGAACATTAGCCAATCCCTGGAGCCCACAAGATCAGAAAGATGAGTTAGGCTGTGATGATCAAATGTTCCCTTGCTGACACTGTAGGGATCCGCTGAGCTTAGCAGATGGTGTACAGACATGCTGTCTGATTATACCTTCCCACAGTTTATAACACTCATCCAGGGAAAGCTAATTCCTCCCTACCAAGAGGGCCCCGTTATCAAAAATCACTGCTGTGCTGTCTCTGTCCTCTTTCTTACTCAAATATCCAGACGCATCACTGCCCTCCTCCCTGACCTTTGCTCCACTAAGACAGACCAGGAAAGAAAAGAGGCCATTGTAACTTAACCATGGTGTCCTATTAAGGACACCAATGGAGAACATCTCCATCTTGAAGACCTCGGGACACAGAGGCCTAGGCGAACACTTCTGTAGCTGCTGGGCTCCACAAATCATATTTCTAAAGGGAGCACGTCCTCCGAACTCAAGTGTGTGTGTGTATGTGTGTGTTTTCAAGATCAAGATGTGAGATTTCTACAAACTTCTGGTGTCTCCAACTGGCATCATCATTCTCTAGTTTTGACCCTGTCCCAGTCTCTTTACACGTATATAATCTAGGAAGTGGTTATTTTCTACCAACTAATAGTCTACAAACCCTAACAACTAAAATAACACTAAACTCTCAGGGCTGCAGAAATGGCAACATAAGACCACAGTGCATCTCAGCATCCGGAGGTTTCCTTTCTAATGTAACAATTCTCACTTCTCTGTCACCACCACCCCCCCGCCTTATCAGTACACATAAGTCACTGATTATGACTTAACACCTCATAATCCAGTGCTGGGGGACAATTTCGATCAGACCCCATTAGCGAAGGGCAGGAAGGCACTGGGTTTTTAGCTAAACTGTGAGCAGATGAATGAGCATTGCAGCTCTCCTCCACGTTTTCTCTTGAGCTTATTTACTGAGCACCTACTGTGTGCCAGGCACTGCGCCAGGTAGTAGGAATTCCTAGATGATTAATGTTGTCTTGAAGGGACTTGCAGGCTGGGAGAGGCGACACATACAAAACCAAACTACTTCTTGGTAGTATGGTGAGTGATCTGGGAAAAGAATACTCATGGCCAGAGGTTTGGCGGGGAGACACAAAAGATGGCCCATTGGCCTAAACTTGAATTTCCAAGAAGGCTTCCTAAAACAGATGATTCTTGAATGGATTCTTGGAGGATAAATAAGAATTGCAAGATACAAAAGTGCTCAAAGGATGTTTCAGGTACCGAGAACTGTGTGGGCAAAGGATGATATCAAGAGGGCTGAAGACAAGAGCTTGGATTTATTCCATAAGCCTGTGTGCATCGTGGTACACATGGTAAATGACACCTGTGTGGAATATGGAGGAAAATAAATGAGGCTGCTCACAACCGGGCCACCCCTGGAGCCAAAGGGATCAGTATTTCCATACACACATAATCCAACCCAGCATACTGGTGGGGAAGGTCCACTGAAAGAAATAAGGACCCATTAAAAGCTCTGAAGGAGGGTTATTACACAGTCAGAATTGTAGTTTAAATGGCTCGCTCGGCTGCAGTGCAGAAATTGGGTTTACTTAGGATCTGACCACAATAGATTAGGCAAAGGCTGATGAGGATAGGAGCTGGGTCAGTGGTCATATGGATAAAGAGAAAGGGACAAGTTCAAGAAACATTAAGGAAGAAAAATCGGCCTAATTTGGTGATTTACTACATGGAGGAAATGAGGGAGAAAACATGGTCTAGAGCAGCTTTCTGGTTTCTAGCCTGGATATTGAATGACTGTGTAAATACATAAATCTACTTTGTCCAAAAGATTAAGATCTTTCCCCGTTAACCACATCACACATAGAGAACTAGAGGGCCTGCTGGCTTGTTTTTTAAGACTTCCTATTTCAGACAGGCAAAGAAAATACTGGGGGCTTTTGGCATCCTCTCTTCCTTCCCCAAGTCCTATCTGACTACCAGAGCCAATACCCTTAAAGAGGGTGGGACGGTAGCATTGACATATATACACTACCATGTGTAAAATAGATAGCTAGTGGGAAGCAGCCGCATAGCACAGGGAGATCAGCTCGGTGCTTTGTGACCACCTAGAGAGGTGGGATAGGGAGGGTGGGAGGGAGGGAGACGCAAGAGGGAGGGGATCTATGTATACATATAGCTGATTCACTTTGCTGTACAGCAGAAACTAACACAACATTGTAAAGCAATTATACTCCAATAAAAAAATAATTTAAAAAAAAGAAATTTGGTTTCTTGTGTGACAGCCTGATATTAAACTCTCTTTAGCTTGGGGACAGCTCGCCATCTGTCACCTTCTTTGCTTCCATTCTTCCCAAGACTTCAGGTCTCAAGATAATGGTGTGGGTCTCAAATCTTTCAGATGACCTTGAGATTAATAAAGTAGGTCACTTAGGCATTATTGATTCATCACGTCAGAGCTCTCGGGAGCACATTTCTGAATAGTTCTAAATCAGGGTGTCTTTAAACACACCAAATGGCATCATCAATGTTTCCTGGGAGATGCAGAAAAAAGTTCCGAAAACCACACTGGTACATGTACCCTGGGTCCATTAGGCCTTTTTCATGTCCCTGGCAGGCTGGACCTCGAATAACACTAGCCAATTCTGGACGCTCCAAGAACTGCACATGATTCTCCTCCTATAAAACAAACTTATGTTTCTTACATAACAACAAATGCAGTGTATGGATCTCGTTTGGATCGGACAATGGGAGAAATTTTATTATGGACTGGATATTAGATGATATTCAGGAATTATGGTTAATTTGGATAGGTGTGATTATAATATGGTAATTATATTAAAAATGTCTAGCACTGATACATCCTGAGACATTTATGTGACATCTGGGATTTGCATTAAAAAACTCTACCCAAAAAAGAAAAAAAAAAAAAGAAAGGAAGTTGGGGAGTAAATGAAGACAGACCCATTGATCTACAGAAGATGCATAATGGAGGTATGGGGAATTATTATGTTTTCTCTCTACCTATGTGTATGTGAGAAAATTTCTACTTTGTTCTGCTTCTACTTCAGGCATTGATCACCTATTAGATTTCTCAGCATCATGCTTATGCCAACTTGTGTTTGTTTTAGCAGTGACGTGGGGCTGTATAAAAGGCAGATTCTTTTCCAAAGCATTAACCTTGTTGCCATAATATAATAATCATAGATACCATTTAGCGTTTATTACATTCCAGATACCGAGTTAATCATTTTGTATACACTAATTTATTCAATCCTCACAATAAATCTGTGTTTAAGAGCATAAGGAGAAGGGACTTCCCTGGTGGTCCAGCGGTAAAGAATCTGCCTTCCAATGCAGGGGACGTGGGTTCGATCCCTGGTCGGGGAACTAAGAGCCCACATGCCGCGGGGCAACTAAGCCTGTGCATCACAACTACAGAGCCCACGCGCCCTAGAGCCTGCACGCCACAACTAGAGAGATCCCGCGCGCTGCAAAGAAGAGCCCATGTGCCACAACAAAGACCCGATGCAGATAAATAAATAATTTTTTAAAAAAAGAAAAGAGCGTAAAGAGGTCAGGTGCTGACTTTAGACACAGCTCTTCCAGGACCACAAAAAAATTATTCTAAACGAACTAAAAAATCCTCAAGAGTCTTTGAGGTAGTTTTCTATGAATTGCCCTAATTTCTATCTATATTTTTAAAGATACACACAAAAAAAATTATCATAGTAATGTGTAAAACATATTGAGTGCTTACAATGTACTAGTCTCTGTTCTTGTTTTTAGTGTAGCTATAATTTTTATTTTTTTAATATTCATTTATTTATTTTTGTCTGCCCCTGGTCTTCGTCATGGCATGCAGACTCCCAGTTGCAGCACGCATGTGGGATCTAGTTCCCCAACCAGGCCTCCTGCATTGGGAGCACAGAGTCTTACCCACTGGACCACCAGGGAAGTCCCTACTAGCCTCTGTTCTAATAAGCACTTTGTATGTACTATCTCGCCTGATTCGCACAACAACCTGTAACGTAGTATAGTGGATGAAGTGCACTGGGAGCTCCAACCAAATGCTTCCCTGCCTCCACGTCTGTCACAGCTCTTGTCCTCAGAGGTGGAATGCATTGCCCATCCCTTGAATCTGGGCTGACCTTGTGACTTGCTTTTGCCTATAGAACGTGGTCAGTAGAAGTAAGGATGGGCCAGTTACAAGCCTAGACTTCAAGAGGTCTTGCACATCGCTGCTTTCTCTCTCTTGGGCCTCTGCTGTGAGACCTCACCTGAGGTAACTTGCTGGAGGATGAGAGACCACATGCAGAAGAACGAAAGGGCCGTAAGTGACAGTCGGACAATCACCTAGCAACGTGCCAGCCAAGCGCAGGGGCATGAGTGGGCTCAGCTGCTGCCCAGCTGAAGCCAGCCTAACTAAATAAGTGTTTCAGCAGCCACTAAGTTCTGGAATGGGTTTATGATGCAACAAGAGTTAACTGATATAGCAGGTGTCACTGTTTTCTCTAGAAGAAGAAACCATGACACAGAATGGTTAAGAGGCTTGCCCAAAGTCACACAGGAAGTGGGGTAGCTGAGACAGATACCCAGAAGTCTGACTCTGAAGTCCATGCTGCTGGTGCATCGCTGTTCGGAGTAAGGACAAAGGAGCAAGGTGAGAGGCTATTGGGCTTTGACACCCGATGGCCCAATCATGGCCAGGAAAGATTCATTACAACCACCTGACAACAGAGGTGTCTCCATCCTTCCTCACTACCCTGAGTACATCTTCCCTAGAGCTCTGCCTGCCCTTCCCAGAAGAAGGAATCTCCCGTCTCTGGTTGTAACCTCCAAGAGACGAAGCGGACATTTGATGAAATGACGTTGAATTCTGAAGGAGCCCACTGGGGGCCCTGAGAAGCACTGATGTGTTAAATGAATTCAGTATATTCAGAAGACTATAAAGTAGCATCCACACTTAAGCCAGAGACCCACAGTAAAGTTTTATTGTACCCTGAAGACCGTGGAAAGCTAGCGATGAATTTTAAACAAGGAAATAATATAACGTTCACATATATAACAAAACCAGTCTGGCTGCAACATGAAGAATGGGCTGAAAGTAACCTTGGCCATATGGAGATAAACTCAGACTTGGAGCAGTCACCCAGGAGATGACGGTGGCCGGGACTAGGGTTACACCCATGGGAACAGAGAGAGGTAGGATTCAAGGGCTATTTAGGAGGCAACATCAGCAGGACCTGACAACTGGCTGAATGAGTGAAGGAAAGGGAAAAGGTGAGGACAACTTGACCATAGGTCCACGAAAAGTAACTGACAACCAGGAAGTTCTGTTCCATCCCTCACAGTGTTTACGGAGCGACAACTGACCGATTTCTGAAAAGGGTTTAGGACTTAGTCTCCCCCTGGTGCAAGGGTTCCTGATGGAGAGCTCTGAATCACCCTATTTGCAAAGAATAAAGGCGGGCTTGGAGGGAGAGCATGTCATAAATGAAACAGCCACGTGTCTTGACAGCATTAAAAATAATCTGTCACCTGCTCCTAACTTTGTTTTTGGTCACAAAGGCCACTGTTTGAATGAACAAAGAGGGTAAGGAATCTGGAAAGAACTGTTTACCCAGAGACACTGACAAGAGCTCAAGCTGAAGATGACGACTTGCATGTGAATGAGGAGGGCAGTGGGCAGCTCCAAGCACAAACGTGCTGCAAAGAACTCAGGGACTCAATGTTACGAACAGAAAGAATGCAGTTTCCAGTAGCTGCTCTTGGCATTTCCAGAGTATTCTAACATTGACTGGTTTCTCGGTGGAAGCCATTTCGCATCTGATGATTCAGAAATTCAACTCAGGGGACAATATAATGATGGTTCTTTCTTTTTTTTTTTTTTTTTTTTTTTTTGCCGTACGCGGGCCTCTCACTGTTGTGGCCTCTCCCGTTGCGGAGCACAGACTCCGGACGCGCAGGCTCAGCGGCCATGGCTCACGGGCGCAGCCGCTCCGCGGCATGTGGGATCCTCCCGGACCGGGGCACGAACCCGTGTCCCCTGCATCGGCAGGCGGACTCTCAACCACTGCGCCACCAGGGAAGCCCCTAATGATGGTTATTGACAAGGCTCTCCAACTTCCTCCATCAGACACCTTACCCCAACGCGCCCAGCTCCCATCTGCTTCCCATGCTGCCCGACCTACCACTTGGCTCCTGCAAGCATTCCCGACAGGCAGGTGGAGGTCACTCCACTTTATGAAAAGTCCTTAGGAAAGGGAAGAGTTCAAGAACAGAATCTGAGCGTACAAAAGCCTACCAGATTTTCTCCACAATTGTTTTGATTCTGATTCCTACGGCCGAAGGATTAGTCTTGCACAGATGACTTTCCTATTGAAAAAATTCGTTCTAATTCTTTAGTTTCCATGAACTAAATACTAGTTTAAGGTTGTGAGTGTTCCCTATTTGACCTGACCCTCAATTTACAAGCACAAAATAGGCCGACAGCCAGGACTCAGGCAGTTCAGTAGGAGGATTATAGTTGATTCCAACAACCAAGAGTGCCAGCCAGCCAAGCTAAGGGCCACATGAGAGAGGGAGCAGAGATGCTTAAAGGAAGCTCTCCACGAAGAATGGAATTTCACTCTGTTCTCCAAGAGGTGAGCTGCCGCTGGATGTTAGCTAATCTGTGACAGAGTGCACTACACAATGAAACACTGTTTTGAAGTAAAGCTCCCCCACTCCATAAAAATAACATTTTATGGTTGGTCTTGCTAATTTTTCACCCATTTAGATCCTGCGTGACAGAGAAAGTTCACAGTGTTAAATAGTATTAAGTCCTCCAAGCTCCCTCAGCTTGCAAGAAACCCTCCGACTGCTGTTAGATAGCTTACTCCAAGTTAAATATTCGTAACACAAACACGGTGACAGCGTGCCTTCCAGTTGTCTAGCATCACAGAAATCTATTTGGTTTCATCAAGAAACGAAAATGAAAAAAGCCCTACACCCTGGGGTTAGTACATTGACTTAAACGAAGTATGGCAGTGGTCCCCAACCTCTTTGGCACCAGGGACCAGTTGATGCATTTACCAAGTTCAGAAGGGAAAAACTGCAAAGGGCCAGAGGCCCATGAGCAACAACTTCCTGTTTATCAGATTTTGGTGGCAACAGGGGAATAAATGACGTGGCCTCTGCATGCCCATGAGTCACCTTCCACCCTTGTGTACGATTAGATATGTTGTCACTGCCTGGAGAGAGGAAATACTCTGTTCTCCCTCATTTGGAATTTCTGATGCTATTCTGGATAAGACTCGAGTTCCTCAATCTGGAAAACAGGCACCAACACCATTGTTAAACTTCATTTTCTGGAGCCCAGGTTTACTTGGCAGTGTGATCTAATAGGAGTCTGAGATCCACCACCATTAGGTCTGTGCTGAAGCCCCAGTTCGGCTCTTCCTAGCTGGCTATAGCCTCTGGCAAATCACGTGGCATGGTAGCGTCAGAGCCCTGTGAGGAACAATAAATGCCTACCGTGCAGGTGCCGAGGGTCACAGGGGTCACATCAAGTGAAAAGTGATGGGCGAAGAGCTCTGCAGGTGTGGGCTGCTGCCTCTGGCTCACCTTCTGGAATTTGCTCACAGCTCAGAAATCGAGCCAGCGTGAACGATGGGTTAGGAGTAAGGACCTTCCAGTCTCAAGCTCACATCCGTCACAATTAGTTTTCCATCAGCAAAGTGAGTAAACTCTTTTCCCTCACATGCACCTACTCACTTATACCCATGACTAGAGAATGGGACATTCTACTGAGAATCAGGTGTCTTAGCTCACCTTACCATGGTGATTCCTCAGCTGTGCTGCATATTGGAACCACCTAGAGAGCTTTTAACCCTCCCGATGTCCAGTCCTACCCAAGACCACATAAGTCAGAACGTCTGGGGGTGGAGTCCAGGCATCAGTATTTTTCAAAGACCATGAGGTGACTCTACTCCACAGCGAACTTTGGGGAACCTCTGTCCACCTCCCTCCTGCAGTCCCCTGAGGTTACCTTTCAACCTCTTGGTTCTAAAGTATGTCCGCCTTTGAAATGGGAATTGGGGCCCAGGACACCCAGTCTTGAGCCTCTACTGGACAGGAAGGCAAGTCTAGGCATCGGGAGTGCACAGGGCACCCCTTCCCAAACTGGGTGATCAGCAGAGTCACATAAACAGAGATTTCAAAGAAAAAACTTAAAGAGATTTCAAGATCAGATAAAATTGGCCAATTCTGGGTTCACCGAAGATAAGCGGTTTTCTTCATCGCAGGACCTCTCAGACCCTTTAAGCTGGAGTGTGATCATGAATCTGCCCGAAAGGATTGTCTTCCCCTCGTGGAAACCTTCACTTTCTCAGAGCATTTCAAGGGCTGTTGTTTCCAGGAAGATTCTCTGAGAGCAGTGTTGGGAGTGGGGCAGGGGTTTAACCTCCCACCCCCGGGGGCCATTTGACAAAGCCTGGAAACACTTGCTTGTCACAGCTGGGGGCCAGGTGGCTGTTCCTGGCATCTAGTGCAAAGGCCAGGGATTCTACTAAACATCCTACAACACACGGGACAGCCCTAGACAGAGCTTTCCAGCCCAGTGTCGCCAGCAGCCCAGGTGAAAAGTCCTGGCCTTGAGTGGGCTCTACTCCCGCATCCTCTCCTCCACACTATGACCTCATCAGATGATGAGAGAGCAAGGAGGACAGGAGAAAGGGGAGGAAAACAAGGAAGGAAAAAGGGAGGAAATGAAAAGCAGATGATAATGAAGGCTGAGGTAAGGAAGAGACAAGAGGAAAAAGAAGAAAAGGAAGCCAGATTCGTAACTGCCAAAACTTGGAAGCAGCCGAGAAGTCCTTCGGTAGGTGAATGGATAAACACACTGCAGTAAATTCAGACAAGGGAACAGCATTCAGCATTAAAAAGAAACGAGCTATCAAGCCATGAAAAGACATGGAGGAGACTGAAACGCCTGCTGCTGAAAAGCCTGCCTACTGTATGATTCCAACCATATGACACTCTAGAAAAGGCAAAACCATGGGGAGAGTAAAAAGATCAGTGGTTGCCGGGGGTGGGAGGCAGGGAAGGATGAACAGGCAGAGCACAAAGGAGTTCTAGGGCCGTGAATATACTCTGTATATACTCTGTTCCATCCCATAGAATGAGCCCACCCAGAGTGAACCCTAATGTGAACCGTGGCTTTGGGTGATAATGATGTGTCAGTGCAGGTTCATCAGTTGTAACAAGTGCGCCCTCTGGCGGATGATGTTGATAGCGGGGAGGCTGCGGGTTGGTGTGTGGGGTAGAGGGTATGTGGTACATCTCTGTACTTTCTGCTCCATTTTGCCGTGAGCCCGCAAGTGCTCAAAAGAAAGAAAAACGAGAAAGAAAGCAGAGCAGCACGCGCGATTAGCGGCCCTCGCCTTCTCACATCTTTATTGCTTCTCTGAGTTGACCAGGCCACTCGTTCTGCTCTTGCACGGGCACCAGCTGGTGGAGGCGGGCGAAGCGACCACGGGAAGGCGGGCGATGCCGTTTGGTGGCCCAGCTCTGGGCTTCGGTGCGGCTCGGACGGGGAGCCTCAGACCCTGCTGGGCTTCTTGGGGTCTTTGTTCTTGGTCGGGATGAAGGCGTACAGCTCCTCGATGAGCAGCTCCATCCGGGCGGTGACCTCGGTCACCGTGTCGATGACCAGCTTCTGCTGGAGCTTCAGCTTGTTGTTCTCCCACAGCGCCTTGCTCTCCTGGAAAATGCGGTGCTCCTCGCGCAGCACGTGCAGCGCCCGGTTCTCCTCCTGCAGGAGCCGGTTCTCCTCGCGGAGGGCCTGCAGGGTCTGGTTCTCCTTCTGCAGCGCCTGCAGCGCCTGGCTCATCTCCCGCAGCAGCTCCAGGGACTGGCCGCCGTCGGGCAGGCCCGGGCCCGCCTTGCCCACCTCCTCCCTGGGCTGCCCCGACAGGTTGCTGAGCATCTCGTGCAGGGTCCGGAGCGTCTTGGAGTCCTCCTGCGGGGCCTGGGGGCCCTTGGGCTCCTCGAAGGGGGAGGAGAGGCCCACGCCCTGGTCCGGCAGCAGCCCGTGGGGCGCCTCATGGGGCGAGGGGACCGGTTTGATCTCGGTCGAGGCCGCCTTCTCGTCCGGCTGGGCCCAGTAGGCCTTTCTCTGCTCCAGCAGCTGCTGCAGGGCCCGGTTCTCCTCCCGGAGGAGCTGCAGGGTGCTGCTCTCCCGGCCGCCGTGCACCTGCAGGTCCGGGTCCTTCTTCGCCGCCTCCAGGGACGAGGCGTTGTCCTTGTGCAGCAGTGGCGAGGAGGCCCGGCCGTCCTCACGGCGCAGCGCGGCCTGGTGCACCTCCCATAGGACCTGCAGGATCTTGCTTTCCTCGCGGAGCGTGCGGTTTTCCGCGCGCAAGAACTGGTTCTCCGCGCGCAAGGACTGGTTCTCGGCGCGCAGGGACTGGTTCTCCGTGCGCAGGGACTGGTTCTCCACGCGCAGGGACTGGTTCTCCGCGTGCAGGGACTTGTTCTCCTCCTGCCGCAGGCACTCCTTGGCCAGCCGCTTGTGGTGCAGCTTGTGGTGGAAGGACGAGGACGGGGAGAAGTAGGGGGACTGCAGGCGACAGTTCTCACTCACCCACCGCCCGTCCTGGAAGACGAACGTCTCGTCGCTGAGCTGCACGCGGGGAGGGTTGTAGTCCAGCTCCAGGTCCACCTGGGAGGTGGGGCTTTCCATGGGGTCCAGGGGCACGGAGGGGAAGCGGTTCGGCAGGTAGGAGTGCTGGCTGACCGCCCGGCGGCTCAGCCTGGGCAGGGAGGTCCTGCCTGGCCCAGCGCGGGGTGGGGTACAAGTTGTGGAGCCTCAGGAAGAGCTCGGCTGTACCCCTCTGCGGGAGAGAACAGGGAAGCCCAGAGTTAGCGAAGGAGCTGACGCACCCGAGGCTGGCTGACCACATGAGAGGCCGGGAGACCCCACAAGAAACCCAGTCTGGAGGTCTGGACTGGCCACAGAGGGCGCTTTTGCCCTTGGTCTCTTGGGTTCCTCGCGAGGAAATGACATCGGTCCTCCTTATTCGCGGTTCTATAAAGTCCCGCGAACACACAATTCGCGACTACTGTACCATTGCTCCAAAGAGACGCACGGCGTTAGGTTCCTGCTAGCCTCTGGTCACATTTTCCTCATCCAATCAATAAATAACTTTGTCTGCTGTTGAAAGACACCTTATTTTAAATGTACTTTTGATTCATTACATTGAACTTGCGGTCAACAGCACTGTGACTCATGCGGGAAGGAAGCTTACCTAGCAGGTGTTTTCTCTGTAAGGCATATCACATCACTGCTTTCTGGTGCTTAAGACGACTAGACAGCACTGCAGCGCTATGCTTGAGGGCCATTTTAGACAGAGAAACACCAACAAAAAGCACAAGAGTGTGAAAACAGTGACACTAAATAAACTGTGAAACGGACACTTTTACAGTCTGAGAGCTGAAACAAGAAGGCACCTCCAACTGGAAATGTGTGCATCAGGTAACTCAAATTTTTCATCATTCTGTGCATGTCTATGAATAATCATGAAAGTGAGACAAGTATTGATTTTGGGGCTGCAAACTAATTTTAGTGAAAAAAATTTAGGCAGATTCACAAATATGGAATCCATGAATAATGAGAATCAAGAATATATCATGGGGCTTCCCTGGTGGCACAGTGGTTGAGAGTCCGCCTGCCGATGCAGGGGACGTGGGTTCGTGCCCCGGTCCGGGAAGATCCCACATGCCGCAGAGCGGCTGGGCCCGTGAGCCATGGCCGCTGAGCCTGCGCGTCCAGAGCCTGTGCTCCGCAACGGGAGAGGCCACAACAGTGAGAGGCCCATGTACCGCAAAAAAAAAAAAAAAAAAAAGAATATATCATGGAGGATAAAGGCATTGATATTGGAATCAACCAACTGTTTGAGTCCTCGCCCCATTATTTGATTAGTTACAAGAACATGGACAAATTATGTGAGCTTTAGTTACCACGCTTTCAAATTGGGGTAACTGCACCTACTGCCTTGCCTCATAGAAATATTTTAGGATAAAAGAGGTAATGTGTGAAAGCACTAAGCACGGGTTCTCGCACACTTCTGTCACCCTAGAGGAAGAATAAACACTGTTCTCCAGCCACCGGAGCTGCAGATGTGTATCCACAATTGGCATCACCCAACAGCCACTCACATTGTCCCAAATGGCAGTGCTACTGGTAAGTGCCACAGCCCCTTTAACACCAGCCAACATGGTGCTAGGCTTAAATCAGAGTCCAGCTGATAATTCTGGAAAGGAAGGGCACCATCACAGACATATCACTGAGCAATGGGAGTTCAACGTGTGGCAGTGAAGACATCAAAGGATACCAGGGAATGCATACAGAGGAATTCATGATGGTGGCCACGCACCTCGAAACCACCACATAAAAAGAGGATCGGAGCCACAGAGCTTAAACCCAACAAACCACTGCCACACTCCTCAATATAGAAGATAAGCTGAGTGCGTTTTAAATGCACATTTTGGAGCCTTTACTTATAAGACTCATTCACTCATTCACTCATCCATCTGTATTTCTAACCAGCTCCCTCCGGTGATTCTGGCTTCCGGTGGTCAGAACTGCTCTGAGCCAGGTAGAATGCAGTTTGCTCAGGTGAGGGTTACACCAGGGCTGAAGGCCAAGGGGTCAAGACTGGGGTCACACAGATGCTCATCCCGGTTCTGTTGCTGATGGGCAGCGTGGAACTAGAGAGCTCTCACCCTCTCTGAGACCCAGATTTTCACTAGTACGAAAGAGAGTCAGACTCTGTGACCTTAAAGGCACCACCTTCCAACACTGAAAGTCAGCAAACTGTACCTGTCAAATGGAAATAATAACACGTGCCCTGCTTAGTTCACAACACCGTTGTGAGGATTAAATGAGATAATGAATGCAAAAGTGTTTTTAAAACTGCCAGGTGCCACAGAAATGTAAGAAATGTAAATGTAAGGTATTGTTACCAAGAAAAGGAGATTTCACTAATGGAGGAATTCTGAGATGAATTCAAAAAGCAGTGAACAAGTGGGATGCATCCTGGAGAAGAGGTAACAATTGCAGCCATGAATTTAAATAAAAATAAGATCATGAGAGCTGCTTCTAAATACACCAAAAGCATTTCATCCAAGTGCACTGCAAGGCTCTCCAAATATTAATTTCTCGTTTCTTAGGTTATTTTCAAAATTGTACAGATAGAGAAGATAGAAAACAAGTCAGGTTATTCACATTATATATATAGGCATATAGAGATACATAATTTGTACAGCGTATAAAGTTGGTTAGAATTCTTTAAGACCCAAAGAGCTAGATAAATAGAAGGCATGATTCTATGCTATTAACTTTCCAATAAGCACGTCATTAACTTTGTAAGGTTGTGCTTAGTCTTCCAGAGAGCAAAGGCGCAGGGACATTCTGCAATCAGAACCTTATTCATTTTAAATAAATCCAGCCTCCGTGGTTATCATCCTTCTCAATGGGAGAAGCACAATGGCTCTTGTGGCTGAACCTGTGATCAGAATGAACCCCATTGTGAAGAGCCCAGACCGTTTCCTTATACATTTAAGGTGCTTTGATCCCAGACTGGGAAGATTAGCCAAGGTCAATAAGGAGTAAATCTTGAGAGGTCCTCTTCATCCTCCAAGGATGAAGCACTACAGGAATCCGTCTCCGCAGTAATATCCTGCTCTTGAAGATGTTACTATGGAAAATGTAGTTTTAATCCATGATGGGTATACCCATCAAGAGAAAGAAAGGGAAGAAGTTTTGCGCTACTGAATTCATTTAATCTTCACAACACTGATTTAATAAGGTGTTATTATTCCCATTTTACAGATGGAGAAACTAAAACTCAGAGAAGTTAAATAACCAGCACCAGTTCACTCAGTAAGTCACAAATCCAGTTCTGGCTCCCTGAACTTATATATGTGAAGCACACATGTAGGAAATCTCCAAGAATTAAGCAAAGGACTTTCACTACTTGGGGACTTTCTATTATGGAAAATTTCAAACATACACAAAAAGAGAGATGATAGTCTAATAAATTTCCATGTACCCAGCTTCGGCAGTTATCAAATCAAGGCCACACCTGCTTCATCTATACCTTCATCCAATTCCAGAACCATTCCCCTGCCGCTGGGTTATTTCAAAGCAAAGTATAGACACTGTGCTGTTTTTTTTATTATTATTATTTTTTGTTTGTTTTTTGCCATAGGGGGGCCTCTCACCGCTGCGGCCTCTCCCGTTGTGGAGCACGGGCTCCGGACGCGCAGGCTCAGCGACCATGGCTCACGGGCCCAGCCGCTCCGCGGCATGTGGGATCTTCCCGGACCAGGGCACGAACCCGTGTCCCCTGCATCGGCAGGCGGACTCCCAACCACCGCGCCACCAGGGAAGCCCCACTGTGCTGTTTTATCCATAAATACATCAATGCGTATTTTTTTAACAAAACCACAATACCATTATCTTCCCTTTAAAATTTAACAATGATTCCTTAATATCAACAAATACTGATTCAGATTTCCCCAACTCTCTCATTTCTTTTTTTTTTTTTTTTTTTTTTTGGCGGTACACGGACCTCTCACTGTTCTGGCCTCTCCCGTTGCGGAGCACAGGCTCAGGACGTGCAGGCTCAGCGGTCATGGCTCACGGGCCCAGCCGCTCGGCGGCATGTGGGATCTTCGCGGACTGGGGCACGAACCCGCATCCCCTATATTGGCAGGCGGACTCTCAACCACTGCGCCACCAGGGAAGCCCTCTCATTTCTTTTTTATGATTGATTTCTATCAGAAAGATAGTCTCCCTGATCCAGGTGAACAACCAAAGAGAAACCTCTGGTGCTTTATACCTGTTCATAGTATCCTTGATGGCCTTTAAATCACCCTACTCAGTCAGCTGCCTTTATTTTATATCCATATCCTGAACTGGGTACCCAAGGGACTTTCAACTATCCCCTCAACATAAAGGCACTAAATAAAAACTTAACATGTGGGTGGCGGATCCCTAGCTATAGAGACAATTTGGGTATTTGGGCCCTTGTCCTTACGCATGCCATTGGGTGACCTCGGTTACATCCTCTAACCCTCTGACCTTGGTTTCCACTTCTGTATAATGAAAGGTCAGTAGCATTATCTCTAATATCCTCTTGTCTAACTTCCTCTGGTCGAAGGGATCCATGTTTACAAACTGGCATCACTATGGCCCCAGCAGTCCTCTTTTATCAACCTAGCTGACATCGTGTCCCCTCCCTTAAATGACCAACACCTTCCAAGCAAGTCCTGTGCTGTCTCTGTTCCGTGCCCACGCACCTAATCCAGAAAATACTGATGGACTGATAGGTCTCCTTTACCTCCTTAACCAAGAGACCAAACGCTCCTCTTATGAAAGTCCTTCTATCCTTCCTCTTATCCCCAGACAGGACCCAGAAGGTGGCCAAGTCCAGCACTGCCTCATGGCCTAGTTTCTTAGATAAAACACTTAAATACTGTAAACATTTTAATAGTCATATATTTATTTTAATGGGTATTGGGAAAATATACCTATTTTATCAAACCCACAATCCTGTGGATAGGATTTAGATGAAGCTAACGTAGAGCAGCATCTTTTCTTTTTCTGAAAATGAGACCATCTAAGGGGAAATACTAAATATACACGATTTCAGATATATCAAGAATCGTGCTTAAACTTTGGGAAGGGATTGAGGCAAGACAAATTCTTTCTTTCCCATATTTCCCTGATTCCAATCAGACCTAGCTGGACTTATTAGTCCTCCAAGGAAACCTCTTTCTTGGCCTTGTGAAAACTTCTCACCCTAATCTATTCCCACTCTAAACATTCATGCACCAAATCACATTTATGTCAATGAATCAACTAACATTAACTTGGCGTCTGTTCTCAGGGAACTTCCAATCAATTTGAAAATCAGTGCATAGCAACCATTATTTCTTGGGGTAAGTGAGGGAGGTTGACGTGCAGCAAGCATTAATTCTGGCACCACAGTATGGGGAACAGGGGACTGGACATCGTAACACTGAAAAGGGTCCTGGGTCTGTGCTGTATGAGTGCATAGCCTTTACAAAATCACTTAATTTCTCTGCCTCAGTTTCCATATCTAGAAAATGTGGATGCTAGCATGATTCAGAGCCACCCCCTATGTTCGTGCAGGCTATACAATGCCCAGCTCTAGAGGGTGCCATTCACAACTGGTGTTGCAGTGCACAACCTGTGCAACCATCCACAGCAGTTTTACTAACATCTGCCCTATTTATTTCAGACGCTTTGTTGTAGAGTTCAAAAATAAAAGGAGAATATGTGACATCTTCTTTGTTTATAGAGAGCTACAGACATGCAAGAATGGTTACTGTGAATTCAGAAGAGAAGTTGCTTAGCATTTCCTTCGATTGTATAGAGCAAGGAAAAGGAAGTAACACTGAATGACTATTATGTGATGATATGCTAACGGATTTCCACAGTCATAAGTAATATCTTACTGAAAAGAGCTACCATGGTTCCACCAAAGATCACATAGCCAGCAAGGGTTTAAAACCAGGATATCTGACTCCAGACTGCAGGCTCATTCTAGCTCTTCATAATGCCCAGATATTTTATTTTGCATGTGTGTTGATATCATTCCTTTGCAGTGATTCTCATACGTCTTGTCCCATCTTGTCCCCAGATGAATAAATTGTAATTATCTGAGCACAGTGACCCGTCCCTTACTTTTTTTGACATCCCTAGTCCTGGAAGTTAGAATAACACAGTTCACATACACTGGTGGTGTGATGAGTCCTTAGCAATGCACTAATCAACCAAAGTGCACTGAAAGGTAAGGAGGAGATATCAGATTGAACTACACAAAACTGTTAACATTATACTATTTTGGGCCCTCAAAAGTGGTGATATTGTTTACCTTAATATGTTTAGTCTATTTAGGAAAGCCGTATCCACATTTCAATTCACGTTTTTAAACTGCAGAGCTGTTACATCATGGGGTTTTCCCCATGTCCATCTACACAGTCCCTAAAGGAAGCCGTCCTCTGCACACAAGCATGCTGGTGGTCCACACTGCCATCTTGAACCTATAATCCAATGAGACTAGAGGTCTTAAATTCCCAGTAGCTTTGGGCTTAAAAGTCCCATCTTTGACTGCTCTTGTGAAAGTCGCTTAACTTCTCTGAATGTCACCTCTAAAATGAACCCCCATGTAGCTGCTCTGCCCTGTTCCTGGTGGTGCTGTGAGACGCTAAGAAAGTGGTCGGTAAGCTGTCATAAAGACCAAACAGGGGCTTCCCGGGTGGCCCAGTGGTTAAGACTCCTCACTTCCAATGCAGGGGGCGCGGGTTCCATCCCTGCTCGGGGAATTAACATCCCACATGCCGCGGAGCCAAAAGATTTTTAAAAAGACCAAACAGATGGCCAGCTCTACTAGTAAAGCTTAAACGTTCCTGGCCCAAAACACTCTAGCAAATGCTGAATGTATTTCTTTACAAAAGGACTTTGCAAAAAGTGAGCATCTGATAAGCAAACCCTCGAGGTAAAACATCCCAGGCCCCCTTAGCCAATGTCTGAAGCCAGCTCCTTCTTGGTGGGTCTCCTCAACCAGTGGTGTCACTGGGTTGGTTTCATGGGCTAAACTAATCTGTCCTTGGTGTCATTGAGCCCCACCAAGAGGTCTGGGCCAAGAAAAAGCGCCTGGAACACCCCCGAAAGTTCTCTTCAGCCTAGGAGGCAGAGTCTACAGCAGCCTGATTCAAGCCCCCAGAGAAGCCTGGCCTGGTCTCCCCATGAAGGAAAGGACGGTCTCTTCCTTGACCTGTGGGAAATGCCCTCACATGTGGATGCAGACCCAGTAGGTGGGAGAGGAAGAGGGGGGCTTCCTCATGAAAGAACAGGATATGAGAAAGGATGCAGGAGGGGAAGACAAATGGCCATGGCGCTCATCACACCTCGCATCTGGCTTTGTTAGGAAGGTGACCAAGAGACGCTGCCCTCAGGGGCAATGTGCTCCCACTTGTGGCCTAAGTAAGATGCATTAGTGCTGAGGATCCAGGAAGGGCCCTGGGCACCAACATCTCCCTCACCGGTGCCTAAATCCCACCTATGGTTGGGAATCCGTCCTTAACATCAGGCCTGGCCTTCTCCCTGGCATCTCCTTTTTTTGTGGGCCTCTCATTGTCACAGCCTCTCCCGTTGCGGAGCACAGGCTCCAGACACGCAGGCTCAGTAGTTGTGGCGCACGGGCCTAGTTGCTCCGCGGCATGTGGGATCTTCCGAGACCAGGGCTCGAACCCGTATCCCCTGCATTAGCAGGCAGACTCTCAACCACTGAGCCACCCGGGAAGCCGTGGCATCTCCTTTTTAAATGCATTTGGTCCTAGAAGGAAAATGCATGAAATCACCAACTATGTGCTTCTGTCAGATCACCAGCCTTGTGCGTGGCAAGTGGAGACCGTGGAGGAGGAAAAGCCAGTGGAAGGGCGGGCAGGGCAAAGGCAAAGGAGAGGTGATAAGACCAAAGTCTCTCTCTGATGCTAAGGGGTGTCTAAGGACCAGGACTCTGAGGGGGACCTTCTGGGCTGGAATTTCTGGGGCTGCTGGCCTCCCATCTAAATAGTACGGCAACAGGGCTAGACAATGACTAGCCAGTTTAGCTGACATGCACTGAGGTTCTCTCCACTCCTGGAGAAGTACGGCTACCACAGACCAGAAGAGACGTCCAAATGCTCCCAGCAGACGTCAAGCCTGTTGACCAAGATTTTTAAAGCCCTACTTTGCCAGCATTACTGAGGGTTACGGTCAGAGAACATTCAACCATCTGGGGTTACTTTTCAAACATGTGAAGCTGAGAGGCCCAGGACGCTGGAAGGAAAAGCCAGATCTGCCACTAATTTTCAGACCAGGTTGACAAGGCTGAGTGTCTCATTATCATAGTTTTAAATTAACTCCGTTCCGAGCACCATGAGAAAGTCAATGCTGGTTTTAAGAAATGCGAACAGGTAAGAGGATAATTCACGGGTCAGTGTGACTGATTTTGATAGAATCATAAACTAACAGCAAAGAGGATGAAGATGTCGTCTGTCATGTATCTGGTAGTTTTAGCTAATTGTTTAACACACAATCTTCTGAAATCTTCCTCCTAACACTTTGGAAATGATGGTACAGCTGGTGTGGAAAACAAACCCAAACAAAGGGGGACTGAGAAAAGGCAACAGCGAGGGATGAGGGGGGCCCTGGAGGGTGCTGTGGGAGCTCATTCTGACCTGGTATAGATCCTTCATTAATGATCTCACAGGAAACAGTGCTTTTATGAAACTCACAGATAGCGCTCACTGGGGACATGGGAATGCTGGCGAGAACTGAATCATTATGCACAAAAGGAACCAGGAGGGCAGACAGCTTGGGCAGGAAGTAACATCGATGGCTGGCGAGTTAATGTGTTGGAGGGAAATAGACCAGAAAACACAAATGTTTAATGTGAGGAAGAAAAACTGGAAATCAATAAGACCTGCAAAGACCTAAGGGTGAAACAAATAGCGAACCATAGGCATGTGCAATGGAAATGAGAAGCGCCAGGCATGACTGGGAGCTGGGAGGCCAGAGGTACTTTCTGGAGACACAGAGCTGCTGCTGCAATCCCCTTCCCAGATGAATGGGCTCAGCCTCCAAACGAAGCAGAATGTGGCAGATACACGCAGGGAGCTCACGGTAGGCGGTGAGGATGGGCGGAGAAGAGGCACCATCTCTTAAGAGCAAGGGAAGAAGCAGGTGGCATGTGCCCAGCCTGCGGCATAGCAGAGGAAGTGGGCACTGACCCGGCTTCAAGCCTTTAACTCCAGCTCTGACATTCCTAGTGGGCTTCCTAGGGTTCCCAGTTCCCGTTCCTATACAATCTCTCCCTCGCACTGCATGGCCCAGTGCCGCCACATGATCAAATCAGGGCTCAGTCTCCCTTCCTCCCCTTGTTTTTTGTTTTGTTTTGTTTTTGTTTGTTTGTTTGGCCACACCATGCAGCATGCGGGATCTCAGTTCCCCGACCAGGGATCGAACCTGTGCCCCCTGCAGTGGACGTGCAGAGTCTTAACCACTGGACCGCCAGAGAAGTCCTCATTTGGGGAGGTCCAGTCAGCACACTGGTCCCTCTCACAGCTCTAGTGATGGCCCAGTTCAGATCATCTAAACTTACAGATGCCCCCTTCACCCCAAGCGCCAGCCTAGAGTACCCTGCCGGGTGTCTGGAACCTGCCGCAGGACTTGTGCCCCCTTGGCAGGTATACCCATGAGACACATCTGCCCATGTGCCCAGGCAGCAGGTGTCCTCTAATTTCATGCTCTCCAAGATCCCAGGATGCCCACTGGCGATCAATCCTGTTCCTACACGTCCCTGGACAGAGCTTTCAGATAGTTACCTCTGCACTGGATTCCTCCACTCTACATTTCAGCCCCTCTGGTTGCACCACCATAATCTTCCAACAGGGCCTTGGGTGACTCTGGAGAAGCAAGGCTGCCCCCTTTGTGACACAGCAGTAGGAACAATCCAATCAGGAGGACCTCTCCCAGGAAACCCAGCCTGTCATCCGTTCATTGGCCTCCATTCTGAACCCCCCAGGCCCACCCCTCTTACGCTCTCTCTGTCTTTGGTATACAGCCGGCCTTCATTCTCTTGACCCCTCCGCATGACCCTGTACCCCTCAGCCCACATCCTAGGTTCATGGATTCAGTCGTCTGCTTTTGACTGCAAGTCTCAGTTCTAATTCTGCCCCCATAAATCCAGAGTAGTTGTACAACAGCAAGCACCAAAAGATGTAATTTTGAGAAAATTGGCTTATTTCCGAGAGTCACAGAAACTTCAGGTGGTAGGGCTGGAAGCTCTTCCCAGATCACCTAACCCACCCCGCTCATTCAAGGGATGAGAAACCCAAGACGCTGAGTGACTAAGTGGCCTCCCCCAGGGACACAGCTGGCTGGCGGCTGACCTAGAACTAGAATCTGAGGCCCTGACTACTCTGCTCCTTCTATGACATCCTGCTAGAGTTTTGACAGAGGAGGGCTATTCTGGCTAAAACTGAGAGGTTGCATCCTTCTGTGATTATCTCTACCTGAGGTAGAAAAACACTGATTGGAATTTCTAGGCTTTCAGATCTGGTATCTCTTTTTCTTGTAAAATTTGGCCTCAAGTGCTGTGGAAAAGAGGAAATAAGTAGATTTCTGCTTCCCAGCCCATCCTCTGGACCTCAACTTCTCACCTGAAAAACAGAGGACTTTTTACTACTCACTTATCCCCTCTTGTTAATTATGTACGTTATGAAAATCTGAGTCTGAAAGAATGTGAAGATGATATCTGATACGATGCTTTATCAGTCTCTGAACAGAATTTAAGACAGGTATTACAGTTGATGGAAAAGCTTTCTGAAAGTGTGTGGCGCAGAGATACCGATACCTACTACCTTTTCTAAAATTATTATTTCTATCTCAAGTGAAAAGCCATACCAATGTTAGGTGCCAGGTGTAGGTCCTATGCAGAAGTTGGTCACCAGAACACTCAGAACATTCCAGGGGTGACATCACAAAACAATATGATGTTTTTCATGGCTCATGGTCTCTCTCTGAGCATCACAGGTGGGAATGAGGCATCTGATGGTCAGCAAGAGCTCACCCTGGTTGTGTCCACATGGCCGGTCAAGGTCGGTGTGACACACAATAGCCCAAACACGGGCCCCCTGTTTGGTCATCCTGGCTGACATTTACATCCCCACGGCCAGGCTGGGCCGAGACCCCTATCCTCTCTCCAGGGGTGGCATCTTCTACTTGGATTACTCGAGAAGGAAGAAACCCAGACCAAGAGAAAGAATGTAGTCTGAGATGTTTTTTGATACCAATCTATTCTTCAGTTCTCTGACAGCAACTGGATGTCCTATACTTCAATTCTGACACACCCCACCTGGTGTTGGCGCCAGATTCCACAAGTTAAAGGGCTCAGTCCCACACAACTGCTCCCACTTCAGATGTCAGTCACAAGTCTTGGGCCACCAGTACTTCTAACTAACCAGCTATAAATCAGAGGCTCGCAGTTTTGCTGATTTGCTAGAAGAGCTCAAAGAACTCAGGAAAACGCTTTACTTACAAATACAGGTTTTGGGTTTTGTTTTTTTTAATGAAACATACAGCTCAGGAACAGTCAAATGGGAAAGATGCTTAAGGCAAGGTATGAGGGGAGAGGGAGGCAGAGCTTCCATACCCAGCAGGGCACACCACCCTCCCTGCATCTTCATGTGCTCCCCAACTCGGACGCTCTCCAAACCCTGTCGTCTAGAGGTTTTTATGGAGGTTTCATTATACGGTCATGACTGATTATTTCATTGGCCTTTGGTGATTGAATAATAAAAGATAGATCTATCACTCAAGAAATCCCAAGGGTTTTAAGTTACTCTGTGCCAGGAACTGGGAACAAAGACCAAACATATATTTTTTTTAGACCACATGTAGAAACTGCTGACACCTGGGCTTCACGAAAGGGACAGCCTAGTCCCCTGGCTTCAATTCCGTCAAATCATTTGCCTCTAGAGGCTGTCAGTGGGAGCCCTCCTGTGTACCTTAAGTCTCCCATTAGGCGGGGAACTCCAACCCCACACTATTATGCCACATGCAGGGAAAGAAGTGGTGGACCAGGGTAGGGTCACTGTAACAGCCCACCAGAAGCTCCTGCACCCAAGTTACATGCAAGCCTCGCTTTAAGAAAATCCGATGTACAAAAAAATCAAGGACATACATGTGTAAAAACCAAGAAAGTAATTAATCACATTATCAAAGAATTTCTCATTTTCAATGGGAACTTCTCCTAGGGTTTCTTTTTTAATTTTTATTTTATTTCTTAATTGTGGTTACAAACACATAACATTAAATTTTCCATCTTAGGGACTTCCCTGGTGGTGCAGTGGTTAAGAATCCGCCTGCCAATGCAGGGGACACGGGTTCGAGCCCTGGTCCAGGAAGATCCCACATGCCATGGAGCAACTATGCCCATGTGCCACAACTACTGAGCCCACATGCCACAACTACTGAAGCCCACGTGCCTAGAGCCCGTGCTCTGCAACAAGAGAAGCCACCGCAATGAGAAACCTGCGCACCACAATGAAGAGTAGCCCCTGCTCGCCGCAACTAGAGAAAGCCCGCACGCATCAACGAGACCCAACGCAGTCAAAAATAAGTAAATAAATAAATAAATTTATTAAAAAAAAATTTCTTTTCCATATTAAACATTTTTGAGTATACAGTCCAGGAGTGTCAAGTACATCCACATTGCTGTGCAATGGATCTCTAGAACTTTTTCATCTTGCAAAACTGAAACTCTATGACCATTAAACACTACCTCCTCTCCCACCTACCCCCCAGCCCTGGGAAACCACCTTTCCACTTGCTATTTCTATGATTTTTGACCTCTTTAGATACCTCATATGAGTGGAATCATATAGTATTTGTCCTTTTGTGACTGGCTTACTTTAGCATCATGTCCTCAAAAAACCTCCATCTGGGGGCATGTGACAGGATCTCCTTTTTTTAAGCTGCATAATATTTCTTTGTGTTTATATACCACACATTTTCTTTCTTTATCCATTCATTCATTGATGAACATTGGGTTGCTTCCACCTCCTCTTGACTATTGTGAATAATGCTTCAGTGAACATGAGTGTGCAAAGATCTCTTTGAGATCCTGCTTTTAATTCTTTTCGATATATACACAGAATTAGGACTGCTGGATCATATGTTTTATGTTTAATTTTTTGACGAACCTCTACACTGTTTTCCACACCAGCTGTACCATCATTTCCACCAACAGTGCCCAAGGGTTCCCATTTTTCCACATCCTCATTGACACTTGTTTTCTCTTTCTCCAAGTGTTTCTGTAAGTGATTAACTCCCACACTGCCTGAAAACACAATTCGGTTTTTCCTTAAACACACACCTCATGGAAGCACCTGCACATGCACCTCTGAGGCTGAGCTGGGAAGACTAAACAGAGAGGGAAGTGGCTGTATTCATTTCCTAGGGCTGCGCAAAGGACCATGAACCGAATGGCTTAAAACAACAGAAATGCATTGTCTCCCGGTTCTGGAGGCTGGAGGTCCAAAATCAAGGTATTGGCAAGACCAGGCTCCCTCGGAAACCTGGAGGGGAGAACCTTCCTCGCCTCTCCCTGAGCGACTGAAGGCTGCTGGCAGTCCTTGGCCTGCCTTGATCGCACTGCAGTGCTTCAGTCTGTGCCTATGGCGTCAGACGGCGCTCTCCCCACGGGTCTGTATCTGTTCTCGCCTTAAGAGGGCACCAATCATATGGGACTAAGGCCCACCCTACTGTGGTATAACCTCATCTTAACCAATTACATCTGCAATGACCCTCTTTCCAAATAAGATTACATTCAGAGGTACTGGGGGTTCTGCCTTCAACATATCATTTTGGGGGGACACAATTCAACCCATAACATAACCTAATATTAACCGAACATATAATAAACACCAGCACTGTGCTAGGTACTTCATGTTATCTTCACTTAATCAGAGTCACTGGCAAATATGCAGATCCTACCACCCTCGGGATACAGCCCACCCTTGGGGTCCCTAAGCCCATCACCCTGGCCCACCTCCAGCAAGTTCAGTTGATTCCCTTTTTTCCCACCTCTAGTGCCAAGGAACACAAGCTCTGCCCTGTAAGGCTTCCCACGAACAAAGGAACCTGCTAGTAAGCCTGATGTGTTTTATTACTATTACACATATTATATATTATTCATATTTATTATCATTTCCATTCTATTATTCTGCCTGCTGTTAGACCCCCTTCCTTCTCCATAGTTTTGACCATCTGTCCCCTAGTTCGCTCCGGGGTGAGAAAATCCTTACCCCAATCCTGCCCTGAGGCCATATCTGGAGAAAGAAACAGACCACCCATTTAAGTTACTCAGTGGTTTGCTAGTATGACCCCAAAGTCAGACCCGTGATATCAGGGGAGCTCATGGTACAGTTCACTCCTAGAAAGGAAGTCCTGCTACTGGATGATCACGGAGACTCCCTGGGTCCAGACCATGGTGCAAATTACCAAAAACAGCTGCTGATAGATTTGGATATAGGGTAAGCGAGAAAGGACCTAGGGCACTACTTCCCTCCTTCCTCACCTCTGCCATAGTCCTTTGCCTTTTCTCTGCAGAGGCCTGGCTCCAGGGCAAGGGGCAGCCACCAGATCTGTGGCTGACAGTGACGGCCCTCACAGCACGCAGGTGACTCATTATCCACGCTATCTGGTCAAAGCCCCCCCCCCCCACCTCATCCTAGTACGGGGAGTGCTGAGGGAAGGAAACAAAGCAAATAGGCACACGGACTGGCCTGCCACATTGGCATGAAAAGAACTTCTTTTACTGAACCCAAAGGAAAGGCACCGATAAGAATAAATGAGGCTGCAGATAGCAAGGTCACGGACACTGGCCACAGAAGACCTGTGTGCAAATCTGCAGGTCCAGAAATAGTTATTTACTATGTGTCTTAGTCAGCTCTGTCTGCTATAACATCCACAGACTGGATGGCCTAACAACTGACTTTTATTTCTCGTAGTTCTAAAGGCTGGGAAGTTCAAAATCAAGGTGCTGGCAGATTTGGTTCCTCATGAGGCCCGTTTCCAGGTTTGCAGATGGCCACCTTCTCAGTGCGTCGTTACACAAGAGAGAGACAGAGACACAGAGAGAGAGCGAGAGAGAGAGCGAGAGACAGAGACAGAGACAGAGACAGAGTGTGTGTGTGTGTGTTCTAGTCTCTCTTTCTTTTTTATAAGGACACTAATCCCATCCTTAAGACTTCATCCAAACGTAATTACCTTCCAAAGGCCAAACCTCCAGATACCATCACACTGTGGATTAGGGCTGCACAATATGAATTTTGGAGGGACACAAACATTCAGTCCATCACTATGTGACCTGGGCAAGTTACCCCAGCTCTCAGACGCTCAGTTTACTCATCTCCAAACTAAGGAAATGACATCTAATTTGAGATCACATATGTGAAGAAGCCGACAGTAAGCTCTCAATAATCATTGTTTTGGTGCCTCCAGACATGCTCCCTTTGACTTAAAGTCTCAAGCAGCTGACACACAACTGGTGCTGCTGTTAAAACGGCTTCGTACTACAGCTCGGCTGAGGGCTTGTTTGTTTGCTTGTTTGTTTGATTGGCCTTTTTTTTTTTTTGTGGTACGTGGGCCTCTCACTGTTGTGGCCCCTCCCGTTGCGGAGCACAGGCTCCGGACGTGCAGGCTCAGCGGCCATGGCTCACGGGCCCAGCCGCTCCGCGGCATGTGGGATCCTCCCGGATCGGGGCACAAACCCATGTACCCTGCATCGGCAGGCGGACTCTCAACCACTGCGCCACCAGGGAAGCCCTGCCTTTTGTTTTTAAGAGAAGAGCATTTTGAACTGGGAATCCTGGTACCGGCTCCTGCAGTTGCCCATTAGTTGGGTCTCTTCCTCCTCAGCAGGACACACACATCTGTAACCCAGTACTGAAAAACTTCCTTGAGATTGTGCCCCAAATGTTATGACTCAGATTAACACCGTCATCAATCACCCACGTTCCACGAGCATCCACACTTGGTGGGTACTGCACAGAGCGCAGAGGTAGACATGCCTCGTGGCTTTCTAATCTAAACAGACAGGTAGAACAGAGACAAAGGAAAGGGCAAGCATGCATCCAAGACTCTCCCCGCTTTCCACGTCTGCAGCTTCTCTGGTGATGAATCACACGGGGAAATTCAACAAGAGTAGGGTCCATTAGAGAGCATGGGCCCCTTGCCCTTCCCCAGAGAGCCACAGAAACTGCAGCTCTTGGTCCAGGAGTCAGAGGGGGGTATGGGGCATATGTTCTGACTTTTCTCTCCTTGTCATTTGTGGAGAAGGGGATGGGGAGTTGCGTGGGTGTAGTAAATTATCATGATGGCTGTCCTCTCCAAATCGCATGACATGTTTGGGAAGGTTTGTTATTTTTGCTACATAGAGCAGAGGGCAGCTCTACACTGGAGCCAGAGGAGCAGCCGGAGCCCAGCCAGGCTTTGGGCCAAGCTGCTCTTGGGACAGGCTAGGAGCTCTCACCTTCTGGGGAAGCAGGAGGCAATGGCCAGGAAGAGCAAGAGAGCAGCAGATGAGTCTGTCAGGCAAAAATTACAGATCAACTGTTGGAAAAAGTCTGGGCGGGAAGGAAGTAGAAAAATACAATGTCTGCTCTCAGAGGTGGCTGGCTGAGGTGAATAGCTGTTGTTGAATCAATCACTCACATTTGTGGGAATACTGAAGGAACCAACAGAAGGGGCAGGTGTTGGAAAGCAGGGCAATTGACACACCCAGGTTCCAGAGATAACAGGACAGCAAATCATTCTTGTTGATCACCCGGATACCAAAACCAGACAAAGATACTACAAAAGAAGAAAATTACAGACCAATATCACTGATGAATACAGATGAACAAATCCTCAACAAAATACTAGCAAACAGAATCCAACAACATATTAAAAGGATCATACACCATGATCAAGTGGAGTTTATCCCAGGGATGCAAGGATTCTTCAATATACGCAAATCAATCAAAGTGATACACCATATTAACAAATTGAAGAATAAAAATATGATCATCTCAATAGATGCAGAAAAAGCTTTTGACAAAATTCAACACCCATTTATGATAAAAACTCTCTAGAAAGTGGGCATTGAGGGAACCTACATCAACATAATAAAGTCCATATATGACAAACCCACAGCAAACATCATTCTCAATGGTGAGAAACTGAAAGCATTTCCTCTAAGATCAGGAACAAGACAAGGATGTCCACTCTCACCACTATTATTCAACATAGTTTTGGAAGTCCTAGCCATGGCAATCAGAGAAGAAAAAGAAATAAAGGAATACAAATTGGAAAAGAAGAAGTAAAACTGTCACTGTTTGCAGATGACATGATACTATACACAGAAAATCCTAAAGATGCCACCAGAAAACTACTAGAGCTAATCAATGAATTTGGTAAAGTTGCAGGATATAAAATTAATGCGCAGAAATCTCTTCCATTCCTATACACTAATGATGAAAGATCAGAAAGAGAAATTAAGGAAACAATCCCATTCACTATTGCAACAAAAAGAATAAAATGCCTAGGAATAAACCCACCTAAGGAGGTAAAAGACCTGTACTCAGAAAACTGTAAGACACTGATGAAAGAAATCAAAGATGACCCAAACAGATGGAGAGATATACCATGATCCTGGATGCAAAGTATCAATATTGTGAAAATGACTATACTACCCAAAGAAATCTACAGATTCAATGCAATTCTTATCAAATTACCAATGGCATTTTTTACAGAACTAGAACAAAAAAATCTTAAAATTTGTATGGAGACACAAAAGGCCCCGAATAGCCAAAGTAATCTTGAGGAAAAAAATAACAGAGCTGGAGGAATCAGACTCCCTGACTTCAAACTATACTACAAAGCTACAGTAATCAACACAATATGGTACTGGCACAAAAACAGAAACATAGATCAATGGAACAGGATAGAAAGCCCAGAGATAAACCCATGCACCTATGGTCAACTAATCTATGACAAAGGAGGCAAGGATATACAATGGAGAAAAGACAGTCTCTTCAATAAGTTGTGCTGGGAAAACTGCACAGCTACATGTAAAAGAATGAAATTAGAACACTTCCTAACACCATACACAAAAATAAACTCAAAATGGATTAAAGACCTAAATGTAAGGCCAGACACTATCAAACTTTTAGAGGAAAACATAGGAAGAACACTCTTTGACATAAATCACAGCAAGATCTTTTTTGACCCACCTCCTAGAGTAAATGAAATAAAAACACAAATAAACAAATGGAACCTAATGAAACTTCAAAGCTTTTGCACAGCAAAGGAAACCATAAAAAGATGAAAAGACAACACTCAGAATGGGAGAAAATATTTGCAAACGAATCAATGGACAAAGAATTGATCTCTAAAATATATAAACAGCTGATGCAGCTCAATATGAAAAAGAACAAACAACCCAATCAAAAATGGGCAGAAGGGCTTCCCTGGTGGCGCAGTGGTTGAGAGTCCGCCTGCCGATGCAGGGGACACTGGTTCGTGCCCCGGTCGGGGAAGATCCCACATGTCGCGGAGCGGCTGGGCCTGTGAGCCATGGCCGCTGGGCCTACGCGTCCAGAGCCTGTGCTCCACAGCGGGAGAGGCCACAACAGTGAGAGGCCCGTGTACCGCAAAAAAAAAAAAAAAAAAATGGGCAGAAGACCTAAATAGACATTTCTCCAAAGAAAACATACAGATGGCTAAGAGGCACATGAAAAGCTGCTCAACATCACTAATTTTTAGAGAAATGCAAATCAAAACTACAATGAGGTATCACCTCACACTGGTTAGAATGGGCATCATCAGAAAATCTACAAACAACAAATGCTGGAGAGGGTGTGGAGAAAAGGGAACCCTCTTGCACTGTTGGTGGGAATGGAAATTGATACAGCCACTATGGAGAACAGTATGGAGGTTCCTTAAAAAACTAAAAATAGAATTACCATATGACCCAGCAATCCCACTACTGGGCATATACCCAGAGAAAACCATAATTCAAAAAGACACATGCACCCCAATGTTCATTGCAGCACTATTTACAATAGCCAGGACATGGAAGCAACCTAAATGCCCATCAACAGATGAATGGATAAAGAAGATGTGGTACATATATACAATGGAATATTACTCAGCCATAAAAAGGAATTAAATTGGGTCATTTGTAGAGATGTGGGTGGACCTAGAGACTGTCATACAGAGTGACGTAAGTCAGAAGGAGAAAAACAAATATCGTATATTAATGCATATATGTGGAATCTAGAAAAATAGTAAAGATGAACTGGTTTGCAAGGCAGAAATAGAGACACAGATGTAGAGAACAATTGTATGGACACCAAGTGGGGAAGTGGGGGGTGTTGGTGTGATGAATTGGGAGATTGGGATTGACATATATACACTAATATATGTAAAATAGATAATAAGAACCTGCTGTATAACACAGGGAACTCTACTTCAATTCGCTGTACAGTAGAAACCAACAAACACTGTAAAACAGCTATACGCCAATAAAAATAATTAATTAATTAATTTTTTAAAAATCCTTCTTGGTGAAGTCAGAAAGGCGACCATGTGCAGGGCTGGTCCCCACAGGTAACATCGAAGCTTGGGGGTCTCGAGGGCTGCATACTATCCTTGCAAACTTCCCTTCTGAATCTGGAAGCCATTAGAAGTCCCCCCAAAGTTCAGACTTTTTCCTAACACTAGTTAATTTGTTCACTCCATCCAAGAGTGACTGAGGCTGTATCAAAAGACATCCCATGGAAAAGACTATCGGTCTCTAAGAAATTCTCCTTTTTTTTTTTTGGAAAAAGTCAAAAGAGGTAACTGCCTGGTCTCTGGCCCCATTCTGAAACAAAACTTGACCTTGGTCGCAGGCAGGCAGATGTCCTGGGAGCGGATGCTTCCAAATGAAGAGGTGGGTGGTCCCACTCCACTTCCAACCAGGAGGGGCGAAACTGAAGGCTCTGTTTATTAGCACAACTCTAATCGTGATGTATGCGATTCTGTACATTTCAGTCTAAGCAAAATATTTTTCCATCGTTTCAACTTTAATTTATTCTTGATGCTTATTTGCACTCCTGATCTTGAGAGACCCCAACTTCTTTTAATTATTTCTCTTTGCTTGAGCTAGTTAAGGCAAGTTTTTTTTTATTTTGTGATTAACACACCAGAAAAGCCAGGAAAACCGTGACAGTGGAAAAATGGTCATCATATTAAATATGGGATTAAAGAGTCTTGAGATTCAAGACAACCACTTCATCTTTCCAGTCCTCCGTTTTCACATCAACAAAACGAAGGAGGTAAATTAGATCAACTTTGTAGTACTCAAAAAATGTTGTTCCACTTCCATGTGGCTTCATGGTTTCTAATGCAAACTCCACAGTCATTTGGTTCACTGTTGCCTTGTAAGTAATATATATCATATTCTCTGCAGCTTCTTTCAAGATGTTTTTCATTGTCATTAGTTTTTAGCTGTTATGATGTGTCTAGGCTGGGATTTCTTTAAATTTATCCTGTTTTGGATTCACTGAGCCTTTTATATTTTCCATCAGATTTGAGCATTTCAGCCATTATTTCTTCAAATATATATTTTTTTCTGCATCACATTCCTTCTCCTCTCCTTCTTGGACTCTAATGACACAAATGTTAGACCTTTTTTCATATTTTCCCATAGACTCACCCTGCCCCCTGTCTTTTCAATCGTTTTTCTCTCTGTTGTTTAGATTGGATAGTTTTTTACTGATCTACCTTCAAGTTTACTGACTCTTTCCCCTGTCATCTCTATTCTGCTTCTGAGCCTGTGGTAGACAGAATGGCAACCCAAAGATGTCTACTTCCTAACCCCAAGAACCTGTGAATATGTGGCCTTAACAGCAGATGCTAATTAAATTAAGGATCCTAAGAAAGGGAGATTAGTCTGAATTATCTGAGTGGGCCCAGTGTAATCACAGGGTCCTTATAAAAGGGAGACAGGAATTCGAGAGACAAAAAACAGGAGATCTACAGCAGAAGCAGCGGTTGGAGGGATGCACTTTGAAGATGAAGGCTGCCATAAGCCAAGGAATGCAGGCAGCCTCTAGAACGTAGAAAAGGCAAAAAAAATTTATTTTTCCCTGGAGTCCCCAGAAGAAATGCAGCCCTGCTGACACCTTGATTTTAATTTTATAAGATTCATTTCATACTTCTGACCCTCAGAACTGTAAGTTACTATGTTTGTTTTGTTTTAAGCCACTACAGTTGTAGTACTTTGTTACAGCAGCAATGAGGAACTAATACAAAGCCCAGTCATTTAAAAATTTTTGGTTATTGTATTTTTCAGTTCTAAAATTTCCATTTGGTTCTTTATACTTTCTATTTCTTCACTGAGACTTTTCATCTTTTCATTCATTTCAAGCGTGTTCATACTTATTCATGTCTTTTTTTTTTTTTTGGGGGGGGGGGCAGGTAGGATCTTAGTTCCCTGACCAGGGATCGAACCCACACCCCCTGCATTGGAAACATGGAGTCTAAACCACTGGACCGCCAGGGAAGTCCCCCTCATGACATTTTTATAATAGTGTCTTTTTTTAAAAAAACATCTTTATTGGAGTATAATTGCTTTACAATGTTGTGTTAGTTTCTGCTGTATAACAAAGTGAATCAGCTATATGTATACATATATCCCCATATCCCCTCCCCCCCACCCTCCCTATCCCACCCCTCTAGGTGGTCACAAAGCACCAAGCTGATCTCCCTGTGCTGTTCAGCTGCTCCTGACTAGCTAGCTATTTTACATTTGGTAGTGTATATATGTCAAAGCTTCGTCCCAGCTTACCCTTCCCCCGCCCGGTGTCCTCAAGTCCATTCTCTATGTCTGCATCTTTTTCCTGTCCTGTCCCTAGGTTCATCAGAACCATTTTTTTTTTAGATTCCATATTTTAATTAACTTATTTGTTTGTTTGTTTGTTTCTGGCTGCATTGGGTCTTCGTTGCTGCGCACGGACTTTCTCTAGCTGCAGCAAGTGGGGCTACTCTTCGTTGTGGTGCGTGGGCTTCTCATTGCGGTGGCTTCTCTTGTTGCGGAGCACGGGCTCTAGGCACGTGGGCTTCAGTAGTTGTAGCACACAGGCTCAGTAGTTGTGGCACGTGGGCCCTAGAGCACGTGGGCTTCAGTAGTTGTAGCACGCAGGCTCAGTAGTTGTGGCTTGTGGGCTCTAGAGCGCAGGCTCAGTAGTTGTGGCATATGCGCTTAGTTGCTCCGCAGCATGTGGGATCTTCCCAGACCAGGGCTCAAACCCATGTTCCCTGCATTGGCAGGCGGATTCTTAATCGCTGCACCACCAGGGAAGCCCCCCTAAGCAAAATTTTTAAATCAGCAAAGTAGTTAAATGTGTAATCCCTTCAACTAATTATCCATTAGTTGATCCTTAATGATAATGGAATGCTTACCAAATAGCATGTGATCTCTGAATAGTGCCAAATAAAGTGATTAAAATGTTTCTTCAAGAAGTAACAAGGGTTCCGTTTGCTCGGCTTTCTCAGTGAATCTTAATGCATTCAGGCCACTGAAAAGTGGATCCGAGATCAGGCTGGCATCACCATAAGGAAGGACAACCTCTAAAGGTAACCATGTCAGAGAAACACTCACCTCCACACTGGGTAACTAAAAAGGCAAAGTCAGCACCTACATGGGACCCCTTTTCCAACCCCAGCTGGTGGTGTGACCTCTGCCACTTACTTTTGCTAAGCCTCAGTTTCTTTGGTGATAGAATGGGTGTGATAGTCCTTAAAATCTAGGGTTGTTGGTAAGGATCAACTTAGATAACATAGGAGATGAAAGACTTCAAAACAGTGGTGAGCAGACTTCGCCCATAGTGGCGATCAATAAATATGTACTGATTGACAAGTTCAGGTGACTGAAATTAACACAACATTGTAAATCAACTATACTCCAATAATAAAATAAAAAATATAAATAATTTTTTTTAAGTTATAATTACGAGGGAGGAATGGGAAGCTATTGTTTAATGGATACAAAGTCTCAGTTTTGCAAGATGGAAAGAGTTCTGGAAGTGAATGGTAACGATGGTTGTACAACAATATGAATGTTCTCAGGGCCACTGAACTGGACACTTAAAATGATTAAGATGCTAAATTTGAAGTTATGTATATCTCACCACAATTGAAAAAATATAAAATAATTCCGAAAAAAAAGTTCAGGTGAACTGAAATCATTATTAATAAACACGTGAGCATCACCTCTGAGCAAGACACTGCACTTGGTAGTGGGGATAAGGAAGGAAAGGAGGGAAAGAAAGGAGAGGAGAAGAAATCAGATACCATTCTTCACTTTCAAAAAGACTGTAATCTAATTAGAGAGCAGAATTTGGGGAAATAGGAGATATGATGATCATAATAGCCAACATATATTGAATGTTCACTTGTATCATGCACTGTTATAGCCCTTTAAGCATCACTTAATCTTCTCAACGATTCTATAAGGTAGGTAATGTAACTTTCAGCCCCATTTCACAGATAAGGAAACTGAGGCCCCAAGCTAAGTAACTTGCCTAGGGTCACTCAGTAAGTGCCAGAGCTAGGAAATGAGCTCCAATTCTGCATCCTTAATACTGCCTGTAGTACTGGGGGCAGGGGGTGGTCCTACACTTAGACTTGGAGTTCTAGATTTGAATCATCCATACCATCTGTGTAGTCCTAACTACTTCAGACTTCAAAACAGTGGAGTTTTGGGCTTCCCTGGTGGCGCAGTGGTTGAGAGTCCGCCTGCCGATGCAGGGGACGCGGGTTCGTGCTCCGGTCCGGGAAGATCCCACATGCCGCGGAGCGGCTGGGCCCGTGAGCCGTGGCCGCTGAGCCTGCGCGTCCGGAGCCTGTGCTCCGCAACGGGAGAGGCCACAACAGTGAGAGGCCCTGCGGTAAAACAGTGGAGTTTCAGAGTGGGAGTCTCTTCAACTGTAAAATAAATTAACAGTCCCCACTGAATGGCTGTTGTGATCATGAAAGTAGGTGAGTATAAGTGCTCTGTGCAGTGCCTGGCATGTGGTATGTGTCTAATAAAGTTCAGATACATCTGATCACTGTTTATAAACCAGAGTTGCCATCAGCTAAAAATTCCCTGATCCCCCCAGATAAAACCTGGACACTAAATATGCTTCCGATCTTCTCATAAGGTTGACCCAGACTATTCTGAACACTGTATCAAGGAATTACAATATGAACATCGCTAATCTACAGGCAGTGAGCTACAAAATCTTTTCATAGTAAATCCCACCAAAAAAATACTTTAAGTGCAAACCCTTAAACCTATATTTCTTATTTTATAAATTTGATGCTTTTTCTAACCTATTATTATGGTATGCATATTATAAAACATACCCAAAATTGAAATTTTATAGGATAAACAAAGAAAAATAACTGTTTTATAATAGTGTTATTTTATCTTCTTCATTAAAAACACAAAACAAGTTTTGCTTCCACAAAAAACAATTATCGATAGTAATATTTTTAGTGAGCACAGTGTAATTTTAAAAAGTGTGGTTCCCTCTTTCTTAAAATCTTGTTTTAACACAGTGAGCCAAAAGTCAAGTTCTAAGTTCAGTTTACTTATGTTTTTGGATTTAATGACTGTCCTTGCTGAAGAGGGTACCTCACAATGATGTACATATCCAAATGGAAAAACACATTATTGACTACAATTTCTAAACAATATTTAATATTCAGTCCTATCCCCAAATAATGCAATGATTATTGCTAAAATTTAAAATTTGCATCCCAAATGTTCTTTTCATTGAGTGAGGTTTTTCACACACAAAAAACCACTCAATTCTCTTGCTTACTGTTAAAACACCATCATTTCCATGAAGGGGGAAATATATTTTTTTAATCTCTCAAAAAATGTCAGGTTCCTATATAGCACACTGTTAACAACCACTTGTCACCACAGGAAAAGGTTAGCAAACTTATAACACTGCTCTTTTGTAAAAAGAGAGACAACTGCAAAATCTCTGAGACACAACAGACTTTTATGGTCGGTCTCCATCTTGGTACAAAGTACTGCAAAAATCCTGGCGTTCTGTACAGCTCTCTCACTTGTTAAAATCAGATCCACTGCATCCATGATATCATCTAGTTCCTTGTGCACTTCTTGGCTTTGACTGCTTTGCAGCGATAGTTTGACTATAAATTACTCTACGGTGAATAAATTTCATGAGTGATGCCATCCCTGTACCCTCACCCCAGCATCCTCTTGATATTCCAAAGCAGCCGCCCCATCAAATGTTATTTTAAACAACTGTTCCATCAGAACATTATTTCTAGTAGTTATTTACAGTTGAGATCTTTTCTGACATGTCTTTCTATAATTGGTTCACAAAAGAATAGCACTTTGTTTTATTATTGAAGGGGAAGCTATACCTGTACTTCACTCAGCTGTATGACAAATACTACTTGATTTGTTTCAGTACTTGTTTCTTCAAAGTTTTCTCTGCATCTATCAGCAGTTTTGCTGGCTAAGGAATGAATATTCATTTCATTCAATCATTCAGAAAGGATTTACTGAGCACTTGGGCTGTGCCAGTCGCTGTCCTAGGTGTGAGGATGTCGTGAACAAAATTAAGTTCTCACGGAGCTGTGTGCCTGTGCAGGAAGACAGATGGTAAGCAAATAAAAACCCAAGTATATGTCAGGGTGAGCACTCTAAAGAAAAGTTCAACGGGATATTGGGACAGAGAGTGGCAGAGTGAGCTATTTCAGGTGATGAGGAAGACTTCCTTGAGGAGGTGACATTTGACCAAAGGTGTTGCGGGTAAGCTATGGAATACCTGGGAGAAGAGCACGTCAGCTGAGGGGCAGCAGGGGCAAAGCCCCTGAGGCAGGAGCTTGATTGGTGCAGCTGAACCACAAGGAGGCCAGTGTCCCTGGAGCCAGTGAGGGTGGGGATGCGTGAGGACCAGAGGTCAGAGGATTTTTTTCCAGCTGAGATAGGAAGCCACTGAGGGTGTTCAGCAGAGTGTGGCATGATCTGACTCAGGTTTAAAAAGATTTCTGTGGCCACACCATGGAGAATAGATTGCAATGTAGCAAGGCAGGAACGGGACAAATTTCAACTGTCCAGGTAAGAGATGGACTCAAATGGCCATGGTAAGAGGGCGAGAAATCATAAGATTCTAGATATAGTCTGATACAGAACCAATGAGAGCTGCTGATAGATTTGGATATAGGGTAAGTGAGAAGGGAGCTAGAGCTCTTCACCTAAGCACTTGGAAAATGTAGTGGTCATTTACAGGGGTGGAGAAGACTGACGGTGGAATGGAGATTAAGAATTCATTTAGGGACTTCCCTGGTGGCGCAGTGGTTAAGAATCTGCCTGCCAATGCAGGGGACACAGGATCCCTGGTCCGGGAAGATCCCACACGCCGCGGAGCAACTAAGCCCGTGAGCCACAACTACTGCGCCTGCGCTCTAGAGCCCGCGAGCCACAACTACTGAGCCCACGTGCCACAGCTACTGAAGCCGTCACGCCTAGAGCCCGTGATCCGCAACAAAAGAAGCCACCACAATGAGAAGCCCGCGCACCACAACAAAGAGTAGCTCCCGCTCGCCGCAACTAGAGAAAGCCCGCATGCAGCAACGAAGACCCAACGCAGCCAAAAATAAATAAATAAATTTATTTTAAAAATACATTAAAAAAAGAATTCATTTAGACACGCTAAGTTGAGAAAGACTACATTCAAGGGAAGGTGTCAAGAAACCAGCCACTTATAAGAGTCTGGAGTTACAAGAGAGGCATTTGGAATGGAAATATAAACTTGACACTTGTCAGTGTGTAAATGACATTAAAAGCCTTGTCACTATATTTTCCCATGTATTATTTCAGCGGTATTTATTGCCGTGGGAAGAACAAGTATTTCCCCCAGCAGTATGCAGCTTTTATTCTTTCACGACTAAGTAAGGAACCTCAAAAGTGGCTTCTAAGCACTTTCTATTACACTAATTAAAAAATTTTAAGATATTACATTGAACACTACATTATTTTAAGTCAATAAAAAAGATTGTAGACATCTTTATTGTCTGTTTTTCCAATCTTAAAAGCGTCATACTCTTATTAGATAGTATTCCAAGACAGACCACAGTCCAGGTAAAGGTCATCATTAGCGATAGTGGGTGTAAATTTGTATTTGTACACATATTTAGTAATTTCACTGAAAAAGAGATAGTTGAGGCAACTGTGATTTCCTTTAGTAGGTAACTGGATAAATAAACTATGGTACATCCAGACACATTATATTATTAGATATTATATATTATTTAGTGCTGACTATATATTATTCAGCACTAAAGAGAAATGAGCGATCGAGCCATGAAAAGATATGGCGGAACCTTAAATGCATATTACTAAGTGAAAGAAGCCAATTTAAAAAGGCTACGTACAATATGATTCCAACTATATGGTATTCCGGAAAAGGCAAAATAGTGTAGATAGTAAAAATATCTGGTTACCAGTGGGTACGAGGTACGGGGGACGAACAGGTGGGGCACAGAGCATTTTTAGAACAATGAAAATACTCCGTATGACACCATAATGATGAACGCATACCGTTAGACATTGTCCAAATCCATAGAATGAACCCAGCCATCATCAAAAATATCTACAAACAATAAATGCTGGAGAGGGCGTGGAGAAAAGGGAACCTTCACGCATTGTTGGTGGGAATGTAAATTGATACAGCCACTATGGAGAACAGTATGGAGGTTCCTTAAAAAACTAAAATTAGAGCTACCGTACGACCCAGCAATCCCACTACTGGGCATAATACCCTGAGAAAACCATAATTCAAAAAGACACATGTACCACAATGTTCATTGCAGCACTATTTCCAATAGCCAGGATGTGGAAGCAACCTAAGTGTCCATCAACAGAGGAATGGATAAAGATGTGGTACATATATACAATGGAATATTACTCAGCCATAAACAGGAACGAAATTGTGCCATTTGCAGAGACGTGGATGGACCTAGAGACTGTCGTACAGAGTGGAGTAAGTCAGAAAGAGAAAAACAAATATCGTATATTAATGCATATATGTGGAATCTAGAAAAATAGTACAGATGAACCTATCTGCAAAGCAGAAATAGAGACACAGATGTAGAGAACAAACGTATGGACACCAAAGGGGGAAAGGGAGGGTGGGATAAATTGGGAAATTGGGATTGGCATATATACACTACTATATATAAAATAGATAACTAATGAGAACCTACTATATAGCACAGGGGGAAAAGAAAAAAAGAATGACCCTTAATGTAAACCATGGACTTTGGGTAATTATGATGTGTCTATGTAGGTTCATCAGTTGTAACAAACACACAGCTCCGATGGGGCCATCGATAGGGGTGGGGCTGTGCATGTGTGAGGGCAAGGGTCATAGGGGAAATCTTTGTACCTTCCCCTCAATTTTGCTGTGAATCTTAAACTGCTACAAAAAAAAGTATCTTAATGAAAAATATTTAAAAAGAGATATAGTTCTAGAAGTGGGTCTGTCACTGCTGCTTCTCTTCTTGTGCACTTATTCTTGCCTTATTATTACCTTCTACCCATGATCACTGCAGATATCTCCTTAAGGCACGTGTTCATTATGTGAGACTAGATATCATCCACAAATCCTCTCTCCCCGACACATGAGAACTGCCATCCACCATCACACCACGTATCAAAGGAAGGGGTCACCACAACCCCTTGAGAAACTCCAGCTTTCCCTTAGGACACTTCCCTTCTCCAACAAGAATGTGACACTGTTCAGGCCACAGGAAGGTGCCAGTGACAGTCCATGCATTATGCATTAGTAGAACTCAGTTACCTTCTAGTTTTTCTAGGGAAAATAAACATAAATAGAAATTGGAATAGTTTCTCCACCCACCCTCCGCCTAGTGCATCTTGTGTGTCCTTTGCAGTACGGCACACTCTGCCTTGATCGGGTCCATTTCACTGTCACAGAAGATGACTGCTGCAGAGTCAGAATGAGCCTGGCCTCAGCTTCTGAATAAACAATTCCTGTTAACACCTCCATTATCACACGCCCCAGGGGCACCGAACAGTGAAAGTTCACACCGAGTTCCCAAACTTAAAAAAGAAAACACTACACATCCACAGCAACTCTTGTGAAACTTTAAAGACTTCCCTAGAGTCTATTAAAATGATAAAACTAGGCCGACTTTCTTGCCTGAAGTAACTGGTGTTAAGTTATTTTTGTAGGTTGGTTAGAAAAGATTATTTTTGCATGTCTTCACGGCCTCCTGAGTCAATCTGGCTATTCAAGGCAGATTAAGAACCTGAACTTCTCTCCTGAGCAAAGTGTTACATCTAATAATATAGTCAAAAACTGAGTGAACTTCCTTTTATGCTCTATCTGAAACTGAGTTTTACTCAGCAACAAACTAAGCAATGTTCCCTCCTCAGAGGAAACTAAGAAGTCAGTATAAGATGAAACACCTTTATTTCTACAGTAAGACTGAGATTTGAGGTAGCGGCAAGGTGGTTCTCAACTACCTGGTTCCAAATTACCTTGGGTGCTACTCGACACAGGCAGGACCCCAACTTCAAGGTCACATTTCCCAGGCCTCCCTTTCTCTTCCTAGAAAGCCAAACCCGAGAAGGCAGCGGCCATCCAGTGGGCATTCTCTTGCACCGCTGTCAAACAAAGTAGCCAGCGTGCAACCCTTTGAAAGGTGTTAACCAGCACTCACACCGCATCAGGGTAGCACCAGTCACGTGTGTCTGGGTGACATTTCCCTGTAAAGTGGGATTAGCTGACGGGACCCCCAGAAGAGACCCTGCACTGGATGGCTCGAGGTTTACCCTAATCTCGTCTCCGCGTGGAGGGGGCTGCTGATCACAGAGGCCTCCACGGCACGATGGGAAACCTACAACAGACCCAAGTGTGGTGCTCATAAAAGGGAGGGGGAAGCAGGAGGACAAATGTCTGGATATTTTTCCAAGAAGCAAAGACATCATTCACTTAGAGGAGTTTCCCTAAGGGTAAAGGAAGCATCTCAAACCCACTGAAAGGAAGTGATGGCTTCGTGCCTTGCCTGTCATTGCAGCACTGCCTCTTGCAGGGGAATCAGGCTTCCTCCTGGTCCTTTCACTTTCAGCCCACAGTCTGGGCTCTACCAGGCACCTTTAAAGAAGCAGTAGCTCTTTCAGAACAGGAGGGCTGACTTAGAAAGTCAAGTTTTCTAGGATTCCTATACCATTCAAGGTCCCAGCGGAAAGCAGATGGCCACTCAAATTTAAGAGAAGTTCAGAATGACCTCATATTCACAAGATGGTGGGCAGGGCGCAGGGACACGCAAGGCCGTAGTGCAGCCCCTCTGGCCTACACACAGGCCAGTTCTCCCAGCCCAAGGCCCAAGGAGGTGAGGAAAGGGAGTGGTTATGGGAACGTGCAAGAAGACAGTATGGAAGACTGCCAGCGGGAGAGGAGCAGTGTCTTCAGTATAGGCCACAGCTAGCCCAAGGAGATGCCACAGGGGAGTCAGGAGAAAGTATGCCCTGCCCGTACCACCTTCCTGCCCTCCTGTCTCCTGGTCAAATTGAAGAAGCCAGAGAGTAAGAGATCTCCCCGATGGAGTCAGCATCCTGGAGCAAAGAGAAGGGCAGAGCCTGGACCTAAGGAACAAACAGAATAACCAACACGATTCCCAAATGGAAGGAACCGACTACATCGGAGGCACATTTAAAAAAATGTGTGAATTCCCCAGAGCCACCCCCCTCCCCGCAAATAATTCAGTTAGTATATAGGGGTAGAGCCTAAATAATCTGTTTTCTTTTTTAAAAAAAAATTGCTTAAATGATTCCAATGCACAAGCAAGTTTGGAATCTCAGATGACCTTGAAGATCTCAAAACAGGTCACAAAATCCCTTCTCACCATAAGTCCAAGGCAACAAGACCAAATCACCATAAGAATCTTCTACAAAGGACTGCATTGTGTACTATTACACTGTCAGGTCTGCAGCAGCACTTATCAGTCAAAGAGAGAACCGTGTCACTTTCTATCCTCAAGTACCAATCCTCAGGACAGGTGAGCCAAAGGGTAAGTTTTGTACGCTCGAACATGATTGCCCCTTTACCCCCGAGTAGAAAATACAAGCAAGAGCTCCAAAAGAAAGACCCGGTTCTTGAAAACTTTGTATACGAATCTAGACCATCAACTTTAAATGGCTGCAGGCTCTAACGGCCAAAAGGGACTGCATTTCCACAAGGACCATCCATCGGCAAGGCATGTCGTTCAGAAGTTTCATTTAAAGATCATTCTTTCTAAGAAAAAAAAAAAAAGATCATTCTTTCTATTATGATCATTGAAGTGAAGAGGGGGAAAAAAAAGTTGACAGTCTGAACTCCAGACTCTTGACTTCAGAAATGCCTGTTAATTCAATACAATAAAACTTACAAACTCCCCGTAATCCTCAAGGTGCTCTTAAAATTGAAATTGATTCTGTGAAACTGCTTTCATCAACTATCATTAAAGAAAGTCCCATTTTAACTCAACTCTTAATAGGGAGGGCATGAAGAAAAGTGTCACGTCCAGGAATACAGAATGCTATCTATGAACACTGGACCTGGAAGGGGGGGAAACAGAAGGCGTACACCCAGCCCGGACCGTGCGTGTGCCCGCTACGCAGGTTCTGGCTCTAGCCACTGCTCGTTTTCCTAGGGAATTACATGGAGGAAGCAGCTCTGAATTTCCAGCCACACAGCACAGTTAAATGGCAAGTCATTTTCCACAAAAGTAATGCAACCCAATATGAAAAGAAGCCTGGGAGGCGGGGCAGGGGGTGAAGAAGGCATTTATTTAGTTTCACGGCCAGAGTCACAAAAGGACTTCCTTTGACTGCAGGTGCTGGAGTTGGAAAGTGGAGCCTAGCTTTATGCACGTAGTGAATGGGTCCCCAGGGCTGTGGTTGGCGTTGCTAGACTCCTGGGTCCAGCTCCCTGACAGTCTATTAATCTGCCCTGTAATCTTGAACCAAGGCTTTTAAATGTCTTCTATCAATTTCTCAGATTGATAAATAGGAAGAAAAATACGCCTACCTTACAAATCCTATCAGAGCCAAAATTCCTTTTTCTACAGGTATGTCCCACTGTGCCCAGCAGATATGTCCCAAACTGCAAAGAAATGCTTGCCATGAATGAGAGATCAAATGGTTGTCAAGTGGTTTTTAACTACTCCCAGAGAATTGACTTTAAAAGCACTTATTTATGAGGGTGGCTAAAAGGCCAGTTTCTAGAGACAGACAGCTCTGTTTATTTCTGTAGCAAGATGTTTTTGGTAGATTAACCAACGTTTTTTGCCCTTTCCCCTTACTTCCCATTATTCCATGACTCTTGGACCTTCTGCATTTACTACTTTTGTCAATGACAGCTTACAGATCACCAAAGAAGTGTGTTCCTGCACCTCCATGGAATGAACATGTCTCTGGGAAGTGACAGCCCAGCCAGGACCTGCACTTCCCAGCCCCCATGAGCTAGGGTGAGGCCAGGTCACTGAGTGCTATCGAACTCTGTGGGTAGAAATGACACATACTACTTCTGGACCATCTCTGCCTGGTCATTAGAAAGACGAGGAATGGAAGAGGATGCCTCGCTCAGCACAGAGATTCCTTAAATCAGTTCGAGAAAACAGACATGGGCCTCTTCTCCTATGAGTCCTTTAGCATCACATCCGTCCCTGAGAATCAATGTCGCTGACTCCTTTTCCAGGATGCACACGTGCCTCTTTAAAAGTCAGACCAAGGCACCTATTCCATGCCTATGATATGCCAGGATCTTTCACACGCAAATACAAAATCTCATTTTTAAGAGTAGTAGAATTATCTCCATTTAACAGAGAGGGAAACTCAGGTCAAAGAGATGCAATGACTTGTCCAAGGTCATTCAAATGCAGCAGTGCTGAGGTTTGAAGCCAGGTTTTCTGGCTTTGAAGGCAGTGAAGGCAGCTATTCCACAGCTTCCTCTCTTAGACAGTGTGCCCACAGGGATCCCTAACTGTCATTCAGCTGTCACCCTCAAAGACCCATGCATCCAATGACTAATCAAACCCACCTGTCTCTAAGAGACATCCTATATGAGATTCTGAGCTAAAAAACCCATTTTCCCCAAACTCTGATCCACGTGCATACATGGGCCATAGGACCTGACCATCTGTCCACCATTATCCTTGTATGACTGACCACTACCAGATGTCACGCCAGCCAGCATAGATTAATTAGTATAAACCAAGTTCAATGTAATTAATCATGCAAACTTAAGTCCTTAATGTCCGATATTACTAAGAGCATACCATAAACCTAGGACACTATAAAGGATTAATGACCAAACTGGAGGCATGAATAAGACCCGGAACACACCTGATTCGTGTTGGAATCAAGTCTGATCCTCATTGCCCAGAAGGGACTCTCCCAACTCAGTATTGTTACCAATAAAAAATTCATGTCGCCTGAACACATATGGATTTCTGTTCATGTGACCCACTGGAGAAAAGCCTCAAAGACAATCCTTCAGTGAACCCTTCCCTTTGCTCGTTCCAACCAATTAGCCCAATACATTCCAGACCTACTTGCAAGACACAAGGAGCACACTGCCAAGGTTACCATGGCAGCCCCTCAATGTCTCCCTTGAGAAGGGCCTCCATTTGCAGACCCCATCCCCTCCATTATGGGACTACCACACATTAATCACCTTCACTTCTCAAGGGGGCTTCCAAACTATTTGTGCCATTGATTGTTTCAGCAATTTACCAGGTAGGGAATTAGAGTTACGGGCTAGTAATTTCCTGTATACTTCTTCCTTCACTTCTTAAAGTGTGGTGCTAATTTAATCCTTGTAAGAACACTGTGCTGCTTGGATGCCCTGATGGTGACTAGAGAGCTGATTATTTATCTGCAAGACTTACCAAAACTCACTGACTGGCAATATGTCCCTGGCTGATGCAGACACAAGATCGGGCACCAGGAAACTTGTTCAGCTAAAAGAAAGGACTAAGGAGAAGTTGAGGACCCAACTAGACAGAAGATGCCAAAGGCGAGGAAGGGAAGCTTTGCACCGTTTTCTGAAGGAGCCCAGGGCTGGACTTTGCCAGGCAGTGGGAAGGATGTGCTTAAACTCCTGCAAGGGAGACCACAGGAGGCACGCATTTACCTCCCGAATTTCTGTTCCCAAGACAGTGTTCTTTATCAGTCAAGTGTGTTCAGTCACAGAAAGCCAAGAAAGAGGGGTAAATGATCTTCACGGGAAAGCAAATTCCAGTAAGTCCCAGCTGCTTCTGCTGCTGACGCTTCTTCTTTTTCTTCCTCTTCTCCTTCTCCTCCTTCTTTTCTTCCCAACGCCTCTTGGGTGATTCTGAAATTTTTCAATTCCTGGGCAGGTATAACTCACTCACTCCACGATGAATTCTAATTTTAACCCTATCCCCACTCACGGATGACTGAGACAAGGCAATCGTTCTCAGTAAACTTCTTCAATCTCCTTACCCCCAAAAGAAAGACTGGCAAAGGTTCTTGTGGAAGCATTGGCCGTCTGGGAAATGCAGAAATACAAAAGATCATGAGAGATTACTACAAGCAACCCTATGCCAATAAAATGGACAACCTGGAAGAAATGGACAAATTCTTAGAAAGGCACAACCTGCCAAGACTGAATCAGGAAGAAATAGAAAATATGAACAGACCAATCACAAGCACTGAAATAGAAACTGTGATTAAAAATCTTCCAACAAGCAAAAGCCCAGGACCAGATGGCTTCACAGGCGAATTCTATCAAACATTTAGAGAAGAGCTAACACCTACCCTTCTCAAACTCTTCCAAAATATAGCAGAGGGAGGAACACTCCCAAACTCATTCTACGAGGCCACCATCACCCTGATACCAAAACCAGACAAGGATGTCACAAAGAAAGAAAACTACAGACCAATATCACTGATGAACATAGATGCAAAAATCCTCAACAAAATACTAGCAAACAGAATCCAACAGCACATTAAACGGATCATACACCATGATTAAGTGAGGTTTATTCCAGGAATGCAAGGATTCTTCAATATATGCAAATCAATCAACATGATACACCATATCAACAAATTGAAGGAGAAAAACCATATGATCATCTCAACAGATGCAGAGAAAGCTTTTGACAAAATTCAACACCCATTTATGATAAAAACCCTGTAGAAAGTAGGCATAGAGGGAACTTTCCTCAACATAATAAAGGCCATATATTACCAAGAAACTACTAGAGCTAATCAATGAATTTGGTAAAGTAGCAGGATACAAAATAAATGCACAGAAATCTCTGGCATTCCCATACACTAATGATGGCCGCTTACTTTAACTTAGGCCAAAGCCTTTCAATCTATACAAGTATTTTCCCACCTTATTTTCACGATCTCACCCCCTCCCATTCCGGAGCCTTAAACATTTTTTTCCTAATTGCCCCCCCCCCGCCGCCATCTACGGAATTTTAATGCCACAGATATACAGATACTATGAATCTGTTTGTGCATTGTGTATATCTATCTGAGCTTTATACATAACAAGAATAAGGGTTTTTTTTACCTCCCAAGAATAACTTTTGGTTGGCCCTCCTGGGAGTGTTATCTCCCTCTTTGGGAAGGAAAATACAGACTTAAATTCACACTAAAGGAAACAGAGCAGGACCCTGTGGTCCTTCCCTCCACCCCCATGTACTCCGCCTGCCTTTTGTCTGTGGAAAAACTTTAGCCAAACAGTAAGTTTAATCAGGGAAGTGAGAAAATGTAGAAACAAAGGAAAACAGTCAAACGAGACCAAATAATAATAGTTTAGTCATGAACGAAAGTCAAGGACATTTAGTTCCTCCTCAACGGCTGTAGATAATATTCTGAGCCCTATCCTGTGAGCTGTTGTAGATACTGAAATCCCCATCAGGTGGAAGAAGTTAACTACATGATGACCAGACTGTAGCCATGACATAAGCTGCCATGATTCTGAGAACTGGCCTCAGAGAAATGGGAACAAACCGACCCTGGAAGTGAGGACTAACTGTACTTAAAACAATTAAGACGATGCTGGTCAGACCACCGCATGACCAACATCAAGGTGACTGTCAGAGCTGACTGTGCTGTTTCTGCATGGAGCCCCCTCGCTCTGTCTACGAAAGCTCTTGCCCACGGGTTGTCGGAGGTAGGGGGAGGGGAGGCCTGTGGAGTCCGCCCCCTGCCGCCCCGCCACCCTGGTTGCCAGCCTTCAAGTTAAAGCAAACTTGCCTTTCCACCAACCTCGTCTCCTTACTGGCTTTTGAGCAGCAAGTAGCCGGACCTCACCTTCAGTAACGTAAAGGTGTGATGGTTTGCTATCAAGGCATGTCCTATTGAGTGGAGAAAACTGAGAGCAAAGGGGGTCAATTAGGGGGAAAAGGGTAGAGAGGAAGCAGGGGACCAATTTACATCCTTTATAATACTGTCAAGGGCCAGGCGTGAAACTTGGCCTTATTTACCCACACAGTGTCCATTCATTTATGAAAGGCATAAATATTGCCTCCAATTCTGAACTTACTCGCTTTCCCCACACTTTGGCACGCTCAGTCTTTACAGAAAATGTTACGCCAGGACTGACTGTGAGTAATAAGAAATGCTTTATCGGGGCAGACAGGGTCCTTTCCTCTGCCCTGTTCTCTGCCTCTGCCCTTGTCCCCGCTGTGACACTAGCTCTCCAGCAGCTCTCCACACTAGCCTCGGCCCCTCTCCATGGTGCTCTGGGCCATTCAGAGTTATTACAGCATTTTTTAATTAGCCAGGAGTATTTTAGACCCATATTTTTATTCCTCATCTCCCTGATTGATTTTCTAAACTATGTGTCAGCACAAAGGTGTTTGAAAAAAACACTTAACTCAGCAGCAATTAACTGCAAAGCTTTTAAGCTTAGTTTTCATTTCATGGGTCTTCAAGAGACAGAAATAATATCAATAATACTGAAATCAAGTTGTTTTTCACCCCTGGTTACAAAGGCGGCAAGTGGCTTGAGAGGCACTATTATCTAAGGCGACATTAACTAATCTTTTCCTTTTCTGCTCCATTTCTAGCTGTCAAATTTTCTTACACACACACACATACACACACACACACACACACACCGTGGGCAGGATTTAATGGAGGGGGTATTGCTCATGAAAATGACGTTTGAAAGAATGTTCGAGATCTCCGAACACTTTGGGAACATCAGTGTTTTGTTTGGGCAAGACATCCTCATCCATTGTCTAGAACTGAAAAAGCTAAGCCTCTAAAAGCACAACCCTCAAGGTTATTCTCAGTTTACGTAAAGAGCATATACAAGAAAGACACAACTGCCCAGCTGCCTCTTTTTTTTTTTAACATCTTTATTGGAGTATAATTGCTTTACAATGGTGTGTTAGTTTCTGCTTTATAATAAAGTGAATCAGTTATACATATACATATGTTCCCATATCTCTTCCCTCTTACGTCTCCCTCCCTCCCACCCTCCCTATCACAGCCCTCTAGGTGGTCACAAAGCATGGAGCCCATCTCCCTGTGCTATGCGGCTGCTTCCCACCAGCTATCTATTTTACGTTTGGTAGTGTATATATGTCCATGCTACTCTCTCACTTCGTCCCAGCTTACCCTTCTCCCTCCCCATGTCCTCAAGTCCATGCTCTAATAGGTCTGTGTCCTTATTCCCGTCTTACCCCTAGGTTCTTCATGACATTTTTTTTTCTTAGATTCCATATATATGTGTTAGCATACAGTATTTGTCTTTCTCTTTCTGACTACTTCACTCTGTATGACAGACTCTAGGCCAACTTCACTCTGTATGACAGACTCTAGGTCCATCCACCTCACTACAAATAACTCAATTTCGTTTCCTTTTATGGCTGAGTCATATTCCATTGTATATATGTGCCACATCTTGTTTATCCATTCATCCAATGATGGACACTTAGGTTGCGTCCATGTCCTGGCTATTGTAAATAGAGCTGCAATGAACATTTTGGTACATGACTCTTTTTGAATTATGGTTTTCTCAGGGTATATGCCCAGTAGTGGGATTGCTGGGTCATATGGTAGTTCTGTTTGTAGTTTTTTAAGGAACCTCCATACTGTTCTCCATAGCGGCTGTACCAATTCACACAGCCTCCAATTTGCAGGGAGTTTGGAAACCTGGTTATTTTGCAAGGTGTCCTTTCTGGAATTTGGTATTCATTTGGAGATCAGAGCTTGCCCCTAGGGTATATGTTGATATAACTGCCCCCAAGGGTCATTCACAGTTGGAGATTCTATACAAGCAAGCAGTACTGCAAGTCAGGGAGAAGGAAACTGAAAGAACTGATGTAAGAAGAATCTATGGTTCATCATGGAATACTGCAGAAAGATGGAGGCTGGCAAAAATGTTTTCTCCACTGCCTTCCACCTGTCAGTCACCAAGCGGCCACTTACAGCCTTCTAATCCCATTGCCCCCTTCAAGTCTGCCCTTGATGCTAATTTTAACTACATTTCACCTTCAACTTTTAAGCACAGGAACACAAGGGTGTGTGTGTGGTGTGTGCGCGTGCGTGCATGTGTGGTGCATTGGGGTGATTTGGCCTTAAGATGCTCCTTCACAAGATGCAAAATGAAACTTTTATTCCTAGGCTACCTTGTCTGCTTGAGCTCACACACCTGAACTCCTCTCGTCTCACAGCACGTTTTATTTTATTAGATAGGGACCTTCATATGTGGTCTAGCTTTCCTTTTAGCCTTGGCTGCCAGGAATCGCAAAGCTACACGCTATGCTCAGTTGTACTAACCGGCCTTGGCACACATTTTCCGCCTCCACTGTCTTACCCCTGTCCCACCGCTGCCCCCCACCCCGTGCCCAAGGAGGAACTGGCCTGTGGAATTCTGACTGAGCTGAAAATGATGTCGAGTGACAGCAGTCGGATCAGAGAAGGGAGAGCAGCCACCGTCAGGAGGTAGGTGACAAAGTTATGCCTTTGTTCTTTTACCCTTTCTCGGGTATAACCTTTACAACAAGCTACCCTATAGCTTGTTTCGTGAAAATACAAATAAAAGAAAAAGAACTAAATTATCTTGAAATGACTTGGCATTATGGAGCAAAGTCTTTGCGATATGCCTGTGGTGACATCCTTCTGGAGAAAGGCTGATCTAGGGCGGCGGGGGGCGGAGGGGTGCATTTTAGCGAGGCAATTAGCGCACACATCAGAATCCATAAAACCTCGCCACCATAACCTGCTCCACGTGAACGGAAAGTCATTTCTGCCTCCTTTGGTGAAGTTTGCCGTCTATAAGATGATGACAATGCTTGCTCCTGCCGTTATACTCATGTTATGAGGATCAATGCCGCAGCGCCAGTAAGTGCTTTGAGCTCCTCAGGGGACAGGGCTCTATAACTATAATTACCATTATTGACGGCGGCAAGGAACTGCTGTAGGCTTTTCAACGAACAGTCAAGACTCGGGCACCTGCCCGGCCTTTGACTGGAGCTGCAGCTAGGCTCATGAGTTTGTCTTCTGCGAGGGGGCATGGATACCACTAGCTCCAATAACCCAGATAAAAAAAGAGTTCTCAAGATGCAGAAAGATTCCAAGAAGGCTGAAAACAACACATCATCACCACTGTCATTAAAAGGAGGCTTGAGGGACTTCCCTGGCGGTCCAGGGGTTAAGACTCTGTGCTTCCACTGCAGGGGGTACAGGTTCAATCCCTGGCTGGGGAACTAAGATCCCACATGCCACCAAAACAAACAAACAACAAAAAACAGCAAAAAAAAAAAAAAAAAGGAGGCCTGAAACACCCAACAGCACAGCAGGGTAAACAGGTATATGGTGAGGAGAGCCAGTAGCAAGTGACACGGGGCCCAGAGGCATTCGCAGTTTATCCACACAAAGACCATCCTTTTCCTACTTAGGAACTGCTTTTATAGGATCCCATTCCTTATGTTGGAAAAATATGTATATGATGTCCACATCCATCAAGCTGTCATGGCTTTTCATGACCTTTTTAAATTTTATTTATTTATTTACTTTTGGCTGTATTGGGTCTTCGTTTCTGTGCGAGGGCTTTCTCTAGTTGTGGCAAGCGGGGGCCACTCTTCATCGCGGTGCGCGGGCCTCTCACGATCGCGGCCTCTCTTGTTGCGGAGCACAAGGCTCCAGACGCGCAGGCTCAGTAGTTGTGGCTCACGGGCCCAGTTGCTCCGCGGCATGTGGGATCCTCCCAGACCAGGGCTCGAACCCGTGTCCCCTGCATTAGCAGGCAGATTCTCAACCACTGTGCCACCAGGGAAGCCCCATGACCCTTTTAAGACTACACCTTCTAGAAGCCTGCATTATCTATCTCAAGCAGACGCCGGGCTCCAGCCCATAACTTTGTCACCCGCCTCTGATAGTGACTGCTCCTTGCTCTTCTCTGATATGACTGCTGTCACTCGACATCATTTTCAGCTCGGTTAGAATTCCACAGGCAAATTCCTCCTTGGGACAGCTCTGATTCCTCCTCTGATCTGAAACATTGCCCTTTCTGGCCAGTGGCATTTTAAGACTGTATTTCTAAAAGATATCTTCTGATTTCTTCTCAAGGCCCTCTCTTTTGAATATTGTCTTTGAAGTCTTTTCTGACCCTAAAGAATGCCAGGACAAATCCTAAAATCAGACATTATTTACCTGACTCCAAAAAAATACATTTGCCTCCTATTTTAAAAGTCTGGGTACAACTCATGTGGTAATGTTGGTGCAGTAGCAATGGCTAAACAGAAACTTCAGGAACTAAATGAGATGGGATGGTGTCTGGGTCAGGAGACTGAAAAGCCAAAGCAAAGAGAATAATTGGGGCTTCCCTGGTGGCGCAGTGGTTGAGAGTCTGCCTGCCGATGCAGGGGACGCAGGTTCGTGCCCCGGTCCGGGAAGATCCCACATGCCGCGGAGCGGCTGGGCCCGTGAGCCATGGCCGCTGGGCCTGCACGTCCAGAGCCTGTGCTCTGCAGCGGGAGAGGCCACAGCAGTGAGAGACCCACGTACCACAAAAAAAAAAAAAAAGAGAGAGAGAATAATTGAAGAAAGATATATACTATGGATATAGTTCCAAGATTCATTTTGGGTGCAAAAGAAAAATGTACTGTACTTCCCACTCTGCTTTCAGTGTAGCATCAATGAATGCCAAGAAAGAAACACAATTTCAGAATATCTGAAATTCAACTGCAAACTTGCATTAACACTTAGCAAAAAGGTGGGGAACATAAAGTGACACATTTACTTGGAGTCTTGAAGACTCTTCTTTGGCCAAATTGCTGGTTCGAGACAGCTCATCATCTCCGTAAGAACAGGAACTGCAGACTTTGTCACTTTCCCCGCTCTGTGCTATACAAGCTGAGTGCCCTCCCCAATCAGCAGCGCGGGTCCCATTCTCTGCAGTTCGAGCCGAAGAAGAGCCCTCTCAGGGGACTAATGAACAACTGTCACCAGCACTCTGTGAATGGATGATGGTGGAATAAGCGTTACGGACCAGCGGCACCTTCGAGTGGGAAGCACAGTCTCACTAACCGAGAGAACTGGCTCAGGGACTGGAGGCCCCCAAACACAGCATTCGGGTAACAACACACTGCTGTTAGTTACGTCTGTCCCCTGGCCTGTCCTCGGGGGCTGCCACCCCGTTGGCCCACGTGATCAGGTTCATTACAATTCAGCCAATCACTTAAACCAGAAGCACACCTCCGGTAAATGTTCCATGCTCCGGGCTACTTCCAGAAAAAACTCAGACCACTGGTCGTGAACTCTGGGGGTAGGAGTTGCCCCTTGACTGTCAGTGTCCAGAAGGAGCTCAATAAATGCTTGATGAGAATCAATGAACATATGAAGTGGCTTATTAAATACTTAGATTGTGATGTGCCTGGAATACTCTGTTTCGTATAAAGATTTAATTGAATCGTCACATAATCCTATGAGCATGTCACTGTCCTCATTTTAATGAATGAAAGAAGAGAAACAGAGTAAGTGACTTGCCCAGGGTCATGCGGCCAGTAAGAGGCCGGCTCTGGACCCCATGCTCTTAACTTCTACACTTCGCTTCGCCTGCATGAGAATAGAGGGCTCCCCACCCGGCACTCACTCCCTGAAGCCTGAGATACAGGGCAGACAGCTACACAGAGGTTCTTTCTACAGGAGACAAATGCAGTAGGGAGCTTTATAGGCTCCTTATAAAACCTCCTTTCTGCCCTCCCTCTGGCCCTTCCGCATCCAGTGCTGGCAAAGGAGAGTAAAGAGCAAAGGGCATGGCAAGTGCCCTCGAAAACCCGTCTTCTTGTCCCTGATGGGGCAACGGAGGGACCTTTCTCCCTCCATTCCCACCACCCCTATACGACACAATTGTACACGTGCTCCTACACCAAGGACTGCATTTCTCCCAACTTCAGCTACTGTTTTTGTCACTCGTCCCAGCAAAACACTGAGAAGGTAGTTGCCCCTCTAATGTAGGTGGGACAAGATAAATTCTAGAGTCCCTCCCGTGTCCGAAATTCCAGAACTGAAGTCCTCCTGGCCTTCCAAGAAAGCGCAGAAGCCAGTCTTATGGCCAAAATCTCAGCTGAGCTGTGATACCAAGGCCATCCTGCTCAGGGACAGAGGATCCTGGGGTGTGCTGACATGGTGGTCTGTAAACCCACCATCAAAGAAACCACAGAAATGGGGCTGGGAGGGGCTTCAAGATCATTTATTCCAAACCCCTGCCAAGTGGTGGGAGAACTTTTTCCAAACCAACTTTTTTTTTTTTCATTGAAGTACAGTTGATTCACAATGTTAATTTCTGCTGTACAGCAGAGTGATTCGCTTATACATATATACATTCTTTTCTATATTCTTTTCCATTATGGTTTATCATAGGATATTGAACATAGTTCTCTGAGCCATTCAGTAGGGCCTTGCTGCTTACAAACCAACTCTTAAAACTTGGTTTTGTTGTATCAAACCCTATTTACTTGCGGTGGTATTTTTTTTTCTTTAAAAACAAACACGAAAGGCTTCCCTGGTGGCGCAGCGGTTAAGAATCCGCCTGCCAAGGCCGGGGACACGGGTTCGAGCCCTGATCCGGGAAGATCCCACATGCTGCGGAGCAACTCAGCACGTGCACCACAATTACTGAGCCTGCGCTCTAGAACCCGCGAGCCACAACTACTGAGCCCGCGTGCCACAACTACTGAAGCCCACATGCCTAGAGCCCATGTTCTGTAACAAGAGAAGCCACTGCAGTGAGAAGCCTGCACACCGCAACGAACAGTAGTCCCTGCTCACCTCAACTAGAGAAAGCCTGCGCGCAGCAATGAAGACCCAACACAGCCAAAAATAAAATAAATTTATTTTTTTTTTTTTTTTTTTTTTTTTTTTTTTTATTTTAAAAGCTGTAATGTATTTATTTATGTATTTATTTTCTGTGACACAGAGTTTTCCCAATTTGCCCATTATAGCATTTTTGGAATATCATCTATAACATTTTGTCAAACACAAGTGTTTCAAAAGAAATAACTTGAGAACGCTGAATTGGACTTTTTGGTGACTTTACCTGCATTACTTAAAAATCTTGCACATTTACACAAAGAGTACATGCTATATTGAGAGTTCTCCAAAGCTTGGTTTTAGTTGTTTCTTTGAGTCATATCCTATAATTGAAAGGATTTATTCATACAAAAGGAAAAGGCCCTACTTTTCTTTTTTTTTTTTCCTTTTTTTTTTTTTTTTTTTTTTTTTTTTTTTAACATCTTTATTGGAGTATAATTGCTTTACAATGGTATGTTAGTTTCAGCTTCACAACAAAATGAATCAGTTATATATATACATATATTCCCATATCTCTTCCCGCTTGCGTCTCCCTCCCTCCCACCCTCCCTATCCCACCCCTCCAGGCGGTCACAAAGCACCGAGCTGATCTCCCTGTGCTATGCGGCTGCTTCCCACTAGCTATCTACCTTACGTTTGGTAGTGTATATATGTCCATGCCTCTTTATCGCTTTGTCACCGTTTACACTTCCCCCTCCCCATAGCCTCAAGTCCATTCTCTAGTAAGTCTGTGTCTTTATTCCTGTTTCACCCCTAGGTTTTTCATGACATTTTTTTTTTTTTTAAATTCCATATATATGTGTTAGCATACGGTATTTGTCTCTCTCTTTCTGACTTACTTCACTCTGTATGACAGACTCTAGGTCTATCCACCTCATTACAAATAGCTCAATTTCATCTCTTTTTATGGCTGAGTAATATTCCATTGTATATATGTGCCACATCTTCTTTATCCATTCATCCGATGATGGACACTTAGGTTGTTTCCATCTCTGGGCTATTGTAAATAGAGCTGCAATGAACATTTTGGTACATGACTCTTTTTGAATTATGGTTTTCTCAGGGTATATGCCCAGTAGTGGGATTGCTGGGTCATATGGTAGTTCTATTTGTAGCTTTTTAAGGAACCTCCATACTGTTCTCCACAGTGGCTGTATCAATTTACATTCCCACCAACAGTGTAAGAGGGTTCCCTTTTCTCCACACCCTCTCCAGCATTTATTGTTTCTAGATTTTTTGATGATGGCCATTCTGACTGGTGTGAGATGATATCTCATTGTAGTTTTGATTTGCATTTCTCTCATGATTAGTGATGTTGAGCATTCTTTCATGTGTTTGTTGGCACTCTGTATATCTTCTTTGGAGAAATGTCTATTTAGGTCTTCTGCCCATTTTTGGATTGGGTTGTTTGTTTTTTTGTTATTAAGCTGCATGAGCTGCTTATAAATTTTGGAGATCAATCCTTTGTCAGTTGCTTCATTTGCAAATATTTTCTCCCATTCTGAGGGTTGTCTTTTGGTCTTCTTCATGGTTTCCTTTGCTGCGCAAAAGCTTTTAAGTTTCATTAGGTCCCATTTGTTTACTCTTGTTTTTATTTCCATTACTCTAGGAGGTGGGTCAGAAAGAATCTTGCTGTGATTTATGTCATAGAGTGTTCTGCCTATGTTTTCCTCTAAGAGTTTGATAGTTTCTGGCCTTACATTTAGGTCTTTAATCCATTTTGAGCTTATTTTTGTGTATGGTGTTAGGGAGTGATCTAACTTCATACTTTTACATGTAGCTGTCCAGTTTTCCCAGCACCACTTATTGAATAGGCTGTCCTTTCTCCACGGTACATTTCTGCCTCCTTTGTCAAAGATAAGTTGACCATATGTGCGTGGGTTTATCTCTGGGCTTTCTATCCTGTTCCATTGATCTATCTTTCTGTTTTTGTGCCAGTACCATACCGTTTTGATAACTGTAGCTTTGTAGTATAGTCTGAAGTCTGGGAGCCTGATTCCTCCAGTTCCTTCTTTCGTTCTCAAGATTGCTTTGGCTATTCGGGGTCTTTTGTGTTTCCATACAAATTGCAAAATTTTTTGTTCTAGTTCTGTGAAAAATGCCAGTGGTAGTTTGATAGGGATTGCATTGAATCTATAGATTGCTTTCGGTAGTAGAGTCATTTTCACAATGTTGATTCTTCCAATCCAAGAACATGGTATATGTCTCCATCTATTTGTATCATCTTTAATTTCTTTCATCAGTGTCTTATAATTTTCTGCATACAGATCTTTTGTCTCCTTAGGTAGGTTTATTCCTAGATATTTTATTCTTTTTGTTGCAATGGTAAATGGGAGTGTTTTCTTGATTTCACTTTCAGATTTTTCGTCATTAGTATATAGGAATGCCAGAGATTTCTGTGCATTAATTTTGTATCCTGCCACTTTACCAAATTCATTGATTAGCTCTAGTAGTTTTCTGGTAGCATCTTTAGGGTTCTCTATGTATAGGATCATGTCATCTGCAAACAGTGACAGCTTTACTTCTTCTTTTCCGATTTGGATTCCTTTTATTTCCTTTTCTTCTCTGATTGCTGTGGCTAAAACTTCCAAAACTATGTTGAATAAGAGTGGTGAGAGTGGGCATCCTTGCCTTGTTCCTGATCTTAGTGGAAATGCTTTCAGTTTTTCACCATTGAGGATGATGTTTGCTGTGGGCTTGTCATATATGGCCTTTATTATGTTGAGGAAAGTTCCCTCTATGCCTACTTTCTGCAGGGTTTTTATCATAAATGGGTGTTGAATTTTGTCAAAAGCTTTCTCTGCATCTATTGAGATGATCATATGGTTTTTCTCCTTCAGTTTGTTAATATGGTTTATCACATTGATAGATTTGCGTATATTGAAGAATCCTTGCATTCCTGGAATAAACCCCACTTGATCATGGTGTATGATCCTTTTAATGTGCTGTTGGATTCTGTTTGCTAGTATTTTGTTGAGGATTTTTGCATCTATGTTCATCAGTGATATTGGCCTGTAGTTTTCTTTCTTTGTGACATCCTTGTCTGGTTTTGGTATCAAGGTGATGGTGGCCTCGTAGAAGGAGTTTGGGAGTGTTCCTCCCTCTGCTATATTTTGGAAGAGTTTGAGAAGGATAGGTGTTAGCTCTTCTCTAAATGTTTGATAGAATTCGCCTGTGAAGCCATCTGGTCCTGGGCTTTTCTTTGTTGGAAGATTTTTAATCACAGTTTCAATTTCAGTGCTTGTGATTGGTCTGTTCATATTTTCTATTTCTTCCTGATTCAGTCTTGGCAGGTTGTGCATTTCTAAGAATTTGTCCATTTCTTCCAGATTGTCCATTTTATTGGCATAGAGTTGCTTGTAGTAATCTCTCATGATCTCTTTTATTTCTGCAGTGTCAGTTGTTACCTCTCCTTTTTCATTTCTAATTCTATTGATTTGAGTCTTCTCCCTTTTTTCTTAATGAGTCTGGCTAGTGGTTTATCTATTTTGTTTATCTTCTCAAAGAACCAGCTTTTAGTTTTATTGATCTTTGCTATTGTTTCCTTCATTTCTTTTTCATTTATTTCTGATCTGATTTTTATGATTTCTTTCCTTCTGCTAGCTTTGGGGTTTTTTTGTTCTTCTTTCTCTAATTGCTTGAGGTGCAAGGTTAGGTTGTTTATTCGAGATGTTTCCTGCTTCTTAAGGTGGGCTTGTATTGCTATAAACTTCCCCCTTAGAACTGCTTTTGCTGCATCCCACAGGTTTTGGGTCGTTGTGTCTCCATTGTCATTTGTTTCTAGGTATTTTTTGATTTCCTCTTTGATTTCTTCAGTGATCACTTCATTATTAAGTAGTGTATTGTTTAGCCTCCATGTGTTTGTATTTTTTACAGATCTTTTCCTGTAATTGATATCTAGTCTCATGGCGTTGTGGTCAGAAAAGATACTTGATACAATTTCAATTTTCTTAAACTTACCAAGGCTTGATTTGTGACCCAAGATATGATCTATCCTGGAGAATGTTCCATGAGCACTTGAGAAAAATGTGTATTCTGTTGTTTTTGGATGGAATGTCCTATAAATATCAATTAACTCCATCTCGTTTAATGTATCATTTAAAGCTTGTGTTTCCTTATTTATTTTCATTTTGGATGATCTGTCCATTGGTGAAAGTGGGGTGTTAAAGTCCCCTACTATGAATGTGTTACTGTCGATTTCCCCTTTTATGGTTGTCAGTATTTGCCTTATGTATTGAGGTGCACCTATGTTGGGTGCATAAATATTTACAATTGTTATATCTTCTTCTTGGATCGATCCCTTGATCATTATGTAGTGTCCTTCTTTGTCTCTTCTAATAGTCTTTGTTTTAAAGTCTATTTTGTCTGATATGAGAATTGCTACTCCAGCTTTCTTTTGGTTTCCATTTGCATGAAATACCTTTTTCCATCCCCTTACTTTCAGTCTGTATGTGTCTCTAGGTCTGAAGTGGGTCTCTTGTAGACAGCAAATATATGGGTCTTGTTTTTGTATCCATTCAGCCAATCTGTGTCTTTTGGTGGGAGCATTTAGTCCATTTACATTTAAGGTAATTATTGATATGTGTGTTCCTATTCCCATTTTCTTAATTGTTTTGGGTTCGTTATTGTAGGTCCTTTCCTTCTTTTGTGTTTCTTGCCTAGAGAAGTTCCTTTAGCAGTTGTTGTAGAGCTGGTTTGGTGGTGCTGAACTCTCTCAGCTTTTGCTTGTCTGTAAAGGTTTTAATTTCTCCATCAAATCTGAATGAGATCCTTGCTGGGTAGAGTAATCTTGGTTGCAGGTTTTTCTCCTTCAACACTTTCAATATGTCCTGCCACTCCCTTCTGGCTTGCAGAGTTTCTGCTGAAAGATCAGCTGTTAACCTTATGGGGATTCCCTTGTGTGTTATTTGTTGTTTTTCCCTTGCTGCTTTTAATATGTTTTCTTTGTATTTAATTTTTGACAATTTGATTAATATGTGTCTTGGCGTATTTCTCCTTGGATTTATCCTGTATGGGACTCTCTGTGCTTCCTGGACTTGATTAACGATTTCTTTTCCCATATTAGGGAAGTTTTCAACTATAATCTCTTCAAATATTTTCTCAGTCCCTTTCTTTTTCTCTTCTTCTTCTGGAACCCCTATAATTCGAATGTTGGTGCGTTTAATGTTGTCCCAGAGGTCTCTGAGGCTGTCCTCAGTTCTTTTCATTCTTTTTCTTTATTCTGCTCTGCAGTAGTTATTTCCACTATTTTATCTTCCAGGTCACTTATCCGTTCTTCTGCCTCAGTTATTCTGCTATTGATCCCATCTAGAGTACTTTTAATTTCATTTATTGTGTTGTTCATCGTTGCTTGCTTCATCTTTAGTTCTTCTAGGTCCTTGTTAACTGATTCTTGCAATTTGTCCATTCTATTGTCCATTCTATCTCCAAGATTTCGGATCAACCTTACTATCATTATTCTGAATTCTTTTTCAGGTAGACTGCCTATTTCCTCTTCATTTGTTAGGTCTGGTGGGTTTTTATCTTGCTCCTTCATCTGCTCTGTGTTTTTCTGTCTTCTCATTTTGCTTATCTTACTGTGTTTGGGGTCTCCTTTTTTGCAGGCTGAAGGTTCGTAGTTCCTGTTGTTTTTTGTGTCTGTCCCCAGTGGCTAAGGTTGGTTCAGTGGGTTGTGTAGGCTTCCTGGTGGAGGGTACTAGTGCCTGTGTTCTGGTGGATGAGGCTGGATCTTGTCTTTCTGGTGGGCAGGTCCACGTCTGGTGGTGTGTTTTGGGGTGTCTGTAGACTTACTATGATTTTGGGCAGCCTCTCTGCTAATGGGCGGGGTTGTGTTCCTGTCTTGCTAGTTGTTTGGCATAGGATGTCCAGCACTATAGCTTGCTGGTCGTTGAGTGAAGCTGGGTGCTGGCGTTGAGATGGAGATCTCTCGGAGATTTTTGTTTGATATTATGTGCAGCTGGGAGGCCTCTTGTGGACCAGTGTCCTGAAGTTGGCTCTCCCACCTCAGAGGCACAGCACTGAGTCCTGGCTGCAGCACCAAGAGCCTTTCATCCACAGGGCTCCTTAATTTGGGATGATTCGTTGTCTATTCAGGTATTCCACAGATGCAGGGTATATCAAGTTGATTGTGGAGCTTTAATCCGCTGCTTCTGAGGCTGCTGGGAGAGATTTCCCTTTCTCTTCTTTGTTCTGACAGTTCCCAGGGGCTCAGCTTTGGATTTGGCCCCGCCTGTGCGTGTAGGTCGCCGGAGGGCGTCTGTTATTTGCTCAGACAGGACGAGGTTAAAGGAGCCGCTGCTTCGGAGGCTCTGGCTCACCCAGGCCGGGGGGTAGGGAGGGTCACGGAGTGCGGGGCGGGCCTGCCGCGGCAGAGGCCGGCGTGATGCTGCAGCCTGAGGCGCGCCGTGCGCTCTCTCGGGGATCCGTCCCTGGATCCCGGGACCCTGGCAGTGGCGGGCTGCACCGGCTCCCCGGAAGGGCGTGTGGCTAGTGACCTGTGTTCGCACACAGGCCTCCTGGCGGCGGCAGCAGCGGCCTTAGCGTCCCATGTCCGTCTCTGGGCTCCGCACTCTTAGCCGCGGCTCGCGCCCGTCCCTGGAGCTCTCTCAAGCAGCGTTCTTAATCCCCTCTCCTCGTGCACCAGGAAACAAAGAGGGACGTAAAAGTCTCTTGCCTCTTCGGCAGGTCCAGACCCCTCCCCGGACTCTCTCCCGGCCAGCCGCGGCGCACCAACGCCCTGCAGGCTGTGTTCACGCCGCCAACCTCAGTCCTCTCCCGGCGCTCCGACAAAAGCCGGAGCCTCAGCTCCCAGTCCCGGCCGCCCCGGCGGGCGAGCAGACAAGCCTCTCGGCTGGTGAGTGCCGGTCGGCCCGATCCTCTGCGCTGGAATCTGTCCGCTCTGCCCTCCGCACCCCTGCTGCCGCGCTCTCCCCCGCGGCTCCCAAGCTCCCCCACTCCGCCTCCCGAAGTCTCCACCCGCGAAGGGGCTTCCTAGCGTGTGGACACTCTTCCTCCTTCACAGCTCTCTCCCACTGGTGCAGGACCCGTCCCTATCCTTTTGTCTCTGTTTAGTTTTTTCTTTTGCCCTAACCAGGTACGTGGGGGGTTCCTTGCCTTTTGGGAGGTCTGAGGTCTTCTGCCAGCGTTCAGTAGGTGTTTTGTAGGAGTTGCTCCACGCGTAGATGTATCTCTGGTGTATCTCAAGGCCCTACTTTTCAATACAGTTACAGAAACCTCCTTACTGCTTAGTTAGGGAAGACCTTCTGCTTCAAATAAATTTATTTTTAAAAAAAACAACAAACACTAAAACAAAGCACTAATAATATATAAATCTCAAAGGGATTACTGTTCCACATCCTTTAAAGGTGGCTGGGTTTGATAGGTCTAACTCACTCAGTGTATTTTATTCCCGACTCTTGCTTTTGGTTCACGGAGGGCCGAAGAGGGAGGTTGGTGCCCTCCCTCCTACCACTGTGGCTGCCAGGCTGGCACCTGCCAAACTAGAGCCTTTGTTGCACCTCTACAGCTTGGAGCCTGGGGACATACGTCCCCACTGTTCCTGCTTCAAAATTCATTGTTACATCAGCATGATGACGTTATTAACTGATGAAATTATTTTCGCCTACAGACAAACTAAAAACTAAACCAAAGTTTCACTTAAGTAGTTATCAATAAGTCTACATGCTGATTTGAATGAGATAATAGATATCAAACTGCTTTGGAAAAGCTAAAACACTGTGCTTAAGTATAAGCTATGCCTGTATGTGTTAGGAGGTTTTTTATTTATATATATATATATATATATATATATATATATATATATATGTCTATATGTCTATATATAATATATATTTAGGTGAAGCACTGTTAGAGTTGGTCAAACTTAACTCCTCCCCCCAAAAACCCCTCCACCCGTTTGATGGGTCATGATTTCCATATATGTTCAAATTCTCAGCCGTCTGGGGCTGAGAGCAATTTCTTTCCAATTGGCTCCCTTGGCTTTTGTGTGAGGGGATGGCTGAGTGTTCAAGGGCCAGAGGATTCACCAGAACATTCCACCTGGGCTCATCTCACATTCCCCACCCACACTCACTGACCAGGCAGGGAATTGCTGGTGGAGGCTATTAAACACTATTTTTTAAATTGCTACGCTCTTCAGCGATCCTTCTTTTAAATGATTTCCTTTTCACAACAGCTGCAATGATCGATCAAGAGAGGTTTTCAGCAGAGAAAGGAAGAAATTTCACATTCCAATGAGGACCAGTTCTCACAAATTGTAGCAGAGGCTCCCCCAACTCATGAACAGAGGTTGCAAGAGCTCATCAGAAGGCCCGGCTGTTCTGGGGTATTCTGTGACAATGCCCTAAAGACCACAGTTAGCCAAGAGCAGAGGCTCGACACAAAGTGATTTAGGCAGAAGAATCCAGGTTGATGGTCCCAATTTTTAGGTGTCCAGGCCACTAGGCGATGACCATGACTTTTAGGCCTCTGTTCTGCCTTCAGAAAATACAAGCCTAGAAAAGTGATTCAAACAGAAAACTCACCTGCCTTCCTTAGCATGCACATGCTTCCAACCACCGCTCACCAACTCACTCACTCCTGCCACGGGGCAAATGCCCAGCACCCTCTAGCGATGATTGTGGACAGAGCTGGAGGTGCCTTTGGACAGGATCTTCAGCTCTGTGTGGTCCTCAATCATACTGAACAGAAATTTCTAGGCCTTTAATTATTTTTCACTTCTCCTTAATTTTTTTCTAAGTTCACAAGTCATATGTTCATTGTAATACATGAAAACAAAACTGTATGAAAAAGAAGTTATTCATCTCAGCATACCCCTTCTCGTCTTCCACGCCTCCACCCAACAATCCCTGCTCTGAGGAATTCAGAGTCCAGAAGCTGGTGTGTATTCTTCCAGACCATTCTCCTCACTCATGCACATGTATTCAGGCCGACATGCACATACACAGCGGGTTTCTGGGTTTTGTTTGGAGTTTTTTGCCCAAATAAAGAGAATCACACTCTACACGTTATTCTGTAATTTGACTTTTTCACTTGACAGTACCGTGGGCATCCTTCTGTGTCAGTTAGCAATTGCAGCACAGCTGACTAATTTAGTGTGGTGTTGCCGAACTACAGCTCTGAGCCAGCCACCTGCCTTTGTAAATAAACATTTTTTTTATTGGAGCACAGCTACACCCATTCATTTCTGTATTGTCTACAGTTGCTCACACCCTACAACCTGAGAGGTGATAAGTAGTTGTGACAGATCGTATGGCTCACAAGCTGGAACTATTTATGTACCATCTGGCCCTTTAAGCAAACGTCTGCTCACCCCTACCCTCAAAATATCAACCATTTATTGCCTCATGATTCCGCAGGTTAGCCATATGGGCAGGGCTCAGCTGGACAGGTCTTCTGCTGGTCTCACCTACAGTCCCTCATGGGGATACAGTCATTAGGCCGCTGAAAAGTCCAAATGGCTTCACTCACACGTTGGCAGTTGGTGCTGGCCATCAGCTCAGCAAAGGTGTCCAGCAGATTTCTTCACATGACGGCAACATTCCAAGAGGGCAAGCCCAGTGCACAAATGCAAGCGTCTGCTTCTATCATATTTGTCCCATTGGCCAAAGTGAGTCACATGACCAGGCCCAGGGTCAAAATGAGAGGGTCCACACTTGGGTGGAGATACGGGAGGGTTGATTCACTGGGGACCATTCCTATGGCAATTTATCCATCCTCCACGTCAGTAGATGTAGACATAATAATGAGATATAGAGGTAGACAATGATGGGTGTTTACTTAGCAGCTCAGCAAACTTGGGAATGGAGTATTTGTGTCCAGTTTGGCCTACCCCTCATGCTTGTTGCCTCATGGTTGCAGAATGGCTGTCCTAGCTGCAGGCTATCACAGCCATGTTCAAGGCTGAAAGAATAGAGAAAGGGACTGCACCAACTGTACTAATCCCTTTTTATCAGATTAGCAAAAGCTTCATCAGAAAACTTTTATTGGACTTCAGATAACATGAAGTCACATGGAAACTTCTAACTTCAAGAAAACCGTTATTTAACTCATCCAGCCTCAATAATGGAACCAGTCCCCACAAAGGAGACTAGAAATGGGTCAGGATTAGCCAACCTCAGAATTTGCCAGATATTCTAAACCAATTATACGTCATTTTTTTTTTTGAAGATGTTGGGGGTAGGAGTTTATTAATTAATTAATTAATTCTTGCTGTGTTGGGTCTTCGTTTCTGTGTCAGGGCTTTCTCTAGTTGTGGCAAGCAGAGGCCACTCTTCATCGCAGTGCACGGGGCCTCTCACTATCACAGCCTCTCTTGTTACGGAGCACAGGCTCCAGACGCGCAGGCTCAGTAGTTGTGGCTCACGGGCCTAGTTGCTCCACGGCATGTGGGATGCTCCCAGACCAGGGCTCGAACCCATGTCCCCTGCATTGGCAGGCAGATTCTCAACCACTGTGCCACCAGGGAAGCCCTATACGTCATTTTTGTCTAGAATGGGTGCTGAATTCCATCTAAAGACTTTTCAACACTAATTAATATGACCATTTTTCCCTTCACTGATGTAATGAATTATGCTGATAGATTTCCTTTGTATCTCATTATCCTTCTTCTCTTTGGCTAAACCCTACTTGATCATAATTATTGTTTTTTCATTGCTGGATTCCATTTGCTAATACTTTTATTCAGAATTTTTGCATACATATTAATAAATAAAATTAGTCTATGGTTTTCTCTATACTATCATCAGTTTTCGATATTAAAATTATGCTGGGTTCACAAAATGGAGAAGTTTTCCCTCTTTTTCCTTGATGTGGAATTGCTTATATAATATTAAGTTTTCTGGTCTTTAAGGATTAGATAGAATTCAAGAAACAGTTGAATTCATCTGGTCCTGGTGCTATTTCCATTCTCTTAATGGTAACTGTTCAATTTCAATTTCCATCTTCTTTGGTGAACTTGGGTTAAATTGTGATTTCTTCTGGGTCAGTAGCTGTGCTTTCACAATCCTATCTAGGATTCATTCTCTTCTAAGTATCACAGAATTGAGCAGTCCATGCTGAGGTATTCCTTCTCCCCGTCTCAATTTCTAGGTGTTTCTAGGAAAATTTACTACTTTATTTTCCAGAATATTACTAGAATTTTCTTTGCAGTAGGTCTCTTCTATTTCAAGAGTAGTTATTCATCATTCATAGTACACACTCCCAATCTAGCATCCTTCAGTAATTTGTATTAGCTAAGGTAATGCCAACTGCTGTAACAGATAAACCTTGTGAACTCAGAGGTTTAAAACAATGTCTGTAACAGGTAAACCTTGTGATCTCAGAGGTTTAAAACAATGTCAATTTATTTTGCACTTAGGTAAAGTCAAACTGGAGGCAGGAGGCTCTGCTCTGTGCAGTCACTCTCAAACCTAGACTGACAGAAGCCTCTCCATTTTCAACTCTTATTTCCATGGTCGCCATAAGTATCAGCACCCTACTGGCAGGTAGAGGAAACACAGCATGGACCAAGCCTCAGAGTGGCTTACATCCCTTCCACCACATTCCATTGGCCAGAACTCAGCACATGGCTACCCCAAACTGCAAAAAAGATGGAGAAATGTAGCTATGCTGTGTCTCCTGGAAGAAATGGAATTAGATTTTGGTGAACAACTTCTGGTCATTAAATATCCATTTAATCCAGAGACCCTCAGCATCTCTTTAAGAAACACAACCCAAAGTCATCTAATTACTGAATCCAGCTCAAAACCCAGAAGCTCCCCAGTGAGGTGAAATTCTCTCCATCAGGTGCATCTGGGGCTCAGAGTGGGCAGTGAGCTAAGAGATAAAAAGACAGGTTAACCTCCACACCACACAGATCCAATCTGGAATGGAAGAGCAGGGATAGAATAACCCCAATAAAAATTCCTCTTTAGGACAAAGTAATACTTGAGAGCTGCTCGGTGGTCACTGGTCCACAGAGGTTGTGAAGGCCTGCTTGTCAGGAATGGTGAGGGCCCTGCCCTGGGGTTGGAGGAGTTCCTTTCTGAAATCCTGATCCTGCTTCCAGGATGAACTCCCTGCTCTCATTCTTCACAGCCCTTGGCCTCCATGCCTCTCTCTCAACTTCTCTGAAATAGGAGGCGGAAAAGCTACCCCCATAATCTGATGTTTTCCAAAGGTCTGAATTTTAATGGAAATTAGTTGTTCAAATATTTCTTAGATTTATCTAAGTCGAGAAGTAGAAGACTTTTCCAAACCTGCGAAGTCTCCAATTTCTGGATTCTCTCTCTTCCCCCATCTGCTGTCTGGACACCCCGGGCAATCTCGGGAGCGACAAATTGAAGCCAGCAAAGTCCCCACAGCCCAGGCCAGGACACTGAGTGGAGCAGAGCACCCTCCCTGCCCCTGCTCACCACCACGATGACAGGGCTTTACGAGAGCACGATATGATCCTCCAGTATAAGCCGCTGAGGGTTTAACTGTTACAACAGGTAGCACTTCCTTAACTATATGATGAAGGTTTCACTGCTATTTTTTTCTCTCCTCATTACCTTCTAACTTGCTATTCTGATTTTTCACTTGTTTTGTTTGTTGTTTTTTATTCAAATCTGCTCTTCAGATGCAGGTTATATAGTCCCTGAGTGACCACGTACTTGCACACTTGTAAATATCTTTCCTTCCACGTGGCGGCATAGGGACCATATTTCCCTGGATCCACGATTCCATCTATGTAAGATGCACCATTATTTTATGTACCACTTAGAAAGAAAAAAAACACTTCCAGTTAAACTATAACGTAATGCTTTTTTATAACTTAGAATGATGTTATTTTATACTTATTGAAAGGGCTTTTTCAGGCTTACAGATTTTTTTAATCATTTTTTACTCTTGTGCATTAATAAAAAGGAATATATAAGCACATTAAATTGGGTAGAAACTTCTAAAGCCTCTTCTCATACAGAGTTTATAGATCTCAAACTACTTGTCAACTCAGAATTGTCAACATCCATGTTTTTCCACATATTATTTTCTCTACCATCAAGAAAGTTCTTGAAAGAGCACTCCATTGTTATCTCCAAGATTTTCATCCAAGCTACTAACTCCCATTCTGCAAACTTTCACGCAGCATTTTCTTGATCTTTTCAGAAGGTGTCAACACATCTTTACACAACGGTCCCAGTACTCGTGTTCCTTCCCGGTCATTAATGATTTGTTCTGAGACGCTCCCCCAGTCATAAATGGGCTGTGAAGACTCTGCAGGCCCCCAACTGAGGCCTCACTCACACGGAGCTGCAGACCTGCCCCATCAAAAAGGGAAAAAGAGCTCGAGCTAGAGACAGAAGGCAGGTGGGACACAATCCAGGCGCCACCTTCCCGGAAAGTCCCCAGCTCTTTACTTTTATAAAAGATGGCGACTATCTGAGTAGAATATAAAAAAGTGCTCAGGCCACACACACTGTTCCATCCATTCCTACCATTGGAACGCCTCCATTGGGACTGTTATCCCAAACCACAAGAGAGAGTTGTGCATATAAACAATTTTCTGCCTGTGAGGTGGGGTAGGAATAGATGGTATGAAAAAAGAGGATTAAGAGATAAAGCCTAGGAATGGTTTTGGTACAAACATGCTCCACCCCACCCAGGGTAGAAATTCACATAAGACCAGCAAAAAGGTAATCCCAACTCCTCAGAGAATTCATTCACCCAGAATGAGGACCAGCCAGCACGGTTTAGAGGCGTCCGTGTTCTCCATTCAAATGTGGTCACAGCTTAGCCACTGGCAACTTACTTTACCTTAGTATCAGATTTCTTATTAGTCAAACGGAAGAGATATCACCCACTTTGAATATGCTGTGAAGATTAAGTGAGATCACATAAGAGAAAACATCTCACCCAGGGACAGGCACAGGGGTGATTCTCAATGAACGTGCATTCCTTTCCTACAGCTCAAGGTAGTTTCGAGTGAGCTAGCAGGCGCTCTGGCACAATCTGGCTGGACACCCAGCCTGACCCAAGGTCACTCTTGGCCAAGCTTGAACCAATTCACTCTCCACTGCGTGACCCTCAAAGGATTCCAGGTTCCCTGTTGAATGCAAGGATGGCGGTCACTTCTCATCAACTTTTAGTGACAAAATATCTGAAGTGCTGAGCACAGTGTCTCTCACCTAAAAGTACCCAGTAGATAGGAGCTGTTATTCTCTGTGCATTCCTCCCTCCAGCTCTCCCCAACCTCGCCCATTTCTACTGTATAGAGGAGGGAGGATAAAGTGCTCAGAAGAGTCATGAAGCCAGTGAAGGGGAGCAAGTGGACAAGAAGAGGCAAGAGGTAGAGGTGAGGGTGAGTTATAAAGAAGAGATAGAGAAATTCCTCTGATGCAGAGGAGAAAAATCGTGCAGCATTTCCTGGAAGACAACCACATGAAGATAAGATTTTGATTTAAAAGCTTTAGATCACTCTGAACCTGCAAACCTTAAGGGCAGACTCTGAAAATCACAAGAAGTCCACGTGTTACTAGATGATTGTGCCCTGATGTACGCCGGTCCACTCCGGGACACTTAAGTATGAAATCTCACATTTAAGGAACAAATGAACAGAACAGGTGGGCACTGCCACTCCGAGACCTAGAAATAAAGGTTCTCTAAGATGTGACAGCCCCGGATCCTACAGGCCTGGAGCAGAAGACAAGTGTTGATAGAGCCCTCTGCGGTGGCTTCTCTCTAATGGGATGTGGAAAGCCAGCTGCTGGGGCTTCAAAATAAAATCTCTGCTTTCCCAGGAGCCCAACACTCCAAGTATTTATGTTTAGCATCAAATACCTCAGGCAAAAATAACAACCCTGGCTCCCGGGGCTTCCTCGGGTATTTCAGAAAACGACTCAAGCTACAGCTCCGGGGCATCCACGCTATCATCAGAAAGGGGAGCAGATTAGTAACCAGGAGGTGAATTATTTCTGGCTGCTACACAGCTTTGAGGCAAATGAATCAAAGTTTTCTTTCATTTGATTAGCTCGACTGGGTAAAGGCTGAGTTGCTTAGAATTCTTTCCGACCCACTAATGGAAAAGTAAACCAATTCTATCCAAAATATTTGGAAAACAAAAGCCTCACCCGGGAGTCTCAAAGATAAATCTTGGATTGAAATAAAATATATTATATGATTTGTCTTAGAAAAATCAGCTTCTCAGCTGCAACTTGAACAAGCTCCGATTTTCATGGTGCCGTGAAAGTGTTTTCGCGCTGGACTCGGAGACGAGACCTCATAATTCCTTTGTGAACTATGAACGAAATCTATCTCTGAGGCCCTGTGGGCAGGAACACAGATTTAGGGGGTCAAAACACCAAGCCTTCCCATTCATGACCTTACCACACGAACCCCTAATTAATTATGGGTGTCCTAATGTGAAAAATACTTTCATAACTGGAAGGTGACCTATCCCCATTTATAAGCAGACCACAAATCAGTCATAACTCCCCAAACACCATGAAAGAGCTGCTCAATTGGTATCTGAACTTCAAGTGTTGCATAATTTAAATCTAAAATCCACTCTCATACGTCTATTGAAAGACCCACTCTGACCTTCGCTCCCAATCCCAACTGCATTAAAAGGGACTATAAATCACTGGAACACGGGCACCCAATTGCAGCCCAGCTCTCTCAAAGCCAGGCAACTTTCTTCCCTTGATGAGTTCATCAACCCTTCCCTTGATGAGTTCACCAACCCATCAACCCAACCCAACTGGTTATAAAACCTGTTCATATTTTGAGATAATAACTCAAAGGCTCTTTTACACCATGGTTCACTATTCACCCAGGTGGACCAACTGAGCAAGTACACAGAAGGAACCACCATCAGATCCACACTCAGCCCTGCAATGCACTGTCCTCACTTTAGGAGAGCGCTAACAGACTTTATATCCAATGGTGGTGCAAGATATAAAGCTCTGATCCTTATAGCTAAGAATCCGGTTGACTGTGGATCAAAAGAAAGAATTTTTACAGGAAGCCCACATCGTCCTTTCATTACAGCAAAGCTTTGCTTTGAAATACAAACATTTCTCGATTCCTAAGAGAGAAGATTTTCTTTTCTCAGTTTTTCCAGGGAAGGAAATCTTTGTAAATTTCTCTCAATTCCTGGATACGGTTAAATCCATTGTGCCGATAAAGCAGATGCGGTGACGTCCCCCCGACCCCAAGTCACTACAGAGAACCAGGACCCCGCAGCAAACAGGTGCAGCCCAAAGCAGCTTCTTCTAGCAGTTTCCAGGGAGATTTTCCAAAAAGACTGAGGAAGAAGTGTGAGGAAGGCTTGCTGGTACCTGCCACCCAGCAGCGTGGCAGCTTGGGATATTCCTTAGCCCCCTCGGTGTCATCTGTGTCTTCAAAGGGGCTTGGTCCATCCAGAGTGGCAGCAGAGGGCTGGGAGGCTGGGACCGTGGCCAAGCCTGCTTCAGACCAGGCATCCATGGAGTCTGTCTACAGAGAAGCAGTGTGCTTGGAGGTGACATTTGTCTGTCCTGTTCAAGGGACCCTGGTGTGGTGTTTCACTAAGGCCCTATCTCCAGAGTCCATAAGAAACACATGCTTGTTGGCTCCTTGCAAAGACACACACAGCTTGCAAGTGTCCTGAATGCAAGGTGGCCACCCTGTGAAAAGAAGATGAGAGCGCTTGGAATGTTCCTCGTTACCCCTCAGTTTATTAAGAGGTTTGAAGTTTCCCAGGTGGGATCTAACACAAGAAGAAAAATCTTCCAGGTGGGCCACCATATACGGCAGAATTAGACCTGTCATAGTGAGAGGCTCTTACATGGTCTTGATTTCTTTTCTTTTCCCTTTTTTTTTTTTCCTTTTTAAGCTATTCTTCAGTGATTACTTCTTTCTTGTGACACCCTCAACTGTGGTTAAGGGCTCTGTACAGTAGAACCAAGTTAGCAACGTGCCGATTTGTCTGTTCTTCCTGTGCTTCTAAGCCTGGAGCTCTCTCCCTGACCTCTGCTCCCCTGGGGTACAATTCCCTACAGCAGGAATGCATAAGAAGGCCCATGAGAGAGCTGTTTGACTTGGAGGATGCTCTTCCATTCTACAGTTAAAGAAGGAACAAGGGAAACAACGCCCTGGGAGAGGAAAAGTTGATTGTCCATATATAGAAAGGCAGGATTTTCAAAACATTTTTTTTTACCCCTGTTGTCTTTCAGAAAAAAAAAAAAAAAGAGTTACCATTGTTGAAGCCAGCTACCCTTGGAATGAGAAGGTAGAAATCCAAATGAGCATAAAAATTAAGAACGTGTAATAACCTATAATGGAAAATAATCTGAAAAAGAATGTGTGTGTGTGTGTTTGTGTGTGTGTGTGTGTGTGTGTGTATAAAATACATATACATATACGTATACAACTGAATCATTTTGCTGTACACTTAAAATTAACACAACATTGTAAATCAACTATACTTCAATTAAAAAAGTTAAAAAAGAGCGCTTCCCTGGTGGCACAGTGATTAAGAATCCTCCTGACAATGCAGGGGACACGGGTTTGAGCCCTGGTCCAGGAAGATTCCACGTGCCGCAGAGCAACTAAGCCCGTGCGCCACAACTACTCAGCCTGTGTTCTAGAGCCCGCGAGCCACAACTACTGAAGCCCACATGCCACAACTACTGAGTCTGCGTGCCACAACTACTGAAGCCTGCACGCCTAGAGCCCATGGTGTGCAACAAGAGAAGCCACTGCAATGAGAAGCCCACGCACCGCAACAAAGCGTAGCCCCCGCTCGCCGCAACTAGAGAAAGACTGCACGCAGCAACGAAGACCCAACACAGCCAAAAATAAATAAATAAAATAATTTTTTTAAAAACTGCTTAAAAAAAAGAAAAGATTAAAAATTAGAAAAGAGCTACTACCTATCACTAAACAGGGTGTGATAAACAGGACCCAGTGATGACTAAGACCCTGGTGAGGTCTTACTCAACCAAAGCCCCCATGCCTAGATTCTAAAAGAGGATGAAGGTGGTGCCCAGCTTTACAAAGGAAAGAGGCCCTTGGCAACTGCAGAGTGTTCCCTTGAACTGTGATGTCTGGAGGGATGTTAAAATGGATTCTCCATGAGTCCATTTGCAGTCACCTGTCACCAGCGTGATTTTGTGGAAAGCAAATTGTTAGCCTAACTTCTCTTGGCTCCGTGGTAGATGCCAGGAAGCAATAAATGTTATCTCCAAAAACCTCACCTAGGCTCTGGGTTCTCTTATTGCCACCAGAACCTAAGGAATTGGCCTTAATGAGTGATTCTGAGGGCTGGCGGCTGGAGAGGGCAGAAAGCCGGGTTTGGGGATTGAAGGGGGACAGAAGACAGGGGTCTCCCCATCAGGCAGAAGAGAGGTCAGTTCACCTCCATCCTGCTTCAGGGATGGACAGACCCAGGTCTGAGAGGAATTCAGGGGGCTGTCGGCAAAAGCAGCTGGATTTCTCCGGGGTCCAGGGTTTCTCTCTATTTGGTTCCCTCTGCTTCATCCCTCTGTATATCCTGCTGTATTTGCTGCTTCCTCTTCTCCAGGTTTTTAAACTGCTCTGCCAAAGATGATGTTGAGGAGAGAAGTAACAACAAAAGTCAACCTGTTGATCGAACTCTTTTCTAACACAGAGGAACGTGTCCTCATTGGTGCTGGTGGGGGCTTTTGTTGATCCTGCCAAAGGAATCACTTTTCTTATGCTTACTTTTCTGAACTTGAGCCTATATTAAATATTTACTATTTAATAAATATTAACCATTGCTAAAGTGATCATTTGTCCTAGTTTGCTAGGACAGTCCCAGTTTATGCCTGCTGTGCCAGGAAAATTACTCATCTCTCCCCTCTCACTGTCCCAGTCAGGATGATCAATGCTACACTCACCCCAGCCGTGGGGCACGTGCAGTGCTTCTTTCTCAACTGGCCCATCCTCTCCCAATAAGCACTTGTTTCTCTCTAGCCCATTACTTTTTAGTCATACCAGAGATCATAAATAATTTACTACTCATACCTCACTTACTTCCCAACAGGATTAAAATGGCATACAGTGCATTCACTCAACAAATATTTACTGGAAGCCGAAAAGTTCCACGAACACTCCCTGAGGATACAGATACATATAAAGTTGTTCAAATAAAAGTTAAAAGTGGGGCTTCCCTGGTGGCGCAGTGGTTAAGAAACCGCCTGCCAATGCAGGGGACACGGGTTTAAGCCCTAGTCCGGGAAGATCCCACATGCCGCGGAGCAACTAAGCCCGTGCGCCACAACTACTGAAGCCTGTGCACCTAGAGCCCGTGCTCCGCAACAAGAGAAGCCACTGCAATGAGAAGCCCACGCACCGCAACGAAGAGTAGCCCCCACTCCCGCAACTAGAGAATGCCCACGTGCAGCAACGAAGACCCAAGGCAGCCAAAAATAAATTAATTAAAGAAATAAATTTATTTTTTAAAAAAAGTTAAAAGTGAAGGCAATGAGAAACCACGTAGAGGGGGAAGATCACTGAGTCAGAGACCACAGATGCAACAGTCATTGTAACTCCCTCTATATTTGACTTTGAACTACCTGGTAGTAAAACCAAAAAGTAAAGTACAGTGAATAACAGCTATCATATTGCCTAAGGAAATACACCTTTGATGCAAAAGATGCTTTTTCTCTGACACTGATAGAAATTAGTCATTCATTCAATAAATATTTACTGACTACCTCCTATGTCCCAGGCGGTGTTCATTGGGTGGGATACAGAAGTGAACAAAGCAGAAAAAACAGGTAAAAGTCCTTGCCCTCAGTGAGCTTACACTCCAGTAGGTTGAGACAGACACTAAATATCACATAGAGTGTGTCAGCCAGTGATAAGTGCTATGGAGAAAAATGAAGCTGGAACAGAGAAGAGAGAGCTCAGACAGTGAGTTACAGTTTTAATAGGGTGGTTAGGAAACCCCTCACTGAGAAAGCGACATTTGAGGAAAGACATGAAGGGGAAGAGGGAGGGGTCACGTCACTATCTGGAGAGGAGTCTTCCAGATAGAGACCCTGCGATAGGAGTACACGGGACCAGTGTGAGACCCGTGACGTAAATCAGGACATTATGAGGACGCCAGGTCAGAGCTGGGAAGGCAGGGACAGGAAGTGGAGATCTTGGGCTCTTTTCCTTCTGATGAGACAGAAAGACCTGGGAAGGTTTTGAGCAGAGAAGTACCATGACCTAATATTTTAAAGGATCATATTCCAGATGGTATGTCGAGTATGGATGGAAGGGAACAAAACACAGAACTAGAGAGACCAGTCAAGAAGCTTGTGAAATTTTCCATACAACAGAAGGTGGTGAGAAATGATCAGATTCTGGATGTGTGTTAAAGGTAGAGGCAGGATGTGATAACGGGTTACAAGCGAGGTGACACAGGAAGAAAGTGGCCAAGACGGTTCCGAGACGCTTGGCTAAGCAGTGGAGCTGCTGTTTGCGGAGCAGACAGACTGAGGGAGGAGCAGATCGTGGGGGAGGACGCGAGTTTGGTGTTGACCTTGTTAAAGGGGATACACCTGCTGGACACCCAAGTAGAAAGGTCAACTCAAGCAGGTGGTCAGATGAGTCTGGGGCTCTTGTGAATCCTTACTTAAAGGACATGGAGTGGTAAAGTGTACAGTTATTTTTGCCAAAAGTACAGAAACATTTGTTTTATGACCATTTTTATATCAGTCTGCAATAAAAGTCAAGATCTTCAATCATAGGTAAGTGAAGGTATTTCCAGAAGACGCCAAGTTAGTGGAGTAAATGTCCTCAAAGATGCTGCCTTTGGGAATCTAACTTAGAGCAAAGGTAGAGCTTACGAAGCTGAAGGAATGGGCAGTTCCCATGGACCTCAGCCGGCCTCTCTCAACTCTGATTTCAGATTTGCCTTTAGCAAGAGGGAGCTCTTTGACTGTACTTATTCTCTGGGGTAGATGGTCAAGGAGCAGAGTTGACGTTTCACTATGAAAAGCAGAAGTGTCTGATAAATTCTACCCAGATCAAGGCCCACCTCACTTTATCTGGAGGCAGGTCACCAGGATATCTGAAAGACCTGCCAGAATTTTTCTTTAAGAAGGAGCTGTGAATTTACTCAAATGGGCAGATGACTCACAAGTCGAGGCCTCGGAATGATAAGCTGGTGTACGTAGTGCTTTCCTGGCAAAAAGGATACACAGACAGATACACAAAGTTAATACACAGACAGATAAAAGTTAATCCTGTCCCCAGCCAAATAAGAAAAGTGTCTATAGTTCCTCCAGGCCACACCCAGCCTGGAGGGGAAAAAAAAGTGTGCAACTGTCAGAAATGGAACAGAACTATCAAGAGTATATACCAGCAACATAAATGGGGAAACTGACATCGCAGTTGCGTTTTGCCTCTGAAAGTGTAAGAATCATAACCTTTTAAAATTCCTTGAAACCTGGGACTTCGTCTGTTTTGTTCAGTCAGTATCCCCAGCACCTCCTAGAACAATACTAGCACACAGTAGGCATTCAGTCGAACACTGACAAAGGAATGAATCAATATTACAAAATAAAGTGAAAACAAAACCCATCAGTGCCATCTTGTGGAAGGCCTTACCATGACGCATCCAAGGTTCCAGTCACCAGGCTGGGGAACAGACGCTGAAATTTCTGTATGACAGGGCCTGAGGGGCCACAGACTGTCGGGAGTGCTAGGCTAGGAAACTTGTCTTGAAGCTGTGTTTGCAAACCATGTACACTTTTGACTTAGATTCAGGTGAGGTAATGGAGATTATGGGGGCAGGAGGGCTACAAAAGTTCCCCCAAGCCAAGCAGCCCTGACACTGCCGGAGTATAAATGAGAGAGAGAAATCTCAGAAGTAGTCTTGGACCAGTTCCCCCTCCACACACACATACACACACACAGAGCAAAAACTGTTGTGATAACCTAGCCTCAAATTTTCCCTGTGTCCTTCAAGAGATCCTTGGGAACCAAATATTCAAAGAGCTCTCTGGACACGTGGTAACATCGTCTGTCTTCCTATTTCCTTCCTACACCCCTCCCCAACTCACCGAGGCTCCTGCTGTCACCCCTTGGTAGTAGTATGGGCTTGGCTTCTCTCTGCTTTTCTTCCACTTTCTCCACATGGGGGGAAGGGGGACCAGTAATCGCTATCTGGTCATCTTCCACTTGCTTACCTCCTATGGGACCACCAAACAGAGGTGGAACCACCGACAATCACCAAGGTTCTCTGTGTCTCTGTCTCCCACTGGAGCGCCCTTTTCTGTCATTCCCACTCCCTTCCCAAGAGCCTGGCACAGGGCCCGGAGAGGCAATATGAAAAACCCCAGTGGCACACACTCCTGATTCTTCAGGTTTTGTGGATACCTAGAGCTTATACAATCTAGTGGACCCTCTTTGATAAAAAGGATAAAACATTATAAATATGGGCTTCCCTGGTGGCGCAGTGGTTGAGAGTCCGCCTGCCAATGCAGGGGACACGGGTTCGAGCCCCGGTCTGGGAAGATCCCACATGCCGTGGAGCAACTGGGCCCGTGAGCCACAACTACTGAGCCTGCGCGTCTGGAGCCTGTGCTCCGCACCAAGAGAATCCGCGATAGTGAGAGGCCCGTGCACCGCGATGAAGAGTGGCCCCCTCTTGCCACAACTAGAGAAAGCCCTCGCACAGAAACGAAGACCCAACACAACCATAAATAAATAAATAAATAAATTTAAATCATATGGGCTTCTAAGAAGACCTCTGCTTAAAAAAAAATTATTAAAAAAACATTATAAATATGAATTTAGGTGCAAAAGTGAATATTTATTTAAAATGGGAAAAGATATCACAGAAAATTACTGGCACCTCAGAGATATGAGTTCTTTTCTTCTGGTTCTCTGTGATAATTGGCCAGAAATGCCTACACAGAAATGGATTTCAACCTGGCCTCCTGGCCCACCTGGGCCTCTCTGCACATCCAGCGAGGCCAGTCAGAGAAGCCAGAGCATATGAGCTTCGCTGGCTTCCTCCTACCCTTGGCCCCAGACCAAGCCCTTGCACCTGGACTCTGTCCCCTCAGGGCGGCTTCTTAGGCCCTCTCCCCCCTCCAAGAGTACTCCAGAGGGGGCAAAGGGCCGGCCCTCCAGGATGCTGAGGGGTCTCTGTCCTGGGGGCCAGCCTGAGTGAGTCCACTCAGGGTGCCTCATGTGTTACCACCGGGCCAAGCCACCTTGCAGCCTACACACCTGACCAGCTAAAGGGTCTCAGCTCTGGGGGCCTCAGACCTGTCTCTCCATCTTAGCAGCCGCCACCCAACAAGATCAGCGCTGCGCCCCAGGATTCGGGAAAGGAGATGCTGCGTGATTTTCTTATCAGAAAAAGTTATAAAAATTACGTACCATTAAATAAATAATAAAACAAAATAAAAATCCGCCCGGTCTTTGCCGCCCCTCCTCTGCCTGGGAGCCCTGTCTGGCCTGGCAGGCGCCAGCTGCCTCCAGGTCGTGGCTGTCTGTGGTCCACCGTCCCCATTTGGGGGAACGCCCGACGCAGGTGGCCCTGACGCCATAGTGAGAAAACATGTTGGCCAGCCACTGCCGCTTGGCCCCAAGATCTCCCCGGCCAGGAGAGAAGGTGGGAAAGGGAAGCCGAGGGCAGGTCCAGAGGCTTGGAACTCCCGGCGCCGAGGCGCAGCTTCTCTGGAAACCGGGGAGGGCGGGGCTCCGTTCCCATGGTAACCGACAGACAAACAAACTCGGGTGCCAGGACCCCGCGCTGGAGCCGCGCGGCCGCCCAGCTTCGGTAAGAGCTGCGGGCAACCAACGCCGCGCGCGCGGGGAGACCCGACTCCTCCTCCAGCCCCGCCGGGGAGTGGGGAGCAGATCAAGGGACTGGGGAACAAAGAAGCGACGCCACGCAGACATCTTTGTTTCTCTCCCTTTCTCCGCTCTTCCTCCCTTGGCCTTCGTGTTCCCGACCGTGCCACGCTTCTCCCCTTCGTGAAGCGCGGTGTCGGGTCCATACTTCTGCAAATAAAGGAGGACTGGGCCCCTTCCACTCCAGACAGCCCTTGCCCTGAGTTCAAGGAAATACTCTGGGTGTGACAGTACGACTTCTTCCTTTTCAGCCGGCACAGAGCAGTCAATTATGCAGGAAAAGGGTCCCGCGCATCCCAAGTTCCAGCCTTGGGCACACACCGGCTCCTGTGACCCAAAGCGAATGACTCAGTTTATCTGTGTTTATTCCCCCCGCTCCCACCCCCACCCCCTCTAAAATGGGACCAAAAAAGAGGCCCCAACCTTCCAGGGCGATAGCACCGAGTGGCCAGTGCTAGTACCCCACAGATGCTCCTGCCACGCGACGGCTCAAGGTCACCCTCCTTGAGAGCTCAAACCTGAATACATCCTAAATTCTATTTATTTAAAAAAAGCCCGTAGGAAATTATGTTCTAATGAGCGCACTGGGGTGTCTATACTGCTAAAAACGGCACTGATTGGTCTAAGGGGATGAATGTAACTTTTTTTTTTTTTTTTTTATGGCTGTGTTGGGTCTTCGTTTCTGTGCGAGGGCTTTCTCTAGTTGTGGCAAGCGGGGGCCACCCTTCATCGCGGTGCGCAGGCCTCTCACTATCGCGGCCTCTCTTGTTGCGGAGCGCAGGCTCCAGACGCGCAGGCTCAGCAGTTGTGGCTCACGGGCTTAGTTGCTCCGCGGCATGTGGGATCTTCCCAGACCGGGGCACGAACCCGCGTCCCCTGCATCGGCAGGCAGACTCTCAACCACAGCGCCACCAGGGAAGCCCCGATGAACGTCACTTTTTGACTTCAGTGTTTGCCCCCTGGCCTTTTTTGACGTGGATCCCGATGAGCACAGGCACGGCACCAGGAATCGCACTGAAGGAGGCTATCGGCCAAGAATCCTGCCAGTCAGTTAGAGAGATTATAAACAGCTCCTGAGGACGATAACAACAGCCACCAGAAGGCCTTGCGTTTGCAGAGCACCAGGGAATACCCCGGATCCTTTACAGAAATGAGACTTCTCCCAGAGCTCCAGCTAGGGTTTCCAAGCCTGCGCTGGCAGCACCCGAGCTACACCCAAGTGTCCTGTCCTCTTCATCAGCTACATCTTTGTTGTCTGAGCCCTCCCACAACCCAGGTCTTGGGTTTTTCCTCCATAACACAAAAGAAAGATAAGTGGATGGGGGCCTGAAAAGTCCAGATCAGAAACTTGATATGCAGTCTCCTGTGTGCCTTTCTTCCTATCGATCATCCATTCGGTCCACAGGCTCCAGCTGAAATCCTGCTACATGTCAGGCATCGTGCTAGACATGCAAACACACACGCACGGTACGGGAAAAGAAGAGCTGAAAGAGCTGTGGGAGAAAGAGGACAGACTCTTTCCAGAAAAGCTTGCACGTCCTCACGGAGGAGGTGACTTGGAGTTAGGTTTTAAAGGATGAATAGACTCGCTTTCAAGTGATGAGAAAATTCAAAAGCAAGGCCGGCATCCCCAAAAGAAATCCCCCTCTGGAAGGGCTGGTGAAAATGTATACAACATTCTCCAGAAAATAAAGCAGGGCTGTGACTAGCAAACCAAGAAGGGGCTCGAAACACGGGCCAGGAGGAAGCCCAGGCAGGAGGGCTGCTCAGTAGACACATCCCTGGCCTTAGCTCTGAGAGAGGCCTGCAGCACCTGAGCTGACCAGCTACTCCATGACTAGCCCAAAGGCCTGGCCTCTTTGTACACTGACTCCTAATGTTAAGCAATGTAACTGTTAACAGGGCCTCCTCCTGGGCACATGAAGGACTGACAGGAAAGACATGAGTCCTACAGGTAGAGTTTTGAATACACTGGCCTGTTCTAGAATCAAACTTCTCTCCGGTCTCTTATTGGAAGGAAACTATCCACCTGCTGTCTACCAAATCTCCAGGCTTCTCTTGAACCATGAGACAGTGGAGCCCTGCCGTCTCATCTCTGCTGATGTGTTTTGGGGCTAATGTATACTGTTAGGCAGGGCTTCAGCAGCAAGTCCCTCACCCTTTACAGTCCTCAGCCAGTGACTGCATCCACTAGTCCCCCACCCAGCACCTGCTGGTCTCCTCCTGGATCTTAGGGCTTTACCTGGCCTCTTCACTTTGGGCTCATGTAGCTCACAACCTCTTGGTCTAGAAATATTTGCCTATGCTCTTCCTGTCCCGCCAATAACAGGAGGTGCTAGTTTAATAACAGTTTATGCGGTTTTCATATTTAATCCCTCCAAACTCCAAATGTGGAGCCAGGCACCTGTGCCATTTTAGACTGATGTCGTAGCCTTTTAGAAGAAAGGGGTGTTCAGGCAGCACACCCCAAGTCCTGAGCCTGCCTCTCAGCCCCAAATCATTGAAGACCAGTCCTGCCTCCACCAGTGGCGGTGATCAACTTCAGCTTTATGTGGGTTCCCAGCTATGAGCCGTGCTTTTGGAGCTCAGCTATATGTGTGTGGTTTGCACCCACTCGTGGCCACACACTCAGTGCCCCGGGCGCTACCCCTGACCATGTTCATGGTCACGCTCTGTAAGGAAATAAACACGATCAGCATTCCTCACCCAGATCATGATTTTCTGAAGTCCCGGCAACAGGTGGAGCCCAGCAGCCCTAATCCAATCAGTGTGTGCAAGAGGCTTTCAGGGATTCTAGGAAGCCTGAGGAGAGGTGCAGGGCCAGGTCCCAGGCGGCGGGTGGCACGGGCCCAGAACCCACTCATTCCCAGGACTCTGTCGCCTCTTGGGTGTAGCTCGGGTGCTGCCAGCGCAGGCTTGGAAACCCTAGCTGGAGCTCTGGGAGAAGTCTCATTTCTGTAAAGGATCCGGGGTATTCCCTGGTGCTCTGCAAACGCAAGGCCTTCTGGTGGCTGTTGTTATCGTCCTCAGGAGCTGTTTATAATTTTCTCCCCTTAGGAGGGGCTCACTGCCTCGAGGTATCCCTCTTTGAACAAGGATGCGGGTCCAACATGGGATGACGGGTCTACCAAGGTCACCTATTCTCTGTCCTACAAAATTCCTAACACCTGGGAACCTGCAGGCTCCCAGCACCATCCTGGGGTCTGCAACGTGGGCAGATGAGCCCTTCTGCCTGGACACCTGAGGATTCCAGTCTTCACATGGAGGTCGGCCTCTAAACGACAGGAGAATTCCTCTTGGAAGAACCCCACGAGCGGCTGTAATAAAAAGTCCCTTTGCTCTTGGTCTTATCAGCCTTCCCAGTGAGTACTGGGCATTTTCAGATCACAAGTGACCCCCTTCCTCTCTCACTTTGCCCCTCCCTGGTCTCTCATTGAAATCCAAAATGCCCTCTGAGAATTCTGCTCAGTATTATGTAACAACCTTAACGGGAAAAGAATTTGCAAAAGAATAGATACATGTATACGTATAACTGAATCACTTTGCTGTACACCTGAAACTATCAACATTGTTAATCAACTACATACTCCGATATAAAATAAAAAGTTAAGGGGTTTCCCTGGTGGCGCAGTGGTTAAGAATCCGCCTGCCAAATGCAGGGGACATGGGTTCGAGCCCTGGTCCAGGAAGATCCCACATGCCATGCCATGCACCACAGCTACTGAGCCTATGCTCTAGAACCCGCGAGCCACAACTACTGAGCCCACATGCCTAGAGCCCATGCTCCACAACAAGAAGCCACCGCAATAAGAAGCCCATGCACCACAATGAAGAGTAGCCCCAGCTCGCCGCAACTAGAGAAAGCCCGCGAGCAGCAACGAAGACCCAACACAGCCAAAAATAAAGTAAATAAAAAGGTAAAAAAAATAAAATAAAATGCCCCCTGATTCTCTAGTCTGCCATGTGAAAACTTAGCCCCGCTCGCCAAGGCAGCTGAACTTGATTCTTTGGGGAGCCCCACTGGGCAGGCAGGTAGCAGAGAGGAGCAAAGGCTGTAACAGCAGGCAGTAAGAGCCCAGCCCCCTCTGTAAGTAGGCGCCCCTCACCTCTGTCCTCGTTCCATTCCTTTCCATTTCAATTCTCTTTCCAGTTCCGCATGGTGGCTAAAGCCTCCCCCCCCTCCCCCAGCCCTGGGACATCCTCTGGCTAGCTTTGAATTACATGGGGACGGTCCCTGTCCCTGACGGGTCCCACACCCCAGAAGCCAGAGGTGGTGCTGGCATCTTCCTAGCTCCCTACTTTCCCCCCTTACCGATGATTCCTCTTCCAACACCTGCTAAAATTCCCTCCCCCCTTTCATTCATGACATAAGCACACTATACTGTACCGTAATTTATTTTTCTGTCTGCCTGCTTAAGCAAGCAGCTTTCTTGAGGTCTACAGGTGTGTCTTCTGCAACGTTGCAGCCCCCGTGCCCGACAGTGTCTGGCACATAGAAAGTCCTCAACAAGTGTCTGCAGACAGAAAGAGGAAAAGAAGAAAGGGAAAAGGATAGGAGGGAGCCTTGGAAGCGTACCCTTTTCAGCATTAAGCTTTATAAGGTCTGGTTAATGCGCGGAATGACAGAATCAGATGCACAAATATCTGAGCAGCCTGGAAGGGGGAGGCAAAGGCCGCAAGCTGAGACGTAATACTGATCCATATAAATTCCTGCATCGGGTTCCGAAACTAAACCGAAGTTTAGCACTAAAAAAAAAAAAAAAAAAGTAAAGAACATAAAAGCTACCTTCAAATATTTGCAGCCGCTGTGGAGCAAATCTGCTGTGAGTAGCTCCAGACAGCAGACCTGGGGGTGCTGGTTAAAAGCCCGAAGGAGGAAGATTTAGCAGCAGAAGTCTGTGTCATTTGTTACGTGCTAAATACAGTCCCTGGCATGTAGAAATGGTGGCTGAATAATTCCACACTTACTGTGGTGATCTTTCTTATCATTATTATTACCAGCATCATCGTCATTATTTATTATTTATAAGAGCTGTCCAACAGTCTGCCTCAGGAAGCACTGATCTCTCTTCCATGGACATCCAAGGTTATCGCTGGGTAGCCACCTGTCTGGGGAGTTTGTCGACCTGATTCCTAACCCCTGGCCTCAGCTTCTCCGTAATCCTGTGACTGGAGGACCAGTATGTCCTGGGTAGATACAATTCCTGGCTGAGCAAACTGTCTTTTATACAAAGAAGCTTTTGCAGTGCCTGCATTTGTTGCAGTGTGCCTCCTTCCAGCAATCCCTCGAAGCATCTCTTTGATGTTGAAAAATAAAATTGCTTTGTGTGACAGCTCCTTTAATCTTATATAGATACAAATGCCTTGTATCTTTGGGGATATGCCAAATCGCTGGTAGTGTTCCAGAATTAATCTTATTAAAGAAAGCTCTGTTTAATCCCCATTGCTCTTTGCCGGAGATGCTGAATAATTCCACACCTATTGCTGCTTTGCCACGCCCCCTTCCAGGATTTAGTGTCGTCCAAGAGAACACATCCGCGAGTTTAGGCTGGACAATGGCATTCCCACTTTGAGTTTAGCGCTGTAGTTGTAGAAATGTTCCTTTATACAACTTTATCTCAATGTCTTAATGAAAGAAAAGGAAGGGGTCAGAGGACTTGCCTGTTGTGAAGAATAACAAATGGAATAATGAGATGCCTCATTGACCAACTCAATATAATTACATATGATAAGCCAGGGCTGCTAATATTGCTAAGAAAAATGGAGTTCATATAAGGTTACTATCTGTTGTCTCTTCCCAAAGAATACAGGACACCGCTGATTAGACTGCCTAGTTTGTACAATGTATGTTTCCATATAAATGTATATTTTATATACCTATATATCAGTGTGTATATATATATATAATGTATATATACGCACACACACATATGTATCAGTCAAATGAAATTACAACTTCCTCTCTCCCAACAGACTTCTGGATCTTCTCCATTAGGAGCCATCAGTGAGTGATCCAAACACGCAGCCATATGAAATAATTATGCATTTATTAATTTCAACACATAGTTATGACCTCCTACTATGTGCCAGGCATTATTCTAGGTGGCAGGAATACAATGGCAAACAAGAGAGCAAAGTTCCTATTCTCAGGTACACAGATCAATGAATGTGATACAAATGTTACGATGAAAATAAAACAACATAATGAAATATATAGTGCCTGGGGGGTGAGGGGCTATTTTAGATCAATTAGGGCCTCACGGAGCAGGTGACATTTGAACTAACACTTGAGGACGAGAAGCCAGGCATCTGAAGATCCAGATGAAGAGCTTTGCAGACAACGGGAAGGACTAATGGAAGAGCCCTGAGGCAGGAACAGGCTGTAGTTTGGGACTCCAGGGGAGGAGTGGGATTCCAGGAGGGCCAGAAAGGAGCCAACATGGCAGGACTTGGAGGCCTTTCAAAGTGAAGTGGAAACCACTGGAGGGTTTCACGCAAGGTCATTAAGACACGATCTAATTTATGTGTAAAAAAGGTTACCTCTGAAGAATGATTCGAATGCAAGAGCCAAAGCAGGGAGGCTATTGTAGAAGATGGTAGATTAGACAAGAGTGATCACAGTGGTGACAAAAGAAGAATGCATTCAGGACAATTTTTGGAAGACAGCGTGGAGAGGACTTACTCACTAGCAGGCTTGGGAGGATGAAAGAGAGAGGAATCAAGGATGGCTCCAAGTTTCTACGGCTGAGCCACTTCATGAATTATACCGCGGGGTCCCAAACTTTCTCAGCTCATGGTACTCTCAGCATCTCAGTGAATTTTTCATGGTGTCCCCTAAGCGAAAAGAAATCCGCAATGGTTTTCATTTATTAGTTATATCCAAATAACTTAATAAACACTTGTGTTGCATCCTTATGTCATATATTTATGTCACAACTTCATATATAAAAATTGAAAGAAAAAAATCACGCTTTTACTTCATTCTTAAATAGCCACAATGAGTTACTATTGGAATGTGCGTGTCCACTGGGCATCGCACGACTTCAGTCTTGGAATCAGATTGCCCACGGCCACCCTTGTTTCCTGTTCCACACTGATTTTTGCACGGGACTTGCTTTTTATCTCAACAACTGCCAAAAATCCAACTTTGCAAAATATGCCATCTGTTGAAAGGGATACAGTGTAATCTAAATTAGTAGTTCATACAATATCCAACAGATGTTGAGTACGGCTGTTTTCCTCAGACATTTTAAGTCCACTGCAGCATCCCTGTGAGTTCTCTGCGGTACCCGGGGAGCCACAGTGCTCAGACTGGTCAGACCATTTAGTGACTGGACAGGGGTGTGGAATGGCAGGAGAGTTATATAAGCGAGGGCTGCTTGGGTTGGATTTCCATGGTGGATGTTCATGGAGACCTACTGACCAAGGAAGGTTAAGGAAGAAACATGTACTACAAAAAAAAAAAAAAAATTCCATTCAATCTTAGCCTAGAAAAAATATCCATTATCCAGTATTCTCAGGAAATGAGGAGTTCTCTGGCTAATTTTCTGGGTCACTAAGAGCTAACCAGGAAACTTTTTTTTTTCAGCTGTTATCGTTGAAGAATCACTTGGCTTGGACTCAGTTCACTCCCTGACATTGTAAGTATTGCCCATGAGCGTAACTGGGCGTAACTGCTGCTGCATCTTCCAGGTCTTGAAGGCTGCACAGTCATGACTGCAAATAATCCTTACTGCCCTCCCTGTGAGCCACACTGTGATCCCAGAAACAGCAATGGCAAAATGGATCTCCATGAATTTTATTTTAAATGCACTGTTGCCCATCAAGAGCATAACATTAGATAAATACTAGATGTGACCACCAAAAGGGCAACCAGAGAAACACAGACATAGGATTACAATCCCTGATGCACAAAACCTGTAATCCACAAAGTTCTAAAAACTGAAAGTCTTCATGAGAAGTCTGTGGCAAACTCATCTGGACACAAAACCTGACCTGCTAGAACTCAGCTGGAAGCAAAATCCGGCCTAAACTGACGGAGACTATTTAAAGTTTCTCTTTATCCCACTTATTGCGAACAATTACGTGTTTTGCTGCAGAAATACTAATAAGATTCACTACAGGGTGCTGCCTCAGACCCCTCTAGGGTTGTTATATATCTATGATATATTCACCATAAGGCCAGTCTAAATCAGGGAAAAATCTGAATTCCGCAACACTGGTCCCAGGCGTTTTGAATAAGTGATAAGTTCATCTTTAGAAACATAGTGCAGGAAGGAATCCGGATCTCTTCTAGGTCAATCCATTAATATTAGAAGTGAGAAAAGGAGCCTAGACAAATGTGTGGGAGGAGCTGGGAACGTGTTCAAAATCACGTATTCAGTTTGGAGCTCAGCCAAGACAGTGCTATTTCTCCTGCCACCTGCTGCCCCTGAAGACAGCCTGTGGGTGTGCTCGTACGTGTTAAGAACACAGGTGCCTCAGCGCACCGTTAGTGTTGACAGGCACACCCAAGATACACGCTTCTACTGAAATGCCCAACTGAGCCATCTGAAAATGAATATGTCATCGGTTATAACAATTACCTGCTTTGTTTCAGACAATATTGAAGGTTTGAAGGAGGTTAATTCAAAGCCATTCTATATGACTCTTGAAAATTAGTTCAGTAAACTTTTAACTAGCGATGTCTTTTCATCTGAATGAATTTCCTTTTAGCAATTAGAAACTCTAAATATTATTTCTTTGTTCTTTTAAATAGTTTCTTTGTTCGCGGAATATTTGAAGGAATCACTAAGAACTTGAGTTGTAAAGGCTGGAAGGATGACACCTCTTGCCCATCCCCTCTGTTACAGGGTGGTCTAGACTTGGAACTGGAACTAAGGCCAGTTATCCAATTTCTATGAGCCCCGGTTTTCTTCATTGAAAAAGAGGATGATAATACTTTACCAGACTTTTGTGAATCTTTAAAGTTTAAAAAAAAAAAGTAACATGCTTTGTTCTAGGTACATAGTAAATGCTCAGTAAATGACAGAAGCCCAACTTTCCTCTCCCTCCCTTTCCTCAGCCTCCTTCCTTCATCATGGAGAAAGCATGTTTAACTAGAGTGTGAAGAAGAGGCTAGTGCCCTAAGAGCTCCCCTCCAAACAATGCCAGCCTCTCAGCCCACCCTCTCAGTAGCCGGTGTTGGGAAAGAACACTGTTCTTGAGGACAGCAGACCTGGGTCCAAGTCCTAGCTTGGCCACTTAGTAACTGTCTGACTTTAACCAAGACATTTGATTGCTCTGAACCTCAGTGTTGTCATCTGTAAATTGAAGAGAACACTGTTTGCTGCACAAGACGGCTATGATGCATACATTCAACAGGGCACATTTAATTGTTTTACAACTCAAAGTATTATACAAATTGCTGAAGCCTAGAGAAGACTGAGAGTTGGACCCCAAATCTGGAAACAGGAGAACATTTTTCTGATTTAAATAAAAGGAGAAGAGAAGGCAGATGTGGAAACTTATAACCCAGTGAGTTTGATATTGGTGCCGTGCAGAATTCCAGGACATTTCCTGTGATGGTTTGGGAGTACTTGGGAGAGGTGACAGGCTGCATGGACTCCTGGAAGGGCAGGTCATGTAGGGTGGGACTTCTCCATCCACCCCTTAGAGCAGCGGTCCCCAACCTTTTTGGCACCAGGGACTGCTTTGGTGGAAGACCATTTTTTGGGGCAGTGGGGCGGGGAATGGTCCAGGCAGTAATGCGAGCCATGCGGGGTCGATGCGGAGCGGCAGATGAAGCTTCGCTGGCTGGCGCGATGCTCACCTCCTACTGTGCGGCCCGGTTCCTAAAAGGCAGTAAACTGCTGTGGGGGAGGGGGAACCCCTGCCTTAGAGAAGGGGGTAAACCTTGAAGGGGACATAAGTCTCAGGGAGCCAAAGAGGAGGGGCCGCAGAAAAGTGAGGGGGGAGGGGCCTCAGCGAGCAGAGGGGGAGGGGCCTCAGCGTCAAGGGGGCGGGGCTCTGAGAGCCAAGAAGGAGGAGCCTCAGGGAGCTGAGAGGGAGGGTCTCACAGAGCAGAGGGGAGGGGTTTCAGGGCCATGTCCCCAGGGCTCTCTGGCTTGACATTTATATCTATGATTTGGATGAGGACCCAGTTAATGGGAAATGGCTGGTTGTCCAATCAAAACTTATTGGGAGGAGCTGGAGAAAATGTGAAGTCCCAGTTAGAGGGGAAAGGAACAACCTGGTCCTTTGGAGTGGGTGCTCAGAAAGCCTTAACAGAGCCCACAGGGTTGAGCGTTCTCAGACCCGACACACGGTGCCGGGAAGACGGCTGCACGCTCAGGCCGGGCCTTGGGCTCTGGGCTAAGCCATGCGTCTTAGGGGGCTCTTGACACCCTACAGCACTTCAGAGAAGGATCTAGAAACCACACCACCTACTGAGTGGTGGACGGAACCACAAAAGGGAGGGTCCATGATTCACTCCTTCATTCAGTAAATATGTATCATTACCTACTGTGGTAATTGTTCCAGGCACTTGGGCTAATCAGTGAATAAAACAAAGACCTCTGCCCTCGGGGAACTTACATTCTAGTGAGAGGAGACAGACAACACATTAACAAATGAACAAAGCATTCAGTATGTTAGGAAAGTGATAAATGCTCTGGAAAAAAAGGGAAAGTGGAGAAGCTTAAGGGAGATGTGAAATGCCATGACTGGGCAGGTGACAGTAAACAGGTTAGGGGGGACAGGACTCATTGAGGTGGTGGTGGGAAGGGGGTGAGGGAGTGAGCCGAGCAGATACCTGCAGAGCAGGCCCACGGGACGGGGAGAGCAAAGGCCTCAGGTGGGACATGCCTGGCATGTTAGGAACAGCACTGAGACCAGTGTGGCAGAAGTAGAGGGAGGGAGGGAGAGAGAGCAGTGGGAAGGAGGTGGAAAGGGTGATGGGGGCCGATCAGGAAGGACCTTGTAGGTCTTGGCCTTTAATCTGAGAGATGGGAGCCCTTGTAGGGTTTGCCTGGGGGAGTGAGGTGACTTATGTTTTGAAAGCTGGCTACCCTGTGAAGAACAGATGTGCTAGGAGGCCACCGCAGTAACCCAGGCAAGATGTTATGGTGGCTCGGACCAGGAGGGGAAGTGATGGGATGTGGAGAGGGTGAGAAGCGAGGAGGTCCTTTGAACCAGCCAGATTTGCCGGTGCACTGATGTAAGGTGAGAAGGACAGAGAAGTGTCACATGACTTCAAGGGCTTTGTCATCAGCCGAGAGGCCTGGGGAGGAAGAGCACGATCTCATCTTGGGCACAGCGAGTAGATGTCTGAGCGGAGATGCTAAGAAGGCAGCTGGAGAGCTGGGCCTGGAGTCCTGGGAAAAGGTCTGGTCGCTACCTTCAGACAATAAAGCAGCTGTCAAGTGGAAGAGGAGTGAGAGCTCGTCACTGAGGTCCCCCCAGGGCTGAAAAGGGCGGACGAAGGGGTGGAAGTCAAAGTGAGGAAGGCTCTGATCCAGTGCGAGGACCTCTGAACCATTCAGAGACTGAGCAAGCAGCCTCATCCGGGCTGTCTTACACTCACTTCTCAGTCTAGTCATCAAATCAGCTCTTTACATAGCGAGTGCTCTGTTTGTCTGTTTGCTTTAGTTACTTGTGTCTTCCTCTTTATTTCAAGCAAGAATATTTCAGGGATCCTGGCCTCAGCCCCTCAGAATGACAAGTGGGATCCAAAGAAAACCTCACTATGGGGAACTCAGTCAGCCTCTCACTCACAGCACCACGTGGAAGGAGTCATGCAGGTAGAAATCTACAAGACTAGGGTGGATTTCTATGTTGACCTCTGGCGTAAAGTGTTACCCCTCTTCACTAAATAAGCACATCCTCAGCAAGTATACTTGGCAAAGCACTTAGCACATTCTTAAAGTTTTTCTTCGCTCATCCACGTATTCATTCAGCAGGTATTACTGAGCGCCTATCACGTGCCAAACGCCACGCTGGCTGCGGGTGTGCAGTGATGAACTGTGCCAACGCGGTACCAGCCGCCACCAAACAGCCTCCATCGAAGGTCCCACCCTCCACAGGGGCCAGAAAGATCAAGCCACGGCACGAGGAGGCCAAGTGGCAAGAGCAGATCTCTCAGGGTAGCTTTTGTTTCCCTGCTTTGGACAGAGACCTGGCTCTATCTTCTGCTAGAGACAGCAGAGAACTGTGGCTCTCCTACAAGAAAACAACAGGACGCGTGTGATGATAAGCCTGCCTGGGAATCAAGCAGGTTCCAGGTAGTGGTGCGGAGAGAAACAGAAATGGAGAGAGAGCGGTCCCATGCAGAGAGGGCAGCCTGCACTCAGCATCCCTGTTCCCACGTGGGGAAGCCAGCTCAGGGTCCCCGAGACCCCCATTTCCAAGAGAAGCCAGAACTCTTGATTTTTTTGTGTGAATTCTGCCAATTCTAAATATTCACTCGAATTTTTCATTTTTTTAATAGAAGTTTTTTTAAATTATTATTTATTTTTGGCTGCACCGCACAGCATGTGGGATCGAACCCACGCCCCCCGCGGTGGAAGCGTGGAGTCTTAACCACTGGGCCGCCAGGGAAGTCCCCACCCTAATTTTTCTTTTTAATTATTTACCTTGAATAAAATACATCTGGCAGCCTGCTTTGACTGAGGCAGCCATTTTGTGAAGCTAGTCTAGGGGTGAATGAGCTATAATCGGCCGATGATAATCAGCTCTTATAAAGTTGATGTTTCCTGTGTGACCACAGAAATTAACCTGCAATCTCTCAGACACCAGGGTCAAAACGAGTCAAGATCTGAATCACAAGTCAAAACCTACACATTTGCCTCAGACACTGGGTATCAGGTTGCCATTACCGTTTATTTCTGCCTGACAGCTTTTCTTATAAATTTCTAGGAGAATTAAAGGGACAGTGTCTAGAATGCAGTTTCTTTTCTGACCTTTGGAAGGAGAATGCAGCCGCCTGGAGCCTGTTTACAAGGCCCGATGAGAAAACAGACAGAAAGACTCACCCCTGAGTGACAGCATGCCATTGATAAACGCATTCTGGGCTGCCCAGGGGACCAGCTGATTTTGATCTTCTATCTTGAGCAGCTAAAAACTATGAAAGGCAGGGCGTCTCTGATGTGCAAGCAGACCTCTGACGGAGTGGCTGGTGGCTGGGTGTGCGCCTTCACCGCTCCCAGGGCACGGCTGGACACACACCCCTGTCCCCGGGCTCTCCCCATCCCCGACCTCTTCCTCTGGCTTAAGCATCAGGAGCAAGCGGGGGCTCCACACGGACAGCTGTAGTAGGTAGTGTGTTTAGGTTTTAAATCAAAATAAGGTTGGAGAGGTTCCTTTAAAACAGATGAGGCCCCCAAAGACAGATACATAAGCCCCAAAGCTTTCCCGCGGCTCACCCTTTGCCGCAAAGGCAACGTCCTCCACGCTCATTTCATGTATGATCTACGCTTCACCTCCTCCAAAAAGCACTCGAGGTAGCCTATATGAAAGGACTTGTGGAAACCACAGAGCTGTCAAGTGATGGAGAAAGAGCAAGTCCACTGCAGGCCGAGCTCCCAGGCTCTGTTTCCTAACTGTTGGTGAGCGGCCACAAGAATCCGCCTGCTACGGAGTTACTTTAATCATACCGCCTTCCTGGTCACCACCCAACACAACATGCTCAATAGCGGGCCCCTAGCTCTGTCTTTACTTTTACTGCCTTGCCATCCCTCTGCCAGGTCAGTTTTCCCTGCCCCGGCAGGTCTAGCTACTCCCCACCCTCCCACCCTCTAAACCATCAAGCTACCCACCAGGCCCCTCCCCTTCTCTTCCCCGGATCTCGCAATCTTTTTTTTTTTTAATTTATTTTTGGCTGCGTTGGGTCTTCGTTGCTGCATGTGGGCTTTTCTCTAGTTGTGTCGGGCGGGGGCTACTCTTCGTTGCGGTGCGTGGGCTTCTCACCACGGTGGCTTCTCTTGTTGTGGAGCACAGGCTCTAAGCACGCAGGCTTCGGTAGTTGCGGAGCACGGGCTCAGTAGCTGTGGCTTGCAGGCTCTAGAACGCAGGCTCAGTAGTTGTGGCGCACGGGCTTAGTTGCTCCGCGGCATGTGGGATCTTCCCGGACCAGGGCTCGATCCCGTGTCCCCTGCATTCACAGGCGGGTTCTTAACCACTGCGCCACCAGGGAAGCCCTCAATTCTTTTCCAGATTTACATTTTGTGAAGCTGCCTGTCAGGAGCTGGGTTCTCTGTAAATAGACTCTAAGATGCAAACTGTTGAGAGGCAACCTGCTGAGACGTAAAATGTGTATTAGGGACAAACCCCTGAGAAAGGAAGGGCAAGGATGCAGGACAGGCCGAGGGAGACGGTGCAGCGGAGCAGGCTTGGTGAGCGCGGCCCGCCTAGAGGAGGCTCGTGGGTGACTACGACCATTCAGAGGTGTCCCGCCTGGATTTTTACACCCCCATCTTGCTTTGTCACCAGATGTGGGTGCCCCAAGAAGGGCTGGCTTCCAGAAGGCGGCTCCCGGCAGATGAGGCAGACCCTGAGGGCGCTGGGACCCGGGACTGGGTGCTGACCACGCCCCGCCGCTGGGCAGCAAGCCGTTCTCGGAAAAGAGCTCTGGGCAGTGCACCTCTATGTTCACCACAGCGACGCAGGCTAATCCTACGGGAATCCGGGAATCCAAGGGCCCTAGCAACCCTGCAGGTGCACAAATACGGCCCATTATTGATACCGACCCGTGTTCTTGGACTCTTTAATCACTAAAAATTGATACGAGGCCAGACGAGAAATGCAGGCAAGACTTTACTGGGACTCGTGCTGCAGCATCAGGAGCCAAAACAAGTAAGAGGGGCCCCTGCTCGCTCCCCGAGGCAGGCGTGAGCTGGTCCCTTAAACGGAGTGAGGTCGGGTGGGAGGAGTGGCTTACCTCGTCTGCCCGCCCCCTGGGTGCTGCCTGTAGGGATCCTGTGTGGTTCCCTCCTTTTATTCCCGGCTCCTCAGCAGTGGCAGCTGGGTTTTGACCTTTTCGTAGCTTTGCTGTTCATAATTTGCCCCAACTGCACATGCGTGCAATTATTTTTAGTCCCTTATAGTTTCTTCATATTCTGTTGCTTGAGGAGACGTTTGTCCAGGTGTAAGCACTGCAGTAAAGGGTCCCAGGTCCCAGGTCCCAGGCTGTCTCATTATGAACGTCTTTGACCTCACACCTGTCATCTCAGGCATCAGGGTGCACATATGCTAGAGAGTGATCCTCATGACGTCATCTGGCTGGTTCCCTAGAACAGAGCTTCCCAATCAGAGATCTGGGAAAAGGAAGGCCAAGAGATTTACCTCTTAAGCCCTCAGAGCAAACAGGACGATTCTGGGCCAGTTATCTGCAGTTTATCCCATTGTGCAGAATAACTATTATCATTTTTAAAGCTTTGTGATGCCCTGCTCTAGAGCCATCTATTCTTGGTCCTTCATTCAGTCACTGATCGTTTACTCTGGGTGTCTTTATGATGCATCAGGCACTGAGCCAACCGTGGGAGAGAGAGCGGGGAACAGGCCACATAAGGTCACTGTCATTGAGATACGTAGATATAGTGGAAAAGAAATATTGAACAAGTAAACATGGAAACAGAACCATAACTAGAAACAGGGTAAGTGTTCTAGGAGAGAATAACAGAGTGGGAGAATAGAGAAGGAACAACAAGACAGGAAGTCAGAGAGACTGGCAGGTGCCACATCTCCGGGGCCCTGGGAGCCCTGGAGTGGGGTTCACATTTTATTCTCCGTGCCAGAGAAAGCCATCGGGGGATTGTAAAGCAATGCATATCCTGATGTGATTTATATTTTCCCAAGAACACTCCTCGTGGAGAACGACTACAGGACAGCAGCAGTGGTGACGGGAAGGCCAGTTAAGAGCATGTGGCAATAATCCAGACTAGAGATGGTACGGTTCACTGCGGGTAGTCACAGTAGAGCAGAGAAGAGAGGAAGGATCTGAAATAGATTTGCAAACGAGAATCAATCCTTCCCGCCATTGAGAAGTTCACACTCTGTTGGAAAGACAGATGTGCAAACAAACTATGTAATATAGCAAAATCGTTACTTTAATGAAAATATAGAAGGTACAGATGGAGCATAGGGTGGAACATGGAAGACGCCCCGGGGGGATGTAGGTGCTCACAGCTGTGCTAAATCTGGGGAGTAAAAATAGGTGTTTGCTGAGTGAACTAACACTTTGCCGAGTGGGTGGGTGGTGCTTCCAGCAGGGGGCGTGGCCAGGAGCACGTGCCTGGCAGACGTCCAACCACAGGGACCTTCACTGACCAAGGCCCCACAAGCTGTGTCTGTACCACCCTGCCTGGACCTCTTCCATTGTGCTTGCCACTCTGTGTACAGAAATCTGTTTGAATGTCTGTTTCTCTCCCCAGTTTGAAGCTCCTGGAAGACGGTCTATGTCCTGATCACTGTAGCAATAAGTATTTCTTGATGAGTAAGTCAAAGTCTTCTCTAATGACTGCACCACTAAACACCGATGGCTCCTTCACTTTCCAGCTCTCCTCACTGACTTCATATTGTGCAGTCATTTCAAAGGCGCTGCCTTCAGATGTGGTCTCTCCAACCAGCTCCTGGAGGTGTAAAACCTCTGCCTTCTCTTTTTGTGCCTTTTCACAGGCCACCATGTACTGATATGCGTACTCAAAGGGCCATCCCAAGACCACGGAATGCAATGAGTGAACGACATGCAGTAGGTAATTCCTGACTAATGGGGTCTTATTCCTTTCTCGGTTACCAGGATGATGAAGCAGTGACTCCGCCTGCTGCAGAAGGCTTTCCTCTGCTAAATGCCTCCCAGCATGTCTGCTAGAAATCTCCAGCCATCGGGAGCATCACCTCCTCACCCTTCCACAAGTTTCCACCACTCCACGCAGACCTTGTCTTCACAGGAAGAAGATACTGAAGGAGATGAGGAGAGTTCAGTGGAAGAATTTTTATTTCTTCAAGAGTTAGAGAGCCCGGAGGAATACCAGTACCCGGAGGAGGAGGAAAATTATCTGAAAGGAAAGGAGTATCTGGATGAAAAGGAGTATCTGAAGGAGGAAAAGTATCTACAGAAGAAAGAGCTGCTGGAAGGAAAAATGTTTCTGTATGAAAAGTTTCTGGAAGAGGGTGAGTATCTGGGGCGAACGTCCCATACATGGTAGTTCTAGTGCATCACGATGTCCGGGAAAAAAGAACAGGCTTGAGATACAGCCAAAGCGTAAATGATCGACCCTACACACCGCGCTGGCAGACTCATGAATCATTTCTGACCAAGTTCTACTCACAACTTCAAGAGCTGCGCCCCCAAGCACTGAGCCTACGGAGCAGACAAGGAGACCTGATGAACGGGAAGCGCCTGTTCGTAAAAAACAAAATAAGACAAACAGAAAACACCCCCTAACTTGTATCTTTTCTTTTTCCTTGTTGCACAAGTAATACATGTGCATGGTAGATGTTTGAGAAACTGTATATTCATAAAAAGAAGAAAGCAAAAATTACTCCCATTCAGAGATGATAATCGCTTTTACACTTTGGTTATGTCCTCCCCAGACACTATATAGTGCTTGCAACCTGCCCTTTAAGGTATACTTATTTCTATATTTCTGTATTATAATTACATATAGATATTACATACTTATAGGAATATCATTTCATGCTTTCAATTTTCTACAAGTCATTTTAATGGCTGCATCACATTGTATTATATTTTCAAACCGTAACATTTTAATTGATTTCCTATTACTGATCATTTATTGCTTCTGATTTTTTGGTTACTCTTTAAAACAGCACTTTGATAAACACCCTTAGAGCTAAATTTTATTCATGAGCTCTAATTATTTCCTAGCATACATTTCCACAATCTGTTACTAAGTCAGCAGAGACTAGTATGCTTCCCAGGGTGCCCGTTCAGCCCCTGGAAGGCATCATCTTACCCTGCTGGAGGGTATTTAACTTTGCAGTGATTTCTCTCATCCTAGAGCTGACATTTTTCCAATACTGTTTCTGCAGTTGGCAACTTTTCCTTAAGCTGGGTTTTATTATTTGGCAGTGGGCTCCTTGTGCTGTTACTCCAAGTGGCTGATACGCATTTATTCCCAGGCCCACACAGTGTCTTCCCTCGATGTTATGACTGAATGGACATATCCAACCGGGAACAGAAAGTTAAAAATCCAGGTCATCTGCATCATCTTAATGTTGACCTAGAAACAGAACTAAACTATTTTTTCTGGATCCCGTCCTGTTACCAACCGCAAGCATCTCAGGGAGCTTGAATTTTTAAATCCCAGTCTGATTGCACACTGCCTACATCCTGAAAGCTGGGTGGATTCGGCAGCCACACAGGTGTTTTACCTTTACCTCCTCTGCATCAAATCAGATGTATCATCCTACATTCCTACTGCCCTCACAAAAGTTAGTACGTTGGAGAGCTCATTCCTCTGTTGCTGGGAAATTCTCTTTTCTGTCCGCCTCTACCACTGAGCTCCCTCTCAGAACCCTAATAACCCTGCTGTTCAAGTACCAAGTGTGATTCTAACACTGAAAACTAGCATTCAAGCCATTTCTTCTGCACAGTATGAATCAAGCATTCTTAACATGTCCCTGCTATGTGTCGGACCTTTGTAAATATATTACCCACTAGAATAGGACAAATACAGTGCTGTCAAGTGAATGGAACTGTGTATAAAGCAAAAGCTTTGAAAATAAATGCCCTGCTAGCAAAAATTGGAGAGGCACTGAAAAACCTGTAGGGGAATACGAAAACGCCTTTGAAGGCACATGGAAGCGTGTCTTAGTCTACGAAAACCCAGGGTGCCAAGCCAGACTGTACAAAACAGATTAAGTTAAGAAGGGGTTTACAAGAGGATCTTAAATCTTCAAAAGAATTTACATCACGATTTCTTTATGTATAATTTCTCCCCAATACCTTTATGATGTAACTTTGTTTATCTCTTGTTTTGAACCCCAGAGCCTAACAAGAGTGCTTTCCTGACTCAGATCCTCAGTAAATGCAAACTGAATCAAATTCAGTTTCATTCATTTCACAAAGCCAGGCATATATATAGACACACACATGCACACACACACCTTTTTTCTTGGTTTTTGTTGTTGTTTTTTTAAATTTTTATTGGAGTAAAGTTGATTTACAACGTTGTGTTAGTTTCAGGTGTACCACAAAGTGAATCAGTCATACATACACATATGTCCACTCTTTTTTAGATTCTTTCCCCATATAGGCCATTACAGAGTATTGAGTAAGAGTTCCCTGTGCTATACAGTAGGGCCTTATTAATTATCTATTTTTTATATAGTAGTGTGTATATGTCAATCCCAATCACCCATACTTATTTTTTATTTATTTTTTTTTTTTTGCGGTACGCGGGCCTCTCACTGTTGTGGCCTCTCCCGTTGCGGAGCACAGGTTCCGGACGCGCAGGCCCAGCAGCCATGGCTCACGGGCCCAGCCGCTCCGCGGCATGTGGGATCTTCCCAGACCGGGGCACGAACCCGTGTGCCCCGCATCGGCAGGCGGACTCTCAACCACTGCGCCACCAGGGAAGCCCCATACTTATTTTTTAAAACAGCATTACGAATTAATCGGCGCCTATAAAATGAGCCCAAGAAATGACAAATGGGCTTCCATCTCGCATGCTGACGGATTAATTATTAGAGGTTAGTGGTGAAGCACTGCAATGAGAAGGATTTTGAGTCCTCGTCTGGGCTCAGCAGGAAAGTGTGCCACGATCCGCCAGTGATGTCTGCCACGGGATCAGGAGAGGAGAAAGGAGCGTGCACGCTATTTACTTGTCTATTTGGTGGCAGACATGAACCTGTCACAAAGAACACTTTTTTTCTTCCTCTCTCAAGACCTTGACTGCATAGGTTTGAACACCAGCTCTCTCCCACTTATTAGTTGCATGAGCTTGGGCAAGTCACTTAACCTCTCTGTGTCTTAGTTTTCTTAGCTGTAAATTAGGAATAACAGTAGGCCTACCTTATAGGATGTTTGTGAGGATGAAAGGGGTTTAATTATGTAAAGCATTTTGAGCTATGCCAGGCATATAGCATTTTAAGACTATGTAAGTGTTAGCTATTATTGTTGTTATTATATTTTATTATTTCCTTACTATTGACTTGTGAAGGGTAAATTACATCCCCTGGCCACATTTTCCTCTTTTGTGAAATGGACAGAACAAAAACACAAGAGAAGATGCAATGAACTAGGGTGTGGGAGGAATCTAGGGCCCCCACCCAGCTACTCTGCAGGAAGGTCAGAGTCTCCCATTGCCCTGGACCAATCAGGGTACGTCAGACTAACACCCCTCACCCCCTCTCTTCTTTAAAAGAAGGGATGATCTTCTCCATGATTTGTGAGAAAACCCAATAAAATTAGATGAGCAGCTTGAATGTAAACATGGCATCGACTGTCACTGAATAATCAATACCACATGGGACTGATCTCCCGGGATTGGAACTGGGAGCTTCCAGATCATCTCTGTGAAACACGGGTGTAAACCCTGTGGTGTCAGAGTCAGAAGACCCAGCACAAGGGTGGGCCTTTGACCTTGGGCATGTCAACTACCTGCTCCAAGTCTCCCTTTCCCCACGCGAAAAAATTCCTTGTGATTGCGGCAATTAAATGAAAGAACATTCTGGAAATGCTTTGAAAGCTCTCCCACCCCATACAACTGTCAGGTGTAAAAACGTTTTTCTGATCTCACAAGGTGCAGGAAGGAAGAAGTACGATCTACATTTCTGTCATGCTGTCACAGAACAGGAAACCACCCCACAATAAGGCCCCTTTTGTTCATTTAGAACCCAAGACCTTCCTAAAGCTGAATTCTGCTCTGTGGCAAATAAGGCCGTAGAGATGTCACAGTACATTCGTTCTGATTCGTAATGTTCTTACCTAGTGGTATTTTGATGCATATACTCGGCTGGATTTGACTTTCTTTCCCCTTGCTAGCTCCTCTTTGGCGGCTCTGAATGCTATTTGGCCGAAATGCTATAATTTGGTCGCCATTTCCAGTTGAGAGGTGGTGCCCCGAGGACCATTTCCAAAGGGGGAACCTAGCAATTCTGTGTATTTAATAAGAAAGGTTTGGGATACACCGATAAGGCAGAGATGGGAGAGCCTGACAACCTGTCCAGCAGGAAAGTTCACAGATAGTGGCAGAGCTTCCCCATCAGGGTGCCATGAGTCGGCCACTACTGGGGGGAGATGCTGAGCCCCGAGACCAGTCGCCCCAGCCTCCACTCTGCTCCTGTACAAACAGTATCACTTTCTGTGTGTGTCTTGCCCTGAAGGTCGGGAGCACAGTCCAGTGGCATACGGTGCACAGTGTGTATTTCGCAATCTGTTTCCTTCAATTTTCCAGCCACTCTTTACCCCCTGCCCCCTTCACAGATGCGGATCCTGGAGTTTGAGAGAGGGTATGTGACTTCTCCAAGGTCATGGAAAATAATTAGAGGGGCCGAGACAGCCTCCCAAGCCTTCTCTTCTTTCTCTTCTAGTCACTTCTCTTTCTTTTCTCCTTTCTTCCCTTTTAATAATGAGCTTTTGTTTCTGCTTTTTAATAAATTGTTTCTGCTTTTTAATAAATTACATGCATATTTTAATTTGAGAAGAGTAACATAAAAAGAAGCAAAACCTACTTTTGTTCATTTTCTTAGTGGAAAATTTGAAAAGTAGAAAAATAACGCCCAACCTACCAACATCCAAATATAAGTAAAGCTGATTCACATTTTATCATTTTTACTCTGTTCCTCCTGCCCTCGTTTTTTGCATGTTTGGTGGTTGTGGTCCTTGTTTTGTCCTGTTTTTACCACTTTAAATATGCTGTCTATAAAATAAGTCTGTATTTTACTTTTGTAACTCAGTATTGTCACTTCCATATTTGCCCGTATTGCTTAATTTTTGTAGATGTCATTTTAATAGCCAAGTAATATTCCTCGATAATAGTCTGTCTCATGGGTAAACTATGGATAAGTGTTGAACATTCAAGTTTCAAGTTCAAATTTTCTGACCGCCATCTCTTCACTACTTCCACTGTGCCATTCTCTAGAATCTATACTCTATTTTATCCCAATTGTACCTGAAATTCTTGATGTCCTATCTTTCAAAGCCAACGGTCAGGTGATTAAATGACACAAACAGAGTCTACAAGCAACTCATGCAGCTCAGTATCAAAAAAACAAACAACCCAATCCAAAAACGGGCAGAAGATCTAAATAGACATTTCTCCAAAGAAGACATACAGAGTGCCAACAAACACAGGAAAAATAATTTTTAAAACATTTATATCCTCTGAACCTCAGCCACCTCTCCTGTACAGATAGATGTCCTTCATCCTGTGACAGAGGGAGGCCTCTGTAATAACTCAAAAGATTAACAAAGCAAACCTAAATGTCCCAAATCCATGATTTCATGAAAATTAGCTTCTTGAGTTCTAATTTTATCAAATTTCAACCTCATAATTTCTAAAGGAAACCATTAAGAGAGACAATGCTAACGAAAAGCAAAAACAGAAAAATTCTGTAAATCAGGGCCTCTCCACCCCAATCCCAGCATCACATACCTAACAACAGATTTTTTAATAGAAAGATTCTTTTTTTTTTTTCCAACATTGTCTTTCTGTTCTTTTTTCCAACAGAATTCAAGGCTCGTTCATCGCAAACCCCGCCTAGTCTTAAAGCAAGGTAAAAGTTTTTGTTTTTTTTTTTCTGATAAGTCAGGTGGAAGTTCATGCTTAGGGATGATGCTTCAGGAGCCTTTGCAGTCCCAAAGGTGGGAAGGGGGGGTGAGAGTGGGGTGGGCCGCAGGGAGCAGGACCCCCGAGGAAGGCGCAGTTCAGGCAGGGGTCTCCTAGAAGTCACACACAAAGGACCTCCCGATACAGCTCCCCTCTGCTGTTCAGCCACTCACAAGCTGAGGGACGAGTCCCAGGATCAGGGTCCTGGGCGCCCAGAACTACGGAGAGGAAAGGGCAGGGGACAGCTGAGTCTGGAGAGAAGGCTGAGCTGGGGAGAAATGGCCAAGGGCCCTGGCAGCGCTCGCAGTGCAGAGATGACTGAACAGCCACAAGGCAGTTGCCGTCTTCCTTGCTCAGGCATATTCCAAGCTCTAAGTAATCGCGCAGTGCGTGTTCATGAAACTCCCGCCACAGGGCTTGGCCCACGCTAGACGGTCACTGACACCGCTGTGGACAGAAGCCTCTGTGTGCTCAGCTCTGTGGAAACCCATGTGGGGCAGGGGGCACAAGGCCTCTGATTCACAGTCCTCGTCCCCTACATCTGCCCCAAAGGATGACTGGGGGAAGGCAGTCATTGACCTCCACCGGTGAAGTGGGTTGACGCTAGCTACAAAGGAAGCCCAAGGCCAGCTGGGTTACGCTGAGAAGCAGGAACAAAACCCCAGCTCTTCTGCGCAGGAAAGACACAGGCTACAATTTGAGGGCACAGTACTCTGCACGGGGCTCCCCTCCACCTGGTGAGGCCAGCTCCCCACTCCCGCCCTCTACCGCCCCTCCGTTCCATGCTTCACGCTTCCAGAGGCTCCGCACCAAGTATCTGCCAGGTCCAGCCCTACTAAGGCAATCCCTAAGAGGCAGTGCTTTCCCGAGGCCCCTGCACCTCAGCTACTGATACTCACAGAGGAGCAAGCGACGTGGCACTGAAGGGGCCTGACGGTGAAGCGACCCTCTGGAAGGCTGTGATGGAGAACAGGGACCCTGGAGCCAGGGATCCGCACCTGCCTGGGTGTGAATCGCAGCTGCTCCACCCAGTCAGCTGTGTGCCACAGGGCAGCCACTTCATCTTCTGCCTCAGTTTTCCCACCTGTAAAATGGGGACAGGAAGAGTTTCCGACTCCTGGGGCCGTGGTGAGGATTAAATGTACTAACTGACGGGGCGCACGTGGAGCAGAGGTTAGCACACGGGGCACGTGCGGTAAGGGCTGTGGATCGCTGGTATCCTTCGTTCTGCTCCCACGAGCCACCACGAGGAAAACTTAGCATGTGCAGAACAAGGAGCTTGATTCCTGGTCAGCTTTACTCCAAACACAAGCACCCGTCCAATCTTTTATTCGTATTGCAGCTGAGTTTGTTTCCTGTTCTTTCCCGGGGCCCTGCGGGGAGCCTGGGGCCTGACCTGTGTCTGTCCCTGAGCAATTCAGCTTGCCTCCCCCGAGTCCAGGTCTGGGCCTGGGGGTGCTCAGAGAGGCCCTGGATTTTCCTCACACAAGGCTGCTGAGAGACCAAACCCTCCACAAACCCCTTTGGGCAAGAAGGGTCCCACTCGTGTTTCTTTGCTAAGGCAGGGGGGATGGGAAGGGACCAGACTCAGGTCAGGTGTTTCATGGGTCCCTTGTAAATGGGAAGGCCCCCTCTTCCACATGCGTCCCCAAGGTCCCCAGGCACATGCCAGGCCCCTTCCCCGCTCTGAAGCGGCTGCAGGAGCAGGCCTGGGATCTCGGGACAGGGGCTCCTGCTTGCAGCACCTCCGCATCGCCGACGGGGCAGGGAGGTGGTGTTTGGCCAGGCAGGCTGGAGCCCCAGTCCTGCTTTCTGGGTGCTGAGGCCACAGCAGAGCTCTGGCAGGCACCCCAGAAGCCCTGCAACGTCCCAGCCTGGGGCAGGCGTGGCAAGGAGGGTGCTGGGCAAGTGTACATGAGCATGGAAATGACCAGAGCGGCCCTCCATGACCTTAAGTATAATCCCTGTGTTTGTCAACAGCTTTGATTTGTCAAAGTCCATCCATGGGGACCTGCGTTATCTCCTTGGGTCCCCGTGGGCACCTGCTGAGTAAGGTAGGACAGGCATTATCCCACCAGAAGGAGAAGGAAACTGAGCCCCGGGGGGTCTCCTGATGTGGCCTTGAGGCCTGGAGCAGGGCAAGGATTGACACTTGCCTAAAAAGCTCCCCCTTCTCCACTAGTTGTTGAGCCCTGTGGTCACTTGACCTAAGACCAGAGCATCTTGCCACTTGCCCCCGGGGCCCCTTGCTAGTGGCGCATCCTGAGAACACAGCTGCTCTGCCCCAGCCCGCAGGCTGGCACGGACCCTCCCCCGGGTCCCCTCGAAGTGGCACAGATCTGCCTGGCACTCCCAGCAACGCTGAAGGGAGAACAGCTTTCTGGCTAGAGCAAGTTACCTCCTCTTCTCTTCCTCAACTCTTTGCCCCCAGCCTCAGACTGCGGCCCCTCTGCCCCCCACCCCCGATCCCTGCATCAGGAAACACTGACCCCGACAGGGAACAGGCCCGTCTCATGAAGGGCCACTGAACTTCTCATTTTCCCTCTACGAGCAATGACAGCCAACACTGCCCACTCTCGTTTTGTCCTCACCTGTGCAGACCTGGGGGAGGGGGTACAATTACCGAAAAGGTGCGGAAACCGAGGCACAGAGAAGTTAGGTGGCTCACCCAAGGTTACTCCACTCTAGCGCAAGAGCCAACACTTCAGCTCGGACCGCCTGACACCAAAGTCCAGGTTCTTTCTGCCGCCACAGTCTCTGCCCACTGACAGGCCGGGCATCTCCCCTCAGGCCTGTCTCTGCCAATTGGGCCAGTTTCCACGAGATGGCTTCAGGGCCGAAAGCCCCTCTCACCCCTCTGAATCACAGGTTCTTGTCCCAGTTAAAAGGCAGAGATTCCTGAGGAAGGACACGATGTAGGTCGGGGTGCTGGGTCACCCCTTTTGATCCTGAGCTCCCGGGTAGCAGGGCCTGCGCCTCACACCCAGCGCCCTGTCATCAGGCCCCGCGGAAACCTTTCTCGAAGATGGTGGTGTGTGCAGTGGGCAGACTAGCGGGGACAGACGTCGGTGCTTGGTTTGAAGCGGCTGCTGATTTTTTCCGCTCTGCCTGAGGCAGCTCTGAGGCAAGAAGGACGACTGGAATGAGCAGGGTGGTGAGCCAGCAGGGACACAGAATGTTCTGGAAGGTTAGACTGTCCGGCACGGAGGCCTGGCCCATTGACTGGCCTTTGAAGGCACCCCCAGAGCCTGTCACTCTAAGTGAAGCTCCGCTTGGCCCCCAGAATGGCACACAGGCCTATTTTCCACGGTCCACAAGGTGGTCCCTTCCAACCGGCGACAGCCACCACCAGGGACAGGCCGAAGTCCGCGGGGACCGGGAAGCAGCCGCCGCCACCACAACCTCCCCACAGGCCACAGCTCTGGGTTCCTAACCCGGCCCCTGTCTGGAGGTGGACCGACCCTTGCTCCCCTCTGCTGCTGGCATCCCTCGGGTGACCACCTTCTTTGCTGTCCCTCCTCCCACCCCCTGAACCTGCCAGCAGCCAGCTTCTCCTCAGTGACCCGATGCCGTCTACATCCTTGGTGAAGCACGATGGAGAGTTCCTGGGCTTGCAGGACAAGAGCACACAGACGGAGTGGAGCTGTGAAAGCCGGCAGGGTAAGGGACCCCACAGCCGTCATCCACCTCGCGGCCGGGCTCCTGGGGGCTTGGGGAGATGTGGCCTTGCGGGCATTCCATGGATGTGGAATATGGAGGCTGGAGTAGTGGCCATTGGGCTGATGATGCATATACTGCTTCCTGTGCCACCCTAACCCTGGGACCCCCTTCCTCATCCCAGACCCCCGTCAGAGAAAGAGCATCTGCAAAGTGCTAAGACAAACACCTTCTGCGATCTTCCCCTTGTCCCTTCATTAGTTTTCCTGTTCTTTTTTTTTTTTTTTTTTTTGCTGTACGCGGGCCTCTCACTGTTGTGGCCTCTCCTGTTGCGGAGCACAGGTTCTGGACGCGCAGGCTAAGCGGCCATGGCTCACGGGCCCAGCCGCTCCGTGGCATGTGGGATCCTCCCGGGCCAGGGCACAAACCTGCGTCCCCTGCATCGGCAGGCGGACTCTCAACCACTGCGCCACCGGGGAAGCCCAGTTTTCCTGTTCTTGTTCTATATGAACACAGGCCCTATTTCCCTCGGGGACACAGGCCATTTCCTTCCCAGATTACAGGCTGGTTCCCTGAGGAGAGAGGCCATCTCCGAACAATCACATGGTGAAGGGACTGGGACCCACCCCAGACCCTCCATCTCGGCGTGCGGTCAAAGCCAGCCCTGGTTCAGAACGAGCCAGGACCATCCACTGGGGGAACTTCTGTGGCCACAACTAGGAGACACTCAAGAGACAGTTGGGCAAGACTGCACTGAGGATCTTAATCCTCTGCCCCATGAAGCCCAAAGGTTCCTCGCCCTAGGATCCTGGGGGTGCAACACTGAATGGCATTTCTCGCCATTATCAATAATTTAAACCCAGCCTTAGTGAGACGGACCCATCACAGATTCACACATGCGTTTCACATCTGTAGTCATGGCAGCGGTACATTAGATTCCCGACCAGCACCTCGCTCCCCTGCCCCCATCCGTGCCTGCTACATTTTGTAGCTCAAATGTGGTTAAATGAAATTAAGAGTCAGAAACCCTACGAGGGAGAATGGAGCGGCAGAGGCAGGCCCACACAAGCCAGGAGTTCCATGGTGCCGGCTGCCAGCACGTGACGAGGAGTGTTTTACAGGCTAAATCGGTTCATGTGGGATTTTTATTAGTGTGTGTGCTCCGATGGAGCCCTGAAAACAGGAACTATTTCAAAGTCAGTAAGTATGACAGCTGGAAAAAATCTGAGCGTTTATCTAAATATTCATGAGCAGGATTCTCGAAGTCATTTACTGGGTAATCGCCTGAAAAGTGCCAATGCTAAGCTTGAAAGGATGTGGGAGAGGAGAAAGAGATAGGAGAAGCCTGGGGCGTGGGAGGGGAGTCACCAGAGCCTGTTCGTACCACTATGCGCCCACCTCCAGAGACAGACCCTCCGGAAATCACCGCTCCATTTGCCGCGTTCATTCATGATCCTTTTGGTCCCCAAGCTTCATTTCCAGAGCCAGTCATGTCTGGATCTAATTTAGGTTTTAAGCGCTCTGCCTATTTGGTCTGTAGGGGCATGTTTCGTAGCTAAGTCTTTTCCAGGACTGAGTTCCTTAAAGCCAACATGTATTTAGTGTTTAGCGAAAGTCTAGTCACCCGCAGCAATACCTACTGATCAGATCCTGTGATGTTGGTGGCCTGGACCAAAGGTGTGGACAGTGTTGGAGCAACTAAACCCAGGGTCAATGTCATACCCCAGGCTCCTGCAGAGACATGAGGGGATGGTGGCTACAGCAGAGATTGGAACACAAGGAGAAGTAAGCAACTCCCTAGAATTCGTGAAGGTTTTTCTTTTCCCTTCTGCCTATGGTTTACAATCAATCTTTTGGAGAGTGTTCATAATAATTGGGCAGAATTTGCTGGCAACAGGTAACTGATTGTGTCTGGACAGTGGAATGGGGCAAAGAGGCTCATTAAGAGACTCCTCTGGAAGAGTGAACCGCTGTAAGAGGAGGTAACCGGGGCAGGGGTGCAAGGGGAATCCAGGAAGCATGGAGCCCCAGGAAGGAGCTCAAAATCGAGGTAAGAGGAGGCAGAGGGCCCCTGCCACGAAGAAAAGCCAGTCCTTTTGCAGCTGGAGGACAGAACACTAAGGGTTCCCGAGCACGGTGGATGCAAAAGAGAATCTGCTTTTAGCCCAGGGCAGAAGCCACCCATCCACTTTTTGGAGAAACACAGTCAATCAAGGCAAAAGCAATTCAAAGTGCTGACTGAGGGCCCCCAGGAGTGAGCGGAGGTGAGAGTGTTAGCAGTGTTACTCCTCTGGGTCCAGGACTGTGCACCCCCAGCACCCGGTGCCCGTAAAGACGCAGATTCCCAGGCCTTCTTATCACCATCCCTGCCTCGGCCTTAACGAGATCCCAGAGGATTCCAGGCACAGGAATGGTGGAGAACCAGAGAACCTCTAGGATAGAACAGATTTCATGGGTGCTAGTTTCCTATTTCTAAAGCATTTTTTATTACGGGACTATTCAATTCCAGTGCGCCAGAAACAGCATTTTACATGGACTCTACAAACAGCACTTTGAACCAAATATGGAGGTGTAACACCCAGATAAATAAATCCTTGAAACCTATTACTACAGAGAGTGGCAGGTCTGACATGGAAGGAAGGCTAAAGGCACCGGGAATGTCTCGTGGCTCATGTGAGGAAGCAGGTGGAAGGCCAGAAAGACTAGTTATGGCCTCAGGTGTCCACCCAGCCAGGCACAGAGCAGGGTCATGAACAAAGTACACCAGAAATTCTAACACAGAGCATTATAACCCTGCTTGTAGAAATCCTCAAGACTTGGCGTCCTGCACACAGTAAGCGCCTATAAATATTTGTCACATACTTGCGGAACTGCTGCTGAATCCTCAGCAGGCTCAAGATCAGCTATGGTGATGAGAAGGTAGATGATGAAGAGACAGTCTTGGTTAGAAAGGAGCTGTGGGGCTTCCCTGGTGGCGCAGTGGTTGAGAGTCCACCTGCCGATGCAGGGGACGCGGGTTCGTGCCCCGGTCCGGGAAGATCCCACGTGCCGCGGAGCAGCTGGGCCCGTGAGCCATGGCCGCTGAGCCTGCGCGTCCGGAGCCTGTGCCCCACAACGGGAGAGGCCACAGCAGTGAGAGGCCCGCATACTGCCAAAAAAAAAAAAAAAAAAAACAAGAAAGGAGCTGTGTATAGAAATATGTACACATGGAGACACTATGTATAGAAACGTGGGTGAGGAAAAACAGAGAGGGGCAAGTGCTATCAGTTGGAGTAGTTACTTCAAGTCACCTGGCCAAATGAAGAAGAGGGTTGGAAAGCTCCCCAAAGTGCAAAGTAGAGGCCTTCCCTGGTGGCGCAGTGGTTGAGAGTCCGCCTGCTGATGCAGGGACACGGGTTCGTGCCCCAGTCCAGGAGGATCCCACATGCCGCGGAGCAGCTGGGCCGGTGAGCCACGGCGCTGAGCCTGCGTGTCCGGAGCCTGTGCCCCGCAACGGGAGAGGCCACAGCAGTGAGAGGCCCGCATAACGCAAAAAAAAAAAAAAAAAGTGCAAAGTAGTGTTTGCACAGAGTTCCTTTCAGTGGACTCGGATTTTGAAAGATCACATGCAGAGGTTAAAAAAGATATGATTGTTACCTACGATAAAAGTAGGAAAATGTCTCAAACTTTGAGAAAAGTGTCAGGAGAGCTGAAGTCCAGGGTAAACGTATTCTTACCAAAAAGTAATAATAATAATACTGCAGGCAGCAACAAAAGAAGGGGGGCCCTTTTCAAATATGATTCGGGCAAAAAGTAGATCAAGGCACACAGAGCCACTGTTTAGTGCCTGCTAAGGAACGATTCAAAGAAAATCATGTTCTTCCACCGCTACTGAATTCTGACTTCTCTGTGAAAGAAGATGATCTTCAGATTGAAAAGGGTACAGCAAAGTTAAGCAAGAAATAGCAGACACCGGGAGGGCTTCCCTGGTGGCGCAGTGGTTGAGAATCCGCCTGCTAATGCAGGGGACACGGGTTCGAGCCCTGGTCTGGGAGGATACCACATGCCACGGAGCACCTGGGCCCGTGAGTCACAAGTACTGAGCCTGCACGTCTGGAGCCTGTGCTCCGCAACAAGAGAGGCCGCGATAGTGAGAGGCCCTCGCACCACGATGAAGAGTGGCCCCCACTCGCCGCAATTAGAGAAGGCCCTCACACAGAAACGAAGACCCAACACAGCAAAAATAAATTAATTAATTAATAAACTCCTACCCCCAACATCGGAAAAAAAAAAGAAATAGCAGACACCAAAGATTGGTGAGAAGATCAGAAAAGAATGGTAACTGCTGTGTCCTGACCGAGATAAAGTCTACCCCAGAATATCTACAGAGAGAGAAGAGTTTAATCATGTTTATGGTTTTTGAAGAACTGGGGAAATGAGTCTGTGACCAATCTGGGGCAAATAACTGAGAGCAAAATGACCACAAGGAACCAGCATAGGATCAATAAGAACAGATCAAGTAATACTGGCTTTTAGGTCACTTTTTGGCAAGGTTATTAGATCAGGGAACCGTGGAATTTGGAGGCCCGAATTCCAAAACACATTTCTTTTTCAAAGCCTTCCTCATGTTCCTATGGACGACATAGACAAATACCAGGTAGATGCTAGTGCAAGACAATGGCATGATCGCTATTGAATAACCATCCAGAGATACTGTTTAAGGATCAGAGTCAACCCAATTTCCAGTCAGGAGCCGCAGGGCTCTGTCCAGTCTGTATCCACAGACTTGGATACAGATGTAGGAGGAATATTTATATCTGTACGTGAGTGGCAGCTGTTGGGTGATGCCAATAATGTGATCAGATTCTAAAAGTCCTTGACAGGCAGAAACACTGGATCAGGACTGGCTAGATAAAACAGAATGGTAATTTAGATTAGACCCTGCTCTTACGCCCACAAAAACAGGACGGAGAAGGACAAGGGGGGAATGCCCTGTCTATTGTAGATGATTTACTCAACCACAGGCTCAATAAGTCAATGGTATGACTGGTGTGACTACCAGAATAGTTAATATAACCAAGAACAATTAAAAGGTTATGTAGAGGGAGACGGGTCCTGTTCTAGCCTGCACTGCAGAAGCAACCCTGGGGCCGCTGTTCACTTCGGGGGATCCCACACTCTATGAGGGTTAGAGGCAGACTGGCCGGGGCTCGAGGAGAGGGTGGTGTTAGGCCAACCTGGAGACCACATCGTACAAAGAACTGCTGAAGCAAATGAGGGCGTTAAGTCTGGAAGACACGTGACTCTGAGACAGGATAACTGCCTTCAACTACCTGATGATCTGACACACAAAACCAAGACCTGACCTCTCCATCTGCACGGAAGGGCTAGAACAGGGCCAGCTTGAGGAAAATTAGTTAAGAAATAGACGTGATTCCCAACAGTCGGAGCCATTTATGGTAGGATGCGCGTCCTTCGAAGTTGGAGAGCTCCCTGGCTGTGGAGGGCTCGGGCTCAGCTGATGCACTGGCAGCACTGATCCTGCCCAGGTGGGGAGGCTTCTCATCACAGACCGAGCTCAGATCCTGCCGCTCCCATGAGAGGGGAGGGGGCAGCTCGCCTCTGCTTCCTTGCCATTAGGAATGGAGTGTGTGTGTGTGTGTCTGTGTGTCTGTGTGCGTCTGTGTGTGTGTGCGTGTGTGTGTGTGCGCGTGCGCACCCACGCATGTGTTTGGGAGTAGGGATAGGGACAGGTAGGGGTGAGGGAGCAAAAAGGAGCAGGGATCACAAAATTCTAGAAAATATAAAACATGGGTAACCAAGAACTTTACAGAAGTTCTCAAAAACCACAGTAGCCTCTCGTGGCATAACCCAGTGCATCTGTACTCGCCAGCCCCCACGCTTCCCCGCCAGCCCCCGTCATGCACCTCTCCGGGAGCTCTTGACAACACAACACCAGAGATGCCCACTTCCTACAGCGACAGGCAGATGCCATTATGAGTCTACACGGCCTTGAAGCCACTTGGCTCTATGGTTCCTGCAGCTCTTCCTCCTACAGGAGGAGGAATATCCCTAAGGTCTCCCCTCAATCCCAGCCATCCTCTCTGTCCTGGGACCAGAGAAGAAGAACACCGAGGGCCCACATTTCCCAGTCACTGTTCACTGCAGCCCCAGAGTAAGTCAGCAAAGCTAAGAGGAGGAGGCTGGCAGAGGGAGCGTCCAGCAGACGCCAGCTGTGCCCTCCAGCCCGTTTTCTCCTCTATGGATCAGCCTTGGGTGCCAAGAAAGAACCTCAGACCCTAAGCGTCCAACATGAACCCCCTGGAAAGCATAAGGTTGAAATTGTTAACGGCCACCCTCTTCTGTCTTTTAACAGTACCTTTAAAATCAAAATCTCAAACAGAGGAAGACTCAACAACGATGCTAACCCCCTTAAAGTCTGATTCACAAGGTATCATTTTAATTTTATAGTTCTACGATGATTTTAAATGACTCCTGGAGGGTACGAATCCATCTTTGAGACGGGAAGAAGCACAGAATTAGCACACCCTGAGCCAGAGAGAGTCCTCTTCTGACCATTGTAGATTACGGTAGCCTTCATTAAGGCCAGTGGCCGAGGCATTATTTCTAGAACGTGGTGTCAGGGGTCAAGGCTCAGGGAAGAAACTTGGCCAAAGGGTAAAATGCTTTTAATTTTGAATTAAAATTGAGTTTTGAAAGGGGAGGAAATAATATCTACCGCTGGAGTTAGGAGGGGAGATAATGGATTATCCATACTCAGTTCATTCCGTGACATGTACTGTGCATCTACTGATATTTACTGTATACCTGCTGTGTACTGGGCAGTAGTCTCTCCATCTTTATATGGACAAAGCCATCCTACCCTCTCAGAACTTAAACTCTAGTGGGAAAGATGAACTATGAACAGACGGAGGGGAATCAACGTGTGCTGGGCATAAGCTACAGGCCTCCAACCGCTGACCGTCATGGGAGCCTCTTACCCTACAATACGCAGTCTCCACCCTGGTCTCCCAGACATTTAAGGGTTAACAGTTCACCGAACCACATCCTATTCATCATTTTTCCTATTTGTTTTCAGCCTTTGTTCCCACTGAAGAACCGGAAAAGGCAGGAAATGGTGAGAGTCCCACATAACCTATCCAAAGATCCCTGCTCCCCGCAGAGCAGCCGGGGCTGGGGATAGCGCCCTGGGCGGGTGGGTGCCTTGCTGGTCCAGCTGGTGCCAAGTCCTAGAGAGGACCGAGGGACATGCTGGGCACACACTCCCTAAACCTATATATGTTTCTCTGTCCTTAACTGTAAAAGGGAGCTAGAACAAGAAACAGAGAGAGGGTCTCGGGAGCGAGACAGAATGACTTGGGAACGGCCCAGAGGTCCATCTCTCTACTCAAGCTCTGTATAGGGACGCCCACATTTAAAGAGGGTCCAGTCGGTCAGTTGCTAGGTTCCCTGAAGTCTGGTCAGCAGGGCTTGACTGGGATGCATGGGCCCCTCCAGACAGACTCATTCGATGGTAGCTTGATAGGGAATGAATTAGAGCCCCTCAGATGGTACCCTTAAAGCCTGATTAAATTTTTATTAAGGAGGGGATAGTTGAATTCTATGAAGGGGAAGGACAGGGGAGAAGCCTTTTGGCGGCAGAATCCCAACCTGCACACATCACTCCACAAAAGCCCTGCGATTAACCAGACCCATCCTATTAGAAACAACGTAGGGATGAGGACGTGCTTGCTGTCTGTCAGCATGGGGGCGGGGGAAGAGGGGAGAATCAGGGTTACCTACACAGGTGGCTTATCAAACTCCTCCCAACTCTAGACTATAAAATTTTCTTCATCTTATTTCATTTCCGGGGTGGGGGGCGGTCGGGGTAGAGCACTGCTGCTCGGACTTTAATGTGCAGAGCGATCACCCGGGCATCTTGTTAAAACGCAGATTCTGATTCCGTGTATCTAAGACTCTGCATTTCTCACAAGCTCCTGGCAGCAGCTCGGGCCGCTGATCCACGAAGCCCACTGAGTGGCTTCAGAACAGATTACAGATTTGTGCCCGTAGCAGCTGCCAGGCCAGCCCATCGTTTATCCTTGATTTAAGGACGACAAGGAATTCAGTACGCGCAGGGTGGAGGAGGTGAAAACAGGACCGAGTTTCACCTGTGTGCTCTTTTCTCAGAGCCCGCCCAGGGCTAGTCGCCTACTGCTTGTCCCCTCCCTTTCCTCGTTTATAACGTGGGGATCTACCCTGCAGGGCAAATACACCGGACTCAAACATCTACCCCAATTCAGGAAGTATGCTTCTGGCAAGAAAAAAACGTTACAGGAGAGCCACTGATCGGACGGGGGAGAATTTAGATTTGTTCTTCATCAGTTCGGGACAGGCACACTCCACTCCAGGGAATGCTGTGTGCCCGGCGTTCACTGCGTTAGCGCCGGTCCCCTGAGCCACCCTGAAGATAAGCCTTATGGTCCCCATTACACAGATGAGGGGGCCAGGGTGCGAGGGGACTGAATGACAAGGGAGGGGCTCGAGTCCTGGGTAACAGGGCCGCCACTTAGGAACCTGGCCTGACACCTGCCCCCTCCCCCAGTCCCCCCATAAAGCAACTTCAGGGGAAGATAATGATCTCCCTAGAACAAAGGTCGTGGTTGACAGAAATCCCCAAAGGGAAGGTTAATTAGGAATAAAGCTCTCCCTGCTCATTCTGCCCCAGTTGCGGCTGTGCTCCTGCGGACTTACTGGGCGCCTCCGGACACGCAGACGGCGCCTGTTGATGTTAAGGTTACTGATTATGTGGGACCGAATGCCTCTGAACACTGCTGCTCTGTATTCATTCACTCCTGCCAACTCCCCTTCTTCCTTTGACAAACACCTACTTCTTTTTTTCCCTCGAATTAACTATCTATTATTCAATAAAGCTTACTAAAATACAGCACTCACAAATCATGGGGATTTGCTAAGCTATCAGGACCAGAGCCGGACTCCTCCATGTTGGGCCGTCACATCCTCAGAGACCCTTACAGAGAGGCTCTGCCACCCGGTCTCCCCAGACCCCTGTTCTACCAGTTCCTCCACTTCTCTCCAGTGACAACCAAACGGAGCTTCCCGAGGTTCTTGCCTGAATTCCCAAGGATTCTTGTGGGGCTTTCCCAACAAGAGGTTTTAAAACCTCTCTAGGCCGCATCCCTGGCAGACAGCCTAGCGACACACAGTGTTTTGGAATGAGCGGAAAGGGCCCGGTGCCTTTGCCAGTTGTGAGCACCCCAGCGGGGTGGTGAGTGCCTGGCGGGAAAGAACTGTGGGGGGACTCCCACCACACAGGGGCCACCGAAAGGAGGCAGGTTTCCACCAGGAACAAGCCAAGGCTGGGGTAGGAGGTCTGCAGGCAGAGAGGCCCCTGGGCCTGGTGTCAGTACAGGCAGATGCAGCTGAGTGGAGTTCTCCATCCCCCCAGGGGCCCAAAGGAGTCAGCATTTTCATTATTGAACCAAAGTTGGGAAGAAGTGCAAAAATAACGTGCGTGTATGGAGATCACGAAGAATGCCCCTTCTCTGCCCCCCGAGGCCCAGCAGGGACACACGTCAGACAGAATCGGTCGGCCCAGTGCCAAGCCGGTGGATTTTCAGGGCTCTCGGGATGGCCCAGCGTGGAGGGGCTGATGTCATCCTGAAGCTGAGACAAAGGCCACCGTAATTTCCCCGGGGGCCCAATTACTGTGTGGGAGCCCTTCCCCCCAGCTCTGCCTCGGGAGCCACACCTTCCCGGGAGCAGGGACTCCAGGCCCAAGTTGTAATTATCAACTCCTCCATTTGGTCTGCACCCCATCGACACGGGAGGTTTCCAGCCCTCTCCTGGCCCAGGGTCACCAGGCTGTGGCTGACCTTGAGAACAAAGGCATCTGCTATCTCTGAGAGATTTTTTTTTTTTTTTTTTTTTTAGCTCACTGCCTTGGCGATTCATCTTTTAGGCTTTGATTAGCAATTACGAACCATGTGCAATTCTGGAAATGGGCAGTTTTTGACAAAACTGACGGGCGCTAGGGATATTTCTCAGGATTTCCAAGAGAAAAATCACACTCAGGATAGATCTCTCTCAGAATAAAATCTAAATTCCTTCCCATGGCCTACAAGGTCCTCGGTGAGCTGGCCCTGCCCCTTCCCATCTCCCTCCTCTCCGGGCATATTGTGCCTCTTCCAGTTTGTCAGGTATGTCAACTAGCTCCCACTCTCTCTCGCCTCAGGGCCTTTGCACCTCCTTTGCTCCCTGGCAGGGATGCTCTTCCCCAGCTATCTGCCTGCTCGCTCCCTTGCTTCATGCAGGACTCACTCAAATGTCACTTTGTCAGATGAATCTTCACTGGCCACCAGAAACACACACTCACTTTCTTAAGTCTGCCACTGAAACTGACCTTTTTATTCCGATTTTATTAATATCCCCAAGTCAAGTTTTAAGTGATTTGATGAATTTATTTAAAGTCTTATTGATGACATGTGCATTTTTATTCAAAAGCGCAAGCGTAAATGCCATAAATCTATTTCTCTTTTTGTTTTTGTTTGTTTCTTGTTTTGGTTCCTTCTCCAAATGCCTCTCCTTTTGCTGTGCCTTCCAAAATTGAAAGCCGAGGAGTCTGTCTCTAAAGAGAGCTTTTGCGATCGTACGTTAAGTGATGCCACTGGCACACTGGAAGCCGAAGACTTCGAAGCCAACGTAAGTTGGATAAAAACTGGAGAACACCTGGCTCTGAATGTCAGAGCAGAGTGGCCCAGGGCCAGCCGGGCACTGCCTCTTGAGCCCTGGGATTCACAGCTTCACTACACTGTTAGCACAGCCGAAGTGAGCTTTTCTTAAAACAGCCTAAGTGTAAAGGACAGACATCAAACCAAAGAGGGTCAGAAGAAAGCCAAGTATGGTACCACAAGGCCCTGCTTTCAGTAATATGAATAACAAACCCTCAAGATTGATTTTGAAGGCAGCAAAGCTAGAAACAAATCATGTAAGCTACCTAGATACCTAGATATCAAGGCAAATCGTCCTTTGCAGAAACCCTATGTAAAAATGAAGTTGGGACTTCCCTGGTGGTACAGTGGTTAAGAATCCGCCTGCCCGTGCAGGGGACACAGATTCGAGCCCTGGTCCCGGAAGATCCCACATGCCATGGAGCAACTAAGCCCGTGAGCCACAACTACTGAGCCCACAAACCACATCTACTGAGCCCGCATGCCTAGAGCCTGTGCTCCGCAACAAGAGAAGCCACCACAATGAGAAGCCTGCACACCGCAACTAGAGAAAGCCCACACACAGCAGCGAAGACCCAACACAGCCAAAAAAAAATGATGCTGGATTCTGGAAAGGTGGACTAAATGTAATCTTCCCACTAAGTACAGCTTAAAACCCTATACATTATATATAAAACAAACACAAGAAGCTTCTAAAAGACGGAGAGAAGAAGGCAGACTGGCTAGGGACCTTGGGACCCAAGGAACGACATGGCGGTGAGTTTCCTGAGTTTTCTTTTTGCTTCATTTATCCGACTGGGTGCTGGAAAAGACAGCGACCAGAAACCCCAACAAGCACAAACAAAAGCCCCAAGAAAAGCCTGCTGTCTCCAACTAAAGGACCAGGCCTGGGGCAGCCCAGCAGGACAGAAACTTTGGACAACAGCGTCTGCAGTGCAGACACTGCAACAAAGAGCAGTGGAGCATCTCCCCCAAATCGGAGTCCTGTTCCCACACTCTTCAGAGGGGCACAGAACCAGCCCTGGAAGTTTAATGGCTGTCCTTTCCGAGTTGTATCCAATAACCAGAGACACCATGGGAAGTCCCAATTGTTTGAATAAGCCTACATCTACAGCATGTTGCATTGTCTTTACTGCACAATATTTTTTTTTTTTTTTTGCCGTACGCGGGCCTCTCACTGCTGTGGCCTCTCCCGTTGCAGAGCACAGGCTCCGGACGTGCAGGCTCAGCGGCCATGGCTCACAGGCCCAGCTGCTCCACGGCATGCGGGATCTTCCCGGACCGGGGCATGAACCCGTGTCCCCTGCATCGGCAGGCGGACTCTCAAGCACTGCGCCACCAGGGAAGCCCTACTGGACAATTTTTTTGCCTGCCTGTACAGGCTTGTGGCTCTAATTTCCTGCGTCAACTTACCTCTAACACTTCCAATGCATGTTGATTCAGGTTATACATCCTTTCCCCTACAACTAACAAATTTTCTCAGGACTGTAGGTATTAACTACAATCACAAGAGTGAAATCTTGTGTCCCTGGAACTCAAGATTAAGCAGATACATTTTTCTAAACTTACAAAAAAAAGGGGGGGGAAAAAAACCCTAGGCATTTATACACTTTTTGCTTTTATTTTATTTGGAAAAATTCTCTGGTCTCAGTTCCTATTTAGCCCTAAATTCCTCACTTTCCAGACATGCTCCTATACACATTATATGAATAAGAACTGCTTTTCAAATATTGAAATACCATGTCAAAGGGAGGAAAAAAGATTACTTGAACTTTGATTCACCGCACTGGATTTACTAAGACAGGAAAGTAAGCTCAGGCATTTTAGAAAGATTTTTCAGCAAGAGTTGAAATTGAAAGGAATTGTTTTAATTAGACACAAATTATTTGGAAACCTTCAGCGCGCCTGTCAATTGAGGTTCTGCTGTGTCTGGCGGAGCTGCAGCCACAGGCAGAGGGAACATCTCCCACGGAGCTGTGCAAGGTTCTGGATGAGACCAGACGCTGGGAGGGTTCCGTGTGACAGGCAGCCTGTGCAGGGGAGCCCTGGTCACAAGCACCACTCCTTGCCGTCTCAGGGGCTTTGCCATCTCAGGGGCTTTGCCCAGGTGACAAAGTGAGGCAGAGAGTTAGGGGGATACTTTCCCCCTTGCTGTCTATACCACTCTGCTTCCAAGGATCGATGCTTAGGAGGATAATGAGGCAGCACCTGCGGCCCAGCTAGTGGCAATCTGCGGATAGGCAGCTGTCCAGCCGGGGAAGCACTGCTTCTCGAAGCAATGCCATAGGTGGCCGCTGCGGACACATGGGGCCAGCGAGCAGGACAGAAGGAATGGAGTCAACGCCACATGGCACCTGCAGCTGGGCGGGGGACACCACAAGCCACTGGGAGAGGCGGCTGAGGCCCCTGGATTCGGATGCGGCTATCACCCTAGACTTCGGTTATTCTGACAATTCAACCTCTTGGCCGCTCTGAGTTCCCTATACATGTCTGAATTGTTTGTAGGATACACGCGTGCATCACACACCTGCTGTGCAAATGCTCTTGGTTGGAAAAACCAGAGACTCACCCAGGAGCAGTCACAGGGCATGGGAGAAGTCATCACTTGGGGGTCCAAGACCCCTACCGTGACCATGAGGATAGCTCTCCAGAGGCTGGGGAAGCAAACGGGATGAGCCTCCGAGGAGGGCACATGCGCTGGAGCGGGGTAGCACAGCCTGGTTGGGACGAGAACTTCGACCAGGCCCCGCCAGCGGGAACCATATCTTCTGGTGAACAAATCATGGAATCCAAAGGGCTGGTGAGAGACCACTGGCCTGGGCCAGCAGGCTATCACTGCACCTCAAGGGAGGGATGGTCAACAGTGAAGAACTTGAGGCAGGGGTAGCCACACCAGAGCCTTAACCTCAGCCTGCCCTGAAGCACTGACTCATTCCCGTATGAAAAGATAAACTGAAGCCTATTAAAAATTTGAAGAGGGCTTCCCTGGTGGCGCAGTGGTTGAGAGTCCGCCTGCCAATGCAGGGGACACGGGTTCGTGCCCCGGTCCGGGAAGATCCCACATGCTGCAGAGAGGCTGGGCCCGTGAGCCATGGACGCTGAGCCTGCGCGTCCAGAGCCTGTGCTCCGCAACGGGAGAGGCCACAACAGTGACAGGCCCACGTACCGCAAAAAAAAAAAAAAAAAATGTGAAGAGTTTATTTGAGCCTGTGTGGATCCAAATCGGGCAGCACCAAACCGGAAGTGGCTAAGAGCCCTCCACCAACAGGAGCTGGGGAGAGACTTACAGGGAAAATGCAGAAGCAAAGCAAGGAAGTTATTGATTGGCCGCAGCTTAAAGCCTGCTGCTTCTGATTGGTTGTCCTCGGGTTTTGATTTCCTAACCTTGAGGCATTTATGGCCTTAGGCTTTGGTTTGCTTACTTAGGGCACCACGGCCTTACAGCCTCTTCAGTCTGATGGCCGCCGTGTTTCATTAACTGAACACCAGCAATGCGGAAAGGAGCACGCAGAGGCTGGGAGTCACACAAGGCAGACCTGAGACGCCCCAGCTTTTCCCCAACCTAGAAAACCCAGCCAATCACAAGCTCCATTCTCGTATCTGCCCCAGGTCGCATGCAACTTCGGATCTGTGGTCTTCCACTTACGATAGAAGGCTTGTAAGTGAATGGCAGACTGCACATCATCAGATGCAGAACAACCACCATAACAACCTCGACCTGTAGGTGAGCAGGGCAACATGACAGACCCAGGGTTCTCCTGGACGGCAAGTCAAACTTCACCTTCGACCAAAAGGGATCCAAAAGAAGAAACTCTTGTGAGGACCCACCTATGGGTCAGTCCTGGTTAGCAGCATGGACTTGGGATAGAATGATCAAATTTACAAAAATAAAAAAGGAGCTGGCAATGTCATTACTTTGGAAGAATCTTTAAAGGTAGAATCATCCTCTACAAGAACGTGCTAGGTGCTACCCTGCTTTTCTGAAGACTGTTATCCTTCACAATGAATAAATAACCAACCACTGAGAGCTTGGCCATTCCTGGAACTCAAAAAGGCTGTTATGCTCTTAAGGCATGGAAGCACTTTTACGTTCTAGAGCCATCTCTACATTTGTCAGAAGAGGGTAATTTTATGCTCTCAAACGATTTCTTGGTATGCTACTATTTAAAAAGAATTCTTGAGGGAATTGGAGAACGAGAAGAGGGTGTGACCGTAATGGAAATAGTCTTTGGAACCAATCTTGCTAGCCACCCTACTGTTCCCACTGCTTTTCTTTTTCGAATAACATGTTGCAATCTCCTCTGGCAGCTTAGAGAGTCACAAAAGTGATCATTAACTAACTGTTAATTCCCATTTTCTGGCTACTTCATTCTGTGGTCCTTTTGCAGGTTGTGACCAGCTCCTATCAGTCAGTGTTCGGGACCATGCTCAGAGAAATGGCGGCTAGCAGTGAACTGGAGGAGGATATTAACATTCCCCTGACCCGTCATCTGGAGAGAGAGACCAGAAGGAAACTGGGAATTCTGTAAGTGACTGGAGAGATGGAGCTATCGGTCAGTAGGTGCAGGTAGGCCAGTGGTAGCAGCAGGGAAAGTGTAAATTGGGTCATCAGAGAATAGAGTAAGGCCAGGGTTGGACAGGTCCCCTGAGTCAAAGGGCAGGCACAAGCCATGCACAAGGACAAGGGTAAGATTAGGGGTCAAGGGGACAGGATGGTCCAGCTGCCTGCCAAAACTCAGGAGCAAAGAAGTCTATGAGCAGGGGATGTGCAGGATAGGATCAAAGATGGGCAGTGACAGATGCTGGAAATCCAGGGCAGGAAAAGTCTTGAAGGGACCGTGAATTGTACGCAAGTCTGGGAAGCAAGGTTCAGACCTCTGGGCCTTTGAAGTGAGGGGACAATGGAGGATCAAGTTCATGTTCCCTGAGGGGGAAAAGCCCTGAGCCTCACTGCCCTGGGATTCATGGCAAGAGCCCCTGTTGGGAATGGGGAATGATAAGTTTATTGCAGCCTGCTGCTGGCACCCAATCTTTCTAGTTGGCATGACTCCAGGTCTCAAAATGTTCCAGAACCCCGTTTGTACATCCAGACTGGGGTACATGGAAGCCTGGACTTTCACTTATCCAGCTGTCAGAAACCTTGGTGAACAAGGTACATGGTCAGACATCCAGGGGGTCTATGGCAGACTCCCCAGCAGTGGTTGAGGATGAGGCTGTGAGGATGGGGTGCCCTGCATAACCTCCTTGGTGAATGGAGATTCTCACAAAAATCAGGGAGAGACTGACTGCCAGCAACTTCTGCTCTGGGCTCAGTAGAGTCCTAGGGCCAGAGAACCCTAAGGCTTCTCTAGGAAAAGGGAAGGCAGAATACACAATGCAAAACACAAAGAACATCCAAGCTTTCACATCCTCATACAGCGGCAAAAAACAAATCCCAAATAACACCCCTGTAAGGTACCCTCTCTCATATGTTACATTTTCTCCCCTTCTTTCCCATTTAAGCCTATAACGGAGGCTCATTCTAACCTAATTGCACTCAATGAATATTTCATGAGCACCTCCTGTGTGCCGGTCTGTACAGTAGTGTGTAACCCAGTCTCTACCACTGAGGAGCTAGCTAATAAGGATTCCACTAGCTTGCAAAGGTGGGCAAAGAGCTAAGGGAGGAAACTTGCCCAAAGGGCCCTGGATGCCTCTGGCTGGATCCCCTCACTGGAATTTAACTCTTGTATGCACATGGCATCGTGCTCTCAGCCGGCCGGACAGGCTTCACCCCACCCCCTCCTCCGTCCTTACTCTTTCACAGGTGACGGTAGGCAAGGTAACTGCTTCAATTCCATTCAAAGCGCTTGCAAATAAATAACACTTGGTACAAATGGGCCACGAAGAGCTCATTCTCCAGTTCCGCAATTGCTCCTAAAGTACAAAGAGCAAACCTCTATTTTCCCCCAGACAAAAGAGTCCAGCCCTTTCCAGCAAAGGGTATGTGCTTCCTAAGGTTGCTTGGGGTTAAATTATTATGCTCTCTTCAAGGACTCTGAACTGAGAACTTAAAATCTGTCTTGTCAAAGGCCTTCCTCTCTGATCCAATTAAGTCTGGGAGGCTCACTCCTTCCGGCAGATTCCCTTCCAAAAGGGCTCTGATCTGAGAACCAGGAAAGGCAGCTGCCTCTGGAGACCACCCTTATTTGGAAGTAAAACAGTCCAAGCCACTTTAATGCCAGGATGACTCCCTTCGTCTACTGACATGAGAGGGGGGTTGAGGGCGTGATCCTTTTGAAGAGCTGTGCCTTAATGTGGCTTTCATGATAAGTCATTTTTGAGTGAGTGTATTTGAAATTTTCCTACTAAATGCGAAGGGGTTTCAGGTGGCTCTGTCCGGTTCGCAGACAATGCTGTTTCTCTAAGCTATTTCCAAACAGCCTTCGCTGAAACAGGCACAAGCCACAGGGAAAGCAAGCTGCACGAGCTTAACTCACGGAGCCAGCCGTGCATTTGGGCCTCCCAGCCCTGGCCTCGCTCCCAGGAGGACCCCCACTGAATTCATTTTGAAAGGTCTGGGGGTCAGCCCAGGGGCCCAAGTTGAAGGCCAGTCAGAGGCCAGGAGGGACGCACAGCACCATGTGCTGGCCCTTAATTCCTGAGTACAGACTGGAAGAAAGCTGGGTCCGAAGGCAGAGCCTTCCAGCCCGCCCTCCACCTATGAAAAGGCTGAGCAGGCCCTAGCATGGCCTACGGTGCAGCATGACATGGAAACATGAATCCAGTCTCAGCTTCTAAAGATGAGTCACGTTCCTTTTAGGCTGAAGAAAAATTTTGGAAAATATAAGGAAACAATCCTCTGGATTATGAAGAAACGTGAAAGTAAGAACCCTCTCCCACCTTCCACCCCCGCTGCCCGGCTCTCCTGGGTGCGTCTCGCTGTCTCCCACCTTCTGCCGTGTCCAGAAATGCTTGTTTCCTCACCCGAGCATCTACTGGGCTAATACGGTCTCAGCTGCTGGGGATAAAACACAGAGCAAGCCAGACAAAGGATAAACCTCGAGGGGTTCATCCTTTGATTGTGCTGGGGGTGAGAGGGAGGGCAGGAGGTGAAGACAGCCAAGAAATCAGGGAATTTGCACATAAAACGGTTGATGGTATGGTTGGAGGGGTGTACTATGGGACCACACAAGAAGGGATCTGACCTAGATTTGCCTGGGGGGGGGCGGTGTCCAAGAAGTCATTAACACAAAGTTTAAGAAAGAGCCCCTTTACCAGATACTGAAGGCATTTGAGGTCCAGCTGTTAAGTTGTGCCAATCATGGAGGTTGCCAGTTTTTTGGGTCTAATCAAAAAGCCTAAGAGCCTAAGCCATCAGGCTACTTAATTCAGAAACTCAAAACCACCATATGGAACATCTTTCAGACGACCAGATCCAACTAACGTAGAAATGGCAGCAACACCCACGGCAGACACACCTAATCAATCATGGTGCTTTTTCTTGCTGAGCCAGGACGCAGCCCCAGGTTCCCTCTCAAGGAAGAGCTCCTGTCCCCATACCAGTGTAGGCCCCTGACCTAACTCCTATGGAATAACTGCTGTGGGCCAGTTATCGGATTCAAATTAATCTTCAAAACCATGTGAAGATGGGTAAAGAAACTTAGGCCAAGAGAATAAGTGACTTCCCTGAGATCACCCAGCTATTGTGTGGGCATGAACCACACTCAGGCCCAAGACCCCTCAGGTCAGACCCAGGGCTCATCTCCATGACATGTTCAATGAGCAACAAAAGGCAAGCGTGTCTGGGGAAGTAAAGGGCCTTCTGAGCCTGAGTCTCGTGTCCCCATTGGAGTTAGAAGGCAGGCAGAAGAAGGAATGACCACCTTCAGTTTCTAGAGCGGGCAGGCCTACCTCCCACCAAGACTCACACAATGGGGTACCCCCCAAACAAGGAGGGGGTTTCAGATGTTCAACAGCCAGAAACACAACAAATGCCTGTTATTATTTCTGTTCCCTTTGGGCCAAAGACACCTGTGTCTTTCACTCCTTGGCAAGGCACACAGTAGGCACTCAATAAGTGTTTTTGAAATGGATGCAGGTATGCATGAGTTTTTCCTCCTTTTGGGAAATGAAGGCCTTTCAGGATACTCTACATCACATGCCCCGGGTAGGACTTCTAACTGGAGAGTGAAATTCGACATGACCGGATTCCCCATTTGTGCCTCACCATCACCCCTCACCCCTGCCCCACTCCCTGCTCCTCTGAACACCTGAGGCCTACAAGGTTTGAGCTTTTTATGCAGAAAAGCAACACATTTCTAACTGATAAGAGGCATCCCCTCCGTGTTCAGGTTGTAGCCAGTCCCAAAGAAATCCCGCAGCCTCCTTTGAGATACAAACTCATTTCCTTCCAGGATCCAGACCACTATCTGACACCCCAGGCACACAGCCCCACGTCTCTGAACTCTCCGATTTCCAAGCCAAGGCTGGCGTCGCAGGCACATGACCTGCAGGCACACAGGTCCTCACACTTAAGGCCCTGCGCTTGCTTTTAAGGCTCTGCTGTCACTGTCTCGAAATCCTTAACAATTTTAGAACAAGGATCCCTGCATTTTCATGTTGCACGGAGACCCTCAGATTAGGTAGCCTCTCCTATTCAGAGACAGCTCGCCTGGTGAAAAGAAGGCGATCACTACACAGCTCGTGTCATGAGCCATCAGAATCCACAGCTCCCCGTGTAGAGGACACAGGCCTGTTGCCCTTCTATGGGGCAGCGGGCTCCGTGCCACATCATTTCAGAGTAACCTGATGGGTCTCTGCAGGCAGCATGATCCCACTTTAAGAAAACTGAGGCTCAGAAAGGCAGCCTAAAGCCTCCCCACTAATAGAGACAGAGCTGGATAAATGGCACAAACCAGAAACTCCATGATTTTAGCATTCTGACAGGAGAAAAACATAAGCACGTCCATGTCCTCTTTTATCATTACAGTTCAGAAATGCTTTATATTAATTTCTAATTAATACTCAGAAACAGCAGCTGGGCTCACATCTGCTTTTTCCCCGGACAAATCATTTCCACTCTGGAAGCAAGCACTGGAGGAGGACTCCTCGGAGGGAGACTGAGATCCGCTTCCAAGCTTCCCACAAAGGTCTTTTATTGACTCTGCCCCCGCCCACCTCTCTCTCACTTTCCTGAGGAAAAGCTCCCCCTGTGAGCTCTAATGAGCAGCCCCTTTAGTTCCTCAGGTGCACACAGGTGTGGTTCTCCTTCCCCACCCCCACCTCTCCATCCTCACTGACACCACCTCAGACACCCTCATCTCCCTAGTGTCCCTGACTCCTATCCTCTCCTTTCTCAGTCCTTTCTCCATATTGTTTCCAGCAAAATCTTTTAAAAACTCTTCACTGGCCCTCCACTGCCTCCAGGAAAATCCCACATTCCCCATGTGGCTTAGAAGGCCCTTACTTTTTCCTCTCCAGACACACTGGCTTTTTGGTTATTCATCAGGGCCAGGCATCCCTGCCACAGGGCCTTTGGACGTGCTGTCCTCTGCCTAGAGCACTCTTCATTCCAATACCCTTGTAATTTGCTCCCTCACTTTATTCAGGTCTCTGCTTAAATGTTACTTTCTCAGAAACAGTTTCCTTGGCTACCCTTTACAAACCAGTGCACACGCTTGCACGTGCGCGCGCGCGCACACACACACACACACACATCATTTTCCATCCTTCTCACCTGCTTAATGTTTCTTCAGGGCACTCCTAGCCACTGGCACGTGAAGTTTTTATCTGTTCACTTGTTTAACACCATCTCCGCTACTAGAACAGGCAGCAGGGAATGTGGCATCCCCCATACCTAGGACAGTTTCTGGCACATGAGTACACAACAGATATCTACTGAGTGAATAAAGGAATGCTCTAGCCCTGCCTGCCTCTCCTGAGTCGCCTGTCATCACTAAGCCGGTCCCAGACCAGCCTTCAACCATGTCATGCTTACACTAGGAATTCTGCCTGGCACACTAGAGAAAACTTCCACCAGGAGTGTCCTCGACCGCCAGGCCTGGATACGGTCCCTGTGAGCTCTCGTGGTGGTAGATCACATACCAACCCTCTGTGTTGGTTCGCAACCTCGGGGTCCCCCGGGTGAAATTCGAAATTAGCCCCCGGAAGCAGAGGGCAAGGAGAGACCGAAGAAAGAGGCAGCCCGCTCCAGATTGGTAGGTGGCAGGTTTAATAAGCAAGAGCACTTAACATTCGACGCTTGTCTTGGACGGCGCAAGACTTGCAGATTTCCACCCCCGCCCACGAGAACCTTAAAGTTTAGATGGAGGCCTTACCTGGCTTCAGGCACGTATCCCTCCAGATGGGCTCAACAGCACACTGCTCGCAACGCTGCGTCCTTGAAAAGGGCTCGCACTGTGGGAACCGTGGGCAGAACGTACATTCCAAGGACGGGGAGGGGCTGGGGAGCCTTCCATTGCCCCGGCCAGCTCGCTGGTCGAGAGGCGGTCACGTTCTCTCCGAGACCTCCTCCAACACTGTGTTGGCCCCAGTGGTGGGACAACCAACCTCTCTTAACTGACCTCCCCCAAACCTAGTAGCCGAGGGAACCGAGCCCTCTTCCGGGGAAGAGCGTCCTGACTGATACCGACCGCGCCGGAAGCTCCTCCTACCGCTGCGCCCCCTGGTGGTCGGACACCCGTCAAGGGTCCCTGGGAGCGGGGATTGTTCCCCCCGGTGGTCCTTACGGGTTTACTCCCCAACTTCAATTGTTATAAAAATGGACCAAAATGAAGATAAAAAGAAACTTGCTGTTGCTGCGAAAACTAAGTGCAATGCTTTTAAGATGACTTAATAAGAAAATAGCTTTAAAAAAACTGCTTTGAACAAGATGTGGACCAAACATACACAGAAGATTGGGGCATATACAGACATTTTTTTGAAGTCTACAATTCTGCACTCATACTATGTAGAAATTGCCAAAACTGAAAGTTACAGATAATAAATTATGAATGGGGTTTAAGCAAAAATGACCACAGAGCCCTGCACTTAAAAATGATGTGTTGGGGCTTCCCTGGTGGCGCAGTGGTTGAGAGTCCGCCTGCCGATGCAGGGGACGCGGGTTCGTGCCCCGGTCTGGGAAGATCCCACGTGCCGCGGAGCGGCTGGGCCCGTGAGCCATGGCCGCTGAGCCTGCCCGTCCGGAGCCTGTGCTCCGCAACGGGAGAGGCCACAGCAGTGAGAGGCCCGCGTACCGCAAAAAAAAAAAAAAAAAAAAAAAAAAATGATGTGTTAGTACACATTTCTGTTTTAAGTTAAAACAAGCATGTTTCCTTTTTTTTTAATGACTCCCCACTTTAGCCTATTTTTTCCCCATTAACAGAATCAGCAGCCACACTTGTTACTGGCATGTGGCTGGTGTGTCACCCCTCACATCCCCAAGCCTGGACCGGGTGGTCTTCACCGTGGTGTCTGGCATCTGGCACTAAGCTGGCACATCATAGGCCCCTGATAAATGTCTGCTGAATGAATGAATGAAAAAAATAAGAGAGCTTGGGGAAATATGGCCAATATCCCAAATCCTCAAGCTCTCTTTGGTGCCCTGAGAGAAACAGATCTAAGTTTTCTTTCTCTTTTCTACCAAAGACTTATCTAAGCAAAGGGCTACGGAGACTACTTTCACATTCGATGCATGTAATCTACCACCACAAGATGAGTCTGAGAAAGTAGTCAAACAATCTCGTCGTCTCGTTCGCCGTAAGAAGACGTTAGAAATACACACAGGCTGGATAAAGAGCAAGATTAAGGTAAGTGTGGCAGTTGGTGTTTGCACTTTGCACAGGGCTTTTTTTTTTTTTTTTTTGGCCCAGGTAAGACACATACACACACCATCAGGGAGCTGTCAGGACCAATACACAACATGAATACAAACAAGAAAAATACGTCCCATGTATAGAGGCACTTCTGAGTGTATGGGTTATCACAGACTCACTAGGACTTGTACTAGGGGTTGTTGAGACTCTTCTCCTTGTAGGGCCTACGTTAAGCAATTGGGTGGGGTTGGGAGTAGAGGAAAGGAAACATATATTATAATATATAGGTCCCTCCCCTAACAAATTTAAAATCTATATCGAAAAAGCAATCACAGAGGGACTTCCCTGGTGGTGCAGTGGTTAAGAATCCGCCTGCTAATGCAGGGGTCACAGGTTCGAGCCCTGGTCCGGGAAGATCCCGCATGCCGCGGAGCAACTAAGCCTGTGCGCCTGTATGCCACAACTACTGAAGCCCATGTGCCTAGAGCCCCATTCCCCACTCTGTCCTGCCCTGGAGCTTTTGTTCCTGGAGCATCTGTCTCCCAACCAATTTTAAATGTCCTTCCTGCAGCCAGGGGGAAGGTCCTCCCCGAGATCTCTAAGCAAAGGATCCTGCCTAACCCACCATTCACGTAGGCTGCCCAAAAGGCCCATGAGGAGTGGGACATTTGGTTGTTTTTTGTTTTTACAAAGGGGCAATAAATTCCAAGTAGTTTGCTGAGTCAGGTAGCACTGTTTATAAGTGTGTGCTGGTGTTCAGGCAAAATCCAGCCCAGCCAGCATCTCTGCAGCAGTCAGGGAGAGATCACAGACAGACAGGAGCCAGGGAGAGCTCAGGGGCAGACAGAGAGACAGCAGTAGGGAGAACTCACAGACAGACGGCAGCTGTCTCATAGCTCAGGGTCCTGCCTATAAGGCACTGTTTTCCCTCTAGTAGAACTGAAGGAAGGCCAGAGATGTAGTCTCTTCTCTATTAACTTTTAGCTCTTAACCTCATACTTTGTCCCCAAGCCAATAGTGATGAGATTTGGGCTTTTAGATGTGCTATTTATGATATATTTCCCAGTGAGAGAAAATGTGACAACTCTACCTCTGTGTCAGAGATTTTTCTTTGCCTACGGTGTCCTTATCATTAGGAAAATGTCATTCCATGACAAGTGAATTTGACAAGAAGGAAGCATCTTGAGAAATTCCGGCTTTCAGGTGGCTTTTGAAAATAAGACCTAAAATACAAAATCCTCTCCCGTGAACATTATCTAGAAGCTTCTTACGAGCTATCGATAAGGAAGAAACCAACCATGGATATCCTTATAAAGCACTTTTTTTAGGTTTAAAAAAAGAGAGAGAGAGAGCAGTGATTTGCAGAGTAAATGTGCCAGGTGGCTGGGAGCTTAATGGCTAGAGTCAGTGTGTTTCCATGGGGGTGGGGGGGAAGGGATGGGAGGCAGACTGTGGGAGTCTGGCTCCCCTCTCACTGGATAGGCTTGTGTAAGTCAGGTAGCCTCTCTTAAACATGGATTAATGACAGTGTCTCCTCCATTGGGTCACTGTGTCATGGAAGTAAAGTGCTGAGTGCAGTGCTGGGTAGGGACAAGAGTCAGTTCCAGGATCATCATCATCACCTCACAGAGAGATTCCTGGGCATTTAAAGGCCACACCCTGCAGAGCCCATAGCAGCTCCTCAACCAGCTGCCCCTCTTTCTTTCATTGTCTCGGATTTTGGCATCCTGTTGTGAGCTCTCTTGAACAAAGGATTCTTCAACTGTTAAAATTAAGAGCTCGAAAACCACTGATGTGACATCTATTTAGAGTAACACGGGACACAAGATGACTTCAAAAAGCGTCCTGCTACAAACACCTGGGAAACTTAGACAAAATGTTAAAAGTATCCTTTGAAACGCAGAGTGTATAAGAAAGTGCGGGAGGTAATACCAGAAATAGAAACTGGAAAACGAGAAGAGTGAGAGCGAGAAGAGTGTGGGTGAGGTGGGTGTGTCCTGGTGGAGGGGAGGGGTGGGAAGCAGAAGAACTGTCCTGATACCCAAGGGCTTGGGTTTTAATGCCTGATGGGGACACGAGGGAGTTGGAGGACAGGCATCCTTCTCAAGCACAAGTGAAACAGCTACAATAAGTGATGACACACTCGGCCACAAAACAAGTCACAGAAAACACTAAAGAGCTGATGCCATACAGACTCTGCTCTCTTAACCCGGTGGATTTTAATTGGTAATAATAACATAGCCAAAAGCAACTGGTACATGTGCAAATTTTAAAACACTCTTGTAAATAACCTGTGTGTCAAAGAGGAAATCATATCGAAAATTTGAAAGGAGTCAGAATGAAATAAAAGGTAAGTATCTACACTTGGAAGAAAGAGCTAAAACAGTATTTTGAGAGAAATGTTATAGCTTTAAATGCTTATATTAAAGAAGAGGAGGAAGAGGATTGTGAAGAAGAAGAAGAAAGATGGAAATCGACGAGCTCAATGTTCAATTCAAGGAATTAGAAGAAAAATAGACTAATATAGAAGACCCACAGAAAGAAGACGTGTGTAGAAAATAATGATAGGAACAGAAATTGATACACTAGAAAGCAAAGAAATAGAATAAACAAACCAAAAGTCTGGCTCTTTAAAAAGACTAGTAAAACAGGCAAATCTCCAGGCAACGTTGATCCAGAAAAACAAAAAAGAAAAGGTATAAATACTATAAAGAATGAAGACAGGGCTTCCCTGGTGGCGCAGTGGTTGAAAGTCTGCCTGCCGTTGCAGGGGACACGGGTTCGAGCCCTGGTCCGGGAAGATCCCACATGCTGCGGAGCAACTAAGCCCCTGCGCTACAGCTACTGAGCCTGCGCTCTAGAGCCCGCAAGCCACAACTACTGAAGCCCGTGCGCCTGGAGCCCATGCTCTGCAACAAGAGAAGCCGCCTTAGTGAGAAGCCTGCGCACCACAACGAAGAGTAGCCCCCGCTCACCGCAACTAGAGAAAGCCTACACGCAGCAACAAAGACCCAACACAGCCAAAAATAAATAATGAATATATAAATTTTAAAAAATAAAATAAAATCTGCACACACACGTGCACAGAGCAATCCATCTCAGCCTGCTTGTCACATAGACAGGTAAACCCACCTGGAATCCCCAGCAAGTTGGTGGTGGTTATGGGTGGGGGAGTGATGGGTGGGTGGCACATGGGAATCAGAGAGTAAGTAGACTGATCTCAAGCCTTCTAGTGACAACACCATGCTCTGATTAGGGACAATCAGCCCCTGCGAACTTTTCACAGGCTTGTCTCTTCTTCCTAGGTACATCAAGGTGATGCAAAAATCATTCTCTACCCCAGTGAGATTGTCTTCCAAATTCTCTTTCCTGATGGCTCAGGCCAGATATAGTATCCACTGGAGCACAGGGACACATATGATGTCTGAAAAGTCTGTGATTCGGGGCCGGGGCATGGGTTTTACTGGGGTCTGCGTCCTCCGCAGGGCTCTGCCCTCTCCAGGGGACCCCAAGGGACTACTTGTGCCTTAACCATCTCCCAGTTATCCATCAGGACACCTGGCTATGCTCATCCTCAGTATAAAAGAGGGAAAGTTCACATACATCATTCTGGAAGACAGTGAAAATATGTGTGTCCGGGCCCTTATCAACAACTCTGGCCATGCCACCTTCTATGATGAAAATGGAAACATCTGGTAAGCTTGGGTCATGAGTCTTAAACACCCCTCCCCGAGAAGAAGCAGTGTGATTAAGGTTTTGATTCCCAGTCTGCACAGCTGTCCTCTCTCTGGGTAAGCCTCTCTTTCTGTCTCTCATTCACTTATGAATTCATTCATCCGACTCACACATGGGGAGATGGGTATCATGATGGGCCAGTAAGACAGGTCCCTGACCTCAGATGACACACTATCCTTTTTGCACCATTGCTTCACCGCCAGGAAATAGCAATCACGGACCCAGTAAGGTGGGACCCTTTTGGTTTCAGCTCTCTATATCATTTAAGAATCAAACTTCATGAGAATTACCTTAGAAAGACCCAGTGACCCTCTGTTCCAGGTGCCTCTAAGAGGAGGGTATGGTGAGTGCTTTGGAGGGGCGTGTATTGTATTTTAAAAACATAACTTCTAAATATTTCATTGTAACTAACTTAGTTGTTATGTTCCCATTTCTGGTAATGGTGGGAAACCTCATCTTACCAATTCGAGGTAATTCAGTCACTTCAGAATTTTTCTCCACCTCTTTGGTTTAAGAACTCTGTCTTTTCAGGATTTCTCCCTTGCCTTCTGCTCTAATTGGTCATGGAGTGGGAAATGCATATTGTCTTGAACCAACTTTATACTTCTTGATAGTCAAGGCCAAAATTTTTTTAATTCCAAAAAAAGATTTTCATTCTCCAGGCCTTGGTTTTTAAGAATATTTTCTCTGCTATGAGGTTTTTCAACACCATTTCCTAGTTGACTACTTTGTTCTCAGGGGTATCTGCCCTTCCTGGAGGGCACTTTGTATAGAAATTGATGTCTGAAATACTACAAAGCTACAGTAATCAAAACAGTGTGGTATTGGCACAAAAACAGACATATGGATCAATGGAACAGAATAGAGAGCCCAGAAATAAACCCACACACCTATGGTCAATTAATCTTCAACAAAGGAGGCAAGAATATACAATGGAGAAAAGACAGTCTCTTCAGCAAGTGGTGTTGGGAAAGCTGGACAGCCTCATGTAAATCAATGAAGTTAGAACACACCTTCACACCATACACAAAAATAAACTCAAAATGGCTTAAAGACCTATATATAAGACATGACACCACAAAACTCCTAGAAGAGAACATAGGCAAAACATTCTCTGACATAAATCATAGCAATATATTCTTAGATCAGCCTCCCAAGGCAAAAGAAATAAAAGCCAAAATAAACAAATGGGACCTAATCAAACTTATAAGCCTTTGCACAGCAAAGGAAACCATCAACAAAACGAAATGACAGCCTACAGACTGGGAGAAAATACTTGCAAATGATGCAACCGACAAGGGCTTAATATCTAAAATATACAAACAGCTCATACAACTCAATATCAAAAAAATAAACAACCCAATCAAAAGAAGAAGACTTAAATAGACATTTCTGTAAAGAAGACATGCAGATGGCCAATAGGCACATGAAAAGATGCTCAACATCACTAATTATTAGAGAAATGCAAATCAAAACTACAATGAGGTATCACCTCACACCAGTCAGAATGGCCATCATTAAAAAATCTACAAACAGTAAATGCTGGAGAGGGTGTGGAGAAAAGGGAACCCTCCTGCACTGTTGGTGGGAATGTACACTGGTGCAGCCACTATGGAGAACAGTATGGGGGTTCCTTAAGAAACTAAAAATAGAGCTACCATATGAGTCAGCAATCCTGCTCCTGGGCATATACCCTGAGAAAACCATAATTCAAAAAGAAATATATAGCCCAATGTTCATAGCAGCACTGTTTACAATAGCCAAGACATGGAAGCAAACCAAGTGCCCATCAACAGATGAACAGATAAAGAAGATGTGTCATATTTACACAATGGAATATTACTCAGACATAGAAAAGAATGAAATAATTCCATCTGCAGCAACATGGATGGACCTAGAGATTATCATACCAAGTGAAGTAAGTCAGAGAAAGACAAATATTATATGATATCACTTATATATGGAATCTAAAAAATAATACAAATGAATTTATTTACAAGACAGAAACAGACCAAAAAAACAAACTTATGGTTACCAAAGGGGAAAGGGTAGGGGGAGGGACAAATTAGGAGTACTGTATTAACAGATACACACTACTATATATAAAACAGATAAACAACAAGGATTTACTGTGTAGCCCAAGGAACTATATTCAATATCTTGTAATAACCTATAATGGAAAAGAATCTGAAAATATATGTATAAAACGGAATCACTTTGCTATACACCTGAAACTAACACAATATTGTAAATCAACTCTACGTCAATGAAAAAAAATTTTTTAAAGAAGGGAATTGATGTCTAAAAGGGGGAAGAAAGTACTGGATACAAGAAGCATCTGGGAGTGGGGACCAGAAACTCAGTCAATTATCTCCAATAGCATCTGCTACATACAGTAGGGCCTCTTCTCCCTAACGACACTTAAATTTTATGGCCACAAGAGACCTAGGGAAAATCTACTTTCACATTCTTGTTGAGGAAACTTAGGGACAGAGAAAATGATGAGTCGTTCGCCCCAAGCCATACATAAAATCAGAGGCGAGCAGTTTTATGGAATTTTGACCCAGCCTGAAGTAAAGCATTCTTTTAAATGATCAAATAAAGTTTGCAAGACAAACAACATCTTATCCCAGCGCATCAAAACCCAAGGGGAACGATGGTGCTCAGAGCTGGGGAATGGCTGCCCCCCGCCTCGAGATTCTGATTCTGTAGGTCTGGGGCGGGGCCTGGAGATCTGCATTCTTTAAAAGCTTCCCAGGGGATTGTAGGGGTTGGCTGGTGCTGGAGCCCAGGCCAGTGTGCCCACCCGTCTCCCAGGGCTGTGGCACCCACTCGGGGCTGTAAGATAAAGACAGGGGACTCCGAGGCAATACATCCCGTCCCCTCCAGGGGGCGGCTGCTGTGTGACACCACAGACCGTTCCTGGGACTCCAGGACAGCCTCAACTCCATGAGGAAATGGGCCCAGAGGTCCTGTCCTGGGGGAGAGCAGTGACCAGTGGTTCAACCTCTCTTCCTCTGGGCAGCCCAGCTTCCAGGCCCAGGCACTCGCCTCGTGGTCCCCTCCTGGCCCAGGAGCCCCTAACTTCTCATCTCCCGTCTCTTTCCTTGGGACCTGCAGACCTCTTGCCTTGGAAGTTTTTCGGAGATTGTGTTGACCACTTCACAGCTCCTGATTCTCCAGAGTGGGAGACATACCTCCCTTTCTAACCCTGGACTCCTCCCTCACGGGGAAACTGGGCCGCTTACAACCAAGAGGCTGTGGGATGTTGAAAGAGAATCGGTTCTGCTCAGAGTGCGCTCCGAAAATCTTAGCAAGGGGCCCGGGCAGCATCCTGCCTGCAGGGCCACAGGCCAGGGCCCGGGCCTCCGAGGGCCTCCGCTCTCACCCGCCGCCCGTCAGGGGCCCCCATGGCAGGAGAGCCTCCACAGACGTGTCACTGTTGCTTTTTCTTGCCCTTCCTTCTTGCTGCTGGCCGGACAGACTGAGTGGGAGAAGAGAAGCGCTCCTACTCCGACTACCCCGACAGGGATCGGCAGCTCTGCGCACAGGCCGGGAGGCCCCAGGCGGCCTCCCCGCGCTCAGCTGTAAGCAGTTCATTGCCAAGGCTTTCTTACTGCCTCTCCCAAGGGCAGCTGCATCTTCTCTCTCTGGGTCAAGCTCTCATCTCATTTGACTTCAACCAAAGTGGCTCCACGGATGGCATTTCAGGCATCAGAGACCTGGATGGGAGAGGGACTGTCCCTGTGTAAAGCCTCACACCCATCACACCTGAAAGTTCACACCACGGGTCAGAGCGCCCCAAGCTGCTTCCACCCGCAGGGGTGGTGGCACCCGAGAAGACTGCTCCCACCGCAGAGGGACTCGGCCCCTGACGGACTTCACGGTCAGAGCTGCAGGCCTCTCGTCACTGGGAGAGAGATCCTGTGGCAAAGGCCCTCCAAGCCATTTGGGAACATTCAGCTGCTGCACCAGGGCCCTGCCGACCCTCATCCCTGCGGGGAATCCCACCTCTCCCCTGGTCCAGCCCCGCCTCCATTCCTCCTTCGCATCACAGGCCCTGGGAAGGATGGAGCGCCAAGCTGATTGGAGGACTGAATACTTCTCGGGTCATTTTTTGATCCCATCTCCTCAGGGAAGACAGAAGGCATGGCTGAAGTTTGCCGGCTGTGTGGAAGCTAAGCATCACCTCCACCCTCCAGACCCACGCTTGAGGAACCGCAGACCAGGCCTCCCTCCAGAGCTCAGGGTCCCACACAGCAAGGGCCCCAGACCTGCCTAAACTCGGGGTCCCTGGTGGTGGGTCCCGCCAGCTCCACAGTTTGGGTCTTTACACCCCCTGAGAAGAAGCCTTCAATTTCACACCATTCCTGGGTGTTCTAGACGCCAATTTCTTGAGGGAGGCTTAGCCCAGAACTGGATACGTCCAGGCTGAGACAGATCCTAACCCTGGGAAATGGGGAGGGCCTCGTGCAAAAATTCTGATGGGAGGCTTCAAAGGGTTAGAAGCTAGCGGGGATCCGCTCCCCTGCAGAGTGAAAGAAGACTCCTCTTTGCCCTCTCCATCAATGATAATAAGGAGATCCTAATGTTCAACAACTTACTGCTTTGTACAGGCACTTAATCCTCACAAATACCCTATGAGTAAAGCACTGTTATTATCTGCATTTTACTGAGGCACAGAGAGGTTAAGTAACTGGCCCAAGGTCACACAGCTTGCAAATGGCAGAGCCAAGCTATGAACCTAGAAATTCTGGCTCCAGAGCCCAGGTTTTTAATGCATCCATTTTTAATGCATCCATTTTTAATGCATCACAGCCTCTTGTCAAGGTAAAGAGGGATGTGGTTGGACAGGCTGGGCCCCATGGTGAAGGGACTTAATAGTTTGCACTCGGCTCGATGGGCAGTGGGAAGCAACAGGAGGACCTAGCGCTGGGGAGTGACCAGAAGAAGTTCTCCTTATTGGAAGTGAACAAGGCAGCCGTTAGCAGGCCTGAGCCGGCCTCTCCCTCCCAGCGTCCTACAAGGCCCCTGAACACCCCAGACGAGGCCTGGCAGGTGGTCTGAGTAATCCAGGCTCCCCCAAACCCTACCTTCTCCTGACTAACCCAGGTCCCAGATTCTCTTCCCTTCTGCATTTGGCTCCCGAGAGAAGTTGCTACCCATCAGCACCAATTCTCAAGACGGCCCTGGCGGGATTCAAAAACCAGAAGCCAGGGCAGAGGGCTATGGTGGGCTTGAAATGCCAGGAAGGGACGGCTCAAAGGAGAGCAGGGCCTGGGCTGAAAGAGGGAGGAGCCCACCACCCCTTGCTCACCCACAGCTGTTTCCGCGGGCGCCAGGCGCAGTGCGGGGCAGGGGCCACCCGGGAGCCAGGCAGAGGTGGACCCTTCCCTCCGGACCACAAGTTACATTTCCATTTTAGTGGGACGGACGGATGATAAGCAAACCCCGTCGATTCTCATTATTCGAGATAGTTCTGTTCTATAAGGTCTGCAGAACATGAACTAGCAAACCCTGAACCATCGCTCCCAGGGGAAAGATGCAAACGCTCACATCTCACATAGAGTCACAAACACGCACAGAGCACTGAAGGATTTGAGTTGCCTGATGTGCGCATTCCCAGCTGCTTTGCCTTCTTGATTCAGCTCTTGACGAGGGAACCAGAGGATGGAGCCAGGAGGAGCAGGGCACGTGGCACCAGCAGCTTCAGTTCTGGGGCCGCCGGCTGGAATCTACCAGGATGGGTTGTTTCTAGTATGTACGGTTATCTGTGTGATATATACACACACCTATTTCCCCAGGGAGCAGTGGTTCAGTATTCGCTAACTCTGTGTTTGAGGCAACTTTACAGAACCCAACTACACCAAATAAAGAGAATCAATGTGTATTAGTAAATCATAGGAAGGAAATTAACAAAGAGATGGAGATAGTCATATCGGGACTCAGGGCTTCAGGAAGGGCCTCTCTGAGGAGGTGACATTTAAGCTGGGGCTTACAGCATAAGCAGGAGGGAACCACGCCAAGCAGGGTGGGGAGACCTCTCCAGGCAGAGGGAACAGCACGGCAAAGCCATGAGGAGTTCGAGAGCATGTGTGACCCGGGAACCGAAAGGAGCAATTGGGTGTGAGGGGCCAGGAGCACCAGAGGAGGCTGAACATGGACAGGCCAGGGCCGAAGGGCTGCACCTAGATGGGTTCACCTCCTTGTTGGCATTTCTCCCACCTGCCAAGGCCCCATGTTGGGGGGAAAGAGCACGGGTGGGAGGGAGGGAAGGAGGGGCGGCCTTGCACCCCTGGGAGAGGCTGTGCCCTCGCCCCCGGGGCCCAGTGCTGTGGCTGACTGATGCCTTCTTGGTCTAGGTTGAACCTGAGCCCAAACCTGGGATACTACTTCACCAGAGACAAGTACCAGAAGGCCTGGAACTGGTGGGATCTGAACCTCCACATCCATGCACCCCCCGTCCAGCCCATCTCCTTGAAAATCAACCAGTACATCAAGGTACAAATAAGGAGCCAGGATAAGATCATCTTCCGCTTCATCCACAAGCAGCAGCACATTTGCTTAAACCTAGGCACCAAGTACAAGGTAAGGTCTCAACTCCCCACGTCTCCTGCCAGGTGGGGAACTACCTGCACGCAGGCCACTGCTGGCTTGAACTGGTCCACGCCCAGGCCTCCAGGCCATGTTTTTCAACACTCCAACCCCTAGGGAAACGAGGCCCCCTTCCCTGACCTGATGCTTGACCATATACAAAGCAATCATTTAACTTCCGAACACTTATCACTTAACATAAGATTCAGAGCTGAGGAAACTGACATTCTCATCCCAGCAAGACCCAGACACGCTCCAAGGGAGCCCCAGATGGATGTGGGGCTCGTAGGCAGACACCATGAGGGCCTCACTCTCCTGCTGTGCTAGGGAAGCCAAGGGGAGAAGCTGGACGCCCCCAGGAGGGCACAGCCTTTGGAAGGCAGGTCACACCAGGGCCCAGCAGCTGGCCACCCTTTGGTTTGGGGTCAGGTTGGGATGTGGCCACGGGCACAGGCCAAGTGAGTGTCTTGGGGAAGCAGCAGCAAGGTTGCTGGTGGTAGGGCTGGGTTCACAGATTCGCCCTGGAGAGTGACGTTTCCAGGGAAGGCTCGGTCATGGCCACAGGGTCCTAATCCTGACGCGGGGGGAGCTTGGCGCCCAGGTAGCATTAATCCTCACGAGCCGCCTGTGAATTCCCACAGTACATTACCCCGGCGGTGCTGAGCGAAATGAAGAAGGAAGCAGTCCTGGAGATGGAATTCAGTTCAACGGCTCAGAAGATCCAGATCCTTCTAGGGAAAATGAGGACGATCCTGAGTACACTGACCACCTCTGATTTGGAATGCTTCATACAGGGCAGCAAGATCTGGCCAACAAGACAATATGAGTTGGAGGAGGAACTCTCATCTTCCAAGCTGGGGCAGTCACCAAATTGTGCTGCTTCGGCACGTGCTGAATGTTCCCGGGAGGTGGAGGTGTCCAAAGCCCCGAGGAAACCCCCAAAGCCCTAGTTCATATCTTGTGGGAGCTGGTTTGTAATTTGGGACCTATCACAGCTCCTTGATTTGGAGAAAAAAAAAAAAAAAGTTTTTCAGGGGTAGAGAGGGGCTGACAGAGTCTGTGGCTGGGCACAGAAGAGACTTAATCATGCGCCCTGCCAGCATTAGAAGCCAATTGTTTCAGCAGACAATACATGCCAACACCTGTCCCGCTTGCTTCTACTGCACATGAGTGCAGATGTTCTTTTGTGACTTTCCCATGCTTGGGTTGACTCAGGACACAGACTATCTCAAAGCCTAGCTCTGCCCACTGTTGGCTGTGTGACCTTGGGCAAGTAGCTCTCTGCCTCAGTTTTCTCATCTGTAAAATGGGTCTAGAAATAGTAGCTTCACAAACACCCCCGTCAAGACAGAGGGACGCCCAGTCAGCAAAGCAGCACCAGCCTGCAGCCAGTCCCCCACACCAGGAGCCCAAAAGGACCCACACTTAAACTCTCTTCAATAGCTGGGCCCCTTTTGGTCACTGGTTACAGTCACCAACTCAAATAGGTAAAGCAAAATGGGAAACGTGTGATCTGGATGGAAGATGCAATGGGTCTCAGAAAGGACTGGCATGTGGGAGAGCCCCAGGAGCCAGGAGGACTTTCGTTCTCAGCTCTGCGACACTGGTCTTGTTCCAAAGACGTGTTTTCTATGCATCTCAGTTCACATGGCTTTGTCTCCTGGTCTTTCTCAAAAGATCCCAGTGGTCTCTATTGGCCTGGCTTGATCAGGAGGCCACCCTTGGTGTGATCCAGTGTGGGAAGGGAGGGTGGGGTTATGTCTTAGGCTCCTAGTCGATGTCAAGCATGGAGAGGGGCAGTAGTTTCTAGAAAAGGGGGACTCAGGAGCTGGGCAATCTCCGATAGCATGCCTTTTATATGTCCCTGGGACACTGCAAACTTCCCAGGATGGCCTCAACTACAGCCTGAACCAAGAGTGCAGGAAACACCTCCTTCCCGGCTCAGCCTAGCAATTAGCCAGCCCAGCCCCACCTTCGCAGCCCCGCTCTCCAGCCGATCCCACACTGCGCTCACCAAAGTCTCGTCCTCACCCCAAATCCCGACAACTGCGCGCCTGGGGTGGGACCAGGGTGGTCAGGCTAGCAGTAGTGGGGTGTCGCACGGTCACTTCCCCCGTGTGACTATCACACCTTGTTGGCAAGTAGCATCATCAGCTAAGACAACAGGTACTTTGTTGCCAGGTAGTGACCGCTGGGGAGCAGACCGTCACAGGCCACACAGTGCTTGGGTTGACTCAGGACACAGCCATTCTAGGGACCTTGTTAGTTTACACCTCCGCTGGCGTGGGCAGAGGTCCCTTCTCTTACCAGGCCCTGGAGACAAGAAGCTCCGGAGTCGCGTCTCGCAGCAAACAAATCCTCCCGAGCCTGCGTGCATCTCAGAGCCCCGACGCTCCTCCCACGTGTGCCCGGGAAGCAGACAGCCCTGGTGGGGGTCTTGGTGCCACCACCCGCCAGCTGTGCGACCTTGGCCACGGCAGTGAGCCCCTCTGGGACTCCGTTTCCTCCTCTGGAACAGGAGGGCAACCACCAACACACCTTGCAGAGTTAGAATGAAAGCAGGTGGCATCAGTGAAGCGCTCAGCCTGGCGCTGCACAGGTGTGGGCACTTTATTATCATCCGTCAGTGCCTCTCCCTGGTCTTTCTCCTTCCACAAAACCTGAAGACATGACTCACCCCATTAACACAGAGACTGTCAGCAGGTGGCCTCGCAGAGGCATTGTGCTCGGTCAGCTCCCTGTTTTAAATATTCTATTGCCAACGTCTATAGAGACACAGTATTTCACGTCGATTTTAGGCATTTCCAGCCTCTCTTGTAGCTGCTGCTCTGTTCGAGTGTTATCACCGGCCAGACACAATTACCCAGCACCCAGGGACTATTTCATAAGGAAAAGGGAGTTACCTCACAGATTGTGAAGGAAGTAGCGAAAGTAGCCAGATGACCGGGAACTATAAAAATCCGGCCCCCACCCTCTGTATTAGTTTGCTAGAGCTGCTGTAACAAAAAAGGACCACACACTGGGTGGCTTACACAACAAAAATGTATCATCTCACAGTTCTGGAAGCCCTAAGTCCAAGATCAAGAGCGTGGGAAGGATGTGGCCCAGGCCCGTCTCCCAGCTTCTAGTAGTTCCTTTGTCTTTGGCAGTTTTCACATGGTGCTCTCCCTGTGTGCACGTCCCTGTATCAAATTTCCCCTTTTTAAATGAACACCAGTCATACTGGATGAGGGGCCCACCCAACTCCAGTATCTTAACCAATTGCACCTGCAACAAGCTGGTTCACAAGACGCTTCCTGCTTGGATACCAGGAAAACTCACTAGAGAGCAAGTACCACCAGACACCCCCCGACACACATACGGCTGCAGCACAGTGTAGGAAGCAAAACCCACACCAGAAACGGAAAGAAACGCCCTTCCCCTGTGCCTTGCAGCGTGGCGCCAGCACCCTACCGAGCCTAACTCTGCACCAGCTGGCAATGGAGAAATGTTCTCAGGGTCCAGCTCCAGAATCTCAAAGCAGGGCCCGAAAGGGTGGATTTGGAGCTGAGGGGCACTATAAACCTGCATCTGTAATGCTTCCTGTTCTCCTTCCTCTGGTCCTCCTGCTTCTGGTCTGTCCCCTGCACTCCCATTTCCTTCCAATAAAGCCCTTTTCTGCTCAAGTTCGACATGATGCCTTCTGTCGCTTACACTCAAGGACCCTGAGAGATACAAAGGATGAGTAGTAAGGAGACAAGTGTGGGCAGATAGATATGCAGGAGCCTGAACAGCCCGTGTGCATCAGGAGGTGAAAGTTTTAGCAAAGGGGAAGGAGAGTGGTAATAAGACTAGGTTCCTGGGGACTTCCCTGGTGGTCCAGAGGCCAAGACTCCACACTCCCAATGCAGGGGGCCTGGGTTCGATCCCTAGTCAGGGCACTAGATCCCATATGCTGCAACTAAGAGTTCACATGCTGCAACTAAAGATCCCACACACGGCAACAAAGATCCCACGTGCCGCAACTAAGACCTGATACAGCCAAATAAATAAATAAATATTAAAAAAAAAAAAGACCAGGTTCTTGTAGTAAAGATACTCCAATATTCCCAGCAAGGAATATTGAAAACGAGGGCCTTGACCCAGGGCAATGGCATTGGAAATAGCAGAGGGGAGGAAATAGAGGCGGGCAGGAGGGGGTAGAGAACAGGCAGGACTTGGTAGGAATGGGATGGGGAAGGGAAGGCTGTGTGACTTGGGCCCAAGTGGATTCTTTCAACAGATACTGAGCATCTACCTCAGGCACTGTTCTAGGCACTAGGTATACAGCTGTAAACACAGCAAAGCTCCTCCCCCGGGTAGCTTACAATCCAGACTGGGGGAGTCAGAAAAAATAAAAACAAGTAGGGACTTCCCTGGTGGCCAAGTGGCTAAGACTCTTCGCTCCCAATGCAGGGGGCCCGGGTTCGATCCCTGGTCAGGGAACCAAGAGTTTGCATGCTGCAACTAAGACCCGACGCAGCCAAAAAAAAAAAAACCAAGTAAGTAAAAGACATCATTTGTCGGTATGAACACAACTAAGCCCGGTGAGGGGACAGCAAGTGCTAGGAATTGGGGGTTGCTGTATATATCACAGGGTTCTGCAACCTTGCCACCATCCACATTTTGGAGTGGATAATTACGTGTAGTGGGAGGCTAGCCTGTGCATATTTGGCAGTTCTAGTTGCTTCTACCAACTAGAAGCCAGTAATACCCCACACACACCAGTCATGACAACCAAAAATGTCTACAGGCGTTGCCAAACGCACCCTTGGTGGCAGGGGGCAGGGGTCATCCCTTGTTGAGAACTACTGTTGCAGATCACATTTGGGTTGTTTTGTTGTTTTATGGCCCAGCATCTATCTGTCTTGGCAAATGTTCCACGTACTTGAAAAGAATGCCTTCTGCAGACTCTGGTCCATTCTATAAGGAGTCCACACATTATTTAAAAAAAAAAAAGTCATTGCCATGAAAACAAGCAAACAAAAACTTTACGAATTGTCTAAATTAAAAGAGACTAAAGAGATGGAACAATCAAGTTAACACGTATGAACCTGGAAAAGAAAAAGCTATGAAACATTTTGGGGAACAATCGAGGAAAGTGGAATATGGGCTACACAGTAGATATTACTGATTTTTTTTTTCTTTGAGGTGTGATAACGGTCTTAGTGTTACTGTTTGGAGCTGGATGCTGAAGTATTTAGGGGTAAAATGTCATGATGCCTGCAACTTACTTCGAACAGTTCAGCAAATGAGTGTGTGTCTAAGCAATGATAATTAAAACGCACCTGACTGGGAATTCCCTGGTGGTCCAGTGGTTAGGACTCGGTTTTACTGCCGGGGCCCAGGTTCAATTCCTGGTAGGGGAACTAAGATCCTGCAAGCCGTGTGGCACTGCCAATCAATCAATCAATCAATAAACTCACCTGATTAATAAAAGTGTAAAAGAGCCCAATCCTGTAAGAAAAGTTATTTTAGAATATACATAGAAAAAAATCGGGAAGCTATATGCCAAACATTTAACAGCAGTTTACCTTTCAAGGTTCATTTATGGAAGACTTTCACATTTTATGTTGAAATGCAAACACTACAGAAATGTCTAATAGTGAACATATTTTGATAACCAGGAAAAATGTTTTTAACCCCCCCAATACGTACTTATTGGATGACTATTTAATGGATGCCATTATACCAAGTTTCCAGCAGCTGTCTCCTTTCTATGGGGGTTGGGTGCTGAGGAAGAGCAGACAGACAAGCTAGTGGAGGAACCACCACCAGAAGAAAAGCACGCCAGAAAGGAATCGATGAAGTTCCTCTTTTCTGAGAAGTAACCTTCTCTCCACCAACACACCCCCAGTTCCTTTAATAAATGGACTCTTTGTTTTTTTGGGGTTTTTTGTTTTTTGGGTTTTTTTGTGGTACACGGGCCTCTCACTGTTGTGGCCTCTCCCGTTGTGGAGCACAGGCTCCGGACGCGCAGGCTCAGCGACCATGGCTCACGGGCCCAGCCGCTCCACGGCATGTGGGATCTTCCTGGACCAGGGCATGAACCCGTGTCCCCTGCATCAGCAGGGGGACTCCCAACCACTGCGCCACGAGGGAAGCTCTAAATGGACCCTTTTTAAAAACTAAGGTTGACTATTCTTTCTTCCTTGTAAGGTAACAGCAGAAGAGAATTTAAAGATACGGGGTTGTGGAAATACAAATTTGTTTTTATTGTGACTTCAATAATACTAAATTTCAGCACAACTATTTGTGCTGATAGTACTCAGGAAACTGGCAGTTTTGCAAATAAAGAAAAATTATCTGTCACCTAATGAAGCATTAAGATGCTTCAAAATGTCTTTCCACAATAATCATCTTGCCAAAAGAATCCACACAGTACAAGTAAAACCGGGGAAATCGGAATAACGTTGGTGGAGGGTAACACTGTCAATATCCTGCTTGTGACACATGTTATTGTTCTGCAAGATGACACCATTGGGAGAAATCGGGTAAAGGTACACAGGATCGCTCTGTATTATTTCTCACAACTGCATGTGAATCTACAAGTTATCTTTAATTTCAATTTAAAAAAATTTTTAAAGAATCCACACACGTAACAGACCAATGAAGACAAAAAGTAGGAAGCAAAAATCTTTATTTTTTAAAAAATTCACATTTATTAAAAACAGCAAATTCTAGCCAAATAATATAAAGCATTTTAAATTAATTATCTGAAAGTATGTACACTCTGTATAAGTAAACACTTGAAACTGTACAGATTTAAACAGTCATTTAGCAAACAAGTTGGATCACTATCACCTACTCAGCACTTTTGTAAGGTGTTTGTTTCAGAAATAAAAGACTCAAAACACAAGAACGAGTGCTATCAAATACTTTTACCCTTAAGAACACGCTCTGCTCTGTACATCAAATTAAATCAGTCAAGTATTGTACGATAATCGTGCCCTCATTTCTCTGGAAAGGCTATTTAAAAATCAAATGTACATATAATATACAAAACTGGATTGTACAGTTTATTTCATTAAACACATATTTAAAATAGTAAGTGGAAGTAAATATAATCTTCCTAATTCATTCATTTCCTGTTGAAGAGTGAATATGGACCCTCTTTACCTTCTACCTTCCCAAAATAGAGAGTATGAAGCTCTATCGAGCAACATCCATCACCAAGTTAAACTGAGCTGAAAACAAGTGACCTGTTTAAAATGACAGACATCAGGATATGTAACCCATCTACACATGGCGGGAGTCTGCTTGAAGCGGATGAGAAATGCTACAGTCTCACAGAATGAGGTCTGCTGGCTACATTCCAGAACCCCTGTCAGCATTCTATCTCTAAACTAGTGTCTGAATAACTCAAAATTCATTGTGAACCAAAGAGCAGGTTACATTTACTATAACATCAGAGGCAAAACCAATCGAATCAGGAAACGTATTTGTAGGAAAACTCAGAGATGCGCATAATTTTTTTGATGATCGCTGCTATCGTGTGGTTGATGTTAAGGGATGGGTGGTCTTCGTCATCCTCGTCTCCGAGTGAAATGTATCCTGCTGTCGCGGGGTACAGATCCACAAGGCAGGCTCGCGGCACAGCCACCATGAAGGTACAGGACGTGAAAATGTTCACTTTTCAAAGAACTACGGAAACGGAAGGCAGTGTGCAGAAAGCTGGTAACCCTAACCTTCGTGCACAAGACACACTATTCATCAGGCTTCGACTCTCCTCCTTTATGTGCCAGACGGAAGACGCCAAAATTGGTACTTCCCCCTCACGGACACTGCCTACTGTACCATGAAGATTCTCATGAAAGATACGGCACGTTATCTACCATGAGGACGCTGCAGCTACCTGCCTACTTTTGAACACTCTGCACCTAAGCAATTCATGCAGTACAGATCCAGGGACCTTACACCTTGAAACTACCTCACATCAAACACACAGAAAGATAACACGCTGAATTCCCAGGAAAGCAGAACATGTTCTCAGAAGCACCCAATCTATCCCAAACTAAACTTCAAAGTGACAGGAGAAACATTACATTAAATAGGGTGTAGAAATAACATTTCTGGAAATAAAAAAATAGTCACTGTGGAATGCTCAGTGGTTAAAAGTGCAGTGTTTCACGCTTCAACAAACCTTTCTCTTAGAAGCTTTCTAATTAGCTGTATTTCTGTAAAGTTCTTTGCACTATTTATTGTAATCTATTTTCATTGCACATTTTTCTTAAGAACCATTTCACTGCGTGCCCACCATAGCTTCCTCTTAAAACCTTACACTGCTTGTGACCATTTAAATGAGGCAGTAATCAGCGCTCATAGATTATAGCTTATCTTTGGCATTTTGATGTTTTCAAAAGAGAAACACAAATCACGTCACACTTTGCTTCCACTTCATTCTGCGGTCAGCCCTGAGCAGCGCTGTGGTTCTCGGGAAGCCCCTCGCACAATTCCCCGGTGTCCTGCAGGCCGTGGGACTTGGCAGCCGGCTCCTGCCGGACCGGCCATTTACGCACACAGCCCGACAGGCCTGGTTATTTAGAAACTGACAGTAGGAGGTTCAGCTGAAAAGCAAAGAGAAAGGCCTTGTTAGTTCTGCTGTGGAATACCATACTCAAGATAAGTTGTTTAGATCCTCAAAAAAGAATGAGAGGAAATGTCTGATTTTTAAGAGACCAGTAAACATGGCTGTAAGGTATAAACTGGACCTGCGGTGCTGATTCCGGAAGCAGCCCCGGGCGCTGTGCATCATCGGGGCCTGTGGGGAGGTATCGCCGAACCCGGGCCCTCAAAATTCATTAAGAATCCAATCAGGAAGACAGAAAAGAACTACATACCAACACTAACGAGAGACAGAAATGGCTCTAAATAACCGACTTCACCGGCCTCTATGCAGAGTGCGTTTCGCGGAGAGTTGTAAGTAAGCTGAACTCTCTAAATGACTCTTAACTGCACAAGAATAGGCACGGCAGGTGAGCTTCACCTCATATGCTAACCCGGACCAGGAGCCCCCTGTCCCCTCTGTAAAGGAGCGCGAGACCCAGAGCCAGCCCGGGGAAAACCAGAGAAATCGCCACTGCGACAGGAGGGGCTGGAAGCATGTTCTCTGCAAATCTGTCACCCTGGCTTGGAGAGACTTGCGGCTAGATGAGCCTGGCAGTGCACCCTTCTATACAGTAGGGTTTTGGTAATCAAAATAATCACCCCCTAATCTCGTCTATAAATGTGTACTTCCAGTGAGAGGGACACAAAATCACCTCTGTGTTTTTCCTGCCAAAAATACAAAACCTGAATCTAATCATGAGGAAACAGACAACACCAAACACTCTACAAAATAACTGGCCCGACAAGGTCAAGAAAGCCCAAAAAGGCTGTGGAACTGCTCCAGGTTTAAAGAAACTAAAGGGATGTGACACCTGAAAGCAACACTTGGACTGGATCCTGGACTGGGGAAAATAATTTGAATATGGATGGAGGATTAGGTAATAGTATCAATGTTACATTTCCTGTTTTGATCATTGTGCAGCGTGTAGGGTAAGAGAATTCCTTGTTCTGGTTCCTACTCTATGAGCCTGTGGCCAAGTGACTCAGTCAGCAGTCAGTATTATCAGCTGTTGTTACTAACCAGAAAATGTTAACGGTTCTGAAAGAGGAACAGTGAGCATGATGGTCTCTATTAGTGCTTTTCTTTTCTTTTTTTTTTTTTAATTTTATTTCTGGCTGCCCTGGGTCTTCGTTGCTGTACACGGGCTTTCTCTAGTTGCAGCCAGCGGGGGCTACTCTTCGTTGCGGTGCCCGGGCTTCTCATTGCGGTGGCTTCTCTTGTTGCGGAGCACGGGCTCTAGCCATGTGGGCTTCAGTAGCTGTGGCACACGGGCTCAGTAGTTGTGGCTCTCGGGCTCCAGAGCGCAGGCTCAGTAGTTGTAGCGCACGGGCTTAGTTGCTCCGCGGCATGTGGGATCTTCCCGGACCAGGGCTCAAACCCGTGTCCCCCGCATTGGCAGGCGGATTCTTAACCACTGCACCACCAGGGAAGTCCCTCTATTAGTGTTTTTCAAACTCTCGGCTGCAAGCCATTGGTAGATCATAAAAATAATTTAGTGGTTCATCAACAGGAGAAAGAAGAAAAGCAAAGCAACTGAGCTGCACATAGTGTTTGTGATTATTATAAAACTTTTAAGTTACAGACACACGTACACACGCTAAACCACATATCTCACTGGCAGGAGTCAAGTGGCAGTCCAGTAACTCTGCATGTTCTCAGCCGGACCGCTGCCTCTCCTCCATCAGAGCTGTTCTCCTCACACCTTTATCCATGCTTACGTCACCCACCACAAGAAGCCCAGGCCTCCCAAGTCATTCCTCTACTACCTCAAGGCTCTTCCCACCTCATGGCCCACCTCTCTGAAGTCCTGAAGCCCTGCCCCCCAGCCCTTTGCCAGGACAAGCTTCCCCTGCAGCCTTCTCCAGTGATGGGTGTTTCTCATCCACATGCCTGGAACTACTGGGCCTGGAGGCGGGATCAGAGTCCCCTCTGTTCCTCACTGTCATTTCCAGACCATTCTCCTTCCCTCTCCCAGCACCTCGCCCCAGCTTTGGTTTTCATTGTATCAGACCATGCCACGCTTCACTCCTCCATCTACGACCCCTCCGCCATCACCCAGCCCTGCACTTCTTGCAGATCTCAGAGCGCTATCACCCTTTCCTAAAACTACTCCTGTAGGACTTCTTGGTGGTTTCAGCATCCAGATAGCTCACCCTTCCAGGCTTAGCCTCAGCTCCTCTCCTCCAATGACCTCATCTTCCACCAACCACGTCAGCTACTCAGACCGCAGGCACATCCCAGCCCCGTCACTACCTCTAACTGCAACCCCTCCGCAGTCCCATCGTCAAGTAGCTCACTCTTTGATCGCCACAACCCATCTTCCCAGCTCAGCTTCCCTCTCACATTCCAACGCCAATGACCGTCTGACTCGACCAGGACCTGGAAACCAGGGTTCCTCCTCACTCCCTTCCCTCAGCTCCCTCGCTTGAGTTCCACGGCAATCACTACAGCCACTCCCTTCTTTAACTTTCCCGCCCTCACCCGCCCCTGCCTTGTCCCTCCTGGCAAAAGCACAGCCCTGACACAACCCTCCAGCAACTCCACGGCTACACTCATGCAACTGACAAGGACTGGAGGAAAAAAAACATGAGACAACTATGCTGAATGCTTTTTCTTGGATTCATAACCGGCCACTGAACTCAACCGAACCTTCCTGCGGAATCTTCAGCACCTCCTCACTTTCAGTGGTGACCCTGCTTCCTGTTCCCCCCACAAGCGCAAAGCAGTCAGAGGAGAGCTTCCGCGAGCGCCCATCACGCGTGCCAGCTCCCTGCACGTGCGCCCACACGCTCGGCCTTCACTCCTCTCTCCACGCTGAACCCTGCAGGCCCCTGACAAAGGCCCCACTCTCCAACTGCCCCTGCGATCACATCCCCCCTTCTCTTCTCAAGGACATTTTCCCAGCAGCAATTTTTCCCTCTCTTTAGATCTTCCCCACGAATATACAAACATACATTTCCCCTATCTTTAAAAAAAAAAGGATGAACGGATAATCCAATAACAAATAAAAATAGCTATCTAAAAGGGGAGAGAGGGAAAAAGTTGGAGGGACTGGAAAGGGAAGCAAGACTTCTCCAAATTTACCTTGTTCCATAATTCTGACTTGGGAATCATGTAAACATTTTACATAAAAACAAAATTAAATCAAAACGAGCGGAAAAAAATCTCTAAATATTGAAAATAAACTAACTACATGTCAAGTTAGTGGTATAATCACATAGAATATAATTGCTTCAAATGACTTATAAAAAAGTATCCTGACTGGGGCGTCCCTGGTGGCGCAGTGGTTAAGAATCCGCCTGCCGATGCAGGAAACACAGGTTCGAGCCCTGGTCCGGGAAGATCCCACATGCCGCGGAGCAACTAACCCATGCACCACAACTACTGAGCCTGCGCTCTAGAGCCCGTGAGTCACAACTACTGAAGCCCGTGCTCTGCAACAAGAGAAGCCACTGCAAGGAGAAGCCTGCGCACCACAACGAAGAGTAGCCCCTGCTCGCCACAACTAGAAAAAGCCCACATGCAGCAATGAAGACCCAACACAGCCAAAAATTAATTAATTTTTAAAAAAGAAGTATCCTGACTGTCTACAACCCTAGAACTACAGAGAAATCATTTTAAAATATGACCCATAGAGCCATACAAAGAAATTCATACAGCCATGAGAAAGAATGAAGTTCTGATACAAGCCACAACGTGAATGCACCTTAAAAACATTATGCTAAGCCAGTGACGAAAGGCCACGTACTGTACGATTCCATTTAATGCACTGTCCAGAATAGGCAAATCCACAGAGACAAAGGTAGGTTAGTAGAAGACGGGGAATGAAGAATCTGCTAACAGGTAGGGGGTTTCTTTGTTGAGGGGATGAAAGTGTTCTGAAATTAGATAGTGGTGACGGTGCCAGGACTTACTGAATATACTAAAAACCACTGAATTGCCTACTTTAAAAGGGTGAATTTTATGGTATCTGAATTATATCACAATTTAAAAATGACCCCATTTCTTCTCCAGCTACCACCCCATCTTTTCTCTCCCCATGAAGTAAAACTTCTCAAAAGACTTACCACACGCACGGCCTCCAGTCTCTCCCCCTGCGGGCTCCACCCACAGCAATCGGGCTCTCACTAACCTTACCACTCTCCCCCAGTCTCTCTCTCTAGTCCTTACCCTACTAAACTCCTCAACTAATCTTAAAACCAGAAATAAAATACCCTCCATAGCACCAGCCTACTTCTACTCAATAAAAGCCTGCTGACTGAATTGAATAAATGAATGATAATAAACACAGACTAAGCTCTCTATTTAGTTTTTTTAATTTAGGAAGAAGAGAGAAAACAGAAACACTTCTAACATCTATTCTAATCCCTAAAACACTTTTTGTTTTTCATCTAAAACATGGGCCTCCTATCATACATACTGCAAACAAAATTATTTAGCAATCTAAATACCACTGTTTGAGTCTCCCACAAACAGTTCATTCACCTTAAACACAGCAACCTTCAATACCAGAAAGCACTGAAAAGCAGCTGAAAATTCTAACGCCAGCACTAAATATGCAAGAGAGCAGCTTAACTCTTGCTCATCAGAACAAAACAACGTACAATTTTTAAAAGTACAACTAAAACACAGTTACTCAAAGACATTACGTACTCAAGTAAAATAACCAAAAGGTTATAAAAGTAACAAGGATCTTCAGACTTTGGATTACCTGTTCCATAGAAGGACAAGCAATGATCTGGACATCTTCAGGGCTGAACTCTTCCTTTAACAAGACATGGAACTTCTGGAAGACTTGCTGAATGTTATTCTTAGAAAGAAGAAGAGGCAATCATTATTACATGAGTCACTGAAAACATATTCAGTCTTCTTAAATATGAATAACTAGAAAGTTAAATCTTGCTATGTGCCAAAACAAGTGGAGGAAATGTATCTTCTAGGGCATTACCAAAGACGTTCAATTTGCATTAATATTTCACATGCAAGCACTACCTGTCTAAGACTTATCAGATAATACTTACTGGAAAAACTAAACTCTAGCAAGCCTTGTCCCCCGCAGAGAACAGTAACAGTCTTCTGCAGCAACTTCTTCCACAGAAGATAATAAAGTTCCCAAACACATAAAATGTACTTTAAAAATCAACCAACGCCTTGGGTAAAGATGTGAGCTCAACACAGAGCTGGAAGCTATGAGTACTAAATTTGCTCTGACATTTAATCCCTCCATGGCCGCTGCAAGCCATTTATTTCCGCTACTCACCAGTAAAATGGGACATAATTCCTGAAATGCTGTTCTTTCACAAGTGCTGGGCCCCATCTCATGTGAGGGTTTGATTACTTATTTATTCATTTACTGATTTCTACTTTTAGGTAGAAATTACCCTTGTGCCACAGGTAACCATAAGGAAATTAAGACAAAATGAGGGCTGGGGGCGAGGTCAGGGAGATATAATCAGACAGATGCATGCTTTGTAAGTCTTTCAAGAATCACAGTGCTTTTTAGTCAACTGTACTAGAATAGTAGACCAACATTTCAAAATGTTTACAGGAAGAGGAAAATGGTACACAAGGCAAGAATACTGCAAGAGACGGGCCAACATTCAAAGATGATCACGACACTCACCCTAACTGGCTTAAACAGGACGAACTCAGTATCTTTATTGGATAGGTACAATGACATACTTCTCAACGTCAGGGGCAGCTTTGCTTTTATTGTCTTGTAGGCACTTGCCACAAGGTCACTGACTTTTGCTGGAAAGAAATTAACCTCCTTAGTATCACAAATAAAAACAGAAGAAACATTTCCATTTTAATTCAGAGGGGAATAAAAGGAGAGAAAAATAGCAAAAGAAGACTCTTTACTTCCCCAAAGAATTTCTTTCCCTTTTCTTATTTATTTATCAAGTTTAATCACAAGCCCTATAAACATTCATTAAGTACCTACTGTATACAAAATTCTAACCCCATGGGCTAAACAGCAAAAGAATCCTGCCCCCCCAGCCCCCCCAGCCATGGCTCAGGACATTCATAGGGATAGTAATATGGTGCCTTCGGCATTTGGAGATAAGGTGTAAGGTGAAATAAAAGGTCATTTGCAGAGAAGCACTAGTAAGAATTACTTCCTAACGATTTGTAGGACTGACTCACAGTAAGAGATGCTCCCTGTCTTATGAGATCATTCAGAAAATACCCACACATATTTAATGGGAACTAAAAATCCATTTGTTACGTTCTTATATTGTATTATCAGAAAAGGAAAAGAATTCCAGAAAATTGTAACTGAAATAATTAGCCCATGTGTAGTGTCTGAAAAGAAGTACAAATGGAAAAGAAGAGTCGTAATCTGTATGAAGTATCTAAAAGAGAAAATTAGCTAGAAAGTTATCAAAGAAAAGACTGATTAATAATTTGAAAGATGCTTGACCTCACTCATAATTAAAGAAACGCATATTAAAACAACTGAAATATTTCAGATTGGTAAAAATTACCAAGGTTGTGAATATCCACACTTGGCAGGGGTGTGGGGAAACAGGCACCCTCATCCACTGTTGACGGGAGTATAAACTGTTCACCCTCTTGGAAGGGATATTAGGCAATGTCTAGCAAAACTGAAAATATACACACTCTTTCACTTAACATTTCTACTGCTAGAAATTTGCCTTATGGACATATTTACAAAATACCAAGATATGTGTGTTTATTAAGAGTGTAAGGAAAAACAAACTAAAAATAATTTAAATATCTATTAATAGAATTATTAAAGAAATTATGCTTTAGTGATATATTCTACACGTTAAATAGAATGGGTAGAGCTGGATATGCTGGTATAGAAAGGGCTCCAAGATACAGAATAAGTGGTTTAAAAAAAAAGAAAAAAAAAAAGTAAGGGATATTTTGTAAGCAGATAGGGTAAGAGGCCCCTGAAGAAGGAACACCAGGACTGGCTTTCTTAATGTAAGAGAAGCCATTTTGGCCTAAACCATTCTGTGATCTCAGCCTGGCCACAATGCTTGTCCTTTAACAGGTCTCAGTAATTGATGACCTTAAGGGAAGTGAGGGAATGTAAGAACACAGGAAAAGTAATAAGAAACAATAGGCCGGTAATGAAACAGCCCTAGCTCCTCCTCAAGGGATACAGAGAACAATCGGATGCACGTCTTTGAGCTCTGCAGGAACGAAGGCCCCCATTCGGGTGGAGGATGGAACGATGCCGTTGACCACCGTGACTTCAATTAACTAAAGCTTGGATTCTGTCAACCATTGCCCCGGTTCAATGCTGAATTCTCCTCTCTTCAAGCCCCTTCATGAATACATGTACCCTCAGCTTAAATTTCCCCAATTTTGCCATTCGGGGAGACACTGCTCTGGGAAAGACCCCCGGTGTTCTCCTTCCTCGTTGCAAGTAATAAATCCTTCCTCCTCCCACTCTTTGCCTTGGTTGTGTCTTTTGGCTCAATACCCACCAAGAGGCAAACCCATTTTTTCAGGTAACAATAGTATAATCTTATTTGTATAACACGTTTCAAGTCCATATATGCTAGAATACACATAATTTTGGGAAAGCCGCCATTAATAGTGGTTACCTTTGAGAGAACTAGTTTAGAGGTGGAGAATAGATTTCTCATTTTGTACCTTTCCACGGTTCAAATTTTATACCATGTTAAAAAAATTTTTTTAATTGAGGAGGGTTGTGTAAGAGCAGGGTGAGAAACTGCCAGTGCTCTCAAGAAGAAAGAACAAACAATCCAAGAGTCCCTTATTTTTCATAGACAGATAAAAGCTCCTTTGAGACAATGAATTCCACGGGCTCTGGTCCTATAGTCACTAACACACTTCAGGGATCACTGGTCAGTCTTCAGAGCCCAGTTTTATGTGGAGCCTTGTAAATAAAGTATCCTAATTCTTAAAAAGGTATATTTCCCAGAGTAATTAACAAACTGGCATCCTAACTGTAACTCAGTCTCGTGAGTTTAGCACGGAATGACCCCAAGAAGGTGATCAAGTCTGCATGAACCACTAACCCCGGGTTCTGGGGGCCCAAGATAAGTTTCTAGACTGTCCCTGGTGCTCCCACCCCAAAGACTTAAAAATCTTTGACATTTAAGTGTGGGCTTCTCGTATTACAGATCAAGAAAAAGCAACTCCATAGCTCCTTGAGGCTAAATGAGACGGAAGATACAACAACTAGGTAAACTGAAGTGTCACTGCTCCATTTGCCAGGATCTCCTCACTTAGAAAGAAACAAAATGTTTTAAATGACAAAACAGCAAGCCCTATTTCATCTAGTCTTTCTGTCGGTTTCCTTTCATCTACTCCTGCTTTACTAACGACAATTCTAGTAATACTTAAGAGCACAATACACCTAACACTAGGAGATCTATTAGGACTCCACTTGAGAAAATGACAGCGCCTATTTTGAGAAGAGAATCTTCCCAAAGGGGAAAGAAAATACATTAATTATGCATCAAGCCCCTGGGCTTAGCTGTACTAACTATACTTACGACAATTTGGTGGTTTCTACCTATTTTAAGAGAGATTTATTGCACCCAAGAGTTTCATTTACATTAACGTTCAAAATAAAATCAGGTCCTATTTCTAAATAAGCTCTGTAAATGACAAACCTTGAGCCAATAGCCCAATTGATCCAAAGATGATTAGAATTCCTTCTAGAATCAGTGCTGAGTTACAGCCTGACAAGCCTGCTCCTGACCCTGAGGGGTCAGAACAAGTGATTACCACCAGGCTCACTGTGGTTAGAATTTCCAGTATTGTCAGTAAAAGACTGGTTTTCTGTCTCTTGACAGAATATACTACTGCATGAAGGATGCTCTCTGTCCTTTAGTAAGATGGCAAAGATTTCAATCTCATATACAACACAAAGGTTTAAAATAATAAAGCTAGTATAATATTCACTGTCTCCATCACAGTAAGCAAAAGGCCTAAAGCATGTCACAAAGTTTATTTGCAAAATAAAGCAAATCAATGCAAATCTATATTGACATCATCAAAGTTCACATGACAAATTTTTGAAATAAAATCCTGCCTTCCATTCAAATACCAGTGATAATTCTCTATGCTTACAAATCTTCCTAGGAGATACATAGCTACTCTTACAACTTCTTTGTTCTACTTCAACTTCAAGTTAACCTGAGGCACTAATAAAAATAACTGAAAATTTTAGAATGGCCTCAATTCTTTTTCCCAAAAGAAATAAATACCTGACAGACATGCATTCTTTCATTATGGGCAACCAATCACGTTAAAAACCTAATTCCAGTTTTGGGTGCCTGTAGACAGTCAATTTTTTATGGATGCTAAACCAGAATCATTCTTTGAATCTCTCTCACTATGAGCAAAAAGCTTCCTACCAACTTGGACACAGCTCACCCATAATTAAAACACTGATTCTTTCGGCATCTTGCCCTTCTTAGTTTCAAAGGATCTCTATCACAATATGGGCCACGGAATGGCCAGCAGTATCAATCTAACAAAATGATTTATTCTGGTTTAATGACAACTTAAAATGTCACAACATGGACCAAAAATAACCCACAAAACTAGTCGTGATTTTCAATGTCTAATGTTAAAGAGGGAAAAAAACACCTAGCACAAAAAAATTTACATTTAGGAAAGAGTTAAGACTGGAAACATCTCCAGCACTTCTGCCAATCAGTGATAGAGCCTGTCAACTCTTAAATGACACCACAGTTTTATAATTTTTTTCAAACACTCTAAAACATTAAAGAGGATGTAACTTGCTTAAAATGTAATGTCCAACATTTCTTCATATAATACTTGGAAACAGTAGCATTCTCTCCATTAATTTCATACTACCAAACACAGTATTTTCACTCTAAGACAATGAAAATCAAGTGTACAGAAACCATCACACTCAAAGCATTTCCATCTAAGCCATATTTTATTTTTAACTGTGTGTGTGTGTGTATATGTATGTATTGATGTATGTATGCATGTGTGTGTGTGTGTGTGTGTGTGTGTGTGTATATTTTTTAATTCTTCCTTTCTTGGGATGCTTGTTGAAATGCAAGTCGTGTTGGCTCAATTAAGACCTGTCAGCTCCAAAATGAATCTTGCGTTAACCTAAACCACAGCAGGAGTAGGAAACCAACTTCAAGCTGTTGGAGCGCGGCTATATAAATGCAAATTAACTGACATCCTAAAAAAAGAAATCCCAAACAGTAAAACGTGGGTACCTGGTTGAGCCCAAGGCTGCTGAGAGAGAGTATACTTGGGTCCTCCCTGACTGGCCATTGTGTTTAGTGCTGAAACCTAGTAGAGGGGACAAAAGGAAAAAAGTTTCATTTCACTGATGACAAATTAAACTAGTTCTGCTCTCATAATATACACCATTTGAACATATGAAAGCATAATGATAATCAAATGTGCAGCCCTAAAAGAAAATGCATCATATCTCATAGTCCTTTACAACCAATAAAATATTTTAGCAAAACTTCTGTGATTTCGAGGCATACACTGTTTTGCAAAAAGAAAACCATACCAATGTCCTGAGGCATTCAGCCTGAAACATTTCAGGGTAGGAAGACAAAAATGAAGACCGAGAGAAACGTCAACACAAAACAGTCCTCTCTTTCAGTGGACTGTTAGGTTAACATTAAATTACTATCGTATGTTATTAGAAAAATGTCACAGCAGTTGGACAAAATCTTTTATATACCTAGAGGGTCCTTTCCTTCATTACAGGCAGAGAGAATGTTATTTAAAAAAAAAGATTTTCAGATAGCATCAAAAAGCACATTTGACTAGCCAGTGTTCTAGGTACAAGAATTGGATGCCCACCCTCTATTCATCTCTCAGCATCAGTACAGAGAAGCAAAACCATACATTTAGCTTTCGGACAAGAATGTTCTTAAGATGGCAAATTACGGTGCGGCTAGGCTGCAGCTAGGGAACGTGAAGGACAGAAATGCACAAAACATCTGTAAAAAATGGACTGCTAGGTGCCAACGGTCCAGGCCATGACCTTGGCCTCAGCAGACAGTCTCATTAGAAAAACCTGAACACCAACTTTTTAGACTTCTCATAAAGAAGGCCACACAAATATTTAGGCAGAGGATGGGCACAGACAGGATATAATGTTAACTCAGGCCTCTCCAGCCCTCTCTCTATTTCTACCGAGTTCATATTCCTGGACCACTCTAGGCCTTTGCTCATGTTGCCATGTAGATAAAATCACCCCTTTCCACTGTCACTCAATTCCTCTCTACGTCTTTACTTTTTATTGTGAGATGCAGCTTTTAAAAGTGAGTCATACATACGATTATAGGTTAGACAATGCTAAAGAAAAACATGTTCATGTTTAGTGTATATTATCCCAAATATTTCCCAACGTAAATATATAAACATGCTAATGTGTCTACATTTACAAAAGTAGGAACACAGTGCTCTAAAAACTTTTTTCTCCACTTAAATCTAAATCCTGGACATTTTTCTGTATCTAATTGTTATGCTTTAATAGTAATGGCTGGCTGTTATGCCACTGATTGTTCCAGAATTTAACTAATTTCATAAAGACATATATTGTATATAACTATTTTTATACTAAAAGCAAATACAAACTTGTATACTCATCTCTATTTACTACCTAGATAATATACTTATCTTTAAGTTAAACCTCAAGGAAAATTTTCTTCAGAAGTTTTCCCCAATTAGCCCCATCTTTTTTAAAACCCTATAGGATGAAGATAGACCCATTGTCTCATAATGACATTGCTGTATACATCTTAATGTTTACATATTTTCCATCTTGATTTCCCATTAGGTTATAACTCCTTGTGAACAGAAATTAAATTTATAGGTCAAATTCTATTACACACACTATGCTGAGGAAAAAAAATTAATTTGTAGTGTTGCTGAGGAAATTAGTAACACTTCAGAGGGAACATTAAGAATAAACTTGCAATACTTTAGCAAACTGCTTGAGAGGAATACAAGTCTGAGTTTTTAGCATAAACTGGTCCCACGAGGGGAAACACTTTTAGCTTAGCTATAAACATGAAATTATACTTCCTTTAAAATGCTTTCATTCAGATTTTTTGCAAAAGCAAAATCTTCACTGCAAATCTGTCACATTTTACTATAAAATAACACTTCTTCAAGCACTGACAAAGTATGTTTATATATATAAAATCATCTTTCGGTCCCCATAATAACCTTAAGTAGGGAGGAAGGATGCAATAGCTATCTCCACTGTAGAGATTAGAAACTGAGGCTTGGAGAAGCTAAGTGCCCACTACCATCCCAGTCAGGAGGTGCAGAGCTCAGCTTTCCTGCCTCAAAATGCTATGCTCTTTCTACTACATCCAAGACGATTCCAAGCCCTACTTAAGAGTTTGTTTCAAGCAATATTCAGTACAATAAAATTCTAGGACATAAAAAAAGTATCGATAGTTTTTTAGTTTTAGAAAATAACTGACCCAAATGTTTTGATATGAACCGCCACCCCCAACACTTAGAGAACAGTATTACACTCCCTAGGGCCATTCAAATACTGAGAGAAAAGATTATTTTTCAAGGAGCAAGAAACAAGGCAATAGTTCTTCTAGAACCATTTTCTTGTTCTCAAGAAATTTCATTATTTTATAAAATAAAATTTAAAATTTTATTGTTCTCAAGAAATTTCATTAACTGCATCTCAAAAAAGAGAGCTCAAGGAAGGAGCTACATAAACAAAAAAGCCAATTTACAACAGGTGAAAGGGGACCAGAATCACACCTGGAGTCTTCAGGCTCAATAAACAAGTCTTCTAACAACCTAAGAACGTTCTCTATACACTCTCACAGCTTGTTTTATTAGGCAAACCTATATATATTTTAAAAATCAGTCCAAACTTAGAAACAAGCTGAGGACATTTTGTTGATGAAGCTTACATCCAAATAGCAAATACTGAGACCTACAAGCATACATCCAAATGAAAGATGAAATACTGTTTCCTTTCTGCATCTATGGATACTGCTTTTCCTGTGATCATTTATCAAGGTACAAGAACTGGCTGCCTTACAATGCCAATTGAAATAAAAGGGGTATAAGATTCTGCACTTGCACAATTACCTTTAAAGAAAATTATTTTAAGGTTTTAAAATCATTTACTCTGTCTCTGCTATTCAGAATACTAGTAACATTGACCCGGTGAAACGTGAAAAATGTTTGGTCCACAAACTCTAAGAAATAACGTCTTAAATGATCACGTATATCTGTATGAACTCTAGTGCTTACAATGCGCGTGTGCGTGCTTGTGCGTGTGTGTGCGTACATATCTTTACCTCTGACCCACTCTATGCCAACAGGACAGGGGAAGAAACCTAAATTTGGAATAAGATAACATAAAAGGGATGCCGGGTCCTCTAAGCCATAGTATCTACTAAAGATTCTCACTGAACAGTAAGGAGCAGTGAGAGACCAGGGTTGTAAAAGGAAACATGAGGCAACTGTGAATAATCTGAGTAAGGTCAACATAGAGTGAGCAGATAGAGGCGGGTGAGGGAGAACGGCTTCTCAGTGATCAGGGGCAGGGCCTTTCCCTCGCCCAGTCCCATACTGAGAGGAGTATAAAAAGAGGTGCATGAACAGCTATACAGGGGTCCTTGCTATAGACGTGCAGCATGTCCATGGAGGGCCATTACATAATTCAGACTTGGAATACATATTTTCTACATAAACCTCTAATTTTTAAAGAATGTTCGTAGTGTCCAGAATCTTCCAAATGCCCAGAGTTATACCAGATTTACCAAATTTATACTAAGGTCAACTTGGACAACTACCATCAGTGAATTTTCATTCTCTTGACTTCTAGGAAAACTGTGCTTTTCTAGAAAAAACCCTTTAATGGCAGATTTCATTATAACCAACTTGCTTATATCAGAAGATTCGTTCTGCTGCTCTGTTATTGCAAAATATTCATCTACAGTATTTCCCACCAGTATTAATGTGGGTGCTCTCCCCAAAATACTACAATCTACAAACTAGTTTTCCATGAGGACAATTTCAGTAAAAACTATGATGACTGGTTTGTAACCTACAAAATATCCATACTTGCACCATTTTTTTTTTAATCAAAAACCTGGGAGAAAACATTTACACCGCCCTCCTTTTATATTTCTGTGGTGGGGAAAAACACACACACACACATTCCAAATACTCGATGAATGGGCTAAAAGCCACTAAACAAGTAATATACCTCAATGATAAATAATAGTTTAACATTTCTATATTTGCTTTTTTGGTATCATTTCTTACTTTCAAAAACTAATACCTTCTGTCTTTATCACAGGACCCAGCAACAAGTTACCAATGTCTCCCCAGTTAAGACTTAGATAAGTAAATTTGAGAGAGAGGGCTATCATATTTTTATTCTTTTTTAATGTCCTCTAACACAAGTCTGGACAGACAGTAGAGGCTTAATAAATGAAAGTTCACTTCAAGACTCCTTAAACATCTTTATGAGGTAAGTCCTTAGTAACAACACTTAGGTTTTTTTAAAAAATGATTATGTTGCAACAGGAAAAGTCATAACTGCCATGATCTGATTTTGCCTTTGCTGGCATTTGCCAGTTGATGGATTCTAGCTAGGAGACAGAGAAACAGACAGATTATTATAAATCCATATGTCTGGTAATTAACAATACAATGATATAAAATCTTCAATTCTCAATTATCTACACAAAATGAAAGGGAAAAATAGCATGTAAAACAAAGAGGAAAATAAATCACCCATTTAAGTAACAGGAAACCCTGATAGACAGGACTGTGATTACTGCCATGCAGGTCCTAATCCAGGAAAAGTGAGAGTCCCAGACCACATGCAGGTCCCTACAATGTGGATAAAGAGAACAGAGCTAACCAGAGGTCTGCTATAACTAACTTTGCAATATTTGCACACTTTCTCTTAAAACTGAAAAACTCTGCAAGCATACCTAAAAGTCCAAACCAAAAACCTTCCATAATAGGAAACACGGTGATTTCTTAGACAGAATCATTAAGACATGGGTTTACTGTCTCCTTTTTCTTTTTTTTTAAATAAATTTATTTATTTTATTTATTTATTTTTGGCTGTGTTGGGTCTTTGCTGCTGTGTGCAGGCTTTCTCTAGTTGCGGCGAGCGGGGGCTACTCTTCGTCACGGTGCGCGGGTTTCTCATGGTGGTGGCTTCTCAGTGCAGAGCATGGGCTCTAGGCGCGCGGGCTTCAGTAGTTGCAGCACGCGGACTCAGTAGTTGTGGCTCACGGGCTCTAGAGAGCAAGTTCAGTAGTTGTGGCGCACGGGCTTAGTTGCTCCGAGGCATGTGGGATCTTCCGGGACCAGGGATCGAACCCGTGTCCCTTGCATTGTCAGGCAGATTCTTAACCAATGCACCACCAGGGAAGCCCCTACTGTTTCCTTCTGCCAAGGTTTTCATAAGAGGGTAATTCAAAATGCAACCTAGGGGCTTCCCTGGTGGCACAGTGGTTAAGAATCTGCCTGACAATGCAAGGGACACGGGTTCGATCCCTGGTCCCGGAAGATCCCACATGCCTCGGAGCAACTAAGCCCGTGCGCCACAACTACTGAACTTGCTCTCTAGAGCCCGTGAGCCACAACTACTGAGTCCGCGTGCCGCAACCACTGAAGCCCGCGTGCCTAGAGCCCGTGCTCCGCAACAAGAGAAGCCACCGCAATGAGAAGCCCACGCACCGCGACGAAGAGTAGCCCCTGCTCACCACAACTAGAAAAAGCCCGCACGCAGCACTGAAGACCCAACACAGCCAAAAATTAATTAATTAATTAATTAAATTAAAAATGGATTTCTATTAAAAAAACAAAACAAACAAACAAAAAGAACAAAATGCAATCTAGGGAAGAATTCACAATTACCCAATATGCACCAAGGTCTATACCTTTGTCAGGAACTCCTCCAGCTGCTCTACGAACAGCTTGGTCTGTTGCTGAATAAACTGCTCACAGGCCGATTTCAGATGACGGTCTACATCTTTTTTAGAGTCAAGATAATGTTCTCTTATCTCAGGAGTACCCTTAAAGAGAAGATGACAGTTTCCTCCTGTTTTTATGTGCCTAGAAATTACCAGACATGTAAAGAATATCGTTTATCTCCCACCACCAAGAAAACAGACTCCTTCTCACCTCCAACAAGAACTCTATCAAGGCATTGTTGCTATTCAGCCTAAAAAATCTTGGAACAGTCATAGGATTCAGGATTTTAAATGCTGCATCTGTGAAACAAAATTACTCATCCAGTGAACATGTACAGTTTCAACAAGAAGCCAAGTTCCTATTTCAGTGTGTAAACATACACTAGTTCTCTATTACCACAGAGCAAGAGGGGTGTCATTTCCACCAAGTCACCTCCACGAGTGGATAAGGTTAGTGCCAACAACGGCTACAGCACTCACACACAATTATCTTCTAGAACTCAGAATTGCAAAATGACTATTAATCACAATTATTCATTTATAGAAAAAAAGAAAAAGGATAAATGGTAATCAATACCTTAAAATTTCACTGCTTTACTTTTATGATGCTAAATAGGTTTTTAAAGAAAAATTCATATACTTACCCAGCTTCCTTTGTTTAAGATCTGGCTGGCACAGAAATTTATTCATTTGAAGCAGAGAATAAACTAATGTGTCAGCCAGAAGAAAAACACCAAAAGGACATATTTACCCCTTAACCTCCAGACTAATTAGAGTCTATGCAAAGTACAAATAGGTCTCATTGATGTTCAAATGCAATAAGGTATAACGTTAGTCATGAGAGGTTAGAGGCTTAAAAGTAAAGATAGCAAGTATTATTAAGTGATAGTCAGAAAAGATCATTTCTTTGCTTTGCCTTGGCAGGCTGGAGAAAGCAAAGCATGAAATGCTTCCAACCCTGGTTTTACAAGAACACACCAGACTGTACTCCCTGCCTTGATCCTGATCTTACTGGGAAAACAAAACACAAACAACACACCTCTCTATCAGATTCAGAGTAAAGCTTTAGTAAATGACTCTTTGTTTCTGCTGCCTTTTCTGTAAGAAACCTGAACAACTGCAGGTGATCATATGGCAGGATTACATAACCCTCATAAGGTTTTAGGGAAAACATACTTTATACCAAAATTTGCCAAAATTTTAGAGTATTTCATTTTCTCACACCTCAGTGGATCTGTAGTAGAACGAAGCAGCAACAAATTATGAATTAGAAAAAATATGAAAGAAAATAAATCAGCCCTGCTTCGTGCCATTACTTAAATAAAGTAAGGACTATCAGCGCCTGGCATTCCTCAAGGTTAAGGCACTATTTCCACACCTCACACTGAAAGGAAAGCAGGAAATCAACCAGAATGGCTGCGTGATGGCAGCCTCCGATGAGAATAAACTAAAAAAATTATGCATTCTGTAAGGGCAAAAGCCAGAAAATCTGGCTGCTGTTTAAAAACAAAATTACAAAGTATATGAATAACATACAGGCTTACTATCTAAATACCAGCAGAGGGCTTCCCTGGTGGCGCAGTGGTTGGGAATCCGCCTGCCAACGCAGGGGACACGGGCTCAAGCCCTGGTCCAGGAAGATCCCACATGCCGTGGAGCAACTAAGGCCATGCGCCACAACTACTGAGCCTGTGCTCTAGAGCCTGCCAGCCACACCTACTGAAGCCCACGTGCCTAGAGCCCATGCTCCACAAGAGAGAAGCCACCGCAGTGAGAAGGCCACGCACCACAAAAAAGAGTAGCCCCCGCTCGCCACAACTGGAGGAAGCCCGTGTGCAGCAACAAAGACCCAATGCAGCCAAAAATAAATAAATAAATAAATGTCACCAGAACCAAAAGGTATTCCCTGTGGTGAAAAGGAGAGTGCATTAGGAAGAGAAAAAGAATAAGCTGTTTTAATATGACTCATGATGAGACGATTTGGCTCTCAGGTGAGTTAAATCAAGTCCGCTATTTTATAAACACAGTCATTAGGAAAGTAAGAACCTGCTCCTCTTGGAAATCCTATTATGTGGAGTTCCTCTAAACCACAGAATACAGAAAGTAATTTGAATGGCTATGAATTTTCTCAATTCCCCCAATACATAAGCGAGAAATTCATTCATTCCATAAAGAGACGGCGTAAGGTGTTAGAGCTTACTTCTCTTGGAAATGGTTAAGAAAAGATAAAGTTTAGATAAATTTGTAAGTAATTAAAGGAGATGGATATTTATGGTATATCCTTAACTGTTTAAGATCAACATCTTAGAAAATAACTACTTTGAGCTTTTAGAAATCATCGCTTGTTAATTCAGTCAGAAACAAACCATCAGGATGGATGAATCACCTTTCCCAAGATGATTCCATGTCTATTACCGACTCAAAGTCCCTATCTACATGATTACTTAACAACCAGCTGATTTAATAATAATACAACTTGAGTTTATTTAAGCACCTTAAGCTTACAAAAGCACTTTAATATGTATTTTCATTTATTTTCACTGTTAATGATATTGATACTCTGGTGACAGCATCTCGACAAGCGGATTCTGCTTGTTTTACACAGGGTAGGGAAGCTAAAACACACATTTAAGATCACAAGAGCCAGGAAATGATGGGCCAGGCACAGAACCTGACTCAGACTCTTAGATAAGTACTCTTCCTATTTTATCCAGCTGGCTGTCTCAGTTTCTATGAACTAACAAACCCAACGCAATGTTTAAAATCACTCCAATTAGCTGACACTCTTAGGTAGTTATTATAGTGATTTTTCACTTTTTAACTGGTTATGGTAATATGTGGCAGAGTCTAAGAGAGGTAATCCTCTTTTGCAAGCTGAGATGCTCAGATATAGCTCTCTCCATAAAGAAGATCCAGCGAGTTAGATGTAGCTAGGATGCTGACAGGCAACACGCCTAGCAAGCAGAGCATGCATGCAAATTGCAGATGAACATACGACAAACCTATAACCTGTGCTGACACATCAGGTCCAGCACACCCAACTGTGCCAGCCAGGACAACGGAGTACCTCTAGTTTTCTTGAGGTCCAGGGAAATTTCCTTAATGGTGAATTCAGTGTGAAATGGAGCGATCTGTTCACGGAGAATCAAAAGGTGCTTTATTAAGAAAAGCTGTCCATCAATCTGAGTCTAAATTGAAAGACAGAAAAATGGATATTATCACAGGTGAAATAAAAATAGGCGCACATAAAACACATGTTATTAATCAACATTCATCTATCTAGGTCTACGGCCCTTAGCCTAACTATATGGTACCAATACTCCTTTGTTGTGCGATGAACTCTTCCCATATTTCCATGTTAGAATTATCTGGAAAAATCTTGCTACTAACTCTATCACCTGTTCTATTTAGTAAACCCAAGGAAGTAAATCAGACAAAAAGGTTGTAAAGCAACGCATTTAGAAAGAGAAGGCAAATCTACTCTAACCTGGTGCAGAAATAGAAGAAACCACGTGGTCCAGTATCAGCACAGAGCAGGAATTAAAAGCTCCAAGTACGAGCACGACTCTGATCTCCCAGGGCTTCCTAGTTTCTCTCAGGAGCCTGGCTTTCACTGTTTGGTCAGAGTGGTTTCAATACACAGAGTATCAGAAATACTCATATTTATATAGAAGTACAAAAGGAGCCTCCAAATGCAAAATGATTTGGGGTTACCATTTTGGATTATCCGGCCAGCAACAGAGCACTGACTACCTACACCCCGGAGAGGCCCTGCATTTCCTTCTACCCTCTCAGGACTCATCCACAAGAGTCTTGTGAATCAAGCTTAGTTCTCAAGCTCCGACCCAGTCCCAAAATAGTGAATAATCATGGCCCTCATTTCAGAAAAGAGTCTGTATATTAAGAAGAGCTAGACTATGTTTGCTCCTTCTTGCTGCTACTCAAGACGCAATCTTACTTTGAAAATATTTTTAATGAAATTATACTGCATTAGGAAAAGAATAAAGTTGTCCTTCAGTAAGCAATATAGGCATACCTCAGAGACATTACGGGTTTGCTTCCAGACCACTGCAATAAAGTAATTATCACAACAAAGCTAGTCACATGAATTTTTTTGGTTTCCCAGTGCATATAGAAGTTACATTTAGGGCTTCCCTGGTGGCGCAGTGGTTAAGAATCCACCTGCCAATGCAGGGGACACGGGTTCGAGCCCTGGCCCGGGAAGATCCCACATGCCGCAGAGCAACTAAGCCCGTGCACCACAACTACTGAGCCTGCACTCTAGAGCCCGTGAGCCACAACTCCTGAGCCCGTACACCTACAGCCCGTGCTCCGCAACAAGAGAAGCCACTGCAATGAGAAGCCCATGCACCACAACTAACAGTAGCCCCTGCTCACCACAACCAGAGAAAGCCCACGTGCAGCAACGAACACCCAATGCAGCCAAAAATACATTTATTTTTTTAAAAAAAAGTTACATTTACACCATACTGTAGTCTATTATGTGTGCAATAGCATTGTCTAAAAAAACAATGTACATAACTTAATTTTAAAATACTTTATTGCTAAAAATGCTAGCCATCTTTAGCGATAAAGTATTTTTAAATAACTATCGTCTGAGCCTTCAACAAGTCGTAACCTTTTTGCAGTAGTAACATCAAAGATCACAGATCACCATAATATAATAATGAAATCTGAAATATTGAGAGACTTAACTAAATGTGATACAGACACACTAAATAAGCATATGCTGTTGGAAAAATGGTGCCAATAGACTTGTGCAATGCAGGGTCGCCACAAACCTTCAATTTGTAAAGAACAAAAACACCCCGCAGTATCTGTGAAGTGCAATGAAGCGAAGCACAATGAGAGGAGGTGTGCCTGTATAAACTTTAAAGAGGTTATTAAAGTGACTCTTCTCTGTTCTCTCTCCCTGCCTCCCCCCCTCCTAAATAAACACAGAATCAACATGTAAGTGCGATTTATTTGATGGAAGCTCACTGTGCTCTGGGACACAGAACATTAGCCAAGTAGGAAAAGATACACATTTTGAATGCTCACTCTATTTTCAAAAGAACTAACAGCTCCAATGGAGAAAATGGTATAATATAGATTGAATTTACTGAAGCTGTTGTGATCCAGCTTTGTGTTAGTTTACTGATATACTAGGTACTCGATTTAAGTATGTAAGAAGAATTTCTTGCCCTAAGAAATTCTCTAAGACATTAAGCCATTTTCATTGACTACTTTTTTTAAAAGTTGAAAGGCAGAAAGCATAAACTCAGTCATGAAAATAAATTAGCTAATTCTTACCAAATTGAGGGCTTCCTCATACATACTTAAGCACCTTATAATATGAAGGAAACTGAGTTAATAAAAGAGAATAGCCTTACAGGCAATGAGGGCAAAAGACTGAATAATCAAAAGGCTTTTCACTCCCCCCTTTAAAAAGAGGACAGTGGTACAAGAGGACATAAGTATATGAATTTTTTTTTTCAATTAGGTCATTTTTTTCCTCTGATAATCTAAGAAATACATACTCACTGTAAAATATGTGGAAAGTAAAGGAAGTGTAAGGAAAAGAAAGAAAAAATCATCTATAGTCACCCAAAAGCTTTCACCGTTACTTTTTTTTAACACATATGTCATTACATAAAGTCATAGCGTATATCTGATTTGTATCCTGTGCTTTTTTTTGCCTTAACATATTTAAGTTAAATTTTATTATTTCATTTTTTTAAATTTAATGTCTGTGTAATATTCCACTATATGGAATATACCACAATTTACTTAACCGTTTCCCTAATATTAGACAAGCGTTTCCTAATTCTACCTACCATACCATAAAAAAATGTGAGAGCTCAGACTTGGAAATACTTTTTAAACTTCAACCTGCCTGTCTATAACTTAACTTTCCATTCTCTTCTAGTCCCCCTGTCAAAATTTCATTTCAACTCTCGATTTCATGAATGGGAGCATATGGTGGTCACAAAGATAGAGCTTTTCTATGGTCCCAAATTCTTTTGTGAGGAGATTTCTGTTTTTTGGTTTTAATTTATCTAAAGTCTTGAAGTTAGAAACCAAGTTTATAAACCTGGAAGTCCAGAAAGGTTCACAGGTTTGAAAACTCCCAGCAGCTATGAAATTCTGGCTGGACACACCCCGGACAGCTTCCTCCCTGTAGGTGGCAACAGGTATTCTAAGTGGAGAGCAAGGTAGAGCAGCACTCCGAACCATACCTTCTGAAAAAAGTCTCAGGGGCCGTGGGAGAAGCACACGTCAACAGCCTTCAGCCCCAGACCCCTTCTTCTCGATTAAAAACTCTAAGTTACAAAATCATGGCAACTACTTCTAGTCACATAACCCACAGGCCACAACTGCCTGTCTTCCAAACTGACTGGCTGATTCCCTCCAAGTGAGGCCATTCAACTCTTTAAAATGTCATTGCAGGGATGATTATAAATTGCTACATTTCCTTGAAAACACTGTTTTGGTATTTCGAGGAAACAGCAGTCCAGTACCTCCCAGTTGCTAAGGCTAGAACAAGAAACCTTCATCCTATAGAATTTATCACCTAAGTATCACTTTTGGCACTTTAGCAAAGCTGGCACTCTCATATAGAGCAGTCTTTATTGAGCACTAAAGTGAAGTACTAGCTTCTCTCAAAGGGCCTCAAAATTAAATCATATTAAACAAATCCTACTGCCAAAATGGCTTTAAATTTCTGTGCCTGTAAGTTAATGCTGCATCCCACAATATTACTATAGGCGATAAGATTTCATCTAACACTCTATCAAACCTTCTTTTTGCTGATAGACTCTGATGCTCCAAGTAACGACTGAACACAGGCCGCCAAGGCTTCTTGTGATAATCCTTGGAATACTGCCCTCTGGTGAAATAAAAGAGAAACATCACCTTGCAGCACTTCAAAATCAGAAAAAAAGGAAAATCATAGGCTCTGAGTACAGCCTGCTTGCCCTCATCTGACGGATTAATTTATTACTACCAGTATTCCTCCTGGAGTTTCCTATTCCCATGCAACCTTTCTAGACCAGCACATAGTTTCCTAATTTGCATCTCCCAAAACACTCATGTGACCCTTCCACAATATTTCCTGAGCACCTATTTCATGCAGCTCTGTGCTAGATGCTGGAAGTACAGTGGTAGGTTCACAAGGCAGATGTGATTCTGACCTCATGGAGCCCTCACTCCAGCATGATCTCATGTTACAGGCTGTTTTTTAGATACATAAAACCAACTTTATAACAAGGCCTCGGTAGGAATTCCCTGGCAGTCCAGTGGTTAGGACTCTGAGCTTCCACTCCCTGGTCAGGGAACTAAGATCCCGCATGCCACGTAGCACGGCCAAAAAAAAAAAAAAAGCCTCAGTAAATCCACTTCTAAAAATGTACCCCAAGTAAAATCAGTGCTGTATTCTAAGATTCATGCACATGGCTCTTCATCACAATATTATTTAAAACAGCAAAAAAACCTGGAAATAACTTAAATGTTCAATGATAGGAGGCTGACAAATAAAATACTCGTAAATCTAAATTATAGAACACTGTGCATGAAATCAAAGAATGCTAAATAGGAGGTGGTGCAATTCTTATAAAACATAATTAAGTAAAAACAAAATCAGGTTACAAAATAGAATGTGAAGCATGATTAATTTAATTCTGCCATTTCTATATCTTCCTAGAGGTGTGGGATGTTGGTCTCAGAAGGGACTCCTGTCAGTTCCCTTGGAACTGATGGATGGGTAGGAGCAAAATTTTTATTATTAGGCCCTGTTCTGGGCTCTGGGCTCATACCTGATGCTTTATTCGCTTTTTGTACCGCTTCCCTAACTTCTGTTTCTCATGAGGCTACTGTATAGTAAGAAGAGATGAGGGCTGCCTCTTGCCAGGAAGACCGAATATGCGCAGCTTAGATTGAGGCCCTCTCTCCTGCTCAGCCTTGATGGGGTTTTCATTGGATTTGTCTCTCCTCTCCTTTGCTTGGTAAGATAGAGAGGGAGACGATTCGGATGTAAGCTAGGTGAAAATGTAACGGGCAGGCCTAGGGCAGAAAATAAAAACAGGCAGAGTAACGTCCTTGGGCCCACCTCCTGTTTGGCTCAAATTCCTGTTAAGCACCTAAGAGGCTTCACCAGGGTCTGTGATGACAATGGGTTCTATGTGGAATGTGGCTCTGCATTATTTCCCTTGGGATCCTGGCTCCACTGTAGGAAGTTTCTGAATTCCAACCTAACACCATCATTCAATACACCTCCTGGGGGGACCTGGGGAAGAAAAATTGCCAATGTCCAAACCCCCCTCTGGAAGAGATCTCAGCAGCTGGGCAGAAGGCTGAGACATCTAATTCTTTAGAGGTGATCTGACCTCACCCTAAAAGTCCCAGAACTGAGCAAAAGGCACTTTCTGGTTGAATTTCAAAATCTCCAAGCACAAACTCCAGTAACGATGCAGTTTAAAATAGACACCAAGTCGTGAGCACTCTAATGAACGAATGAGTCAACTGTGCAACTTTGCTCAGGCCCGAGGACTCTGAGGTACAGCGCATCTCAGAGTGGGAGGAGATATACATGTACCCTTCTGAACCATATTCTTAAGAAACAGTGGCATCTGGACAATTCATTACATGACCATTATATTTAATCCCTTCTCTCTATATCCTGTTTCAGTTGTAACAATCAAATTAATTTTTTAAAAGTGAATTAGGGAATTCCCTGGCAGTCCAGTGGTTAGGACTCCGTGCTCTCACTGCTGTGGCCCGTGTTCAACCCCTGGTCGGGGAACCTAGGATCCCACAAGCCGTGCGGCATGGCCAAAAAAACAAAACAAAACAAACAAACAAACATATAAAAGTGAATTAAAATCACTGATTTTTATAAACTATTTTGGGTTTAACACTGACAATAAATAAATGTAGACAAATCTGATCATTCAGGGATTGATACTCATATCATTAAACTGGAATGCTTAAAATAAATGTTACCTAAAATAAATGCACAGTATAAGCTGGGGCTAAAAAAACTAAAAGGGTACTGCTAATTTTAGCAGATAATTAAAATTAGCCCAGGGTTAGAAACATGTAGTCCGACAACTACTTGTTAAGGAAGCTGATTTAAACTGAGTGCAAAACTAAAGTAGTTGCATTTAGTACTAAATGTATATTATACCTATGTGACATTGGACATAACCTTTCTGCATCTCTTTTTCTTCATCTATAAACTAAGATGAATTAATCAGTAGTTTTAAATGTTATTTGTAGCCATAGACGCCTATAAGAAACGATAAAAGCTATAGGTCTTTTCCTCAGAAAGACACAAATACAAACATACAGACAAAATTTTACACACAACTTCAAGGTGTTCACAGACTACCCAAAGCCCATTAGAGCAGCGGTCCCCAACCTTTTTGGCACCAGGGACCAGTTTCGTGGAAGACACTTTTTCCACGGATGGGATCGGGGGTTGGTGGCTCAGGCAGTAATGGGAGCGATGGAGAGCAGCAGATGAAGCTTCACTTGCTAGCCCGCTCAACCTCCTGCTGTGCAGCCCCGTTTCTAACAGGCCACGGACAGGTACCAGTCCCAGTCCATGGCCCGGGGGCTGGGGACCCCTGCATCAGAGGATTCTGAGGGTCTACAGAATGCTCAGGTTAAGAATCTCTAAATTAGGGGGCTTCCCTGGTGGCGCAGTGGTTAAGAGTCCGCCTGCCAATGCAGGGGACACGGGTTCGTGCCCCGGTCCAGGAAGATCCCACATGCCGCGGAGCGGCTGGGCCCGTGAGCCATGGCCACTGAGCTGTGCATCCGGAGCCTGTGCTCCACAACAGGAGAGGCCACAACAGTGAGAGGCCCATGTACCGCAAAGAAAAAAAAGAATCTCTAAATTAGATTGATCTTAAAGTTATCTCTGTATCTAAAAATCTTATTATTCTCATCTAATACCAAACAAAATATATTATATCAAGATCTTAAAATTTAAATTAAACAAATATTTTAAGTGAAAGAGCACGCAATTTACAGTAAAGATGTAAGAATTTACACACGTACATCTATACATCTGTACAATTTGGAGAGACAGACGAGAGTTCGTCGGACTGTAGGATACCACATTCCATGAAGATCTGCTGGAGAAATTGTGGTCTGTGCTCTAGGACCGAGAGATTCGGTTGAACCTAAAATCCCAAATGGAGAAGACGACATTTCACACACGGAGGTCTGTCTTATTTGCATAGCAATTATAAACTGTTAGTTCTCACTAGCTATCAATGGCTGGAGGTATCCATTTTCTCTAGCCTCGCCTTTAATCGAGAATGCCAAAGGGAACCTAAATCAGCGACAGGTGAGATTTAACACACTGAGAACGCACGTGACTACACACATATGTACACTCCAGCCTCACGCACTCAGCCCAAGTTGCTCTCTCCGAACTGTGATAGATAATCTTCATGGACTACATGAGCAGTATACACATACTGCAGAATACCATGCAGCCGATAAAAAGGAGACAGGTCTAGATGCCGTCACGTGGAAGCAAGCGGGAGGTGGGGGAGTGACAAGAAAACAAAGCACGTTAAGCAGGAAGATTAATCGAAGCCGGTCTGCCTGACAGCCTGCCTTCCATGTGCTCAACTCCATCACTTATAGGCCTACTTAGTGTATGTAACTCCCAAGTGACCAGAGCTGAGTGCCCTTCCCCCCACCCGCCCCACCCAAAAGGTAGCCCCAGCAAGCATGAGGAGGAGCATGGGGGGGGTGGTGCCTGAGCAGAGACACGTCTGTAACAGACGCACCATCACTCTGGTGGAGGGACCAGAGTTCACACGAGCCAGGAAAGTGAGGCTGGGACCATACTTTGGGACAAGAGGGGATACTGAAATATGGACTGGGTATTAGAGCACATCAGGAAACATTACTAAATTTTTTAGTGCAATGATGGTTTATGGTTCTGCGAAAGATGACCTTTTTTTTTTTGGAGAGGTGCTGAAATACTCAAAGGTAAAGTGGCAATGATGACAATAACTTACTTTAAAATGATTAGCAAAAATATATACATACTACAATAAAATGTTAAGTATTGAATCTGGGTGGTGGGCACAGGGATTCATTGCATCATTCTGTTTATTTGAAATTTTTTTAATAATAAAAGAAGAAAAGTAAAGCCAAGCAGAACAGAATTCCTTTTTTAAAAAAAGAGCTAGACGGAATTCCCCTGGCAGTCCAGTGATTAGGACTCTGTGCTTCCACTGCAGGGGGCCCAGGTTTGATCCCTGGTGGGGGGAACCAAGACCCCACAAGCCATGCGGCGTGGTCAAAATTTTTAAAAATTTAGGAAGAGCTAGATCTGCATATGCTCAGAAGGAGAAGTGGTGCTCGCAGAGTGGCTTTATGCGGGAAAGGGCAGAGGGCAATGCTGAGGGCTGGTGCTTTCACTTCATGGTTCTGTAAGCTTAGTTGTTTTTCAAAAGCATGTAATACTTGTAGAATTCTAAAAAGCTCTTCCATAAGGCCTTACTTTAAACTAAGATACCTACGTTATAAAAAAATTTCTTAAGGAAAAAGAATAAACTGGACAAATTATATCACGGAATACTCAGGAGGTTAAGTATCCTCAGTTGTGCTAAGAATGAGGATATCTGCGGGATTCCTCCTTCAAAATAAAGAGCCAAAAGGGTACTCCCAAATTAAAGTTTAGTGCAATAAATGTATTTATGTAGTTCAAAGTCAGAAGTCAACCTACTTGTTCATTTTTTCACTCTCCTGAGAAGAAGAGTTAATAGCTAAAATAGCTGACTGGGGAGAGTTTATTTACACAGCAAGTCGCCAGGTAAGGTGCCTACTGGCTGCCTCTTCTGAAGAGCTGAGCAAACCCGGTAGCAGGGCTTCTGCATCGGCTCCCGCCGTGGGCCCCCACCACCCTCCCTCTGCAAGCCTGCCGCTGCCCTCACTTCTCCATGCAGAGAACAAGGCCCATGCGTTCTGAAGACACTCATCGTCGGCCTCCTCACACCGTGAGCCCTCCACCAACTTGACCTGACACTACTCCCATGACATGAACATCACATCACTTGAAGGCCTCACTTCAGAGCAATCTCATTTTCTCACTTCTGACATACTCTGGAAGCAGGAGAAGTGATTACACTCGTTCTTTTCTTTTTTGCTCCCCTTGCCACCAGACTCAGAGCCTTGCTTCCCATCCCAAATTCCATGTCTATTCTGAACAGCATCGACAACCTTAGGGATGACCCCTATGGTTATCCTTGCCCGTCTCAACTCCAAAGACCTTCACTTCCATCCCTGCACCCCCTACTCCAGACACAGTTTCTTATGACTTTCTTTCAGAATTGCTTTCTACAGACCTTCTTATTACTCCAAACTATTCCACCTCTTAATCATGAAAACTCAGCATCCCACCCTCTAACCACGATATCCTCCCATTTCCTATTTCTCACCTCTTTACTCAAATCACTCTGCCGACCCCTCCTCCTCTGGCTTAATCACACCCTCTGACCCCTCTGGCTGTCCTTCCCCTGTCAGCCCAGCGCACCCCCTCCCTCCATCTGCTCCTAAGACTCTCTCCCCAGACTTCTGTTACTGTCACTCTACTCTCTGTCCTGGCTGATCTCATACAAGTCCGAAGCATCAAGGGTCCTCACTCTTTACCTCTGAATCAGCTGCCTCTTTATAGCTCTAGAGCTAGTGCTGTCCAAGAGGACTCTTATGTGAATCATAAATGTGACACATTAAAATGCCACATTAAAAAAGGTAAAACTAGTGGAACTACTTTGAATATATTTTATTTAATCTAACAGATCAAAAATCTCATTATTTTAACATATAATCAATATAAAAATTACTAATAAGATACTTTTTATTCTTTATTTCATACTAAGTTTTTGAAATTTGTTGTGTATTTACACACAGCACATTCGGACTAGCCACATTTCACATGCTCTATGGCTCCCGTATTGGACAGCATAACTCTAGATCCATTTAATACAGATCTCTCGGTTGTTCCACATGGATCTTACTCAATCTTCCTTAGCCCCCATATCTAGTGCGTCACCAAATTCTACTGATTCAAACTTCTAACTATATCCCTCATCTATACACTTCTCTCCATCCCCCCCCATCAACGCCCTGGTTCAAACCACCTTTACCTTTCAGATGGAAAAACACAACAACATCCTAACCAGTCTCCACAGCTCTACCAACAACACCTTAATGTAATGCCAGGCATGAGTTAAAGAATAAGCTTTACTGGGGAAAGGTACAAGGCCAGGGTTGGTAAGACAGAAATGTACTCTAGTCTCTCCAGTAACTCTTCAAGCGGCTAACTAGACCAAGATGTGTATTAGGACACGGCACGGGTTCTATTCCAGAGGAGGAAATTTCAGCTCCCTATGGTCTCTCTTCCTATAGGGCAGGCGTGATAGAACGGCTTTGTCAGATGGGGAATACTGAGGCTGTTGGGCAGTCTGGATTTGGGGTGTCAACTGTTACAGAGTTGACTCAGAATAAACTGATGATGCACTAAGCCTGGGGATTTGGGGGCAGCTGGGGCTCTTTAAAGCCCATGGAGTTACAGTACCCCCAACTCCCAGTCAGTCCCACATGGAGCTAAGTCTGAGTGTCACTCTTACAGCTGAGGGGTGAGGAGAAGGGGTGCCCTACTTCTCATCTAGCCTGTTGTCTAGATAACTCATCAGTTATCCAGGGTGACTCTTGGACAATTTTGTTCCTTGCCTAACAGGTACCCTAGTCCAAGCTATCCCATACGTTTCTGTCAATTTTTTTACCCGAGTCCTAGGCGCTCAATACATTTTTAAAAATGCAAATCTGATGGTACAATTAGGTAGAATTTCAAAGTCCATGAGATTATCACCTGACACCTATCACAAGCTGGCCTGTTTTGCCTGCTCCTTCCTGCAGGAACCGGTACCCAAACTCAGCAAACCACCTGACATCCCCAAAGCAACCATGGTCTTCCATTCCTGTATGCCGTCCTCCATGTGATTCTATCTTAAAACAACCTTATTTCACCTGACTCTCTCATACTCATCAACACTACAGCTTTCAGATTCCACACCTCTCACTGAATCAGCCTTCCTGCACTCAAAGTTCATCCCCCTTCACAATTCTGATGCCCTTTTCCCATGGTCCAAGAGTGCCCTGTGCCTACCTTTATCCTGTCACCCCTGAATTACGCCTGTGGCTTGCCAATCTCCCCCTGCTAAAGTGTGGGCTCCTCAAAGGCACAAGCTGCTTTTCTTGCCTGAGACAAGTCCTCAATAAAAGTTTATTAAATGAATGAATAAAAGCTGGAAGTTAAAACATCATGACATACCAGATTTTGTTAGATTATTAGGAGGCTCTGCTTCTTCTAACTGAACATCTGAAAACAAAGCTTCTGAAGGTGGTACCTTCTTCTGCTCATCTTTTAAACTCTGTGCAATTTGCTGTATAAAGAAATCAGAAGGAACATTAAAGTGTAGTTTTCAGCTGTGTTTAGCAATAGGAACACATTTTTTCTATAAGGTAAAAAAATATATACTAATTAATGGATAAATGAACTAATGAACTATGCCAAAACAACACATGGAGATGAAAAAGTTAAATTGGTATAGAGTGTCTCTCTTCTCATAAAGGCATACATAGCCTTTTCTGAACCACTAATTTCAGAACCATTACAAGGTATCTGCTGAAGAGAGTCAAATATACAAGGCTCAGATTAGAAGCTTAATTTTCCATTTTCCATTTAGAAACAAAGTATTCATATTTAAGACTGGGTACATTCTAGATGTCAGAAATGCTTTTATCAAGGAGTTGGCAAACTCAAACTACAGGTTTTCTCTTTATGTGAAAACAGCTACAGTTTGTTATTTTTTAAGCAGATTTTTAAAAATTATCTTATGGACTGAGACTATTTAACTCTTTTTCACTATCTAAAGAATATCATCAAATATACACAGGTCACTAACTACTAAGTTGGCAATGAAAATCCTACTTATTTACATTGGTTATAAAGGTGGAAATATACAGAAATGAAGGCCTAACACAGCAGTCCCCAACCTTTTGGCACCAGGGACCAGTTTCGTGGAAGACACTTTTTCCACAGATGCAGGGGAGGGTGGCTCAGGCAGTAATGCGAGAGATGGGGAGCAGCTGTAAATACAAATGAGGCTTCGCCTGCTCACCCGCCACTCACCTCCTGCTGTGCGGCCTGGTTCCTAACAGCCCATGGATGGGTTGGGGACCCCTGGCCTAACAGACACCACCTACTGCCAAAAAGAATAGCCAGAGAACTGTTTAGGAGACAGGTTCTGTATCAGTCAGGCCCGTCCTTTCATTCTGCAAACAGAAACCAGAAAGTATAGCTAATCCCTAAATGGCACACAGATGTCACAGCCAGATCACCTTAAATCCCTGACCTTCACCAAAAGAAAAACAAAGCAAATAGATTTACTGGAAGCAGTACACTTAAAACAAGAGGTCAGGCTTCCCTGGTGGCGCAGTGGTTGAGAGTCCGCCTGCCGATGCAGGGGACACGGGTTCGTGCCCCGCTCCGGGAAGATCCCACATGCCGCGGAGCAGCTGGGCCCGTGAGCCATGGCCGCTGAGCCTGCGCTCCGCAACGGGAGAGGCCACAACAGTGAGAGGCCCGCGTACCGCAAAAAAAAAAAAAAAAAAAAAAAGAATCCACCTGCCAATGCAGGGGACATGGGCTCGATCCCTGGTCTGGGAAGACCCCACATGCTGCGGAACAACTAAGCCCGTGAGCCACAACTACTGAGCCTGCGTGCCGCAACTACTGAAGCATGCGTGCCTAGAACCCATGCTCTGCAACAAGAGAAGCCACTGCAATGAGAAGCCTGTGCACAGCAATGAAGAATAGCCCTTGCTCACCTCAACTAGAGAAAGCCCGTGCGCAGCAACGAAGACCCAAGGCAGCCAATAAATAAATAAATAAACAAATTTTAAAAAATAATAAAAAGAAAACACTCAGGATACTGGCCATGTGTTGACTAAATAAACATACCAAATGTATCACTAAATTAAACTGGGAGGGGGTGTATAGTAAACTCAATCACCTAACATCCTATCAGACAGCACTATTAAAACAGGTATCCTATCTAGAATGTAAAAACTGATACAAAGGAGACAAGGAAAGGAGGGGAGGAAGGGGAGAGAGCACAACTCCCTAGATCCGGCTGAGAAACAGACATGTTTATACCAGTCTGCCCAAGAAGCTGGAGCTGCTGAAGGCCCCCACCAAGAAGGGGGCAGCCTCCTCCTCCACCAAGATACCTTCCTAAGGATACAGCCCCAGCAGAGGCCATCTCTGCAGACCCCTCCTCTGTGCTCAGACCTGTGCAGGTGACCCCATAGGGAGGAGGGATATGCTCCCCAGAGCCTGGGGTTGTGCCTCAAACTTTACTGTGGGTCTGGCCCATGGGCAGGTGATCAGCAGGTCTGAAACGCACTGACTGGTTGGCTTCCCAGGGTGCCAAGAACTCAGTATAGGCCAAGGCCGGGAGGATGCCTTCACCAAGTTCCTGTGTTCCCCCCTCACCCTTCCCATATCCAGTCTTCACTGGCTTAACCTGGAGCAATAAACCTGATTTTGTCATTCAAAAAAATTAATAAACAAATAAAAAGAATTTCCAGGTTCTAATTCTGTTTAAGCACTAATACCCTATGCATTATTTTAACTCTGTACAGCACTCAAAGAAAATGAAGATACATATGTAACTGAAAGATTAGTGAGATGTACCTAAGTCTTCAAACCATAAACTGGACACCAGCACTGTGTAATTTTGAGGAGACAACCACCAGAGTTTTTAATGAGAGAAGACGACACATGGTTATGTGACCATCAACTCTGGTGGCTTATATGTTATTAATCCTCTTCTATGCCACTTACCAAAAAAAAGAGCAATCATAGAAAGCACTAATTCTATTTAAAAATTGAGAAGACACGCTTCCTGGAAAAGGACAGAAAACCGAATCAAATGTTTATAAAATACAACTTGAAGGAGGGACAATCTAACAAATTATATCTGTTCAGTTTTTTTTAATTTTTATTTCCTATGATTTCATGGCAAGTTTATCTTGATTTTTGCATCCTGAATGAGAATTAAAAAGAAAAATCCTATTTTCACCGGTATAAAATATCGAAAAGTTGTGTGGGGTAGGGGAAAGATCAAATAAGAAGACCCTACCTCCATCATTACTAACTTATCAGGATACGCTAGATCTCCAGGAGCTGGTTTATAGCCTGTGATGTCTGTCTGAATGTAGATGTGGGTTCGGTAGACAAGTCGCTCTTGTACATCTTCCAACATCTGCTTTACTCCAGCTGCAAATGCCCCCAACTGTTCAGCTGATAAAAAAAAAAGGTCAATCACCCATTCCTTCAGATTTAAAAAATACTTTCTTTAAACGAGCAAAAATATTACAAAATTGTCTAGTAATAGTATAAACCACTTTTGCTTCAGGGACTGGCTGTATTCTATTTTGGTATGACTTAATGACCTTAGAAAAATTTAATAAATGTCTTCCAATTTCCTCAAATTTAAAATTGGAAAATAAATTTGCCCTTACATCTTCTTCCTGGGACTCTGTGAAATAATTTCCATTATTAATGTGAATAATAATCTTATTTATAAGTGCTTTGTGTTTTTTTAAAAGGTATCTCTATAGCTTCGTACCAATCCTGACAGATAGCTAAAGCAGCTTATTAATCAGGTTATCACCCCCATTTTGCAGATGCAGTCCCACAGACATTAAATGACTTGTTAACATTCTCACAAAGAAAAATGAATAAAAAAATAAAATGAGGGAATTCCTCAGCGGTCCAGTGGTTAGGACTCTGCACTTTCACTGCCGAGGGCCCGAGTTCAATCCCTGGTTGGGGAACTAAGATCCCACAAGCCGTGCAGTGTGGCCAAATAAATAAATAAAATGAGATATGCGTTTGTATAGAATTTCTTCATTCCTAAGATGCCATCAATGTTAAGACACACCAGTGATTCAGTATCAGCTTTCCAAGGGCTGGGGAGTTGGAGGCATTACACACTCATATAAATATTTACATTAATTTTAAAAATCATCTTTAATTCACAGGCATTAAAATGGGAGAAAATGTACATCTTAGAATGAACTAAATGCAATAGAATAAGAAACTCGGGAAGAGTAACAAACCTATAGTGTCTCTTAAGGAAAGTCAAAGTAAGGACAATAATTTCTGCCAGTAAAATGATTACCTGAAGGGTATTTCTTAAAGGTACCTAAGTATCACTAGGAAAATCATGTTTTTTATGACAATCAAACCAATTGTTAAAGCATGTATTAGATGAATAAAGTAGAGCTACTCCAGAGAATTGCTTTTCTTTATTTGTAATTTCAAAAAAGATGAATTATTACTATGTATGTATGCTAAAACAATTTCTGTTTTTTAAATTAAGACTATGCAATACAGTCAATTACTTTATGTACTCTGGTAATAGTGTACTAGAAATACCCAACCCAAAACTGATGGTCAGTTCTCTATGGATTTCAGATGCCAGAAAGAACAGTAGCTATAATTATTTTATTACTAATTTTGCCCAGATTTAAAAATTCTTTCCCCATTATTATTTAGTCACAGAATAAGGTGCATCTTGATTCAAAAAGAGACAAGGCATCAACCCAAGTTTTAAAAATACTGTTTATATAGGGATGGGGGGAGGTACTAATCTTTTTCAGATTCATTGAGCCATAGATATAATTAAAAAGACCTTTGAAATGATCATTTCTACTTATTTACCATTATTCTGTACATGATCTTCAAGCACCTCGTTTTTAAGAATCCCACAAAGTTCCGATAAAGTCTCTAAGTGAATAACGTGAATGATCAATGGCCTGAAGACATCATACAATGACACACACAGTTTCTCCAAAAGTTCACTAAAATGAAAGAATAAAACATGGTCATCAGCAGTAATCCTTTCAGTATTTCCTAATAGTTTAAAAGTCACCCTTGATTGCTTCCAGCCAAAACAAAACAAAACAAAATAAAACAAAAAAATATATATATATATATACTGGAAAATAGTACGTGGGGACATTATATGATGAGAAGTGAAAGGCTGAAAGTAATTCTGTGAACTGTTTTTGCTAGAATCAATAATCAAGCTCAGAATTAATAAGCAATCCTCAACAATTAGCTGGCCCCAGCCGAGTGTCAATTTATTACAACTTGTACTTATGTTAGCAATAATTTTGTGTATGTCCTTTCAAATACAATAAAAAATATTTCAGTAGACTTAATTTTCCTTTTATAACCTATACCACTATGAATCAAATGGTGACATTTTCCCCAGGAAAGATAGGTTCAAAACTCTTGAATACTTACAGACTTAGATAAACAAAACTCAAAATATTCTGGACATACACCAAGTATTTTGACAATTTTAAACATTTGAAAAGAAAAACATTAGGCTGTCTATACTCTTTATATTGTCAACAGTACTCTTCTATATATAGTATTCCATCAAAACCGTTAAGATATATTTGTCTCTTCCCCTTTACAAGAGTCATAATCTTGGAATTTTTTAACAGTCAAAACCACCAATATGAAGAACCCAAAAGTGACTGACAGTGGGTTTGAAAGACACTTTGAGAAAAATAAGGAAAAGGATTTTAAATAGTATCTACGTTTTTAAGTGTCCTTCATTAGTTAGAATCATAGAATTTTTTAAATAGAAGGAATTATTACACTTAGTGTAGATAAAGGGATCTAGATACCAAGAGAGTTCCCTATACAGGATTCTTACTATCATAACTTATTGTCTCCATAATTATAAACAATATGAAAGCATGTTGGCCTTTAAGCTGCACATTTATTTCAAAATAAATAACCACTGTCCCATCCAACAATATTCTGTTCACATACCCACAAAAGTTAAAACACTCCATAGTTAACTTTAGAATACTCCTATAATAAGCCATTACAGCCATTAGCGAATTAAATCTTAAAAACAAGAGTTAGATTCCGTGTACCACCTACTCTAATTTTGATGTTGGTTTTGTAAAAAATTCGTTATAAAGTTGGTGCTCATCCTGGCATACATGAACCATAAAGGCACAGCCACTGCGAATCTGCGGGAAACAAACACACACCATCTACAGTTAGAGACACACAACAACTCCAGCATTTATGAAATAAAGCCAACATTTCATTTACAAAGAGACTATGCATATATAATTCATAAAAAAACTCCCTGAAGAACAGAAAATGGTTTTCTGCACAGTGGAACTATCGATGATTTTTATTTTCTTCTTTATGCTTTCTAAGCTTTTGACAATGAAAATTACTCTTCTAGTTGAAAAGTATTTAAAAAAATAATCTTTATTTTTTTTCTATAATCTGACTTAAAATCACACTAAACAAAAAAGCACTTCTGCAGCAAAAGCTAAGATTAATTTGTCTACATAAATCCAGAAACTTTGAAACTTCATCTTTCAAAAAACAATACTGATTTGTGAATCTTCATACTTCAAAAAATCAATCAAAATGAGAATATTTTGCCAAATTGAATGCTAATTACTAAACTAAATTTGTCATAACAGAAAGAAACATTATGTAAGTTTGTTGATATGGGGACCAAAACTTATTTACCCAAGTATAGTTTCTAGGGTATCATAACAGCTCAAAAGAAGGTTTAACATTAAACCACAACAGGCAGAAACTCACCAAGGCACAGTGGTCTCTGTTATTCTGGCTGGTTAACTCTGTTACAGTACAAGTAATACTAGGGCCCAAAAGGAGTTCCCGCTGATCAAGGTAACACTGGTGGATGTCATTTAGCAGTTGTTGGTATCTGATGAAAAGCAAATGAGATTGGAGTACTGTATAAACTTCTGATTTCAGATATGTAAATTAAATCCAATCTTAAATCCCAAAATAGGTTGCCAAACCTCCAAAGCTATATGGTTACTGCTCATTTGCCCACATTAAATACTAGAAATATTTATGTATATAAAGAAAAAACAAATCATAATGAACTACCATAACCTTTATCTTTTAAAGACAGATTTATCTTCCACAAGTAGTGATGTTACATCTACCTAAATGAGAAGGAAATCCTGCTATATGGGAAAAAGATGCCTTACAAACTCACCAAGTCAGGTCTGTGACCTTGCTCCCCAAACTGAGCTGTGTGCTACAAGAAAAGTCGTGTACAGCGTGCAAGGTAATTGCTCAGAAAATATCAGGGATGTAACAGACTTGGCAAAATAGCACTTCAAGGAAGGTACTTTGGAAATTGAAGAACCTGTGGGTACTCACTCAGGTATTTTTTCAGATCGTTGTTCTATTTGTTCGATGAGAGTCTGGAATAAAGAAAAGTCCACTAACTCCATCTGTTTTAGTTATATTTTCAATTGCTTTCTGATTATAATAGTAACACAAGCTCATATTAGAAAATCTGTGACTACAGAAAAGTTGAAACATGAAAATCACCTAAAACACAAAAAAATTAATCACAGTATTTCAGAATATTTTCTTTCAGTTTTTGTATGCACAGTTACTACATTTTTCTTTTTAAACAAAACTGGAATTATACTATATATTCAGCTTTGCAATCTGCTTTTCTTTTTTAAAGATTTTTAAAAATTTTTATTTATTTAATTTCTTTCTGGCTGAGCTGGGTCTCGTTGCTGTGCATAGGCTTTCTTCTAGTTGCAGCGAGCGGGGTCTACTCTTCGTTGAGGTGCACGGGCTTCTCATTGCGGTGGCTTCTTTTGCTGGGAGCACAGGCTCTAGGTACACGGGCTTCAGTAGTTGTGGCACACGGGCTCAGCAGTTGTGGCTTGCGGGCTCTAGAGCGCAGGCTCAGTAGTTGTGGCGTATGGGCTTAGTTGCTCCGAGGCATGTAGGATCTTCCTGGACCAGGGCTCAAACCCGTGTCTCCTGCATTAGCAGGCGGATTCTTAACCATTGAGCTGTATCTGGGATTACACTGATTTAAAATATTGCACTGGCTCTCTACTTTTCCTGAATTAGCATGACATGCAACATCCTCTGTGAGATGGTCTTTGCCATCTTTCCTTTCTTCTTTCCTATCACACCCTACTGAAAGTCTTGTGTTCCAGTCTTAAATGAGGTCCTCCCAAAATACAAGTCTTTTATGTCTCCACAACTTTCTCTATACATGCTGCTCTCTCTGTATAAAATATCCTTATCAATCCCCTCAAGTCTGCTATAAATCTACGTTTTTTTTAAGCTCAAGTATCATCTTCAACTGGAAACCTTCCCTGAGCATTCCAGGAACAGCTAGGTGTTTCCTCCTCTGTGGGCTTAAAGGACCTCAACATACACTGCTATAATGTGGAAGGACAAAGCCTATCTTTCATTCAGGTTCATTTTCCTGGTATAAACAAAGGACCTAACATACATTAGCGTTTCAAAAGGGCTGGCTAAATAAATTTCATAGCATTATCTTATTTATGTCAATAGACTTACTCTGACTTTGGGGGCAGCAGCTCGAAATTTCACATAAAATAATGTGAAGGCATTGTCTGCATTAGGTACAGATGAAGGATCCTAAAGAAACATGGGGGAGGATAGGCAAGGAAGAAAATTAGCGAACAAATAATTATTCAGAAAATATAACACAAACCATTTCATATGGCTACTGCTTGGCCTATATACCAACCAAAAGCTTACAGAGAGAAAGATTAAATACTATTATTGCTACACATGAGAAATAATTATGTGGAGCTGTCATCTCTCTCTACTTTATAATTAAAATTTATGCTATGTTACATGAATTTTGGTGGTAAAAAGACTGAACTCAGATTCATACTCAGTCACTTTCTGAGTGTAGGACTTCGGTCAAATTACTTAGCCTCTCTGAGATTCATGCATCCATTACATAGTGATAACACATATGCACAAAGGTTTTCCACAGCTCAGTTATAAAGCACTAACACACAGTAGGTACTAGTACTTATCAGGCATCAGTTTCCTAAAATAAAATTTTGCAAAATAGAAAAATTATATAGTCTGTTATGTCAGCTAAGAGCAACGTGAACGGTAAAATGCAATACAAAACTCAGCAGCTTTGAACTAAAAGCTCAAGATAGTCCATATTCTTTAGAAAGTAGGCTGAAAAAATAAAATAAATTATCTTTCAGGTTTTATTTTCTTAGGAAAGAAATGTGCTCAGTGACCATCTGATCTAGCTCCACTCTTATTTTCTAACCTAACACGCTGCTAATTTTCCACCTCGCATCTACTAAAATCTGTAATTGATTAATTTGTCTTTTTCCTTCTTTACTGATTATTTCTCCTGAACATAAGCTCCATTAGGGCAGGGACCTTGTTAGCTCCTTTCACTACTGTACAGTTCTTAGTACAATGCCAAGCATTTAGAAGGCATTCAATAAAAATACATTTGCTAAATACAGTAAATTAAATTATCCATCATTTGTAAAGAAAGAAATTCAAATTATCTATCATATGTAATTCTACCACTCAGACAGAACCACTTTTATTATTTTGGTGTATTTCCTCCTAATATTTTCTTTAAAAAGATAGGAAAAGAAAAAGTTAAAGTGAGAAATAGTTTGCATCTTATTTTATTATTTATCATATAGTACTGGATATTTCTCACACTGTTATATATTCTTTGAAAATAAGACTGTGACAGACATATATAATACAGGCATTTTTTCTTATTATAAATAAAATTGCAACACGTATTTATTTAACAAAAGGTAAAAAAAAAAATTGGAGTTACTAGATACTAATCTCAGACTAACATTATGGAAAATAAATGAATTAAAAAAAACAAAAACAAAAATCACCTCACCAGTTAACTCACCCTTTTTAATAACTGACTTGTGAGGTTCTGTAGTGTGTTCACTGTATATGTCTTCATGAGGTGCAAAGCTTTAGAAAGACACTGCTTAAACTTCAGTAAATATACAGGATAATCTTTAAAATTTGGCTGTAAAGGAAAGGGAAAGATTTACAAAAATGAAGCAAACTTTTAATGAAAACCAACCTGTCCTTTATGTAAAGCTATACAGAAAGTTCAAAAGAAGATCTTATGTAGACTGTAAGCTCCTTGAAGACAAATACTATGACTGTCTTGGTCATAGCCAAATTCCCTGTGCCTGGCACAAAGCAAGGGCTCAATAAATATTTGCAGCTTTTAGCAAAATATATTTTCAGTACCCCACAGACCTCAAGGCTAATATGTGAGGCCCAACTAAGAAAAGAAAAGGAGTTGGGTGAAATAAATACAGCTATAAATCCTTGGAGGGCAGAAAGAGATGGTGATTAAACCAAGGGACGTGTCCTTTTATTTCCCCCCCCTCAAGTAATACTTTTTGTTTCCAAGGAAGTATCTATCTAGCAAAACAGTTAAGTCAACAGTCTAAAAATCACTAGTCCTTTTAGATGGGATAAAGTTGTGTCAACCAGCCGCTTTTTCTATTCCAGGGGTTGCTGCAGCAGCTGAAAGCATTTTTTACATCACTACTGACAATGACTAAGAATTTACTATAGTTTTTCTTCAAGTATATTACAGAAAGAAATAATTAGTTTACTGCATAAGAAATGATATAATAGGGATGTTAAGATTTCTTTAAAACACACAGAAATACCATGACTTACATGAGATGATATGTATGTAATACAGTCATCTAACTTGGCCAGCATTGGTATAAATCCTTCACTATTCACAGACAGCGTGGGAGAATTCAATTTCTTTAAGGGAAAAAAAATTTTAACGCTTTAAGAGTCACCAAATATACTCAAATGCAGCCCATGTGTAACAATGCAATAAAGAAAGGACAAATTTAAAAGAATATGGATTGAATTCAGTTTACTCCTAATGACCTTTAATGGGGCTCTTCACGAATTAGCAAACATTTTATACTCCATTGCACAATGTTATATTAAAATAATACATCATGTACCTAGATTTCCCACTTTCTAGCACTTTACAACATAAATTTTCCACTTCCAAACACTGGCGACCTTCTCAAGGTTAAAAGATTAACTACCAGTTACCATGTTCAGCAGTCATACTGAAAGTAAAATATAAATAAACATATACAAGTAGTACTAATATAAGGTAATATATAATATAAACATGAGTTAATATTTAATATAATAGATTAAATGATAAATAGTAAAATATATAAACCTATATAATATATACAAAAGATAAGTAAAATGACCCAATTATTTCTTATCTTGATATACAAATAGTTTGGCAATGATTTATATTTCCCATTGCATTCCACTGTTAACTGGCTACTGGTTTTATTTCTAACTCTTTCGTAAACTATAATAATTTAGATTTAATAATTTTAATAACATGATTTATATGCAGTTATTATGATTAATTTATGAGCCAGAATACAGAGAAATATAATTTACACAGAAGTCTTTACTGTGACTACCTCTTTGGGATCCAAGAATCCATTATGAGGACTATACTCTTCCTCAAACTAAACATGAGATTAGTTTAAGAAGTGTTTTAATTACTATTATAGAAGTACAACCATAGCAAGATTTAAAATGGAATATTTCTTCTTATAACCTTCACAGCTTACAAATATGATACTATTAAGAGTTAACCAACAAAGAGATTTTAATAGCAAAAATACAATTTAAGAAGAACTATTATTTAAATCATATTTGGAAATCTGAACTGGTAATGGTATGTCCATCACTCACAAACAGGAATATCTTAACAACAAGCAAACTATTAAGTTAAAATATCACTCAAGCCGATTTATAAGGTTAAAGATTATACTCAGAATGGGAAATATAAAATAAAGCCACTAATTCTAGAAAAAATAAAGAACAATGCTTACTGTGTTAATAGTTTCCAATTCATTAAAATAGGAAAGCTTTTGTTGAATGTTTTCAGCCAGATCAACAAGTTCCGACTTGAATTTTTTAAAAGAGAAAAATCAATTATTATGAGAACATAAGAATCAACACTCCAGTCTCAAAATTACATCGAGGAGATTTATACTAGACATACAGGTTTATATTAGATATATGATTTCAGAATAATGCCCAAAGATTTCTGCAGTCATGGGCTAAAATAAGCAATGATTATTACAGTAAATTACATATCTTTTTATAAAATAACAGATGATTACCTTTTTAAAAACATACAAAATATACATAGATAAAATTCTGAGATAAGTATAGTAACTTAAATATTCTATCTTTAAGTCACAAGTTTAAGTGCAACCTAGATCTGTTCATCTTTTCATAAACCCCACCATTAGTATAATGACTATGCCTTGTTTGAAAAGTGTCAATAGGGAATTCCCTAATGGTCCAGTGGTTAGGGCTCAGCGCTTTCAGTGCCAAGGACTGGGTTCAATCCCTGGTCGGGAGCTAAGATCCCGCAAGCCGCGCAGCACAGCCAAAAAAAAAAAAGAAAAGTGTCGCAAATGTGAATATACCCTCTTCACTCTGAAACTGTACTGAGACCTAACAGCTCAAAACATACGAAAGCTTGCCCGTGCCTCTGCTGACATAAGCTTAAAAGCAGGCTGTCAAGGTAATAATTTGCATACTTAGCACAGGGCCTCATACAGAGAACTGTTCAAAATATACTTGGAGAAATAAAGGAAATTAGAATTAAATTGTATTCATTTATTTAAAAATAAAATATTAAACATAGTCAGTCACTGACACCCTCTCCTACTCCAAATTACCTGCTCTTTCAGGAGCTGTTCACAGGCTTCATGTAGGGTTCCTGTCTTATTGGACACAAAAAGATACTGTTTCTGCAATGATTCCAGATGCTGAAGAGCATTGTTGACATCATTCAATATAGCATCACACTGCTCCTGAAACCCAGACAAGTAATCCCTCATCTGTCTAGAAAACAGAACCAAAAGGGGATTGGCAATAATATTTTCCCCCAATAAGCACAGACAATAAACAACAAGGTCTCGTTTTCCTCCAAATGCTTGCATTTCAGAAGGGAAGTCTGACCTATTCAAAAAGTTTATTATATTCAGAAATATAGCAAAAACTGTCACAAACTGTTTCAGTACTTAAGAAGGAAAATGATTGAAACTATGAGCAATAAAAGGAATCAGCCTTAAAGCCATAAACTGGCTTTTCACATGTAGGGCAGTAAATCATGGGCTCAACTTTCAAAGACTGGGACACCAGGCCCATGCCAAGGTAACAAGTAGGTCCATCCTTCAGGTCATGTCTGCCTTTGAGAGATGGTGTGATGTCATGGAAAGAATTTTGGACTTGGAATTGGAAGACCTGAGTCCAAGTCCCAGCTCTGCCCAAGTCTCCATGACATTAGGCAAGTATTTAATAGTTCCAGGCCTCTGTTTACTCATTTGTAAAATGGGAATAATAACACCTTTCCTTATAGAGCTGCTATGAAGATTAAATGGAATCATACATCAAAGTGCCTAACACAATGCCTAGCAATAGTAGTCACTTAATTAATGTTAAATGAATATAAATGTTCAACCCACGGTCCCCAAATCAGCTAGAAACAGTACAGTCACTTCCCCCACGCCGTCAATATACACAAACAAAACAACATAGTTCACACCCTGCCTAGTTGGCCATCCCTAAAGTCTCTTGGGTCTCTCCCTCTAAAGAAAGGCAGCAAACACCTCTTAGAGTTCCTGACAAAACTCCCACTTGATTCCAAGCCTTTCTAGAGTTATCTAAAATCAACCTCTGCCCCTCCTAACCTATTCATTACAATGTGACTTTTTTTAAAATCACACAACTTCCAGTACCAGTTGGAATTGCCCACATCCTTTCTAGCTATTCTTAAAGAAAATGTTGCTGTTCAAGTTTTCTTTGTACCTTAATTTTGTTTAAAGGCACAGATAACGAAATGCTTAAGATGATCTAAGAATTAGGACAGCCAACAAATATAAGAGCCACATACCTATATTTAGTTCCTTCATCCTGATCCATCTGAGTTTGTAGCTTTGCAAACCATGAGAAAAACTGGAAAAATAGGGTATTATGTTGTCAACAAAACTAAAACAGACAAAATGAAAAGTGGTTACATGCTAAACAGCAAGTCAAAAGGGTAGACACTAAGTCTTACTGTTTGGGGCTCAGACATTTATAGCTGTAAGCCAGGAGATGACAATTTAATTGCATGGTCAGTGTCTACATTCCAGGAAAAGCAAAGTATCTTAAAAACACGGGCCATTTTCAGAGTTAAATAAGAAAGAGTATTAACACGATAATATGTAGAAATAAACATTTCTTCCTAAGAAGCTAATGCCTACCTGCTAGTTTGCCAAATTTGAGTAGGTAACATAGGGCTCTGGGTAAATATTAATGTTATCTAATAATAATTGTGAGAACATAAGCTCAGAAATAATATAAAGGAGTGGTTTAAAAACATAGCTTTTGCATCGGCCAAACCTGGGTTTGAATTCTGGTCCTACCATCAAGTTGTATACTTAAAATGAGTACATTTTATTGTATGTAAATTATAACAATGTATTAGATCTTTTTTTAATTTAATGAGAGATATGCAAGTGAAAATTTAATCCAGAAGATCTTTTTCTTTTTTTTCAAATAGTCCAAGTAAATTCACAGACATGGTGCAAGATTATCTTCTATAATTCTCAAGTGGGATTCGAAGTCAAAGGTATACTTTATTCTCTCAAGATACTACTCTTGCCAAGTACCTTGGCTTTCGTTTCCTGAACACTGATTGTGTGCCTGGTACACACTGCATTTACATGCATTATCTAATTTAATTCTCATAAAAGTCCTATAAGTATATAATTATCTTTGTTTTACACATTAGGAAACAGAGATCTGAGAAGATAAGTAATTTGCCTAAGCTCACAAAGATGGTAAGTGATAGAGGTGACCTTCAGATCCAGGTTGGTCTAACTCTAGAGCTAGAGCTCTTCATCACTTTGCAGCACTGCCTCTCTTGACTTAGTGCAGAGGTCCCCAACCTTTTTGGCACCAGGGCCCGGTTTCATGGAAGACAATTTTTCCATGGACCCAGTGGGGGGCAGGGGGGGATGGTTTTGGGATGATTCAAGTGCATTACATGTACTGTGCACTTTATTTCTATTACTATTACATTGTAATATATAATGCAATAATTATACAACTCACCATAATGCTGACAGGAGGTGGAGCTCAGGCGGTAATGTGAGCGATGGGGAGCGGCTGTAAATACAGATGAGGCTTCACTCGCCCGCTGCTCACTTCCTGCTGTGCAGCCTGGTTCCTAACAGGTCACGGACCACTACCGGTCCATGGCCCGGGGGTTGGGGACCCCTGACTTAGTGTATATGCAATTCAGCACATTTGCTTTATGTTTCACTTGGTAAATGCCTTAGCTCTGATTCTTCTTTTTTTTTAATTGAAGTATGGTTGATGTACAGTGTTGTGTTAGTTTCAGGTGTATGGCAAAGTGATTCAGTTTTATGTGTGTGTGTGAGTGTGTGTGTGTGTGTGTGTGTGTGTATATCTGTTCTTTTTCAGATTCTTTTCCCTTATAGGTCATTACAAAATATTGAGTATAGTTCTCTGTACTGTACAGTAGGTCCTTCCTCAGCTTTGATTCTTAAGAGGACAGAAAGATGAGACAGAGGAAGCAGCAGAAGAAACTATTGTACGTTTAAGTTTATAGTTGGGAATAAGCAAAAACCAAGAGATTTCACATGCTAAATTTCAGAAAAATAACTATAAGCGTTCATCTAAAGAGCATATTGAGGTTTTTAAGGAAGAAATTACCTAGCAGCAAGCAGTGAGGGGTGCGGTTGGGGGGTCTGCATGTGTGCATGTGTCAACGCACATGCATGTTGGGGGACACATTAACACAGACACGTACTGGGAGAAGGTCTAAAGGGCATAAGATATCAAAACCTTAATAAATCTAATAGTCTATCCAAACTTGGAATAGCATATTTTTATCTGTACTGCAAATAAAACTGGGCAACAGGTTCATTTAAAACACTTAAGAAATAACCACAACTAACACAAAATCAAAAATGTTCTAGAAATAGAAACAGCTTTGGGAAAGATCACTGGTGTTCTCCTTACTTGGTGCAAGTAATAGATCCTTCTTTCTCCAGCTCCCCCCGCCCCACCCCCAAAAAAAAGATGTCCTAGAAAGACTTTAACTACAGTTTCAAATGTTCACAACTTTTAATTAGGACCTCTGTCTTGAGACATTTAAAACAATCAAATATCCTTAGAAATAATGCTGCCATTCACCTGCTGTGCAGTTTCAATTCTTTCTTCTTCCATTTCTAAGGAGGTGAATCCCTTCAAGAGAATGTCTTCTGTAGATTCAGGCACTACCGAAGTCTGTGCAATGGGCAGCGACTGGGATGTTAAATTGCACAAGTCTTCAATTGGGAGCTTGAAAAAAAAAGAGCCACAAAGATATTCAAATAACTTGAAAATTCTCTAAACTTAACTCAAGATTGATATTCCACCTCAGGTGTTTTGAAAGAGAAAGAAATGTTTTCTGTTAAATCGTCTGATGTTAACAAGCGCCATATGATACTAACACTTAGAACCAGGTTCTCTCTATATTAAATGCTGGTCTCAAAATATAAACTTGACACCAATACCCAACCATTTGCAAAGTATGGTTTTTGAGTTACCTTTTGAAAACTGGTGGTGAATCTGTACTAATCCACACACCTTTTCCTACTGGAACTTCTTGGGAACTAGCACCAAGGCAAAGGCAAAACCTGCACGCTAATGAAAGTAGCCGGCCCTCTCCATTATCAACACAAAAGCCTCACCTCATTAATAGAAAACAGAAAACAAATCGTACCCAAGAATCAACTACCAACAACTATATCCCCTTCTACTATTTCTACACTGTTGCCACACTTCACCCACGTCTTCTTGCTGACAAATTCTGAAATTACAACTGAAAAGAAAGAATTTCAGAATTTCCCATCAGCTTCAGAAGAGCTCACCTTGAGGCCATCAGACCTACAATACTGTCTAGTTTGCCATTACTAAAGCTATTCCAGGTGTTCATTTACCTAGGGTCATACAGACAAGCTGTTTTTGGACTTAAAAGAAAGGGAGTGTGAATGCTGGGGAAGGTAAAAGGGTGGAATTATTTCGTTTCAATCCCAGTTTATGCCCTTAAGGCATGACATCTAAGGTCCAGCAATAAAAGACCTTAATCCAAGGCCTTAGGAAATTGCCTCCTGTCTATTTTTCTAGATACAGAAATTTCAGCTGAAGACAGTATTTTCTCTTCAAAGGTAAAATAAAATAAGCTAGATGCAAAATGCACCATCATTAACTTAGAAATACAACACTTTAAATATGGGGGGAGGGAATTCCCTGGCAGTCCAGTGGTTAGGAGTCAGTGCTTTCACTGCTGTGGGCCCAGGTTTGATCCCTGGTCTGGGAACTAAGATTCTGGGAGCAGTGCGGCATCAAAAAGAAAGAGAGAGACACACAAAAAGAGAGAGAGAAAGAAAGAGAAAAAGAAAGAAAGAAAGAAAGGAAGGAAGAAAGGAGGGGGGAGAGAGAGAAAGAGGAAGGGAGGGAGGGAGGGAAGGAGGGAGGAAGGGAGGAAGGGAGGGAGGGAGGGAGGGAGGAAGGAAGAAAGGAGAGGGGAGAGAGAGAAAGAGGAAGGGAGGGACGGAGGGAAGGGAGAGAGGGAGGGAGGGAGGGAGGGAGGGAGGGAGGGAGGAAGGAAGGAAGGAAGGAAGGAAGCGAGGGAGGGAGGGAGTTTTGTGTCTGGGTTAAAGTGGGGCTGCACCTTCGGGCGCAGTAAAGCACATCACAGTGCGGCCTGGTTTGAACCCTGCTCACTTAATAAGCGTGTTACAATGGGCAAATCACATAATGCTTCTAAATCTCTATTTCTTCTCTGTAAAACAGGAATTACATTATCTGTATCATGAGGCCATTGTGAAATGAAGAAAACACAGGTGTAAGAAAACAGGCTCCTTGGACCACTGGGAAGCTGCAGACAGAAAAAAAGTGTTCAGAAAGGTCCTCAATCTGCTTTCTCCCAGGAGGGTCCTGGATGTACAGAGATACGTCTTACTAAGGGCATCATTGTTCAACATAAACTCTTCCTGAATGGTGACACAATCCCTGAAGAGAAAAGGACTGTTGGGCAGGAAGAATTAAGTTTCTGAAATCTGATGAGAATCTATCTTGACTCTAACGTGTCACCAGCAACTGTGTGCTGCCACCAGAGGTTCTGAGGACAGAGGAAGCTGAGCTGAGCTAAGCCTACCTGCTCACGCTCTGTGCGAGTTACCAACAACAAGCTGTCTCCTCGGAGACAATGCTACGTGTGTTTAGCGTAATGCCTGCCAAATAATACACACGATCAACCGGAGCCGCTTCTATTTATCATATTACTATTCCTACTTATTAGCAGTAACAAAGTAAATTTGTTTCTTTTAATTTATTTATTTTTATTGAAGTATAGTTGATTTACAATGTTGTGTTAGTTTCTTGTGTACAGCAAAGTGATTCAGAAATATGTGTGTGTATATATATATATATATATATATATTCTTTTTCAGATTCTTTTCCATTATAGGTTATTACAAGATATTGAATATAGTTCCCTGTGCTACACAGTAAATCCTTGTTGTTTATCTATTTTATATATAGTAGTTTGTACCTATTAGTCCCAAACTCCTTATTTATCCCTCCCCCACTTTCACCTTTGGTAACCATAAGTTTGTTTTCTATGTCTGTGAGTCTGTTTCTGTTTTGTAAATAAGTATTTGTACCACTTTTTAGATTCCACATATAAGTGATATCATATGATATTTCTCTTTCTCTGTCTGACTGACTTAGTATGATAATCTCTAGGTCCATCCATGTTGCTGCAAATGGAATTATTTTGTTCTTTTTTATGGCTGAGTAATTGTATATATGTGCCACATCTTCTTTATCCATTCCTCTGTCGATGGACACTTAGGTTGCTTCCATGTCTTGGCTATTGTAAATAGAGCTGCTCTGAAAGTTGGGATGCATGTATCTTTTCAAAGTAGAGTTTTCTCCTGATACATGCCCAGGAGTGGGATTGTTGGATCAAATGGTAACTCTATTTTTAGTCTTTTAAGGAACCCCCATACTGTTTTGCATAGTGTCTGCACCAATTTACATTCCCATCAACAGTGTAGGAGGGTTCCCTTTTTACAGTAAGTAAATTTACAAATCAGAATCTATACTGCTTCTTGGGAACAGAATCGTCTAAGTTACCTTTACAAAATTATAGTTTATTAGTAGTAAAATTTAGTTATATATGAACAGATAATGACAAAATTCAAACACATAATTCTATCAGCACTGTTTACCTGATACCTAAGGAGGAAAAGGGAGAGAGACATGGATCAGGTACAGATTTGAAAAATACACCAGAAAGCACGTGGAGACTAGGCTAAAAGAATGCTAGACAGAGTGTTGCTTGCACCTTAATAATAAGAAAAAGAAAAATAGTCTACAAAATCAGGTTCTTGAAGCCATCAGAGAGTTGAGGTTCCAGAGTAACTAAGTAGCTTAAAATCTAAAAAAGATGGGTATCTCCAGGCAGAGACAGAGTGAGAGCACGGGCTTACCGTGGCAGATTATGGAAAAAGAGATGACAAATGCCACACAAGTAGGTAAGAATTAGGCTAAAATTTCTTTCAAATTACTAAATGGTACAGGACGGGTGAGTACAGAATGCTTGGAAGTCACAGACACAAGGGGAATTTGCACCCACTCACATGGTCTTCACGGACCTCCACCAGGTGCTCATGAGAAAGAATGAGGACTGGTGGTGCAGGCTTAGAAGAGGAGGGGCCTGGGGAAAGTGGGGCACAAAGCCCCATCCAGACCCTTCTCCCCAGTGGAACAAAATCTTAAGACACTGAAAAAAGGGCAGCAAGCGCTATCAACCCTAGGGCACAGGGGAGAACACACTACAGCTGGGGAAAGGGAAAAGAAAACAACCATTACCCCTGGAGGAGAGGCAAGAAGGAACCCAAGACCCAGAACATCAGAGGTCTCCTACTGCCGGAGGAGGGCAGAGTCAGTAAGAAACTCCACCCCTGAGTCCCAGGGGCAAAGGCCTGCCTAAGACTGAGACTGGACGCAGATGATAGAAAACTCCCACCTACCACCACCAGGCTATAGAGCGCCAGCAATGCTCTCCTGTGGGAGGGGCAAGAGCACAGACACCCTCTGAGACACAGGCGCACAGCACACCAAAAGCTGAGGGTTGAGAAGGAAGGTTAAGAAGACTCTGCAGTAGCCCAGCCCCAATGCTAGGCAAAAAGTAATGAAAGAGAAGTCTGAAGCCAGTGGTAAACTAAAGGCAACCAGAACAAAAACAAAACACAAATCTAGCCCACTAACCCAAACCTCCACACTAATGACCTAACAGAGTAAGTGTATTCATTTCCAGGCATTCACGCTATTTCCCTCATTCTCAAATGTCCTGCATACAACGTACAGTATTTGACCAAAAGTTACATTAAACAGCAAGGAAAATAACCCAACTCATTGTCAAGAAACGAAGCACTCAACAGAGCCAGACTCAAGAGATGATCTGGATATTGGAACTATATAACTGTGACTAATATGTCAAAGGCTCTGGTATGAAATATAAATAAAATGAATGAACAGATGCAGAAGTTAAGCAGAAAGATAAAAACTATACATGTCCAACAGAAATGCTGGAAATAACCATTATTGTAACAGGTGAAGAATACCTGCCATAGACTCATCAGTACACTCAACACAGCTAAGGAAAGAATCAGTGAACTTGAAGACAGGTCAATAAAAATCACCCAAAATTAAACATAAAGAAGAAACAGAGTGGACAAATAAAAACTGAACACAACATCCAAGAACTGTGGGATGGTATAAAATGATCTAATATATGTGTAATCTGAATCTCAAAATAAGAAGAGAGAGAGAGAACAGGGTAGAAGAAATATTTAAAGAGATAATAGTTGAGAAGTTTCCAAAAATAATGAAAGACACAATGCTACAATTCTGAACTCAGAAAATCCCAAGCAGAATGCACATGCATGTGTGCGTGTGCACACACACACACCACCCCTAGACACATCACATTCAAACTCAGAGAGAAAATCAAAAGTCATAGAGAAAACCTTAAGGCAGTCAGAGAGAAAAAGATACATTATATACAGGGGAACAAAAATAAGAATTAAAGCAGACTTATCAGAAATCAGGGGACTTCCCTGGTGGTCCAGTGGGTAAGACTCCGAGCTCCCAATGCAGGGGGCCTGGGTTCGATCCCTGGTCGGGGAACTAAATCCCACATGCATGCCACAACTAAGAGTTCACATACCACAACCAAGAAGTTCGCATGCCACAACTAAGACCTGGCACAGCCAAAATGAATAAATAATTTTTTTAAGCTGCTTTTTAAAAGCTTATGAGGGAGTTCCCTGGTGGTCTAGTGGTTAGGACTCGGTGCTTTCACTGCCATGGCCTGGGTTTAATTCCTGGTCGGAGAAATGAGATCCCGCAAGCCACTCAGCGGAGCCAGAATAAAAAAAAAAAAAAAAGTAAAAAAATAAAAGCTTATGAGAAGATGCCCCCATTAGGTACATTTGCCCAGCTGTCTTCTTTTCTCAAAGCACCTGGAAGAGAATGGCAAATCAAGAAGGGTGTGTTGCAGGGAGATCAGCTCGGTGCTTTGTGACCACCTAGAGGGGTGGGATAGGGAGACACAAAAGGGAGGGGATATGGGGATACATGTTTATGCACAGCTGATTCACTGTGTTATACAGCAGAAACTAACACACCATTGTAAAGCAATTATACTCCAATAAAGATGTTAAAAAAATAAAATAATATAATATAAATGGTAGAACTATTTTAAAAAAAGGGTGTGCTGGTGTCACAAACTTTCCTGTTCTGACTACTCTTTCACTCCTGAAGAGATGTTGACTGAATACCTCTGGCTTACTCGCACTGTCCTGGCTTCCAGATGGAGCAGACATTTACCACCAGAAAGAGAAGAGCAGAGACCTAGGCTCCTGGTTGGTCCTGGATAGCTACTGTACAGCTTACACAAATGGGGACACTAACATATTAAATACTAACTACAATAAACTATCAAGCCTTGCCTGACCAGCTGAGCAGCTCCAGGAAAAAACAAGCAAATATACCTTTCTCTCCCAAACTTTACTTCTTGCACAGTTCTGGGTTGGAGAAAATCACTTCTGTAATCAATCTAATAAATTCATTCCCTAAATGAAACCTGACGTTACCTACTCTGTTTGGAGCAAATCATTGAAGAGGTATAGATGGAGTCTCAGAACCTTCCTCCAGGCACCTAACCTCTTCTTTTCTTACCTTTGGTCTGAGTGACACCTACACAGTACCAGCTCAGCGTCGTAACATTCTAATCTATTCTTTTAAGGTAATAATCATTTGGGGAGAAAAGCACATGAATAATATAATACTGGCAGGTAGCTTGCTGTGTGCACTTTATATACTTCATTTAGTTCTCACAACTCCCTGTGACGCAAGTACTATTATAATCCCCATTTTATAAAGAAGAAAACAGGTTCAGAGAAGTTAAGTAGCATGTCTAAGGCCACACAAACTTTAGGAAAACAACAACTGTAACACTAAATTACAGGTAAATTTCAGGATAAATTATCTCAGCATTTTATCAAGAATTACTAAACTCAGCAGAAAGAAAAAGGCCCTCACTACTAAAAAAATTTGCCCTGGCTACAAGAAACCAGTCTACTTAATATTCTACTGCAAATTTTCTTATCTAACACCAGATAAAAAGGTATATAAGGCTAGTTCTCCTAAATAAAAAGGAAAGCTATAAACAGCTTCATGATATTTGCTCAGAGGTAGCTGGCCTCTTGCTATTCAACTAACTTGCCCAGTTCCAGTTGCTCAGGATGTAACTTATCTCCTGAAAATTGTGAAACACTACAGAAAACCCTTTACAGGTTTTTATTTTGGTCAGACCAAATAAAAATTGAGGCATTCTTTCTCAGTGCCAGTGTTAAAAGAGTGGTAACGGATAAAAAATTCAATTCCAAAGTCTTCCCACCAGACATATAAAGGAAAAAGAGGGCTGTCGAAAGCTGAAGAGCAATGAGAAATTCCCCCTCAAAGATTCCAGGATGGATAAATAACAGGCTGGTATTTCATTCTCACAGCAATCCAATGCCAAGGCTGCATGTACCAGAAGACCTTCACTGAACCCTTGAACTTGGCAAGCTCATCCCCTACCCAGGGCTTTGCACTGCTTTTTCCTCCAGCTGGAAGGTTATTTCTCTAGTCTTTGCAAGACTGGCTTCTTGTTTTCCATCATGAGCTCTTGCCTTAGGTGGTTACTTTCTTAGAAAGGCCTTCCCTCTTTATCTAAAAGGGCACACCTCATTCCCTGGTGTCATACCATCCTGTTTGATTTTCCTTATATCCTGGATGACTGTCTGAACTTACCTTCTTTGTTCTTTTTCACATGCTCATAATCACCATAATTATGTCAGCTCCTTCAGGCTAGGAATCTTGTTTTTATCTTTCTGTTCCCCCATTCCTAGCCCCAGGTAGGCACATAATATATGTTAAATGACTGCATGGGGCTAATGGTAGGTATTATGTTGCATAAATATCAAATAATGGGGTGAAAATGAAGAGATCTCTTTTACTTCACTCCAAACCCTTTCCTTCATGCTCAGTGGGAATAGTAATATTTTATGGCCCAAGACATTAAAAATAAAATGGGTTACTTTGCTTATGGAATACATTCACCACAGGTACTGTGATGCCCAAGCACCTTGCTTTGGTGAGAGGCCAAATCAATTATAAACAGACTGAAATATTTATAGAGCAAACAACTTCTATTGCCCAGAGCATAAAAGACTCTGATAGCCACGCCAAAACAAATTTCCAACTGCTTCCTCATTTATTTCAAACACACTTCCAGCACAGAATCCTAGAGGTGGACAGAGAAACCCAAGAAAGAACACCTGTACTTTATGGCAGAGTGTGCAACGGCGAAAAGTGGCGAGAACTTTCAAACCAAAGTTCTTAACCTCTTAAGTGTGAGGGCAGAAAAAGTTTAAGTCTCTAAACTCAGTCTGCCTTTGGACACAACCGTGTAAAGAGAATGCTTCCAACATCAAAAGTAACCATCAGTGCTAATAAAATAATAACCGCCTAAACCTAGCCCTCAAAACAAGAAGAAGTCTGTCAAACATCTGACTACTCATAAAATGTACTTCTTGCTATTATAACTAATTGAATTGAATCACACAAGCAGTATCAGGGATAATATCCCAATGGCAATTAGGATTAAAAACGTTGACACTAAAACATTATCTAATAATGTACTGACCCAGCTTTCAAAGAAAAATTTTTATTGCTTTGCTATAAGTCAAATATAAACCGGATCTCCCACAACCTGCACTTGATCGAGAGTTCATTGCTCAATGTGCGATGAATGAAGCTGTCACCCGGAATCAACTTTGGTCTCCCCAAGGGCCCCTATGGAAAAAGGAAGCTGGGCTATTCATTAAGGTGGTAAACAAATACCAACAGGAGGCTGTGCTGAAGTAAAGCACTTCGGGTTCAGTGTCTTCCCCTTCCGGGAGAGGGTGGGCAGCAGGACTATGCCTCGCTAACACCAGGGACACCCGGGGCAAGATGCCCGGGGCAAGGCTCCCGAACAACCGCCCCACGCCGCAGGGGCGGGCTGGGTGCCGGCGGCCAGCAGCCGCTGGACGCCCCCGCAGCCGTCCCCACGCCGGAGGGGAGAGTCGGCGGTCTGGGACAACGTAAGGCCTGACAGTCCGGGAAGGTGAGGGGCCTCTCCCACCGGAGCCGACACTGTGATGGGGAGGAGAGGACAGACCCTGGCCAAGGGTCTGCAAGGTCGGGGTCCGCCGGCGCGCCCGCGGAGTAGCCCAGCCCAGCTCCCGCCCGTCACCTCACCTCGGCGGGTACGGGCAGGTCCTCGGCCGCCGCCTTCAACTCCAGCACCGAGTCCGTCTGCCGGTCGGTCAGTGGCGCTGTCGTGTCCGGTCTCCCATCCCAAAGAGCGAGCTTCTCCCGAGCGTCCCGCTCCGCCGCCGCCTCCGGCTGCAGTAGCAGCGCCGCCTCCGCCATTGCCGCCGCCCCAGCGGCCCGCAGCAGCAGGGGGGAGGTGGGAACCCCGACAGAGAGATGTCCGGGGCACTTCCGGGAGAACCGGGTCTTCCAGCACTGCACCGGCGGCGGGGCGGGGCGAACCGGAATACCCTGACCCCGGAAACGCTTCCCCCCGCGTGGGCGGGACTGAGGCCAGGACTGACGTGGCTTTAAACGGGGTACAAGTATTTCCGGTTGGGATGTAAACAGAGAGGGCGAAGGATATAGGCCCTAACGGAAATAGACATGCCCCTACCAGAAGTCCCTTCCTCAACATCAATAACTTTATTGTTAATATTGTTACTGACAACTGTGTTCAGTGACCCTGCCGGCAGGGGCCTTCGTGAGCCGCGGCATCTGCTGCTTCTTTCTGCTCACAGCCTGGTAGTCTGGGTTAGGTGTGTGGACTGATTTCCGTGTTGACATGTTGCCAGTTTTCACAACTTTTCAAACATCAATAATTCCGCTGTTAGAAATCTAATTTATGAAAACACATAAAAACTCAAAGATTTATATATATCAGACATCATAAATAGTATCAAATAACCACCTGAACGTCCAACATTGAAGAACTGGATCAATAATTCATGGCACAGACGTGTAATTGGAATACTGTTCTGCCATTTAAATCATGTTGTAGATTTCAACAACAAAATAAATAATGATTGTATTGGGTCATAACCTGTAGAATAAATACCCATGAGTCCATACTGATATAAATAAATGACTGAATAAATAAATAGGGGAGAAGAGACAACTCCACCTTACTGAAGAATTCCAATCAATAAATTTAGAAAGAATGAGGGGAAAGAAATCATTAAGGATACTACAGTAATGACTATAGCAGGCAAAATCTAAGGATGGATGCTAAAATTAGTGGGTGAAAGTCTGAGGAGAAACAGAAATTTGCATGGCATCTCTCCAAGGTATTTATTAATGGGGGGAGGGGAGGGTGGCTGTTAACTTTACAGTGGAGAAACCTGGAAGACATCCCCCCTTAACCAAATGATCAAGGTCAGCATCATCACCATGAAACTCCTAGTATGATATATCAAGAAGCACACAATATTTCTTCTGTGATATTCTTGCCAGAAATGCAAAACCACATTCTAATTATGAGAAAACATCAAACAAATTCAAATTGATGGACATCCTACAAAACAATTCACGAGTACTCTTCAAAAGTGTCAAAGTCAAAAAAAAAAGTGTCGAAGTCATAAAAGACAAGGAAAGACCGAGGAAATGTTACATTTTGGGAATGAGGGAGACATGACAAGTAGATGCAATGTGGGAGCCTGGATTGGATCTTGGGTCAGAAAAGGGAGAACTATAGAATAAAATATAGATATCCAAATAAGGTCTACAGTTTAGACGATAGTAGTGTACCAAAGTTAATTTCCCAGTTTTGATTGTTGTACATGATATAGTTATGTAAGATGATAACATGAGGGGAAGCTGGATGAAGGGCATATCTGAATTCTGTAATACTTTTACAGCTTTTCTAAAGTCTAAAATTATCTCAAAGTCAAGAGTTAAAATTCTCATGTTGTAGAAAGTATTTATCTCCTTGGAGAAATGATATAATTAAGAAGAATGAAACAGTGTATCATCCTATTGACCAAAGGAAACACTTCCAAAATATTCATAGATGGTTAGAATTACTAATAATTATTTTCTTCCTTTTCTCTTTTTTTTTCAATGAGTTTTGCATCTAAGCATAAGGGTGTTTGTTTGTTTTAATTGGTATACCTAAAACACACTTCCTCCTTTTCAGGCCAGGCTGATTCCAAAAATCTCAGAAATGAAGTTTATCCTGTTGAGTTTTGTGATGATAATTCTTCACGAAATATCATCCTTCAAGGGCCAAATATAAGCATCTTCTCTCACAAATGTGCTTCTACTGCAGATATTCCTAAACCTATAATCATGCTACTTTCTTCTAAACATTATGTTTAATTTCTTAAAATATTTTTACCAACTGGTGATTCATGATGCTAAAGGGATGCAGTGTAGGTCATGGCACTCAGAAAAGATTTGGGACAAGGCTGAATGTCTAATCAGCTGCTGTGAGGGCAAATGAAGGGAGAGAAGGGTAGATATTCAACACAATAATGCCTGGACTATTCCTGAATTGAAGAACTGGAGCTAAGGGAGGTCAGCAAAGATCCAGCAGTCACCAGCTGGCCCTGCAGGGTGGGGGAGAGACAACAGCAATGAAGCAGTAAGTGCAGTGTTACTGGGGTGTTTTCATTGCAGAACACTAGCACAGAAGTATATATATTTAAACGATGCACTTGTTGCTCAAAATACAGTGGAAAGGGTAGTATACAATATGCTGAACTCTGCTTCAGACTCTAGGGCTCTTTTCTGTATGGACAAATACTATCTAGTGTGCCCCATCCCCAGAAGTAGTACAAATTTCCTACAATGGATCCACTTTTATACTCTGTATTACAAGTCAAATTTCTTCCTGTTTCCAGCTGGTGATTAGCTTATTCCCAGAAGCACTAGATGTCATGACAAATACAACTGCAGCTTTAATTTTCTACTGTAATTTTTTTTTGACCGCACCTCACGGCTTCAAGGATTCTCAGTTCCTCGACCAGGGATTGAACCTGGGTCACGGTGGTGAAAGCGCCAAATTCTAACCACTAGACCACCAGGGAACTCCCTCTACTGTCATTTTTAACAATATTATTTATTTGATTCAAGTATTTATAAGTGTTCCCTTAGAAATGTTCAAGTTGATATAGTAAACACTCATATAGCATGTATCTGTACATATGCATGTACATATAAGGCACACATGTATTCATATCGTGTGTGCATGAAAAAAGAGAGAGAGAGAGAAATGAGCAGACAGGATTACATAGGCTATCTCGGGAAAAGGACGAAGATGAGGTCAGAGGAGTCTCATCCCCAAGTGATCAAGGTCCCATATCATAGTAGATGACATTTTGTTTGTAAGGTGTTATTCAGATTTCCCTCTTGATCTCTTGATTGAAACCCTGTAAGGCAGGTTATTCTCCCATTTAGATTTAAGCAAATGAAACACAGGATGATGAAGTGAGACATCAAAAACATTTGGGAAGGTGAAGGAAAAGACCACTTTTCTACACTCTTTCTAGAGGGAAACTTGCCAACACCTATCAAATCACAGGCTAGACACAGGGAGATCAGCTCGGTGGTTTGTGACCACCTAGAGGGGTGGGATAGGGAGGGTGCGAGGGAGGGAGACGCAAGAGGGAAGAGATATGGGGACATATGTATATGTATAGCTGATTCACTTTGTTATAAAGCATAAACTAACACACCATTGTAAAGCAATTATACTCCAATAAAGATGTTAAAAAAAACCCCAAAAACACAGGCTAGAGAAATGGAGAGAGGATAGCTCTTTGATCCAGCAATTCTGTACCTGAGAATCTATCCTAGAGAAATTTACATATTAAAAAAAATAGTAGTACCTGCACAGGATAGTTTGCAATGGAGAAAAAGTGGACACAACCTAAATGTTTTTCAATGGGGAAATCGTTTAGTTTCTATTATTTATTACTACCTAACAAACTAACCCCAAAATCATGCCCTAAACGAACCACCACTTTGTTCTTATCTTTCATAATCTTGCAGGTCAGGAATTTCTAGAGGGCACATCAGAAAAGACTCCTCCCTGCTCACCATATCTGGAGCCACAGCTGGGGAAACACAAATGGCTGCAGGCTGGACAGCTGGGGTCTGGCTGTGCATCTCTGCATCCTCATGAAGTCTCAGAGCTGGTCCACTGGGTCTCTTAAGTGTGAAGACCTCAGAGTATTTGGATGTGGCTCAGGGCTCGAAGAGATGGTTCCCACTTCTGCCCTTGCATCAGAAGTCACAGAAGGTCATTTCTGCTGCACTCCACCAAGCGAGTCACTATAGTCAGGCCAGATTCAAGGGGAAGGATTGACTCTTCTTAATGCGGGGAGTAGTTAAGAATGGGCAGCTTTTTTTTTTTTCAGGCTGTGCTGCCTGGATTGCAGGATCTTAGTTCCCCGACAAGGGACTGAACCTGTACCCTCGGCAGTGAAAGTACGGAGTCCCCATCACTGGACCACCAGGGAATTCCCTAATTTGTGTTTTAATGTTACGTTAAGAATGCATAGTGTTTTACAACGTATGTGCAACTATTATTGCAGACCTGTCATAAACAGAAAAGTCTGCTTGTGGGATATATTAAAAAATGTATCTTGTGAGGATAGATAGATAATCTTGCAATAGTTTGAGGAGCCTTTCAGAAAAGGGTAGAGGAATGCTTTCCTGACAGGGATTTGTGACTGTCTGCTGACATTAAGAACATGAGTTTAGGGCTTCCCTGGTGGCGCAGTGGTTGAGAATCTGCCTGCCAATGCAGGGAACACGGGTTCGAGCCCTGGTCTGGGAGGATCCCACATGCCGTGGAGCAACTGGGCCCGTGAGCCACACTACTGAGCCTGCACGTCTGGAGCTTCTGCTCTGCAACAAGAGAGGCCGCGACAGTGAGAGGCCCGTGCACCGCGATGAAGAGTGCCCCCGCTCGCCGCAACTAGAGAAAGCCCTCGCACAGAAACGAAGACCCAACACAGCCATAAATAAATAAATAAATAAATAAAAATTAAAAAAAAAAGAACATGAGTGTAAACATCACAGGAGCCTGGAAACTGAGCAACAGCTGGGCCAACTGTAGAGGAAAGAAAGGAAAGCTAGAGGCACAGAGGACTTCAGGGGATTGACCAAGTGTTGGAAACCACTCCACTGGCCTCTGCTGGTATTAATTCCCTACCTGGTGCTCATTCAGCTTGCGAACCCCTGCCAGGAACCAGAAGGTTACACTTACAGAACATGTAAATGAACATGTACTAGCAGTAAATCTAAGATAAACACACACTGACACAAGGTCTGAAGTGGTTCCCCCCTCCTCCCGAAGTAGGTTCCCCCCTCCTTCCTTCTCCTCTTGGCTGGGATGAAGGGAGAGGAGGTATTTGTCACCTTTGGAGGTATCCTGGGGGGAAGACAGCGTTTCCAGACTTCTGTTTTAAAACTAACAGTCTGGTATATTAGGGGTGTTTTGTTTTTGATGAATAAAAACAAAACCACCAAAAAGCAAAAACATCTCTCTTCTTTTTCAAATTAAATAGCTTTCACGATTATGTCATGGCATAATGGGCATTCCCCCGGAATAACCTAGATCCTGCATTTTAAAATTTTCACTTGCAGGTTTTTATCAGGTGTGGCTGGCATTTTGTTGAATCCAACCGACAGCTTTCAACAGGGGAAGGAGGAGAAAACAATGTTCTGACCTTTTTCCTTCCATTTCTCTCACTTCCTTACTGGGATGTGAGCCACAGGACCAGGGCTGCCATGGTTTCTGTGGCCTTGGGTCCTAGCCTCCCTCCCGCCGCCCTTCCCCGAGTGTGAGCATTTGTGGGTTGGCGGCTCCGGGAGGACACTGGGGCCGCTGATGATGGGCGGGCGCCAGGTGCTAGTGGGCCTGTGGCCAGCTCACCACAACACCGCAACAGCCCCACAGAGCCCGTCCTTTCCGGGCCGGAGCTGCGACTCGGGCCCCACCTACCTGGGAACAGGCTGCTTGGGGTCACTCCTGTCCCTGTCGCAGAAGGCAGACCCCAGGCAGCCGTGACCCGGCTCCCCGCTGGAGAACGCAGACAGCCGTCAGCACCCTGGCCTAGGGCTTTGGTTTATTCGTTCCACAAGTGATGGTTGGGCTGAATTGTTCATATCCATGAGGCCGGCCCCAGGGTCAGCGGTCCAGGGTGCTCACCAGCCTTTGCCTATCCTCGTGTTGGTGCTGACAACAGTGTTTAACAGCCCGGCCCCGGAGCCCAACCACCCAAGGGTGTGTACCCTGCCTACCTTCCCCAGGTGAACATGGGCAACTAGAAACTCTGTGCCTCAGTGTCCTGATGTGAAAATGGGCACTGAATAAAATAATAAAAGTACTTGCCCTTTGGACGTGTGGTGAGGATAGCACAAGATGATCTGTGTGAAAGCCCTAGAATGACACAGGGTGGGTGCTCAGTAAGGTACTGGAGAGGAAGAGAGTGGGGAGGAGAAGAGGGAGAGAGTTAGGAGAAACGTTCAAGTAGTTTAGATTTTAATCCCTCTGGAATTCTGCAGCCTGATCTTCCAAAGTCTCTAGGACTTGAGTGCAGCTGTACCTCTGCCTGTGCGGATCTTTAAAAAACATCAAGCACGTTCCAAGGACAACTTCCTCAGCTGCTTTCCAACCATTTTTCTGTGCCACATCCCAGATGATTGGATCCACTGCCAGCAGCTCCAGGGGTCTATTTCCACCTGGTTCTCAGGTGGGGTGGGGCTCCAGATGGAAGTTCGCTGGATTGAGAAGCCCTGATTCTGATGACACACCACCTTCCCCAGGCCCCATAAGGAATCGCTGTCATACAGCAGGGACATCCAAAGCGTGTGCCTTGTGTCTGAGCCAACAACAGTTAAGGAGACCCCTTTCTACTCTTCCATGGGGTCAGAGCAGCTAGAAGCAGCTTTGTGGTGATCTTGACAGTCTCCAGCTAGGGTCACAGTGACTTCAGGCTTTATCCCCAGGGAACAAATAGCACAAACCAGTGGCTGGCTGTGTTCCCAAATAAGGGCTCTTTGACCTTTTAAGAAGAGAATTCAGAACTGGCAAAGAATCTAAAGATCATATAATCAAACCTTTCATTCCGCAGATGAGCAAACTGAGGCATACAGAGAGGAGATGACGAGATGACCAGTCCAAAGTCCTACAGGTGGTTAATGTTAAAGTTAGGACTAGAACTTAGACAAGCTGACTTCTGGGGCTGAGGCTCTTTGTACGACCCCAGGGTTCTCCCAAGTTGAGTAATGCACAAAGCCCTTTTAAAAAACTGTAGATCGGGCTTCCCTGGTGGCGCAGCGGTTGAGAGTCCGCCTGCTGATGCAGGGGACACGGGTTCGTGCCCCGGTCCGGGAAGATCCCACATGCCGTGGAGCGGCTGGGCCCGTGAGCCATGGCCGCTGAGCCTGCGCGTCCGGAGCCTGTGCTCCGCAACGGGAGAGGCCACAACAGTGAGAGGCCTGCGTACAGCAAAAAAAAAAAACAAAAACTGCAGATCCCCAATGTTGATGTAAATATATTATGTTGCTCAAGTATAAAAAGAAAACTTGACCTAAGCTTTGTATGTTTACATTAAAATGGATTTATAAGTTACATATCACTAGAAGTATAAAACCAATATTCAAATTAACGAGGTGGATGATACTGTCTTGCTGGAAAACGAAATTGCTGTTGGCAGCACGAAGATGGTGCTGACTGCTACCACACAGCTGCTTTGGGGTTCACGCGCTTATGTTACACCGGTAACACGCTCAATCCCCTGACATTCGAATCACCAGGAAGCCTTCACTCAGGCTGTATCCCTAACATCATTTTGCCTATAATGGGCTTGTACATACCATTTGCATATAGATCAATCCCTGTTCTTCTTTAATAGCTTAATTAAAATAGTCTAAATACACACATCAGGAGGGTGGTGGGGTGAAGGTGAAATCACGTGGCAATCCTAAGACAATCATGTCGATGATTCAGAAAAAAAATATATATATATATATGTTTAAGTATATGAAATGAAAATACATACTTAAAAAACTGTCCACAGGCTCTGGTTTTAGAAATGCCGCACATTATATCCTGCTACCCTAAAGGCATAGAAAGATAGTCGTGAAACTTCCCTATTACCTTCTGTAAATGTCCCCAGAGCCATAACTTTGCTTCTTAAGACTTCATCTATTAATGTCTTAGCATAGGCCTGTGAGGGACTTCTCTGGTGGTCCAGTGGGTAAGACTCCGAGCTCCCAGTGCAGGGGGCCTGGGTTCAATCCCTGGTCAGGGAACTAGATCCCACATGCATGCCGCAACTAAGAAGTCCGCATGCTGCAAGTAAAAGATCCCGCATGCCACAATGAAGACCCCACGTGCCGCAACTAAGACCAGCAAAAATAAACAAATAAATAATAAATATTTAAAAAAAAAAAAAGAATAGGCCTGTGGAAAAAATACCCTAAGGGACAAGAGGCAAGGATGTTCCAGGTCAGGGATGGAAGGAGAAAGCGGAGGAGATGGAGATCGGGATCCCAAGACCTCCTTCCAGTGCGTACTTCAAGTCTCACCTCAGTCAGTCCCACTCAGTTTTAACTCAGGAGGAAGTTGGTGAATATTATTACTATTATCTTTATTTAATGAGTGAAGAACTGAATCCCAGGAAGGTTTGTGACCTGTTCAGGATAATGGTTAGTAAAGGGCAGACATGTCATCGGAACCAGGATTCCTGACAAGACTTTCTCTTTCTCCTTTACACTAATATTATGAAAGGGAGTCACATGAAGATGGACATTTAAACCCATTAGTGCTTTTCTGTAATAGGGCATTTTAGCAAGCATGAGCCCCGAGGGTGAGCATTACAGGCTTGAAGGAATGCCTCTAAGAGGAAAAGGCTTGAAGCTTTGATAGGTTCTGTTCTACTGTAAGGCAGGAGTGGTTCAAGCGCCAAAACACTAAATCATAGCATCGATGAGGAGGAAAGATAAAACATCAGGCTTCTCCCATCATGCTCCATTTCACTTCATTGCTTACAATGAAGTCCCAAAATGAAATGATTTAAAAGAGAAAAATTCTTATGCCACCTGCATGTCTGCAACTCACTCCTGAATTTTCAGAGCATGATAATTTGAAATTGCTGAATTTCTTCATGTCCGATCCTCCAACTTATTACCAGAATCACTGCTCCTGGTGTTGGTTTTTATAGTTTCATCAAGTATTTGAAGATGTTTCCCTTTTCAAATTACTTCCTTGCTTACTTACTGTATCAATTTCTCATTCACACATCAGTGAACTGCATAAATCACTTTAAATCTTGACAATTTATTTAAATAGTACGTTGGGCTCTATTTCGTAACAGAAGAATTGCTTCCTTAGATCAGACAAATGGTCCCTCAGCTTACAATTTAGGATATTTTGAATCAAGGCATATTTTGAAGAAAGGCATAATTACCTGTGAAGATTTCAACCTCAAAAAGCTATGAACTGCATTTTTGCTAGTAAGAAAATGAAAAGAAATGGAATAAAAAGCATTATTACATTACGGTGATAAAAATAAACACTAGCAACATTGGTAAAACATCTTTGGAAACATCATTAGCTTTATAATATTCATTTTTTTACTTCTTCTTTGGGATTCTTTCAAAAATGATAATCTTAAATATATATATATATATATATATATTTTTTTTTTTTTTGGTGGTGGTACACGGGCCTCTCACTGTTGTGGCCTCTCCCGTTGCAGAGCACAGGCTCCGGACGCGCAGGCTCAGCGGCCATGACTCACGGGCCCAGCCGCTCCACAGCATGTGGGATCCTCCCGGACCGGGGCACGAGCCCGTGTTCCCTGCATCGGCAGGCGGACTCTCAACCACTGCGCCACCAGGGAAGCCCTTAAATATTTTTTTTAAAAAGCTTCAGACTCTGCAGTTCAGCTTACCCTCCAGAGCTCCCCTCCAGATCAGGTTGAAAGCAGAACTTAACACCACATTCCCGTGCAGCAACTTCTCCATCCCTATCTTGCTTCCTTCCCTCCCTTCCTCCCTTCCTTCCTTCCCACCCTCAATAAATCATGAGTACACACACACACACACACACACACACAAAATAAATTAAGTTAAAAAAAATAAAAAAGCTTTATGCAGAAAGCTGTTCATCATAGGCTACTAACAAACATTTATAAGCAATTTACATACAGAACTATGGTAAATTTGTTTCATGGCCTACTAAGACAGTGATTTTAAATTGTTTAAATTTTACTGGTATTTTTGTTTTTATATATTTTTAAATGAGTATGTGTTACTTATAATGATGGCATATATTAATTATTCCTATATATTTTTATGTTGTTGGCATGTAGCCAACATAGCATTAGGGATATCAAAACATAACCAATTACCCATTTATTCATTAGCTCATCCACTTATCGAAATCTTTGGTGTGTACTTACTAGGTGCCATGTGGTGTGCTGGTCTGAGTCTTCAAAACTAAATAAGAACATTTCGTGCCTTCAAGAAGCTTACAATCTAGTAAGACAAGCCGACAAATGCTGGAAAGTATATTACGATTTGAGGTGCAGTCCCACTGGAATAAGCATAATTACATATTACAGAAAGCACAGAAGAAAAACACTGAATCCATTCTTGGAAGATCAGGGTAGGTGTCCTAGAGGAAGGAACCTCTAAGCACAGTGTCTGGCATATAGTCAATGCTCAATAAGTGTATTTTGAATGAATTGGCATCTGAAGGAAAATAGGGCAAAGAAGGAGAAACACTTTTAAGCCAGAGGGAAACAGGTGAGCTAAGGCCTAGAAGTGAGAATATACCACATTTTTAGGAAGTCAAAAATTTTACAATATGGCTGGAATTTGGAGTTGCAGGTGGACAGGTGATGAGACAGGAAGCCAAAGAAGTGAGTAGTGACGAGACCAGGAAACCCCTGGGCGCCATGCTAAGGAGGCTGGCCTCTACACTGAGGAGACTGGGTAGTGAGGACACTGTCAGATTGGCTGCAGAAAGGTCCTTGATAGGATGACGTGTGTATTGACAGGCCGGACCAGAGGTGTGGACATAGAGTGGAGGCTGTTTCAGCATCTAGAAGGCCTGAACTCAGGAGTGTTAATGGAGATGGTGCAAGGAGGATGAACAGAAGAGATATTAAGATAAAATCCACAGGGCTTGAGGTTTACTTGAATTGAAATAAAATGCCCAGAGAGGGGTCAGGGTGTCTGGCAGCAAATGGAAGTGGTGTGGGATAGACAGACAGCATCAAGCATGAGCCGTTCCTAAAGGCATGAGTACGGGGCTCAGGCTCCCACGGCAGGTAGTTCTCCTGCATCACTGCCTTGCCCTCAAACCACACCTATGGCATCACTGGGATTTCCCTATGGCCAGCTGACAGAGGAAGAAAAAACTTAGCCTCGTTTATAGATGGTTCTGAACAATATATAGGTACCAACCAGGAGTGGACTGCTGCAGTGTGCCAGCTCCAGTTAGGAGTGTCACTGGAAAATAACTGGGAGGGAAAGAAAATCTGACCACTCAGACTTCAAACAGTACCTCTGTACTACCAGGGCTGGAAGTCTTGAATCTATGACCATGGTCAAGGTGGTGAGTCTCCATTACCCCCCCCAAGTTACTATATCTACACCCTGCTCTATGCTTTGGGGTGATGGCTCCTTGAATGTGGATTGGATTACTCAGGTCTCTTTACTTTCTATTTTCCAGTTGGATTATTCAGTGAAAATAGCGGCAGGAAATTGGAGAGGGAGAGAGAACAGGGTATTTTTTCATGCTCTCCCTGTTTCTCTGCTGTGTCACTGGCCATAGCTGTGTCCTTCTATGATCACAGTTCCAGCCCAATGGCCCCTCCTCCACAACTGCAACTTGCACTAGGCTCTGGTGACTTGATTTCCTAGCCTTGCCTCTTAAACAACCAACGTACCAAAGAAGGCACAAGGGAAATTAGAAATTCTTAGAGATAAATGAAAGTGAAACACAACTTTACAACTTAAGCAACTAGAAAAAGAAGAACGAACTAAACCCAAAGCTAGCAGAATGAAGGAAATAATAAAGATTAGAGCAGAGATAGATTAAATAGAGAATGGAGAAAATAAATGAAACCAAAACTTGGTTCTTTGAAAAGATTAACGAAATTCACAAACCTTTAGCTAGATGAACTAAGAAAAGAAACAGAGGACTAAAATTACTAAAATCAAAAATGAAAATAGGGACATTACTACCAATTCTACAGAAATAAAAATGATTATAAGAGACTACTATGAATAATGGTACATCAGCAAATTGGATAATCTAGATGAAATGGACAAATTCCTAGAAACAGAAAACCTACCAAGACTAAGTCAGGAAGAAATAGAAAATCTGAATAGACCTATTACTAGTAAGGAGATTGAATCAGTAATTTAAAACTCTCCTAACAGGACTTCCCTGGTGGTCCAGGCGTTAAGAGTCCACCTTCCAATGCAGGGTATGTGGGTTCGATCCCTGGTTGGGGAGCTAAGATCCCACATGCCTCAGGAAAACTAAGCCCGAGTGCCACAACTACTGAGCACGTGGGCCACAAGAGAGCCCCCACGCTCTGGAGCCCATGCGCCACAACTAGAGAGAAGCCCACGTGCTGCAACGAGGAGCCCAAGCACCACAACGAAGATCCTGCCTGCCGCAACTAAGACCCGACGCAGCCAAAAAAAAAAAAGAAATATTAAAAAAACGAAATGACTAGAGGGGTTAATAATAAATTTAAAATAACAAGTAAAGAACTTGAGTAGACATTTCTGCATAGAAGATATACAAATGGCCAATAAGAACAGCAAAAGATGCTCAACATCACTAATTATTAGGGAAATGCAAATCAGAACTACAATGCGATACCACCTCACATCCATTAGGATGGTTACTATCAAATAGCAAACAAGTGTTAGCAAGGATGTAGAAGTGGAACCCTTACGCACCACTGGTGAGAATGTAAACCAGTACAATCGGTGTGGAAAACAGTATGCAGCTCCTCAAAAAATTAAAAATAGAATTACCGTATGACCCAGCAATTCCACTTCTGGGTATATGATCAAAAGGACTGAAAGCAGAGTCTCAAAGAGATATTCATACACTCATATTTACAGCAGCATTATTTACAACAGCTAAAACATGCAAACAGCCCAAGTGTCCACCAACGGATGAATGAATAAGCAAACTGTGGCATAAAGGTATAACAGAATTATTATTCAGCCTTAAATAAAAGGAAATTCCGCAATACGCTAAAACATGGATGAACCCTGAGGACATCCTAGAGACTGAAAGTAGAATGGGAGTTGCCAGGGGCTGGGAGGAGGAGAGAAAACGGGGACTTCTTATTTAATGGATATAGAGTTCAGTCCCACAAGATGAAAAGTTATGGGGATGGATGGTGGTGCACTTAATGTCACAAAACTGTACACTTAAAAATGGTTAAAATGGTAAATTTTTAAATGAATATCTTACCACAATTTTAAAAAAATTAATATCAGCCTGAACTGAACACTAGCTGACAGAGATTTTGAGTGTCATAAGAGAAACTGGGTAAATAAAGCAGTCAGTAGGAAATACTACATGCAGTGATCTCAACCCAATTCTCAGACTCCTTGGTGACCTTAAGGTCACATTTATTACATAAGAATCCCAGAAGTAATGAGCAAATCTTAGTAAGTTGCTTCCATTTAACACGGCAAGTATTTTTGGTATTATCTACTCTGCGCAAATTATTATGCTAAAAAAGCACAAAACAGTGCAGCAAATTAAAAAAGTGATGAAGGAATTCCCTGGCGGTCCAGTGGTTAGGACTCTGCACTTCCACTGCAGGGGGCACGGGTTCGATCCCTGGTCGGGGAGCTAAGATTCCGCATGCTGCACAGGCCAAAAAAAGAGATTAAATAGTGATGCAATTCAAGATAAAACAGTTTTTGGATGTTCGTAACCCAGGCATTAACTGTAAGATGCAGACTCCTTTTAAGTCTAGAATCATTGGAACTCTCACACATACATTCAGTGGACAGAGGTAACAGCTTATATTTAGTCAGCTTCTCTTTCCGTAAAGAATTGTGGGGTGTTTCAGAATTATATTTGCAAGATTATAATTGATGAAGCAAAACCTCTTAAATGAAAATGTAGTTGTCACTCTACCACATGACGCAATGAAAACAAACATAATTTGAAAATCAGTATGTAAGAGGGAGATTAATAATTATATAAAATACTCCAGGAGTTCGGAGGCTAAGTATGTATTCCACATGATACACCACTCTTCTAGAGGTTTCTCCTCACTGTCAAAAAAAAACAAAAAGTTAAAAAACTTCTTAATTATAGAAGTATTAAGTTCATTGAGGAACTAAAGAAGTAGTTAAAAACTGAAATAAACAGCAAAAGTTTCCCATTTAAACTTTCAGCTCAATTTTATGTTTGACATTTAGTATACTTTTAGAAACACAGTATAGTTAAAATATAAGTAGAATATTATATATACTGCAACTCTCACTTTCCCCCCAATTCCCTTCACTTAGATGTCACTTGGACATCTATATTCCAAGCTAGTCCTTTTTAAGATTTTGTTTTCAACAGCAGAATATCAGTTTTCAAACCAACCAATACAATTATGCATAAAGAAAATATTAATAATTTTCTATCCTGTGATGGCAAAATTTTGTGTCAATCTGACCCGGCCACAGTGCCCAATTGTATGGCAAACACAGGTCTAGGTGTTGCCATGAAGGTATTGGTAGCCCTGAATAACATCTACCATCAGCTGACTTTTAAGATTACACTCCATAATATGCGTGTGCCTCATTCAATCAGTTAAAGATCTTAGGAGGGAAAAACTGATTTCCCAGAGAAGGAATTCTGAGTCAAGACTAAAAGAGAGGGAATTCCCTGGCGGTCCAGTTGTCAGAACTTTCACTACCGTGGCCTGGGTTCGCTCCCTGGTTGCGGGGGGCGGGACTAAAAGTCCCACCAGCCATGCGGCACAGCCCAAAAAACAACAAAGACAAACACCTGCCTGAGTTTCCAGTCTGCTGGCCCAACTGCCCTACAGATTTTAGACTTGCCAGCCTCCACAATCACATAAGTCTGTTCCGTAAAATGAATCATGTGTGGGCACACACACTCAGCCCACTGATCTGTTTTTCCCTGGAGAACCCTAATACACAACCTTTATATCCATTCCCTCCTTACATAAGTTTATGCTTTTTTTTCCCTAAGAGTTGCGTTCATGATACACCAAGAAGTTTGCATCTCAACTTTTCCCTACGTAATAGCATATCATGGACATCTTCCCAGGTCAGCAGGCTGAGACGTAACTCATTCTTCTCATGAGCCATGTGATAAGCCACTGTATAGATTATTATTTCAGCAAGGGACATATAGACATAGGGAGTTTCCAGTTTTTTGCTCTTGGTTACATGATTTGCATCAAGCTTTCAATAAACAGATTTATCCATGCCTTTGTCTTATAGTCCCATGCTTTGCTGCAGGCTGGAGATACTTGTAATCTATCAAAACTTTACCATCAGTTTTTCTCAGCTGTCCATTTAAAATTAAATAGCCTGGGACTTCCCTGGGGGCGCAATGGTTAAGAATCTGCCTGCCAACGCAGGGGACACGGGTTCGATCCCTGGTCCGGGAAGATCCCACATGCCGTGGAGCAACTAAGCCTGTGCACCACAACTACTGAACCTGCGCTCTACAACCCTCGAGCCACAACTACTGAGCCCGCGTGCCACAACTACTGAAGCCCACGCACCTAGAGCCCATGCTCCGCAACAAGAGAAGCCACCGCAATGAGAAGCCCACGCACCTCAATGAAGAGTAGCCCCCGCTCGCCGCAACTAGAGAAAGCCCATGCGAAGCAGCAAAGACCCAACGTGGCCAAAAAAAAAAAAAAGTAGCCTGGATTTCATGCCTAATGCTTCTAACAGGTGCGCTAATCCAGTGGGACATGAGTTCTCCAGGCATTTAAGGCTCCCTCTTTTTGCCAATTCTGTTTTTTCAATAGACCACTGTGTTTTAACTCAAACATTAAGACAGGAACCTTGAAAACATTTTCAAATAAAAAAAATAATGAACCAGGTTTGCATTTCATTCACTGGCTGTTTTATACCAACCAGAGGTATCTCTGCCTGGCCCACAGTTAACCAAGGATCCCGGCTCCGCCTCTAGCCAACACCAGATGCTAGAAGAAGGACTGAGGGGTCCTGAAATTTCAAGGCACTGATGGCGTACCACTGGTGTTCTGAATCTACAAGGTGCCTTGCCCAGCAAGCCCACGAACCGAATTCACTGGCCTCTACTGAGGTGCAGAGTGTTTCATAGACTGGGAGGTCACACAGGTCTCTAGGCAATTAGTAAGATGATCCCAACAACTTCTCTAAGCAGAGAGGAATGTCTGTGGCCACTTTCACGAATCCTATTTCTACTCCAGCCTCCTGGACGCTTTGCCGCTTATCTCTGTTTAAACGTTTCTATTCATCTGAAATAACCACGGAGCATTTTTTACTATTATATATCACTCCAGTTTATTAAATACTGAAACCAGTTTATGCCACATATTCCAACAATGTTTATATAAAGAGCTCAAAATATAAAGGCTTATGAAAACTTTTATAGCCTTTATATAATATACACTATTTCTAGTACATGAATAAATACGGAGAAAAGAAGCCATTTTTTATATAACAATCCGCCAACACTTAGCATCAATGATTACACAAACCCACAAGCAAACAAAAAAATCCACTTTCGTCATTTTGGTTTTCAAAGCTAAAAATCCCTTTGCCACATGTAGCGATACCCAAGGGGATGGGTGACTTGTAGTCACGGCCCTGGAAACAAGGGGACCAAGTCTCCCAGTTCTTCAAGTTTCTTTCTTGGTTAGAAGCTTCAACAACTGGATTACTCTTTCAAGAAGCAGAAAAAAAATCAAAACAAGTTAAGACTCTGTTCTATAAGGTATTTAATAAACCTGCACTGAAGAAATACTATATTTTCGTCTTAAATACATGCTTACTAGGCTTCCCTGGTGGTGCAGTGGTTAAGAATCCGCCTGCCAATGCAGGGGACACGGGTTCGAGCCCTGGTCCGGGAAGATCCCACATGCTGCGGAGCAACTAAGCCCGTGTGCCACAACTACTGAGCCTGAGCTCTAGAGCCCGCGAGCCACAACTACTGAGCCTGCGTGCCACAACTATTGAAGCCCGCGCACCTAGAGCCCGTGCTCCACAACAAGAGAAGCTGCCGCAATGAAAAGCCTGAGCACCACAATGAACAGTAGGCCCCGCTCACCACAACTAGAGAAAGCCCGCGCGCAGCAACGAAGACTCAACACAGCCAAAACTAAATAAATAAAATTAATAAATTTATAAAAAAACAAACAAACACACACTTACCTTTTACAGTGAGGTTTGGCTTTCCTTTCATCCTGGTATGAACATGTACATTTTTGAATAAAGTGATATAATCAATATTGCATGACATTCAATCTTTACATTGTCTTCAAAATGAACTTGCTTCTACTGTTTTAGGAATTATATGTACACTTAACATGTTTTCTACGTTAAAAAAAAAAAAGAGTGGCTCATAAAAAGTCATCCTTTAAACTCAAGGAATTCAAAAGTGAAAAAGGCTTTCTATAGAAAGCCCTTACCATATCAATGGAATGTTTTAGTAAGAAGAAGAATAATCTGCTCTCTGAAGATATGGTTCAGTACGAGGGGCGAGGCCTGAACAGGCTCAGCTCTCCAGAGTCATGTCCAGAACTGGTCAGGGAGAACTGGGCTTCCATCTGAGCCTTGAAGCAATCAACACCTACCTGCCCTTCTGACCTCCTCCTTTCTTGACTTAGCTCTTACTTTTGGAACTAAAATTCTGCTTCACAAAATCTTTTTCAAAGAAGGCAAGGTCAAGGTGACTGGGAGCAAAACTGCCCAATCCCCAAGAAAAACATGCGTGCCTTCCATCCTGCTTCAAGGGAGGAAGCAGCCCAGGGGCTGGACCCACTGGGAACCTGCATATACTGCAGAGGTGTCTGTCCTGGAGGCCACAGGGAGTATGTATTTAATGTTACTCTCAAAGGGTGGAACCGAAGGTACCCAAGTAAATATTCAATATCGTCCCTTTCCTGGGGCTGTCTTCTAGAAGGGTAAAGATCGTGGGGCTCTGAGAATCACTTTTTATTTTGAAAAGAATAAGATGAAGATGAAAAAGAAGAATGATATCCTGTCTTTAGAAGAAGGAAGACATTATATACCTCTTATCAGACTCCAGATAAACAGGCACACACACAAAAAAACACCTTTCGAATTTCAAGCAAGTATTTTCATTCCAAACTGATTAGGAAGTCCAAGACAGGAAGTATTTTGACAAATGTGACCAGAACTAAAGTAAAACCCGGGAAATCTGGGAAAAAAAATCAACTCTTTGATTCACTTGCAACATTTTGCTACAGAAAATGTAATAAAACCTTAACCTCTTTCTTGCACAAGGCTTTTAACAAACGATCTCACTCAGGAGAAGCCCATGATAAAATGACTCTCTTCCATACACATGGACCATTTATTCTGGGATGATGGCTGTATGACAGCATGATGTAAACACACTAATCCTACAAGTCAAGTAGTAGCAGCTACTATCTTCTTCACCTGACCCTCAATATCAATAGATGTTATTATCCCCATTTTACAGATTGGGAAATAGAAACTTTGCTAAAATCACAGAGCAAATTACAAACATTACTTAAGACAGAACCCAAGTAGATTAATAACACCTCCCACCAGCACAGACTTTGCCACCTTCCAAGCCAACCTATCACACCATCATGAGTTTAGATATTAATGCTTTGTAACAATTCCTCACAAAGGTCAAGTGGTCAAAGGCTTAAAAATCACTTATTATAAGTGAAAGGTCCTGCCAAAATTGGAAATTAGAAAGCAGTGCAATATTCCAGGGATCTATATCCTGCACTGTTTATACCTGGGGTATACCAGGCCTCCATGTGTGAATTTCTTCAGCAGACACGAAGCCAAAGCCCCCCCAGAAGTTCAGGAACAATAACACCCTCTTGGAGGCTCTATTCATTCCATGGTTCCGAAGAGCTTCTTTCAAACAGTCTGGGAGTCTCAGCTATGAGCTGAGATGCATCAGGAGTTATTCTCCCCTGAGGGAATCAGTCCACAGTTCCTGATCTTCATGCAAGTTTTCTTTAGCAAGAAACATGCATTTCATGTTATCTTTGATGTCGAAGGGCACTTGAATGGTAAGGACTACTGTCTGGATGTTACAGTCTATGCCATTAAACATCTGGTGCAGAGCGTCCAATGCCAGGACACAGCAATCCGAGCTAACCCAGTCTTCACCTGTTGCTCACACCTCAGAATCTGTGGCGGGCCAAGCAGTGAGAAGCAGTGGGAAAGACAGGAAGCTTCGCTATTTCAGACGTGAGCATTTTCAGCGGGATGTCTCATGCAGTCTTGACTTGTCACAAATCCAATTTCTTCAACTGCTCATATGTCACAAAGAACTGCAGGTATTAGTTAAGGCTGACATTTTATGCCATCTTAACCCTAACGCATCAAAACAGACCCACGAATAGCACACCTCCTAACAAATATTTCTGGGCAGACCACATGCCATGGACATGATTAAACACGAGGGGCTCCACCCTCAACCACCCCAAGAGATCTCCCCATTAACCTTCCCAAGATCAGCTTGGAAGAGACAGACCACAACGGAGACACATAAATCCCCTGCATCAGCTCCAAAAGCTTCTAAGATTACATCCACACTGCTAGCTTTTCTGACTTTTAGGAAGACTTCACAGAACAGTAAATTCTGTGAGAAAGAGAAAGAGCAACCTCGGGGAGTTCTCCTCTAGGGCTGCCAGTAGGCAAGCTTGCCTGGGAGGGAGGCGCAGATAAACAAGGATGGTGCAAACTGACATCCCCTCCTTTATAATTCTGTCCTTTCATTTCTAATGAACTGTCTCTTCCTTCCTGCCTCCCACTTTGGCATAGAGGGAAAAGTGCTAGTCAGCCAAGTAATTCTGGGGCTGATTCCTGTCTGTCCTTAGGCGCTCTCTGAAATAAGCATTCTAGAACACGGCTGCCAAGCCACATCCTTCCCAAGGGTGGCTAGGGACTGAAAAAATAAACAAGTAAATAAATCCTTGTCTCTCCTCTCTCGGAAATCATAAGCACTCTCAGCTCCTAGAGCAGAGTCTAAAGAAAAGTTTTTATTGCTACCATTGCCTTTCAATATCACCACCATTAAGCCACGTTTCACAGTGCCTAGCAGAGACTTTATACCTCCTGAAAAAGAAACTGAATAGTTATTTCTTGAATCAGAGGCACAGAATAAGAACCTACTTCTAAATTCTAATTAATAACGTGACAGTTTATATAAACAACATTCTTCAGCTGTATCTTTTTTCAGATCTACTCCAACAGAAAAGGATACAATAATATTCCAAGGACCAAGTCTCAACCAATTTGGCCAAAACCCTTTATATAGAGCAAAAAACCCTTCATTCTTCCATGTCTGTTATAAGGGAGGGGGGAAAAAAGTTAACGTCCAACTTTCCAATTATGTCAAATATGCATTAATAATTAGTAGCCAGACTGAACTGATACATTTTTCTTAAAAACAAAATTCTATTTGGAAGGACTATCTAAGAAATCATTGCCCACTGCCTCTCTTCTTTCTTTAAAGGTTTCTGCATAGGTGAAGACAAAGGCTCTGTACCAAACTATCCCACACCCAAAGCAAACAGCAGTTGGATAAGAAATGAGATTTAATTCCAACTAGAGTCTATTGCCTCCTTGCCATGTGGGCTTACAGCAGGTCAGAGATAAAAAAAGGAGGCAATGGCAGTAAAGACGTAATTCAGAGTACCACTATTTCATGTTGTTGGATAGATAACATTAAGTGTCTTTGCTTCATTAAAGCAATATTTGAAGTCTAGGGATGCGCCAGCATCACGCCGGTAAACAGCAACCACAAACGTGGTCCCTCATCTTTGGCTGCCGGCAACCCAGCAGGGGAGACAGTCACAAACTTTCATCTACGCAGGAACAGTAGGCCCAATTATTTAAACTGAGAATTAAGGTTAAGATTCATGTGTTCCTTTGAGAGATGTCTGAATGAAGGATGTTCATTCCAGTTTGACTCAACAGGAAGGTGATACATTCTGGAAGGAGACACAGTTCTACTACAATCACAGGAAATATGACTATTTTCTCACGCTTCACAGCAGAGCAGAGATATAAGAAAAATGAACTTTCATTTCTAAATATTCATTTAGATTTTGTATTTAAAACATTAGCCCCTGTGTGGCAAAAACTCTGTACCATCTCAAGACTTTAGAGCATCACTCGTCTTAGTTATTTTAGCCCTCAAAATTCAGATACTCCGTTGGTTAAATAAATATAAATACAAATATATATTTGGGGGCCTGTTTCACGGATTGAAGCAATCCACTAGAATGTTGAAGACTAACTTAAATAAATGTGCTTACTTCACCAGTGTCCCTTATTATTATACTAACAAGGTTTTATTATTATGTCTATACTTATTATTATAAATGTATATGATGTTTCTACCTAACATTACTCCAGGCACTGTGCTATTTTGTAGGTATGATCTCAATGATTTTTATAATAATCCTGTGATGTAGGTGCTATTATTTATTGTCCCATTTCACTTGTGAGGAAACCGAGGTGTAGAGTCTGTACCTTGACCAAAGTCACACGATTACAAACGACAGAATCACAGGTTCGTCAGGCTCTAAACCCTTGTGTTTTTAAATCCTGAAAAGAAACTCTTCAGAAGGCAACGTGGAAGCCAATGAGCCACGAAAGGCATTCACAACAGCGTACAGATGGACATCCCCGCTCACCTGTAACAAGCAATCCAGGGAACCTGTGTAGCCAGGGCATCTGCCATCTCGAAGGACTCTCTGATTCATCATACGTGTTCTCACCACATCAACAGGGTTTGAGGCCAGGGCCCCCGCCAGCCCACAGGTGAAGCTTGAGCTATAAAGAAGAGACCGTTTGAAAAATAAGAAGTTTAATACCCCTGAGCTGCAGCCCCTACTATCAAGGGCAGGAAACAGCCTCCTCCCAAACTAGGTTAAAGTAACAGGTAACAAGATGGAATATATGAGAATGAGGCCCTTATCTAAAGAGCTGCACAGACTTCTTAAACACCAGCATTGTTTATACTGGCTTATAAATTCCAGCCTCGGCTAAGAATAGTTTTGAGGTTCTGGAATGTCAACGAATCATAGAAACAGGAAGGAATGTCCTCCAAGGACGATCTATTGCATCTATCTATTCACCTACAAATAGGCATCAGAGTAATTTTAGCCATCTCATAACTACATTGCTCTTAGAGATCAGAGAAAAAATTTCCTCACTGTAATGTGATGCCCACCAGGGCCCTGGGTTCTACTAAACTTTCAGTCACAAGACTACCATAGACCAGCCCTGGTATCAACTAACACAGAGTAGGGTTTCACAACTTCAGCACTACTAACATTTTGGAACAGAGAACTCTTTGTTGTGGATGTCTGTCCTGCGCACTGTAAGATGTTTAGCAGCTCGCTGGCCTCCACCCAGTAGATGTCATTAGCACATAAGAATCAGAACAGTCTCCGAAACGGCCAAATGTCATAGAAACAGAGAGTCAAAAAGTGGCTACCAGAGCTTGGGGTTGGGAAGAAGTTGGTAAAAGCGTACAAAAATGTCAGTTATGAGATGAATAAGGTCTGAGGATCTAATGTATAACACGGTGATTATGGTTGACAACACAGTATTATATACAATTTAATTTTGCTACGAGAGTAGAATTTAAATGTTTTCACACAGATATAAAATGATGGATGTGTTAATTAACTCGATGAGGGTAATCATTTCATAATGCATACGTGTATCTAACCATATTGTGCACTTTAAGTATCTTACAATTCTACTTGACAATTATACCTCAATAAAGCAGAAAAATAAAAAATATAAAAATAAAAAGCAAGCAAGAGAATGCCAAGCATGATCATAGCTGTATAATAAAGCACATGTAATATACTTTTGCAGACATATTTGCATATGCATAGAAAACACCTGAAGGTACATAATCAAACAGTTAACAATGGCTACCTACGTAAAGGGGTAAGGACATACTTTTTCCTGGTTTACTTCCGTATTATAATTTTTCAAATATGAGAATATAATACTTTTATAATAAACTTTCTTTAAAATGTCTATAAATTTGCAGCAAAGTTCTACCCTAAGCTCATGCATACCTAAAATATTAATTTTTTTAAAATCCATAAACATACAGGAAATGGGTATACACAGTGTCTCCCATCAAGCCCGAGAGAATAAGATGCTTCTTGGTGAGGTCGTAGACCGGCAGCTCCACACCAACAACAATAGCGGCCCTCTGAGCAGTAAGGGACACGCCCTGGGTAAAAATATCAATAATAACAAGTCAGATATGTCTCCCCTACAAACTATGGCCAATTTTTACATTTTCCTGCTGGTAGGTAGAAATGTAGAGTGAAAGAGTAGAAAAATGCAGACGGTAAGAAGTCAGAAGCCCCAAAGTCTAATTCTGATTCTGGCACTAACTGTACGACCTTGACCAGGACGAGTCACCTCTCAGAGCTTCCGGTTTCCTTGTATGTATGGAGAGGATCGGACTGGATGACCTTTAGGGTCTAATCTATGAGATGACAGTCCCTAGAATACTAGGAAACAGCATTCCATACCAGCGCTTGCCTAACAGTCTTTACTTAAGAGCCATGAAACCATACAGATCAAAAAATCCAATGTAACTATAACCTCTTCTCCATAAGAACTTAGGGGGGAAAAAAGCAAACAAATCAAGTATTCAACCCTCACAGAATTTCTTATATATGAATTTTTCGAAAGGTACTTTAAAATCACGACATCCTCCTTATGTAAAATCATGACATTTTCACTTTTACAGATTAAGAAAATTAAGGAAGAAGATCTCTGCAAGGGCAGATGTCATTCTTCTTCCTTTACTCCATTATACCATTTGGATTAAATAAAATAATAAAAATAGGAAAAATAACTTTTTTTAAAAATGGGAAGAACTAAGTCAGTTGGGTCTGTTTTTGAAGCTTACCTTCCAAAGTCCTCTTGTTCCCTCTTGCTGGTAAATGTGAATGAAGTTGCCTATCATTCCTCCTTGAAGGGAGCTATTTTGTGCTTGCATCCGAATCTAGAAATTAAAGACTAACGTGAGAAAGAAACTAGCATGTTTCTCCACAAATGCAGACTTAAAAAAAAAAAAAAATTCAATTTGTTGTTTAGTGATCATTAAAAGAAAAAAAACTGTCATATAACTATTACTACAATGCTAGTTTAAATTTATCAGGATTGGTTCTTAGGCACTTTAGAATCAACAAAAAGCATCTAGTAGAGTCCAGTCTTGCATGCAGTAGCTCGTTAAGTGTCAAAAAGAAATTTTTTTTAAATAGTCTTTTAAAAAGGAAAGAAAATGGCATATCTCCCTCTAGGTTACTAAGTAGGAAAGAGAGAATATCATGGTTAATTCTAAAGATTTATCATAATTTATGAGTATCCAGTGTACCTGGCAGCACTAAGCATTGGTAAGCACATTTCTTAAATTAGTTACTCCAAGCCCTATTATTTCCAACCAGCCAAACCCTAAGGTACACAGACGTGCTGGCCAAAGGATGGCTGTGTGATGTCCCTCACACTCTGTTACACGGGAACTTACAAGTGAACTTCACAACTGCCATGGAATTCACATGACCAATATTCCAACATAAAAATAATGTTTGATGTAGCTCTGCATTTTTAAGAATAAAAAGGGACTTCTCACTAAAAAACTGGTACCTTATTTTGGTTTAGGGAGCACATGCATTACCCTCTAATTCTACAGAGAACTGTTACTGCCAGGCTAACGTGAGAAAACAAAATGCAGGAACCGCCTTTCCACAGCCCTGATACAGCTTTAAGAGGTTAACAGGAGTGCGGATATTCTTCTCTAGCAATTCTACCCCAGCACAGGGTAAACTCAGGGCAAAAGGGCCTGGTCCTTCTATTCACACCGCGTGTAACTGTAGTGCACCCAACACCCTGCTGCATGCAATGTTGATGTTGTCAGAATCTCCTGTTAGACTGAAAGCTGAAGGCGGGGTCCTTGCCTGACTCACTTTTGGATTCTAAGCATATAGCACACCAACTGGTGCAAGGCAGAAGCACAGTGAATGCTGCTTAAATAATGGGGGAAAGAAAAAGAATGAGGGAAGGAAAGGAATATCTTCAGAGGGTGTGACCAATAACTCACACCTGATTTTGATTTTCTTTAATTAGTTAGTCCCTTGCCTTATTACAAAAAGGATTTAAGGAGGCTGTATCCCTGGTATTGTTGATAAGGTCATCTAATGCGTTATGTCTAATTGTAGTTATGTAAATATTTTCATTACTATTTCCTGAAATCAAATTAGTGGAAAACGTAACGCCTTCAGAAACGGTCACCAACAAGCTGCCTAGACTGCTGTAAAGCTTGCAGTCCATCTATTTTATTTTAGTTTTCATTTTTTGGCTGCGTCGTGTGGCTTTCGAGATCTTAGTTCCCGGACCAGGGACTGAACCCGCACCCTCAGCAGTGAAAGTGCCAAGTCCTAACCACTGGACCAACGGGAAATTCCCAACAGCCCATCTATTTTAATGAACCAATAAAAACAAGGGAGATTTTCAATGAAAAATGAAATTCAAATGCATCTAAGCCTAATTTTCTTTTTTCTGGTTAATCACCAAAACCTCCAAAGTCTCCAAAAATGGGTCCTACTTGTGAGCTTATCTGTATCACTGGGAAATCCACCTAGTGCATGTTTCTGAGTCTTCACGGCACTAAAACTGTAAAGATTCACACATACACAGTATATGTTACATTCACAGATTTTCATTATCTGTACGTTGATTACAATAAGAAAATGCGGCGTATGCCTGTAAAACATAGATAGCACTGCTTACTTTCAAAACATCAGTTGGATTAGCAATGGTTGAGGATATGACTCCAGAGAGAATTCCACAGACCACATTTATCAGCAGGGTTTCATCTGCAAACAAAGACATGTTATTTGATTCTTCGTATGTACAGGACTCTTCATATGAGTAACTCATGTATAGGTGTAATTCACTTACACATCACTTGTTCATTTAAGAGACGAAAGAAATACATGCTTAATGAATCAAGTAATTTTCAAAGGATTAGGGATTTTGCTGGCTGAAGGGATTTTGCTCAGCAAAATTTCTTGACACCTAAAAAGGAATGTGAACTATCACGCAAGAGTAACCATGGGAATCATCATGGAAGTGAACCATAATTCACATTTGTGTGTAAGTACAGACCACTGTAATTAAGACGAGGTCGTACACCAACTGGTAGGAGAATAAAAGATACCCTCCTATGAGATAAGGTGGAGATAAAATTTTAAAGCACATCACACATATTTAATTTGAAATGTACTGAAGCACTTTTCAAACATCTTTGCTCCTGGCTCACTGCGCTCATAGAACAGTGACTAGTGCTTATCTCTTTGTAAAAAAGACAGAAACTTGTAGGGATTAAAGCAAAGTCGAATAATCAACCAGCAAGAGAACATCAGAACTCAGAGCTCTTAATACTAAGAAAATGTAGTCACTGCTTTCCTGAACAATAGGTGATAATTCCTATGATTGTAGAGAATTTTAAGTGGGCTAGAACTACAACAACATACCCTCTAGTCTGGACATTGTGGAAACAAGGACAACTCATTAAGACATTTGTAAGATAGCTCTGTTGCCCCCCTAAATTCAGCTGATATCCAACTTGCTTATTTATATAAGCAAGTATAATTCATTTAGATTTTACACCCAACCCAAAGTTCTCCTCCACAGTAGTAAAGACACAAATAAGAAAATCGATCCCAAACCACTTGAACAAAAAGACAAACAACCCACCTCCTGTCCGTAAGTGGAAAGAGAATTCCCCACTCACCTTCCGGGCGCTCGACAAATAACCGCTTCAAGCTCTGGTAGGCGCCTATCTTGATGGTGCCATAGGAAGCCTGGCGCAACATCGCAGGAGCAATCCTGCCAAACCAATGGGCAAAGGGACAAAAAAATCTAAAAAACCACTTAAAATCCTCTAGAAGACACACACAGGAGACGTAATCACGTATCTGCCTTCCACAATCAAACTACACTAAGACAGATTTCTTAAGAGTTTAAAATCCAGCAAAAATATAGGTGGAGGACTCCCCTGGTGATCCAGCGGTAAAGAATCCGCCTTACAATGCAGGGGACGTGGGTTCGATCCCTGGTCAGGGAACTAAGATCCCACAGGCTGTGGGGCAACTAAGCTCACGCACCTCAACTAGAGCACTAGTGCCACAACTACTGAGCTCTCGCACCTCAACTAGAGCCCGTGTGCTGCAAACTACAGAGCTCACGTGCCCTGGAGCCTGCACGCTGCAACTAGAGAGAAGCCCGTGCGCCACAACGAAAGATCCAGCGTGCCTCAACGAAGATCCTGCATGCTGCAACTAAGACCCGACGCAGCCAAAAATAAACAAACTAAATAATAAATAGGGACTTCCCTGGTGGCGCAGTGGTTGAGAGTCCGCCTGCCGATGCAGGGGACGCGGGTTCGTGCCCCGGTCCGGGAAGATCCCACATGCCGCGGAGCGGCTGGGCCCGTGAGCCGTGACCGCTAAGCCTACGTGTCCGGAGCCTGGAGAGGCCACAACAGTGAGACGCCCGCGTACCGCAAAAAAAAAAAAAAGAAGCCACCGCGATGAGAAGTCCACGCACTGCAATGAAGAGTAGCCCCAGCTTGCTGCAACTAGAGAAACCCCACGCACAGCAACAAAGACCCAACACAGCCAAAAATAAATAAAAATTAAATTAAAAAAAATAAGTAATTAATTTAAAAATATTTTAAGAAAAAAGTTAAAAAAATTTTTTTTATAAAGGTGGGTTCTGGGACTTCCCTGGTGGCGCAGTGGATGGGAGTCGGCCTGCCAATGCAGGTGACACGGGTTCGATTCCTGGTCCGGGAGGATCCCACGTGCCACGGAGCGGCTCGGCCCGTGAGCCACGACTGCTGAGCTTGCGCTCTGGAGCCCGCGGGCTGCAGCTGCTGAGCCTGTGTGCCACGGCTGCTGAGGCCCGCGCACCTGGAGCCCATGCTCCGCGGCAGGAGAGGCCACCGCAATGAGAGGCCCACGCACCGCAATGAAGAGTAGCCCCGGCTCGCCACAACTAGAGAAAGCCCACACACAACCAAAAATAAATAAATAAAAATTAAAAAAAAAAAAAGGTGGGTTCTTGGGAGTTCCCTGGCAGTCCAGTGGTTAGGACTAGGCACTCTTTCAATGCCAAGGGCCCAGGTTCAATCCCTGGTCGGGGAACTAAGCTCCCACAAGCCACACAGTGGAACAAAAAATAAAATATATGTATATGTGTGTGTGTGTGGTGTGTGTATATGGGTTCAGTTAAATGTGTGCAAGTTATTAGTTACCTAAGTGATAGCTCAGCCCCTCATATTTATCCTCAATGAAAACACACGGAGTTCTATTTGCCCATTCACATTATAATGGGAGGGCTTTCCTTTCTCAGGACAAAGCACCTGGTGAAATGTGGCCTCTGTAAGCATCCTCCAGGGTTGCTGGAGCTCATCTCCTACCTCCCTGGGGGCCCTGTTCCATTTATTCCCTCTCCCTCCTCCAGGACCCTCCCCACCCCAAAACCACCCTGTGGCATTCATACTCGCAGGCTCTCCTGCCACACTTCCCACCTCCTTCTCAGATTGCAATGCGGCTTCCTTCCACCCTCTTCATCAATAGCCCCCTCACCAAAAGGGGCCCAAGGGACATCTCTGTAGCTAAATTAAATGATGCTTTTCAATCAGCATCTTATAAAGCCTCTCTGTCTTTCCAGTATTTGCTATGGTCCACTCTTTGTCCTGCTTGCAGCCGTCTCCTCCCTGAGCTGCCATAACTTCACTCTCTCCAATTCCTCTCCTTTCTCTGCACATCCTACCTCTGTCCTCTGAGGGGCCCAGGAGTTCTGTCCTTCCTCTCTTCTCTCACGGCTCCACACACTCCCCAGATGAGCTCATCTACTCGCATGGCTTCAACTGTCCAAAGAGTGATGACTCCTAAATTCATGTTTCCAACACTGATCCCAAGATGCATTTCCAGCTGCTTCCCAGATTTTTCAATTCACATGTCCTACACCTACCACCAGAGCAAGTGTCTCACCCAACTAATTATCCTCCCTCTCCAAACAATCCGCTCTCCTCTTCTGTGTCCTAGACCAAGGAATGGTACCTCCATCTGCACACTGGCCAGAACCAGAGACACTAGCCCGTCTCCTCCTTCCCCACCACCCCTCATGTATGAGGTCGTACACTATGTCGATCCTCTGCCCTAAACAGCCTGCCTTCTTTCTCTCCACCCCCAAGACAATTCCTCAGGTCAGATCCTTGTCTCTGCTTCCTATGTGCCAGCCTGCTTCCACTGTCACTGTCTCTCTTTCTCCCAATGGCAGGCAGGAATTTTTTACAACGCAAACCTGATCATGTCAGTCCCTCTACTCAAAACCCTTCAGTGGCTTCTGTCTGCCACAGGTATAGTAAACTCACACTTACAGGTACCGGGCAGATGCTATGAGCGCGTGAGGCGGGCTGAGTCTAATTGCACACCTACGCTATGTGAGTGCCAGAGGTTTGGTAAACCAGAGAAAGCATCCTTAACACCAGTTACTATTATCATAAGTGACCCAATGTGGGCCCAGATGTTAGCTTTCTTGAGAAGATCGAATGATTTTTATGTTCAACTTCTCGCATTTAAAAGACTGGCTCGACTGAAAGACAAAAACCTTTGGGGACCCGTGGGTGGGAGGGCTGTGAGACATCAGTTTGGGATCTGGACCTGGTCCTTCAAGATCAGATCCAGGGCCTCTTAGTCTGGGATTGATGCCCTGCCTCAACCAGAGTCTAGTACTCGGCAGACGCCACTGTAATCCCGTTTGCACACCTGCAGTCCCCACTCAACCACAGTTCCTTCAGGGCAGGGGGCTGCTGCCGATTCCCATGTGTCCACCCAGATCCAGTCTCGCCCCTCTCCGTGCTGCTCTGTGCCGAGGCTGGTGCCATGGATGACACCACCCAGCTCCCCTGCCAGCTGGTTCCAGCCAATTGAAGATGGGAGAGAGGGAGGGAGGGAGGGAGGGAGGGGGAAGAAGTGGAGGTATTTCTTCCTCTCCCTGGGCACTAACTAGCAAGGCATCTCTCAACAACTCCTGTTGGGTCCTTCAAGGCTCCAACCCTAGTAGGCTCTGCTAACACCATTCCTGTCCTTGTCTCTCTGGTCCTAGGGTTGGTAACAATTTCTCATTTTGCTAGTTTCTAGGTACCTCAAAATCCTTTATTCGTTCCCTTAACCCTTAAGTAGCCCTTTCATTAATCTCCTTCATTTAAACCACCCAAACGAATTGTTTCCTGCAGGGCCTCTGACTGACATAGGCAGGACCCCGCCTTACACACTTTCCTATCCAGTGCCAGCAGTACACTGGTCGTTAAATGTTGGATTAAAGAAAAGCTGTTCACTGCAACTCTTACCTATGGAGAATATCATATCATTTTCATTATAGCAAAAACCTCAGTAATTCAGAATAACCCAGAGGAAGGGCTATTAAAACAAATGTAATTTTTGTATTATTATCTGTATTTGAATATAATGAAAACAGGTTCACCACAACACTCGCTACATTAAAACACATATATAGAAAATAAAGTTGAAATGAAAAATGAAAAAAAAAAAAAAATCAACGATTGCTACTTGCTCTTGAATACACCCCAAACTTGTATTTTTTCTCTATGAAGTCTTAGTGTGAAGTCTGTTCATTTGAAAGCTCAACACTGAAATATAAACACACGAAGGTCTACTTACCCTGAATACAGTGCTTTTAGGCCTTCCTCTCTGCCTATCCTCACTAACGCATGCAACGTTCCTCGATACCTGATTTCTTTAAAGTTTGCATCATTCTTCTGGCCTTGAATCTGGAGCCGTGTCTTGGTTAAATCAATTGGAAAAGTACCTTAAAATTTTTAAGAAGGAAACGTTTCACTTAATAGAAAGAAATTTCACTAAACAAAGGATACACAGGGATACATTACTGAGGAAACATTCAGACTATAATGTAAACTAAGAAACAGAAATAAGAAAGGCAGATACTCTGCAATCTTCCTATTTAAAAAAAAAATTAGGAACCAAAAGATTTTTTTAAATCTTTTTAAAAATGCATAACTGTGTTTTCTGTACATTTTAATTTATGTCCCATCTTATTCTACCTAGGATTTGAGGAGGCTACACTGCTATCAAAAGTAGGTACATGGAATGATTTACACAAACAGGAAATCCACTTTCAAATATAAGTTACTGGGAACTCCCTGGCAGTCCTGTGGTTAGGACTCAGCACTTTCACTCCTGGGGCCTGGGTTCAACCCCTTGTTGGGGAACTTAGATCCCGCAGGCCGCGCAGTGCAGCCAAGAAATAATAATAATAATAATAAAATAAAAATAAAACGTAAGTTACTATTTTTCACACATGTGAAGGCTGATACGGGGTTCAACATGAACGCAGATAAATGCGTTTTCTAAAGGAATTTCTCACCTGTGTGTTACAGCCTAAAAGTGACTCTTAATGTAGGTAAAAACGTTTAATGTAGTACCTAAGAGATAGTCCATCCAAACATATAAACCCATACACAGTAACCTTGAGTCACTGTGGCGACGAATCTACACGGGGAGCCTAAGCCAGTGGTCGGTGGTTAATGTGCCTCAACCCCTCAGCCCAGGTCCCCACTGGCTCCTCAAGGGCAGCCTCTGTCCCAGGACAGCAGCGATTCAGCCCAACACCTGGCACTTGGCAGCATCTCAATCAACATGTGCTTTGTTTTGGTTTTGGCCACGCCACACAGCTTGTGGGATCTTAGCTCCCCAACCAGGGATTGAACCCGGGACCTGGGGCAGTGAAAGTGCAGAGTCCTAACCCCCCCACCCCCCCCCACCCCCGCCGTCAATTAACATGTGCTGAATGAATGATCAGGGGAATAAACAAAGGAACAAATAGGATCTGACTGGAGCTGAGCGGATGAGGAAGTCACCAGCAGGACATGAACAACAGGCATGATTCGAACATGATGACACGATGACAGTCACTCGCCTCCGGCTCAGGAAGGCCCTGGGGCTCCCTAAACCTCTTTTAAAGCCAAACGTGTTAACAGTGATGAAGCGGGGGGAAAAGGACAAGGAGAACAGGACAGATGGCATCCAACAATGATGCATGAAACTTCCGTTTGAGCAACAGGTCCAACTGTCTCCCCACTGAACTTTCAACCCTAAACTGCTAATAAGCAGCCCAAGTCACTATTTCGTCTTAAAAGTATCGCAAAGGAAGAAAGAAATTGTGAATCCTGAGATTCAGTGTTTCATAATCTCACATTCTGTGCCTGAACTACACTCACACCGTAAGTCTTATGACACCCAACGATCACATCCATAAGTTTCAGCCTCATCACGTACAGCAGGCAGCTGACCGGCCTCGCCCTGGGCTCCTTACCGCACTCCGCTGTGATGGAGGCCAGGCCTCCGTACACGAAGGGCTTCCAGTTCAGGGCTGACATGCTCACCGCTGTCCCTTCTCCTTTGTTCACAGACGCATAGCCTCCAACAGGGTTTTTCCTGGACACAAAAGTAAGGTGTTTCAATGCTGTAACTTCTCACACAGGCAGTTTCTTCTTCTTTTTTTTTTTTTTGTGGTACGCGGGCCTCTCACTGCCGCGGCCTCTCCCGTTGCGGAGCACAGGCTCCAGACGCGCAGGCGCAGCGGCCATGGCTCACAGGCCCAGCCGCTCCGCGGCATGTGGGATCTTCCCGGACCGGCGGGGCACGAACCCGTGTCCCCTGCATCGGCAGGCGGACTCTCAACCACTGCACCACCAGGGAAGCCCCAGGCAGTTTCTTCTTTAAGCTCGTGTTTCACTTGGAGTGAGCACTACCAGATGCTACCCCTGAACCCTGCCCTCACCCACACATGCACGGTTCCCAAGATGATCCTCACCTTATAAAGGAAAGCACCCCTATTTCCTAAACCCCACCTCACTCCATCAGTTGCCTTAATTCTAACCCAGGCCTTAAATAAGCCGATATATTGATATCTTGATATGCGTTGATTAGTGTAGTACAATGGAGGTGATTTTCTGGGTAGTCCATGTTATCTTAAATCTGTTCTTCACTTAATAAATATTTGCCATTGCTTGCCACTGTCTTAGTGAGTCCCTCCCAGGAGGTACTGGAGTCTTTCAGATACACAGAAGCAGAAAAATGTTGCAACCCAGCGTCACAAACTAAAATGATAATTACTTAAAATGACCAAAATGAACCTGTAGTTTATAAATGTTAGCTCTCTTCTCTTACTCACGTTATGTTACTAGTTGTGAGGCGGCCCGGGATGAAGGAACGAGGCAGACTATGGAGTCAGAGCCTCATCACCCCCTTCCTAGTAAACTTCCTGTTAACCTCTAGGTTTTTAAATTCTCCCTCATCATCATCATAGTTGAAGCAGCCAATACAACCAATTAGGGGTAGAGTCCACACCTTTACTCATGCCTACTGTGGAAATTAAATACAAAAAAGACACTCACGGGAGGTGGAGTCAAGATAGTGGTGTGAGAAGACGCAGAGTTAGCGTCTCCCCACAACTAGTGCGCCTGCCTGGAGACTCTGACTCTCAAGGAGACGGGAGGGACCCCAAAGTGAACCAGTAGGATGTAGGGGGACTGAGGGGAGAGAAGGCGCGGAGGCCAGACAGGATCGGCGCCCCTGAGGCCAGATCAGGAGAGGCAGGCGGGAGGGACTCTCCTGGAGCAGCGGGAGAGGAGTGGAGGGCGATTGCCCCGCCCACTCAGGCCCCGGGAGCCTGCTGAGCTCCCAGGCCGGTACCCCACCCCCCACCCCCACCCCCACCCCCGCCAAACCCCATCCAGGCCACGTGGGTCCTGGGGGCATAGGAGGGAGGCTGGGGAGATCAGGAGAGGCAGGCTGAAGAGGCCATGCAAGAGAAGCGAGAGGAGTGGAGGGTGCTTGCCCCGGCCACTCAGGCCTGGGGAGCCTGCGGGGCTCCCAGGTGAGGTCCCCTGCCCTCTGAGACCAGGGCTGGGGGGCACTCATAGGCCCCTTCTGTTCCCCACAGCCCCCCTTTTCCAGCCCTCTGCGTCCTGAGCATTGGCCCCGCCGAAACCTCGCCCTTGCTTAGGCCCCGCCTCCACAGCCAAGGACTTCCCCCACACTTGGTTTTTTTCTTTTCCCTCCTCCTCTTTATTTATTATTATGGTAAAGATGCACCTTCCGGTTGTTGATTCATCTATATTTTTATTTTTATATTCTTCCTAACATGTCTGTTAGTTTCCTAGTCAAATTTTATTTTTTACTTTGGTTTTTTTTTTTTTTTGCCACCCCAGGCGGCTTGCGGGACCCTGGTTCACGAGCCCAGAGTTGGGTTGAAGCTCCTGCGGTGGGAGGTCCAAGTCTGAACCACTGGACTAACAGAGAACCTCATACCCCAGGGAATAGTCATCAGAGTGAGGTCTCAAGGAGCTCCTCATCTCAGCACCAAGACCCAGCTCTACCCAACAGCCTACAAACCCTAGTGTTGGAAGCCTCAGGCCAAACAACCACTAAGACAGGAACACAATCCCACTCATAAAAAATAAAAAAATATAAAAAAAAAAGAGACGGCAAAAAAATATATCACAGATGAAGGAGCAAGGTAAAAACCTACAAGACCAAATAAATGAAGAGGAAATAGGCAAACTACCTGAAAAAGAATTCAGAGTAATGAGAGTAAAGATGATCCAGAATCTCAGAAATAGAATGGAGGCACGGATGAGAAAATACAAGAAAGTTTAACAAAGACCTAGAAGAACTAAAGAACAAACAAACAGAGATGAACAACACAATAACTGAAGTGAAAAATACACTAGAAGGAACCAATAACAGAATAACTGAGGCAGAACGAGTAAGTGAGCTGGAAGACAAAACGGTGGAAATAACTGCCAAGGAGCAGAATAAAGAAAATAGGATGAAAAGAACGGAAGACAGTCTCAGAGACCTCTGGGACAACACTAAACGCACCAACGTTGGAATATAGGGGTCCCAGAAGAAGAGAAAAAGAAAGGATCTGAGAAAATATTTGAAGAGATTATAGTTGAAAACTTCCCTAACATGGGAAAGGAAATAGTCACCCAAGTCCAGGAAGCACAGAGAGTCCCATATAGGATAAACCCTAGGAAAAACACACCAAGACACATATTAATCAAACTAACAAAAATTAAATTCAAAGAAAAAATATTAAAAGCAACAAGGGAAAAACAAAAAATAACATACAAAGGAATCCCCATAAGGTTATCAGCTGATTTTTCAGAGGAAACTCTGCAGGTGAGAAGGGAGTGGCAGGATATACTTAAAGTGATGAAAGAGAAAAACCTACAACCAAGATTACTCTACCCATCAAGGATCTCATTCAGATTCAATAAAGAAGTCAAAAGCTTTTCAGACAAACAAAAGCTAAGAGAATTCAGCACCACCAAACCAGCTTTACAACAAATGCTAAAGAAACTTCTCTAAGCGGGGGAAACATAAGAGAAGAAAAAGACACATAAAACCAAACCCAAAACAATTAAGAAAATGGTAATAGGAACAAACATATCGATAATAACCTTGAATGTAAATGGATTAAATGTCCCAAAAGACACAGACTGACTGCATGGATACAAAAACAAGACCCGGAAAATTTAAGAAAACTGAAATTGTATCAAGCATCTTTTCTGACCACAATGCTATGAGACTGGAAATCAATTACAGGAAAAAAAACTGTAAAAATCACAAATACATGGAGGCTAAACAGTGTGCTACTAAATAATCAAGAGATCAGTGAAGAAATCAAGGAAATAAAAAAATACATAGAAACAAATGACAACGAAAACATGACAACCCAAAACCTATGGGACACAGCAAAAGCAGTTCTAAGAGGGAAGTTTATAGCAATTCAATCTCACCTCAAGAAACAAGAAAAATCTCAAATAAACAATCTAACCCTACACTTGAAACAACTAGAGAAAGAAGAACAAAGAAAACCCAAAGTCAGCAGAAGGAAAGAAATCATAAAGGTCAGAGCAGAAATAAATGAAACAGAAACGAAGAAAAAAGAGAAGATCAATAAAACTAAAAGCTGGTTCTTTGAGAAGATAAACAAAATTGATAAACCCTTAGCCAGACTCATCAAGAAAAAAAGGGAGAGGACACAAATCAATAAAAGTAGAAATGAAAAAGGAGAAATCACAACTGACACTGCAGAAATACAAAGGATTATAAGAGACTACTACAAACAACTATATGCCAATAAAATGGACAACCATGAAGAAATGGACAAATTCTTGGAAAGGTACAATTTTCCAGGACTGAACCAGGAAGAATTAGAAAATATAAACAGACCGATCACAAGTAATGAAATTGAAACCATAATTAAAAATCTTCCAACAAACAAAAGTCCAGGACCAGATGGCTTCACAGGCGAATTCTATCAAACATTTAGAGAAGAGCTAACACTGATCCTTCTCAAAGTCCTCCAAAAATTGTAGAGGGAGAAACACTCCCAAATTCATTCTACGAAGCCACCATCACCCTGATACCAAAACCAGAAAAAGATATCACAAAAAAAGAAAATTACAGACCAATATCACTGATGAACATAGATGCAAAAATCCTCAACAAAATACTAGCAAACAGATTCCAACAGCACATTAAAAGGATCATACACCATGATCAAGTGGGATTTATCCCAGGGATGCAAGGATTCTTCAAAATACACACATCAATGTGATACACTACATTAACAAATTAAGGAATAAGAACATATGCTTTCAATAGATGCAGAAAAAGCTTTTGACAAAATTCAACACACATTTATGATAAAAACTCTCAAGAAAATGGGCACAGAGAGAAACTACCTCAACATAATAAAGGCCATATATGACACATCCACAGCAAGCATCATACTCAATGGTGAAAAACTGAAAGCATTTCCACTAAGATGAGGAACAAGACAAGGATGTCCACTCTCACCACTATTATTCAACATAGTTTTGGAAGTCCTAGCCACGGCAATCAGAGAAGAAAAAGAAATAAAAGGAATACAAATTGGAAAGGACGAAGTAAAACTGTCACTGCTTGCTGATGACATGATACTATACATAGAAAATCCTAAAGGTGCTACCAGAAAACTACTAGAACTAATCAATGGATTTGGTAAGGTTGCAGGAAACAAAATTAATGCACAGAAATCTCTGGCATTCCCATACACCAACAGCAAAAAATCAGGAAGAGAAATTAAGGAAACACTCACATTTACCACTGAAACAAAAAGAATAAAATACCTAGGAATAAACCTGCCTAAGGAGGCAAAAGAGTTGTACTCAGAAAACTATAAAACACTGATGAAAGAAATCAAAGATGACATAAACAGATGGAGAAATATACCATGTTCTTGGATTGGAAGAATCAATATTATGAAAATGACTACACTACCCAAAGCAATCTACAGATTCATTGCAATCCCTATCAAACTACCAATGGCATTTTTCACAGAATTAGAACAAAAAATTTTACAATTCATATGGAAACACAAAAGACCCCGAATAGACAAAGCAATCTTGAGAAAGAAAAATGGAGTTGGAGGAATCAGTCTCCCCAACTTCAAACTATACCACAAAGCTACAGTAATCAAGACAGTATGGTACTGGCACAAAAACAGAAATACAGATCAATGGTACAAGATAGAATGCCCACAAACCCACGCACATAGGGGAACCTAATTTACAACAAAGGAGGCAAGAACATACAATGGAGAAAAGACAGACTCTTCAATAAATGGTGCTGGGAAAACTGGACAGCTACATGTAAAAGAATGATATTAGAACACTACTTAACACCATACACAAAAATAAACTCCAAATGGATTAAAGACTTAAATTAAGACCAGACACTATAAAACTCTTAAGAGTAAAACATAGGAAAAACACTCTTTGACATAAGCCACAGCAAGATCTTTTTTGACCCACCTCCTAGAGTAATGGAAATAAAAACAAAAATAAACAAAAGGGACTTAATTAAACTTAAAAGCTTTTGCACAGCAAAGGAAACCATAAACAAGACAAAAAGACAACCCTCAAAATGGGAGAAAGTATTTGCAAATGAAACAACAAAGGATTAATCTACAAAATATACAAACAGCTCATAGAGCTCAATATCAAAAAAACAATCAAGTTAAAAAATGGGCGGAAGACCTAAATAGACATTTCACCAAGGAAGGCATACAGATGGCCAAGAGGCACATGAAAAGATGCTCAACATCACTAATTATTAAAGAAGTGCAAGTCAAAACTACAATTAGTTATCACCTCACACCAGTCGGAATAGCCATTATCAAAAAATCTAGAAACAATAAATGCTGGAAAGGGTGTGGTGAAAAGGGAACCCTCCTGCACTGTTGGTGGGAATGTAAATTGATACAACCACTATGGAAAACAGTGCGGAGGTTCCTTAAAAAACTAAAAATAGAATTACCACATGACACAGCAATCCCACCACTAGCCATATACCCTGAGAAAATCGTAATTCAAAAGGAGTCATGTACCACAATGTTCATTGCAGCACTATTTACAACAGGCAGGACATGGAACAAACCTAAATGTCCATCGACAGATGAATGGATAAAGAAGATGTGGCACATATATACAATGGAGTGTTACTCAGCCATAAAAAGAAACAAAACTGAGTTGTTTGTAGTGAGGTGGATGGACCTAGAGTCTGTCATACAGAGTGAAGTAAGTCAGAAAGAGAAAAACAAATACCATATGCTGACATATAATATGGAATCTAAAAAAAAAAAAAAATGGTACTGATGACCTAGTTGCAGGGCAGGAATAAAGAGGTAGACATAGAGAATGGACTTGAGGACACGGGGTGGGAGGGCGAAGCTGGGGCGAAGTGAGAGTAGCATCGACATATATACACTACGGAATGTAAAATAGTTGGCTGGTGGGAAGTAGCAGCACAGCACAGGGAGATCGGCTCAGTGCTTTGCGAGGACCTGGAGGGGTGGGATAGAGAGGGTGGGAGGGAGGCTCAAGAGGGAGGGGATATGGGGACATGTGTATGCATATGGCCGAAGGGCTTTGTTGTCCAACAGAAATTAACACAATATTGTGAAGCAATTATACTCCAATAAAGATCTATTAAAAAAAAAAGACACAAATGTTGCCTTCCATCCTCCTTTCCTTGTATAGGTCCTCACTCACTGTGACATATATGCACGCACCTGCCACAGCCAGGCCCCCCACATTCATTCCGTGTTCTGCAGTTTTATGCGATTTCCGTCGGCAAATCTGGCCTTGCGCCAATTAACAGGAGACACATGGAAATTAGCACACTTCTCTGTATATACTATCAACTCTAATTCTTGTCAGTTTAAAATAAAATCCTAATTTACTATAGTCATTGGCAAGCAATATGCCCAATGTTTTTACTTCGCACGTTTGGGAGTGTTCCCAAGTCTGTTTTTCCCAGGAGACCTACCACAAGTCACCACTGCCAAGAACGTCACTTCACAAGATGGCCAAGGGGCTTCCTTACACCAACAGAAAACAAAGGAACTCAAAAAGGACCCTAACAGACATACAGATACCTGTTCCTCATCTACAGACATTAACCAAATTCAGAGTGGTTACACATGACTAAGGTAGAAGGCTCCCTGAGCATGGAACTTAAAAAATCATCATGTTTTATGTATTTCAGTACCAAAGAACAAGTCCTGCTCCCCAAAACTCATCTCACTATTAGCCTTGAAAAAGTTTAATATCTGTGCTTAATTCTCAGCCTTACTAAATTCATAACTAAGGGAACGATTAACACTATAAGTTACAGACTATAAAACACATTAATAATAAATCCAGTAATTCATTACTGTCCTCAACCCATTCTTGGGTTTTGCCGAGTCCAAGTTAAAAAGCAAAACAGGGCTTCCCTGGTGGCGCAGTGGTTGAGAGTCCGCCTGCCGATGCAGGGGACACGGGTTCGTGCCCCGGTCCGGGAAGATCCCACATGCCGCGGAGTGGCTAGGCCCGTGAGCCATGGCCGCTGAGCCTGCGCGTCCGGAGCCTGTGCTCCGCAATGGGAGAGGCCACAACAGCGAGAGGCCCACGTACCGCAAAAAAAAAAAAAAAAAAAAGCAAAATAACTACATAACGTTAGCGTCTGGAAGCACTGTAACTTGCCGTTACAAAAGTGTTCAACATAAATGATTTCAGTGGATCCCCCCTCAAGTTTGGGATAGGACAGAAAAAGAGACAAGGAAACCCAGTTTCAGGAAGGCAACTTGTCCAAGGCCACATGGCTGACGGGGCAGAAGTGGACCTCCAACACCCAAATGCTTTGATCCCAAGTTTAGTGTTCTTTCTGCTACCACCTGAGGCTGTACATGATCAAAAAGGAGTGATGGCATTTTAATTAAGGAGAAAATATTACCAAGCACCTTGGAAAAGGTACTACTGATAAGATGTACCTTAGAAACAATGAAAATGTGCTTTAAGAGAAAAGTCTTAAGAGAAAAATATAGTCAGAAGGTAGTCAATCTAAACAGTTATAATTAATTTTTCCAATACACAGTATACAAAGATAGTATTCGTACTTTTTCCCAAAGTTTTTTTACTGAGGTGAAATTCACGTACTGCAAAATAAACCAGGGAAGTCCCTGGCGGTCCAGTGGTTAGGACTGGGCACTTTCACTCACCGGGCCAGGGTTCAATCCCTGGTCCGCTGGTCGAGGAACTAAGATCCCACAAGCCGCACGGTACAGGCAAAAACACAAACAAAAATAAAATAAACCATTTTAGCAAATAATTCAGTGGCACTTAGTACATTCTAATTTTGTACAACCGCCATCTCTAGCTAGCCCCAAAATACTCCAGCACCCCAAAAGGAAACCATTAAGCAGTTCCTCTCCATTTCCCCTCCCCCTAGCCTCTATGATTCTTATTTTCTCGGCTGTGATACTATACATGCGTCAAGCATCTCTGTGGAACACTAGACTCCTTATTAGTAGTTCCTAACCTGGCTGATGAGCTTCTTAAAAGTAGACACACAGGGCCCCGGCCACTGAATGAGGGAAATCCCAAGCATCAATGAGTCAAATAAATGATGGTCTTGGAATATGTATCACTTAAAATTAGGTAGTTGATTAGGTAGTGTTGACATTATAGCCGGTTCTTCTTGGCATTCATCTTATTTAATAGAGATTTTTTTTCCTACAGTGTATACATAAATGTATATGTACAAAATAGACACACACACACACAAGATATCCTCTAAAATGTCAGCAAAAACGTTATTCGGAATGGGATTACAACTTCTGATCTCTAATTAGAAACAAAACATTTTTTAGAAACTATGTCGTCGGGGGGCTTCCCTGGTGGGGCAGTGGTTAAGAATCCGCCTGCCAGTGCAGGGGACACAGGTTCGAGCCCTGGTCCGGGAAGATCCCACATGCCGCGGAGCGACTAAGCCCATACACCACAACTACTGAGCCTGCGCTCTAGAGCCCGCAAGCCACAACTACTGAGCCTGTGAGCCTAGAGCCTGCGCTCCGCAACAAGACAAGCCACCGCAACGAGAAGCCCACGTACCGCAACGAAGACCCAACGCAGCGAAAAATAAATTTATTTTAAAAAACAACAAACTATACTGTCATGTGACTTCATGTCATCTCATCCATTAACTTTCTGATTTCCTGCCAATACTTTTGCCAGTTTAAGTTTAATGAGATCTGGCTATTTTTTCTTCTGTTGGTTTTGATATTAAATTTTTAGTTAGTTATAATATTAAAACCCAGAGGTTCTGGGTTATACTCATATGCAACTACTCAAGTAGAGCTCGACCTTGTGGTGGAATTGCCTCCCAGGGTTTTGAATCACATGGGATGAAGCACACACCCATTAGTTCCTATTCAGATATTACCCCACAATAACTTATCTTCCACAAACAAGGGTCCCCCCTCCAGTATCCCTGGTTAAACTGTAAGAAAGTACAGTCTATTCACTACAATGTTTAAAAGTTAACTAAGACGAGGATAAATTAACTTTGGGGCTCTTCTCTTTTCCTTTCCCAAAGCTAGGACTAGCTTCCTGAGCAGTTAAGACTACCGTGCCTTCCCAGGTTACTGTTTGCAGAGTCAAATAAGAATAAGTAAGCTGTACTGGCCAGGCCAAGCGGTGAAGGGCTTCAGTTATCTTGGGCTGAATTCTCTGTTCAGTAAACTAAACCACTTCTTTGTTTTTGAGCTCTTTGAGGGGTTCTCCTCACACACATTCCTTAACTTGCTAGCTCAATTTTTGGGAAAAATCCCAACGCTACTCAAGTGTCAAGACTAACAGGCCAACACAGTCAGGGAGATTGATGTGTCCCTTAGCGATCACTAGTGTCTGAGCAGCAGCTCAGCCTGAGACTCAGGGAAGGAAGGGCTTACAACCTGCAAAAGTTCCAGCTTCCGGCACGGAAGTGGCTATTGATCGCTTGCTACTTTGTTCTCCTCTTGGGGCCCTACCTTCTAGCCAAACTAAGACCCAGAGACCACTTCTCTGTGCTGCACTATGAACACAATACTGTCATTATTAATACCTGACATGTCACGCACTGCTATATGTCTTCCACATGAAGGATTTTATTTAACCTTCACAAGCCTATGAAATAGGTATCATTATCTCATTTCACAATTGAGGAAAGACAGCCTGAGAGAGGGAAAGTGACTGTGCCTAGTCACACAGCTAGGAAGTACTCAAACTGAGCTCTCCCTGAGGCAAAGCTGATCCTTCCTCTATGTACTACAAAGCCAAACGCTATTTACCAAAGGCTGTTAAAAATACTGGCGCAAATAATAAGAATACAATAAAAAGCGGTGGGTGGGAGGGTAGTTAATCGACATATTCAAAATACAGGTAGGGTTTTCCCGAGCGGGATGTACAAAAATTTTTATCTATTTAACAACCAAAAAAAGTGTTTTCTGAGCAGAAGTGTCTATACAAATTAAGAACTACAAAGGATTCTCCCTACACCTAAGATATATGCTAAAGTTACATTCCTCTCTACTACATTTTCTATAACAGCATTTATTTTCTCCTTACCTCATCTATACAGCTACAAAGAGAGGGAATTAAAAACAGTAATTGCTGCTGGAACTTCCGAAAGCTTTCCAAGTTTCTCTTATATAATCAATTCTGGCTAAGTTCTTTCACTTTTACTGTGCTCCCTTTTCAGTCCCCAATCTTAAACCCCAATCCAGTCTCTAAACTTCTGCGCGCTCATAAATCTTTGTTCCTCGCAGGGCTGCCTTTCATGGCTTTTTCCTATTTCTCATTCTTTTTAAAGGTACGGGGCGAAAAATAAGCTCATCAGACTAATAACACGTGGGATTTGAAGGGAATCTTAGAAATTTATCTTATTTCACGGGAATTAACTAAGTCCATGGTCACAGAGCTTGGCAGCAGCAAAGTCAAGAACAGAACTCATGCCTTTCAACTTTCCTCGCCAGAGGAGGCGGCCGAATCTCGACTCTTGCAGGGCAGTTCGACACGTTTTGCTATTCCTGCGCAGGAACAATGCCATTTCAACTGTTTTACACGAAATTACTCACACCTAGAATTACGCTAAAATCCAGAGCTGCATTAACTTTCCGAGCAAATGAATTCAACCGGTCCTTGCTAACGTGAGCCAGCCTGGTGTGTTCCAGGAACAATTCAAAGTACAGAAAGCCTTTTCCCATAGTAGGCAGCTCACGGATGCCCGGGCTGCACGCTCTTGAATGAACCGCAGGTGTGAGGGATGCAGAGGCAGGAGAAACGCACCTCGGCGGCAAGGGCACACACGCCGAGATGCCAGACGGGCCTCACGCCTGATCTCGGTGACGCTGGAAGAGAAATCACCCCCTACGCCACCGAGTGATGAGGGCCGGGAGCCGGCTCTCCTGCAGAACCGGCCCGGCCGCAGGCAGCTGCAGCCCGAGGAGCAGGGCCCACGCCGGAACCTCGCGCCCCACCGAGCCAGGCCCCGCAAACGAACCGGAGAGCAGAGGTGGCCCCTGGGTAGGGCCACCGGCGCCGGGGCTCTCCGGGACCGCGGCCGACCAGGGGGGCAGCGCCGCCGCGTTGGGGCCGGGAGTTCCGCGCCAGTGGTTCTGGACACCGGGGGGCAATGGAGGGCGGGCCGGAGCAGGGACGACCCGGAGCAGGCGCGGAGCGGCCAGCGCGGCCCCAGCCGGGAAGTCAGACACTTACCGGGTGGCGGCTGCCCTGCACCTCCTACTCCCCAGGCGCAGCAGCAGCCGTTTCCAGCGGCCGCACGGGAACTGGAGGAAAGGTTGGGGAGCGGCGGGGGCGGCCCAAGAGCCCGCGCGCAGCCCCGCCCCGCCCTGCGCGGCCCCGCCCGCAGCCTTGGCTCCCATTGGCCGCTCCCGGCACAGGCCACGCCCAGGTCGCGCGCCCGGCAGCCGGCGGAGAGGGGCCGCAGAGGGAGTGGGCTGCGGGACTCCGGCTCGCCGCTGGCGGGGGTAGGAGCTGTCCGGACTCGGTGACGCCTCCGACGGCCTCGAGGTCAACTCTGCGGTGAAAGAGAAACTTAAGAGCCACGGAAGAGCCTTCTCAGGGTGCTGATTCTTTTTGCTCACGTGAACCTCTGCAGTCAGAAGGAAGTAAACTTGCACTCCTTTTTTTAAAAAGTCAGCTTTTTAGTGTGAAAATTTATAAACCGACTGAAGACTTAAACAGTATACTCTGCACTAAATTAAATGCTAACATTTCACAGTATTTGCGTTCTCTCTCACTGTATAGTTTTTTTATTACCCCGAACCATTGGAAAGTTGCAAACAACACTGCTTCACCCCCAAAATACCTCGGCATTAGAACATGCAAGAAATTAAATACCATTTCAGTCAAATCCAATATACTGTCCATATTTCAATTTCCTTTGTTGTCCCTAAAGGTCTCACACACACACATTTTTTTTTTCCAGTTCGAGATCTACCCAGGATTCGTTGCATTTGATTTCATGCCTCTCTGTACAAACTCCTTTAGTCTACTACCCTAGTACTAGTACTCTCACTTTAAAAAGAATCGTTTGTTAACGCAAGTTCGTGGGCGGAGGCACAGCGAGGCCAAACAAACTGAAACATCAGAGTTTGGAGCAGAGAAAAGCTTATTGCAAGGAGACAGGCAGCTCACGCCCTAAAAGCAACGAACTCCCCAAAAGGGTTTCAGCAAAGCACTTTTAAAAGCCAGGTGAGGGAGGGGGCGTCGCTGGGAATGTGATTAGTTTGTGCACAGCTCTCTGACTGGCTGACGGTGAGGTAGCAGGGTGGTGTCACAGGGGTCAACAGTATCTGTCCTCAGGCTCCAGGAGGACTGGAGCTAGTTGCTCACAGGGGTTGTCAAGTAATTAACATCTTCCATTTGTTGGAGGGGGGGGCGGGAGGGGGTGTTCACTTCTGCAAACAACTCAGGAAGTGTGCATCAAATACTATTATCTAGGTTCTTCAAAGAGGAGCCAGCACAGAGGAGATGGGGGAAGGCCTGTCCCTGGAAGGCTCCCATGGGGTCCTGCTCCATTACACTTTCATTACTTCGACATATTTGAAAAGTCCAGGCCAATTGTAGACTATATCAGTATGGGTTTATTGAACTGTTTCTTCATGGTTAGATTCAAGTCAAACTTTTTAGTAAGAAAAGTCGGAGGTGATGCTATATACTTCCATCAGCAGGCACAGTATCCTTTTGGCCTATTATCCGTGATGTCAAGCTTGATCACTTGATCAAGGGTGGTCTGGTAGTTCTCTCCACAAAGATCGTCTCTACCTCTGCAACAGATATCTGCAATGCTAGGCTGAAACCAGATGAGTATTTTCACCGAATAGGGGTAGCAAACGCATAGCGCAAACGTTATAAAATGGAGATTTTCTAATGCTATCATTCCTTCTCCGTTTATTAGCTGGCATTCCTTTCTAAAGAAGAGGACTCCCGCCCCCCACTTTCTCCTTTTCTTTTTTGTTTCTCCTCCCCTTCACAATTCCCCTCCCCCACCTTCTTCTGAATAACAGTGTGAACTCTGGCATTCTTTTAAAATTCAATTTAATTAAATTACTGATCAAATACCATTATTATTTGTTGTGCTCAAATTGCCCTTTTGTGAGCCGTGGAAGCCCCCTACCCGGCTCCTTTTTCCTTACATATATCCTATCAGTTTTTGAACATTACCTTGCTTTCTGACCCAGGACCTCCCAAGCTCTCCTTGCATTTTCTCTGCCTTATGCAGAGAAACCTTAGTTCCTTTTAGTAGGAAATGGTACTTGGAAAACTAAATCTGAGTGTTTGCTACTGGGATGTCATTTCTTCTAGGCCCTTTCAGTGGACCAAGTATATATGTATTCATATAGATATAAAACAGTAAACAGGGCTTCCCTGGTGGCGCAGTGGTTGAGAGTCCGCCTGCCAATGCAGGGGATGTGGGTTCGTGCCCCGGTCCGGGAAGATCCCACATGCCGCGGAGCGGCTGGGCCCGTGAGCCATGGCCGCTGAGCCTGCGCGTCCGGAGCCTGTGCTCCACAACGGGAGAGGCCACAACAGTGAGAGGCCCGCGTACTGCAAAAAAAAAAAAAGAAAAAAGAAAAAAGAAAACAGTAAACAGTATAGTCTTTACCCAAATATATTTTAAAATCATGAGTTCATACTGATAACCCCAATTAAAAATTCAACACCGCGAGGTTCATTCTAGTCTTCCTCTTTCCATATTTATATCTTTTTTCTACCACAAAGTAACCCTGGTTACTAACAAAAAGATATGAAATATGATGTCAAAAACAGTAAACATGGCAGGGGTAAAAATGCAGGAAAATGCTGGTTCCCATCAGCATCAATATATTTACTCATTTATTCTATCCTACAATATACACAAAAGAGCTGAGACTTCAGTACTAATACCAGCAGCAAAACTTCTAAGTTCAGGATTTCTTTGCAGTTCTCTTTATCTTTATTAATACGGCCCTTCTCAACGATGTGCAATATATGTGATATATTGTTAGGTTTGTTATTTTTATTTGCATAATTTTAGTTTGCTTTTTTCATCTTTCTTATCTAGTTTGTTTTTGTTTTTGTTTTTGTTTGTGGTACGCGGGCCTCTCACTCTTGTGGCCTCTCCCGTTGTGGAGCACAGGCTCCGGACACGCAGGCTCAGCGGCCATGGCTCACGGGCCCAGCCGCTCCGTGGCATGTGGGATCTTCCCAGACCGGGGCACGAACCCGTGTCCCCTGCATCGGCAGGTGGACTCAACCACTGCCCCACCAGGGAAGCCCCTAGTTTTATTTTTTGAATGTATAAAGCATTCACCTAGTTCAAAATCAAATCTTACAAATGTTTTATTCAGAGGAAGCTCTCCCTTCCTGTTTCCTGCACTCTGTTCCCACTCACTTCCTATCACTAACCATTGTCATTAGTTTCTAGTTTATTCCCCCCCAAAATTAAGAATATTTATTTATTTGTTTGGTATCTATTGCTGTATAATTATGCTTTGCAGCTTAAAACAACAAACATTTATTACCTCACAGTTTCTGTGCATCAGAAATCCAAGAAGAGACTTCCTTGGTGGCACAGTGGTTAAGAATCTGCCTGCCAGTGCAGGGAACACGGGTTTGAGCCCTGGTCTGGGAAGATCCCACATGCCGCGGAGCAACTAAGCCCGTGCGCCACAACTACTGAGCCTGCGCTCTAGAGTCTGTGCTCCGCAACAAGAGAAGCCACCAGAATGAGAAGCCCGTGCACCACGAAGGCTTCGAAGAGTACCCCCCGCTCTCCACAATTAGAGAAAGCCTGCGCACAGCAACGAAGACCCAATGCAGCCAAAAATAAATAAAATAAATAAGTTAAAAAAAAAAAAAGAATTGTGCACGAACTGATCACACACCCTGTGACACCACCCCCGCCCACCTTGCCTTTAAAAATGCTTTCCCGGGAATTCCCTGGCAGTCCAGCGGTTAGGACTCCGTGCTCTCACTGCCCAGGGCCCAGGTTCAGTCCCTGGTTGGGGAACTAAGATCTCACAAGCAGTGTGGTTCGGCCAATAAATAAATAAATAAACAAAAATGTTTTCCTGAAACCCACTGGGGCGCTCGGGTGTTTTGAGCACTAGCTGCCCTGGACTCCTTGCTTGGCACCTGCAATAAATGTTGCAATTTCCTTCACCACAACCCTGTGTCAGTAGATTGGCTTTACTGCAAGCAGGTGACCCAAGTTTGACTCGGAAACAAAATCAGTGCCCAGTACTACATTCATTATTTTGTAATAACCTATAAGGGAAAAGAACCTGAAAAAGTATGTATATGTATAACTGAATCACTGTGCTGTACACCTGAAACTAACATGACGTTGTAAATAAACTGTGCTCCAATTAAAAAAAAAAAAAAAAAGACAGTTCCCAGAGGCCTTTCTCATCCTTCATTACTACAGCATAGTTCTCCCTCATGTGGATAGACCCAGGTTATTTAACAGTTAGCTTCTTGTAGTGTGATAGGCAGAATTCTAAGATGGCCCCTAAGATTCTTGGCCCCTGATGTGCACATACCTTCTCCTAGTTATTCAATCAAACACTAATCTAGGTAAGTCTGTGAAAGGATTTTGCATGTATATTAAAGTCCCAGCGACTTCCCCGGCGGCACAGTGGTTAAGACTCCATGCTCCCAATGCAAGGGACCCGGGTTCGATCCCTACTCAGGGAACTAGATCCCGCATGCATGCCACAACTAAGGAGCCTGCCTGCCACAACTAAGACCCGGTGCAACCAAATAAATAAATTTTAAAAAATAAAAATAAAGTCCCAAGTCAGTTGCCCCTATGATAGGGAGATTATTTAGTGGGCCTGACCTAGTCATACGAGCCCTTTAAAAGTAGAGAATTTTCTCTAGCTGGTCACAGAAGGAAAGTCAGAGCTTCAAATCACAAGAAGGATTTGACACACCGGCTTGACAATGAGGCTTCACACGGCAAGGAATGAGGGTGCCTCTAGGAGCTGAGAGCGTCCCGAGCTGACACCCCACGAGCATCCTCAGTCCTGCCACCACGAGAAACTGCCTTCTGCCAGCAATAAGGATGACTCGGAAGCAGGTTCATCCTGCTGAGTTCTCTAGATGAGAACTAAACCAAGCCGGCACCTTGATTTCAGCCTCGTGATACCCTGAGTGGAGAGCCCAGCCACACCACGCCACACTTCTGATCGACTACTAAATGGGTGTCACTTGAAGCTAAACTTGTGGTTTTATATTATGCAGCAATAGAAAACGAATAAATGTGGCATATAGTTGGTTTGCAATCTTTTGCTATGACAAATAGTGAGATAATGAAGAAACTTTTGCATATATTGTGTTCATTGGAGGAGGTATAGCTTCAGGATAAATTCCCAGAAGTGGGATTGTTGGGTCAAAAAGCAAATGCGGGCTTCCCTGGTGGCGCAGTGGTTGAGAGTCCGCCTGCCGATGCAGGGGACACGGGCTCGTGCCCCGATCCGGGAAGATCCCACATGCCGCAGAGCGGCTGGGCCCGTGAGCCATGGCTGCTGAGCCTGTGCTTCGCAACGGGAGAGGCCACAACAGTGAGAGGCCCGCGTACCGCAAAAAAAAAAAAAAAAGCAAATGCATGTGTACAAAACCTGCATTTATTGATGCAAAGCGCTCCTCCAGGAATCTTTATATTCAATGGTTCATTCAAGCCAAAAAATGTGTTATTTCCATTTTATAAATGAGGAAATTGAGGTTTCAGGAGGTAACTGGTCTATGCTAGAGCCAGAGACCAAAGCCCCCTCTCTCTCATTCCCTTTTCCAGTTTCTGTAGCTCAGGCTCCAGGCTGGGCTTAAACAACCCCAATTTCCACTCTCCAACTTGAGCTCTAAGTGAGACCCTGGAGTTTCGTCAACTCACTGTTTTGATGTCAGTACAGTTTAGACCTGTTTGAGGTTTCACATGAATCCTGCCATAAAAACAAACGTACGTGTGCATTGAGATTGCAATGTGCACACTGTTTTTTGTAGTTGTGGCATCTTGTTGACATCGAATATGACTTTGATAATAAATACCAGTTCCTGAAAAAAACAAAACGAACAAACAAACAAAAAACCAAATGTAATCCCCAGGCTGTGGAGAAAGTCATTGGAATGCTTTCCTTTCTAGGGCAGGGAAATAAGAACATGACTTTTTCTACCCCAGCTCTCACCTCACCAAGTCCTTTCCAGACTCATGACTGTGTGACACACCCTTTCCTATAGATTCTTTAGACACCTAAACTCCACTATTTTCCCGTGCCCCACCAGCCTCTGCTAGTAGGCGTATCATCCTTAGTAATACACAGATAATATCCAGTAATTTATATTTAGTACGAAGATCCCTTTCAAGAATGAAGATCCGTCTGTAATACAAACTAAATTTTTAAAAATCTTGGAGTCCCTGGGTTGTGCGATCAGCTCGATCTAAGATGGCGGCTGTGGAACCGGAAACCACCCCTACTCCTAATCCCCCACCTACAGAAGAAGAGAAAACAGAATCTAATCAGGAGGTTGCTAACACAGAACACTATATTAAACATCCTTTACAGCACAGATGGGCACTCTGGTTTTTTTAAAAATGATAAAAGCAGGGCTTCCCTGGTGGCGCAGTGGTTGAGAGTCTGCCTGCTGATGCAGGGGACACGGGTTCATGCGCCGGTCCGGGAAGATCCCACATGCCGCGGAGCAGCTGGGCCCGTGAGCCATGACCGCTGAGCCTGCGCGTCCGGAGCCTGTGCTCCGCAACGGGAGGGGCCGCGGCGGTGAGACGCCCGTGTACCACAAAAAAACAAAACAAAACAAAAGATAAAAGCAAAACTTGGCAAGCAAACCTTCGGCTGATCTCTAAGTCTGATAACTGTTGAAGGCTTTTGGGCTCCGTACAACCATATCCAGTTGTCTAGTAATTTAATGCCTGGCTGTGACTACTCACTTTTTAAGGATGGTATTGAGACTATGTGGGAAGATGAGAAAAACAAACGAGGAGGACGATGGCTAATTACATTGAACAAACAGCAGAGACGAAGTGACCTCCATCGCTTTTGGCTAGAGACACTGCTGTGCCTTATTGGAGAGTCTTTTGATGACTACAGTGATGACGTATGTGGAGCTGTGGTTAATGTTAGAGCTAAAGGTGATAAAATAGCAATATGGACTACTGAATGTGAAAACAGAGAAGCAGTTACACATATAGGGAGGGTATACAAGGAAAGATTAGGACTTCCTCCAAAGATAGTGATTGTTTACCAGTCCCACGCAGACACAGCTACTAAGAGCGCTCCACCACTAAAAATAGGTTTGTTGTTTAAGAAGACACCTCCTGAGTATTCTCATAGGAGACTGCGTCAAGCAATCGAGATTTGGGAGCTGAACCAAAGCCTCTTCAAAAGCAGAGTGGACTGCATTTAAATTTGATTTCCATCTAAATGTTGCTAAGATATAAGAGACGTCTCATTCGCCTTTGTCTTGTACTTCTGTGTTCATTTTTTTTTTTTTTAATTTTGGCTGAGTGTCCGCTATCCCAATCAAAGAATTACAGTACACATCGTCCCCAGAATCCATAAATGTGTTCCTGGCCCACTCTGTAATAGCTTAAAAGAATTAACGATTTACAAACACATTTGACCCATCTACAATATTAAAGAATTTGCATTTCTACACCTTACAAGAGAACGATTCTGTTTATGTTCCATTGTATGCAGAAGCATATTTTGCTGGTTTGAAAGAGTATGATGCATACAGTTTTCTAACAATTTTCTTTGTTTCTTTTTACAGCATTGTCTGTGCTGTACTCTTGCTGATGGCTGCTAGATTTTAATTTATTTGTTTCCCTACTTGATAACATTAGTGATTCTGATTTCAGTTTTTCATTTGTTTTGCTTTTTTTTCCTCATGTAACATTGGTGAAGGATCCAGGAATACGACACAAAGGTGGAATAAACATTAATTTTGTGCATTCTTTGGTAATTTTTTTTTTGGTAACTACAAAGCTTTGCTACAAATTTATGCATTTCATTCAAATCAGTGATCTATGTTTGTGTGATTTCCTAAACATAATTGTGGATTATAAAAAATGTAACATCATAATTACATTCCTAATTAGAATTAGTATGTCTGTTTTTGTATCTTTATGCTGTATTTTAACACTTTATTATACTTAGGTTATTTTGCTTTGGTTAAAAAATGGCTCAAGGGCTTCCTGGTTGCGCGGTGGTTGGGAGTCCGCCTGCAGATGCAGGGGATGTGGGTTCGTGCCCCGGTCCGGGAAGATCCCACATGCCGCGGAGCGGCTGGGCCCGTGAGCCATGGCCGCTGAGCCTGCGCGTCCGGAGCCTGTGCTCCGCAACGGGAGAGGCCACAACAGTGAGAGGCCCGTGTACCGCAAACAAAAAAAACAAAACAAAAAAATGGCTCAAGTAGAAAAGCGGTCCCATTCATATTAAGACAGTGTACAAAACTATAAATAAAATGTGTACAGTGAATTGTCTTTTAGACAAAAAAAAAAAAATCTTGGAGTCCCTATAAGATGGATGGTGGTACTTTCAGCATCTATCAAGAAAATTCACACCGAACTTGAGGACCCTCTGAATAACCTTGGGTTCCCACAAGGGTCCTGATCCACGGGTTGGAAATCACTGCTCTAGGGAATAGTAACATGGTTACATCATTAACCAGTTTTGAAACAACAAGAATAACAAAAAAGAAATGTAAGTCAAGAAACAAATCTACTAACTACTCAGTGCCAGTCCCTGCTAAACACAGCTAATTTCTCACCTGTTCTTTGCTCTCACCTTTGCACTGTAACAGCCCTTCATATGTGCGTTTTATCTGACTACAGTCAAGACACCCAGATGGCAATATGGAAATGAAGACCTGAATTCTACTCAATCTTGGCCAAACTGTATTAGCTCTCCGACCTTGATTAATTAATTTCTCTAAGTCCTCAGTTGCAAAATGCAAACAATACCTCCCTTACAGAATGTTAAATGAGGTGATGTGTGCAAAAACACACTCTGTAAGATGTAGGTGCCGTGGAAATATCTTCTAAATTCATCTGGCTATGTCACTCATGAGCTTAAAATTCTTCCTTGTCTTCCCAGTGTCTTCAGAATCAAGGATAAGCCCTTAGCCTGGCAGAGAAGCCCCTCCCTGTGTGGTTTTTAGAGCTTCCAGTCACAGGAATCAGTTCCCCATCCTCCCCTGTTCATCTGCCTCTCAACCCTGCGTTCTAAAGTCTGGCCATCTCAAGGAGCTGGACTCTTCACCGTATTTCCATTTCGGCCCTTTATTAGCGCACTGTGTATGCCACTGTTTAGAACAGTAAGGTCCTCAAACAAGCCACAGTCTATAAGTTGGGCTATGCCAGGCCTCATGAGGAGGCAGAAAGAACCATTCCTCACCCACATCTTGGTTTTCATCATCTTGGTAGTTACATTTGTACTGTGATGAAGAACAAATGATTTGGAATCAGCTAGAATTCAATAAGTGTGTATGCAACTAACTTAAACTACAGGAATGATATTGATAGATTGTAATATGGCCCTACATTTGTCAGGAAGGAGTCTCTTGAGTTTTTCTGGATGCTTGATGCCATGCAGAATGAAAGGCCTGAATCAGACCCCTTTTAGGGTAGCCTTCAGTGATCGGTGGGGGGGAGAACATTGTATCTGAGACATCTGGTCACCTTCCCCTGCTCTTGGCAAAGTGGAGCGGTAATGAGCGATAGCTACTCCTAACAAGAACAGCTGGATAGGCGGTGTTCCCAGCTGGTATGCTCGGGGAATGAGCCAGTGAAATTCTTTATCCTCACCTCTTACAGCAGTGGATACCAACCAGGAGATTTGCCCCCCAGAGGACATTTGGCAATGTCTGGAGACATTTTTTTTTTTGGTTGCGTTGGGTCTTCATTGCTGCCCACGGGCTTTCTTTAGTTGTGGCGAGAGGGCTTCCCACTGTGGTGGCTTCTCTTGTTGCGGAGCACAGGCTCTAGGGCATGTGGGTTTCAGTAGTTGTGGCTTGCAGGCTCTAGAGCGCAGGCTCAGTAGTTGTGGTGCACGGGCTTCAGTAGTTGTGACTCGCAGGGTGTGGAGCGCAGGCTCAGTAGTGTGGCGCACGGGCTTAGTTGCTCCGTGGCACGTGGGATCTTCCCGGACCAGGGATTGAACCCGTGTCCCCTGCATTGGCAGGCAGATTCTTAACCACTCCGCCACCAGGGAAGTCCCTGGAGACATTTTTGGTTGTCACAACTGACTGATAGCTACTAGCATCTTTTGAGTAGGGACCAGACCTGCTGCTAAACATCCTACGATGCCCAGGAAAGGCCTCCACAACAAAGAACTATCAAAACAGCAATAGGGCTGTGGTTTGAAAAATCCTGTTTTGTAGGAATGTTGCTTTTGGTATATGTTTTTCTTGGTTACAGGTGCTCTTTTGAGAGCACATCTTTTGCATAGGTCTGTGAGTGTTCATTTGTATAAAATAGTTGCAGCTCCCTGAACATGCCATTGCTCCCTTTCACCTCTGGAATCTTGCACACGCTAAGGTGCACCTGCTAAGTTCTTTCTCTTGCTAATTTCTTCTCATCCTTCAGGCTTCAGTTTGGACATCATCTCCTCCAGGAAGTCTCTCCTGATTCCTAAAATCTAGGCACAGTAGGTGCCCCCATGCACACCCATCCTGCGATCAGAACAGTTACGGCACTGCAGTAGAATTAACGTTTTCTTTGTCAGTCTCCCCGCCAGACAGTAAGCTCCTCGGGGTAGGGACGCAGTCTCGCTCGCTACTGTATTCCTAGTACCCAGTACCGCACCTGATGTGGTAGGCAGTCAATTAATATACACACATTTGAAGAGTCTACATAATCTGGGATCTGGCAGAGAGATGAAAGGCTTTTCAAAATGGTCCACCCCGTCTTCCTCTCATTGCTATCAGTTGTGTGTTTTGTTTGATCAAAGCTTCCCTAGTTGTGCTTCAGTAGAGAAAATGGAAGAATAGTGCAGAGAATCTCACGTGAATTCTGGTGAGCTGTACTTGGAGATCTCATTTATCTACCTTTACGCTACTCTCTGCATTGTTTTCCTTTTTTAGTAGCCTTTTAGTAGCCTTTTAATTTGTATGCCCAGGAGCTGGCAAACTATGGTCTATGGGCCAAATATGGACAGTTGCCTGTTTTTGTATAGCCATAGAAATGGTTGTTACATTTTTTTAATGGTTACTTTTTTTTTTTTTTTTGCCAGACCGCACATGGCACGTGGGATCTCAGTTCCCGGAACAGGGATCGAACCCGTGACCCCAGCCATGGAAGCACAGAGTCCTAACCACTGGACCGCCAGGGAATTCCCAATAGTTACATTCTGAATGGCTATGTAAGTACCTACAGAATAGCCTCAATTTTGCCTCCTGGACTAAAGAGCAAAATATTTACAATCTGGTCCTCTACAGAAGAAGCTTGCTGACCACTGCTGTATCCTTTAGCGTATTTGCATTTAAATATTCCATTCTGGTCTCAGCTGTGCTTTGGCTATTGTGTTATCAGCCTGTTGGGGCTCATTTGGTAAAGGGGGAAGAGCACAGCCTTGTGACAGCTGATGGTAGCAGAACCGACTATCATGAGACCCTCACAAAGACCCCTGGCACCTGACAGGACAGATTTGTACCATGATTCTCTTAATACAATCAATGCAGTTTACACACTTAACCAAATTCTCTTGCACCTTCACTTTAAAATCATAAATATAAAATCAATTACACACTTCAAATTGAAATCACAAGGTATTCTGTCAGATTCTCTAGAGTATAGTTTCTATTTTTATTACAGACACTGCACATAAATAACAGACACATAAGGGTTGTGTTACACTTCCAAGGTTAGTACTAAAAATATTAGTACTATGGGCTTGATTTAGCTCACCATTGCTATATTTAATTCTAAACCTTCTCGGGGTTATATAATCATATAATAATGTACCCAACTAACAGCAGATTTACTAGCTCAGGTCAGCTGAGTAACTAGATAATGAAAAAAATCAGGACATCAATAAGATTATCTTGAAGTGTTGTGAGACACACTCCAGTTATGTGTTCCCTTTTTACAGAGGAGCTGTGTCTGATACGTAGCAGGGACCTCAAGTCTAAGCCTTTCACTTGGAATTTCGTTTCTCTATCTTCATCCCTGGTCATTTTCCCTCAGCAAACCCAATTTGTTTGTTTTAGAGCCTGATTTAGGTGGAGAGAGAGAGAGAAGCAAGTCACATTTAAAGGATTGAGAATACTAACAATTTCAAACTTCTCAACAGCAATACTAGAAGCTAGAAAACAACGGAGCAACGCCTTAAATGTGAGGGAAAATTATTGCCAAACTGTAACGCCATATCTAACCAAAAAAATTTAAAAGCTACAGACGTGCAAGGTCTCAAAGAATTAGCCTCTCCTGTATGTGTCCTCAGAAAAGCTAATAAAGGATATATTTCCTCAAAACTAAGGAATAAACTTTTTTTAAAGGTTTACATGGGAAATAGGAGCTCCAACACAGGAGGGTGGGGAAAGGACTTCCTAAGATGACAGTGAAAATCAATCTCAGGACAACAGCAACCAGCCTAGATCAGAGCAGGGATACAAAGAGATCCTGGAAATATATTGCAGAGAAAAACTGAGACTGAAAAATCACCTGATGTTTGTGAAAGTAGTGATGGGGGCTTTAACTACAAAGAGAGAGTTTGCGGATGAATTTGAAATAGGCACCCAGAAAAGTAAGCCCAATTATTATTATTTTTTGCTGTGCTCGGCCTTTCTCTAGTTGCGGCGAGTGGGAGCTACTCTTCATTGTGGTGCGTGGGCTTCTCATTGTGGTGGCTTCTCTTGTTGCGGAGCGCAGGCTCTAAGCACGGAGGCTTCAGTAGTTGTGGCACTCAGGCTTAGTTGCTCCGTAGCATGTGGGATCTTCCTGGACCAGGGCTTGAACCCGTGTCCCCTGAATTGGCAGGCAGATTCTTAACCACTGTGCCACCAGGGAAGTCCCCAAAAACCTTTTAAATGATGACAATTTTTAATTCCAGGGAAAACCAGAGGTCATAAAAAGAAGAAACATAATCATGGTATACTACATGGCTCAGCTATGAATAACATTTACAAAGTCAGAGTAATTAAAACACTACATATTGGGAATTCCCTGGTGGCCCAGTGGCTAGGACTCCATGCTTCCACTGCAGGGGCCAGGGGTTCGATCCCTAGTCTGGGAACTAAGATCCTGCAAGCCGTGAGGCACTGCTAAAGAAAAATGTTCATTAAAAAAAAACCCTATATATTGGTTTAACCAAAACTGGTGATGAAATTGTAATTAGAGGATAGTGAAGAGCTCTGTGTGTCTGTGTGGGTAGGTGTGAGAGTGAGTGTGGATGGGCATAAATCTTTGTCTTCAGAAGAAGGAAGTCTATAGATATCAAAGGAGAAAAATCAGGAAATGGCAGAGAAATCAGCTTATTACAAATCAAGGAGGTAAATGCCAGAAGAAACAGCTGAGGACTTCCCTGGTGGCACAGTGGTTAAGAATCCGCCTGCCAATACAGGGGACACAGGTTCGAGCCCTGGTCCGGGAAGATCCCACATGCCGCAGAGCAATTAAGCCCGTGTGCCACAACTAGTGAGCCTGCGCTCTAGCCCGCGAGCCACAACTACTGAGCCCACGTGCCACAACTACTGAAGCTCACATGCCTAGAGCCCATGCTCTGCAACAAGAGAAGCCACCACCATGAGAAGCCCCCGCTCAACGCAACTAGAGAAAGCCCACACACAGCAGCGAAGACCCAATGCAGCCAAAAATTAATTAATTTTTTAAAGAAAGAAAGAAAAGAGCAAGGGGAAGGCCCACCTGCTCTTTACTGTCTCTGGTCACAATCCATGTGCAAGAATTAGTCCCAAAGCCCCACTAAGATACCAAGATGCTGGGAAGTGTGCTTTAATTGTATATCTAGGGGAAAAAAATGGATTTTGGTGAATATCTGGTGAATCTCTTCCCACTTTGGCAGAATGTACTTGCAGGAAGGAAGGTATATGATAATAGCTAGCCTCTCATGTCCACTCTTGCCTCCCTCATCCATCTCCACAGAGCACAGTGACCTGGATCAAGTCTTCCTGCTGCCTAAAAGCTTTCCACTGTACTTAGCATTAGCCCCCAAATCCTTATGCCAGCCTTGGAAGCCAGCATGACATGGGTTCTTCCACTGTGCCAAGCTCTTCTTCATCTGCACAGGTTGTCACCTCTGCTCGGAATACTACCGTCCTGCTCCCTCTTTTCACAACCTGACATTTACCCATGTTTTTAGTCTCAGGCCAAATGTTGCTTCATCCAAGAGGCCACTGTGATAGTCACAGTAACAGCCCCAAAGAACTCTATGTCCTAATCCCTGGAATCTGTGACTATGTTAGGCCACGGGTTCGTGGCCCGGTCCGGGAAGATCCCACATGCCTCGGAGCAGCTGGGCCCGTGAGCCATGGCCGCTGAGCCTGCGCGTCCAGAGCCTGTGCTCCGCAACGGAAGAGGCAACAACAGTGAGAGGCCCGCGTACCGCAAAAAAAAAAAAAAAAAAAAAAAAAAAAAGATTACAGATAGAATTAAGGTGGCTAATCAGCTGGCCTTCAGGTAGGGAGGTTATTTGGGATTATCCAAGACAATGAGATAGTGAGTGGGTCCGATGTAATCACACGGGTCCTTATAAGTGAAAGAGGGAGGTGGAAAGGTCAGAGATACAATATGACTGTGGAAGTAGGTTGGAGTGATTTGATGTGAGAAGAACTCTACCTGCCATTGTCGGCTTTGAAGATGGAAAAGAGTCATAAACCAAGGAATGTGGGCAGCACCAAAAGCTGCCCAATCAGTCAAGGAAACTGATTCTCCCCTGGAGCCACCAGAAGGAATACAGCCCTGAAACGCCCTTGAGTTTTGTCTAATGAGTTCCAGTCCAGACTTCTGACCTCTAGAACAAAAGATAATAAATGTTTATTGTTTTATAGCATCAACTTTGTGGTAATTTGTCACAGCAGCAATAGAACACTAACCCATGCTCGCTAACTCTTCTCTGACCACCCTCACCTCCCTGCCACGTCAGCTGGGTCTGCAACTAATCTCTCTCCCCAACAAGACCTCTGTTCTTCCCTTGCACATCTGGATCTCTGGCGGGTCCATGCCTGGGTCTTCTGGGACCTCTCCTGGGAACTGACCTTCACTTCTCCCGGTCTCTCCATAAACACTCAGGAATGTGTTGAAGTTTTTCCCCTCCAATTTTTTTTCTTTTTTCTCTCTCCCCCACCCCCGGCCCCCCACTGCCTGGATCTTAGGTCCCCGACCAGGGAGCGCTGAGTCCCAACCACTGGACCGCCAGGGAATTCCCTCCCCTCCGGTTTTGCACCTGGTGAGTTGACAGGCAGAACAGTCAGGTAGGAGGAGGAACAAAAAAGTGTAAACACCTCCATGAAAATGGCTCAAAGGGTCCACATGCCTGGCGAATTTCTCTGCCTCCACAAAGGAGGGGATTTGGCATCCAACTCAGGAGAACTTTAAAAGTTATTTATCTTTATAATTCTCAGTTCTCTTCAAAGTAAAATCATAAACATACTTTCTTCAGAGGGTTTTTGTAAGAATTAAAGGAAATAAATGAAATCGTGACCACGGTGCCTTGCATATAATCAACATCACTATTGCCATCGTTAGTATTACGTCATCATGATTGTCATTATTCCAAATGACTCTTTCGTGTTATATACAAAAGGCCCACTCCATTGGGAATTCCCTGGAGGTCCAGTGCTTAGGACTCTGCGCTCTCACTGCCGAGGGCCTGGCTTCAATCCCTGTTTGGCCAAAAAAAAAAAAAGGCCCACTCCATTTAAGTAAAACCAGTATTGTTAACAGGGTAAGAGTCTAAAATTAAAGCCTTTCACGTTTCTTAGTGGTTTTGTCCTGAGATTTACACTCAGCACTTCCAATTAATTTTTATTGAGTGATACAGCTTCAAAAATGTAATAGGAACAGAAACCAAAATGGCTACTTACTTGCTCTTACGGCAAGTCATATCTTTGAAATACTATGAAAATTAGCCAATTCAACGTGCCCCCCCCCCAAAAAAAAATCATTCTGGGCTTTAATTAGAATTGTCTGCATTTTTTTTTTTTTTTTTTTGGCGGTGCCCAGCGGCATGTGGGATCTTAGTTCCCACTACCGGGACCAGGGATGGAGCCCGCGCACCCTGCAGTGGAAGCGCGAAGTCTTAACCACTGCACTGCCAGGGAAGTCTCTGTCTGCATTTCTCTTTTATTTTATTTTATTTTTATTTACATTGGGTCTTCGTTGCTGCGCACGGGCTTCCTCTAGTTGCCGGGAGCGGGGGCTACTCTTCGTTGCAATGGGCGGGCTTCTCACTGCGGTGGCTTCTCTTGTTGCGGAGCACAGGCTGTAGGCACGCGGGCTTCAGTAGTTGTGGCTCACGGGCTCTAGAGTGCAGGCTCAGTAGTTGTGGCGCACAGACTTAGTTGCTCCGCAGCATGTGGGATCTTCCTGGACCAGGGCTCGAACCTGTGTCCCCTGCATTGGCAGGCGGATTCTTAACCACTGTGCCACCAGGGAAGTCCTGCATTTCTTTAAGTCAATCATTTGGTTAAATATTTTACTCGCTTTTTGGGTGCCCTCACGTAGACACTGCCTAAGAAACTATCAGACTTCAGTTTATCAGAAGCAAAATAAAGGGGCCAACTGAAATCTCCAGTAGATAGAATAAATGACTTTTTCCACAAAAAAGGATTTGGGGAAGTGTAAGTGATCTGGGCCACCCGATGCTGAGAGGCACAGGATAAAAGGAGGTTAACAGGTAGCCTCTGCAGGGTAATTTTAGCCAGAGCTCCCTGCAGCGTGCTTCTTGGGGCCGGGAGGGAGGTCTGTGCGCTCGCCAGCGTCTATAGAAATGCCCTAGAGGGCTTCCCGGGTGGCACAGTGGTTAAGCATCTACCTGCCAATGCAGGGGACACTGGTTCGAGCCCTGGTCCGGGAAGATCCCACATGCCACAGAGTAACTAAGTCTGTGCACCACCACTACTGAGCCTGCGATCTAGGGCCCGCGAGCCACAACTACTGAGCCTGCGCTCTAGAACCTGCAAGCCACAACTACTAAAGCCCATGCGCTTAGAGCCTGTGCTCTGCAACAAGAGAAGCCACCGCAATGAGAAGCCCGTGCACCGCAACGAAGAGTAGTCCCCGCTAGCCACAGCTAGAGAAAAGCCCGCATGCAGCAACAAAGACCCAACGCAGCCAAAAATAAATAAAATAAAATAAATAAATAAATAAAATGTAAATTAAAAAAAAAAAGAAAGAAATGCCCTAGAATGTTCGAGGACATTCACAAAATAACCGGGGACAGCAAAGCCAGGACTGACACTGTTTTTACCACTGGAAAGTCAAAAAGTTGTATAACCAGTGACAGTCATGCTCTTGGTTCTTGGAACTTGCCTTTGGGGCAGATGGTCACACTAAATTTTTGCCCCTGATAAAGAGCACAGTACTCTGAACACACACATGACATTTCCATCCTGGTAATATTTGGAGGGTCTGGGCAGCAGGCGAGGCCTGAGGCTGGCAGTGCTCAGATCTGAACAGTGCTGAAGGGACTGCAGCCATTTCTGTCCACGGCTTTCAAATCTGAATTTGTTAAACTGTAACCCACATTAGGAAACACATTGTACATCATGACCCAGTACACATACATACACACACACACACACACACACACACACACACACACACACATATGACTGAGGCAAACATTTCAGGAAAGAATACTTACTATGACTACAATGCACTCTGATATTTATTATTCTATTTTCTTTCATTTTGTTCATACTATTCATAACCCACTAAATGGAAAACCCACAGTTTGAAAAATACTGGTTATAAAAGTCAAATCAAATCATACTCTCTCCGAGTTATTCTGTAATTAGAGGGGCCTCTGCAGCCCTCCTTTCTTATCTCTACAGTTAGAGGAGGTGAGTGCCTAGAAGAGAGGCAGCCACTGTCTGATTGCGGGCAATGCTCTCAGAGCACAGGGTCCTCTTCTCGCGAGATGGCAACACCTGCCCTGCCTCCTTCATTGGACTGCCGTGAGGATCCCATGAGCTGACTCTGCGAGTATGCCAAAGAAGGGGAAAGGGCTCTGCGACAAATGCTGTTAAGGTTGAATAGTGACTTGGCCATCCGATAACTCATCTTAAGGACTTAACCTGGAAAACTCCTCTCCCAGTGGGTGAATTAAAGGAGAGATTCTATTTTCATGTCACACCAAGTCCACCCATGGCCTTGAACCTGACTCAGTTTGGTCATCATTTGCTGGTTTTGCTGTGAATTAACTGCTATCTAAGCCACCATAAAGTGGTTAAACAACAAATCCTCAGCAAACAAACAGCTTCTCACTGCAACTTTTGCAGCTGAGGGATGTTTGAAAGGGGGAGAGTGAGAGGTTTCTGAGAATTGGGACGGATGTCTGGTAACAGTCAGAAAGATAGCTTTTTCTTCATTAAAGTCTATACCAAATCCATAAGCGCATGGCTCCTGGGGTGAGTCTGCGGGCAGTGCCAACAGTCTTTTCAACACAGAGGACCAGATCATCCTCAGCATTCGTGATCACTTGTTCAAAAACGTATCTTTGATGCAGACGTAGAGAATGGACTTGAGGCCATGGGGAGGGGGAAGGGTAAGCTGGGGCGAAGCGAGAGAGTGGCATGGACGTATATACTCTACCAAACGTAAAATAGGTAGCTAGTGGGAAGCAGCTGCATAGCACAAGGAGATCAGCTCGGTGCTTTGTGACCACCTAGAGGGGTGGAATAGGGAGGGTAGGAGGGAGACGCAAGAGGGAGGGGATATGGGGATATATGTATACATATAGCTGATTCACTTTGTTATAAAGCAGAAACTAACACAACATTGTAAAGCAATTATACGCCAATAAATATGTTAAAAAACAAACAAACAAAAAACCATATCTTTGGGTCTGGATAGAGGGATGGTTGCACAACACTGTAAATACACTAAATGCCACTAAATATACTTTTTAAATGGTTAGGTCTATCTTATGTGAATTTCACCTCAATTTAATTATTTTATTTATTTATTTTTTTGCCACAACGCACGTCATGCAGGACCTTAGTTCCCCAACCAGGGATCGAACCAGCGCCCCCTGCAGTGGAAGTGCGGGGTCCTAACCACCGGACCGCCAGGGAAGTCCGTCACCTCAATTTTTTTTAATGGAAAAAAAAGAGGAAAAAAAAAAAAACAGAGGAATACATACCACCAGAGCAATGTAGGGGTTTTTTGTGGTTGTTGCTGTTTTATTTATTTATTCTAGATTTCTGATACTCTGGGTAGTCAATGCAGAAAACTTTTAGGGCTTTAACTTTGAGCAAATGAAACTAGAAAGGCAGATAACTCTTTGTAAATAGTAAAACAGCTCCAATCCCCACCTCCACCCCCCAAAAAAGGCCCAGTCTGACACAGCTTAGCAAATAGCCTAGAACCAGGAATCCAGGACCAGCCACAGTTTCATTACCTCCTCTGTAAAGTCTCAGGGAGCCTCCCTCCCCCACGGTCCCCTTGGTCACCCCTGAGATGACCGAGACTGGTAAGTGGAAAGCGATCCTTCACCCCGGTCACACTACTAGACCAAGGGAGCCAAGCCAGCCAGAGGCCTGAGGTGGCCTTGAACGAGCACCCGCCCCATAGGGGCGCCTCCCGTGGACAGTGAGTGCTGTCCAGCTGATTCCCTCTTGGGACTTCGATAGAAGACACAGGAAAAGCCCTGGAAAAGGCAGAAGGAGCAGGTTCAGAGGCAAAATATCTGAGTCGCCATCATGGCAGAGCCCAAAGCATGGATCCACAGCGCCCCATTCTGAAGAGTCGCCTACCAGGCATTGTTGTGACGGTGTCTCCAGAGCTGCTATCGGAGGAATGGAGCAAAGACTACACGTGGGACCGTCTTACCCTGCTTGACGGTGTAGCCTGAGACAACTTCCAGTGTCTTCCCGTTTCCTTTACCTCCCTGTGGAGCCTGTAAGTGGAAGTCACCTAAGGAGGTGTCTTGACTTGAAACTGGGTAGAATCTGATTTAAGTGCCACAAAAGGAAGCAACCCAAAGGATTCTGGCCACTCGCCGCTTCCCTGATGGGCTGCTCTCTGATGTTATTGGTAGGACAGCTTCTCCCTAACCCTCCTCTGCTTTGTCAGCCTCCAGTACAGAAGCTGGGAAACGTAATACTTCCTTTCCCAGTCCTTCTGCAGCTAAGCATGGCCAAGTGACAAGTTCCGGCCAAAGAGACAAAGGTGTCGCTCCTGTGGGGAAGGGAGAGTGTCTGAGGAAGCTTTTACTTTTTAATAAAAGGGCCAGGCCCAGGAGCAGCAGCCACAGGCACTGCCCTTCCCCATCCTCCCACCTGTAATACAGACATGGTACCCGGAGCTGTGGCAGCCGATCACAAAATGACAAGCATGGTAACAAAAGACCACGTGCTAAGAGAGGCAGGACCGGAAGACAGTCAGGGTCCTTACTGGCATTGTTGGGAAGCTACGCCAATGCCTGTAGCTTCCGACCTCCAGACTTCTGGTTCTATGAGAAAAGTATCGTTTTAAGCAGGCATTATTACTTGCAGATTTCCTATGTGATAACACTAACACGTATACTAGTGTATACATAAAACTAATAACAAAATATGTCTTATAGATTTATAATTTCCTTAAGTACACTTCTAAAAATTGCACATTATTCATTCCACAGAGGCATCCAATTGTTCCAACAACTCCTTATACAATCTCTAGTTTTAAACATCACGTTGGGTTTTGCTAAGGAGATGCACGAAGGGGACCCAGCCTCTGCACAGGTCAGTGCCTAGGCTCTGCGGAGGCATCTGAAAGGGAATAATTTATGTCTGAATGTGCCTCTTACACAGACACTGCTCACGTTGGCTACTGGACGTGGTTTCATGCAGTAAGAACGTGAAGAACCGAATTATTGACGCAGTTAAGCATATCCGATCACTGCTTATGTTAAAGACAACTATCACAGAATCGATGCAACCCTACATAAAATAATTAGCGGATGGTTCCTAGAGAGATACAAGCCACACGCATATGGTCTATTCAAAATGCTCACTGTATTTATGAGTTGAAGAGCACATCCTTTCAGCAGCCCACATAACAGGAACTCTAAATCGAGCAGACACTCAACCAGGGCTGGTTAACTAACAAAGTCCTCTGCAGAACAAGCAGCAGCCACGTCTCCACCCCACGCTTATGTTGAAACTGATGTCAGGTCGGGTTTCTCTCATCATCACCGTCTGTCCCCACAGGTCAAGGCCGGTTCTCACTTGACGGGCTGAGTCACATGAACATGCCTTCCTCTCAGAGTGGACAAATGCCAGACTTGTTCCACTAACATCACACAGGGGCTCTGAACTGATAGCAGTCCCTAAATATACGACCAGGAGCCCCTGTCCTTAATTTAGATTTTCCAGCAGCCTGGAGAAAATTCTACAGCCAGAGCAACAAGGACACACATTACCACTGTTCCCCTTTCACCTACTTACCTTAGGTGAGGCCTATCGATCAGTTCAAGAGAATGCCCTCCACACTCTGACTCAACCGTCTCTTTCCCAAATTAAAAGAAGTCCTATATAAACAAACAGGATGACCCTTTCCCCAGATATGTTTCCTTTCATCAGAATTCATGGAAAAATAAAAACTAAGGATGGTTTCTGTGTGATGTTCACTGTTCGCTTTCCATTTATGCTGTAAAGAAAAAATGCTGGTGGGATGGCCAGGTGGCTTTCGCAGTTGTGACTATGTGATACACAGCAAGATGTGACTAATGAATAAGTGTTAATAGGTAAACTATAATCAGTGGCGCCCATCTGGAGATTCTCAAGAGCAGGCTGACAGTTGTTTTCTGACCTCCGTTTTCTGTGAGAATATCACAAGAATACCGTCAGGGCTTATCCATAATGAAGGTCTCCAAGTTCACATTTTATTATGTGCACTCACTCCCTAACAACACTTTACCTTAAAATGAACCATGACAGCCAACTATCCCAGGAGAAGAGGAGGGAGGTACATTGTCTAACAGTGATGCTTCCACAGCCAGCCCTGGGAGAGATGTAAAAAGATTCTCCTGTGTAGAACAGTGGGGCTTCTGATTGCTAATTTGGTCTAACTGTGGTTTGCAAATTTAACTTCCTTTGAAGATTTATATTCACTTAATTCTCTGGTCCAGGAAAGCAGAATTGAATTTCCAGCCACTAGTGTGTATCCTGAGTCTTGAGTCTTATTTCCCTTTGTATTTAGTAAAAAGCAGAGAATGAAATAGAACAAGAGAAAACATGCCTAGGAAAAAAACTGATAAAACCTGTGGAGAGTGGTAGGTTAAAAATGGAAACATTCGACCATGAATCTTACGTGCAGCTATGGAAAATAAGAATTATTTCCTCACCTTGGTCATTTATATACTCATGCATTCATGGACTGAACCATCACTGATTAAGTACCACGTTGTGTACAAGGGGAAAGAAGACTTTAAAGACTTTGCCTTTAGAGATTTATGGTCTAATGAAAAAGAAAAAAAAAAGAACCTAACAATTATTTAATGGTCTGAACAGGCTTTTGGAAAGCTTCCTGGGGGAGATGACACTTGAGATGCCCAAGTCCTGAAGAATCAATGTAGGTTTCCCAGTTGAAGAGCTACATAAGACAGTGATAGTGGGAACTGGGGAGGTGAGCAAGGCAGAATGCACAGAGCCTGACTGGTCACCCTGGAGGTGGAGGAGAAGTAGTTGAGGCAGACGCCTGGGCTCCTGACTTGTGTCCAAAGGTGTCTGGTGGTGCCACTCAGAGCAGAGACTGCGGGGAAGAGGGCAGCTTAGAGGTAAAGGAGATGCTTCTGTTTGAGGTATGCTGGTGTAAGGTGTCTGAGAGACTTTACATGGAAGTGTCTAAGTCAATTTGTTACACGGCTCTAGAGCTCAGGAAATAAGTAGGAGCTAGAAATGAATGTAGACTAACTGAAGTTATACAAGCAGCAGGGGAGTCCACAGCTCTGGCTGTGGGCTCCCAGGGACAGTGAGATGAGAAGCCACCTCCGAAGAGGCCAACGCGGAGCCATGGGCCAGAGAGCCAGCGAGGGGGCAGCGCCCCTGGGAAGGAATGGCCGACCCATCACTTACCAAAGGACAAATGAGATAAACTCTGGGGGGGAGGATACTACCTTTTCTTCTGAGAAAGAAGTGAAGAACCAAGGGAGGATAAAAAGAGGACTCAGAGACGAAGAAAAAGGCAAATAAGAGTGTCAGAGACACATGGGAGTTGACATTACCTACAACAGCTGGTGGCACACACTAGCCCAGGCGTTGAATGACATCACGCTTCCCACAAAAGACGGGAAGCGTGGTGGAGCTCTGGGTCGGCTCCGTCACTAACAAGCTGCGTCTGACCATCTCTCAGCAAAGACGTGAACCTGGGCGACCTCAAAGTTTCCTTACTCCTTTAAGACGGACTCTGTTAATGCAAATGGCGTCCTAGCCTTTCTCCAATTCCTCCTCAAAGGGTCCCACTGAGTCCCAGGGAATGGAATCAGACCAGGTGCTGTGGTAGGTGAGACAGGTCTACTCACAGGGGTCTCCCACCCTAGAGAACCCTGGAGTCCCTGCTTCCCTGGTTAGAACAGGAAGAGTTGCCTCTCAGCTCAGCAGGGCCACTGATGCCCGGAGTTAGAACACAGGGAGTTTGGGAGTGCAACAGGGCGCTGGCGCAGGTCCCAGGCCTTTTGGGTTCAAGCACAGGTGTGTCAGCTCCCACTCTCCTCCCATCTTCCAGAACTGTGCCCCAAGCTTGTCCTAGACCTTTATCCCGCATGTCATGCCAGGTTCCAGCACAACAGGGTCCCTTCTGACCAGAAAGTGAAAGTGACTGACCTAATTTGTGGAGAGCTCAGAGCTGCTCTATCAAAAATTAAGCCTCGGGACTTCCCTGGTGGTGCAGAGGTTAAGAATCCACCTGCCAATGCAGGGAACACGGGTTCCAGCCCTGGTCCAGGAAGATCCCACACGCCACGGAGCAACTAAGCCCGTGCGCCACAACTACTGAGCCTGCACTCTAGAGCCCACGAGCTACAACTACTGAGCATGCGCGGCTCTAGAGCCCACGAACTACAACTACTGAGCCTGTGTGCCACAACTACTGAAGCCCGCGTGCCTAGAGCCCGTGCTCTGCAACAAGAGAAGCCACTGCAATGAGAAGCCCGCGCACTGCAACGAAGAGCAGCCCCCGCTCGCTGCAACCAGAGAAAGCCCGCGCACAGCAACGAAGACTCAACATAGCCAAAAATAAAATAAATAAATGAATTTTAAAAAATTCTCTTAAAAAAAAAATTAAGCCTCCTAACAAGTTTCTCTCATGTCAGCTATTGTGCTTTAGAAAAAATAATTCAAATGATTTACTCCTGGTCCCATAAACCCATCCCAGATTTTAGTGCCTCTGTTCACACTGTCGTTTCCCTCTCTCCTCACTTGAGTTGGAATGGATGGCCAGTCCTCCAGGATGCCTCACCATGTGGCTTGTTCACTATTACATCCCAGTGGCTGGGACCAAGTACGTTGTGAAAGAATGACTCTGCTGATGCTATTACTGCACTAATTAATAGCATCGACCATCAGCCTAGCTTGGTATTTCTCTTGTATTGTTATTATTATCTTTCTTTTTGGCCGCCCTGCGTGGCATGTGGGATCTTAGTTCCCCGACCAGGGATCCAACCAGTGCCCCCTGCAGTGGAAGCGTGGAGTCTTAACCACTGGACCACCAGGGAAGTCCCTCTCTTATATTATTTAACTTTTCATAAGTTGAAATCTTATCTCTCAAATCTAGTGTTGATATCACGTCTTTATGCTTCTCTTTACCGTCAATGAGCACAGTGTTTTGCACATAATAGCTGCTCCATGACACTTGTTGTCTGACAGAGAATCTAGAATTTTACCAAAGGACTTCCTCTCCCTCATCTCCTTTTGGACTCATCCTTACTCTGCACCTGTTTGTCCTCTAACTTTAAACACTTTCCTCTAGTAAAATTTCTCATCTCCAGAAAAACTCAGAACACTCAAGAGAAAACAGCAAGATTCAGAGAGGGCAATTAAGTGGAATTAAGATACCCTGGGCTAACATTCCAGGTGACTGAGGAAAATCCGCTGAGTATAATTCTTCCAAACTGAAAAAGTCCTGAGGCCAAATAACTACTTTGGGCTGTAAACAGGATCATGAGACACTATTCATTGGGCGGTGACCTTGATAAAGGACATAGTTAGAACGGACAAAGGCAGTAAAGTGCAAAAGCTACAGTGAAACTCATCTACGGAGGCTACACTTTCAAAGGTTTCCAGGGAATTACCAGAAAGCAAAGCGAAAGCATACAGTCTTAAAGGCTTGATACCAGGAATACGAACATAACACCAAGCAAAATGTTGCCTTGAGGGGGATTTTATAGGACAGCTTTGTGCAACACAGCACTTACCACCCTGCATCTTAAGTGTGGCCTTTGTTAGATAATTCAGAATTAACCTTGGTAACCGTCTTAGTCAGTTTGGGCTGCGCTAACAGAATACCATGGACTGGGTGGCTTATGAACAGTAAACATTTATTTCTTTCAGTTCTGGAGGCTGGAACTCTGAGATGAGGGTGCCAGTGAAGCCAGCTTCTGGGTTACAGACTGCCGTCTTCTCGCTGTGTCCCCACATGGCAGAAAGAGGGCAAGACAGCTCTGTAGGGTCCCTTTTATAGGGGCGCTCATCCCATTCATGAGGGATCCACCCTCATGACCTGATCACTTCCCGAAGGCGACACCTCCTAACACCATCACACTGAGGTTAGGATTTCAACATATGAATTTTGAGGGGACACAGACTTGGGGTCTGTTGTAGTAAGGGTCCAATCTTTCTAACTTCTGAACCAAACAGGTCTGATTGCCAAGAATTCACTTAACTAATAGGATATGGTTATTCACGTTGTCATTAGTTATAAAATAATATATAGTCAGTTTTTAAATTTATTTCAGCAATTGACTTTTGGGTTCAAGGTTTATAAAATCATGTTTATGTGCTGTGTGTGACACACATTATTTTGTTTAATCCTTGTAACAACCCATGGGAGGTAGGAATTATTACCCCCATTTTCTAGACAGAGAAATCGAGGCTCAGGAGATGGACTTACCAAGCACCCTGACGATCACTTAACTTCCTGTATAGCTTTGCTTTGGGGGAAAATGTTCTGGGCAGTGACTACAAGTTTCACATCTACTCTGTAGTTTTCACTTAACATACAGGAAGCGACATTCTGAGTTTTCTATATCAGACTCCTGTGAGTTTGTTTGCAAACCTTACAAAGCAGGAAGTGGCGGCCACGGCAAAGGCCCCTGCTCCAACCCCACCCCACCTTTTCTTCAAAGGCCTGTTAGAACCACACAAATACACTTGGAAATGGACTGTGCTCAAGAGCATCAAGAACATAAAAAAGTGGTTTCTGAGGGCTGGTGGGTGGCAATAACCACTCCCATTCCCCTTCTGGGATGATACAGGATAATGAAATTCTGACGCTCAGCCTGGTATCCAGCTGAACAGGAAGGGTATCTTTCAGTCGCTCCGGACCAGTGTAGGGCTCTTTCCCTTGTCTGAATACCCTACTCTTTACCTCCTTTCCTTAACTATTGACCATGGTACCCATTTCTCGGTCCAGCATCTTACCTTCATTCCTGTTCCTTTACGTTGACCAGACCTCCATCGCCTCCGTCACGTCTCGGTGCATCTCCTTCCTCCAAATGCCCCCCCACACATCCACTGTGTCCCCCTCCACACATCCCTCCATCAGGCCACCGCCATCTCCTTCCCGTGCTGCCGGCCCCCGGCCCCTAGGCCTGCCTGGATGACCTACTTTATGCGTCCCAGTCAGAAGAGCTTTCAGAACGGAAAGCCTGCGGGTCTCCCTCTCCTTCGTGCTTCCTTGCCGCCTTCCGAACAAAATCCGAACGCCCGGGCTCGGCACCCGGGGCCCTTCGTGATGCGGCTCTCGGCTTCCACCCATCTTCCTCCGCGCCACGGCCGCTAAGCTGGTCTCAGCTCTGGTCACACCCGCGGTACGTCTGCCTCCCAGTGTCCAAGCTCCGTGCTCTTCCCGCCCGGCCCCCTCCACTCCTTTCCTCTGCTAACTGCCTCTGGTAAGTTATTTGCAAAAAACTCCCCATCCTTCCTTCTCCTCTTGCCAGCCAGGTCCTCCACAGCTTCTCCCGTCAAGAGATGGAATCAATTTCCACACCCGCTGAGTCTGGACTGGCCTGTGGCCGCTTGGACCGTTAGAATGTGCTGGAAAAGCGCTGTGTGGGTTCCGAGGCTGGGCCTCAAGAAGCTTCCAGCTTTTATTCAGTCTCTTGGATCCTTACCCAACCACAGTGTGAACTTGAACTTCAGTTTCGGATGTAAAAGAAGCAACAGAGTCTGAGGCTTAGGATAGGATTTCCTACGCAGCCTCTGAGGGCTGGATGGAATCAACTCCAAGTTCCAGGGCATTAACGCCACCCTCCACCCCGACATGGATGAACCTTGACCAACTGGGAATGAGAAACCTGAGCAAGACAGTCAGACATTTTCTCTCCTTCCTCTCTCTGTGGACGACTCTGAGGAATAGCTCCTCTTTGCAACCCTGATGTGCTATTGAACAACCCGCTGTGTCTCTTCACAGCTCACTGTAGAGCAGAGGCCAGGCGGTAACGTATCTCAGAGCGAGTCTATGCCTCCTTCCTTGCTTTACTTCCCTCACTGCCTGGGGCTTGCACACCTAAAAGCCTCAGGTTCTGCTTGTTGCTAACGTAGCGGCCAATGTGCACATGTCACATCTAGGAAGCTCCTTTCTGATTCAGATGCTCCGGTTCCCACTCCTCCGAAGCCAAGAATTCCCAGAATGCACTTGTGTAAATTTCCTATTGCCGCCGTAACAAGTGGTCTTAAACTTTGTGGCTTAAAACAACACAGATTTATTCTGACAGCTCTGGAGGTCAGAAGTCTGCAGTCAGTTCCAGCCAGCTGAAATCAAGGTGTTAGCAGGGCTGGTTCCTTCTGGGGGCTCTCAGAGGAGAATCTGTTTCATTGCTTTCTTCAGCTTCTAGGGATGACCTCTGTTTCTTGGCTTGTGGCCTCTTCCTCCATGTTCAAAGCACATCATTCCAAGCTTTGCTTCCACCGTCACATCGCCGCCTTCTCCTCTGTGGTCTAATCTCCCTCTGCCTCCCTCTTACAAGGATCCTTGTAATTTACATTTAGGGTCCATCCTGATAATCCAGGGTAGCTTGCCCATCTCAAGATGCTTAACTGAATCCCATCTACAAAGTCTCTTTTGCCATATAAGTTGACAGCACAAGTTCTGGGAATTAGGACCTGGGTATCTGTGGGTCCATTATTCAGCTGACCACAGCACATACAGTCCTTTTGCGCCTATACGTATATTCACCCCCAACTGTGACAAACCAGTCACCTCTCAAAGGGTTCTCAGCAGTCAGTTTCTACCACAGTGTCAGGCCCTTGTTTCCTTTTTAAATAAAAGACCAAGTTTACAATTCATCACTATTTTGTACAGATATTCTATCCCTTCCCCTCACTGTTTAAATAAATGAGCCTTTGCGAGCTCAGCTGTCTTTGGTTGTCACAACATGAAACAGACATTCGGCAATTACCTAAGTAATGTGACCCATTTGGCTGTCGGATGCCCTGATTTTATCTAGACAGGATGTTTATTTTACCCAATCTCTACTTCCTTTTGTGCTGGCTGGGCCCACCTGGTTGTGAAGCAATAACTTTCTGTGGTTTCTTTCTTTCTTTTTTTTTTTTTGCTATACGCGGGCCTCTCACTGCTGTGGCCTCTCCCGTTGCGGAGCACAGGCTCCGGACGCGCAGGCTCAGCGGCCATGGCTCACGGGCCCAGCCGCTCCGCGGCATGTGGGATCTTCCCGGACCGGGGCACGAACCCGCGTCCCCTGCATCGGCAGGCGGACTCTCAACCACTGCGCCACCAGGGAAGCCCCTGTGGTTTCTAATTAGAAACCAGAGCTTAATGCACACAGCAATATTAATCTCCTTTGTGACCTGTTTTTGTGACTTACAGGAAATTCACTAGGCACCAGGGAAAGGAATTCAATGGCAGGTGAGCACATTACCCAGTTGTCTACCTCTCATTTCCTTAATACTTCGTTTCCATAAAATCTTATTCTTGATTTAAACCAATTTAAATATGTAGAATGGAAAAAAAAAAAACAACAACCCTGTGATCACAGCCTGGTTTTAAGGCATCCATTTGGTTGTATTTTAAAAAAATACATTCTTTCAGACAGATGATGTGTGAGTTCTTCCATTCTGTTGACCCATATTAATTTTATTGATACGCCAGGTACTACACTAGGCGCAGTGCGTGGAGCAGTGAGCAACATCAAAATCCTTACCCTCTCAGACTTTAACTATGCTTAGGAGGAGACAGATAATAAACGCACACACAAGGAAATAATGTCAGGTGAGCCATTCACAAAGAAAAGGAAAGCGGGGTGGAGAGAGAGAGAATGATGGTGGGGGGTGTGCTGGGGTGCCACGTGAGATGGAATGGCCAGGCAAAGGCACATCTGAGAGGAGACTGAATGAGATGAAAGCACAGGCTGCACACATCTGGGATAAGGGCAAAGGGAAGAAGGCACCTAAGAATTTGAGACACCGGCAACAGGAAGTGCAAAGGTCCTGAGGCAAGTGTGCTGCGGTTGTTTGAGGAACAGCGATGGGGCCAGTGTGGCTAGAAATGGAGTGATGGGAGATGGTGGTGTAGACGGAACGCTCATCTCCCCCAAATTCATATGTTGAAACCTAACCCCCAATGTCCTGAATTCACCCATTCTAAAGTCGAAAGGATTAAGATTCCAGGGGAATAAAAACAGAGTTGAGAGGCCTGGGTTAGGCCCAGTTCTTGCGGGAACCTGCTGTGACCCTGGACAACACGCAGAAGGAGACCACCATACCCACAGCCACCCCACCTGCCAAGGGTGATTATGACCATCAAATGAGGGAACACAGGGGAACATTATTATAGACTGTGCCTGACATTATTATTCTGCTGTGACTCCGTGAAGTTCAAAGACTGAATTCTAGTCCTCGGGCTTGGCATGTAGTAGGGCTTGTGTAAATGTATGACTGGATGAGGGAATTCTTCTCCCAGGCTGAGAGTAGGAAGCTATGTGTGGGACATGACCATCAACCAAGCCCCAGAGGGAAGTGTCTTGCGTTTCTTTCCTTTAGAAACCAAAGCTGACGTCATTTACTTGTAAAATCCGGAGTGAAATACATTCCTAATTGGCTATTGTCACTATATAGGCTGCTGGGAAGGTGAGGAGGCCCTTCCCTCATCCCCAGCAGCCCCTCGGGAAGCCTTCAAGGGGGTAGCATGAGCCCAGAGACAACCTGGAAGGCAGATGGTGTCACTTAATAAACAGAGAAGAGAAAGGGCCTTGGCATAGAGTAGCGATAGACATGTACACAAAAGGAAGTGGGTTTTAATTCCAATAGGAACAGGAACCTGAGAACAAGGCCGACTACCAGAGTCCCTTTGAGAGCTCAGCTCTGAGCTCCGAGAGGCTCAAAGAGGAGGGGGGGCCCTGCGACAGCTGGGGAGGGGCAGGATTGGGCTGAGAGGAGGGTAAGCCTCTCGTATACCGAAAGGCATGGATGAGAGAAAATGAGAGGCACGGTTTGGAAGGAAACAGAAGCCATCATTCAACCTGCCCTGGCTCAGGGCCTCCTGTGTGAAACAAGTTAAATAATACTCACCTCTTAAAGTTAAGCAACTATTTTCCAAAAGCCTCCCATTACCCCTCCCCCAAAGTCCTCCCTGCACTATTTTTCCTAAGGGAAGGGAAGTAACTACCTGCTTAAGGGTATGTCCTGGGGCAGGGGCTGGACAGGCAGGCTGGACCATCACGGAGCTGCCCTCCCCGCCTTCTCCAGATGCGTCTCCCCTCCAGCTGTTGTTGGCTTCTGTTACTGCTCACCGGCCTCCTTACAGGTCAATGAACACACCAAGCCACTTCTGATGACTTGCCTTGTTCACTGCCCGGCAAGCTCTCCTCCCAGACCTTAGCGTGGCAGGCTCTTTCTCATTGTCCAGGACTCTGCTCAGATGTCACCTCCTTGGAGAGGCTTTTCTGGACCCACAAGCCTTTGGTTCTGCTGTTGAACCCAACTCCGTGTGCCTGACACACAGTGAGGCCAAATAAACCAAGATGTTGGAATTTGGAGCAGAGAAAGGTTTATTGCAGGGCCAAGCAAGGAGAACAGGTGGCTTGGCTTAAAAGACCTGCACTCCCCAATGGCTTCAAGGAAGACTTTTTAAAGGCAAAATTTGGGGGTGAGGGCTGGAGGGTGCATGACTTTCTTCGGGTTGGTGGTGAGGTGACCAGGAATCTCAACTGGAACCTACTGGTTCTGACCAGTCTAGGGTCTCAGCAGGTAGTTACCATCCTCCACCTGGATGGGGGCCTTAGTCCCTGAAAAACAACTCAAAGATTTGTATCAGATTGTTATGCATATCCTTTGAGGAGGAACTAGGACTTGGTTTTATCCCTGAGCTATCATTTCTTGACCGCTTTCCCTCTGTTTCTGCATTCACTCTAATTAGTAACTGCTTGAGTGTGCTCTTTGGAACTCCCAGAAGGCCTAGGAGACTTAAGCCTTTTTCTACAAACAAGAAGGGGGGTGAGGGACACAGGGACTTTTGTATGGGGGAGGGCCCCGCAGGGTCTTGCTCAGTTTCAGTTCCCTGGTTCCCAGGCACTTTCCGTCACATCACGTGTTCTGTTTCCTCAAAGCTCTCAACACTCTCTGAAATCATCTTAGATGTGTGATTGTCTTTGTCAGTCTCTCTCAATTCTCAGCAGAATGCAGGCTGCACAAGAGCAGGGAGCTTGTTTGCTCATTGTGGTACCCCCAGTGCCTGAAACACTTTGAAGTCTTAATCAGTCGTTGATGAATGCATGAATAGGATAAGATGAGCATTACATGAGATGATGTGCCTAAGCTTTTGGAGGGTGTCAGGCAACTTAACAATGGCATTTGTTATTATCACTATTACTATCATTCCTCTTTTGTTCCAAATCTGATCTGTTGGATAAGTCAGTAATAAGGACCTTACGTTATTATCCCTGAAATAGAAATGTAAGAAGCACTGATTTCTCTTCTCTGGAGGACAAGGGCAAGACCCAAAAAGATTCACCAGAAACCTTCCAGAGGCAGCACTGAATGCTGGCAAGAGCACTCAGTGCTGCCTGGCTTTGTGCTCACGAGCTGTGTGACCTTGGGTTAAGTCTCTCAACCTCTCTGAACCTGTTTCCCCATCTGAGAAATATAGGGGTTCACTAAATGCTGCATAAGATCCCTTCTAACTTCTAGAAACATCGTCCTTTATCTCCTCATAGGTTGTTCTTGCCTGCTTTCTGGAGGAAAAGTGAATGAACTAAAGACAGGCAGAGACAGAGGTGGCCTGGAGGTTCTAGAGCCAAACATTATAGTCAGTTCCCAAATGATTAAATTGCTCGGTCTCCTCCTTCCTACCGATGGAAAGACCCAGGAGAGGTACCAGAATGCCTCTTCTGCCTTTTCCTCAGAGCAGAGACTACCTTACTTTGAACACTTATTATTAGCATTCTTTACACCTGGATATCCTTTTGTCCTTAAAATAACCTTACAAAGTATGCATTATTACTCCATCTTTATTAACTCCAGTTTACAAGGGGGGTGGAGTACTCTGAAAGGTCACAGCTAAAAAGCAACAGGGCTGGGCGTGGAAACCGGCTTTGTCTCCTCCTTACCCCTTCGGCTCCCCGAGTTGACCAGGGAATGCCCACCAATGGGTCCCAAATCTCTTGATCATCAAAATCAGCGGGAACATCTTCAAGACGGTCCTGAGTCCGCCCAGGTCGTGCTGAACCAGAAACTTTTGGGAGGGCCATACAGAAATCAGATATTTTTCAAAGTCTCTCCGGATACCAGTGATACTCAGCCGGACTCGGAAACCACTGCATGATACTGGCCGCCCAGCAGTTCAGAAAGCCTCCGGAGACCTTGCTAACGCTTCTCACTGTCGTCATTTAGAACGTCATTCTACTCTCGCCCCGCCCCTCCCTCGGGGCTGCGCCTGCGCCCGCGGCAGCTGTGTCTCCGCAGCGCCTTCTGCTGGACACGCGGTAAAAATCTAAAGTGCAACCAACTCCCCTAGGGGCATGTATACAGGGGCTCCAGGTGCGCTCACCAGTCCCTTTGTAATATCACAAAATGTAATGCAGTTCCCCACCGTCACGTGGACGTGAGTACTACTAATACCAGCTGACCGAGAAAATGCATAACGATCATATTCTATTCATGAATGAACAAATGAATTAAGAATTTGCTTTCAGTTAGAACAGTACTAACCACATGCTCTGGTGGAGGGGGGGCGGACAGGGGAGGCGGGTACATACATGGTTTATTCAGTAGTTTTGGGCACCACTGGTAAAGAGTTGCTTCCCTGGTAGTTGCCCAAACTTGATTCATTTACTCATTAATCTTTCCCAATAAGTATTAAATGCCTAGTAAATACCAAGCACTTTTCTAGCACAAAACAAGACATAAATAAATAAACAACCACTCTCTGCTCGTGGAGTTTATAGTCTCGTGATGGAGACAGGTATTAAGCACATAAACAAACATAAATACCTACTTACAAATGGTGTGGATGTTCTGAAGGAAAGAACTAGGTTTTGAGAGCCTTATTCTAGGAAGGATGGTCAAGGAAGTCCTCTCTGGAGCTCACTTGAAGCTAAGATCTGAAATTTGAGAAGGAATGAGCCACACAAAGCAGGGAGGGGATTCCAGGTGGCTTAAGGAGCTCCCATTTGAGGCAAAGGAAGCCAGGAGCATCCTGAGTAAGGGCGTGGTGTGAGGGTGTGAGTTGAGATGAGGTATCTATTTCTGTAGATAGTAGGCGGCAAACCTAGGATTTAAACCACAGCGGTACAGCTTCACCCAGCCTCAATATTCTACTGCCTCTGTGCATTGATAAGGAGCTTGAGTTTTATTATTCTAAGTATAACGAGACATCTTTGTAAGCTTTTTTTTGGCTGTGTTGGGTCTTCGTTGCTGTGCGCAGGCTTTCTCTAGTTGCGTTGAGCGGGGGCTACCCTTCGTAGTGGTGCGCGGGCTTCTCACTGCGGTGGCTACTCTTGTTGCAGAGCACGGGCTCTAGGGCGCACGGGCTCAGTAGTTGTGGCTCGCCGGCTCTAGAGCGCAGGCCCAGTAGTTGTGGCGCACGGGCTTAGTTGCTCCGCGGCATGTGGGGTCTTCCCGGACCAGGGCTCGAACTCGCATTCCCTGCATTGGCAGGCGGATTCTTAACCATTGCGCCACCAGCGAAGCCCTCCGTGTAAGCTTTTAAACAGGGGTTCTGAGCGATCTCTTTTGTTTTAACAAGATTGTGCTAAGTGGATAATGGATGATCGGGAGGCAAGAGTAGAAGGAGGACAAGATGGAAGACACAGGTTCAGTCGTTCAGTCATCCCCCTTCAGGGACGAAGGTGGCTCAGACAAGGTGGGCAGCAGTGGAGATCGGGGAGAGGACTTACTATGGAAGTGGCAGGACTGGGGACAGACTAGGTGTGGGCCGTGGGACAGGAAGCGGTGAAAGACTGTGCCCAAGCTCAGTAAACTGGAATATGGGCCACTAACTGACACGGAAGGGGGAGCACGTGTAGGACAGTGAGGAGGGTTCAGTTTTGCACACATTACGTTTGAGATGGCGGTGACGCATCTAAGTGAACAGTCAAGTAGGAAAAATCACAGGCCTCTCAAACTTAATGTGTGTAAAAGGGAACTCTTCATGTACCTCATTCTGAAATTCAGAGGAGACATCTAGGCTAGAAATGGAAATGTGTTGTTTTTAGTCTAATAGGTGCTATTTAGAAATGGATGCTGTTCCCCTGGGAGAGAAGAGTTCCAAGGACCAGACTTTCAGAAACTCCAACGTTTGGAGGTTGGATCTGAGAAAAGAAGGGGGTGAGGTGGGAGAGAGAGAGAGACAGAGACAGGGAAAGAGAGCCAATTGGAAGGATGAAATTACAAAACAAAAGCAGCCTAGGACTCACAGCCTAGGTCCTTTGAAAAAGGAAGACACCTCCTTGCTGTTTCCTTACACAAGGGGAGGAATTGGCCCAGACTCAGAGCGGTCAGTGCCAAGTCTAGGCTAGCTCGTAGGGCGCCATAGGCTTGTCTAAGCCCATCCATCACTCTATACTAGGAAGTAGTAAGTACACCGGGAAATAGAAAGATGTCTCAACACTTTCCTGTAACCCCTCAGTCTCCTGTTGGGCTCACAGGGATACACGGAGGAGTGGACAGGGTGCCAGCTCAGGTGCAGGTGCCCACAAACCTTTGGGAGAAGCATTCAGGATGGGTGGGACTAAGGTATTATGAGTCATAGTCTTGTCATTTCCTGCGGTGGTTTTCCTTTTTTTATATTTCCCTGCCACTGACCCTAATTTCACCCACTTCTCTTTCTGCTTTTTTATATCCACCCCCAGAAGCCATTATGATTTTAGCAATCATTTCATCCCCATAATCCCATGGTAATAATAATCTCCTCATTCATCAATATGCTGATTAAATTTTTCTCTTTCACATCCCTTTTGGGTGCTTGAGAATCGCTGCTCTAAATGTTTAAGAGGTTTTTGTCCCCATAGTAGGGAGAAAGATAACTCTTCACCCTAAGGCCCAACAATCGCACAGGGAGGTGCAATTCTATGCAGAGAAGTCTCCAGCTTCTAGCCTGACAGCCCAGAAACAGGGTAAATAAGTCATTGGGGAAGTCTGCCATTTAAAAAAAATCTATCATTTTCTCAATTATAAATGTATATTTATTGTAGAATTGGTTTCTCACGCTTTAATGAGCATATGAATCACCTGGGGATTTTGTTAAAACGCAGCTTCTGATTCGGGAGGTCTGCGGTGGCCACAGAGATGCTGCATTTCTCACAAGCTCCCAGGTGATGCTGACATGGCTGGCAAACAAGCCACCTTTTGAATATCATGGATACAGCAAAGAAACAAAAAATAACTAGGATAATACACATCAACTGTGAATTTGTCTTCTCAAATGGGACATTCTGCTTTCCCTTCGTAGCTCCATGCAGAAGTAGCTCAGGACTCCTGGCTTCCTCCTCAATGCCACCCAGAGCGCCAGAGAGGTAACAGATCACAACAGGCAGCAAGGAGCCCCCTGGGAGGCAGGAAGTGGTTTGGAACTGTGAGTACAGGTGGGAGAGGGTGGCGGGGGAAGGAGTCTTGTCCTGCTTGAGACAATTGATACTTTGCCTCCTCATCAGGTGAGTTAGACACAGGGATCCTCAGGCTCAAGAGGAAAATCCATGCAGGGCAAGAGGCAGGTGTGGGTGAAACGCTGTGTCAACAGGTGGGACTGATCAGACCTAGGGATTCACTTCTCCACCCTCCCGTCCAGGGACAGGATGGGGGATTATAGTCTAAGGGAAGCCTCTTCCTAAAACTCTCAGTAGAGACTTGCTTGGTGGTCCAGTGGTTGAGAATCCATCTTGTAATGCAGGGGACGCTGGCTCGATCCCTGGTTGGGGAACTAAGAGTCCACGTGCTGCGGGGCAATTAAGTCCACGCACTGCAACTACTGAGCCCAGGCGCTCTGGAACCCGTGTGCCACAACTAGAGAGAAGCTCGCGAACTGCAATGAAAAACCTGCACACTCCCACGTGCTGCAACTAAGACCCGATGCAGCGAATCAATCAATCAATAAATAAAGCTTTAAAAGAAAAACAAAAAAACCCTCAGTACTCTACCTGGGAGGATTAAGGGAAAGCCCTGATCTTGATTCAGGAGTGAGACTGTAGTCCTCTGTGCCTGGAACTTTCCACCCTAGGGGTATCTGCCCTCATTTATCTCACTACCCCTCCTTCCAACCCCCAACAAAAGCCAGAAACCATATACTTCAAGTGAAAAAATCAGAATGAAAAGCATAATATTGAAATAAACAACAGAATTAATGGGATAAATGATAAAATTGATGCAGCCAAGAACAGAATTCGTAAAAATGAAAGATCAACTTGAGAAATTATTATAGAAGGCAAAAGGTCGAACGATCTGAATTTGCCAACAGATGAGTTAGACAAAAAGAAAGGAACAGGGCTTTCCTGGTGGCGCAGTGGTTGAGAGTCCGCCTGCTGATGCAGTGGACACAGGTTCGTGCCCCGGTCCGGGAAGATCCCACATGTCACGGAGAGGCTGGGCCCGTGAGCCATGGCCGCTGAGCCTGCGCGTCCGGAGCCTGTGCTCCACAACAGGAGAGGCCACAACAGTGAGAGGCCCGCGTACCGCAAAAAAAAAAAAAAAAAAAAAAGAAAGGAACAGAGGAGAACTTATAGGTTAAAAAAAATTTTAGAAGACCCATCAAATCTTTTTAAAATGCAAGACTATGTGTAAGCATGCCATTGGCTGATAAAACTATAAAAAACTATAAGGAAGTGATCACTACAAAATCAGGAGAGTGGTTACTTTGCAGAAAAGGCAGGGGTGAGGTGGGATAGGATTAATTTGAGGGCTGCAAAATGGTGATTTCTATCCTACCATTTCTTTTTTTATGTTGGTAAAAATAGTCATAGATAAAATTCACCATTTTAACCATTTTTAAGTGTACAATTTAGCGGCATTAACCACACTGACAATGCTGTACAACCATCATCACTATCTATTTCTGAATTTTTGTATTATCCCAAACAGAAACTCTACCATTTCTTATTTAAAATGTATTTACTGGGCTTCCCTGGTGGCGCAGTGGTTAAGAATCCGCCTGCCAATGCAGGGGACACAGGTTCGAGCCCTGGTCCAGGAAGATCCTACATACCACGGAGCAACTAAGCCCGTGCACCACAACTACTGAGCCTGTGCTCTAGAGCCCGCTAGCCACAACTACTGAACCCGTGCGCCACAACTACTGAAGCCCACGCGCCTAGAGCCCGTGCTCCACAACAAGAGAAGCCACAATGAGAAGCCCGCGCACCGCAACGAAGAGTAGCCCCCGCTTGCCGCAACTAGAGAAAGCCCGCGCGCAGCACCGAAGACCCAATGCAGCCAAAAATAAATTTATTTAAAAAAAATGTATTTACTGGAACCCTTTCATAAAAAGACACTTTCCCGCATCTATTATGTGGTTAGCCAGGGTAGGATTCCTATAGAAAGGCAGGATAAATGATGGGAATGGGGCACAAGGGGTAACTTGTGGGGTGGCTCAAAACTCTTCTAGTTCCTGTGATTAGGAGGGTGTTTGCAGAGCAGCGTGCTGAGATTACCATAGCACAGGGAGGAGGAGGGGGGAGGGGAGAACCAAGAAAAAGAAGAAAACCATTCTGCTAACACAAAAAGCACATATGATACAGCAACATTTATGCATTTCCTAAAATGAATTAGATGTAGTTTTATACATAGAAATAAATAAAATAAAAAGGTAGAGTGTTTGCTCATCTGTGTAGGTGGATTTAGGCGTGGGCCTACTTAAAGACAGGTGAATGTATAAAATAACTTCTCATAGGCCCTTCTGGGAACACAAAGGGGGCTTTTCAGGGCTGGTAACAATCTCTTTATAGATCTGGGTGCTCCATTTCTGAAAAATTATTGGGTTGTACACTTATAAAATGTGCACGTTTCTGCATGTATATTATATGTTAACAAAAACATTTCTAAAAAATTAAAAGTCGCTTCTGGGACTTCTCTGGTGGCACAGTGGTTAAAGAATCTGCCTGCCAATGCAGAGGACACGGGTTCGAGCCCTGGTCTGGGAAGATCCCACATGCCCTGGAGCAACTAAGCCCGCGAGCCATAACAACTGAGCCCGCAGGCCACAACTACTGAGGCCCTCGCGCTTACAGCCCATGCCCAGCAACAAGAGAAGCCACCGCAATGAGAAGCCCGCACCCCGCAGCGAAGAGTAGCCCCCGCTCGCAGCAACTAGAGAAAGCCTGCGTGCAGAAGGGAAGACCCAGCGCAGCCAAAAATAAAAATAAATAAATTTATTTTTAAAAAAAAGTTGCTTCTGCTCTTAAGAGTCTACATTAGGTAATTCCCCAATCCTTATTTAGGTTGTTAAAATTAAAAGAATGAAGACCGACATGTAGAACTGGAATCGCAGTCCTTTCCACTCGTTAATTATCCATGAAAGGAAATTAGACCTGACTCATCAGCTCGCCTGTTCCTGACTGGTGAGGGAGACTGTGGTGACTACACCTCTGATGTGTTGGGCCTGGGAGCACCCACATCCTGGCCCACGGCCTGGGATCCAAGAATAGCCATGGCTGCTGACTGCTGAGTCGGATTCCAATGAATGGATCCAAGACGGGAGTTGAAGGAAATCTCACCCATAGCACACTCTGAGAAGAAATGGAGGGCTTCCCTAGTGGTGCAGTGGTTAAGGATCTGCCTGTCAATGCAGGGGACACGGGTTCAAGCCCTGGTCCGGGAAGATCCCACATGCCGTGGAGCAAATAAGCCCGTGCACCACAACTACTGAGCCTGCGCTCTAGAGCCCGCAAGCCACAACTACTGAGCCCGTGCGCCACAACTACTGAGCCTGAGCTCTAGAGCCCACGAGCCATAACTACTGAAGCCCGTGCGCCTAGAGCCCGTGCTCCACAACAAGAGAAGCCACCACAATGAGAAGCCCACGCACCACGACGAAGAGTAAACCCCGCTCGCCGCAACTAGAGAAAGCCTGCACTCAACAACAAAGATCCAATGTAGCCAAAATTAAATAAAAATAAATAAATTTATTTAAAAAAAAGAAATGGAGGGAGGAGGAAGAGGGGAGATTGAAGAGAATGTAAATGAAAGGGTATCTACCTCATGCTTGTTGTAATAATGATCTTTGAGCTATAGGCTCCAGTATTCCCACAAAGCATACATCACCCTATATTTTATTGACCTAATGGAAAGGAAAACTAGCACTTAAATGGAATTTCCCCTTAAACGTTCTGATCTTATTAACTCTGAGATTACAGCTGCTCTGGAAGAAGTATTTCCCTAATGGGATTTACTGTAACTACCATCCTTGATTCCTAAAGCCTAAGCAGGCTGCTTGGAAAGGAAGGGGTGATTCTTGTTCCCTGGGAATATTGGTTCAGTTGCTCCAGTTCCCTGGCCAGAAAGTACTTTGGAAATACCAAGTCTCTCGAAGTTTGTCTCTCAGTCAAACAAGTAACCTGTAAGAAGATGATGTCCCTTCCCTGTGAAAAATTGCCTCTCTGTAATTATGAAGCATTATTCCACCATAGATATGATGTTCTGGAAAACGGTTCTACTGAAGGAGAGGACAGAATTAGCAACTTAAAGGGAGAAAGACATGAAAGTGTACAAGACTCAAGGCACCTCAGTGTTTGTAACTTTACAAATGAGCTTTACCAAAGCACCTTTTGGATGATGTGCGCTGTTCCTTTGTATGCTAGTCAATAAAATGAAACAGTGGATGATCCAAAGATGCAAATTCACTCACTGTGTAGCTGTGTGTGTGTGTGTGTGTGTGTGTGTGTGTGTGTGTGAAAATACACATAACATAAAATTTACCATTGTAGCCATCTTTAAGTGTACAGTACAGTGGCATTAAGGACATTCACATTGCTGTGTGACCATCAACCCCATCTATCTTTAGAATTCTTTCATCATCCCAAATTAAAACTCCATACCCATTAAATAATAGCTACTCATTCCCTCCTACCCCCAGCACCTGGTGACCTCTATTCTACTTCCTGTCTCTATGAATTTGCTAGGTTCCTAAAAAAAAGTGGAATCATGTAGAGTTTATCCTTTGGAACTGGTTTATTTTACTTAGCATAATGGTTTCAAACTTTATCCATGTTGTATCTATCCTGTGTCAGAATGTCCTTCCTTCTTAAAGCTAAATAATATTCCATTAACTGTCTGTATCACATTTTGTTTGTCCATTCATCTGTCAATGGGCACTTGGGTTGTTTCCACTTTTTGGCTACGATGAATAATGCTGCAATGAACATTGATGTACAAATATCTGTTCAGGCCCCTGCTTTCAGTTCCTTTGGATATATATCCAGAAATGGAATTGCTGAATTATATGGTAATTCCATGCTTCATTTTTTGAGGAACTACCACGCTGATTTCTACAGAGGCTGCAGCATCTTACATTCTCACCAGCAATGCACAAGAGTTTTTCTCCACGTCTTCACCAACATATTTTCAGTTTTTTTTTATTATAGCAGAGCCATCCAGTTGGGTGTGAGGTAGATGCTTCCACCTGCTTTGACGGCACTCATTCCTTACAATCACCCAGAAAGTCACACCTCATTTTACTGGCGAGGAAACTAAAGTTCAGACAGGCTTCATGGGTCACGTGACCGGTTAGTGGCTGAGCCGGGATCTGAAAACACACCTGGCTGGTTCCAAAACCCATTTTCTTTCCATTAGACTGCACTGCCTGCCCCAGGAGGTACGTGCTAACCTCGCCCAGAGCTGACCTTGCCTGGAGATGTTCCAGGAGACGGAGCAGCCGCCACAGGCCACGTGACTACTAGTAAGGTTATCCCCGATTCTAGTTGACAAGAGCCGGTGAGGAAACTAAGCCACGCCTACAGGGAGAAACCACGACCCGCACATTTGTTTTGTTCAGGCAAGTGAGCGAAGCACAGGAAAAGAGGCAATGGGTGAAAACCGGCCTTTCAGCAGTTACAGGCGGATCCTGCGGGGAGGATGGCGATCAGAGCTGGGAGCCGGGGAGGAATCTGAGCGACCAGCCGGGGAGCTGGCTCCCCTTCCAGGGCCTCAGGAACAAGGCGGCTGGAGACAGTTTGACCCAGGTAGCAAAGTGCCGGTCGGGGACCTCACGTGGTTTGGGCAGGACCCAGAATTCCAGCACGTCTGTCCGAGTGCCATCCCAAATCCACCTTAGCCAACAGCCCGCTCTGCACCCTCACTTCCCTGACAGGTGCAAGGGGAAGGGACAGGTGCCAGGAATCTCTATTAGCTGTACCAAATCTGTGTCTCTACCTTACGTCCCTGAGGGTAAGAAAGTTAAGTCTGCTTGGAAAGTCATGCTCCCACGCTGCTGTGTTTTCTTTGTATTTGTTTTTCCTTTGTTTTCTGGTTAAGTTACTTTTGAAAAATGTCAATCTTTGCCTTGCACAGGAAAGGGGAAGAGATTTCTTCAGCCCTAAGCCAAGGTAGCCTGGGAGGTGAGAATATTTCTAGAGTCAGATAAAGCGTTAGCAGGGCTGCCCCAGTTCCTGAGCCGGGCACAGTCTTTGAGGTGGAGGCAGCTGGAGGTTGCAACCCAGAAGTGGAAGCTGAAGGGATTCATCTCCTCCGTAAGTCTGGCCCTCGCTGCTCTCCATTCAACGGGTGATGGTCTCCCTTCAGCCTGCCTGCCACACGTAATTTATCGACAGTATATCCTTTTTTACTTTGGATTAATACTGGCTTTCATCATCAATCATAAGAAGCATCATTATTTTACATATCACTTAGAAAGAAAAAAAATGCTGCCATGTACCATGACATACCATAAGATGCATTCAATATCAGACATGTTAAAAAAAAGATGCACCCAAAAAAGATAAAACAAAAAATAAAGTAAAAAAAAAAAAGAAGCACAAAAACCCCATCTCCACCTCAATACCAACCAAAGAAAAACACCACAAAGAATAAAGATAAAAAATAGAAAAAACACAAACAAATATAATCACCTTAGTATTGATAATATGCAGTTTTTAATTTCTCTTCAGGCCATTTTCCAATTACAGTGTTTTCTACTCAAGTTTGCCATAAAATTAGAATTAGAAACACTTTTTCCTCTGAGACAAAGTTAAAATTCATTGAGGTACTCATTTAAAATTTCTACTGTTTACTGGATAACCAGGGGTAAATCTGGAATAGTCTACAAAGGGAGATAAAAGTCCAGAAATAGCAGTGGCCCAAAGAACAAAGTGAGATAGTGAAAGCTCAACTCATTTTCGTTTTAAAGTAATCAAAAATGCCAAAAAGGCTAGTAAACTATGTTCCAACTGTGGCTTTTCTTCCACCATATATGTGTATATGTTTGAGTATTCAAATTTCATATATGTATAGACACTGCACATATATATCTGTTCTACGCAGGCCCACCATTCCTACCTTTTCAAAGCCTACCCATACCTCAAGGACTAGTGGGACTGCAACTTTCCCATAAAGACAGGAATGGGCCTCTCTTCTCCTGAATTCCTATTGTGCTTGTACTACCTTTGTAACCTATCAAATTCTATTGTTTCTAGTAGTAGCTGTTTGCATATGTGGCAATAGCTTGTAATCTCATCAAAGACAGAGATGGTATCTAACACACCCTCAAGATTTTAAAATACATTTTTTAAAAGATTTAAAATGCAATGGACCCTAACCTTAAATATTTATTTTTAGTGTCCTGCCTTGTTTCAAAAGAGGCTTACAGAGGTGCATATGGTTGTACATCAACTACAATACACACAAGAAAAATCCTCAAAATACAAAGTGAGGAAATCAGGACAAAGGGAAAATGAAAGGAGGGGAATTGGGTGTAAACAGGAACTAGTTAGAACATAAAAGCATTCCCATAGATCCTATTGCTGGAAATAAGCCCAAATGTGGCTCTGAGCTTCCTAGTAGTCAAAGTGAAGAGGGAAACAGGAACAGTTGTAAGACGTTGTCCATACACAAAAGACTAGTTGCTCACAAGTCAGCTTTTATTAAACCCTACTTGTCTGCACAGCTAGTGAGTGCAAGTCAGTAACCTATTTAGTTTTATTTTTATTAAAATTTTTTTTTAATTAATTAGTTTATTCTTGGCTGTGTTGGGTCTTCGTTGCTGCACATGGGCTTTCTCTAGTTGGAGCAAGCGGGGGCTACTCTTCATTGCGGTGGCTTCTCTTGTTGCGGAACATAGGCTCTAGGTGTGCGGGCTTCAGTAGGTGTGGCACATGGGCTCAGTAGTTGTGGTTCATGGGCTCTAGAGCACAGGTTCAGTAGTTGTGGCGCATGGGCTTAGATGCTCTGCAGCATGTGGGATTTCCCCGGACCTGGGCTCAAACGCTTGTCCCCTGCATTGGCAGGTGGATTCTTAACTACTGCACCACCAGGGAAGTCCCCCTATTTAGTTTTATATTTCCAGATCCCAACACAGGGCTTGGCATGTGGTAAGTAAGTGGTTCTCAAATTCTTTGGTCTTCAGATCCTTTTACAGTTTTTTAAAAAAAAATTTTTACTTTGAAATAATTCTAGATTTACAGAAGAATAGAAAGATAGTACAAAGAGTTCCCATATAACCTTCACCCAACTTTCCCTAACGTTAACATCTCATGTAACCACAATACATTTACCAAAGCTAAGAAATTAAATTGATCCAATACTATTAATTAAACTGTGGATTTTGTTTGGATTTCATCAGTTTTCCCACTAATGTGCTTTTTCTGTTCCAAGATACAATATGCATTGAATTTAACTCTTTACACTTTTAAAAATTATTGAGGAAAACAAACTGTGGTTACCAAAGGGGAGAGGGAAGGAGGGAGGGACAAATTAGGGGTATGGGATTAACAGGTACAAACTAATATGTATAAAATAGATAAGCAAAAAGAATATACTGTATAGCACAGGGAATTATAGCCATTATCATGTAATAGTCTATAATGGAGTATAATGTGCAAAAATACGGAATCACTATGCTGTATACCTGAAAGTAATATGATACTGTAAATTAACTATACTTCGATTAAAAAAAGTATTGAGGACTCTGAATGCCTTTGTTTATGCAGATTATATCTTTGGATATTTACTATATTAGATGTTGCAATTTTAAAATATGTATTTAAATAAAATATATTAAATAAAATACATTAAATACATTAAAATAGAATACATTAAATAAAGTATTAAAATAACAGGACTTCCCTGGTGGTCCAGTGGTTAAGACTCCGTGCTTCCACTGCAGGGGGTGTGGGTTTGATCTCTGGTCGGGGAACTAAGACCCCATAAGCTGCGGGACAACTAAGGCCGTGTGTGTCGCAACTGCAGAGCCCATGCGCTACGAAAGATCCTGCGTGTCACAACTAAGACCCAACGCAGCCAAAAAATAAATATTAAAAAAGAATTATTAAAAAAAAAAAGTGAAGTGCAATAAAACAAGGTGTGCCGGTACTTCTATTTCAAAAAGAAAAAAAGATTCTGTGCTCCCAATGCAGGGGGCCCGAGTTCCATCCCTGGTCAGGGAACTAGATCCCACATGCCACAACTAAGAGCCCACACGCTGCAACTAAAAGATTCCACATGCTGCAACTAAAAAAATCCTGCATGCCGCAACTAAGACCCAGCACAGCCAAATAAATAAATATTTTTAAAAAATAACAATAATAAGCCCATTACATGTTAAGATAAATAGCATTTTATGAATAATAACTATATTTTCCAAAACAGAAGTTAGTGAGAAAAGAGGCATTATTTTACATTTTTTTCAAATACCTTTAACAGCTGAGTTCATACCTGCTTTTGCATTAAATCTATTCCAATATCACACATCATGTAGCCTCTGAAAAACTCTATGGAACATTGTGAGAATATGAGAATGAAAAAAGCAAATAACAGCTTGGCATTATCATGAAAATAGTTTTGGTGTATTGGACTCCTGAAAAGATCTCGGGGACCACACCTTGAGAGCCACTGTGGTAGACACATAGCATGCTTAAAATGTTAATTAAAAGGTTCATAGGTGCAGAGCCTTGTTTTTCATGGTCTGGCTAATTTCTTTCAGACGCTGGGCCTATGGGGCAAGGATTAAATGTGAATTTGTACGAGAGCTTGTGGGTGAGGCTCCCATCACCATGTTATAACTTCCCAAAGCGCACTAAGGAAAGGATCTATATTCTCTGAACAGGATGCATTCCTTCTACAGCCAAGCAAAGGTCTCTAAGCAACTGGAAACACAAGCAGGTGTCCAAAAGAATAAAGGATAAGAATCACAGATCTGACCTAAGACCACCCATGCCCTATCTCAAAAGCTGACCTCTGCTTGTTTCCAACCTCTGTCACCCCAGGCTCACACTTAGTAGGTTCATGGCCACCTGGAGCGGATTTGTCCACAAGAACAAAAATATCCATCCCGCCGACCACTCCCAGCATATGTAGCACAGTCACCCTAGGCCTCCTCCCTGACCACAGGCCCAGGGATGGGTACCAACTAGCTCCCTTCTCATCCCACATGCATTCTTATTCAAACCACTTCAAATTAAAGTGGCAAGTCAAATTTCCTCAGATATGGCACTAGCTACCCTAACTTCACAGACATCCTGTAAGGCAGCGGTCCCCGACCTTTTTGGCACCAGGGACCGCTTTGGTGGAAGACACTTTTTCCACGGGGGGCTGGGGGGGTGGGGTGATGTTCAGGCGGTAATGGGAGTGGTGGGGAGCGATGGGGAATGGCAGAGGAAGCTTCGCTTGCTCACCCGCTGCTCGGCCCCGTTCCTAACAGGCCGAGGACTGGTACTGGGCGGCGGCCCAGGGGTTGGGGACCCCTGCTGGAAGGGACCAAAAGGCATACTCTGTTTGCTGTGGGAATCGTCTTGCTCCGCCTCTCCCTCTTCTCACCCACTTGGTGAGTTTGGAAGGATACACTGGACATATGCGGTCCAACCCCTTCCTCTTTTTTTTCCTCTTGGGACCTGGCCTACCAGTCTTCTCTACGTAGTGTGGTTTATAGGCAAGTTGGCCTCATTTTGTGGTTAAGTATTAGGAAGTCTCTCTCCCACAGACAGAATCTCTGACCTCCAACTGGGCCTTTGTCAGCAATAAAGGTGACATTTTGGTCTCCACTTGCTGACTCCTTGATTTTACATCTTAATTGATGCTGAACCCCAATGAGGTAGAAGGGCATCATCACTGTGCCCCCTCAAAGACCCCAACCTGGTCACATAGGTAAATAAATATTAGCAATTCTAGGTCCCTGCTAAAAGACAGTTATTAAACGTAGTCTAAAAGTTATAAACTTTGCTTTGAGTGTTATCTGCAGACAGTTCTGATATTCTTCAAAGAAATGATTTTTTAAAAAAATAAATAAATTTATTTATTTATTTTTGGCTGTGTTGTGTCTTCATTGCTGCGCGCGGGTTTTCTCTAGTTGCGGCGAGCGGGGGCTACTCTTCATAGCGGCGCGCGGGCTTCTCATTGCGATGGCTTCTCCTGTTGCGGAGCACGGGCTCTAGGCGCACCGGCTTCAGTAGTTGAGGCTCACAGGCTCTAGAGCTCAGCCTCAGTAGTTGTGGCGCACGGGCTTAGTTGCTCCGCGGCATGTGGGATCTTCCCGGACCAGGGCTCGAACTTGTGTCCCCTGCATTGGCAGGCAGATTCTTAACCGCTGCGCCACCAGAGAAGCCTCGCTTGCGGGATCTTAGTTCCGTGACCAGGGATTGAACCCGCACCCTCGGCAGGAAAGCGCAGAGTCCTAACCACTGGACCGCCAGGGAATTCCAATTGCTATTTTGATTGACTTTTATCTGAGTTAGAGGCTGTCAGCAGCATTCTGACCTTCCCCTACAGTGAGGCTTAGGACACTATTACAATTTGCATGTTTAATCTGCTGTCTGCCTCCCTTTTCCTTCAGAGCAAGGACTCTGTCCTGTTCATGTGGTCCATCTAGCAGGTAGCTGCCTGCCATGCACAGAGTAATTGCTCCATATACATGTGCTGAATGAACAAATAAAAAATTAATACTACTTGAGTCTCGCCAAAAGCTCACATGCTAATAACTGTTTTTTTTCCTCTTGGAAAAGAACTGCCTTTGGGAAAAGACTTTAACAAATCGTCTTGTAATAAGAGTGAGGGACATTGAAAGAAGGAGAAAGACATAGTTAAGCTGCCTCTGACTGAGAAAACAAGAGGGATTTGTCTCTCTCTCTCTTTCTCTCTCTTTTTTCTTCTGATGCGGGAAGTGGGGGATTGGGGTGGAGAAGAGAGAAGGGCCAGGAACTGGTCTGTGCTGGGGGATGAGGGAAGTCGGAGTGGGTGGCTAAGGATATTTTAACAACAGAGACCCCCAAAGCGTAGTCTGAAGCTGCAGTGCTGGGAGGTCATGCACTCTTTTTCTCCCCTACATTTTGCCAGTGACTATGAGGATGATATACACATCGCCAGAAATCTTGGGGAGGGTTTTGGATTTCCTCAGAGGGTACGTGCCAACCTTATCTGGGTTTCCTGGGGACAGGGGATCCCAGCAGACATATGTGTTACAGAAACAATACGTGTGGTAAGTTGCTTGAAGAATATTCTGTCCATTGCAGATCATATAATAATTTTATCTTTGAATGAGTCCAGACCTCAGAAAGCTGAGAGGCGGGATCCCCTTGTTCACCTGCTAGTAGAATTATTTCTACTGAATTGAGTTTGAACATTAGGACTGCACTGAAGGAGGCTACAAGAAATAAGCCATAGGGAATTCCCTGGCGGTCCAGTGGTTAGGACTCCGTGCTTTCACTGCCGGGGCTGGTTTCGATCCCTGGTTGGGGAACTAAGATCCTGCAGGCCACGTGGTGTGGCAAAAAAGCAAACAAACAAACAAACAAAAACCATGTGAATAACCCATTACTACATGTATTGATTTACTGTAGGGATATTTACTGGTGAGGACTCATGGGAGAAATGCCTTGTGTGTCTCATTACTGGATGCTTTAAAAAAAAAAGGTTTTGGGCTTTCCTGGGGGTGCAGTGGTTGAGAGTCCGCCTGCCGGTGCAAGGGACACGGGTTCGTGCCCCGGTCTGGGAGGATCCCACATGCCACGGAGCGGCTGGGCCCATAAGCCATGGCCGCTGGGCCCGTGAGCCATGGCTGCTGAGCCTGCGCATCCGGAGCCTGTGCTCTGCAATGAGAGAGGCCACGACAGTGAGAGGCCCGCGTTCCGCAAAAAAAAAAAAAATAGGCTTTTCCTAGAAAAAATGATTTTTTTAATACAAAAACAATGGTGGAAGGACTTTCCTGGTGGCGCAGTGGTTAAGAATCTACCTGCCAATGCAGGGGACACAGGTTCGAGCCCTGGTACGGGAAGATCCCACATGCCACGGAGCAACTAAGTTCGTGCGTCACAACTACTGAGCCTGCGCTCTAGAGCCCGCAAGCCACAACTACTGAGCCCACGTGCCACAACTAATGAAGCCGGCGCAACTAGAGCCCATGCTCCTCAACAAGAGAAACCACCGCAACAAAGAGTAGCCCCTGCTCGCCACAACTAGAGAAAGCCCGTGAGCAGCAAGGAAGACCCAACACAGCCAAAAAAAAGATAAATAATTAATTTTTAAAAATGATGGTGGGTCTTATAACTAATTAGATTCTCCCTCCATCCTGTTTTTGGCTGCTAAAAGCTCCCGACCAAATTTTGAGGCCACCTCTGATGACTGTACAGAGCTTGATGACTGACACTCAGTTTGACAGCATCCTTACCCGTGGCTTCATCTTACTGTCTTACTCTCATTTTCTGTTTGCACTTATTGCCTCATTCTTTTTTTTTTTTTTTTTTTTTTGCGGTACGCGCAGGCCCAGCAGCCATGGCTCACGGGTCCAGCCGCTCCGCGGCATGTGGGATCCTCCCAGACCGGGGCATGAACCCGTGTCCCCTGCATTGGCAGGCGGACTCTCAACCACTGGGCCACCAGGGAAGCTCTTGCCTCATTCATTTGTAAAGATGCTGGGTGCTACACAGAACTCTACAAGCTGCTACTGGTAATTTTTCAAGCAGGGCAAAGGGTAAGGAAAATAAATGAATCTACTCTCCCAGTTATATTATCTCTAATTCCCACGCCAGTGTGCTCTTGGCTTGAAAGAATGGAAAGCCAGAGATAAGCTATCTTCCTCCTGCAGCATGCTGACAAGCCTCCACCCACCCCTCCCTCACCGATGCCTAATAAGTACTTGCTGCCGGTTTTTTTGTGTTTTTTTTTTTAATTTATTTGTTTTTGGCTGTGTTGGGTCTTCGTTGCTGCGCACGGGCTTTCTCTAGTTGCGGCGAGGGGGGGTGCTATTTGTTGCGATGCATGGGCTTATTGCGGTGGCTTCTCTTGTTGCAGAGCACGGGCTCTAGGTGTGCGGGCTTCAGTAGTTGTGGCGCACAGGCTCGAGAGCACAGGCTCAGTAGTTGTGGCACACAGGCTTAGTTGCTCCGCGGCATGTGGGATCTTCCCAGAACTGGGCTCGAACCCATGTCCCCTGCATTGGCAGGCGGATTCTTAACCACTGCGCCACCAGGGAAGCCCCTTGCTGCCGTTTTCTAGCAAAGTAATTTATGGGTCAATGTTTTGGATCAAAATCAGGCAAGCACATGCATGCACGCACGCACCCTCACACACACACACACACACACACACGCTTTATGCTTATTAAGTGATCTGAAAACGCACTGCCTCCCGCTGCACAATTCAGGAATAGAGAGCCCTTAGCTCTTCTAGGTACATATGCTTCTTCTTTCTGTAATGCATTTTCATCATACATTGTCTATAAATAATATAAGTATTTCCCCCATACTTTAAATAAATAATACAAATGTATCATTATGTTTGGTATCTAGGAGACAAAGAATGCTTTAGAAATTAAATGTGAAATTATATGTGAAAACATTCTTGTGATACATTACAATCCAAGCAACACAATGAGCACCAAAGCTCCCCTTAACCGTGTTTTTCCTCCACCCCGATGCCTCCCAAAGTTAGCCACTGTTATCAGTTTGCTGCATATCCTCCTGGACTGTCATCTACACTTTTGCAAATACATGCACGTATCTATAGCAATGTGCTGGGTATATTATGTGCGTCTGGCTGTTAAATGTGCGTTCTGCTGCACATGTCCTGCTTTCCTACCGCTTGCATTTTTCCCTGAACAGTACGTCTTAGAGCACTTCTCCTGCTTCAAGGGAAGAGCTCTTTTCTAGGTTAACTTATCCAAACAGCCTCCTCTAGCCACTAGCTGCTGTTCTTCCATCTTTATCTTTTGTCAGTGGCACTGCCAAAAACCTAAATTGCGGGTCATAAAGGGATTCAGAAAAGCTGATTACACAAATGTGACTACCTCATAGGGTTGCTGCACCGGAATATAAGACTAAACCTATATTAGTTACTATTATTAGTCTTGATCTGAGATCCATTCTTTGACCAATTATTGACTGGGTGTCTACACTGTTCTAGGCACTGGGGAGACATCCGTGAGCAAAAAGGGCAAGCTCTGTCGCTCTGGTGTCCTGAGGGCAGGCAGAAGATAAAAACCAATTAAAAGAAATAGTATGTTGGTTGTTGATAAGTGCTACAGAGAAAAATTAGAGAGAAAAGAAGAATGGGGATTTCTAAGAGGAGATCAGAGATTACAATTTTAAACACGGTGGCCTTTGGAAGGCCTGTGGAGAAGGTGACAATCTCAGCCCAATTGTACCTTTCATTTGTGTAGACAGTTAGTTAGTAGCTTCTTTTTCAGCGAGAGAGAAAAAGAGTAAGTGAGGCATTTTCAGCAATCTCTTTCTCATCATTCAGCCCTCCCAAGGTTGGCTCACCCTCCAAAACTTGACTGTTGAGCAATTCTCTTCTGAGGGGTCAGGATGATCATACTCTGTTGTCAGCCTGCAGACAGCAAGCTCCAAAACCACTTAGCTGTTTTCTCCTTCTGGCTTCCTTTGTCAGGCACTTGTACTTTTAAAACATATCAACTTGCTTCTCTTGACCATTATTTTGAAAAACTCTCTTATTAAAATGCCTGAAGACAGAGATTCTCAGCATTGGCTGCATACTGGCATTACCTGGAGAGCTTTACAAAATTCTGATGCCTGTGTCCCACTCACAGAGAACCTAATTTCTTTGATCTGGAGAATGGCCTGGGCAGCGGGATTCTTAAAAAGTTTTCCAGGGCTTCCCTGGTGGCACAGTGGTTAAGAATCTGCCTGCCAATGCAGGGGACACGGGTTCGAGCCCTGGTCCGGGAAGATCCCACATACCGCGGAGCAACTAAGCCCGTGCGCCACAACTACTGAGCCTGCGCTCTAGAGCCCGCGAGCCACAACTACTGAGCCCGTGTGCCACAACTACTGAAGCTTGTGCTCTGCAACAAGAGAAGCCACCGCAATGAGAAGCCCGCGCACCACAGTGAAGAGTAGCCCCCGCTCACTGCAACTAGAGAAAGCCTGGACAGCAACGAAGACGCAACACAGCCAAAATTACTTGGCTGAAATGTCAATTCATCCCAAAAGAATTTGCTTTCTTCCAATTATATTGCGATATAACTGGCATACAGCACTGTATAAGTTTAAGGAGTATGGCATGATGATTTGATCCACAGACCTCATGAAATGATTGCCACAGTAAGTTTAATGAACATCCATCATCTCATACAGATACAAAATAAAAGAAAAAAAAGATATTTTTCCTTGGGATGAGAACTCTTACGACTTACTCTCTTAACTTTCATATATAACATGCAGCAGTGTTCATTATCTTGATCCTGCTGTACATTACATCTCTATTTATCTTATAACTGGAAGTTTGCACCTTTTGACCACCTTCATCCAATCTCCCCCCCACCCCCGACCCCCAGCTCTGGTAACCACAAATCTGATCTCTTTTTCTATGAGTTTGTTTGTTTGCTTGTTGAAGTATAATCGACCTACAACACTATGTGAGTTTCTGGTGCACAACATAGTAATTTGATATTTCAATACATTTCAAAATGATCACCACACAAAAGAGTAGCTACTATGCGCTTCATTGCACTCTAGAGTCATAAAGACGACAATTAGGTTTCACACCTTTCTTGAGAGTAAATAAATCAGCAAGAGTAAGTAAACTGTTCTCCTGGGTTTTGTGAGCTGTTCTAGCCAATGACTGAACCCAAGGAGCGGTTCATGGGAATCTCCAATTTGTAGCCAATTTGCACAGAAGCTGTGGGTAACTTGGGGCCCTACTACTTGCAAATGGCATCTGAAGGGGGGTGCATCTGAGTCCTGTGGTACTGAGCCCTTAACTTGTGGGACCCAGAGAGTTAGTGTCAGAATTGAATGGAACCGTAGGACATCGTGCTGGTGTTGGAGAACTGGTTGGTATGGGAAAAACCCGACACATCTGGTGTCTGAAGTATTGTATATAAGGGTAAAGGAAAACACAGTGTGTTTTCCCCTAGACACCTTCACAGAATTGTGACGAGAAAGACTACTTGCAAGTATATTTCCTCATCAACATAGAACTACTTGTTACAAATCTAATTCTCGTCATTTTGGAACAGTTTTTGAGAATGGTGTCAACTTCCATACCTATACTAACAGATATACAATATAGGGTAGGACAAAAATGGGCCAATAAAGAATTATATATTCATGGTCATATATATTTCTATAAATATGTTTATATTGTATATATAATTTATGTATATGATATATTTATTTTATTTTTATAATATTTCATTTTAGGTTACATATTTAAAATATATTTATATTATATTAACATAATATATATTCCTATATACATTTCTATAATTTTAGTTCTTGGACTTTTGAATACATTTTTACATATCTGATATTTCAAATAGCATTAAATTGCTCTAAAAGCAGTTATAAATTACTATGCTTTAGTGTGCCCTATGAGCTCTAAAGAAAAAATTAATTTCTTTTCATTGTTAACATTCCAGTGACCCCAGCTAAGGCAGCCTTGAAAAATTACTGTTGCCATACCGACAGCTTAATGAAGAGATCTACTATTGTTTTCTTCCCCGTTTGTCTCAACTATGTGATAAATTTCAAATATGAATTAGACCAGTTAAATACTGTCTCCAAAACATCCTGTTTTGGATTTTCACTTTTTTTTCATTGCTGCCCTTCTCCTAATACAAGTGTTGAGTTAATTCATTCTAAAAAGCTTGAATTCTGGTGTCAGAATTCAGAGTGTCTAGCCATATTCAAGCATTTATTCATTTGTTTATTCAACCAGAAGGACCCCATTGGGAGCCAGAAGTCCATAAAGCTGGATCCCTCCCCTCTGCTATCCACTGGCTGTTTGTCCTTAGGCAAATCACTTGTCCTATCTGTGCCAAGTATAAAAATGTCAAGAAACCCAAACTACAAAGTTTTTTAAAAGATCCAAAGCAAAAATGAGAAAAATAAGGACAATGTAATGAATTTTTCACAGAATTAAGTGTATTCAATTTAGAGGATTACCCATTACTTAGAGACTATGCCCTTTGATTCATGAAATAGCAATTGTAGAACACAGTCGTGGTTATACTTTTAATGGCTTTATTGGCAAACGTATATGGAGACTCAAATTTCTTGGAAATTTTCGTTTTTGGCTGTGCTGTGCAGCTTGTGGGATATCAGTTCTCTGACCAGGGACTGAACCCGGGCCATGGCAGAGAAAGTGCTGAGTCCTGGCACTGGACCGCCAGGGAATCCCTTGGAAATGTTATTGGTACATAAACTCCCAAAGTTTGGGAAGCACTGCACTATAATATTTTAATTATAAAAGTACCACATATACATGTTAAAGATTCAAAGAGTACTACTGGGTATAAAATTAAAAACAAAACTCTAACTCTTCTCCACATTAATCCCAATCACAGTTCCCATAGTAATCACTATTAATAGTTTAATATGAAACACCTGAAAAAATTTTATACAGGTGCAAAGAGATATTCTTTTCCTAAAAGGGATACTGATACTATTTATACTACTCTGTAACTTGCTTTGTTCTCATAATGAGATTATACTACCTTCAGGCCCTTTATTTCAAAATCCTAAAGTTTGATATTCTAAAATGGTATTGGAAAACAAAATGGTATTGGGTTCCTACTATGTGCTGAATTCCATGACTATTATGGGGAGGGATGGGCAGACAGGCAGGATGCACCAGGAAAGGAGAGGTCATGTAATGAAAAGAGGAGTAAGCCGGACAACAAGTTAGTGATCTGGAAGGGAGACAGCAATAAGTATGGAAATAACTCTACTGTTTGTTTATTCATTTGTTCATTCACTCATTCATTCATTCATGATGACAAAGTACTTCTACATCCAACGTTAATTCTGTGACGCAAGATGGAAAAGCTGAGGGAGAAGTCAGCCACTATTTCATAACCATTAAATTTTCCTCTGACTTAATTCTGTGCTGTTTGTCCTCCCGTACGCCACAGAGCACAGAAGTGCCAATATGGCTATGTTTGAGCCTGCTCATTCTTCCAACTCCCTATCCATTTTCCAACCAGCATAAAGAATACATTTCCTAGCCACCCTTGGAGCTGAGGGCTCTGTGATTAGGTTCTGGAAATAAGATAAAAGAAGTGAGTGATATGTGCAACTGCTGGGTCAGGACCCAAAGGGAAGGAGTAGACCCTCCGATTTCTGCTTATTCCTTTCTTACTGGAATGTGGTTACCTGAAGGGGGTATTGGTGGGGAGGGGGAAGGACCTCTGGAAGGAGATAAAGGAGGATAAAGGAGACTTCAATTTTATCTGTAATTATTTTTTAAAATTTATTTTTGTATGTGTTAGGTCTTTGTTGCTGCGCGCAGGCTTTCTCTAGTTGCGGAGAACAGGGGCTACTCTTTGTTGCGGTGCACGGGCTTCTCATTGTGGCTTCTCTTGTTGCGGAGCATGGGCTCTAGGCGCGTGGGCTTCAGTAGCTGTGGCTCGCGGGCTCTAGAGCACGGCCTCAGTAGTTGTGACACACGGGCTTAGTTGCTCTGCGGCATGTGGGATCTTCCCGGATAAGGGATTGAACCCATGTGCCCTGCATTGGCAGGTGGATTCTTAACCACGGTGCCACCAGGGAAGCCCTGTAATATTTTTATTAAAAAAAAACAAAAAACTTTGGGGCTTCCCTGGTGGTGCAGTGGTTGAGAGTCCGCCTGCCGATGCAGGGGACATGGGTTCGTGCCCCGGTCTGGGAGGATCCCACATGCCGCGGAGCGGCTGGGCCCGTAAGCCATGGCCGCTGGGCCCGTGAGCCATGGCCACTGGGCCTGCACGTCTGGAGCCTGTGCTCTGCAACGGGAGAGGCAACGGGAGAGGCCACAACAGTGAGAGGCCTGCATACCGCAAAAAAAAAAAAAAAAAAAACACTTTAAGCAAATATGAAAAACTGTTAGCAGTTATTTACTGTGGTTGGTGGGTACCTGAATATATATTTAAAAAAATTTTTGTGCATCTCTGTTTCCCAATTTTTGGATGTATAATTTAAAAATAAATTATAGTACATTCATCAGTTGGAATATTTATAATAACTTTATATGGCATTTTAGATGAAGAGCTACTGATATGGGAAGATATTCATAATAAATGAAAAATACCTGAGCAATTTTCTGATAGACCTAAGAGAGATTTAGAATGGGAAAGCTGGAGTTACCTACCCAGCTCACTGATTAGCCTAATAATCTTTTACTAGAGATATTAAAAACTTCAGTCTAAAAGTAATTAAAAGTAGTTCCAAAGAAGAGATCTTTGAAGTGGGACAATTTTAATTTTTATTTATTTATATTTTGGCCATGCTGCACAGCATGCAGGATCTTACTTCCCTGACCAGGGATTGAACCTGTGCCCCCTGCATTGGAAGGGCAGAGTCTTAACCACTGGATGGCCAGGGAAGTCCCCCAACCAAGAGATCTTTGAACTGGCTTGTTCATAGATCTCTCCTCTTAGAGCAAGCCTAAAACAATACAGACCAATGCCCTAAAGTCTTATGATGGAGAAGTTGCTTTAACATCAGCGGGATCCCACACACCCCCTTTTTATAAATCTACAAACTGAGAATATGAAGACATCAATACTAGTTATCAGTGGCTTCTTCTATGGTTTATAAATACTCTATAATGTGTATTATTATTTTTATAATCAGAAAAACATCCTATTTTTCAAAGCTAAAAGAAATATTCAAACATCTGAAAACATCTTAGATTCTAGTGATCACTTTACATTCATCAAAAACACCAGTGGGAGTTACATTAGTTATATTGCTTGGTTTCACTTAAGAGGATAGGAACCTGTACTCTGAGCTAGGCCTAGACGTTGCTAGGAGCTGGCCTTGGTATTCTCCTGTTGAGCATAAACACCTCACAGAACATAAGGCCACAAGAACCTTGTCCAAAAGCGCAACAAAGTCAAAAATAAGTGTTTACTGAATCTTGGGGCGCATTCCACTCAAAGTGAACATTTGATGCTGCCAAGAAATAGATTTGAAGAGAAAATTCGCCTGAATCAATGATTTCAAACCTCTTGGGCCTAGAGCCACATGAAGAAATACGTCTTACGTTGAGATCCAGTGCATATATACACATATAAATCTAAGACAAAAGCTTCATGAAACAATACTCATCTTTACCACACGTGAGTCTATGTTCTTTTTTATCCTATTTCATTTTTTTTTTTTTTTTTTTTGCGGTATGCGGGCCTCTCACTGCTGTGGCCTCTCCCATTGTGGAGCACAGGCTCCGGATGCGCAGGCTCAGCAGCCATGGCTCACGGGCCCAGCCGCTCTGCGGCATGTGGGATCTTCCCGGACCGGGGCACGAACCCGCGTCCCCTGCATCGGCAGGCGGACTCTCAACCACTGCGCCACCAGGGAAGCCCCCTATTTCATTTTTAATAAAGTTAGTCACTATTCACTAAATTCTCAGTTTGAAAAACACCGTGATACCAGGTTTTGGATATACAGTATGCTAAATCCAATTAATCAACTGAGTTGGAATTAGACTTAATCTAATTAAGAGAAATGAAGAAAACGTCATCTCTTCCACTCATTGATCAATAATTATTAAGTCAGGCCACAGTTAACAAAATGACATCCCTCGTGTCATTGACCTCATGTCAAATGACCTCGCAGAGTTTACATTACAGAGCTCTGCTGCCCAGTAAAGTTACTAGCCATGGATACCTAAATTTAAATTAATTAAAGCGAAATAGAAATAAACATTCAGCTCTATAGTCACACTAGCCACAGTTCAAGTGCACATAGCCACTTGTGGCCTAGTGGCTACGGTGTTGGACGGAGCAGATATAGAACATTTCCTTGTCCAATAAAGTTCTTTTGGACAGCTCCACTCTAAAGCAAAGAACCTTGCCTTGTAACTTGACTAAAGCAATGATTTGTTAGCAGAGTATGAAGACTAGGAAAAAAGAGCAATAAGAATTCATTAACACATCTCCAGAGGAAGGGGTTCAGACCACACACACCAAGAACAGTCCAGCTTGGCTGGTTCTTTCCTAATCACCTTCTGTCACAACCATGTGCTGCATTCCAACCCCCTCTGCTTAACTCCTTATTGATCAAACCACATTTTCTGAAACATAACTACTTTCTACACTACACATAACCAGCGAGGAATTTCTCATCCTAAATTAACAGTATTCTGGGTGGCAAATCAATCTGTTATGAGCTTGAACCTGACCCCCAGTGAGCAAAGTGGACACTTCTAGGCTGAGAACCAGACCCTTTGCACTGTGGGTACAACAGGGGCTTCTAGCTGCCTCTATTCATCCCTAGTAATAAAATCCTGATTTTATTACTAGGGTGGTAATGAGCCTATCTCAATGAACAAGCCGACTACAGTTTGCTGCCATCCTTGTAATTGCTCAGTGGGGCTTCTAGAATAGCTCTGTAGAAGGAAACACGCAGATAGAATGCACCCCTATGGTCCTTCCCCTCTTCTGGCTGTCGGCAAGATGGATGTGATGGCTGAAATTCCAGCATCTATTACAGATCTCACGGATGATGGAGAAGAAAGGAAGATCCTGGGTTTGCGATGCCCATGAAGTCAGACGGCTTCATAGCTTCCATCTGACTGCATCCCCCATCAATGAAAAAATGCTGCCCGCCATATCAGTAAACAAAGGATGTTGCAGCCGTCAAGCCACTACAGCCACCTTGGACGGTGAGCCTAGAGGGAACTCAGGATGGAGACGAACAGGCTGCCCGCTGCCAAGCTCTCAGTCACTGCAGCCCTCCAGCCCCGCTCTCCCTCCCCAGTGATACACTCTGAAGAGACTCAGGATGAGAAAGCAGAGGATACTAAGGATACTGGCCCCAGAGAGCTGAGGTGCATATCAAAGGAATGATTTCAGTGACCCCAGACTCTTGCATCTTCCCATACATAGAAAAGCGCTATATTCCTTAACTTGAGATCCATGGCTTCTTTAACTAACAGAAATCTACCCGGGTCTTTGTTGCAAAAACTCCTTATATCCTGGCTCCTCCCCTACATCTTCAGAGCAGTCCCTCAGAGCTGTCTGAGAGGATGTGTCCCAGGCTTAAGTCCTCAGTTTTGTTCGCCAAATAAAACCTAATTCTCAACTATTAGGTGGTGCATTTTTTTTCAGTCGACACCCTTGAATTTCTTTTTATAAGGGAGAATAAACCCTTATGTGTTTAAGCCATGTAGTCAATCCCTAACTGATAAAATGGAGAGCCCACCTGAGTTGCTTTTCTCATGTGAGGACTTGTGTGTGAAGAGACCAGAAGACACTGTCTTTGAAATCTCTTTAATTGTAAGAGATACCAAGTCATATTCAGCTGTAAAATCTAGGACAATCTTAGATTTTGTTAGAAATCAATGACTGTAAGGAAAGAAATGTAATAAAAATATTCAAGTGATTCCTAAGTAAAAGCCAATCAGCCTGGATAAAAGTCAAATCCTTGCAATTTTGTCAGTGGCTTGCAAGCAGTGACTATTTTCCCCTCAACTATTGCTATCACTGGTGTTCTAAGTAGATATTTTCAAGGTACAGCACAGATTTTCTAGACCACAAGACGGAGTTTATGAAATACCCTGAAATTTAAATATGATTTTCCTAAGATTTTATTTTTAGGATGTCTAGTCACAGAATTATCGTGAGCTATCAAATATGAACCTGAGACAGAAATCTTTTAAGGACACAAGTTGAATTCTTTCAGGGATCCACTATGAGTGTTGTGATTAAATAGAAGAATGTCTTTAGTACAGTATCTATCAACTAAATCCTCCAAATACTTCCAAATAACAGAGGGTTAATGGAATAGTTTCAGGAATATTTTGAAAAGTATTAAAATTTGGGGAGAATTATGCACCCAAATTCAACTAATATTTACTGATAACCTATTGAGGATGCTAGGCATTTTTTCGTTATCTTATTTAACTCCCAAAAACCCTTTTAACTCACAAAAATTTCATTTTATACTTAGGCTTAGGGAGGCTGACTTTCCCAAGGTCACAGGACTAGTACCAGATAAAGCCAAGATTTCAACCTAGGGTGCTTTGATTCTAACTTCAGTACTCTTTTTCACTGTGGCTATCTTATAAAACTTGAAAAAAAGTTTTCAACTGAACATAAAACTGGAAAGGAGTCGAGGGAATAATGTTTGACGGTACTGCATGGGTGATGGGAAGATTTCTGAATAATTTGAAAATGTTCAAGTTGACGAAAATAACTAAATTGTGATATGCCTGGGATAATAATGTTCCATTCACACATCCCAGAAATAAGAGGTTTGAGCAATCCTTAGTTGACCATCTCTCAGAAGACGTCCATTTGTTTTCAGATCCCCTTCATCCCATTTTTATCTTCCTTCCAGTCATCCGGTGACTCCTGGGGTGTCCAGTACAGCCCCACACCCCATCTTCCAGGGAGGATCCCGTTTCCGGGCTCTTTTTCATTTTGACTTCTCCATCAATCTCAATTCACTGTCTTGTGCCCTGCTCTTTCACAAGGGTTGCGCTCTCTTATTGTGTGGAATGCTTTATTGTTGGATCTGGGGTAAATTGTTAATGTGTTGTAATTGCCTGTTTTTGATTTACTAGAATGAAATTTTCTGTGCGGGTAGGACTGGATTTAACTTGTTCACAATTGGGACCTCTGTGCAAAACCCAGTGCTAGGGACACAGTAGAGCACAAATATAGTTGAGGAATGGAACAAGCTCTCCGGTTTCATACAGGCATATATCTTTGCCTTTAAACCAAAGACGTGACTAAACCAGGCTTTTTTTTTTTTTTTTTTTATACCGAGTAATTGGGTCTAAAGCCCGAATAAAATTTCGGCCAGTGGGAAGCTCCATCCTTTTATATTTAACCCTCTAGCGCCTGGGTTATAATTTCGACTTCACCTTAAAGTGACAACATACCCTTTTTTCAAACAAAGGACCTAATTCTAAACCAAGTGCAAAACAGAAACATGAAGATTTTATAGCTGTCTTAGGAACGGCAAACTTCCAAATATGGGACCAAACTGAGATGGGAAACCTGTGCAAACTCCCTTGACACCTTCCTTCCTCTTTAAGTCCCTTCCCACAGACTCTACGCCCCCTACGATTATTCCCAGGGGGCAAGCGGGACGACCTGGATCCCACAACTCGGACTCGGCTCTGCCCCACAAAGGCGTCAGAAAACTCGAGGTGGGTCAGCCCTGGGGGCAAACGCTGAAAAGTTCTCCGAGGCCCTCGAAGATCACAGAGGCTGATCGTAAGCCCAGTCCCCTGACCGCATCCTCGTGGACAGCCTCGCGGTCTCCAGACGTCGAGGAGACCTTCCGTAAATGCAAAGTTCTTTACAACAGCGGACACTTTTGCTCCCAGAAAGGGTGGGAGCTTGCGCTGGGCGAAGCCCGGTGCGGAAACCTGAAGAGACTTCATCTAAGCCTCACCTAAGCCCAGCACCTTCTAGAGCTACCCTGAAGTGTCGGGACGGGCAGGGCCCCAGGCGCCGCTTCAACACTAAGGGCCCGGGACACCCTTCCTCCTCCCTCCGCCGCGCGCTCCTCCCTCTCCATCCCCCCCACCCTTGCCAAGCCCTCAGGCATTTTCCCTCTGCCTCCTCCTCTCCCCTCCCCTCCCCGCCTCCTCTCCCTCGGCCGCCCTGCGATCCCAGCGGAACGCGCATCATTGTATCCCGGGGCCAAGTCCCCGGATGCTCGCCTGTCCTCCCCTCGGCCCGCGCAGTGGCCCTGCCCACCGCGTGGCTCTGCGTGCCACGTCACCGCTTGCGGCGCTTCCGGAGGCGCAGCGGGAGATGACGTAGGGGGACGTGCCCTCTATATGAGGTTGGGGAGCGGCAGAGTCGGCCTTTTCCGCCCGCTCCCCCCTCCCCCCGAGCGCCGCTCCGGCTGCACTGCGCTCGCTCTGAGCTCCGTGCTCCTAAGCTAGTGCCACCGTTGTCTCCCTCCAGTCGCCATCATGATCATCTACCGGGACCTCATCAGCCGTGAGTCGGGACTGCACTGCCCCTAACGCCGCGCACGGGGGACGGGGGTGTGGGTGGGGGCGGGGAGGCGGCCGCCGTCGCCGTGTCGTGGGCCTGGGGGACGCCGGCGCCTTCCTGGGAGCGAGGAGGGTCGGTGCTTGGGGCGCGCGTCGGGGTTTCGAGCGCCCGGGGAGGGGCGGGGGCCGCGTGCGGCCGGCCGGCGCGGGAAATGGCGCCCGCTCGGGCCTCGGGCGTACCGTGACCGGCGGGTATATGTCCCCGAACAGATGATGAGATGTTCTCCGACATTTACAAGATCCGGGAGGTTGCGGACGGGCTGTGTCTGGAGGTGGAGGGGAAGGTGAGTCGGCTGGGTCGCGGTGCGGGGCCGGGTAGGCTCGGGTTTCCGCCGCTCCCCCGCCCGGGGTTGTGCAATCCTCCCCGTTGCCTCCTGGCGGAGGAGACGCTCTTTCCGGGCTCGGGTTTTTCTAGAAAAGTGGAGGCGGAGCTGAGCCTGGAAATAGGTCCGCCGCTTCGGCGCCCATCCTCCTCCCAGGCGGTCCCGGACAGGTTGTCTCCGGTTTGGGAGCCCCAAGTCCTTCGGCGTTTGCCTTATTCCTACTTGGCTCTTCAACCCGACAGCCCACGCAAAACTTCCACTGGGTTGTAAATGACCCCCTTTCCGTTCCGGTCAACAAAGAATTGTTGAGCTGAGGTGTTTCAGGAAATCGATTTTAGAATCTTTTCCCCCATAACGTGTTCATGGTATTCGACAAGAACTAAATGTTTGGTGGAAGGATGACGGGTACATGAGGTGCCAGTAGATTTTTTGGATGCGTTTATGGTAAAGTCGAGGATGTGTTAGCAACTAAACTTTTTCTTAACGCAGATGGTCAGTAGGACAGAGGGTAACATTGATGACTCGCTCATTGGTGGAAATGCCTCCGCTGAAGGCCCCGAGGGCGAAGGTACTGAAAGCACGGTAATCACTGGTGTGGATATTGTCATGAACCATCACTTGCAGGAAACCAGCTTCACAAAAGAAGCCTACAAGAAGTACATCAAAGATTACATGAAGTCGTAAGTGATACCGGCACACCCCAGTCGAGGTCTGAAAATCCTATAGGATTTAGGGGTTGGCTAACTGAGATTTTTAGCGGCAGGCGTGCTTGTCAGAGGTCTTTTTATTAATGAGCTCAGAAGGGTGGTTGTTTTTCTATAAGTAAAATAATGTGAGCATACTGGAGCATGTGGTTGGTTTTACCTTTTTAGAAGAGTACTGTGGAGATAAGCTGACATGAAATTCCAAGTTAGAAACAGTCTTGTGGATTAAAACATCCCTCCTGTGAACTAGTAATTTCTTGATCGCGTGCGCCACGTTATTTTGCTCAGTGACAGCTGGTTTCAGTTTGTAATTTTTACTTAATGAAAATATATTTTGCTCAGAACTGAATAACCTATCAATAAAATGTTGTTTTAGAATCAAAGGGAAGCTTGAAGAACAGAGACCAGAAAGAGTAAAACCTTTTATGACAGGGGCTGCAGAACAAATCAAGCATATCCTTGCTAATTTCAAAAACTATCAGGTAAATAACTTAAATATTTGGACCGAAGGATTGTACAATTTTAACTGAGCAAAAAATGAGTTGCTTGATGAATCTCTGATGTAATTAAGCTGTGGTTATTTTCTCGGTCTTCTGAACAGTTTAAATACTTCATAGATTCAACTCCAGTAGTCTAGGCTGTAGGAAGTAGCTTTCTCTGCTCCCAAGCATGTTTCCAGATCTTGTCTTCTGGTTCCAGAATCTTATCTGTACTCAGATAACATACATTTCCCAATTCTTTCTCTTGAATTGCTTGTTAACTCCCAAGTGGTCTTCCTTTTCTCTTTCCACTTCCAGTGTGTCTTGTTGCCGCTGAAGCCCTTTCTGATCTGAGCTTGTCCTATTGAGAAACTTCAGTGACTTTCCTTTACCCCTGAGGAAAAAAATGAACACAACCTGGCTCTTTAATTTTCCGGTTTTCATACATCCTCTGGCCATAAGATAACTTCTCATGTGATATGCTCTCGTTGCTAGCTTTATGTTCCCTGTGCTTGACTATGTAAAAAGCCTTGTTTGTAGGGTTTGGAAATGGATGTGTGGGGCTGAGTAAGTTTCCTGAAAGCCTCGTGTCCCTGGATTGCTCTGTACTTTTATTTGGTTATTATTAGTACTTTGAGTGAACTGAAGTTGTATTAGTGAGCATTTTTTCTCCTAGGCATCAGAGCCTTTAGTTGCTGAAATCCCTTGACTTAAATAGCGGTGTTCTGAATCATCCTTTGATTTATTGTTTTGATATAACACGTCCGTGCGTAATCTAATTCTGAGTATTTGTTTGCTTCCTAAGTTCTTTATTGGTGAAAACATGAATCCAGATGGCATGGTTGCTCTGCTGGACTACCGTGAGGATGGTGTGACCCCATATATGATTTTCTTTAAGGATGGTCTAGAAATGGAAAAATGTGTAAGTATAAAGAAGGGGGTTGAATCATTAATGTAAAAATGGAGCTATCCAAGGCATAATCCTCCTTGTTTTGCCACTAGGATAGTTAAAATGGATCCTTTTAAACTGAGGCTCTAGGTCTTAATTCTCTTAGGGGCATAAAGAGGGTGTTTCACGTGTAAAAGATTTTTATGGTACAGAAAGGCTTAGAGTCTTTATCTGCAGAAAACTTATAGGTGACATTACAAAGCACAGCTTAAATCCTGAGCTCTAGAGGTCAGAGATAACACTCTATGTTTATCTTCCCTATAGAAATGGCTTGTTGAAATCAGACTGCCTTTCTCCTGTTTTGCTGCACATATACATGAGTATTAAAAGCTTTTTGTAAAGAAACCGTTCACCTTTATCTACTGATAATTGGCAGCTGGTTGTGAAAGCTGTGACGTTACTAGCTTTTAGTAAATGGCTGCTGATCCAGTATGCCAATTGCTTTACTAAAATTGAACGTCTGCTATGCAAGGAATTGCTAGAGGCAATATAGAAATGAAGGCATTCATTATCCTAGCCTTCAGGGGCTTCTGTAAATTAGGAGTAAGATAAATTTAAGGCTACACTAAACAGGATTGGGGCAGCAATGAACAAAAATGTCTAAAGGGACTCAAAGAATGTGTGAGGCTTTTGTTAGAACAAAGTGAGTTGAACTTTCTCAGAATGAGACGTTTCCGCATCCACTGATAGACCTTGAACAATCCGCTGTTGTTCTTTTGGTTTGCACTGGGATGCAAAAGAAAAATCCCTGCGCTTTCTGTCTGTCTTCGTGGCAGCCCAGATTGAATAGGGGAATACATTTGCAGCCTAGCAATGTTAAATATTTTCATATTGGAAAGGTGGTAATGGGGTCTTCCTTGTTTTTACAGTAACGAATTCGGCTGTTTGGATCTATCACCTGCTCGTCATAACCGGCTGGCTGCTGCTTTTCATCCACACAACACCGGGACTTAGACAAATGGGACTGATGTCATCTTGAGCTCTTCGTTTTGATGTTGATTTGTTTGGAGCGGAGGCATTGTTTTTGAGGAAAAAAAACCATGTCATGTAGGTTGTCTAAAAATAAAATACATTTAAACTCAATTGAGAGAATGCCTCTTAGTTTAATATGTAATATCTAAATCCATCCTGTGTAGCCTTCCTGGAGAAGCTAGACGCTGGTTGTAGACCACTACTAGAAAGCATAAGACCATCTTCAGATAACTTCTGCAATGAAAACCACTTCCGGGACTTGGAATATAAACAAGAATCAACAGTAATTGAGTTGAAATAAAGGGGAAAGACCATGCTCGTAGCAGTGCCAGCATTTGAAGTGGATGTCTTACACATTTCATCACCTACAAATGGAAGTAGTTAACTCTGGAAGAAATTACCAAAAGAATAAAAAGAGACTTAACACAGTTGGAAGCAAAGTATTGTCTCAGCTTATTTACAAAGCAAGTAGAGCCAAGTTCTAGAGAAATCTAGACGTCTCCTGGAATACTTGTGTCAAACTTCTTGGAACAGGGTTGGCAAACTGGCTTGTCCTACCACCTGTTTTTGTGTGACTAAGGTGGTGCTTACATTTTTAAGTGGTTCAAAATAGCTTACGGGATGTGAAAAAATACAAAATCGAAGTTTGTGTCTAGTTTTATTGGAACACTGCCATGCCCATTTGTTTATGTATTGGCTGGCTCTGACACTGCAAGAGCAGAGATTAGTGACAGATCTAAGGGCCTGCAAGCCCTAAAATAACCATGTGGCCCTTTACAGGAAAGGTTTGCTGGCCCCTGTTTTAAAGATGAAATTACAGATGGAGTGTGGGATAGTTGGTGGGCAGAGGAAAAGCAGGTACTAGTCAAATTGTATCTGAAAAGGCTGTGGGTATCAGAACAAGGATATGAAAATGCATCTATTTGACATGCCTGGAGCAGTTACTGTCTGCTAAGGTTTCCAATACAGATGCAAGAAAAAAGTGCACTTGCACTTTCTGTCTGGTTGTGGCAGTCCAGATTGAATGGGGGAATACAGGGAGAAAAATCGCAATTCACAAATAACAGTAAAAGCCTCCAAGATTCCAAAGAAGAATTCATAAGTGTTTACAAGAAAAATACTGGAAAATTATTCCCCTACACCCTTGCCTTTTGATTTCACTTTTAAAAGCATAAGGGTTAAGTCTAAAGGCAAGCCAGTGATGCTTTCATGTGAACCCAGGGTGCAGCCAGTGACTTCAAGAGACGGAGGTGTGGTTCAGAGCCTAAGACAAATGCTCATCAGGTTGGTAGTGCCCCCTGGTGACTGGCGAAAGCATACCCAACTACTGGAAGCTGCACTCATGCTGAGGGTGGTTTTGAGCACCAGTGATCTAGGAGGCCACTTGCCTGCCTCTGAAACATACTATCGGAAGAGAATTTTCAGGCAGGGGTCAGTGCTGTGAAGGTGAGGATAATCTGGTAGTGGGAGAAGTCTTGAGGTAATGTAAGCTGCAGCCTGACTTAGTGAGCTCGCGTGGAAAGGACTGGAAGAACAGGAATAGCAATGCAGAGGCTTCATATAGGGAGCAGGTTCGGGTAGTTGCCTAAGAATGCTTATTTTGGATCTTTGTCTAGTTAACTCCCAGTTACAGCCAGGTTAAGATATCTTGTGCAAGAATAACAGGTGGTGAGTACTTGCTGTGCATATCAGAAGGCATGTGTTTGTATCAATGCTGCCTAGTTTGAAACAGGTACGTTCCTAGTGGACTTGAAGCTCCGGGCTACATGTATGTAAAACGGGTGGAGAAAGGACTCTTACAGTATGTCTAGGAAGGCTTTTGTAATGTGATAACTGGAATAGGAAGCTGAAAGCAAGGAAGGAGCTTATGTGGGTATCTGGGGGCAGAGCATTACAGGCCAAAGAGCAAATGTAGTGTCTGAAGTTGTGTGGTTGACATGTTCAGGTGAAAAGGTGGCCAGTATGCTGGACCCAAGATGGCAAGAGGAAAAGCTGAGGTAAGTACACAGGAAAAGAGGAAACCAGATCAGGCAGGGAAGCCACCAGAGGGCTTTTGAACAGAAGGGTGACATGATCTGACCTAAAAGGTCATTTTGGCTGTTGGGTAACTGTAAAAGCAAAGAGAACAATGATGTATAATATTTTTAGGTGAGAGATGATAGTGGCTTAGTCTAGGGTGATACTTGAGGTGGCTGGAAATTAGAGAACAGGACTTGCTGATTTGTTGAATGAGGTGAAAGAATGGGTTTAAGGGTGATGCCAAGTGTTTTGTCCTGAGCATCTGGAAGAAAGGAGTTAACACTGAGACGGGGAAGACTGAGGATAGGAAATCAAGAGTTCAGTTTTGGATAAGCTAAATTGAGATGCTGACTCTTGACTGAAGTGAACTAGGTAAGCAGTCAGGAGGAGAATTAGAGAATTTAAGAGATACAGGTTTCCCCAGCATCTGAAAGAACCTTCCTATGATACCTTTCTTAAGCTGAAATGGTGTAAAGCAAAGAAGCAATTACCTTAGGACACATCTTGCTAATGGGTACACAAAATAAACTGAGATAAGCACAGATGCTCACAGGCACAGCTCAGAGCTATGGTAGCTTGATACAGATGCTGATTGTAGTTCTGGGGAAGCTGCTTGGGGTGCACGCTGCCTCTGAGGCCTCACTGCGAAAGAAATGCTGAATGCCGTTTTCAATTTTCGCCCTTTTTTCGTAAAAGGGAAAATTCTCTTCGGATTTCTTTTGATTAGCGGGATCAAGTACTAGTGTAGCTAGGTCTTTTGTAAAAGCGAAGTGGTGTAAAGTGAAGAATATCTGCTGGGAAGATATAATGCATGACATCTGAAGCTAGAACAGTGAGGTCACCTAGGCAGGATGGACTCAGCCCTCCAACATAGATTGGTCAGCGCGATGAACCCAGAGTGATTAAGAGGGAACTGCCCCTGAGGTAGGAAAACCAAGGGAGAGGCCTGGAGGTCAAGTGGACAGCATTTTCGGAAGGAGCAAGCAAGTCCACAGGGTTACCTGCTGTAAACGGGTCAAGAAAGATGAGCACTGAGAATGGTGGGCTCGACAGGTGTTTGGTTTGAGTTGTAGGGAAGAAAGCCTGATTAAGATCGGCTCAAGAGAACAGCAAACTCACAGGCAGCATATTGCCCATGGAACGTCAAGATGCAAGATACATGTGCATCTGCTTAAGCAATAGTGTAAATGACTCATTTGAACCATCAGACATTTTTTCTTAAAATCTAATCAGATCACTAGTAAATAGTGCATGGACAGTAAATTCCATCTGAACTGCAGGGTTTATCCAATAACTCTACAAACTATACTGGTAAAGTTGCAAGAAGAGTAGCAAAAACCTCAACCAACTTGAAAAAAGCCCGACAACAAAGCCTCCTTGTAAAGTTCTGAGCATCTGTGTGTGCATGTGCTTGGGGCTGTGACCTGGGCTAGCAGCCAGGATACTCGCCGTAAAATGGAATTGAAGCCAGGGGGACTTGAACTAATAGAGACCACATCTTAGTGACTGGTGACTTGCCCTTAGTAGGTCATACTATACAACTCTTAATTCTATGGTAAAAGTCTGGCTAACGACCCCCTCATGGGCCACAAACATTCCTGCAAAAGCTCATTTTGCAGCAATTGGTGAGTGTTTCCAGAGACTTTGTCCATAAAAACTGAGGGCCCAACTTGCTGGGTTTTGGGTAGATTATGGTCCTCTGGGGCTGTGGACCATACTTAAAAATCACTTCATTGAAAAAGTTTTCTTTTGATACTGCATAAAAACGTGAGCTGCTTCTTTGGATATTCGGTTCTTTTGTTGACATTTAGTGTTGCATTATTCCAAAGGAGAATCCCTTGACTGAAATACTTTAACACAAGTAAAGGATGCTCTACACCTTTCATTGAATTAAGTTTTTTTTTTTTTTTTTTTTGGCTGTGAATTTAAAAATCTTAAAGGAGGGACTTACCCTGGCAGTCCAGTGGTTGAGAGTCCACGCTCCCACTGCAGTGGGCGCAGGTTCGATCCCTGGTCTAGGAACTCAGATCCCACAGGACGCGCAGCACGGCCAAAAAAATGTAAAGGAAAAGCACTCCTGTGTGTCTCCTTTACACTCAGTACTCCACTTCTGGTCACCAAATGTGTGTATGTTTTTCCCCTCACCAAGCAGCTCTGCAACACCACCTGGGTGTCCTGCCATTCAACTCAGTTCTGACACTATATACCTGGAGAGATACCTTGCACCACTCAGCAAGTGGGATCTTAGTTCCCCCACCAGGGATCGAGCCCGCGCCCCCTGCATTGGAAGCACGGAGTCTGGACCACTAGGGAAGTCCCTCTGAAGTCGGCTGTTATGACAGCCATCTCAAATGGGATAGGTTCTTTAAACTTAGAGTTTGCAGATAAAGTTAAAAATGATAATAATGCTGGTAGTTTATATTTATCCCACTGAAGTCCTCCAAGTCCATCCCTTTCTTCAGCGGTGGTACATTGGACTGCATGCTTGTTGGCTGTCCAAAGCAGATTTCCACTACTGTGCGGGCATGTTTTCAACTACCAGCACGTTCCAGTTTGTTTGAGAGCTTGTACATTGCGGATTTGTGCTACTATACGTGGTTTCGTACATTTAAGATTTCTCCTTACGCTGAGGCCTCAAGTGGATGTGGTTTTCGCAGGAGTCCACACAATTCAGTGAGAAAATTGCCAACTATGAGCCTGGGTGGGGATTCTTTCCAAAGTAATTGCTTGCTCGATGATTCCCTCAATGACTGACCTCCCCCCTCCCACTCCAGGATACACCTGACATCTGCTTTCATTTATAAATGCACGGCGCTCTTTTCTGAGATTTGAGGTAGAGTGGGGACCAGGAGACTGGGGGACAGGGGGACACCATATGCAGTGCTTCTGCATGTGTGAGTCACCATTTAGGAGAAATGAGAATTCAAACACTAGGTGACTCACTTGAGGGGTTCTCTGGGAGAGGACACAGACCACAATTGCCAGTCAAAAGATAACAGTATTTTCCTTGAAAAACTAAAAATAGGGCTACCATATGATCCAGCAATCCCACTCCTGGGCATATATCCAGAGAAAACCATAATTCAAAAAGACACATGCACCCCAATATTCATTGCAGCACAATACGATAGCCAAGACATGGAAGCAACCTAAATGTCCATCAATGGATGAATGGATAAAGAAGATGTGGTACATATATACAATGGAGGACTTTCCTGGTGGCGCAGTGGTTAAGAATCCGCCTGCTAATGCAGGGGACACGGGTTCAATCTCTGGTCTGGGAAGATCCCACATGCCACGGAGCAACTAAGCCCGTGCGCCACAACTACTGAGCCTGTGCTCTAGAGCCCACGAGCCACAATTACTGAGCCCGCATGCCACAACTACTGAAGCCTGCGTGCCTAGAGCCCATGCTCCGCAACAAGAGAAGCCACCACAATGAGAAGCCCGCACACCACAACAAAGAGTAGCCCACGCTCGCTGCAAATAGAGAAAAACTGTGTGCAGCAATGAAGACCCAATGCAGCCAAACATAAATAAATAAAATAGAAAATTTTATATATATACAATGGAATATTACTCAGCCATAAAAAGAACAAAATAATGCCATTTGCAGCAACGTGGATGGACCTAGAGATTGTCATACTGAGTAAAATAAGTCAGAGAAAGACAAATACATGATATCGCTTATATATGGAATCTAAAAAAAAAATGGTACAAATGAACTTATTTGCAAAACAGAAATAGAGTCACAGATATAGAAAACAAATTTATGCTTACCAAGGGGGAAAGTCAGGGGGAGGGATAAATTGGGAGATTGGGATTGACATATATACACCATACAAAATAGATAACTAGTAAGGACCTACTGTATAGCACTACTTAATACTCTGTTTAATACTCTGTAATGACCTATATGGGAATAGAATCTAAAAAAGAGTGGATATATGTATATGGATAACTGATTCACTTTGCTGTACAGTAGAAACTAACACAACATTGTAAATCAACTATACTCCAGTAGAAATTAATTTTAAAAAATGATAAAGATTATAGTATTTTAAATAGCCTCATAGAGCTACTAGACGTCATTCAGTCCTGAGTTTCTAACATTTAGTATGACACTAGAAATCCAGTTGTGTACTTGGCCATTTTCTTCACGTGTAGAGACAGCAGGAAACCCTAGTTTGCTATCAAACGCAGCTTGCTATGGCCTCATCTACAGTGCAGGGTTATAAAATTATTCCACCAAGTTCATAACCTTCCATTCCCTGAGCAGCTGGTAGAAATTTGGCAAATCACAGAGAGTTGGTATTTGGTGGACATCTATTCAAAACAGAGCTGTACATGTAATTTCCTTCTCCTTGAGTACATTAATTTGGAAGTCTCCCTCAAGAACTGCCAATTTATAGTTTGAGTCAAATACCCAAACTGATATTCAACCCGGGGGGAAAAACTGGCAAGTGAAAGTGGGACAATTATTGCCCATGAAGTTAAAAAGAAAACATATGGGACTTCCCTGGTGGTGTAGGGGTTAAGAATCCACCTGCCAATGCAGGGCACACGGGTTCAAGCCCTGGTCCGGGAAGATCCCACATGCCGCGGAGCAACTAAGCCCGTGCGCCACAGCTACTGAGCCTGTGCTCTAGAGCCCGTGAGCCACAACTACTGAGCCCATGTGCCATAACTACTGAAGCCCACGCACCTAGAGCCCGTGCTCTGCAACAAGAAAAGCCACTGCAATGAGAAGCCCGCGCACCGCAACGAAGAGTAGCCCCTGCTCGCCGCAACTAGAGAAAGCCCGCGCGCAGCAATGAAGACCCAACGCAGGCAAAGATAAATAAATAAATAAATAAAATTCTTTTTAAAAAGAAAGAAAACATACGCCTCTTTTAACTACCTCAGGGAGGTGAGATAATGTTTATCAGCAGATGGCAAGTATAAAACTGGAAGCCAGGTCAACTCAACTCTTGGTGTGATGCATTATAATGTCTTTCTCCATCACCGGGCAAGCACCCCATCCTGCCTAAGCCTCCTCCATTGTGTTAACTCCACATGGATGGATTCTGTCAAGTGGAACACAGGCTGGGTGGCAGTACCCTTGACGGCTGCCGTAATATCAGCGGGACGGTAAATACCAACTGCTGGCATCTATTAAAAGCAGAAGTGACTAAGCTTTTGAAAATTGGTTAAGTAATGTGCCACCTGTTCTCTGCTCCACAGACAAGAGGGGGGAGGACTGGGTGTGAATGTGGGAGCAGCAGAGATTTTAGCATCCCAAGAGCCACGTGGAGGCTTGTTTTTCGGAGGGAGTTACTAAACCCTATGGTTCATGGGGATGAGAGTTGTGCAAAACCCCTTGCAGCTACTGCTAGCCTTCCTCTGTCAATATCCTCTGGTAATCTTAACGAATATTCTCTTCTACCCCCTCAGGTTGCCTGAAGGTCTTTCCCACTCCTCCTACCCGATCTGCCTGTAATCATGCCTGGGCGGAAGGGAGAGGTGAGTATACTGTTAGAGGCTGGTAATCGGTGGCAAGCGGAGCAGGGTAAGCTGGTCAGGAGAAATGGAGGCGGCTTGTTGGCCCCAGTGAATTTTGTCCTCTTGTGCACATAATAGGCAGCTGACCAACATATAATCAGATTTGCTCCTGTGGACTAAAAGTGCAAATGTGAGCTCTGACTAGGTGGATTTCGACATGTGCCTCTTCTCCAAGGGAGAAACGTGAGAATAGCTGCAGAGTCTTACAAGGAACAGGAGGGTTTTGGAGGTTGAGCACACTCTACCGGCCTTCACATCCCAGACACAGATTTTTGGTTTTTGCTAAATCATGGCTCAGGCCCGTGAGCACACAACCCAGGAATGACCCATTTGATGGAATGACCAATAGGGAATTTCAATAGGGTTATTCACCAAGAGGGTGTATCCAAATTGCCAGCCGGCCACTGTGCATTTACTCTTTCTACTTTGTATCTGGGTGTAGAACTTGGGAAGGTGCAAATGGAAAGCTGTTTTATAAGGAACACACCATTTCCTTCAACATAAAGTTTTAAGGAAATTCTGTACAAAACCTTTCATAGCTGGGCCACTTGCTTACCTGTTCAAGCTTACCTGCCTCTCCTTCCCATCCGCCCTCAGCTGCCAGGGGGAACGCAGATGGCGTGACTCTGACTCTTTGCACGGAAGTCTCGTTCTTTTCTACAGGACTGCGCTGCGTTTCATCTTGGAAGGGTTTACTCATTTCTGCATCCACCCTCTCCGGCTTTACTGAAGTCACTGAATTCCTTTTCTTTGCGTCACTGTTATTCCTGAAAGCAAGGAGCGGGGTTTTGTCAGTCTTCCTTCTTTGCCGATGGCATTCCGTATGGATTTGCTGATGGAGTAAATCGTGAGCTTTCACGAGTTCCTGAAGTACTTTGAACCACACTTCCCTGTGCCGCTCCTGTTTTCAAATGCAGTCTCTAATTCTGGAAAAGTGGGTAACCAGACAACAATGTTTGGTCTGAAAGAGAGCAGTATCTTCTACCTGAAGTGCTTTCCGCACAAGTCACCGGTCCCGGCAGTTTGCTAGTTGAGTCAAAGGCTGAGGTACCTAATCGCAAAGAATGCAAAATGCTTCTCTTCTGCCTTAATGGTGAAATGATTCTTTTTCAGAGCACCTCATGTCTGTAAATGCTTAGCTTTCTCTAGGGTCTAGAGTTAACTGTAATGCTCTTTGCGTTTGCTACTGCATGATGGGCTTTTTCTTATCCTACTCTAGATTCCAAAGTTATGTCCGATGTGCGATTCCATGGTGGGAGATGCGGCATTTTGCTGAGTCTTGGAAAAATGTAACACCCTTGTCTCATCCCTGGTCGCGCTTCAGAATTACCTGGTATGATTTTTATAATACAGATGGAATTCTTTGCATACCACATTATAGACAGAGGAGTTTTTATATGTTAAGTTAGAAACTGTAAAGAATCTGAGATTTTATCCTATTTTCAAGCTAACAAGTTAGCTTACCATAGTTCCATATACCTTTTATGAGAAGACATAAGACCTCTAGGTCAGAGATAACCTCACAGCAAAAACAGCAGCCAGAGCAGCATCTTGCATTGGGTCCCACCCCCACCCGCCCCCACAGGGTGACATACTGAGGGCCAGATGCTTCCTGCACTTGCAGTGGGAGCACTATAGCAGAGGAACCCTGAAATTAGGAAACTTTGAGCTTACAAGGCTGCTAACACATCTGCCCATCCTTCCTTCTGGATAAGCACATTATTCATGTACCTGGAATGTAGGCAAATCTCTGGGGAAAAAGGGAAGGTATCTTTAGTTTATTGCTCTGAGGTGTCTCTGAGGAGGTACATCTCTAAATCTCTTCAAAGGGATACCTTATCTGTAGCTTCCAAGGATGTGTGTTATTTAAATATATCCTTTGCAAATTTGAAGATAATTCAAATAAATGGAAAGATATCTCATGCTCTTGGATTAGAAGAATTAATATTGCTGAAATGGCCACACTACCCAAGGCAATCTACAGATTTAATGCTATCCCTATCAAATTACCCATGACATTTTCACAGAACTAGAACATATAGTCCTAAAATTTATATGGAATCATAAAAGACCCAGAATTGCCAAAGCAATCCTGTGGGAAAAGAATAAAGCTGGAGGTATAACCCTCCCAGACTTAGGACAATACTACAAAGCTACAGTAATAAAAACAGCATGGTATTGGCACAAAAACACATGGATCAATGGAACAGAATAAAATATCCAGACATAAACCGACACACTTACGGTCAATTAATCTTTGATAAAGGAAGCAAGAATATACAATGGAGAAAAGAGTCTCTTCAGCAAGTAGTGTTGGGAAAGCTGGACAGCCACATGCAAATCAGTGAAGTTAGAACACTCCCACATACCATGCACAAAAATAAACTAAAAATGGCTTAAAGATTTAAATATAAGACATGACACCATAAAACTCCTAGAAGAGAACATAGGCAATACATTCTCTGGCATAAAAATCATAACAATGTTTTCTTAGGTCAGTCACCTAAGGCAATAGAAATAAAAGCAAAAGTAAACAAGTGGGACCTAATCAAATTTAAAAGCTTTTGCACAGCAAAGAAAACCATAAACAAAGACAACCTATGGACTGGGAGAAAATATTTGCAAACTATGCAACAGATAAGGGATTAATTTCCTAAATATACAAACAGCTCATATAACTCAATAGTAAAAAAAACCAAACATACCAATCAAAAAATGGGCATAAGACTGAAATAGACATTTCTCCAAAGAAGACACAGAGGTGGCCAATAGGCACATGAAAAAATGCTCAACATCACTGATTATTAGAGAAATGCAGATCAAAACTATGGTGATGTATCACCTGATGCCGGTCAGAATGGCCATCATTAAAAAGTCTACAGGGGGGGAAAAAAAAAAAAACGTCTACAGGGGGGCTTCCCTGGTGGCGCAGTGGTTGAGAGTCCACCTGCCAATGCAGGGGACACAGGTTCATGCCCCGGTCCGGGATGATCCCACGTGCCACGGAATGGCTAGGCCCGTGAGCCATGGCCACTGAGGCTGTGCATCCAGAGCCTGTGCTCCGCAATGGGAGAGGTCACAACAGTGAGAGGCCTGTGTACCGCAAAGAAAAAAGAACAACAACAACAACAAACAAAACAAAACAAAAAGTCTACAGGGACTTCCTTGGTGGCGCAGTGGTTAAGAATCTGCTTGCCAATGCAGGGGACACGGGTTCGAGCCCTGGTCCAGGAAGATCCCACATGCTGCGGAGCAACTAAGCCTGTGCGCCACAACTACTGAGCCTGCATGGCGCAACTACTGAAGCCCACGCACCTAGAGCCCGTGCTCCGCAACAGGAGAAGCCACCTCAATGAGAAGCCCATGCACCACAACGAAGAGTTGCCCCTGCTCGCTGCAACTAGAGAAAGCCCATGTGCAGCAATGAAGACCCAATGCAGCCAAAAAATAATAGTTAATAAATAAATAAATAAGAAAACTAATTTAAACCTTTTAAAAAAAAGTCTACAAATAATAAATGCTGGAGAGGGTGTTGAGAAAAGAGAACCCTCCTATACTGCTGGTGGGAATGTAAAAAATTGGTGCAGCCACTATGGAGAACAGTATGGAGGTTCTTTAAAAATCTAAAAATAGGGCTTCCCTGGTGGCGCAGTGGTTGAGAGTCCGCCTGCCGATGCAGGGGACACGGGTTCGTGCCCCGGTCTGGGAGGATCCCACATGCCGTGGAGCGGCTGGGCCCATGAGCCATGGCCACTGGGCCTGCATGTCCGGAGCTTGTGCTCCACAATGGGAGAGGCCACAACAGTGAGAGGCCCCCATACCGGAAAAAAAAAAAAAAAATCTAAAAATAGAGTTACCATATGGTCCAGCAATCCCACTCCAGGGCATATATCCAGAGAAAACTCTAATTTGAAAAGATACATGCACTCAATGTTCATAGCAGCACTATATACAATAGCCAAGACATGGAAACAACCTAAATGTCCATCCACAGATGAATGGATAAAGAAGATGCAGTGTACACACACACACACAATGGAATACTACTCAGCCATAAAAAAGAATGAAATAATGCCATTTGCAGCAACATGGATGGACCTAGAGATTATCATACTGAATGAATTCAGACAGAGAAAGACAAATATTGTATGATATCATTTATAGGAGGATTCTAAAAACTAATATAAGTGAACTTATATACAAAACAGAAACAGCCTCAGAGACATAGAAAACAAACTTATGGTTACCAAAGGGGAAAGGAGAGGAGTAGGGATAAATTAGAAGTTTGGGATTAGCAGATACAAACTACTATATATAAAACAGATAAACAACAAGGTCCTACTGTATAGCACAGGGAACTATATTCTGTAATTGTAATAAACCATAATGGAAAAGAATATGAAAAAGAAGAAAAAATATATATATGAATCACTTTGCTGTACACCTGAAACTAACACAACATTGTAAATCAACTATATTTCAATTAAAAAAAAACCCCACCAAATATGCCCTTTTGTCAGAAGACCCAGACCATACAGGAATATGAGAAATTCATGGACACCTCCTAGAGAAATGGAAATAAAAACAAAAATAAACAAATGGGACCTAATGAAACTTACAAGCTTTTGCACAGCAAAGGAAACCATAAACAAGACCAAAAGACAACCCTCAGAATGGGAGAAAATATTTGTAAATGAAGCAACTGACAAAGGATTAATCTCCAAAATTTATAAGCAGCTCATGCAGCTCAATATCAAAAAAACAAACAACCCAATCCAAAAAAGGGCAGAAGACTTAAATAGACATTTCTCCAAAGAAGATATACAGATTGCCAACAAACACATGAAAGGATGCTCAACATCATTAATCATTAGAGAAATGCAAATCAAAACTACAATGAGATATCATCTCACACCAGTCAGAATGGCCATCATCAAAAAATCTACAAACAATAAATGCTGGAGAGGCTGTGGAGAAAAGGGAACCCTCTTGCACTGTTGGTGGGAATGTAAATTGATACAGCCACTATGGAGAACAGTATGGAGGTTCCTTAAAAAACTAAAAATAGAACTACCATATGACCCAGCAATCCCACTACTGGGCATATACCCTGAGAAAACCATAATTCAAAAAGAGTTGTACCAAAATGTTCATTGCAGCTCTATATACAATAGCCAGGACATGGAAAAAACCTAAGTGTCCATCAAGAGATGAATGGATAAACAAGATGTGGCACATATATACAATGGAATATTACTCAGCCATAAAATGAAAGGAAATTGGGTTATTTGTAGTGAGGTGGATGGACCTAGAGTGTCATACAGAGTGAAGTAAGTCAGAAAGAGAAAAACAAATACCGTATGCTAACACATATATATATGGAATCTAAGAAAAAAACCAAAAAGGTCATGAAGAACCTAGGGGCTAGATGGTAATAAAGACACAGACCTACTAGAGAATGGACTTGAGGATATGGGGAGGGGGAAGGGTAAGCTGGGACGAAGTGAGAGAGTGGCATGGACGTATATACAGTACCAAACGTAAAATAGATAGCTAGTGGGAAGCAGCCGCATAGCAAGGGAGATCAGCTCAGTGCTTTGTGATCACCTAGGGGGTGGGATAGGGAGGGTAGGAAGGAGGGAAATGCAAGAGGGAAGAGATATGAGAATATATGTATATGTATGGCTGATTCACTTTGTTATAACGCAGAAACTAACACACCATTGTAAAGCAATTATACTCCAATAAAGGTGTTAAAAAATTAAAAAATTTAAAAAGTAAAGAAATTCATGGAGAATTGTTTTCCAACATTGCAAACAAATAAGAAAAAGAACAGCAATCCTATAGAAAAATGGGCGAGGGGTATAATCAGAGAGTTCACAGAAAAGAGTCTCCAGCTCACTCAGAATACAAGAAATACAAGTTAAAATTGCACTGTGTTATAATTTCTGATCTATCGAATTGCAAAGATAAAACATTTTGCTACCCCTCTGTTGTGGAGGCTGCAGGGAAACAAGCACCCCCAGACATCACGTCACTAATGCATGTAACCACTGACCAGGTCCTTCCACTTCTAGGAATTTAATCTATTTATATAATCACTGCAACTGAACAAATGTGTACAGAAAGCTGTTCTCTGAAGTATAATTTGTGATAGCAATGGAGGGCTGTTTGAATAAATTATGGTATTGTCTCAGTCTATTTGGGCTGCTATAACAAAGTACCATAAACTGGGTGGCTTGAACAACACAGTTGTTTCTTATAGTTCTGGAGGCTGGAGCATATTTGGGTTCTGGTGAGGGCCCATTTCCTGGTTTGTAGACAGCCAGCTTCTCACTGTGTCCTCACATGGTGGAAGGGGTGAGAGAGCTCTATAGGGTCTCTTCTTATAAGGGCACTAATCCCATTCATGAAGGCTCCACCCTTATGACCTAATCACTTCCCAAAGGCCCACTTCTAATACCATCACATTGGAGGTTATGATTTCAACATATGATTTTTGGGGACACACAAACATTCAATCCATAGCAGGTGTTATGTAGATTGAAATATTCTGTATATTGAAATATTATGCAGCCATGAGAATAAAGAACTCTTTGTGTACTGTTATGAAATAATCACCATAAAATATTTTTATGTGAGAAAGCAAAGTGCAGAATAGTGTGTTCAGGAAAACAAAAAAGCTTATTTGCTAGTATGGGCATAGAAGGTCTCTAAAGGATACACAAAGATAGAAAATCTCTGGAAGGAAACCGGAAACACTCCAGAAAGGAGGCTCTTCACTGCGTACATTTTGTAATTTTTGAATAATGTGTTACCTACTCATTAAATGAATTCAGTTTTTTAAGGTACGCGGGCTTCTCACTGCTGTGGCCTCTCCCGTTGCGGAGCACAGGCTCCAGACGCACAGGCTCAGCAGCCATGGCTCACGGGCCCAGCCGCTCCGCGGCATGTGGGATCTTCCCGGACCGGGGCACGAACCCGTGTCCCCTGCATTGGCAGGCGGACTCCCAACCACTGCGCCACCAGGGAAGCCCATGAATTCAGTTTTTTACAATGCCGAGCCCCATACCAAACCTACTGAGTCAGAATGTCTACGTTTTAAAAGTCCCTCTGGAGATTCTGCCACCAGTTAGGGGTTAAGGAATCACTCCTGTAGCAGGAACTATGGGCAGGAAATGACTTCATTAGATAACCAAATGGGAAACAACCAACACAGCTGGCTCACGGTTCCCACCCTCTCGCTGGAACAAAATATAAAGCACCGGAGTGGAAAGAAGTCTCAAAAGTTAACAAATGCTCCTGCCCAACGCTCAGGGGCCTCAACCTACAGCCCTCTTGACCAAGGTGCCCTGAGAGCTTTGCATTTCTGCAGGGGGCTTGGCCTCATTTTCCACATGCTATGTTAATGCGATAATATGTTAATGAAGCCTAAACTTACATTTGGAGCGGGGTGCGGTTAACAATATCACACAGGTGACTCATTTTGAGCTTTCTAGCAGCTGAAACTCCTAAGTCTTTCTTCACAACTGCCGCTGCAAGCCAGGTATGCCCCGCACAGACACGGGTGCAGCTGGGTTTTGGCTGCACATGCAGGAACTGACATTGTGATACTATTTTCTCACTTTGCACACCAGATGTTTCAGCATCTGATTTGTGCTGTACACGGTTTCCTTCCTAATTCTTTTTTCTTTTTTTGAAATTCCATTTTAGCTCTGCTAAAATAAATGAAAAATGATACCATTTTGCATCCATTTGGCAAACATAAGAAAAAAGTCAAAAAAGAAAAAAAAAAGAAAAAAGTCATTACTTCAAATTCTGGAAGAAAGCGTGTAGGATGAGTGCGGTGGTGACGTTTTGAAATCTGGGTTCTAATTAAAGCCCCACCACTTACTAACTGTGAGAACTGCAACATCTTAACTTCTCTAGGCCTTAGTATCTTCATCTAGAAAAGGGAGACTAATACCTTGTTGGCTGGTTCAGCAAATGGAGGCTGTCATAGGAGTCTTTTTACCATAAGAAATTCTTAAATTCTGGTCTCTACTGTGAATCAGGTGCAAAATACAGGATGCCCATTCACATTCTCTTTTATGTAGCCTTGAGAAAATGTTTCAAGAATTGTTTTAGCTCATATGCATACTGCCTGGTCACACCCTCAATCCCTATTTTCACTCAAAATCTCCTTGCCATCACACAATTGTGGTTTGGGAGATGGCTGGCAACACAGGTCTGTGGAGTAAACCCTGGATGCGGAGCCATGAGTCCTGGCTCTGGTGCTGGCCCAGACCCTCAAGGCCACAGAGCCATCATCCAAAATGAGATGATTAGGTCCTTTCCATCTTCTATACATTTATACTTCCTGAGCCTTTAGAGCCTTTGCTTCTTTATCAAAACTTGTCTGAGCCACTCCGAGATCCTCACTCAGGGTTAACAAGTAGTTAGATGTCACTTTAAAACGGGTGAGCCTGGGACTTCCCTGGTGGTCCAGTGGTTAAGACTTTGCGGTTTCAACACAGCGGGCCCGGGTTCGATCCCTGGTCAGGGAACTAAGCCCACACATGCTGTGCAGTGCAGCCAAAAAAAAAAAAAAAAAAAAAAAAAAAATGCAAACTTGATCCCAGTCTTGAAGGCTAGTGCCTTTGCTCTTGGCCTGGTTCTAGAAGAAGTGCTGGAAAGGTGCGTGAAAGTCTCATACAGGCTGTTGCACCTGGGGATGGAGACGCCGCATCACAGCCCTTCCTGCAGACGCCCAGACTGGGAGGAGGATGGAAAATATGTGTCCAAGGACTGATGGAATCAAATTCATATTCTGTGGCAAGAGGAGAAATTTTTTTTTTTTTTTTTTTTTTTTGCGATACGCGGGCCTCTCACTGTTGTGGCCTCTCCCGTTGCGGAGCACAGGCTCCGGACGCGCAGGCTCAGCGGCCATGGCTCACGGGCCCAGCCGCTCCGCGGCATGTGGGATCTTCCCGGACTGGGGCACGAACCCGCGTCCCCCGCATCGGCAGGGACCCTCAACCACTGCGCCACCAGCGAAGCCCGAGGAGAAATATTTAAACATAAAAATTCTTCTCTGCCCTTTGGCCTCTTCTCTTCCCCCTACTGTGCGTTCTGTATCTGCATTATGCATTGACCAAACCTCTCCCATCGGCAGAAATACCTGCTCAACCATAAAGAAAAACGTACTCCTAGCATTGACGACTTCTTAAAGATAACATTCCTTCTTGAGCTTATGGGGTGGGAGTAACGACCCACCAAAATGGCGAATAGATCTAGATCGTGCAAACCGTCAATGATACATCATTTGATGCACAGCCCTCTCTCTCAAAAGGCTTATATAAGCTGCATCTTGACTTCTCATGGGCGGAACAGTTCTCAGAGCTTTCTGAGAATCTCTTTCCGGATTATAATCCTCTAATTTGGCTCGAATAAAATTTTCCAGTTCTTTCTTAGATCGACAGATTAATTTTTGTCGACACGGAGAATGAACACCTAGTTGGATAATGCTAAAGACATTTAAGGCAGCAAATACTGCTGTCCTCTCCTTTCTGAGAATCTGAGGTCTAAGGAGACCCAGGTTTAGAGTGCTGTGGAAAGAGGGATTTATGATAGGAAAAAGGAGGAATTTCCTAACTTCCACCAGGCTATCAGGCACTGACATGACTTGCTAACAAGGTTTTATGGGATGATTAATGTGGCAAAGCTGGATATCATTCTGGAAAGATTTTCACATGTCCCTTCATAGAGGCAAGGGGCTGCGTGAAAGCACGCGGTGACAGGTGGGGCCTTTCAGCCTGAGGTTGGTGGCTTCTCCAGGCCTCATGATGGGTTACAGAGTATTGTTTCCTTCCTTTTCATGCTTGGGTCCTCGAAATAGGTGTTCTCACTTCACTCTGTCCTGATATTCTTGGAAGCTGCCTCCCTCCCCCCAAAGTTCTAACTGAAGCCAAAAATTGGACCAACCTCACTTATTTCCTGTCTATCACAGGCAGATCTTTTTTATAGTCCTTCTTAGAGAGAAAAGATGACTCCAGACTTCAATATGGCTGGGTTGAAAACGTTTCAGAGTTGCGACATGTGGTAAATTGAATGAACGATGGCCCCAATGGCCCAGCAGGACCCCTGCCCTTGGCAATGTGACTCAGTAGCTCCTGCCATCAAGAGATGAAGTCTAGGGTCTTCCCTGGTGGTCCAGTGGTCAAGAGCCCACCTGTCAATGCAGGAGATTCGGGTTCGATCACTGGTCGAGGAACGAAGATCCCACCTGTCTCGGGGCAACTAAGCCCTCATGCCACAACTACAGAGCCCACGTGCTCTGGAGCCCACACCACAACTAGAGAGAAGCCCACATGCCGCCACGAACAGCCCACACGCCACAACAACAAAAAGATCCGATCCCGCGTGCCGCAATAAAGATCCCACATGCCACAACGAAGACCTGACGCAGCCAAAAATAAAAAAATAAAATAAATAAATATTTAAAAACAACCTCTTTGTTAAAAGAAAGAGAGAGATGAAGTCTATTGCCCGCCCCTCCACCTGCAGCCTTGTGACTGGCTTCGACCATGAGAATGTGGCAGAAGCATCAGTGTGACAGTCCTAAGTTTAGGCTTCCAGAGACCTTGAGCATTTCTGCTCTCTGGGAACACTGCCTCCACCAGAATGGTCCTGGGCTAGCTGCTGGGAGATGAGAGACCAAGCAGAGTAGAGGTGAGTCATTCCAGCTGAGATCATCCTAGAACAGCCAGTTGACCTGCCCGCTGATGCAGATGCACGAGAAAACCTGGCCAGAATGAAACAAGACCAGAACTGACCAGCTAAGCTCAGCCTAAATCGCTGATCCACAAAAGCTTAAGCGAAGCAAATCGCAGTTACTTTAAGCCACTAAGTTTTGGGTTAGTTTATTATGCAGCCTTATCTTGGTAATAATTAACCATTTCAAGAGAAGACAAAGGAATGGTTCCGATAATTAGAACTATGATTCCCACATTTATACCACCAGCCATATCTTCTCCCTTGAATTTCAGACCCATATATCCAACCACCTACCCAACCATAATACCCCCAAATTTATTCCCTCGGCCACAGCTTTCCCTATCTCAACAAATGAATAACAACTCCATCTTTCCAGTGGTTCAGGCTGATACCTTGGCCTCAGCTTTGGCTTTTCTTTCTTTCCCACTCTATGTACAGTTTATTAGCAAATCCCATGGGCTCTACCTTCAAAATACATTCAGAATCTGTCTACTTTTCGCTACTTCCATGGTTACCACCTTGATCTGGGCCCTCACCATCTCTTGACTGAATTATTAGAGCAGCATGCTGACTGACTTCCCCGCTTCTAAACTGGCCAACCTACAGTCTAATCTTAACACCCGTCAGAGTGATCTTTCTAGAACAAGCCAGATGATGCCTCTTCTATGCTCAGAATCCTCCAGTGGCTCCACATCTCTCTCAGAGTGAAAAGCCAAAGTCTTTACAATGTCCTGGGAAGTCCCTCAGGAGCTGGACCCTCACTGTCTTGATGACCTCATCTCCTTCTCTATCTTGATTACTACACTCTTCCCACACCAAATATCCCTAATGCAATTTGGGACATACTTATACTAAAAAATTGTTCCTCTTTTATCTGAAATTCAAATTTAACTGGGTATCCTGTACCTTACCTGGCAACCTTAACCAGGGATGCTTCCCCTTGAGTCTTTGCGCTGACGGTTTCCTCTGCTCAAATGCTTTCCCAGACAGCCACAGCGCTCATCTCTGACCACCTTCAAGTCTCTGCTCAAAGGTCATTTTGTCAAAATCAGAAAGGCCTTCCCTGACGAGCACACTTAAGCCTACACCCACACCCTGGTATGTCCAGCCCCCTTCTTTGCTTTATTTTTCTCCATAGAACTCATCACCATCTATCTTACTTGCTAATTTATCACCAAGAGAGCTTGGCTGGGCTCTATTTTAGTTTGCTCACTGCTGCATCCTGAGTGTTCAGAACAGTGTCTGGCATTTAGCAGGTAGGTGCTCTGTGCATGTTTGTCATAGGGTTAAAAGAATGACACGATATACTACACATACTGTGCTGAACGTGGCCTGGACAAGCTTCTTTTTAAAGAAGTCAAAGTATTCCATAGCATAGCTTAAATTGTTGATTAATTCATGATTACAGCAAAAAAAATCAGTCCCTTGCTCTACCTCATTCCTCCCTACTCGCTACTTTCTGCTCATACTGTTTCTTCTTCTTTTTTTAAATCCTTATTTCTAAATAGCTTGCTTCAACTATTCTTTCTTTCTCTTTCTTAGGCTGCACCACACGGCTGGAAGGATCTTAGTTCCCCGACCAGGGATTGAACCCACACCCTCGGCAGCCAAAGTGCCGAGTCCCAACTACTGGACCACCAGGGAATTCCCTCAACTATTATTTCTTGATTTTTCAGTATCAGAGTTTAGGTATTATTTTTTGACTTCTCCTTGGAAGATGAGGATTTAGCTTCCTTGCTGTCCCTCACTCCCATCTCTCCTCTCCTCCGAGCCCTGCCACTTCTCCCTCTCCAACCTCCCATACAATTATCTCACAATTTAGTTAAATTAACAATCATGACAAGACTATGTATTTTTCCAAATGAAGCCATCTGTTTTTTAATTTTTGTTGGAGTTAATAACTCTCATATTCCCTGCTGCTTTGTTTTCTAGCTACTCATCACTAATCCATCCCCTAAGCTCTCTGCAAGAAATGTGAATTTCCTCTCAAAACTTGAAGTGCTCCAGGAACCTACGAGGCCCACTTTTTATTTTCTTGGAGGGCTCCCTCGTGGAGCCTGTTTTCTTCCTGCTCCAGTCCACACTGGTATCCATACCTGTTGCCTGTGGTCGCATGGAGACCTCTCTCCTCAGCCTGGATTCCCTTCACTACTCACTGAAGTTCCGTCTTGGTGAAGCAGCTCTCTGATGGCTTATTGGGAGGTTAAATTTTTTTTTTTTTTTTGCGGTACGCGGGCCTCTCACTGCTGTGGCCTCTCCCATTGCGGCGCACAGACTCCGGACACGCAGGCTCAGCGGCCATGGCTCATGGGCCCAGCTGCTCCGCGGCATGTGGGATCTTCCTGGACCGGGGCACGAACCCGTGTCCCCTGCATTCGCAGGCGGACTCCCAACGACTGCGCCACCAGGGAAGCCCGGGGAGGTTAAATTTTTTTGAGACTTTGCTTGTATAAAATATCCTTATTCTCCTATCACACTTGATTGATAATTTGTCTAAGTATGGACTTGTAGATTAGGAAGAATAATCAGTCAGATTTTTGACATTGTCCAAAAATCCACTGTTGGGAATTCCCTGGTGGTCCAGTGGTTAGGACTCCGTGTTTCACTGCTGAGGGCCTGGGTTCGATCCCTGGTCGGGGATCTAAGATCCCACAAGCTGCACAGTGTGGCCAAAATAGAAAAATAAAGTCAAAAATCCATTGTCTTCTAGCTTCCAGTGTTGCTACTGAGAAGTCTGCTATTCTAATCATCAGTTCTTTGCACAACTTGCTTTTTTTTTTTTTTTTTTTTTTTTCAGTATGTGGATCTCTCACTGTTGTGGCCTCTCCTGTTGCGGAGCACAGGCTCCGGACGCGCAGGCTCAGTGGCCATGGCTCACGGGCCCAGCCGCTCCGTGGCATGTGGGATCTTCCCGGACCAGGGCACGAACCCGTGTCCCCCGCATCGGCAGGCGGACTCTCAATCACTGCGCCACCAGGGAAGCCCCAACTTGCTTATTTTTGTCTCTGGAAGTTCTTAGGATTTTCTCTTTGTTACTGGTGTTCTTAACTTCCTTGGTATATGTCGTTGTAAATGACTGACAGTCATTTCCACTTAGATATATGTTTTTAATTTCTTAGGGATTTTCTTGAAAAAAAAATAGTATTTTCTTTCCACCCTCTCAGTTCTTACTTTCTGGATTTCTTATTATTCAAATGTTGCGTCTCCTGGGCATGCTTCTTGGGAATGAAATTCAGTGTAATCTGGATGTCACACAGCTAACAGTGCCTCCGAGGAGGTTCACATACAAGGCGTCTGGAGGCTACGGCATGATAGCAGCACAGGCCAATACCTCACTGCTTCTAGTTCAGGACTCTAATGTGAAGAGACCACCTTGTTAGCATGTGGCTGGGTGTTGAGAGTCTGCAGGTAACACTGGGGTGGCGGGTGGGAAAAAAAGCACACAGAAGCTTATGAGAACATCAGTTAGGGGACATTAGAATGTCTTCCTCAGATTTGTACCATGCTTATGGATTGAAACACATTTTTACATAATTTATTTCACATAACATGGGTCAAAAATCTCGAAATCTTGGCTGCCCTCGAAGCGTGGTGAACCTGGACCCAGGCAAACTAGGAGACCAGGACCCAGGCAAACTAGTCACAGTTTTCAGTCCTCAGGAAGATAATCTTGTTCCCTATGCTAAAAGGACTTTTTTTTTTTTTTTTTTTTTTTTGGCTGTGTCGGGTCTTAGTTGCGGCTCACAGGATCTTCTTTGCGGCATGTGGGATCTTTCGTTGCAGAGTGTGGGCTTCTCTCTAGTTGTGGCGCATGGGCTCTAGAGCTTGTGGGCTCAGTAGTTGTGGCAATGGGCTTAGTCTCCCTGCAGCATGTGGGATCTTAGTTCCCCAACCAGGGATCAAACCCACGTCCCGTGCATTGGAAGGCAGATTCTTAAACACCACAAGTTTCTTAACACCAGGGAAGACCCCAAGGGCTGTTTGTGTTTTACTGATCGTCTTTTTGCCTTGGGAATGTGTCTGTACCCGTTTCTCAGTGTGCTCTGCGCAGTCACACAAGCTGTGTATCGTGGTGCCAGGCAGTGAGGCCTGGAGGAGGGTGTCTCTTATTGTACAACGTCACGGTGCACCGTTAGACACACAGCCCAAAACCTGTCACCTACCCCATATGGGAGTTATTACACAGTGATGGTTCCCTGCAGCGTCTTGTTACATTAGTCTTTCCTTTCATTTCTTAAAATCATTTCCCTTACGTATAACTAATTTCTTTAAAAAATTTAGAAGTAGCTATAACCTTCCAGATTACAGCAGGAAGTTAGCGTTAGAAGAAGAAAGCTTCAATTCCCCCCCCTCCCTTATTTTGTTCTTCATTTGTTTCATAGCAGCCTAGACTTTAATCTGAATATATAGTACAAGGTTCTGGGTGCACTGCAGGAGAGTGAAACCAACAGCACTGTCATTAAATGGCTATTTTAAGTCCTGCTTACCCTTGCCACTCACACTCCTTCCACATTTCCACACCCTGGGCAAACCAGAAGTTTCTTAAAGCCAACTTCTAATTAGTGAGCACGCTCTCTCTTTTCCTCTCCCTCTCTCCTTTCCCCAATAATCTAATGTAAACTATCAGACAAAAATCTTGTTTTGCATTGTTCTGACTCTAGTCCAGTGCTGCGCAAACTATCTGTGGTAAAGGGCTGATTTCTTTACATTTCTAATCGGTCGTAAACTGGTAACGTTGTAAAATATAATAAACGTGAATTAGTAGAAAAGTGAATTAAAAAAACTAAAGAAAAAGCACTCCTGTGTGTCTCCTTTACACTCAGTACTCTACTTCACTTCTGACACTCCTGGTCACGAATTGTTTGTAAGTTTTTCCCCTTACAAGCAGTTCTGCAACACCAGCTGGGTGTCCTACCATTCAATTCAGTTCTGAAACTATCTACCTGGAGAGAGCATCAGATTCCAAAGGTTAAGGGCTCAGTCCTACAAGACCGCTCCCCCCACTACTTCAGGTGCCAATCACAGGTTCAGGTTACTGACTGGCTATAACTCAGAGGTTCCGATCACCCCCTCCATGGGTTTGATTAATTTGTTGGAGCAGCTTACAGACCTCAGGAGAATATCTTACTCTCTAGATTACCAGTTTGCTAGAAAAGGATATACGGTCACTGCTCCATATCCACAGCTTCCACATTCACAGTTTCAAACCAGCTTCAGATCAAAAGAAAAAAATTCCACAAAGTTCCAAAAAGCAAAACTTGAATTTGCAGTATGCTGGCAACTATTTACACAGCTTTTACATTGTTTTAGGTATTAAAAGTGATCTAGAAGTGACTGAAAGTACATGGGAGCAGATAGCCTCATCCACCAGAGGGCAGACAGCAGAAGCAAGAAGAACTACAATTCTGCAGCCTGTGGAAGGAAAACCACATACACAGAAAGACAGACAACATGAAAAGGCAGAGGACTTTGTATGAGATGAAGGAACAAGATAAAACCTCAGAAAAACAACTAAATGAAGTGGAGATAGGCAACCTTCCAGAAAAAGAATTCAGAATAATGATAGTGAAGATGATCCAGGACCTTGGAAAAAGAATGGAGGCAAAGATAGAGAAGATGCAAGAAATGTTTAACAAAGACCTAGAAGAATTAAAGAACAAACACCTAGAAGAATTAAAGAACAAACAAACAGAGATGAACAACACAATAACTGAAATGAAAGACACACTAGAAGGAATCAATAGCAGAATAACTGAGGCAGAAGAACGGATAAGTGACCTGGAAGACAGAATGGTGGAATTCACTGCCATGGAACAGAATAAAGAAAAAAGAATGAAAAGAAATGAAGACAGCCTAAGAGACTCCTGGGACAACATTAAACACAACAACATTCTCATTATAGGGGTCCCAGAAGAAGAGAGAGAGAAAGGACCCGAGAAAATATTTGAAGAGATTACAGTCGAAAACTTCCCTAACATGGGAAAGGAAATAGCCACCTAAGTCCAGGAAGTGCAGAGAGTCCCAGGCAGGATAAACCCAAGGAGAAACATGCCAAGACAAATAGTAATGAAATTGACAAAAATTAAAGACAAAGAAAAATTATTGAAAGCAACAAGGGAAAAATGACAAATAACATACCAGGGAACTCCCACAAGGTTAACAGCTGATTTATCAATAGAAACTCTACAAGCCAGAAGGGAGTGGCATGATATATTTAAAGTGATGAAAGGGAAGAACCTACAACCAAGATTGCTCTACCCGGCAAGGATCTCATTCAGATTCAACGGAGAAATCAAAAGCTTTACAGACAAGCAAAAGCTAAGAGAATTCAGCACCACCAAAACAGCTCTACAACAAATGCTAAAGGAACTTCTCTAAGTGGGAAACACAAGAGAAGAAAAGGACCTACAAAAACAAACCCATAACAATTAAGAAAATGGTCATAGGAACATACATATCAATAATTACCTTAAACATGAATGGACTGAATGCTCCAACCAAAAGACACAGGCTCGCTGAATGGATACAAAAAACAAGACCCATCTATATGCTGTCTACAAGAGACCCACTTCAGACCTAGGGACACATACAGACTGAAATTGAGGGGATAGAGAAAGGTATTCCATGCAAATGGAAATCAAAAGAAAGCTGGAGTTGCAATACTCGTATCAGATAAAATAGACTTTAAACAATGTTATAAGAGACAAGGAAGGACACTACATAATGATCAAGGGATCAATCCAAGAAGAAGATATAACAATTATAAATATATATGAACCTGACATAGGAGCACCTCAATACATAAGGCAACTGCTAACAGCTATAAAAGAGGAAATCAACAGTAACACAGTAATAGTGGGGGACTTTAACACCTCACTCACACCAATGGACAGATCATCTAAAATGAAAATTAATAAGGAAACACAAGCTTTAAATGACACAAGAGACCAGATAGATTTAATTGATATTTATAGGACATTCCATACAAAAACTGCATATTACACTTTCTTCTCAAGTGCACACGGAACATTCTCCAGGATAGATCACATCTTGGGTCACAAATCAAGCCTCAGTAAATTTAAGAAAATTGAAATCATATCAAGCATCTTTCCTGACCACAACACTATGAGATTAGAAATCAGTTACAGGGAAAAAAACGTAAAAAACACAAACACATGGAGGCTAAACAATACACTACTAAATAACCAAGAAATCACTGAAGAAATCAAAGAGGAAATCAAAAAATACCTAGAGACAAATGACAACGAAAACACAACAATCCAAAACCTATGGGATGGAGCAAAAGCTGTTCTAAGAGAGAAGTTTATAGCAATACAAGACTACCTCAAGAAACAAGAAAAATCTCAAATAAACAATCTAACCTTACACTTAAAGGAACTAGAGAAAGAAGAACAACAAAACCTAAAGTTAGCAGAAGGAAAGAAATCATAAAGATCAGAGCAGAAATAAATGAGATAGAAACAAAGAAAACAATAGCAAAGATCAATAAAACTAAAAGCTGGTTCTTTGAGAAGATAAATAAAATTGATAGACCATTAGCCAGACTCATTAGGAAAAAGAGGGAGAGGACTTAAATCAATAAACTTAGAAATGAAAAAGGAGAAGTTACAACAGACACCGCAGAAATACAAAGCATCCTAAGAGACTACTACAAGCAACTCTATGCCAATAAAATGGACAACCTGGAAGAAATGGACAAATTCTTAGAAAGGTATAACCTTCCAAGACTGAACCAGGAAGCAATAGAAAATATGAACAGACTAATCACAAGTAATGAAATTGAAACTGTGATTAAAAATTTTCCAACAAACAAAAGTCCAGGACCAGATGGCTTCACAGGTGAATTCTATCAGACATTTAGAGAAGAGCTATCCCTCATCCCTCTCAAACTCTTCCAAAATATAGCAGAGGGAGGAACACTCCCAAACTCATTCTATGAGGCCACCATCACCCTGATACCAAAACCAGACAAAGATACTACAAAAAAATAAAATTACAGACCAATATCACTGATGAATATAGATCCAAAAATCCTCAACAAAATACTAGCAAACAGAATCCAACAACACATTAAAAGGATCATACACCATGATCAAGTGGGATTTATCCCAGGGATGCAAGGATTCTTCAATATACTCAAATCAATCAATGTGATACACCACATTAACAAATTAAAGAATAAAAGCCATACGATCATCTCAATAGATGCAGAAAAAGCTTTTGACAAAATTCAACACCCATTTATGATAAAAACTCTCCAGAAAGTGGGCATAGAGGGAACCTACCTCAACATAATAAAGGCCATATACAACAAACCCACAGCAAACATCATTCTCAATGGTGAGAAACTGAAACCATTTCCTCTAAGATCAGGAACAAGACAAGGATGTCCACTCTCACCACTATTATTCAACATCGTTTTGGAAGTCCTGGCCATGGCAATCAGAGAAGAAAAAGAAATAAAAGGAATACAAATTGGAAAAGAAGAAGTAAAACTGTCACTGTTTGCAGCTGACATGATACTATACATAGAGAATCCTAAAGATGCCACCAGAAAACTACTAGAGCTAATCAATGAACTTGGTGAAGTTGCAGGATACAAAATTAATGCACAGAAATCTCTTGCATTCCTATACACTAATGATGAAAAATCTGAAAGAGAAATTAAGGAAACACTCCCATTTACCATTGCAACAAAAAGAATAAAATACCTAGGAATAAACCTACCTAGGGAGACAAAAGACCTGTATGCAGAAAACTATAAGACACTGATGAAAGAAATTAAAGATGAGATAAACGGATGGAGAGATATACCATGTTCTTGGATTGGAAGAATCAATATTGTGAAAATGACTATACTACACAAAGCCATCTACAGATTCAATGCAATCCCCATCAAATTACCAATGGCATTTTTTACAGAACTCGTACAAAAAATCCTAAAATTTGTATGGAGACACAAAAGACCCCGAATAGCCAAAGCAGTCTTGAGGGAAAAAAACAGAGCTGGAGGAATCAGACTCCCTGACTTCAGACTACACTACAAAGCTACAGTAATCAAGACAGTATGGTACTGTCACAAAAACAGAAATATAGATCAATGGAACAAGATAGAAAACCCAGAGGTAAACCCACGTACCTATGGTCAACTAATCTATGACAAAGGAGGCAAGGATATACAATGGAGTAAAGACAATCTCTTCAATAAGCGGTGCTGGAAAATCTGGACAGCTACATGTAAAAGAATGAAATTAGAACACTCCCTAACACCATACACAAAAATAAACTCAAAATGGATTAAAGACCTAAATGAAAGGCCAGACACTATAAAACTCTTAGAGGAAAACATAGGAAAAACACTCTTTGACATAAATCACAGCAATATTTTTTTTGATCCACCTCCTAGAGTAATGGAAATAAAAACTAAACTAAACTAATGGGACCTAATGAACTTAAAAGCTTTTGCACAGCAAAGGAAACCAGAAACAAGACGAAAAGACAACCCTCAGAATGGGGGAAAATATTTGCAAATGAATCAACAAAGGATTAATCTCCAAAATATATAAACAGCTCATGCAGCTCAATATTAAAAAAACGAACAACCCAATCCAAAAAAGGGCAGAAGACCTAAATAGATATTTTTCCAAAGAAGACATACAGATGGCCAAGAAGCACATGAAAAGCTGCTCAACATCACTAATTATTAGAGAAACGCAAACCAAAACTATAATGAGATATCACCTCACACCAGTTAGAATGGGCATCATCAGAAAATCTACAAACAAGAAATGCTGGGAGGGTGTGGAGAAAAGGGAACCCTCTTGCACTGTTGGTGGGAATGTAAATTGATACAGCCACTATGCAGAACAGTATGGAGGTTCCTTAAAAAACTAAAAATAGAATTACCATATGACCCAGCAATCCCTCTACTGGGCATATACCCAGATAAAACCATAATTCAAAAAGACACATGTGGGCTTCCCTTGTGGCGCAGTGATTGAGAGTCCGCCTGCCGATGCAGGGGACGCTGGTTCGTGCCCCGGTCCGGGAGGATCCCACATGCCACGGAGCAGCTGGGCCTGTAAGCCATGACCGCTGAGCCTGTGCGTCCGGGTCCTGTGCGTCCGGGGCGTGTGCTCCGCGACGGGAGGGGCCGCGGCAGTGAGAGGCCCGTGTGTCGCAAAAAAAAAAAAAAAAAAAAAAAAAAAAAAGACACATGTATCACAATGTTCATTGCAGCACTATTAACAATAGCCAGGTCATGGAAGCAACCTAAATGCCCATCGACAGACGAATAGATAAAGAAGATGTGGTACATATATACAATGGAATATTACTCAGCCATAGAAAGGAATGAAGTTGGGTCATTTGTAGAGACGTGGATGGATCTAGAGACTGTCATACAGAGTGAAGTAAGTCAGAAAGAGAAAAACAAATATCGTATATTAACGCATATATGTGGAACCTAGAAAAACGGTAAAGATGAACCGGTTTGCAAGGCAGAAATAGAGACACAGATGTAGAGAACAAACATATGGACACCAAAGGGGGAAAGGGGGGGGTGTTGGTGGGATGAATTGGGAGATTGGGATTGACATATATACATTAATATGTATAAAATGCATAACTAATAAGAACCTGCTGTATAAAAAAATAAATAAAATAAAATTAAAAAGAATAAAATATATGGGAGGATGTGTGTAGGTTATATTGGGTTGGCCAAAAGGTTTGTTCACGTTTTTCCGTAAGATGTCTCTAGTAGCACTTAGTTGTCTTTAACTTCATTCGAAACAATTTTGTTAGATTGTATGTGACAGCTGTCATTTCAGCGTGCATTTAAAAGAATACATCAAAATTTGTGAAATTTTGTGTAGCCGTTTTAATATTGAAGATGGAAGAAAATAAAGCAACTTTTTCGGCATATTATGCTTTATTTATTTCAAGAAAGGTAAAAATGCAACTGAAACGCAAAAAAAATTTGTGCAGTGTATGGAGAAGGTGCTGTGACTGATTGAACATGTCAAACGTGGTTTGCCAAGTTTCGCACTAGAGATTTCTCGCTGGATGAGGCTCCATGGTCAGGAGCAAATGTCAAATCAAGACATTAATTGAGAAAAAACAGCGTTATGCCACATGGGAGATAGCCGACATACTCAAAATATCCAAATCAAGCGCTGAAAATCATTTGCACCAGCTTGGTTATGGGAATCGCTTTGATGTTCGTGTTCCACGTAAGTTAAGCGAAAAAAACCTTCTTGACCGTATTTCTCCATGCGATTCTCTACTTAAACGTAATGAAAACGTTACATTTTTAAAACAAATTGTGATGGGAGATGAAAAGTGGATACTGCACAATCATGTGGAACGGAAGAGATCGTGGGGCAAGTGAAATGAACCACCACCAAGCACACCAAAGGCCGGTCTTCATCCAAAGTCATGTTGTGTATATGGTGGGATTGGAAGGGAGTCCTCTATTATGAGCTCCTTCTGGAAAACCAAATGATGAATTCCAACAAGACTGCTCCCAGTTAGACCAACTGAAAGCAGCACTCGACGAAAAGTGTCCAGAATTAGTCAACAGAAAATGCATCATCTTCCATCAGGATAATGCAAGACGGCATGTTTCTTTGATGACCACAAAAACTGTTACAGCTTGGCCGGGAAGTTCTGATTCATCCGCCCTATTCACCAGACACTGCACCTTCGGATTTCCATTTACTTAGGTCTTTACAAAATTCTCTTAATAGAAACAATTTCAATTCCCTGGAAGACTGTAAAAGGCACCTGGAACAGTTCTTTGCTCAAAAAGATTAAGAGTTTTGGGAAGATGGAATTATGAAGTTGCCTGAAAAATGGCAGAAGGTAGTGGAACAAAAGGGTCAATATGTTGTTCAATAAAGTTCTTGGTGAAAGTGAAAAATGTGTGTTTTTACTTAAAAACCGAAGGCACTTTTTGACCAATATATAAATACAGGTCATTTTATATAAGGGGCTTGAGCAGCCATGTATTTTGGTAATCAAGAGGAATTCTGGTACCAATCTCCCACGGATACTGAGAGAAGACTGTAATTTGGAAACAGCTGGATGGAAGAGATGCATAGGGCAAGGTATGTGGGAAGGGGCACAGAGATTCCATGCCCCCTTCGGGTGCACCACCTCCCAGCATGTGGATGTGTTCCCAACCTGGAAGCTTTTGGAACCCCTGTCCTTTTGGGCTTTTATGGAGGCTTCATTACATAGGCATAATTGATTGCATCATTGGCCACTGGTGACCGAACTCAATCTCCAGCCCCTCTTCTATCCCTGGTGGTCTGGGGCATGGGGGCAGGCTGAAAGTTCCAACCCTCTAATTGCATGTCTTTTTCTCCTCTGGCAACTAGCCCCTATCCTGTGGGACTTTACAAAAGTCATTTCCATTAACATAAAGTCAGGTGTGGTTGAAACGGACTTGTCATGAATACAAAAATCACAGTTGGAGAATTCCCTGATGGCCCGGGGGTTAGGACTCTGCACTTTCACTGCTGAAGGTGCGGGTTCAATCCCTGATCGAGGAACTAACGTCCCCCAAGCCTCGCATGGTGGCCAAAAACGAACAAACAAAACAACAACAAACCACTAAAACACAGTTCACCTTTATCCTCTGGAGCTATTTTGGGAGCTGGTGAACAAAAGATGTGCCTGATGCTCTCATCACTTAGCAAATTACAAAGGTTTAAGAATCTATGTGGTGGGGGGCTTCCCTGGTGGCGCTGCGGTTAAGAATCTGCCTGCCAATGCAGGGGACACAGGTTCGAGTCCTCGTCCCACATGCCACGGAGCAAGTAAGCCCGTGCGCCACAACTACTGGGCCTGCGAGCCACAACTACTGAGCCAGCGCACCACAACTACTGAAGCCCACGCGCCTAGAGCCCGTGCTCCGCAACGAGAAGCCACCGCAATGAGAAGCTCGTGCACCACACCGAAGAGTAGCCCTCACTCGCCTCAACTAGAGAAAGTCCGCGTGCAGCAACGAAGACTCAACACAGACAAAAAAACGAAAAAAAGGCAATCATCAGCATTATCCACCTTCTCCTCCTCCACCCCGTTTCCGGGGGCTCTGATCAGCAGCGGCTTCTCCTGATTACAGAGTGTGGGCCATAGCAGCTGCAGGGATTGTATAAGCCAAACGGCTGATCTCTTTGGCTCGGGAGAATGAAAATGAACTCCTAACAGACAGTCGGGCTTGCAGCACAAGCCGCTTAATGGCCCTGCCTCTCGCCCCTCTCCCGCGAATCCGCGTATGGGAGATGTCGCCCGGAAGGGGCGCCTGTTGCGCGGCTGCGGCTCTGAGACGTATGGAAGCGTCGCTACGTCCCTGTTGGGAGCGGTTCAGGGCAATAAAAAGAAAACAGGTCAGGAAGAAAACCACAATGAAGAGCATCTATTTGATATAGTCAAGTCTCCTTCAGAACCAGGACTAAGTAGACATTTTTATAGCCTGGTGGAGAAGAGCCCGGACTTGGCCTGTTGCTTAGCAACGTAAAGTTAAAGTGTTAATAAAAACCATTAAGGTGAACGTTTACAAAGGCGGGTGGTACAAAGTAAATGGATGCCACTCATCTCATAATTGAAATGCTTGAAGGCTAAGTGGAGCGAGAGTAGTTTTTGCTTCCAAATACCTCTCTGCAGAAAGCTACCAAACATTCCCTTGGGAATGAATGGAAATGGAGCTGTTGGTACATTAAGTTCAGTCTAATTCTGTTCTTAATTTATGGTGTGGGCATTCTAAGACTGCCAAAGTGGTTAGCATGTTTATTATGAATTTGTTCTTTCCGAAGATATTAAGTATTGTGCAGAGCCCATGTGCATCACCACGGAATTGTCTTTATGCAAAGCTCTTCATACCTACATCTGTTATCACCCTTTTATATCTTGTGACTATATTTTGCCCTATTCCTGCTCTTTCCTACCCCCTCAAAAAAGGCAAAGGCAGGAAAGATGATGACTTGGTAGGGGTGCAGGTTGGGGAAGGAAAACAAACTGATAGTTAATACCTGAAATCTTGTGCCAGGGGCTTCTGAAACCAGCAAATGTGAAACTAAAAGAGAAGTTGAGTCAACCATTGCTATTCTAGCTCTCAAGAAAAATTTAATAAACTTTGCAACCAGTTCTCCAAGACTTCCCTGGAGAATTAGACTGGGCAATGGAATTGTTATGATTTTATTAAAATTTGTACAGCCAATAACCATAACCCATTCGTTGCACCATTAAGGTACAGATAAATGTGGAAAGGAATGAAAAATATCTGCAACTGGTTAAAAAAAAAAGGTACGTAGGTAAAAGTTTTCTTTTTGGGGAAATCACACTCCCAGCTGCTGCATCCATAATACATGTATAGAAAACGGACTTGGGTTAAATCCACACGTATGTGGCCAAGGTACTTAAAAATAAAGGGCCCAGAAATGTACAGGTGGTGTAGTTCACAAAAAGGCCAGCAGAGGGCGCCCAAGCTTGCTTCCTACAAAACTGCAAGTTGCACTTCAAAGTACAGACTAAGCCCATGAAGGTTCAACACTTAGAGGTCTCCTTCCTGGAAAGCGGCGTGCAGAAGCAGGGCTGATAACCTCAGGACCATCAGTAGGAACTGGAAGATGGCTCGGCTAATGCTCACTGGTGGATGAGAAAGTCTGGACCTTGTTTTCAGTTGTGGTCTGCTGCCACTTGGTAGGAATTTCTCTCTCCCCTCCCTCTCAACTTGTCCACCTCCAAGGGTACTTACAGCAATGGGGGACAACGACAATCCCAGGAAAGGTGTAATTACAGCCTAATGGATATATAGGTATGAATGAGGGGATGTGTACATCTACAGAGGAGAAAGTGAGTGAAATCAGCTCTACCTAATCAGGAGAACTTTGTCATATTCTAAAAGTTAAAAGCTTTGAATGAATACAGGGATTCCTTTTATTTTCAAATACATATCGGAATCTCTTTTGTCTTGTTTACTGTGACTTACTGTATTATCTATTGCTGTGTTACAAATAACCCCCGAATTTAGCATTTTATAACAACAATAAACGTTCATTATCTTGCAGTTTCTATAGGTCAAGGATTCAGGTGTGACAGCTAGATAGTTTTAGCTTGGGGCCTCTCATGAAATTGTTGTTGTCAAGATATGAGCTGAATCTGCAATCATGCGAATGTCTGACTAGGCTTGAGGATCCACTTCCAAGAAGCTCACTCTCATGGCTGTTGGTAGGAGGCTTTAATTCCTTGACCTGTGGATCTCATCACAGGGCTATTTTGAGTGTCTCCACAATAGGCAGCTGGTTTCCCCCACAGTGAGATCCAACAGAAAGTAAGGTGGAAGCCACAATATCTTCTGTGGCCTAACTTTGGAAGTCATACACCATTATTTCCTCAACATCCTAAAGGTTACACAAGTTAGCCCTACACAATGTGGGAGGGGACTGACTACCCAAGGGTGTGAATACCAGGAGGTCATAGGAGAGCCTCTTGGAGGCTGGCTACCACTCTGTTTTCTTTTTTTTTAATTGTTAAAAAAATATTAATTTATGGTTGTGTTGGGTCTTTGTTGTGGTGCGCCAGCTTCTCATTGAGGTGGCTTCTCTTGTTGCAGAGCACGGGCTCTAGAGAGCACGGGCTTCAGCAGTTGTGGCACGTGGGCTCAGTAGTTGTGGCGCACGGGCTTAGCTGCTCTGTGGCATGTGGGATCTTCCCGGACCAGGACTCGAACCTGTGTTCCCTGCATTTGCAGGTGGACTCTTTTTTTATAAATTTATTTATTTATTTTTGGCTGTGTTGGGTCTTCGTTGCTGCACGTAGGCTTTCTCTAGTTGCGTTGAGCGGGGGCCACTCTTTGTTGCGGTGCCCGGGCTTCTCATTGCGGTGACTTCTCTTGTTGCAGAGCACAGGTTCTAGGCATGTGGGCTTCAGTAGTTGTGGCACAGGGGCTCAGCAGTCGTGGCTCGCAGGCTCTAGGGCGCAGGCTCAGTAGTTGCGGTGAACGGGCTTAGTTGCTCCGTGGCATGTGGGATCTTCCCGGACCAGGGCTCAAACCCATGTCCACTGCATTGGCAGGCGGATTCTTAACACTGCACCACCAGGGAAGCCCCTCACTTTGTTTTCAAAATGCATATTTAAACATCTTTTCAAGTACACATTTTACATGTTTAATGTTACTGTTCCTGTTTTAAAAATGTGTATTTAAACAAATGTTTAAATGTATACCAGAAGTTTATTTTCCTATGAGTACAAAGACCTCCCTCCTCTGTGGATCAGAAAACGATTTCTAAAGAGGTGTGCGTTGGGTGTGTATGTGTGTCCTAGCATATATATATATATATATATATATATATATATATATAAATATATATATATAATGTCTCACAACTGTAAAAACGGATGCTTTAGGGAGAAGTTGTCTACTTTCTGTATGGGAATGATCTCATTGCTTTCTGCATGCAGACTTTCTAGAAAATGACAAGTTATATTAAACAATAAAATTCAATAAAGTCATTCAGGGAGTTACTGGACCACTTTGCTTCATAATTAACAATCCCAAGACTTTTCTTGTATGACATGACACTAGCCATCCCTGAATAGTACCTGGAATGATTCTTACGTTCTCTTTTCACAAATGAGGGCTCTAAGGCAGAGAAGTTCTAAGCAACCTCAGAACTGGAGAATGGCTGAGAACTCAGTTCTAATTCACAGCGACCTTGGATGACATTAAAAAGTTAAAGGAGAGGGCTTCCCTGGTGGCACAGTGGTTGAGAGTCCGCCTGCCGATGCAGGGGACACGGGTTCGCGCCCCAGTCCGGGAAGATCCCACATGCCGCGGAGCGGCTAGGCTTGTGGGCCATGGCCGCTGAGCCTGCGCGTCCGGAGCCTGTGCTCTGCAACAGGAGAGGCCACAACAGTGTACCGCAAAAAAAAAAAAAACAACAAAAAGAAAACCAGACTTCACTTTGTGGTGAGCAGGTTGGGAACTTGGCCATGGTTCTGGGGCCCGTGTACCGCAAAAAAAAAAAAAAAAAAAAAAAAAGAAAAGTTAAGGGAGAAAGGCTCTGACAATCACTCAGCAGACAACCTCCACTTCTGTCAACAACAGAGGCAGTGCCCAGGCATCAGACAGCTCTGTCACCGACCCCAGCACAATATGGTGCTACCACAATTCCAGTAGAGTAGCCCTCAGCTTCAGAAACATACCTAAGTGCAATGCCCTTTGCAAGGAGCTTTGGTGGGAAAGGGCCTGAAAGGGTAATGCCAAGCGAAGAACTTTTCTTTGTGTCAAGCAAGTCAAGCTTAACAAACAGCCAGGGAATCTGGTTGTTTCTTTTGAGGATAAAGAATAAGGCTGAATAGAGGCTAAAGGCAAGGTAACTCTCTCAACACTAAGATCCTACAATTTCTACATAAGACTTGAACAAAGATCCTTCAGTGGGGAAGGGAGGTAAGCCAAGCTCCACCAAAACCATCCGCCTCTTGTGGTTAGGAGCACAGGACTTTTGGAGTTAGAGAGACCTGAGTTTAATTCTTCTTTCACTTTGTACTGGCTGCGTGACACTGGATGCTTTCTTTAACCTCTCTAAGGCTAACTGTATCCCTCTGAAACGTGGAGATAATATTTATTTTCTTAGTTAGTTGTGAGGTTATCTACCTATCTATCTACCTATCTGAAACATAACATGACATTACATAGGATTTTTCTCTTTAAAAAATTGGATAAACTCTGGGGAAAATCAGGGCAGTGGAGAATGTGTGATGTCCCATATTTAGGTCCTCCACATGCTGGCATTTCAGGATCCCCAGAACCATGGCCAGGTTCCCAACCTGCTCACCACAAAGTGAAGTCTGTTAGTTGAAAGTCCTGCCCACACACACAGAGCTCCAAATCAAACATGCAATTCCCTTGTTTAAAAAATGTGAACAGGGCTTCCCTGGTGGCGCAGTGGTTGAGAGTCTGCCTGCCGATGCAGGGGACACGGGTTCGTGCCCCGGTCCGGGAAGATCCCACATACCGCGGAGTGGCTGGGCCCGTGAGCCATGGCCGCTGAGCCTGCGCGTCCGGAGCCTGTGCTCCGCAACGGGAGAGGCCACAACAGTGAGAGGCCCGCGTAGCGCAAAAAAAAGAAAAATCCAAAATCGTCATTTCATCTTGGATCTTTCTTCTCCCTCATCCCCCCTATAAGTTACTAACTGGTTATTTCTTTCTTCAGAACATCTCTGTTCTACTCCTTATCCATTTCCACCTTAGTTCTCAACTTTATCCATTTATTCATTTAACAAGTCTTTATGAAATGTCTCGTGTGCCAAGCACTGTGCCAGAGAAGGGTCAAACACCGATTCCAAATGCCAACCTGGTAGGAGGACCCGCATGTGGCCTTCTCACCCAGCAGTCCGGGGTCTCCCTCTTCCACCTCCCCCCGCCGCTGACCCAGCAGGCCGGGCAGTCTGAGCTTCAAGAGCGGTTCTGTTCACACAACTTCCTCCGCAGGGCCTAGGAGTTTCCGCAGTGCCACTACTTGACAATTCTCGTATCTCCCTAAAACCTGTTACTCTGGAACCATTTCTTGAAGAAGGAGATTTGAAACATCGGCAAGAAGAAGCCTCCTGAGTCTCTTGGGCATGTTTGCCAGCAGAGTGATACCAGGGAAGAGGAGGTCAGGGCTCTAAAAGCGTGGAGCTTTGAGAAAGAAGACACAGGGGACAAGCTCAGCACTTGGACTGAATCCGTCTCGGAATGCGGTGAGCCGGGGTGCAGGAGCTTAGTTCCTTATTGATGAGCCTCCAATAAATTACAACATCGTGGAAGGCGTGTTCAAGAAGCGGGCAGGGAATTCCCTGGTGGTCCAGTGGTTAGGGCTCCGCGCTTGCTTCCACTGCAGGGCACGGGTTCGATCTCTGGTCCGGGAACTAAGTTCCCACATGCTGTGCAGTGCGGCCAAAAAAAAAATAACGGACCAATAAACTACATTATTACACTGCTGCATTTCTATCCTTTATATTTGGGTCCATGGGGCAGATTCATTCTATGTTTTGCTTAAGCCAGTTTGACTTTCTGTCATTTGTAACTCAAAGGGCCCACACTAATAGAAAGAATTAACATGTACATATTCTTTGACAGACTACGGTTTTACCCTTACAGGAAACAACGTAAGGTAGGCACTTTGTTGTTCCCTTTATAAGGAAGAAATGAAAATGCAGATAGAGGCTGTCCCCAAACAGCTGAAATTTGAGCCAGAGTTCCTGCCCCAGAGCCTCTGCTCTTTTCTATTGAACCCCCTTCTCTCATCTGTACAGGAAGTTTTTCAAGTGGTCTCAAACACTTTCTGAAGATGGGTGTGGTTCACATTATTTACACATGATAAACTGAAGCAGGGCAATTAGGAGCTATGTTTTCATTGACTTTTTTTTTTAATGATACTGCTTTTTTTTAAAAAAAATATTTATTTATTTTGCCTGCGCCGGGTCTTAGTTGCGGCCCGCGGGACCTTCGTTGCCACATGCGGGCTCTTAGTTGCGGCGCGTGGGATCTAGTTCCCCGACCAGGGATTGAACCCGGGCCCCCTGCGTTGGGAGCGCGGAGTCTTAACCACCAGGGAAGTCCCTTCACTGATCATTAATTTGAATATTCCCACAGTCTGATTTCTTTAGGTCCTTTTAATTTCTTTCAAATTCTGGGCAATGGGGCCTGACATAAACGGCAAAATGCGAGACCCCAGACTTCCCTTTACACAGGTTCAGTCAAAGCCTTAAGGGAATCGCTAACTTCTCAGCCAGGACACTTCCTTTCTCCTTTCCCACTCGAGAGGCATGAGCTATTTCTGTCCCTATTATCAAGTCTCTCTGCAGCCAAGTGAGGGGATGGTGTCAGGTGCCAGGAAAACTAGAGGAGGCTCCTGCAGGCCTGACGGAGCTTCTAAATTTCCTTTGTCAGGGGTCAGCGGCTGACCCCACTGCTGGCTGTATCACGCTCATTTCCACCATCCCGAGCTCCGAGGTCAGTCCGAGTGTTTTCAGCCCACCTGCTGGAATTGCTATTCAACCCAATTTAGATGAATTTGGCAAGTCAGTCCTCATGAGCTGTGGCATCACCACCCTCTTCAAACCCAAAGTAGATCCTGTAGGTGTAGCCTCTGCTTTGAACAGAGTTGTGCACTCAGTTCACGATGAGGCAGCAAATTGTTTTCAAGATACGGCTTGTTCATCATTAAAACAAACATGATCTGGAGATAGGTTCTCATATCAAGCTCGTTCAAGGTGTGAGAAGCCAACCACTGCACCAAAACAAAGATGTGTCCAGACTCCTTGTTACCCAACTAGGGGAGGGTCTCCCCTGTTCAGAGGTGTCTACGTCTCCTTGTGTGTCACCAAAGCGAATGACGGCACCAACCCAGTGGGAACTCCGAGCATCACACACTCTATTTTTCACCACTGTGGATCCCGAAGCGTGTAGGGCTTGAGGGTACAACTGAGAGTGCTGCCTTCCAAGGAGTGGCCATGAAGAGGTACTTTCTCCATCTGTTCTTAGTGCTCTTATCTCCTGAGATGTACGGAGCAGACATTGAAGGAAACGAGGGACCTAAAATCCCAAACGACTGGTGTTTTGGAGGGTACGTTTGTGCACAGCACACTGCGGGGGGACAAGTGCTTCCTCCTTCCATTGTTTACACTGGGACACTCACGCCAAGGAGGGACTTGATAGGAAAACTGACAGGAGGTGTGGGATCCAGGCCTGGACAGACTGGCTTGCCCACTCTGGTAGCCCTGCTGGGGCGAGTGGAGGTGAGGGGAGACCTGGTCTTGGGACACCTGAACCCTCAGGGTTCTACACCAGTTAGCAAGGCTTGAGGGCCAGTCAATATTTACCTTTGTTTTATCCCAAACTGGAGTTAATATTTGGCCTGTTTGATTAAAAACAATTACCATTATCCAATATTGGATTTCCTAGGTCTTCTGCTTTTCATCCCTGTTAACGGTTTTGGCCATTTCCTGTGAAATGGCTAGAAATGAAAGATGAAAAGTGCAGGTTACCCTTATCATTTAGTGACACCATCTCTGGAAACAGATTCAACAATAAACATTTTTGAACATATACCATGTGGCAGACACTGAGACACAAGAGCTACAAACTCTCACGTAACCCTCCAGTCCCGGTTGGAAGCATTCTCATCTTTGGACTTCAGATGAGAGCAGGGAGGCCTCGTGAGGTGTCCACGTCATACGGTCAGTGTGGATTCACCCTCAGGTTCTCAGGGCAGGCTGTGTGGGGTGTGATACATACATAACAGATACCGCGCACGTTTTCAGGAAAGCTGGAAACTCTCCTACAAGCCCTTCGCGGTCGGGAAAACACAACCTCCCTTATTTGTTCTGGGGTTGGAAGTTTTGACGAGCGCAGCTGCTTCCAGATCTGGCTGCTCATCACAAGTAACTGTGGAGGGACTTCCCTGGTGGCGCAGTGGTTAAGAACCCGCCTGCCAATGCAGGGAACTCGGGTTCGAACACTGATCCAGGAAGATCCCACGTGCCATGGAGCAGCTAAGCCCATGCACCACACTACTGAGCCCACGTGCCACAACTGTTGAAGCCCGGGCGCCCTAGAGCCTTAGAGCCTATGCTCTGTAGAAAGAGAGGCCACTGCAGTGAGAAGCCCGTGCACCACAACTAGAGAAAGCCCGTGCGCAGCAACGAACATCAATGCAGCCATAAATAAATAAATAAATAAATAAATAAATAAATAAATGAATGAATGAATGAATGAATGAATAAATAAATAAACTGTGGAACCTCATTAAAATACAGAGCCAGGGCCCCACTCCAGGGATGTTTCAGTTCTCGGGTGGCGCCCAGCAGTCTGCATTTTGCACGCCCCCTCCCGCCACAATGATTCTGATGACTAGGGAGGTTCAAGAGTCCTGGGGCTGCAGAGACCACGGCGCTGGGGATGGTTCACCTCTCTGTGCTTTTCTGTGTCTGTGGAACGGGGACAGAAAGGGCTGTTAAACTGTAAGAGATGTTAAAAGTGCCTTTTCGGTGCACACTAGCAGTGTGTAAATACAGGTATCACCTCAACCTTCTCAGAACTGGAAATCAAATATTTTAAAACTTTCGCTAATAGTATGTGTGAAATGGTCCTTTATTAGCTGAATCTGCCATAAGCATGTCACCCTTCTCTTCGATCGGTTGAGTCGTCTCTGTTCTTCTATCTTTACAGGGGAATCCCAGGAATTTAAAGCCGGAAGGCCCTTTTCTCGTAATTCTCACCGTTACCTGAGCTTCACTGGTGCATCTTTCCCCAGTGCCCTCTCTCTTCAGCTGTGGGACTCCAGGCACAGACTCTCACCAGAGAGGAATACACTGGAGCAGAACCCCAGGATTCTTCTATCCCCAGATGTGCATTCCTGAGTGACTGTGTTGGGAGGGCACCGAGGTCGCCTTCGGGGGTGCTCGGCTAGCAGAACTGCTTCCTTGGGAAGCCCTCCTGTCCCCGCACTGGCGGGGGCTCTGTGGACACACGCTTCCCTCCACTGGTCAGATTAGGAGCGGCAGCAATCAGATTCTTGCAGGAAAGCTGGAGATGGGACCCGGAGTTAGAGTCAGTCAGCTGTGGGAAGCTGGGCTGAAAAGTCATGGAGAAGTGAGGCTGGAGCGGAAGATAAAGCAAAGTGCGTGCTGCAGTTCTGGGGGAACATGGACCTCTGGAGCCAGGGAAGCCTGATGAGCGCAGGACGGAGGCAAACCAACGGCAAAGACCACATGGCCCCTAAGCAGGAGGGAAGAAGGGCCAGTCCCCCGGAGGACTGTCCTTCCTGCCTTTGAGCCAACTTGAGTGGATTTCTCTTTCTTACAACTGAAGAGCCCCGCGTAGGACGGAGTTGAGTAAGGACTGGGTGACAGATGAGTATTTCCGGGCGCGGGCAAGAGGTGCAGAAGCAGGGGCGCCCGCAGTGGGGGGCAGGTGATGCTGTGAAGCCAAGTAGCGAATGGTCTTTTCCCAGAATACACACACCTGTTAGTGCCTGCCATCCTGTCCACAGCGGGACATCGATGTGTACAACTCAGCGTGTGTGCTGTAGCTGGGGCTGTACCATGTGCAGAAGCTGTGAGGGAGAATAATAAACCCCGTTCCAGTCTCGGGATGGGCAAGAGTGACGGGCAAGCCCGGCCAGGCCCACGGCTTAGAAATATGGAAACCTAAAACCAGACAGGACGCTGGAGATCATCCTGGCCAACTTCTCACCAAGTACAGATGCCCTCTTCTGTTGACCAGTCTCCCTCCAGCCACTTGCCCTAAACCACAAGTTTCTCTGTCCCAGAATACTAGTGATAGCAACCACCTAAAAGCACCTGGCAAAAATAAGTATTAGATATGATGGAGAATGTGAAAGCCCAATTCTAACTTCCTGGCCTCTCTCCTTGTTCGTTTTTAGCACATGATACCCCAGCCTCGACTGACATACTCAGTATTTTCATGAGGAAATCAACTACTTGGGCCCAACAGAAAAGTGTTTTTAAAAATGTTATTTAAGGGCTTCCCTGGTGGTGCAGTGGTTGAGAGTCCATCTGCCTATGCAGGGGACACAGGTTCGTGCCCCGGTCCGGGAGGATCCCACGTGCCGCGGAGCGGCTGGGCCCATGAGCCACGGCCGCTGAGCCTGCGCGTCCGGAGCCTGTGCTCCGCAACGGGAGAGGCCGCAGTGGTGAGAGGCCCGCGTACCGCAAAAAACAAACAAACAAACAAAAAATGTTATTTAATATAATGCTGTTTTTTTTTTTAAAAGATAAATTTATTTTTGGCTGCATTGGGTCTTCGTTGCTGCGCGCAGGCTTTCTCTAGTTGTGGCGAGCGGGGGCTACTCTTCGTTGCGGTGTGCGGGCTTCTTATTGAAGTGCCTTCTCCTGTTGTGGAGCATGGGCTCTAGAAGCATGGGCTTCAGTAGTTGCAGCACGTGGGGTCAGTAGTTGTGGCTCGCGGGCTCCAGAGCGCAGGCTCAGTAGTTGTGGCTCGCAGGCTCGAGAGCACAGGCTCAGTAGCTGAGGCACACAGGGTTAGTTGCTCCACGGCATGTGGGATCTTCCTGGACCAGGGCTCGAACCCGTGTCCCCTGCATTGGCAGGCGGATTCTTAACCACTTCGCCACCAGGGAAGCCCAATAATGCTGTTTTTCTTTCCTGTCCTTTCCCAGTTGATTACTTGGTAACCATCTGCAACAGCATTTAACTAGAGACATCCACACGCAGAGGTGTTCTCATTTCAATGCACTAAGCTTGCAGGCAAAGGTTTGTGGGCTTTCAGATGAATCTTTGTGTAGGTGGTTAACAGAATGCAATCTCAGTGCTGACTGACTGATGCTGTTAAGGTTTCACTTGCCAATGCTGTCTGAAGGCGATTAATAAGTTTTATTTTCTGAGAGGATATAAAGCTTGGTGAGTAATAAGGACTCACTACCTTCAGAAGCTGCATCTGAACAGGCCCCTTTGCCTGGGCTCACTGCAAGGCTGGCCTGCACCCAGGAAGCGAGGGGGCCCTCGCGCTCCTCTCAGACCCTTGGCTCCACGCAGGGATCAGGCTGCTCACCTGGAGGCATGAGACGTGAGAAGGTGGATGGTGTGGGGCCGGCAACATTAGCAAGAGCTTCAGCTCAAGCTGACTCGAGTTCTAGTCCGAGCTTTTCGGCAGTCCCACAGTGACATGCTCGAGAACTTATCTTGGTTTACTCTGCTTTAAAACCAGCGCATCTCTTGCCTCCCCTACTACAGGAAATAATTATTCAAAATTGCTTTCTCATACACTCAGCAAATCAAAGAAGCGAGCGGTTTCTCTTTCCTCAGTGACACTCATCTTCCAAATTTATTGTGCGTGTATAAATGACTCATCCCACTGCTGACTTTTCGTGGACCCTCTCCCAGTGGACTTAACTCAAGGCTTTCATCGTTGCACATACTGGGCACTTTCTTCCTTTTCGGAGATGGAACTGACCTCTGTTAATCCTAAGAGAATTTGTCAAGGCAACAGAGCAGGCCTCTCTCAAACCCTCTAAAAGGGTCCTGACCCACTTCTCACGTCCTTCCCTGACGGGAGAGATCCACAGACCCCCGGGCTTGCAGTGCAGGATGAGGATGGAGCCTCATTCGGCTCCCCCAACCCAGCAGCTAGGGTGGCACCTAGGACGCAGCAGGTGAAATTCAATACATGTCTGAAGTGCAGTTAGCCTCTCTCCCACATTTAGTCCTCTAGGGAGAGGTGCTTCCTTGACGGCTGGACTTAACGTATTCTCTAACCCTATTGTCCAGTGGGGTAGAAATGGAGTAGGGTGTATCTTTGTAAGTTAGTTTATTTCATAAAAGCCATGCTCTCCTTTTAAAATATAGGTAGTGTAATGTATATACATACATATATATATATATATAAACACATATTCAAATATTCAAGTCAGTAATATACTCACTCTCATTATAAAAATAGTCATCCCTCGGTATCCAGATGATTGATTCCAACAACAACCTCGGATACCAAAATCTGCGGGCGCTCAAGTCCCTCATAAACAATGGCGCGGTACAATGAATACTGATAGAGAGGACTGACTGTACACACATAAAGATAAACCTCCCCCTTGCCCTTCTCCCTATTCTAGTCTCCTCCCTCGAGGTAGCTCTGTTAAAGAGTTTGGTGTGTTTCCTGACTTTTTCTTGTTTATATACATGTGTGCTCATGTAGAAATACATACTTTGTTTTGCTTTTATTAACAGAAATGGGACCTTACTATTCACACTGATTTGAAACGTGCTTTTTACACTCAAGAATACTGAACTCTTTCCATGGCAGTATACATTCTTGTATCTCATTTTTTAACGGCTGCAGACATTCCATAATACGGATGAGTCATTGTTTAACTTTTCCCTATTGATGGATATTTTTTCCAGTTTTCATCCAGTTTAAGTTTCTAAAGCCAGGTGTATTGAGGTATACTTTACATGCAGTAAAATTCACCCTTTTAAATGTGCAGATTATGTTTTAACAAACACAGTTATGTAACCACCACCACGATCAGGAGTTCCATTACCACAAAAGTTCCCTTGTGTCTCTCTGTAGTAAACCCGTTCACGCACCCTCAACCCCAGGCAAATGCTGACCTGTTTTTATCCCCATAGCTTTGCTGTTTCCAGAATGTCATACAGTCAGAAGCATACAGTATGTAGCCCCACAAGTCCGGCTTCTTTCACTTGGCACAAGGCATTGGAGATTCATCCAAATGGCTGTATCGTTCGGTCCTTTACTTTCATTGCTGAGTTGTAGTCCACTGCATGCCTACACTACAGTTCACCTAGGCACAAGTTGGTGGACATTTGGGTGGTTTTCAGTTTCTGGCAATTAGAATTAAATCTGCTTAAACATTTGTGTACAGCTGTTTGTGTGCATGTATTATGTTCATTTCTCCTGGGCAAATACCTAGGAGTGGGATTGCTGGGTTGTATGGTGGTATGTATAGCTTTACAAAAAAATGCCAAACTACTTTTCAACGTCCCTGTACACTTCTGCATTCCCAGGAGCAATTCTCACGTGTGAGAGTTCTGGTTGCTCCGCATGCCCATCAGCACTTGGTACTGTCAGGTTTCTAAAATTTTAGCCATCTTTGTAGGTATGTAACCTTACCTTCCTGTGGTTTTAATTCGCATTTCCCTAATGACCAACGATGTTGGGCAGCTTTTCATGTGCTTCTTTGACCATCCACAGCTTCTCGGTGAGGCGTATGTGTGCATCTATTGCCCATTTTTAAGTTGGGTTGTTTTGTTATTATTGAATTGAGAGATCTTTTTTTTTTTTTTTTTTTTGCGGTATGCAGGCCCCTCACTGTTGTGGCCTCTCCCGTTGAGGAGCACAGGCTCCGGACGCGCAGGCTCAGCGGCCATGGCTCACGGGCCCAGCCGCTCCGCGGCATGTGGGATCTTCCCGGACCAGGGCACGAACCCGTGTCCCCTGCATTGGCAGGCGGACTCTCAACCACTGCGTCACCAGGGAAGCCCCACATATCTCTTTGATATCCTGTTTTCATTTTCTTTGGGTATATACACCCAGAAGTGGGATTGCTGGATATGGTAGATTTTTTTTTTTTTTTTTTGCGGTACACTGGCCTCTCACTGTTGTGGCCTCTCCCGTTGTGGAGCACAGGCTCCGGATGCACAGGCTCAGTGGCCATGGCTCACGGGCCCAGCCGCTCGGCGGCATGTGGGATCCTCCCGGACCAGGGCACAAACCCGCGTCCCCTGCATTGGCAGGTGGACTCTCAACCACTGCTCCACCAGGGAAGCCTGGTAGATCTATTTTTAATTTTTTGAGGAACCTTGGTATTGTTTTCCATAGTGGCTGAACCAATTTACATTTCTACCAACAGTATACAAGAGATCCCTTTTCTCCACATTCTCACCAACACTTCTCATCTCGTCTTTCTTGAGGACAGTCATTCTAACAGGTGTGAGGTGAAAGCTCATTGTGGTTTGATCTGCATTTCCCTGATGATTAGTGATGTTGAGTATTTTTTCTCGTATCTGTTGGCCATCTGGATGTCTTCTTCCAGCTGCTCCAGATTTCTCACCTGCAAATGGTTAGGTCAGGCCAAGCAACAACCAGTGGCTGGCTAGTGGTCACTAACTGAGGAGAAGGATAGGTAAAGAAAGCTCTATTTCAGCCTCAGCTCTTAGCTAGGTCCTCCAGTCCAGCTAGGAGCTAGTGGGCCTCCAAACGGAATCGTTTGACCCCTTTAGTTCTTACTCCCTATTTATCTTTATTGATTAGTTTGCAGTGGTGAGGGGCAAATGATTGGAACCTCAAACCTCTAACACATGATTCACTAAGGTTGGTTTGGACTGCTACTCTAATAGGCCCATACTAAAGAAACGTGTTCAGGAATAAGTCAATGTGAAAAGCATGCTACAAATAAGGGAGCAACTGCGTCGTCTGCATCATTTTGAGCTTGTGTGTACAACCGAAGGAGGTGAGCCCTGCCTAAACCCTCATCCATTCCACCTAGGCCCAGGGTGCGATTACCTGACCTCCAGGTTCTGCCATGAGACTCAGGCTGGACTCAGCTCGGCCAGCTACACTCCTCTGCTACTGAGCGACATCTGTAAGAACACTGAAGGGGTGTGTGGGTTCTCACTCCAACTACCTTGTGAAGAAAGGCTGCTCCTAATATCCTTACGCTTGTTCTTTCTGTATTTCCTGCCTCTTGACTTTTATTAAACTCCTAGACCCTTCAAAACCCACTTCAGATATCAACTCCTCTAAGACGGCTTTCCTGATTCCTCAAAGATGTAATCAATCATTTCATGCTCCGTACTACTTCTGTATTTTACATATTTTGTATATGACAAAGTTGATACTTATAAAGTACTTTCTATGTGTCATGCAGTGTTCCAAGTGCTTTACATATATTGACTCATTTAATTTTCTCCACATTCTATTCAGTAGATACTCTTTTTTTTTTTTTTTTTTTTTGCGGTACATGGGCCTCTCACTGTTATGGCCTCTCCCGTTGCGGAGCACAGGCTCTGGACGCGCAGGCTCAGCGGCCACGGCTCACGTGCCCAGCCGCTCCGCGGCATGTGGGATCTTCGCGGACCGGGCCACGAACCCGCGTCCCCTGCATTGGCAGGCGGACTCTCAACCACTGCGCCACCAGGGAAGCCCAGTAGATACTCTTAACATTCCTATTTTGCAGATGAGGAAACTGAGGAACAGATGGTAAACAACTTGCTGTAAGTCACAGGCTTTGAATCCGGGCAGCTCTTAAAACGTTTTGCCACGTACTTCTACTGCTGCACTTACTACACTGTATTGCCATGTGTTTGTTTCCAAGTCCTCTTCAACACTGTGAGTTTTTGAAAGCAAGGACCTGTCTTATTCGCTCAGCTCTGTACCTGCAGTCTTATGCTGAGGAACTTCCTTTGTGCTCACTAGGCCATGGCAGAGACCCTCAACTGGGACCGGCCAAGTCAGCATCTTTCTCACGAGTCTGGGATTGGACATTCACTGGGCAGTCGAGAATGTAAGCAAATCAAATGCAGTGGCCACCTGCATTCGTTCCTGGGAAATACCTCATCTGAATCTACAGCAAAAAAAGGAACTTCATCCCACAAGTAAGAAACTCTAGAACCTGAACAAGAATTGGAAATAAATCTCTGAAGACAAAACAACTCAGAAGAGACTCTGCTGCCCATTAGTCAGAAGTCAAACACAAGTTATATGTCAATTATATCTCAATAATAAGAAGAAGAACAAAGCAAACAAAAACCTCCCGAACATGGGCAGGTGCATTACAGCTTTGGGTAATCAGCAGCGCAGCACCCATTATCAACACAGGACAGTAACTAAGAGCCTGCACTGCAGAGTGCTGCTCTGGGATTTGAACCTGGCAATGCCTCTGACTGCTGTATGACCTTGGTCAGGCTTGTTAACCTCTCGGTGCCTGGAATTCCACATCTATATAACAAGGGTGATAAGAGAACCCATGCTGTTGTAGGGTTGTTAGGATTACACGAGTTATAGGAGTCGAACGCTTAGCACAGTGCCTGGCACATAGTAGGAGTCCAATAAACACAAGCTATTCTTCCTGCTTATTTAGTAAGGTAGGCAGAGATCTGGTGGCATGTAAGGCACATTATCACAAACACCGCCTTTACCCCTGGCGCCTGGCATACAATGGGCAGTCAGTGGGTTTTCACTGAACGAACGAACGAATAAATGGCTAAAGTGGTTGGTAGGCTTTTGTTCAAGGAGAAATTAGAATAGCAAAAAGAAGTAACGCTTAAAAGTCACGAGGACTAGCCCAGTAAGCACTTTAGTATTCTATTAACAAGACTGAGGTATTACAGACATCCACTGTATGTGTTCGTAATAATGATTCTTAGGCACTGTATAAATCCTTTGTGTCTTAGGAGTTATCAATGGTTATTTTCAAAGGAGTTTTAAAATTAAGTATATACTACTGCATCCAGATGCTTTAGAAACTGGAAATCCACGTAGAGCATAAATGGCAACATGAATTAACTGGAAAATCCTGATTCACTGTACACTGAGTTCACACTTCTGTGCCCACGTGGTGTTATAATCGTCTACATTCTCTGTTTCCAACTAGACTGTGAATGCGTCTAGTGCCTAGCACTCTCATATCCACGGCGCCTGGGATATATTCATGGTCAATTACTACTTGCCAAATGAACAGCCACCATGTTCCATGACCCCACCAGATTAAAGTTTTTAGTCCAGCAACATACTCTTTTGGTGTACTTACATTTACAAAAGAGTTAAAAACTCTTATCTTCTTAAGACCTTTTAAATACAAATTTCAACATTTAAAAATATGGTATACCTTAAGAAATCATTCTTTTTTTTTAAAAAAAAAAGCAAACTTAAAAAAAAATTTATTTTCTTTTTTCTTTTTGGCCACGCTGAGCAGCATGCAGGATCTCAGTTCCCCGACCAGGGATCGAACCTGTGCCCCCTGCAGTGGAAGCACGAAGCCCTAACCACTGGACCACCAGGGAATTCCCAAGAAATCATTCTTTAAAACCCTAAAATTTAAGACTAAATGACTTGACAGAATTTAGTTTAAACTGGAAGCTAGAGTATTGAAAAAGTCCTTTTTTAACTTAGACGATTTCTAACAAAATCAGATAAAAGCTGTTAATTTTTTTTCTTTTTTAAATTAAAAGTTTTAACCATTGATAATTAACCAATTATCAGTAACCAATTATTGATAATTATCAATTAACCACTGATAATTCCTAAGACACAAAAGTATAGTTGCTTTTAATTTTCTTATATTAAACCATCAAAGACTTATACTGCTGGTCTGTCAGATGTTACACCATACTATTGTATAATCAATGGTGCTACCTGCTCAAAGGAAAGGAAGTAGGAAGAAGAAAGGATGGGAGTATGTGAAGAAAACTAATGTTAAAAAGTGACCTCTTACACACTATGAAAATGATATTAGGCTTAGGAACCTGCTCTGGACTCACATAGCAATGAAAACTGAACCAAAAAGATAACCAGCTTACCACCTCCTGGACCGTCACACAAATGCCAGGGAAAATGGCCAATGCATTGGCCATCAGCTAGTGCCCCGTCCTCCTGTCACATTCCACTGCCATCCTGAACTCCGATGCAGGTCTAAGAGTCCACTCTAAAGCTGCATACCCTACCTGGATACTTGAAGTGTAGTAAGGATTAAAATGTCAGCAAAAGGAGCTTGACTTTAAAGGAGGGAATGTAATCTTCATCCTGTGGGTAAGGGAGGTTTGGGTGTCTGGATTCAAGCAGGGATGCCAAAGACAATTTGGCTGCCGTTTTGATAGCCCTTTTCCTGGTATGGAGATAAGACTGGGGGGAGGGAGGCATGTGTGGGCTTCTGGGAAAGTATACTCTGGTATTCACTTTACCCCAAGGGTAGAATTCCCCTAAAGAGGGATCAGTACTCATGATAATATGTTGGGCAGGAAATGGTTCTATAAAATGGACATTATCTACCTCTTACTTAGCACTAATTTATAACCCGGGAGAGATCTGATTGCATCTGCTGAAGTGTGTCACTACTGAATTGCTGCAATGTGCCTCTCTATGTGTAATACCTGGTCATTACACTACATACCTCTAGATCGTTTATGTAGTTACATGAGCCTGTGTTACTTACACAATTAAGCAAAGCTTTAATTAAAAAAAAGAAGCATTTCATCAATAGCATAAAATATCTGTAAGAGAGAGTGGTTAACGAGTTCATTAATAAGGTTAATAAGCACATTAATAAAGTTAATATGTTTATGCTCATCAAGCTAACCGCCTGATATTGACGGTGTTTACTGTAGAGCAGAAGGGCATCTAGTGATTAGATCTAAGTATATGTTGAATCATTAGTTTCTTCTCATTTCAGAGACATAGAAATAGATTTTAAACTAGAAAGAACCTGACTATCTCCTAGGCAAGAGTAACTGAACAAATACCATACATGTCATTTCAATGTCTCTGTATAATACGTGTTCATTTTTAGTTTATAAAGAAGTTATAAAAATAAAATGACAAAACACTATATTACTGATGTAACAGTGTTTATATAAGGTATACTTCTAAATTAAAAAAAATAATGTCTTAGCACTAAGTCTGAGGATTAAATGAGATAATATTTTAGAGCATTTAACACATGGCCAGGCACTGTTTACTCTCATTATCACTAATATGTACCAACAATGATGAAAACAGCTTCAAAGAAAATGTATTCACAGACCATTAGGAACAAATGCAACTCTGCTGAAATCCAGGAGAGCTGCTTCTGTTACAACAGAGCAGAACCTGTTTACTTTTTTAAGATATATCATTTTAGATGTTACTGTGGCAACATGTGATTTCAAAGCTTTCCACTGCCCAGCAACTATAATCTTATTACATTCTGTCAGTTAAAATATCCCCAAAGTGGGTGCACTAGTTGAGTTTAACAATCTCATTTGTTAAATATGGCCTTCCTCTCCTCTTACGATGTGACATCTTACCAGATGTGTATCTCCCTTATCAGCCTTCCTCTCTCTCCATCTCACAGTGGTTATAAGGGTTTAGGATGTTTGGCTGCCAAAACCATGTTTATCAGGGCAAGAGAATCCTGGAATAAAAGAAAAAAGGGAACCTAGGTGGAAGGGAGAGTCTCCTCCATGGCCAATAGCTGTATTTTTGTACTAAATAAGAAAGCAATTTCAAAAACATTAATCAGGAACGGCACCAGTCAACCACCTAGATTAGCTATCCTACTGAGATAACAAGTTGTTGAAGAGACACAAGCAGATACTATCAGGTGTGATGAGGTACAAGGTCACTAAAACAAGCTAAAGAAACCAAGTTTGCAGAAAATACCAAAGCATAGCTTCAAATGAGACGAAGTTCTGCCCTGGAAACTCTACCAGCAGCCAGCAAGTTCAATCTGGCAGGTGTTGTCACCACAAAAACAAAAGGCAGGGGTAGAGGAGACACAGGTCTGTTTCAGGGCAGTACCATACCTCCAAAAAGACAAGGTTTGGGGGGAAGGTGTGTACTATGAACAAAGCGCATGACAGGTGTCCCGAATTCTCAGCTCTATACGGATTTATCACACCATTGTCCATCTGCTTTCTGACACCGAGGCTTAAGTAACTAGGAATCGAAAGGTAATGGGGATACAACATTTGGTTCCTGTGCCACAGCAAGGCAGGATAAGACAATTGGAGGTAGGGGAGGGAATGGGACCACCCTCCTCAATCAGTTTTATTTTACAGTGGGAATGCAAGGACAAAATTGTTCGTAATGCAGTGGTACCCAGCCTCAGCATTCTGGTGCTCTGCTGCTAAAAATCAAATAATACAGGAAAATATTTATCTCAGTGGATAGATTATTTCCTTGATTTGCTTTAATTACATGACATTAACAAATTTTGGCATTTGCTGCTTCCTGGCTGCAGCTGACAAAATTAACAAGTAAAGAAGACGCTTTTCATTGTGTTTAGTTTGCTAAAGCTTCTTTGGTTCTGATGGTCTTGTTCATGGGTATGCTTTTGGATTACCTAATATATAACATTTTGTACTAGAAAGACTTTAACCATGGACATGTATTGCTTTTATTTTAAATTAATTAAAGAGAAAGATAAAAGAAGCACTTTCATTCCCCAGGGACTGGCATCAACCTTTCTGTCTGCACCTATCAGCCTCACCCCTACAACCCGCATCTAGTCTGTAACCAGCAAGAGTCGGTGCACACCCACCGAGGGTGCAGGAAAAGTTGGGGGGCACAGTCAGTCTTTGAGAAACTTATAATCTGGGTGGGGGATAAATATCTTGAACTGGAAAAGTACTTAATTTCTAATGATTTTATTCTTTTCTTTTTTTTGTGGCCACACCACAGGGCTCGTGGGATCTTAGTTCCCCGACCAGGGATCGAACCTGGGCCCTCAGCAGTGAGAGTGCGGAGTCCTAACCACTGGATGGCCAGGGAATTCCCAATTTCTAATTATTTTAAAAGAAGAAAGAAAGAAAGACTAATTGACCATGATTTTTTTCATTTCCCATGTCACTATCGCTAGGATAAAATAAGCTAATGATGAAGACAGCTATCTTAGTACAAACATAAATGCTATCCTTTCATTAATGTGCGTGAACATGAAACACAGACACCTGTTAAAAAAAATAAAGACAGCTTTGTTCTTCGACAGTTTCAGATGAAGGAACTCTTTTTAATCCCTTTTGAGAGTTTCTGTAGTTGACTACTTTTTTCCTGCTATGCCATTCGGTTTGGATCTGTATCACCTCAGCTCCTCAGAGAGAAACAAGTACAGGGAGTCCTCATTTAGAAAACATTTCCTAATTTTACATTTTAAAAGTTAATATTTAAAAAGAAAAGCCTTCTTCAACCCCCAACCGCATCATGAATAATCTGATTAAGTATATAAATAAATGTGTTCTTTTTCCTCAAAAATCACTTAAGCAACTTGACAAGAATTGTTTAAAAAATTTACCTAGAGAAATTAAAGTACCAGTCATTTTCCCCCTACAACAGATGGTGCTCAAGGATTTCACGTATCAAGGCCGTTTGCTTAGCGCATCACCCTTTAGTTGTTCTGTTAGCAGGCAGGCTTCGAGTCTTCTTAATCACTCTTTTCTTCTACTTGATAATGTCTGTACTCTGGCTTCAGCTCCCACGTGTTTTTGTGGATCCCTTTTACATTTTGAATACCAATTTCTTTTAAGATTTCCTTCAGGTACGACTGAAAAACAAAAACAAAATAACCTTGACAGATGAGATTATGAACGCAGGAAACAAGATTTAAAATAAAATGATACACCAAACCACACTTTTATTAGTAATAAAAATTATGATCCTGAAAGCTCGACAAGATTTCTCTATAAAGAAGTTCAATAAACTGCTGTTTTGACTCCAGGCATACAATACGTGAAAACTGCATTAAATATATGATCATTTGCATTAAAGGGGTTGGAAGTTCTGAATGCCAGCAACCTTGAGAGCTAAAGAAAAAAAAAAAAAGAAGAAGAAAAAAAGTCTAGATGAAAATACACTAGAAAATTTGCTGATGCTTAATTTATTAAGATTACACAGCATACCAAGTGTGATCTGCCCTTGAGTTCAGTGGCATCACTGAGTTCACAGTCAGATAGGGTTATTCTTGGATTGGAAACAGTTGTTTCAGAAGCAGGAGCATGTATTAAAAAAATGACATATATCTGTGGGACATTAATACTCTATGAAGCAAGCACATGACAGGTGCCCAGAATTCTCAGTTCTAAGGTGAGTTCTCAAACTTGCTATTGGGCTACTTATTTTTCTTCTGGGGGCTGCAGCTTTCTTGTGCTTGGCTCCACCAAAGGAAAGAGGTGAGTGATGACGGAGGGCAGAACACTGCGTTATGGTATTTCCGGCACCTGAAAATTCAGTATTACCCAAATGCTTACTACAGTCATGAAAATGATGGCTATGACAAATGTAATATCAAACCCCACCGTTGCTTGCCAACGCCCAAGGTGAAAAAGCATTTCACTATAAACTGATCAATACAAATTACAGTACTTCCTTCTTGGGGAAGACAGAAAAGTTAATCATTTAAAACGGACTTTTTTCTTCTTTTTTTTGCTGCAGAACAAACCAACCCAACAATAATTTTTATGTGTATGCTTCAAAGAACCAGTTACAGGTACATTACAGTGACCCATCCCATGGATGGAAGATGTCATATATGTAAATTTTTTAAATTTACTGAAATGAGGCACTAATTAGAAAAATGGCTGAGAAGCTCTTACCTTGATAATGTTTAAGGCAGTGCCTTTCTCAAGTGTGGTGCTAGACTATCTGCATCAGAACCTCATAGGAGCCTGTGAGATAAGCCCCATTTTAGAGACAGTGAATCAAAATCTCTGGGGCTAGGCACGGGACTATGCATTTCACAAGCCCCCAGGAGCCTGATTTAACTACACTAAAATCCACAGCACCTGCTTAAGGGATTCTTCTGGCTCTAATAGTCTGGCACCTTTGGGTCCTCGAAGTATTACTTAGTTTTCTCAGCCTCACTGTTGCTGAAGAGTATGCGTGAATCAGCGTCACCTAACACCACCTTACACAGACTGGTATAATGCTCTACAGCTGATAACGTACTTCCATTTAGGGCCACCTGTTCAGCACTGGAACTACGTACGGGTCCCTCAAACAGCCCTGGATGGCTCAGCTCTCGCTGGAGCAGCCTCCCCATCCCGGCAGCCAGGTCCCAGCAGGTGGCAGCAATGAACCAAAGGAGGCCTGGGTTTCCCCAGGAGAAGGCCTGCTTGCCTCCCACACCTTCTGCAGCTGGCTTCACCGAAGGACCCACCCATAAGGAGTAAGCGAATTACTCAGGTGAGCTTCAGACAGCCAGGTAATGTGCACGCCTGCCATCTTTAGATTGCATCGAAAAAAATGGAACACTGTTCATAAACGACTTTCTAATAAACAGGATTCGTAAGTGGAAAATGATGGGTTGGGCTTTGATTTTCAGTTTAGGTGCCATGAATGACTTCTTTGTAAAATTCCAAAGAATGGTTTATTGTGAGAACGGCCAGACCCTGGGCACAAACAATCACGCAACTGTGGATGCACTGTGATGGGTCAGAAATGAACAGAGCAAGCGCCAGGAGCATGGTGGCTGCCTGACAGACGCTCTTCACTTCCAGTCTAGCAGGGTCATTTATAATCTGGAAACAGAAGAGGAAAAGCCTAGAAAGGGTTAAACACAAAATATTAAGGAAGTCTTAAGGGTACAAATTCAGTTGTCTTCATGTATAGCCCACCCTCACTTTATTAAACTATCAGTAGTATAATAAGGTTATGGAGTTATTTGTTTTTTATAAAGATGTCGCTCTTTTTTCTTTTTTAACAATAAGAATGCAATGAGACAGTCACAGTCTGTCAATCTGTCAGGTAACGAGATGGGATGAGGGTCGCCACATCTAGCATGGTACAGAAATCTTTTGGGGAGGGAGGGGCAAACTTCTGAAGTTTGAGAACGTTCCAAACTGCAACCTAAGACCATTCTACTATAACTAAATGAATTAACTTGGCACAAAGCATTAGCAGAGAAAGTGGTAGTAATAATAGAGAAAAACAAGGTCAGAAAATCCTTGAAGGAAAGACATAGGTAGAGAACAGTGAGATTATGTCATTTCTCTGTTTCAGAATTTTCTCTGACTTCCCCTTTGGCCTACAGGTTAAATTCCAAATTCTTTCACAGGCATCCACCCAGGTCTGTTTGCCCTTTGGCCTCTTTCTCTAACACCTCCCCATACGCGCACTTGCCATTTCTGCGTCTGCATGCTCTTGGTTTTTTTCCATGTGCCCTACCCTTTCCCTGTAATGTGCATCCCCTTCTCTCAGATCTGAACTCCTCCTCATCCTTTCCGACTCAGCACAAATGTCACCTTCTCAGAGAAACTTTCCCTAATGGTCCTACCTCTCAGATCTACATTTCACACTGTACCTACTTCAGGGAGAGCGCTCAACTATATTATAACTCTTTGTGTACATGTCTATCTCTCCCATCAAACCCTGTGCTCCCACTGCAGGGCCCGACTGCACATCAGAGCTGCAGCGCACTGATAGTGAGTGAAATGGGTGTGCTTAAGAGTAAGGAGCTAAGAGGGTTTTGGACGGTGTGGTTGGCTGTGGGGAGGTCACTTAGAAGGCCCAAAGGAATAAACCTCTAATTCTAGTTGTTTTCATTTTTCATCTCATTAACATATAGGGCAATGACCCGGTTTGAGAAATAAAAATTGATTAAACTGTATTACCTGAATCTGAATGACATTTACTACTAAAATCTGTATTATAGTGCTAAAATATTATTTGAGACAAAGCCAACTGAGGTGGAGATTTTTTTTTTTTTTTTTTTTTTTGCGGTACGCGGACCTCTCACTGTTGTGGCCTCTACCGTTGTGGAGCACAGGCTCCGGACGCGCAGGCTCAGCGGCCGTGGCCCACGGGCCCAGTCGCTCCGCGGCATGTGGGATCTTCCCGGACCGGGGCATGAACCCGGGTCCCGTGCATCGGCAGGCGGACTCTCAACCACTGCACCACGAGGGAAGCCCGAGGTGGAGATTTTAAAGGTTTTAGCAGGATTGAAGATTAATTGGTAATCTAACTTTCCTTTTAAAAAATGTATACCTTCACACTAATATTTATTCTAGTATCAGGCTGAGTGGCACACAGTGTGTAGTCATCCTCACAGAGTTCACAGTTTAAGATCAGGGTGTTAAATGGGGGGAAACAAAGGCATATAAGCAGGCAATCATAAACTAAAACAGAAGCACAGTAATAGGACGTAACACGCAGGACATTATGGGAGCACTTGGAAGGGGCACCTAACCCAGCCGGAGTCAAGATGTTAGGTTCTTTGAGGATGTACATTTGATCATTTGAACTGAATGGCAAGTCTGTGCAGGGATCAAGGGAAACTAGTTCTCCTCTTACTAATTCTAAACACTGATTTTGCAATTTAATCTTTTGCCTCATCACTTGTATTTTAAACACCAGATTCCAGAACTGAGTAGATCACCTTTATGTCACATAGGACTGGAAAGATTTCTCATTACCAACTGTGGGCAGTTCTGCAGAACAAGATCTGAAATAATAAATTGGCTCAGGTCCAGCAATTCTTCATCAAAGAGATGTGTGGGAGGGCATTTACAGCAAGCCCGAATGCAGAGAAAAAGGGGATAGAACATTACACCTTCCTTGCAAGGGAAAGGCAAAGCACATACTGGAGCAGAGAGGTCTAGTGAGTAGGATGTGGTGTGCATGTGTGGATCAAGACAAAATGGTGGTGGCCAAAAAGCTGGAAATTCACAGATCAAATTCCTGATCTCTCCCCCAAGATCAAGACAAACCTGTGGAGAGTCACAGAGCACAGTAGCCTACTATTTTAGCCTCTCTTCTTCTCCCTCCTTACTAGCTTCCACCTCTGCCATTTTTCATATCATCTTTTCCTCTACTGCTCTGTCAGCCAAATGGAAGATTTATCTGCATTTCATTTTATCGGGCATTTGAGTGTTAAGCATTAACATACATAATAATAAACTAACTATAACTAAATTCCTAGAAGTTGATTAAAAAAAAATATATCTTTGACAGAGAGCTGATCACCAAATAATAATGCTTTAGATAAGCTAAAGATATAACCCTACTAGACTTATCATCACAAAATCTTCCCCAAAAGGTTGGAATAAATGTGCGTCATGTAAATCAATACCAAAGACGGCACTGGTTAACAGTCTCCAAAGGGAAACTGCTACCTGATTTTTATAAAGGGACCCAGGAGGCAAGGGCATTCATGATCAGTTATGTGATAATTTCAAAGCATCACTTCATATTTATGTGATTTTCATGTGACTGACTGTGACTCCTTTAAACAAGGTTAATAGAACAGAGGACTTACTGATGAAGATGTTAGTGGCTCCAAGGCACAAAATTCTTTCATTAAAAAGATAAACAGGGTTTCCCTGGTGGCGCAGTGGTTGAGAGTCTGCCTGCCGATGCAGGGGACATGGGTTCGTGCCCCAGTCCGGGAAGATCTCACATGCTGCGGAGTGGCTAGGCCCGTGAGCCATGGCCACGGGGCCTGTGCTGCGCAACGGGAGAGGCAACAGCAGTAAGAGGCCCGCGTACCACAAAAAAAAAAAAAAAAAAAAAAAGATAAACAAACTGCACATTATACATAAGCTGTGAACAAAGGCAACCTATGTTTCATTCCTTTAGACAGAGAGAACTGTGAACAGGAGAGGGAAGATGGTACTGAGGGCATCTCTGGAACATGGGCCATCTCAGCACTTTTCTCCTCTTTTCCTTCTGGTTTCACCTCTGTTTTTATACTAGTCTCCACCCTGTCCTCCTCTCAGGGTCCCACAGGTTGCATTCCTCCCTTTGTAAAACTCTAAGAAGCAGAGAGATGATCGGTAATGAAATGGCCAAGCCACAAACTCTACCCACCCCCAGCCCTACTTTATGGCTTAATCCAAATTCTAAAGAAGAAATTTATCACTGCATTAATATTCACGTGCTGGTAAATCATCTTACTTTTAGTTAACACTTCATCTGTCCAGCAGTGAGTCGCAAATGATTCACATACTTCCATATTTCAGATAAAGTTTACTTCCTTTGGGCCAAAACTTTTAATTTTAACTATATGTTTAAAGACATGCCTTCTAAACTGTATTAGTTTATTTGTATGCTAAACATAACTTAACCTTGGAATACTGCAAGGTATTCCAAGGCTGGGATATGACGGCTTCCAACTGGGGGAAAAAAACATACATATATATTCATATAGTTAATGTTAAAAGTGTTAACTAGGAACATACAAAGATATCTAAAACTTAATAAAGATGAAAAAAATTCCTATTGAAATATAAATATGAATTCTTGCATTTAGAACCATGGAAACCACCTATTAGTGCATTTGGTGTGACAAGTAGTTTAGAATGTACAAAAAATAAGAAGATATCAATTGGCAGCGTTATTATTAGTCCACTTGAAAATATTGCTCGAAATTAAATGGCAAGCAATGAGACTCTTTAGGTATATATTTTACCATAAAGAATTTTTAGAAAATTAGCTAGTATTCTCAACAATGAAGCATTATTCACCCTTAAAATATTTGGAATAAAGTTTTACTTTAAGGCAATAGTAGATAAAAGGTTTGCTGGCTAAGGATTAAAAAAGGATTGATGGGGCTCCCCTGGTGGCGCAGTGGTCGAGAGTCCGCCTGCCGATGCAGGGGACACGGGTTCGTGCCCCCGTCCGGGAAGATCCCACATGCCGCGGAGCGGCTGGGGCCGTGAGCCATGGCCGCTGCGCCTGCGCGTCCGGAGCCTGTGCTCCGCAACGGGAGAGGCCACAACAGTGAGAGGTCCGCGTACCGCAAAACAAAAAAACAAACAAACAAACAAACAAAAAAAAGATAATTCCCATAAGGATAGCAAGCTTAAAACAAGTCCTTCCTTCTAGCTTGCTCAGGGACTAAATAAAGAAATCAGGAGAAAGCAGTTAATGAGCTTAAACATTTACTTTTCCCTCCCTTTAAAATTAAATGGGACTGGAAGGGTGGAGAAAGAGATTTTATGAATAATGACATTTTTCAGAATAAACATAAATTGTGTGGCCTACTGCTTAATTTAAAACTCTATGTAAATTCTGTATGTAAATAATGCCCAATTTTGCATACTGGGAACCTATGTCAGATATTGCTGTTACCTACGTAATGTCTCACGTAAAATATGGACTCAATTGGTTATGTTAGTAAATTCACCCCCAATTTTACCCCATGCAGAAATAAGGTGAAAAAACAGTAAAAAGGCTGAAACAAACTGTACAATAAATTAAAAGAGAAAACGTTACTATTTCATAATAAACTCATTAGTAGTAAATCTATTAGTTATTAGAACCTTCTACTCATAAGGAAAGCATTAAAATTTCATAAATGTGCTTAACTTTTATCCTTTTATAGTCAACATAGTTAATAATTTATTTTAGTATGACATTTCATATTCTAAAACTTTTAATTAAGGCTCAAATTCACAAGCAAATAGTTATTTTTTAGCACCACCTTCTAAGTTAACCAGCCACTGCAAATAATTATTTTTTAAAATGGAAGTCTCGTGACTTCCCTGGTGGTCCAGTGGTTAAGAATCTGCCTTCCAATGCAGCGGACGTCGGTTTGATCCCTGGTCGGGGAACTAAGACCCCACAGGCCGTGGGGCAGCTAAGCCTACGTCCCACAACTACTGAACCCGCGCACCACAACTAGAGAGAAGCCCACACACCGCAACAAAGAGCTGACGCAGCAAAAAAAAAAAAAAAAAAAAAGTCTCACAGAGGGCTGTCACTAGCTAATATGCTCTGCTGGGAAATTGGTGGTCTTTTTAGTTTTGGTAGTACCATTCAAAACTGAAAACTCCCAGTTATAGGAGACATGAAGAGAGAATAGAAAGGAAATATGTGAACAGAAAGGAAATGATAAAGATTCAGGGGAAAAGAAGAAAAAGGAATCATGTAAAAAAGGGAAAGCATATGTCAGAACAAGACATTATAATAAAAACAGCATTATTCAGTAGTACATTTGGGAATGAACTTCAAACACGTAAAAAAACCCATTTTGGGGACTTCCCTGGTGGCACAGTGGTTAAGAATCCGCCTGCCAATGCAGGGGACACAGGTTCCAGAAGCCTTGGTCCGGGAAGATCCCATATGCCGTGGAGCAACTAAGCCCGTACGCCACAACTACTCAGCCTGTGCTCTAGAGCCTGCGAGCCACAACTACTGAGCCCACGTGCCACAACTACTGAAGCCCGTGCACCTAGGGCCTGTGCTCCACAACAAGAGAAGCCACCGCAATGAGAAGCCCGCGCACCGTGATGAAGAGTAGCCCTCGCTCACCGCAGCTAGAGGAAGCCCGCGCGCAGCAAGAGAGGACTCAACGCAGGCAATAAATAAATAAAAATAAACAAATTCATAAAAAAATTAAAAATAAAAAAAAACCATTTTTACTTTGGATTAGAAACTGAATGAGCTAAGATAAAGCTTAGATTCCATTCTCTATGTACTTAGCTTAGATTAACGATGATGATTCTTTCTTTTAAGTTGGTTTCAACTTTTTAACGATACAATTTTTAAAAATTGATTAATCCATTAATTTTTACTTTTGGCTGCGTTGGGTCTTTGTTGCTGCACGCGGGCTTTCTCTAGTTAGGGCGAGCGGGCGCTACTCTTAGTTGCGGTGCGCAGGCTTCTCATTGCGGGGGCTTCTCTTGTTGCGGAGCACGGGCTCTAGGCGTGTGGGCTTCAGTAGTTGTGGCTCGCGGGCTCTGGAGCGCAAGCTCAGTTGTTGTGGCGCACCGCAACTAAGCACGGGCTTAGTTGCTCCGCGGCATGTAGGATCTTCCCAGACCAGGGCTCGAACCCGTGTCCCCTGCATTGGAAGGCGGATTCTTAACCACTGCGCCACCAGGGAAGCCTGGTGATTCTTAATAACACAGACATTTGAAAGCAGTCTGCCTGAGAGAGAAATTAGCTTCCCCCCTGCTCATTAAAAAGGGGCTCCTATTGTCAGAAAAACATTTTCTTTGCTTGTCTTTGGTTGTATACACATGTCTGAATAGAAGAGGCAATGTGGTAAGAGATGCCTTCAAGCCACTAGGCAACTTCCTTCTCTGGGACTACAACTTAGACTAGATTATCTCTAGGATTACTTTTATCTTTTAAGATCCTGAGCCAGAGATATATAACACATATATGATATATATGTACCATAATGTGTAACATAGATATCATGAAGAGGAAACAGGAGTACAGATGTCTGGCTTGAGTAACTTGGGGAATGGTGGTGTCACTGCAATGGGGAAGTCTGGGGGGTCGGGGTTGGAGGGGTGTAGAAATCAAGAGTTTTGTTTTCAACAAACTAAATTTGAGATAACAGTCAAATGACTATGACTCATCAGGTGCTACTTCTGTAGCAAGCAGTGTGGCACAAGGGTGGGAGAGGCAGTGGGCTCGGTTGATGGACTTCCGTACCCTTGGCTCAGGAATAAGCATACAACCCCCATCAGGGCAATTGAAGTCTTCCCTGAGCTTTTGCTGGAATCATCAGGACAGATATTGTCTTTCTGCTTTGAGGCTGCTAGCTGTGAGGTGCTTCAGGAGGCCACTTTGGTTACCACATGGCAAGATCCTGCCTAAGGATAAAGACAACACACAGAATGATGAGGAAAGATGTGGAGAGATGGGGAGGGACAGTTCTAACTAAATAATATTAGTAGCTGGATCTAGCCATGTCTAAAGCAAGATGCATTCCTGAACTTCCCAGCTACAGGAGCCTATAAATTCTATTTTTGTTTAAGCTAGTTTGAGCTGAGTTTCTCTTTCTTGCAGCTGAAAGAGTCCCTACCAATTCACAGATCTATAGGAACATATATTTGTAAATAAAATTTTATTTTTTTGACAGGAGAAATGCTCAGTATATCAAATTCCCTAGCTATTTTATCCTTTAAAAAAGCATATCTTCTTGTATCTCACTGATGCCAAATTTCACTTATTTCTGTTCAAGCATTTATTTAGGCCTGTCTGGAAACAAACTCTGAGGATTATGTTAACACTACCTTATTGCTGCATCAGTTTTATCAAAAGCTTACTTTGGGCAAATAAACAAGTCTGTTCAGCATTATTTAGTGCTAGGCAATTTGAAGTGCGGGCACCAAGCTGCTTCACGATCAAAGCCATGCAAATCTCTGCCTCATTTTTCTTGTTGATTTGAACTTACTTTATAAAAGCATGCAAACTGTTCAATTACATACACTGAATTCAAAAGTAAATGGTCCACTGGATCGACATGATTGGGGCTGCTGATTTAGAAGGGTCATCAATAATTAAAGATAAACTTCCCTGAATCTTGACGTGAAATTGAGTGGATTTAGAGCATAAGGAAATGAAGAGGTTCAGTTATAATTAGAGCTGATTTTCGACGACACTTCTAATACAAATGGATGTTTAGAGAAACACTGGGAAATGGGTGCTGTGTTAAGAGAACAGTATGCTAGGGCTCAAAATGGTCTTCGCAGTTTGGTGTTTCAAAGGGAGCAATTATATACAGTTTCTAGTGTTTTTTTTTTTTTTTTTTCTGCACGCGGGCTTCTCACTGTTGTGGCTTCTCCCGTTGCGGAGCACAGGCTCCGGACGCGCAGGCCCAGCGGCCATGGCTCACGGGCCCAGCCACTCCACGGCATGCGGGATCTTCCCAGACCGGGGCACGAACCCGTGTCCCCTGCATCGGCAGGCGGACTCTCAACCACTGCGCCACCAGGGAAGCCCTGGTTTGTATTTTTGAAGGAAATGATATTATGCTTCTATTTTACAGATATAATAAAATATGAAGAAAGACTAGACATAACACATTCAAGGTGAAAGAGCAAAGACTGCCCGGAGAGAAATAATAGGCTTCCCCTGATAGTTTGCTTTAGAGAGGGGGAAAAAAAAGTCAAAATTTAAACTGCATAAAAACACTTCTTTAAATGGATACCGTGTTTCCAACTTTTTATCAGTTACCAGAGCCTGGCATATTAATAAAATTGGCTTATTTGCCCTGAATGAGCAACTTTAACTCTTTGGTTGCTTATGCAAGTCACACACCTGCGAATGAGAGAAAAGGGCTAGCCCTTAAGGGCAGTTTCTCTAATCAATAATTTTGCTTGTAGAAGTGAAGGTTTTTAGGAAGAAGAATATAGAAGGGAAGGAACTGGAAAAACAAGAAAATACTTCAGATTCACTCAGAATGTCAAAAATGACATTCTAAAGGTCAGAAAGCAGATGGTAACTTAAGAATACAGTAGTAGTGTTAATAACAAAGAGGAGGTATTAAAGCAATACACTTCACGGTTAGAAACTTGGTATCAAAAGTGGCACTGGGCGCCATTGGAAAACGAGAGCAGGGACTTCCCTGGTGGTGCAGTGGTTAAGAATCTGCCTGCCAATGCAGGGGACACGGGTTCGAGCTGTGGTCCAGGAAGATCCCATATGCCGCGGAGCAGCTAAGCCGGTGCGCCACAACTACTGAGCCTGCGCTCTAGAGCCCACGAGCCACAACTGCTGAGCCCACGTGCCACAACTACTGAAATCCACGCACTCTAGAGCCCACGTGCCACAAATACTGAGCCCGTGGGCCCCTAGAGCCCATGCTCCGTAACAAGAGAGGCCATTGCAATGAGAAACCTGTGCACCGCAACGAAGACCCAACAAAGCCAAAATAAATAAATTAATTAATTAAAAAAAAGAAAACAAGAGCATGTCATTAAATGCATACACTAAAGAACTGATTAACACAAAGAAGATCTCTTTTCTTCCCTTTTACACAGGGCTCAAAAATTTGTTTAATAATACTAATAATAATAGTAAAATACTTTGCTGTTGACAAATGCAACTTTCATAAACATTAATTATTATAAGGATCCTGTAAACTAGGTATTTTAAAAACATATTTACAAAGTATAATATGATAAACATTTAATTTGAATATATTGGTAAATTTTATAGTAAGAATGTCATATATTAAGTAAATTAAATATTAATCATATAATGTATTAAACATTAAATGCATTTAAATACCTAGGACTCTGGCTAAATGGCAGGGCTGGGACTTGAACTGAGATCCTATTACTTCCAGTCCCGTGCTCTTTCCATCATACCAGGAAATCTCTTTCCTGGATCACTGACCTTCATGTGACACTGGGTTCCTTCATTCTCTTGGTATTACTCAGACTAAAATCAAATTAATAAGGGTATATTCATGACAATTAGTACACACTGACTTATGCCCTGTGAACCTTTTAAAGGGGATAGTTACCTACACAGAGGAGAGCTGGGCTCTGGCCACTTTCTTTCTAGGTCAAGGGGCTTTGCCAACTCAGTTCAAATGTGAGTGGGAGGTGGAGAGGAGGAGATGAAATAGGAGAAAGAGAGAATCACAGATGGAGAGCTGGAAGGGCTCACAAGGATTATCCAGTCCAACTCCTCAATTTTAGCAATGGAAGTGACTTCTCCAGATCCCACTGAGGTATGGGAGGACTGGAATCAATGCTGACCACTTCCTGTCCTCTCCTCCCCTCTATGCGAGGATAACGGTAGCTCTGGCGTTCCATGCTTTCTTGAGATGGCTCTTTCTACCCTGCTCCTGCCATAAACGACATGAGGCCTGTCAAAATCCACCTGAGGAAAATATGGCGGTCTTTAAATACAGAGGATGGGCCATCTCCTGATTCTTAGATCAATTACTGAATTGCTACTATGTTTGTGTTGTGGAATGTATGAATATTTAGGGATATGAATAATATACAAACCTGCCTTCAAAAACTTTATGCTTGCCGAGGCAATTTAGTCCCTAAATAATAAAACCATTATAAAATAATTGTTTCTAGGTCAGTGGTTCTCAAGCTCTTTGAGGTTCCCAGGCTCTCTACGAGAAGCTGATATAAACTATAAATCTGCTCCCCAGAAAAATCCACACATTTCTGTACATATTCAGGGGGTTGCTGGATCTCCTAAAGCCCATCTACTGACCATGAATTAAGAAGCTCTATTGTAAGAGATTCACTGAGTTCCACCATGTAAAAATTATCCGAAGAACAAAGATTGACAGAAATACTAGTTATCCCTTTTCTTTGATGCAAAATGAGTAAACTTTAAAAATATGTCATCCCATGTTAAGGGCAAACAAAGTGCTTTCCCTAGTATCATCTGAATGGCCCTCTACAAACACTTATTTTCCCATATCTAATTTTGTGTGTGTGTGTGTGTGTGTGTGTGTGTGTGTGTTATTCTATGAGAATATACTGTTTGCATCCAGAATTTCTGGAATGGCCTTTTCATGTATATATAAAATACAAAGGTAAACTTCATTAAAACCAGAAGAAACAGAGCTTAGCTTATGAATTATTCTATTTCAAATTTTTTATCTAGCTTGGAATGCTGTTTCTAAGGCTTTGATGCTGAAGGGAGCGAAGTCATTAAGATGAGTTGATAATACTGCCGGCATGAGCACTTTCCTCCTCTCTGGTAAAAAAAAAAACGACGACAAAGTACTTAGGTCTTTTGGAATTCAAATTTCTTTCTTAATGAAAAAGTGAAAGGATGAAATATAACAGTAAAGAAATCTCTACAGAAGTGGGAAGCCGTACCATCAATACTGAAGTTTCAGAAATAATTTCCTAAAGCTTTGAATAAATCAGAAAAAAATTATACCAAGCCGTTTCTGTTAAAATATTTTACAAAAGCAGTTATCTTGTTACATATTTTGAAGCAAATAAATGGAGCAGTTAGAATTAACATATTCTTGAGTATCCTGGCAAAGCGGACAAAATAATAAAGCAAAGTGGGTAAGAGGACAAAAACAAGGGGGTTTCCATCTAATTTTTAAAAACCTGTAAAGTAAAATACTTTAGGTAAAATACTTAAAATACTAAAATACTTAAATACTTAAAATACTAAAATATAATTCAATTTGATACTTTGCTAACCTCAGGCGTGAGAAAGTTAAATGGAAGGAAATGTGACCCAAGGCTGGAGAAAGGGTTTAGATCCCTTACTTGTTACCAACATTTTAAATGGATTAGAAACACAAACTATTAGCAAATAGGCACAAGAGTCTGGAGATGTGATTAAAAATGATTACTTATAGAACAAAAACTTTCTAAAACATCAATTTATTAAAATTTTCCTTGAAAATGGAGAACAGCCCAACGCAATCATAATCTCAACAAGCATTGTGAGGCAGTACGGCTCAAGTTTAAAAAGACCTAATGTTAGTGCTAGATAGATTCTGATTAAAAAAAAAAAAATCCACAGAGAACAGTTCACAAAACGGGGATAAACATTCACCGTGAAAGACCCATACAACTCTTCAAGTTGAGCTTTTTTGGAGGGAGGTAAGAGAACAAAAGACAGACTAGAAAGGATATAAACAAAGAGACTTCAGGCTTAAAGTCAAGGATCAGTCAAAAGGAGGACAAATCCACCTTTTCTTCATATGGAACTACTGATACTAAATGTATTTAAAATTGAAAACAATGAAGCTGGGGTAAGAAAACAAAATGAAGGAAGGGAGGAAGGAAGGGAGGAAAGAAGGGAGGGAAGGAGGGAGGAAGGAAGGAAGGAAGGGAGGAAAGGGGGGGGGAGGAAGGGAGGGACGGAGGGGGAAAAAGGCTACACTGAGACATCTTTTCCGTGTTGAAACAAAACCTGACATCAGCATAGGTGCAAGTGAACTTATTCATTTACAATACACTTCTCTTCAGGGAAGCTGTATTAATGAAGCAGGACGTATTTAAAGGATCAATGTGAGCATATACATACCACAGGCTGTTTTGTGATGTCCACCAAGTCCTTAAGATTATAATATTGATGCTTCTCAAAGGCCGAAAACAACATGTCTAAAACGTGTTGTTTATCAGCTCGAGCTCGTTTCCCATCTTCTTTCTTTTTCCTTTCATATTCAATCTAGGTGCAAAAAGCAAAAAGAAAAATGGAAGCGTTAATTCAACATGCTCACTCTGAAACACAGGCACTCTCTTTTCAGTCCTCCACGTGACACTTAGATTTTAAGCTGCAAAGCAGCAGGTCAAAGGCTGGTGGTTCAGTACCTGGGGTCCTCACTGCTCCCAGGGCTCCTCAGACCTTCAAGGCTCCAAGAAGGTATTAAAGCCCATCTGTAACCCGTTTTCATTATTCCCTAAAGCTTTACATAATGTGTCCACTTCCTCGCAAAAAGCCTTTCTTTACCGAAATTGTATCAGTTCAGCGTGGCCACCAGTTAGCTCATGTTGATCACAAAGTCTAACTTGCAGTTCTTTGTTTTTGATTACCCGAAATTCAGTAAAACAGTTTATCTGCTACATGCAGTTTGGTAGGCAACATCTTTCAAAATTGGAGTTTTTCAGGGCAGGAAGAGGGTTGAGGGGCAGGCAGATCATAGAACAGGTTCTCTAGGGATGAAAAGTTTGGGGAACATTGGTAAAAAGGAAAGCACATGGGAGGTGACAGGAGGCCTTTTCTCCTCCCAACTGTGTGACCTCTTTGAACTTGCTTCTTCTGTAAGATGAAGTAAGCAGTGACATGAAGAGAGTGTATAAACTCTCTCCTAGTGTTACCTTCCAGAGACATGTGCATTTGTAAAAAAATTACCTTTTTATTGAAAACGTGCAACTTACTTGCATTCACGTCAGTTGATTAAGCTTTTAATTTTTTTTTTTTAAGAAAAACTTTATTTTATTTATTTATTTTTTTTGGCGGCACGCGGGCCTCTCACTGTTGTGGCCTCTCCCGTTGCGGAGCACAGGCTCTGGACGCGCAGGCCCAGCGGCCATGGCTCACGGGCCCAGCCGCTCCGTGGCACGTGGGATCCTCCCGGACCGGGGCATGAACCCGCGTCCCCTGCGTCGGCAGGCGGACTCCCAACCACTGCGCCACCAGGGAAGCCCAAGAAAGACTTTATTTTGATGAAGCCTCAGGAACTATATGTTATAGGACATGTATATAAACTGCGGCAGCCCACCTGGTAAATACAGCATCAGAAGGGGGGGGTGAAAGCTGCCAAGAGAACAATCTTCTGTGCGTCTCTATAATCTAGAGACTAGCTTCAAAGACAGTGAAAGACGTTTCAAAATGTACAGCTAAATTAGGCACAAATTCCAGCTTCATATAGTTAGGCTTATTCTCTGGATTTTAACAATAGAGATGTAAAAAGATAAAGTCTAATTTCTACTGATGTCAAGACTAAATAATATATCAGAGACTTTCAAATTAGAGGCAAGAAGTAACTGACAAGTATCTGTCCTTCAATTAGATAAAATTAGGAGCTATACAAGGAAAAAGGACTAAATTGAATGTCTTAATTTTTATGATATGTACATCTTGGGAGTAAAACTCAAAACCCATTCATCTCCTCAACAGATTAAGCATAGATTAGGTGCTTGGTATTGCACTAAAATATGGGGCAAATAAGACACTCTCTTTCAAAAGGTATCCCTTTCTTAGGGCTTGTGTATTAAAATGTACAGACAGGGCCTTGAGCATTTTAAATGTAGTAATAGTAGTAATGTAGTAATAGAGAGCACAGAGCTACCTAGAACAAGATCATGATGCTGAAAAAAAGTGCAAATGCATGGCACAGACTGTATTGTTGGGGAGGAATGAAATCTAGCTAGTCTCAAGATTTTCTGGGTGGAAAGAGCCTGAAAGAAAACAACTGTGGGCAGCTACAAAGGAATTGCTAAAGAGCAGAGTGACTAGAAGAGCTAGAAGCAAGACTGCAGAGGGGAGAGACCAGAGAAACCCATGACCAAGGGGGAAATCCATGCCTTCTCAATTTGAGGAAGATGGAAGAACAGATGAAAAAAAAATGCACTTAAGCAAAAAGGCAGAATTACAGATTCTGCCCCAATTCTGAGAGAAAGGAGGCCGCAGAGATAGCCAAGACCAACAGAGATCTACCTGAGGGCCACTCAAGGAAGAATTTTCTTTCTCTCGGGTCAAAAGAAGGATAGAAAGAACTAAGACAGTGGCTGTATGATGGAGAAAGAAATCACGACAGACCAGGACAAAACCCACAAATCCAAACAGTCTTTGGGTTAAAAAGAAGAATGAGATCATGGAATGCCTTAAGGGATTAATCTTTAAGCCTTGCTTTGCTGATCAAGGTCTCAAATATGTCATTATTTCCCCCTACTTACATTTGTACTTAGTTTGCATCCTGACATTCCCTTCCACAGGTGCACTGTATTTGAAAGGGTTTGCTTTGTCCACTGTGATGGACAGTCTAGAAAGAAGGGCCTGGTAAAAGAGTATGAAAGTCTGGACCACGGTATGAAGATGTTATAGCCTTTTACTCTGACCAAGTGGGGACTAAGAGAAACTTAACTTGGTATCTAGAAAATAGAGGGAGATAGAATCAGACTAAGGAGGAGTGGGGAAAGCCTATTCCCTTCCCGCAGGCTTGAGTGGGATGTGGGATCTCATTTAGGGAAAAGCCATTGGTCCTCAAGAAAAACAAGACAAAGAAGTGGGGACCTAGCAAAAGACCAGTGCTAGGCTTTGGACTCTAAGTGTGGAGCTACAGTTGTATGATATTCTGTCTTCTCTTCTGTCCCAGCTTTAATTTATGCTGAAAGAAGATGGAAAAAGTTAAATTAAGGAAATAGGAAACAGAAGTTATGGTATATTCAGCTTCCACCTTTAGCCATCTCTTCCTCGTGTAAAATGACTCGAGGGCTTCCCTGGTGGCGCAGTGGTTGAGAGTCCACCTGCCGATGCAGGGAACACGGGTTCGTGCCCTGGTCCGGGAAGATCCCACATGCCGCGGAGCGGCTGGGCCCGTGAGCCATGGCCGCTGAGCCTGCGCGTCCGGAGCCTGTGCTCCACAACGGGAGAGGCCACGATAGTGAGGGGCCTGTGTACCGCAAAAAAAAAAAAAAAAAAAAAAAAGACTCGAGAAGCTAGGAAGATGAACAAAAATGTTTTCAAGTAAAGAAACGTGCTGGTGAAGCAAGATGGCCCAGTTCAGAGAGGGCATACATTCTAGCTGGCAGTGGAGAGAAAAACTTAAGTGTTTGTTATCAAGTTGTCCCAACCCTAAAGCCATATGTCAGACCCAAAAGGACTGAAGAAAAGAATTTAGAATAAATTAGAAAGAAACTTCAAAATCAATATTGAGAATAAGGGACTTCCCTGGTGATCCAGTGGTTAAGAATCCGTCTTGCAACACAGGGGACGCCAGTTTGATCCCTGGTCGGGGAACTAAGATCCCACATGCCTCAGGGCAACTAAGCCCATGCACCGCAATTACTGAGCCCACACGCTCTGGAGCCCTCGCGCCACAAGTAGAGAGAAGCCTGTGTGCTGCAACGAAAAATCCTGTGTGCCACAACTAAGACCCGCCAAATAATAATACAAATAAATAGATATTAAAAAAATACTGAGGATAAGATTAAGAGTCAGATTAGGTTGTGATTTGTAATGTTAATGAGTACTGAGAAAAGCACCAATTCTACACAGAAATTTTTTTTAAAATCTTGGTTTACATGTTTCAATCTCAAAACACTGTATTTAACATTGCTGCTTTCCTTCTTTAAATTGTGGAGAAAACAGACTAGACTTGTATGCTTGTCTTTCTGTGTTAACCATGTCTATCAATGGCTCAATAACCCAGGGGACAGTGCAGCCTAACTTTACTTTTGACTAGTGAAATAAAAACACTTAAAAGCGCACCTGAAACTAACACAACATTGTAAATCAACCATACTTCAATCAATCAATCAAATATTTGCAAAAGAAAAAAAAACACTTAGAAGTGTAATCTGAAAACCCAGACATATATCTCTTTAATGCCCTCAGGGCCTGTACTATAGGATAACTTACAGAAAAGATTGTTTTAAAACAAAATTTCTGCAGTACCGCATTATTTAAATCTTTTTTGATAATGTCCAAGACAGGCTTATAACCCAAATTCTGCTCTGTGGTATCAGGTAGTTCCAATATATGTGTAACTATAAAAAGGGACTGAAATTACTTCCATGATCATTTAGTTATTAATAACTTATACTCAGGACAAAACTAAGATCCCTGAGGTAAATTTTCTCTTTTAAGCCAAACAGTGTAGAAATGCCAATCTTAATATTGCACTTACAACTTTGTACTACAAATAAAATTAATTCTACAAATAAGCTACAAATGATATGAACTAGTTTAGGAGAAGACTACTGTTTTGAGATAATGCTATTTCTTCTCATTTTAGCTCTTTTCCCTTTGGGCATTTTGTTTTGTACTGGCATTATAAGGAGATGACACTCAAAGCAGTCATATTTTCTAACTTTTTAGCAGCTACCACAAAATATTAGTAGGAGAGTTACTGGACTAGAAATAGCTTTTATATTATATGAATTTTAATTACTGATCTTATATCTGCCCCCAATGACCACAGACTACAGTGTAACCAGCTGCATAGAAATAAATGTCAATTCAGAAAGAACATTAAATTTAATCTCTAGTTACAAATTTTTACAATCCAAAAAATCCATCATATACAATTTTACTTTCAAAATGAAAAGCAAATTATTCAAGACTAAAAACGCAACCAAATGTTGAAAATCCATTGTGGATGTGGTATAGAGCTGTTCAACCATCATTACTGAAACAATAATCACTGACTAAAATTATAAATGCCACCCACTGCCAATTAAAGTATTATAATACAAATGTCTGTAAATTTCTAGATTGTTGTTTGCAGAAATATTTTGATTGCTTTGTCAAGGCAGTCTTTGTGGAGGCTTGTATTTTAACTTTTAAAGTGAGCATGACAGCCTTGAATAACATGGTTTGCATTTTAAATCCTTATGAAAGACTCCCCCCCACCCCCAATGCTCCTGTTTCTGCTTAGTGTGTTGTTATCTCTTAGGAGGAAATTATTTCTTTAGAGTTGATCAGTCCTTGGTGTGCAAATTCAAATGAACGAAGCATGTATCCTTATACTACACTATATACTACCCGATATATTCGGCAAATATTGCCGAAAGGCCTTTAGATACAGTCCTGCAGGCATCCATTTTAATCAGCAAAATTCCAAATTCATACAGATACCTGAGAACAAAACAAAAAGCCAAGCAAAACCCCCCCTACTGCCAACAACCCTAGCTCTGAAGACTAACACAGTTGGTTGCCACACAGAAGGAAACAGAGTATGCATAAAATAAATTTTCTTTTTAGTTCCTGGGGGTTTACGTCAAGATTTTATGTAATAGTTCTATTACCTCCAACAGTAGTTTTCTAGTTCAATTTTTCTAATTCTCTATCATTTTCAGACTAAGAGCTCTTGCCAGGAAAAAAAAAGGGAAAGAGAAATCTTTTTTCAAGCTGGGGTGGGTGGGGCATAGAGGGGGATTGATGATAACAGAGACGAGAAGATACTAAGCCTTTTTAAAAGCCTTAGGTTTAGTGGAAAGAGACTTCCTGGTCTCCCGGGCATCATTTTTGCTCCCCACCCCAACAGGAGATGGCAGACAGAGCTATAAAAAATGCCTGTAACTGTGGATCAGTGGCGGAATGCTAGAATTACCTAGGGAACTTAAAAATTTAAGACAGTTGGCCTCCATAGTAGATCAATACAATCGATCTCTGGAGGTATTTTTCTTTTTAAAAGCTTCCCAGGTGATTCTAGTGTACAGCCAGCATTGCGAACCACTGTCTAGACAAGAGAAGACACAAATCCTTATGAGAAAAGGGAGTCCTTATGAGAAAGGTCATAAGATGGAGACTACATATAAGAATACTGTGACATTTACACAGGCTGGATGATGATGTCCACAACGTCAACCAGAACACACATACACAAGCACCCTTACTTGCAATCAGGGATGGAGGGAGCTGAAAGGAATCTTACACGTCAGCCGACTCTATATTTTGATTATACAACTCTATCAGTAAAAAAAATTTTTTTTTCCCTCGCCACGCAGCTTGTGGGATCTTAGCTCCCTGACCAGGAACGGAACCCAGGCCCTCAGCAGTGAAAGCGCTGAGTCTTACCCACTGGACCACTGGGGAAATCCCAATCAGTAAAAAATGTAAAGCAAGAACTATATGAATATGTATTTGTAAATTATTAAAAAATGTATTCTGTATTAATATGCACAGTTATCTTTATAAAGCATACAAGAACAAAAAATTTAAAGAGATGAAATAAAAATAAAACTATTTTAGGAATAAGTTTTAATTTAATTGGTCAAAATTACAAAACACTTTTTTTTGTTTTGCTCTCAAAATACAGTGGATCCGTCTTCATGTTCTGGAGGCTTAGTCTTTAAATGAATTGCAAACTGTGATGGCTTTGAACCAGCAACAGCTAATACAACTTACGGTACAACACAAAGGTCAAGGGTCACTATGTCAAATTATTTCCAATAAGCCTTCAGCTCCCAGCCTTGGCGGCGGTGGTGGCGGCGTCAGGGGACTGCAGGCCACACTTCCGAGACCCCCCCTGCCAGCCTGTTCCCAGCTGGGGCTCTGCCAATGGAAGAAGGAAGCAGGAGGAAGGGCGGTTTTCTTCTCTTGTGCTGTGGAAGCACCTCTGGAAGCAGCAGCTTCCTCATCTCTGGCAACCTCAGCCCTTCCATTTTTGTTATTCCATTCTGTAAACCATTTGTAACCAGTTCCCTACTTTAAGTCCCTTTCGGCTTGAAATATCTGGAGTTGTTTCTTCTTCCATGATAGACACTAATTGAATCATTAAAGACAGGGGATCACAAGCCATATTTAGAATGATAATTTCCTTTTCGGGAGGGCCAAGTTCTTGTCAGATTTGATCACGTCATCACTGTTTCTACCTCACAAAGTGACTAATAAAAGAGATTTTTTTTTTTGCCATGCCACACGGCTCACGGGATCTTAGCTCCCCGACCTGGGATCGAACCTTGGGCGCACAGCAGTGAAAGTGCCGAGTCTTAAACAGTGGACCACCAGGGAATTCCAAGAGATGGTTTTAGAAGAGAAGTGTCAGTTTCGCCACTTTCATGTTGATATATATTTGCTTCATTACTATTATCTTTAATCTACAGTTTCTTTGTTGGAATCTTTTTAAGCCATTTATTCACTTTTTGAGATTGAATTTAGTTAATAATAGATACTATAATCTGTAAATCCTTAAATTTAGCACCAAACCTAAAATGCTGAAAACAAGAGCGTGAGGTGCTGAAAGCACCAATGCCAACCCCTCTGTGTTGCACAATTTCTTTCTCTTTTCTTTGGCCACACCATGTGGCATGTGGGATCTTAGTTCCTCGATCAGAGATCGAACTTGTGCCCCCCGCGATGGAAGCTTGGAGTCTTAACCACCTAACAGCCAGGGAAGTCCTTGCGTTGTACAACTTCTACTCCTCTAATGAAAAATGACTGATTAGCACAGGGACTGCATAAGGGTACCAAGGTCAATCCCCACTGTAAATATTTCTAGAGCTCAATTTCTTTCCTTTATTAGGTAAAAACCAAGAAAAATATAAGCTCCAAAATCTCCCCCTCCCCCAATGGGCCCTTTTGTAAATCCTATTTTGACAGCCATTATTTTTCATAGTTTGTTTTTGCTACGTGAAAGGATGGGGGATGGGGAATGTGATGTTCAAATGTTTACAAAATGCAGGATTAAACAAATTCCTAGAGGTTCCCAACTTTAGTATATTAAATGCAGTGTCAATACTGAAGGGGGAGGATATAATCAGAATCTGCAAGTTCTTTTAACACACAATTCTTTTTACACAACTCTTCTTTTCAAGGAGATTCTCATAAAATTAGTGTTTCAAAAAACTTTCTCTGGAAAAAGTTTCAGAAACTTAATGATGATCTAATAAGGCAGAGCAAAGGCCACGAAGGGAGAAACCTGACAGGTCACATCCTACTAAAGGGTGAGTTTTCACGGCCAAGCTTTCAAGGAAGGACTATTCTAAGAGATAATGCTACTAATATCATTCTTTTTGGCTCCCAAAATGCTTTCTGAATGGCAAGAATAGTAGGTATCATATCCCAGATAGTTTGTGAAGCAAAGAGATAAATTTAAATTTAATGCTTAGAAAAGCTCTATGTACAAAGTAGGAATTCAAATATTTGGAGATGATCATATATACCAAACGTAAATTTATCTAGGTGTCACAGGTGAGTGAAAATGTTTCTGGGGGTAAATGCAAAGTGGTTTCTTTCTGATCAAATGTATGTATGGATATTCTTTTACAAATATATATGTCATTTCCACCTCCTTTAAAATTTTTTGTACAAATTTTTCCCCCCTTATTTCTGTCCTGAAAATTGCATTAAAAGAACCTCAACTGTTAAAATGAAATACTGGGCTTCATGTTTATATAGCTCCACCTGGCAAAAGTTTGAGAACATTTCAACCTCATATTGAATTTAAAACTGGACATCATAAAGCCACCTAAGGAAACAAAAGACCTGTATGCAGAAAACTATAAGACACTGATGAAAGAAATTAAAGACGATACAAACAGATGGAGAGACAGATATACCATGTTCTTGGATTGGAAGAATCAACACTGTGAAAATGACTATACTACCCAGAGCAATCTACAAATTCAATGCAATCCCTATCAAACTACCAATGGTATTTTTCACAGAAGTAGAACAAAAAATTTCACAATTTGTATGGAAACCCAAAAGACCCCGAATAGCCAAAGCAATCTTGAGAAAGAAAAACAGAGCTGGAGGAATCAAGCTCCCAGACTTCAGACTATACTACAAAGCTACAGTAATCAAGACAGTATGGTACTGGCACAAAAATAGAAATATACATCAACGGAATAGGATAGAAAGCCCAGAGATAAACCCACACACCTATGGTCACCTTATCTTTGATAAAGGAGACAAGAATATACAATGGAGAAAAGACAGCCTCTTCAATAAATGGTGCTGGGAAAACTGGACAGCTACATGTAAAAGAATAAAATTAGAACACTCCCCAGCACCATACACAAAAATAAACTCAAAATGGATTAAAGACCTAGATGGAAGGCCAGGCACTATAAAACTCTTAGAGGAAAACATAGGAAGAACATTCTTTGACATAAATCACAGCAAGATCCTTTTTGACCCACCTCCTAGAGAAATGGAAATAAAAACACAAATAAACAAATGGAACCTAATGAAACTTAAAAGTTTTTGCACAGGGGCTTCCCTGGTGGCACAGTGGTTGAGAGTCCGCCTGCCGATGCAGGGGACATGGGTTCGTGCCCTGTTCCAGTAAGATCCCACATGCCGCGGAGCGGCTAGGACCGTGAGCCATGGCCGCTGGGCCTGCGCGTCCAGAGCCTGTGCTCCGCAACAGGAGAGGCCACAACAGTGAGAGGCCCGTGTACCGCAAAAAAAAAAAAAAAGCTTTTGCACAGCAAAGGAAACCATAAACAAGATGAAAAGACAACCCTCAGAATGGGAAAAAATATTTGCAAATGAAGCAACTGACAAAGGATTAATCTCCAAAATTTACAAGCAGCTCATGCAGCTCAGTGTCAAAAAAACAAACAACCCAATTCAAAAATGGGCAGAAGACCTAAATAGATATACCCTGAGAAAACCATAATTCAAAAAAAGTCATGTACCACAATGTTCACTGCAGCTTTATTTACAATATCCAGGACATGGAAGCAACCTAAGTGTCCATCGACAGATGAATGGATAAAGAAGATGTGGCACACATATACAATGGAATATTACTCAGCCATAAGAAGAACGAAATTGAGTTATTTGTAGTGAGGTGGATGGACCCAGAGTCTGTCATACAGAGTGAAGCAAGTCAGAAAGAGAAAAACAAATACTGTATGCTAACACATATACACAGAATCTTAAAAAAAAAAATAAAAAGGTTCTGAAGAACCTAGGGGCAGGACAGGAATAAAGACGCAGACGTAGAGAAGGGACTTGAGGACACAGAGAGGGGGAAGGTTAAGCTGGGACGAAGTGAGAGAGTGGCATGGACATATATACACTACCAACTGTAAAATAGATAGCTAGTGGGAAGCAGCTGCATAGCACAGGGAGATGAGCTCGGTGGTCTGTGACCACCTAGAGGGGTGGGATTGGGAGGGTGGGAGGGAGATGCAAGAGGGAGAAGATATGGGGATATATGTATATGTATAGCTGATTCACTCTGGTATAAAGCAGAAACTAACACACCATTGTAAAGCAATTATACTCCAATAAAGATGTTTAAAAAAACCACAAAAAACTGAATATCTCAGTACTTCCCTGGTGGCACAGTGGTTAAGAATCCACCTGCCAATGCCGGGGACACAGGTTTGAGCCCTGGTCCGGGAAGATCCCACATGCCGTGGGGCAAATAAGCCCGTGCACCACAACTACTGAAGCCCGCGCACCTAGAGCCTGTCTTCTGCAACAAGAGAAGCCACTGCAACGAGAACCCCCGTGCATCGCAATGAAGAGTAGCCCCCGCTCACCACAACTAGAGGAAGCCCGCGCGCAGCAACAAAGACCCAACGCAGCCAAAAATAAATTAATTAAAAAAAATTTTTTTAATAAATAAATAAAACTGAACATCTTGATTACATAATCTCTAAGTCATTCTTGTTGAATGAACTACATTGAAGTTTCTCAATCACTTAAAAATTAATGTTCCTGACAATAATAACAAAAGTTTTATACTCTTCTTACAGTTGGCATTATAATACTGAATATCCTTTTAAAAGCTATGCAGGTGCCTTCACCCATTTTGATACAATCCCATGGAAGAAATTCACTAAACATTCAAATAACATAATGTGGTAAGTTACAGTCAATCTCTGTTAATCAAAGATTACTATATGACTCATCACTGTAATTACGTTAATATTAACGACTCATTTACGCTATGACAACCTTAACGAAGGCTGTTACCATGAACTGAGATGTCACTTAATGTTAAAAAGAGTCTTTAAAGTGGATGTGATGGCTTTTTTTTTCTTTTTTTTAAATAGATCTTTATTGGAGTATAATTGCTTCACAATACCGTGTTAGTTTCTGTTGCACAACAAAGCGAACCAGCCATATGCACACACTTGTCCCCACATCCCCTCCCTCTTGAGATGGGATAGGTTTATATCCTAATGAGTGGTTTAGAATATACAATATATTTGTATTTATTTTAGCAGTAGAAAGAAAGCAATGAAAAACATTCTAAAAATGACATTTGGAATGTATCTTCTATACCTGACAGGTAGATATAGTGCCAATGTCACTCTGTATATGAATTAGATAGAGGTCAGAGCTTTAATACTAAGCAAAGGTGCCGGCTTTGACTGACCTAAGAGAGATTTTCCTTTTGCCTCAGAAATGATGGTATGTGGTAGTATAACAAGAGTGACCCTTATAATGGAATTTAAGAAAAAACAATTATAATATACAAATGTGGACTCACTAGGTCAAAGGAAATATAGATTATACCCCAAATGGGGTCTGAAAAGGCATGACCAGAGAAATTGAAAGAAGTGGTAGCTTCTTCTTCTTTCTTCCGTGAAGACAGGAATTTTGTTTATTTGGTTCACCAAGAGTAGGTATCTCAGGCATAAAGCAGGCATTAAAAAAATATTATTTTTGTTGACAGAAGACAAACCTTAGATAACTGTGGAAGGACATTGTCATGGCTAAGTACTAACACTCTTCCCTAGCTTTCTTCCCTTTCCCATTCCAACAGAAAAGTTTTACTGCCCACTGTAACAATTCAGACAATACATGCTCACTGTGACAATTCCAACAATTCAAAAAAGATTTCATAAAGAGGAAAATTAGGATAAAATCACTCTAGAGCCTACCATCAAAAAATAACAACTTAAAGTACTGAACTAATCCTTATTTTGGGACAAGTGTTTCTGACCTTTTCCTATCTTAAGCAATAGGGAGAAACACTATTGCATATACATCTTTGGCCACTTGTCTTACTATGATAAATTCTTAGATACAAGACTGCTAGATCAAAGGATGTATCCTTTTATAGTGCTTTTGACACAAATTACCAAACTTCTCTCCAGAAAGGCTATATCTTTTTATAGCCTATGGAAGGTGTGGTCTTCCTTGTCCTCACTGCAATAAAAACTTTCACAAGAGTAGAAACAGGTATACAGAAGCCTGACCCGTAAGTGGAGAAAAAAGCACAGTCAGGGGCTACAGGAGAAGCATATTAATGAAGAAGAGAGGCAAAGACAAGTAAGACCTATCCTATTTCACTTCTCTGTTTCCACTTGGCTCCAGAAGGTTGTATGTATTCCCATCTAAGAGTAGAAAAGACTGGAATAGAAGAGGACAAAGAAGGAGACTTCTACTTACTTGTCTCAATCAACAGACATCATAAAAATACCTCTCTTGGAAAGGTTGTATGTATTCCCAACTAAGAGTAGAAAAGACTGGAATAGAAGAGGACAAAGAAGGAGACTTCTACTTACTTGTCTCAATCAACAGACATCATAAAAATACCTCTCTTGGAAAGGTTGTATGTATTCCCAACTAAGAGTAGAAAAGACTGGAATAGAAGAGGACAAAGAAGGAGACTTCTACTTACTTGTCTCAATCAACAGACATCATAAAAATACCTCTCTTGGATTATCTTATGTTTGTCCCCACTTATCTTGCCTATCCTCTTTTTTAGTTTATTTTTCCCGACACATAACCAGAGGCCATAAAACGAAAGCCTGCGTGCATGCAGCTGAATTGTGACTTGCTTGACTAAATCCACACAGTGTAGCAATTTTTAATATCTGAATGTCTTTAGAAGGGGCACATACACTCCAGTTCATCAGTCTCTACCACTTATCTTCTTAAATTTCAGCACCCCACCCAGAGAGATGCCTGCTTGGTCCTGGAGGCACTTGCATTTGCTACCTTTCACATAAAATAACCAAAAGAAATTCAAATATCATAAAGCAGTGGTTTGGCAGATACTATCTGCGTCACTGAATAAGCCTGGAACTTAAGGCCAGTCTTAAAGAGTGTTTATTTCTTCCTAAACTCAGTATCAAGGGGAATCTTAAGCAACAAAGGAGGACACAGGTTATCAACTCTTAATTGCTACTTGACTTAACTTAGGCTTCCTTTTATTTTCAGAAAATCATCACATTTCTCCTGACGCTGCAGGTACTTCAAGACCCAGAACCCTTAGCCCTTTTAGCACTGCTAATAATGTGCAACAACACAGCACAGTGGTTCATTAAGAGTAAGGCTCCTACTCACAGACACAGGAAACAAACTTATGGTCACCAAAGGGGAAGTAGGGGGAGGGATACATCAGGAGTATGGGATTGACAGATACACACTACTATATATAAAACAAACAGCAAGGACCTACTGTATAGCACAGAGAACTATATTCAGTATCTTGTAATAACCTACAATGTGCATAACCACATCACTTTGCTGGACACCTGAAACTAATGCAATATTATAAATCACCTATACTTCAATTAAAAAAAAAAAAGTAAGGCTCTTAAAACAGACTATCTGATTCAACACCTGGACTGGCTCATTACTGGCTGTGTGACCTCAAGTAAGCTAACCTCTCTGTGCCTCAGTTACTTCATCTGTAAAATAAGGATAGTAGCAGTAGTTACAATAGTAAGAACAGTGCCTGGCACAAAGTACACATAGTATGTATACATGTGTATACATATTTTATACACACAGAAAATACATACTGTGTGTGTGTATATATATGCTGTGTATATATATAATAAATATAGTATATATGATATACTTCAATAAAAGAGGTTTAAACACACACACACACACACACACATACACACAGGCAGTCCTTGCTTTGAATGGTAGTGTGAGGCCATAAAAATGCCCATAAAAGTTGAAACTATGCAAAGCCATCTTAATAATCAATGGGAAAAATTATCATTGTTTCATGGCCTTTAAAATTTTTGTCAAAACATTAAAAACTCTCAGTAATAAAGGTATTGAGAAAAAACAGCAAAACTAATATTTATTAAGGACACTAAAACATTAGAAACATTGAAAAATGAAGTGTTTTATTTCTTTGAAAAACTTTTCAGGAGTCATTTGAACAGTGGTTGCCTTCTTCTCATCGTATGATTTAGGATACACAGTGAATATCTTTTCTATGCTTGGCCAACTGTTATCTTCCTCACTAAGTCTGGATAACTCAAGCGCCTGACAGCAAGTTATGTGACTGCCAAGGTCCTTTCAAAACCTAAGAGTTTGTGATATTAAAGACAGAACAGAGTGAAGAAAGACATGAAGACTTACATTGTATTGATGATTAGCAACAGGTTTGTAATTGGTTGTCACAACTTTGTCTAGTTGCTGTGATAGCCTCACAGGTTTGGAAGATTCTTCTATTTGTAATCTGAAAAACAGAAGGCATTATTAACAAACTTACGAACATTGTTTACTGGGTGAAACCTGAAGAGTTATTCCTATAATTCTTCAAGACTAATACTTAATATATAAAGAAGATACATCAGTCTTAATACTTCAAAAACACACTGAATATGACAATAATGTAGAAACCAGACCATAAGCTAAACATACAAACCATGTCATTTAATTCTACAACTTCCTTCTAAACCTATACTTTGCAGTCAAACTTTAAGTTTTAAAACAAAGAAGCTAATCAGCTTTAAATTTCTAGAAAAAAATTTGCATGTAAAAATGAATTATCTTAAGTTATATGGTCTAAAACTAATCAAGGTATTAATCCAAAACTTCTATTCATTTGATGAGATTAAAGTATGATAAAAAGATGACACATCAGCATTCAGGATCTAGTGGCTAGTAGCTGCTTTAATGGACAGTGCATATAAATAACATTTCCATCATCACAGAAATTTCTATTGGACAGCATTGGTTGTCCAACTGTAGGACTCCATCCATCTAAATTAAAATATAATTAAAAACATCACTTTTGGAAAAAGAACCATAAAATAAACCTATGACACTAGGTATATAGCATATTATAAATATATATATTCAAATAGCAATCTGAGGAGATTTTGTTTTGGACTAAATATTACCATACCCAGTGACTCACATTCAACCATTTACTTCTTATTTTAAAAATTAATTCTTTGGTATATGAGCACAGTAAATCTAAAAAATGTTTTAAGGGGGAAAATGGTGTAGCTTTCAAAACGACTTTTTTTTTTAATCAAAGTGACGATTTTTTAAAGGACAGAAGATACCACTGTACCTCTAGACTTCTCATCAGCAAGACATCAGAATACAAGAATATATTTAAAGTACTATAGAAAAAAAATTGCCAACCATGTCTAGCTAAATTATAATTGAAGAGTAAGAGTGAAATGAAAGTATTTTTGTACAAAAACAAAGTTTATCATTCACAGGTCCTCACTGAGAGAACTACTCAAGGATTCATTTCAGCAAAAAGTAAAATGAACCCAAAAGGAACTAGTGAAATGCAATGGTCACAGCAAAGAAACTGAGAACCATGTTAGAAGATTATCTACTTGATACAGACAAAAAAAAGAAGGTGGGTTTTTAAAGAAAATGGAACTTAACATGAAAGAATGGGAAGAAAGAGAGCAAAATGAATGCATTTAAGATTTCCACATGCTTTCTCAATTTTCTGCAATAAGCATCAATCACTTTCATAATCAGAAAAGGAAGTATACTTTCTTAAAGGAAAACGAAAAATCATTTCTTAGTTTGAAAGCCTTAAAAATGTTGGTCAGTTAAAAATAATACATGTTGAACATCGTATTACTTTATTTTAATGGGACTTTAAATTCTTTGGTTCAACAGAACAGGAACTAAAAATGTTCATTTAAAATTCCTTCAAAAGAGAAAAACAAATACTGTATGCTAACACATATATATGGAACCTAAAAAAAAAAAAAAGCTTCTGAAGAACTTAGGGGCAGGACAGGAATAAAGATGCAGACTTAGAGAATGGACTTGAGGACACAGGGAGTGGGAATGGTAAGCTGGGGTGGGATAGGGAGGGTGGGAGGGAGACGCAAGAGGGAGGGGATACGGGGATATATGTATATGTACAGCTGATTCGCTTTGTTATAAAGCAGAAACGAACACACCATTGTAGAGCAATTATACTCCAATAAAGACGTTAAAAAAATAAAATAAAATTCCTTCAAAGGCACAACTTGCAGTATAAAAGGTACCTGCTTTTATAACATTCTTATTATTTAATTACTTGGTTGGAGTTATTTCTGTTTATTTCTGCCTATTTTTAGGGATATAATACCAAATTCCTCAGAAGATATTAAATATCTACCAATTGCTTTTTTAATTTGAAAGCTACAAATACTACAGGTTTTATTTTTAACTATGATCCCCAAATAGAGTACAGCCATTTCTGTATTAAAATATAAATATTTTAATCCTTCCAATTATTCATAAATCCATATATATCCTTTAAATACATAAATTCATTATTTTATGAAGTGTAAAAAAAGTACTTTAGAAATGTCTTTAGAAACTTACTGTATATGTCACCATAAATCATATGTAGTTTGTTACTTTGCTTTTCATGGGCCAAATATACTTTCTATGAACCAGGAAGAAGGCACTAGCTAGAGGTCTAGAAGGGAGATGTCCACCCAAAGATGGACTTGGGCTAACAATCCTTCAATGGCCTCTTAACTGTTCTTGGGTGACACATAAGCTCCTTTACATGACTGCATGTCCCTATGGGATCAAGTCCCTGCTATCTCTCCAGCTTAATCCACTGTTCTCCCACATCTGCACCCGCATGGCTCCAGCTGTGCCATGACCAGACTTCAGAAGGAGCCTCTTACAGGCAATCATCCAGCAAATGACTACTGGGTGCCTCTCTCTGAAGAAAAGACTTGATTAGTGGAAGACAAACATTAAACAAACGCTTATCTATAACAGATTATCTGCAGGACTGAAGAGGGACAGGGGGTTGATATTATGACAACTGACTGCGTGCTGCTACGAAGTAAAGATTAACTCCAAGATGTGCACTTGAGGGTAAGCTGGAGCAGGGCAATCCAAACTTCTAACAGGTGAGGCGAAAAAGACTGGGCAGAAATCACTCCTCCAAGCTGAGAAGATGTCTCAAAGTGACAAAGAGATAAGCGTTTAGAGAGAAAAGAATGATTGAAGACAGATATAGGAATGTTTACAAAGAGGTAGAACTAAGCATGTGTAATTCCTTGAAAAAAGGGCGGAAACCCCCCCCCATAACCAAGTGGCAACCTGTCTCTGAACACCTCTCTGTGCTCTAACCTTAGCCCCATCCCCTTAATGCAATCAGTTCTCAGGGGTTTGGCCTCTCTAAATGGTAATCTACCTGTTATGCTGCCACTAAATTATCTTTCCTGATTCAATCACCTCACTCCACAATTTGATCTTATAGGCTTTCAAGGAGGGAGGCATGCGCTAGCTTCTTCCTTCTACATTAAATGATTGTTCCCCTTACTTCACAATTTGAAAATTCCTTGGGGTTTCAGTCTGTTCAGGTAAGTGCATTTTTATAAACGGTAGCTTATTCTTGTCATGCTCTTACACTAGAATTTATTTTCAGCCACTGCATCCCGATTCAGGTTCATGTGGCATACTTTCCTTTCAATTCTAATACAAAAGTTCTAAAAGCCAATTTCATCATCCATAGAGTGTCATGACTCATGCCATTTTTATCCTCAAAGTATTTAATCTTTTAAATATGTAAAGGAAAACACTGAATTAACTTTTTAAAAAATAAAAAGCTCACATTAAAATTTAACCTTTTTATTATACATTTAAAAAGTCAAGTCTAAGCGTTTTGTTTTAATTAAAAGAAGATATCTTTATGATTCAAAACTCAAAAGGTGGGACTTCCCTGGTGGGACAGGGGTTAAGAATCTGCCTGCCAATGCAGGGGACACGGGTTCGAGCCCTTTTCTGGGAAGATCCCATATGCCGCGGAGCAACTAAGCCCGTGCACCACAACTACTGAGCCTGAGCTCTAGAGCCCGTGAGCCACAACGACTGAGCCAGCATGCCACAACTACTGAAGCCCACATGCCTAGAGCCCACGCTCTACAACAAGAGAAACCACAGCAATGAGAAGCCCACGCACCGCAACAAAGAGTAGCCTTCCGCTCACTGCAACTAGAGAAAGCCCACGCGCAGCACCGAAGACCCAATGCGGCCATAAATAAATAAATAGATTAAAACAAAACAAAACACCTCAAAAGGTTAATCTGTGGACTGAAAATATAACATATTCTTAAAAAACTAAATCTTAAAATACTTTAACCTGAATAGTTTAAAATAATTTAGCAGGGTTCTTTACTTAACATTAAATAATCCATTTAACATTATCTCATGAAGCGTCAGAACAATTTGCAACTCCACTTCATCACTGAACAAAGCACCAAATTAAACATCACTGACCTCAACATGCCTTCAAAGTCAAAATGAGGTTTAAAACTAGGCTTGTACAAAATAAATTAATTTGCAAATATTTGGTTTGTACAGCTGAACAGCAAACTACACACAGAGGTTTTATGCTGGACTGGGAGGAAGCTAAAAGTTTTGCTGTCCCAACCATTTAAAAAATTGGGTCTTAACTTTTTCAGAAAATTTAAAAACATGGTGTTATTTTCAAGAAGTAATAGAAAAATATTACTATGTGATCATTTAGACACAGCTAGGCCCTGTTTTACAAACCATTAAAAAAAAATACGTGTTGCTAATTATTACCACCATTTCAGGACAATTTAGAATACACATTCACATTCTTAGAAGACGAGGACTCAATGAATTCCCAGTCTTTCTAGAATTATTATTTAAAGAGTCAGTTTTTTTGTTGTTTTTTTGGTTTGTTTTTTGGGGTATGCGGGCCTCTCACTGCCGCGGCCTCTCCTGCTGCGGAGCACAGGCTCCGGACGCGCAGGCTCAGTGGCCATGGCTCACGGGCCCAGCCACTCCGCGGCATGCGGGATCCTCCTGGACGGGGTCACGAACCTGTGTCCCCTGCATCGGCAGGCGGACTCTAAACCACTGCGCCACCAGGGAAGCCCTAAACAGTCAGTTTTATCTCTCATTTTTTCCCAGCAAAGAAAAAGCTCAAGGGCTACAAGACCCAAGAGCTTAAACACTAATAAAACGACAACTATAACAAATAACAGACATTTAAAGCACTTACTATGTTGCTAGAAACTGTGTTAAAAGCTTTACCTACATCTTCTCAATCCTGCTTTTTCCTTACAGAAGGCAAAACAGAACTGGAACTCAGATCTTTTTTTTTTAACCCAAAGGTTCAAGCAGTTAATCTATACAGTCCCTAATAGGCCATATAATAGAGTAACATCTCTAATTAAAAGCTTATTGAATTTAGATCAAAATAAGTAATTCTCTTATAATAACTATAAATGGAATATAACCTTTAAAAATTGTGAATCACTTTGTTGTACACCTGAAACTTACATAATATTGTATATCAATTATAGCTCAAAAAACACTTAATTCTCCTTGATGCTCATCAACCTGCCTTCAACTAGCCTAATTCCACACACGCGCGCACACACACACACACACACACACACACAGAGACAAAGAAGAGCACATTCTCCTTTATAACAATGAAAAAAAAATTCCTATTAAGTCAATGTCACTAGGCTATAATCATGGTGCATAATCACCCTTATTAAAGTTACTTCATTATACTTTATTAAGATTTATGCACTACAGTGGGAATTCAATTCTCAAATTGTTTAGTATATTTTGAAAATATAAAATTCATTTAAAAAAAGTAGCATAAACATCCCCAAATATTTTAAAGTATGAACACTGGTAAGATCTAACAGGAACTGAAAAAAGCCAGATTCTACTGCTCTAAGCTGTTGGCAGACTGGGGAAGAGAAGTCTACAAATTTTAGTCAATAGATCTTTTTTTTAACCTCCCTGCTACATATAATGCTTCTTATGTAAAAGTAACTCAAAAATACTGGCTAAGCATATGAACAAATGACCTTTACTGGACACCTTTTTTAGATCACGAAGGCTGAATCCCATATTAACAAATTTCCCAATAATGCCTGATTTTATACATATAGACTATTCTCCTGCCTAAGCAAGACACCCTAAGTAATACTGCCTTGCTAATCTGGTTATTAACTATAGAGTTAAACAACTACAAAAACAGTGAATGACAAATGTTTCCATCCGCTGCCAATGTAGGAGTCATTTTATAATGTAAATATCACTATTTTAGCATTCATCTATCCTTTGTGCTCTAGCTGCGTTTGATTGCAATTTATGCTATTCTTAAAATGACAGGTTTCACAAAAGAAGGTAAATTTTCTTAAGATGCTGATTTCATTTTTGAAAGGGAGAGAGTAAAGCAGTGAAGGAGGTAAACAGTGCCTCCCAAGGGGGAGAAGGAAGCTGACGTTTGCCGGGTGAGAGAGAAAAGTCTCTGGGCAAGGAGAAGCAGGAACAGCCCGGAATGCTGGGACTGCCTGTGAAAACACCCACTGGGCCCTAAGTCAGATAACAAAAACAAGTTTCAGAAGAAGGCCCAGCTTGGGAGCAGGTGGACAGAAGGCTGGGAGAAGGCCAGGTGAGGGAATAACCAGATGTATGCTGAGCTGATTCACTAATACAAAAAGGTTCTGATGATGCCTAGTTTTAAGACAGTACATTTATAGGAAGCTTCAATAGGACAGAGAGCTTCTCAGAGGAATAGTAATAGTAAAACATTTTAGTCTATTAGAATGTGGATTTGAAAAAATTTTAGCACTTGCAGTTGACGAGTAATCAAATATACCCTTATCTGGCAGGACTACTAGAAGGATTACAGACAGTAAATATTAAAATTAAGTATCTCTTAGAAATATCTGTGAATTATTTGTAAGCTTCATGAAAACAGGGACCTTGCTCATATCCCTACGGCCTAGAATGGGCATGCAATATAAACGTGGTAAGTGAGGAAAAAAAGTATGAGAAGAAGAAAGGTTTTAGGCTGCATTTAATCAGAGATGGTAATTTGGATGTAAAATCATAAGACTTACAGCGATATATGCTAACATTTAGATCCGGCATCTAAGAGAAGAGACTGTAAAATACATTAAGGTTTAATGTTCACTCTGTAGGAAACACCCAATAATGGGAAAAACTCCATTATCTGCTTGCACTGTCCAATACAGTAGCCACTAGCAACATGCAACTCTTTAAATTAATTTAAATCAAAACCTCAGTTCCTTAGGCACACCAGCCACATTAAGTGTTCAACAGCCACATGTGGCTACCATACTGGACAGTACAGATATAGAACACTTCTATCATTGCAGAAAGTTCTACTGGAGAGCGCAAGAGAATCGCCAACGCAAATGTCTACAGGGGCCTGTCAAGTAAAGAAGAAAAAGTAACAGGGAGAGGTGAGGGCTGTGGTGAACTGGAAACAGAGCACAAGCTCCACCCCAAGTGGGCAACTAGTCCTCAGCACCAGGTTACTCTGCAGGAGCGTAACGCTGCTATTACCAGATTGCCTAATTATTCAAGAAAATCCAGAGTCAGATTTTTATGTGAAATCATTCATTAGACACTGCCAACTAATTCAACTTTTTTAAAAGGGCAATCCTCCTCCCCCAAAACAAAACAAAACCCCCCTCAAAACCAAAAAACACATACACTAGCTATACCAGGCCTCCAGTTAGCAGTCCTCTGATCCATATATCTATATCCCAGGGGTTGGTTTTTTTTTTTGTTTTTTTTTTTTTGCGATACACGGGCCTCCCACTGCTGTGGCCTCTCCCGTTGTGGAGCACAGGCTCTGGACGCACAGGCCCAGCGGCCATGGCTCACGGGCCCAGCCGCTCCGCGGCATGTGGGATCCTCCCGGACCGGGGCACGAACCCGTGCCCCCTGCATCGGCAGGTGGACTCCCAACCACTGCGCCACCGGGGAAGCCCCTGTTTTTTGTTTTAAGCAAAGCAGCAGCAAAGATCTAAGAATTATAACTAGATCTAAGAAAGCCATGACACAAGTGCGTCATAAACACTGGCATCAAAACTACACAATTTTGTTGAAGGACCTTGCGATTCCCTGCACCTCCAATCCCACGCTGCCATCCTGAGATCCATGAGCTGGCTGATGGACTCTCCCAGATTCCTCTTAGGAGAGGGCATTTTAGCTCGTGCTCAAACAGTCAAAAAATATCTCCTATATAATACAGAATTTTGATCATTTTTGGCTTTTTATAAAACTAGCAATTTCGTATGATTCAACCTAACAGCTCCCTCTTTTTCTCCTCCCTATGATTGTTTTTTTTTAAATTTTATTGAAGTATAGTTGATTTACAATGTTGTGTTAATTTCTGTTGTACAGCAAAGTGACTCAGTTACAGATATATATACATATATATTCTTTTTCAGATTCTTTTCCATTATGCTTTATCACAGGATACTGAATACAGTTCCCTGTGCTACCCAGCAGGACCTTGCTGCTTATCCATCCTATATATACTAGTTGGCATCTGCTAACCCCAAACCCCCAATCCTCTCCCTGCCCGCCACCCCTCACAGGCAACCAGAAGTCTGTTCTCTAGGTCGGTGAGTCCTAACAGTTCCCTCTTAATGAAAGACTTAACGCTGAGTTGAATTCTTTTACATGAGAGTAATATAATTCAAATCACTAATTAAGTCCCAGCGTGAGGGTGACTTGCCCATGGTCATACAGCTTGTCTGAAAGGGAAAAAAATTCAAGATTCCTCGTCCAGTGTTCTTATATCACTGCATCTTAAACATAATGAGGCAATCCAGATGTCTTTTCAAGTTGGTAAACATATACTATCCCAATTTAAAATATTTATAGCTATTTAAGAAAATATATTATGTCCAAAACGCATCCATTACATTAGCTAGCAAGTTGTTCGGAAGGGACCTACATCTGGCGAGGGAAACGATAATGCACAACGCACCTTGTTTTCTCCTAGATTCGTTAGAAACAACAGCCATCCGCAAGTTTTTGGTATGTGTTGGGTAAGGTAAAATAAATGACAGTGTAATGAAGATATTTTATGTGTCTTGGTTTAATTTTTGCCTAATTTTTTCTTTTTCACCAAAACACTGTAAGACTGTCAATCCAATTTTCACTTCTCCAGGAAGAGCATATATCACCAACATTCCGGAGAGTATCTGTTTACCTAATCTGTGAGCTAAACAACACAATCTCCACTCAACAGTCCAAAATATAAATATCTTACCTGATGGCCAGAACATTTTTACTATCTTATGTAGTTTCCTTTTCTCTCATAGTCCTTCCTTATGTAATCTACTTAATATCTTGAACTTGAAGGCACCTTCAGTGGATCCCTTTAGCCTAAGCAGTAGCATTACTTCCCAGTCACCAGTGCTCTGGTTGCATGCAAGTACTACAGACGTCCAAATGGGAGGAAGTGGGTCAGAAAGACAGCAAATGCAACTGGTTCGTAGGAGTCTGGGAAGCAACAAGGTATCTAAGGTTTGCACTGCCCGGAGTTTTTGTTCAAGTCATTATAAACTTTGGTCGCTTGAAACTTTTTCTTTGCAATGTGTTTTTTCTTTAGTCCAAGAAAGGCATGACTTCTTATATCATCTCCTGAAAGCAAATTGTTTTTTACCTTAGAAAGTTGTGATTTCAGTGTAAGAGTGTGTGTGATAGGGAAGGGGAAAAAGAAGGGGGGCAGTTGAAGGGGGGGCAGAAGGAAGCAATAGCATTTGATGTAAGAAACCCTTTACTGCTTATGCTTTTCCTGTTAATCAAATACCCTAGTCAATATTTTGGTACAGGCACAAAGCAGAAACACATGAGGAAAAAAGTTTAGCTAATCAGGGAACATTAATTGTTTCTCAATACATGTCCAAGTAGCTACTCTTTTTATGCTAGAAATGAAATTACCCTAAACTCCAAAGGATGATGAATGACAAAAATACTTGTTTCATTTTTAAGAACTTTTCATTTTATTTCCCTTCTCCATACTCCAAGAAAAGTAAAAAGCCTAAATAATTTGGTATGATTCCCAGGGGGTGGCGGGTAAAAGCTTATCAATCAAAAGGACCAGGAACCATACTTATAATTCAATACAGTCGGGTCCTCCATATCTGAGGATGCAAAACACATGGATAACAAGGTCCAGCTGTATTATACCATTTTACATAAGGAACTTGCACATCTGTGAATTTTGGTGTCTGCAGCGGGTCCTGGAACCAATGTCCCGTGGATACCCAGGGATGACTGTTTTCAAAAAGGCAACAAAGAAATACCTTTTGTATTCAGATTCATGCTGATAATTTCCCATTAAAAAAAAAATCAGAGATTAAGCAGACCTATGGCACACAGAACAACTCTGAACAATGCTTAGTTTAGAAAGAATGTACCATATCATGGTATGGTAGGGTCTGAACCCAGACTCCAGTTTTAAGGTCCAGTTCTACTATTAGGTGTTACCTTGGTCAAGTTAGTCAATCTCTTCAACACCTTGGTGCTCTCACGGGGAAAAATGAGAATTACAACAACAGAAATAAGTGAGATAATCTTTACAAATGGCCTGTCCCATGGGACGCGTTCAGTACATTTTATTATTATTTTACTTACTGTAATCACTTCAGTAGCCACACTAAACAGAAATGTATGGAAGTTATTTGAATAAACATAACTTCTAATAATTACCTGCTTCAGTGATTAGATTTATGGAATCTGTGTTCATCCTTTACCCTGATGGGGGATATTTGGCTACATCAGATAAAAAGCACTTTCTTTGATCTCCTTTGACATTTTCAAGGATAAGAAAATTTCTTTCCAAATGCCATTCAGCTGCAGGTAAAATGTGTAATGCTCATGGAAGTGCTAATTAGAACTAATTATAATTTAACCACAGCAATAGGGCAGCTTACAGTTTTGGGTAACTGTTCATATATCAGATTTTAAAAATTTACTGGATTTCAGATGTAGTCAAAATATTTTTGGAGTTAATCCTTAGGGCACTCAAATCAATCTCTCATATATGACCTTCAACCATTAGTGACCAGAACATGAGTTTGAGTTTAACAAAAGTAGAAAAATGCATTTGAGCAGAACATCTTCCTAAGTTATGCAGATACCTCACAACCATTTTAAAACTAAATATTAGTTTCAAAAATATCTTTCCCCATCTTCCCCGTCATATTAAAGCATGATTCAAGGGGGTTATGTAAATATTTTTCTTCCCAGGAGACAGGGTCACCTCCAGACAAACTGCATAGTGGGTGCAACTGAACGAAGTAGCTGTTTTATTCCTCTCCTTCCCTTTATTGTGGATATCTAGTTCACTGAGGCGAGTGGCCCTACTTTTCCACCTCCTGGACCTTTTTAGTCCTTGATTTTCTCTAGGTTTCTCTAGGACCTCTTGATTTTCTCTAGTTTTTCTAAATAGCTCTAGATGATTTCATACACATTATTTTACCTCATCGGCCAAAGAGGCTAATGCCTGCAGGAAACATTAAACAATAGTACTTGGGCCCATTTCTGCCCATAATCGCTAAGGAGTAGTTTAGAATTTCATATCCAACATTTATCCACACTGACCTGCGTACACTTTTGTGTGAGGCAGATCCATTTAGACGGTGTTCAGAGATCTTCTTGACATCACCGTTTCACTCATGCCACTCAGATTTCACCACCCATCTCTTCTCCCAGATTACTTTCATCAGCAGGGGGTGGGTGTTGCCTAAGTACTAATTCTAGGGGCTGCTGCTGCCTGAACTCTCCTGCCCAGCTCAGGAACTGACTCCTGTCTTCTGTTTCCTTGTGGAGTCCCCATGAACAACAAGAGCCCACAGAATCCCACAGGGATGTGTGACTCAGAGGACGACGGGATGAGAGAATTGCGGGCCAGTCAGTCAGTGTGGCAGCTCAGCGTGGTGTACTGGGGGTTGCCAAGCCCTTGAATAGTCTCGAATCACATCATACACATCTTGTTAAAAACACTTTGATAATCAAGTGTTTAATAAACAGAATGCAAAAGCCTTTTCTTTCCATCAAGGATTGAAATTTATTCATTAATTTAAAGTTGAATTTGGTTTTGAGAGCTTAAGTCTCACATAGGTTCTACCTTTGTGGATAAAATTCTTTAAAAATTAAAAGAGAAACTGCTAGAAATTACCATTAATATAATAAAATTAACTCAGTTTCATAGCAGAAACACTAATGCTCAAATGTTCACCACATTGATAAAGTGCTGAGAGCAGTTATTACACTAAGGTTTTCTATTTTCACAATTTTGTCAGTTCTTGTTGCCAGCCCTCTCAAGAGACATTCAATCCCCACTTTTATAAGCTCCTAAAACCTATCCACTGACTGATAAATAGGCTTCTGGTTTGGTATCATTTGGTGGGGAACTGTGAACACTGACATGACCTGGCCAACATGCAAATTTTCTCTTATATAGAGCCTATGGATAGATTTATTAAGAACTGAGGGACTTCCCTGGTGGCGCAGTGGTTAGGAATCCGCCTGCCAATGCAGGGAACACGGGTTCGAGCCCTAGTCCAGGAAGATCCCACATGCCGCGGAGAAACTAAGCCCGTGTGCCACAACTACTGAGCCTGTGCTCTAGAGCCCGCGAACCACTACTGAGCCCATGTGCCACAACTACTGAAGCCCGCACACCTAGAGCCCGTGCTCCGCAACAAGAGAAGCCACTGCAATGAGAAGCCCGTGCACCGCAACAAAGAGTAGCCCCTCACCCCCCAAGGCTTCCCTGGTGGCGCAGTGGTTGAGAATCTGCCTGCCGATGCAGGGGACACGGGTTTGAGCCCTGGTCTGGGAGGATCCCACATGCCGTGGAGCAACTGGGCCCGTGAGCCACAACTACTGAGTCTGTGTGTCTGGAGCTTGTGCTCCGCAACAAGAGAGGCTGCGACAGTGAGAGGCCCGCGCACCGCGATGAAGAGTGGCCCCCGCTTGCCACAACTAGAGAAAGCCCTTGCACAGAAACGAAGACCCAACACAGCCAAAAATAAATAAATTAATTAATAAACTCCTACCCCCAACATCTTAAAAAAAAAAAAAACCTATCAGAAAAACAGAAGTGCAGGAACTGGTCAAGACTAAATGTGAAGCAGTATCCCCATTCTTTAAAAAAAAAAAAAAAAAAAAGAGTAGACCCCACTCGCTGCAACTAGAGAAAGCCTGCACGCAACAATGAAGACCCAACGCAGCCAAAACTAAATAAATAAATACTTATTAAAAAAAAAGAATATATCATTTTATGAGTTTAACAAAATAATTTTTCTTGCTATTAGTAGAGGGAAGAAGGCATTATAGAAATGCTTCAGTCTGCTTTTTCTAAATATATAAAACACTACCTGGTTCAATTCAAATCTAGGATTTTTATAGCTGGTCTTAGAACAAAGACAATAAATTTAGCATATAGGAAAATGATTTCTAAACAAGACGTGGGCAAAAACAGTATTGATGCTTTATGGATTTAGACTCTATGTGTCATTTTACTTGTATTACTAGCTCTATTTAAAAGTACCTTTACCTTTTAGTCACTTATTTTATAGCCTATTACTCCTATAAAACATTAGGGATATCAGGCTATTCTTCATGTAGCTCTGGTTAGTCACAGAATGACTACTATTAGGGGCCCCAAACAAACGTATGAAAACATTTCCTGCATCATCAACATGCACGGATGATTACAAGTTATTACACAGGCTACTTATATGGACAAAATCCACTTTATTTTGCTAATGTGTTGATATGATGATCTGGGTCATTAATCTTTGGTAGACATCCTGAATGAGGCTGAATAGCAGTAAGAAAGCATAAACTCCTACATTAGTTTTTCCAGTTGTGGTAATGGTTTCATACCAAGCTCTTTCACCCAGTTCCTTCTAGTGTCACTAGCTAAAGGCAAGGGCAAAATCTGTGTCCATGGAACAATCCAAGGTAACATGCTCAAATAGCAACTGACCATACAACCTCGGTCTCCTCGTGAATCCATTCAGTAACTGAGTTAGGCAGGAAAAGGTGAAAAAAAAATGTATGTATGTATATGTACATATTTATATTTGAATAAACACATTCTAAAATATGCCCATGTTTCTTCAGGTTCAATATTCAGAGCCCAGAAAGAAATTAGTAAGGATTTGAGCTTGCTGCATTTTTATACAGATCCAAACGAGATTACAGATGACTGAAGGGAAGTGGGCATCTGTGGGTTTCACTCACTCATTCGCAAGGTAGGGGTTAAAGTATAGAGTGTGTTTGATAAAAGCAATTTAGGTGTGAAATGAACTTGGTGGTTTAAAGCGAGCTTTTACATATTTTACAACAGATGGTACAGCAATAATTTTTTATCATTTAAGATGAGATCAGATTCTTGAAACTGTGAATTCTATCACAACAAACAGGCTACACCGTCTTCTCCAAATAATGTATATTAGAGAGTGTGTATTTTCTGCAAGGTACATGTTTACGCTATGTGAAATCTGAAGAAAACACATTTTAAAAATGAAAATAGATTTATGTAACTTAGTTTCAGTGGTGACTGAAGGAACTTAGAGTGGGTGTGTAGGAAGGGAAATTTTCAAATGAGGTAATGCAGTTCAAAGAAGCTGACCTAACAGAAATCAGACAATAAAAGACTGGAAAAATTACTGTGATGAGAAGTACTTTCCGATTTTCCCATTTATTATACTGTAGCTGGAATTCTTATAACCAGAATTATTTAAAATGGTTTAAAGCTAAGTATCCAAGATTATCAAGCAGCCCCAACTGCTAACCTCTGATCACTTTCTTTTACTCCTAAAAATATTTAGGTTAGGGATTTAATAAGCTGCTTATGAGGATAAGTGCAATGTTTCTCTAGCCAGTCCCTGTGATATATACTGCAAGTATGAATCATTTTTCCAAATTAAAATGTCTATGATCCTATGACTACGTGATGGGTGCCAAGAGAATACAACAGTGGAATCAAAACAACTTCTATTCAGCAAATTTAAAAATACCATTCTGCAAATTTCCAGTTGCCTCTGAGTAGAAATCAGAAATATTAGCCGCATATCATGTCAAACTGTAAGAAGGTACCCAGGCATACATGAACCAAGACACTGTTGCTATGGTGACTAAGCAAATACAGCAAATGGCTACTTCATTAGTGACTCCATGAAACTATAAATGCTGGAATAATAGATGGGAAATATCTGGCAGGATGTGGCCATCAATGTGGGCTGGAATTCAGAGAGAATTTCTGAAAAAATGAGGTAAATTTTAATATGCTGTTTTAGCAACCTTTGAAAAATTAAAAAGTGAGATTAATTAGCACCAAATGAAGCTGCGGGGGGCGGGGGAAATCAGAGGAGTGGTTTGGTTCAAGAGAGAGTGCTCTGTTGAGGATCAGCTGCTGTGGTACTGATATTAAAGAGTGAGAGACACTTAGACTATCATTTAGGACAGCAAAGGGAGGAAGAAGGACTCCCTATTGACTCACTGCTTCAGACTTCCCATTGTGAATGGGGTTCCAGGCCATATGGTCTCACTTTCTCCCTATCAAGAAAATTAATTCAAACCCTTCCAACTTTGAAGAGTTTAAACTTTACATTCAAGAATGAAAATAAAAGCTGGAAATGAACTTCGGTAACACAGTTATAAAAGATTAATGCTAGAATTAGATTTACCTCAAATAATTTAAATTATCCAGCATTCCACATACTCTTACTTAATCTTATAAAAACAAAGGCTGGAAACGAAAAAAACCCAAATGTTTTTGTCTTTTCCTCATGAATTTACAAGGCCTCTAAGAACTTTTAACTGCCACTATATAGGTACTAACTAAAGACACGTTTATATTTTAGTATCTTCTAAATTCTAGTGATAAAAACAATATGTTATATTATGTTTGTACATAAATGTTAGTTATATCTGACCTTTATTTTAAATTAAAACTTTTTTATTGAAGTATAGCTGATGTACAATATTATGTAAGCTACAGGTATACGATATAGTGATTCACAATTTTTAAAGGCTACACTCCATTTATAGTTATTATAAAATACTGGGTATATTCCCCTTGTCGTACAACATATCCTTGCAGCTTATTTTATACCTAATAGTTTGTATCTCTTACTCTCCTACCCCTATATTGACCCTCTCCCTTTCCCTTTCCCCACAAGTAACCACTAGTTTGCTCTCTATATCTGTAAGTATGCTTCTTTTTTGTTATATTCACTAGTTTGTTGTAATTTTTAGCTTCCACATGTAAGTGATATCATACAGTCTTTCTCTATCTGACTTATTTCACTTAGCATAATGCCCTCCAAGTCCTTCCAAGTTGCTGCAAATGGCGAATTTTCATTTTTCTTTATGGCTGACTTCTAATAAATACCAGGCAATGCTATGCTTGTTTTTATCCTTGTTTTGATTGGTGTAAACGTCAAAGTGTAAAAGCCACAGTTACTACATACCTCAATTCATCCTCCCAGATTTCGAGCAGGACTTTCTGATCCTGTCCTATTTAGCCCAGTGACGTGCACACTACACCACAGCAGACTCTGCCCTTACTTTCTACTTGAATGGCTTTTTCATCAGCATTGCTCAAGACACACAAATTAGATTGGAATCACCTTTTTATGCCAAACTGAGCTATCAGGAATCAGTTGTTAAAACACGGGAACTACAGCAAAGGATTCACTGTAAAATGAAGACGAATTCTGGCAGCAATATAGAGAATGAAGCAGGGTAAGGAGAGACTGGTGTCAGGGAGAACAATAAACAAGAGATGAAGAGAAGCTACACAGTACCAGTGAGTGGAAGGGCAGAGTCATATGTGAGTACAGTAAGTGTACATATGATACTGAATTCAAGAGGGTTCTGCAGACCTAACATAACCTAGGCCCAGTGTCAGGTACTGGAGGAGAAACAAATATGAAAAAGCTACCAGCTGTTGGAGGAGTAGGCAAGACAGACTGCTAGCCAAACAAAACAGCCTCTAGAACTTCTGAGGATCCGCTGGCATTTGCCACCTTCTTTTCTATTCTTACTCCTCCTTTTCTGCCTGGCAAACTCCTTCCTGGGTCATCACCTCTCCAGCAAAGCCAGCCCTTACTCCGGAGGCGGCTGCTCCGTCTCCCATGTTCTTTACTCATGGCTCACATACTGGAGGGTAACAGTATTCCCACAGGCACCTGCGAGGCAAGTGCTGACAGCATTGTACTAAAGAAGGAAAAGCAATCCAGTGTTACTCAATTACATTCCGCCTAATACATTCAGAGTGTCTATTACCTGTCAGGGACCATGGTAACTACTGATCTGCACTCCTTTTCAAGTTCATTAGCAAAAACTGTAATAGAAATCTTCAGTGAAAGCAAATGAAGGCAAGACTATCAGAGAAGAAACCTGACTCAAGCAAAGGTTCTATGATACTGTTTTTTAAAACAGTTTTATTGAGGTGTAACTGACATACAATAGACTGCACATACTTAAAGTGCACAATTTGATAAGTTGTCACATACGTACATACCTGTGAAACCATACGATACTTGTTTCAGAAAAACCACCCAGCCTTACAACCTAGGCTCCTCCATGCTGAATTTTGTATTCCCCGTGGAGGAATCAATAAACTCAAACTGAATTTTTTTTTAAGTTACTGTCTATTTCTGATCAATAATCTCAGGAACTTAAGGACACAGAAGTTTTATTTTGTACTTTTAATAGAATGATAACTATGGATATATATATTTATATAAAACTCTTCTAAATTTCATATGCTAATGAAGTATCAGTATACATTTGCAGGCAATATAACTATATACTTTTAAAAAAGAGAAACAGAGCTTCCCTGGTGGTGCAGTGGTTAAGAATCCGCCTGCCAATGCAGGGGACATGGGAGCGAGCCCTGGTCTGGGAAGATCCCACATGCCGCAGAGCAACTAAGCCCCTGCGCCACAGCTACTGAGCCTGCACTCTAGAGCCCACGAGCCACAACTACTGAGCCCATGTGCCACAACTACTGAGCCTGCACTCTAGAGCCTACGCACCTAGAGCCCGTGCTTCACAAGAGAAGCCATCACAATGAGAAGCCAGTGCGCTGCAGCAAAGAGTAGCCCCCATTCACCGCAACTAGAGAAAGCCCGCGCGCAGCAATCAACACCCAAAGCAGCCAAAAATAAATAAATAAATTTATATTAAAAAAGAAATAACTGAACAGTGATAGACTAGAAATAGTGCAAATATACAAAAGTAGCTTTCTTATATTCTAGCTATATAATATTTTTTAAGGGAAAGCAGTTACAATAGCAACAAAAATATAAATACACAGGGCAACCCTTACCAAAAATGTTCAACTCTATACGAACAAAACTACACATTGTTACTAAAAATATAAAGAAGGCTTGAATAAATGGAGAAAACAACTGTATTTCTGAATGGGAAGATTAAATATCCTAAGAAGCTGATTCTTCCCAAACAATTTTATAGGTTTAAAATAAAAATTTACCGGAATTTTTTGAATTTGGAAAAAAAATTGTTCTAAAATTGACTTGGAAGACTAAACAGGTAAAAAGAATTAAGAAAAACATTTTCAGGGACCTAATTAAATTTAAAAGCTTTTGCACAGCAAAGGAAACCGTAAACAAAACAAAAAGACAACCTACAGACTGGGGAATATGTTTGCAAACAATGTGATGAACAAGGGATTAATTTCTAAAATATACAAACAGCTCATACAGTTTAATACCAAAAAAATAAACAACCCAATCAAAAAACGGGCAGAACATCTAAACAGGTATTTCTCCAATGAAGAAGTACAGATGGCCAACGGGCACATGAAAAGATGCTCAACATCGCTAATTATTAGAGAAATGCAAATCAAAACTACAATGAGGTAACACTTCACACTAGCCAGAGTGGTCATCATTAAATAGTCTACAAATAATAAACGCTGGAGAGGGTGTGGAGAAAAGGGAACCCTCCTACACTGTTGGTGGGAATGTAAATTGGTGCAGCCACTATGGAAAACAGTAAGGAGGTTCCTTAAAAAACTAAAAATAGAGTTACCATTATCATTCTACAGTCCCACTGCTGGGCATATATTCAGAGAACACTCTAATTCAAAAGATACATGCACCCCTATGTTCACTGCAGCACTATTTACAATAGCCAAGACATGGAAGCAACCTGAGTGTCCATCAACAGATGAACAGATCAGGTAGATGTGGTATATATACACAATGGAATATTACTCGGCCATAAAAAAATGCCATTTGGGGCAACATGGATGGACCTAGAGATTATCATACTTAGTGAAGTAAGTCAGATAGAGAAAGACAAATACCAAATGATACTGCCTATATATGGAATCTAAAAATATGACACAAATGAACTTATTTACAAAACAGAAAGAGACTCACAGACATAGAAAACAAACTTATGGTTACCAAAGGGGAAACGGGGGTTGGGTGGAGGCATAAATTAGGAGGATGGGATTAACATATAACACTACTGTATAAAATAGGTAACAAGGACCTACTGTATAGCACAGAGAACTATACTCAATGTTTTGTAATAACCTATAAGGGAAAAGAATCTGAAAAGGAATATATATATATATATATGAATCACTGTGCTGTACACCTGAAACTAAAATGATACTGTAAATCAACTATACTTCAATTAAAAAAATAAAAAAGAAGTCTCCCCTAGACATCTAGATCCTCTCCTTGGAGGCAACCACTGACACAATTTCTCACATATCCTTCAAGGTGCATTCACTGACACTTTATTTCTAAAGAAGCTGTTGGGTGGAAATGTTCTGCCTGTACTCTAGCGCTCTAATAACTGTTATCTTTGGGAGACAGCTTGTCATAGGCCACTGTTATTCTCACGGAAAAGATTAATTGTTGGTGGGGTATTCAAGAGAGAAGAAACACCATACTTAGATTTAATCATAGTTTCCAGTAATTTTATCTCAACATAAAGGTAAAAAGTAGAAACATAAGCCAGTGATTTAAAAAATAGACTCTTGAGATAGTTTAGATTATAGATGAAATACTGATCAGGTTAAACACAGAAATACATTGTTCTTGTCTACATACTATTTGAAGACTGTACCTCCTTGTTAATAATTCCTTATCAGCCAGACACATATTTGTCAAAATGTGCTCTCAGGACAACTTACATCAGAATCATCAGGCTGCCTGTTAACAATGCATATTTGTAGTCCCAACTCAAGACCTACTGAGACAAAAACTCTGGAGGCCGGGTCCTGGAATCAGCATTTTAAATAAAGTCCCCAGGTGATCTGTATACACAGGTAAAAGTCTGAGAGCAACTGGGTACTACATAAGCCCTATAAAAACAGAAACCCTGGTTTCCTTATTCATTTTAGGCATACTACCTAGGATAATGCCTGACAAAGTACGTATCCCATTATATATGTTGGCAGTTTATTGAATGTACACTGGGCCTAACTGCAGAGTATCCTGATATGCTGTCAACACTTAACGGATTTTGAAACTGCATACTTCATCCATGATAGAAATCTGAATTTGGAAATCAACAGCTTTTAGAGATCATTAAGTTGTATGACTCAGTTTCATGGCAAAGCACTTGGAAAGATGTCAGGGAATTTAATTAGTGATACTTTATTACATATCTGAATTTCAGATAGACGGTACAGTGTACCAAGGACCAAGTGATCCAAAGGAAGGGTTCCAAATCCTACATATTTTCTATTTTGTGATTTGTTAAACACAGTGACATCTGTCCTAACTAGTACCAGAAAAGAAGCAAAAAAGAGCATCTCAGCAACCAAAACATAAGTCACAAGGCCAAGTATGACAGCTCTGGGCACTTGACTCATAGGCGAGCCCATTAGACCTTCACTCAGAGTCTATTCAGTCCTCTTTTACACATATTATTCATTCTAACAGAATTTTAAAACTGGTTCCCTAGCTCACAGGAAATTAAAAACACTAAATCAGAACAAAGAGAGGGCCTGCAACTGACAGTAACACAATCAACATTACAAAATGATAGTTGCTAAGAGGGGAGTGAAGAACTACATAAAATAATCAAAAGAACTCACAAAGTACAATACTCCATGGCCATCTTATGAAAGGGTAAATAACCCACTCTTCTTTTTTTTTTTTTTTTTTTTTTTTGTGGTACTTGGGCCTCTCACTGTCGTGGCCTCTCCCGTTGCGAAGCACAGGCTCCGGACGCGCAGGCTCAGCGGCCATGGCTCACGGGCCCAGCCGCTCCGTGGCATGTGGGATCTTCCCGGACCGGGGCACGAACCCGTGTCCCCTGCATCGGCAGGCAGACTCTCAACCACTGTGCCACCAGGGAAGCCCAACCCACTCTTCTTGATGTATCTGGAGGCAGCTACCACATAATTCAAAAATAGGCATTCATGAGAAAAAACAAGTTAAAGAGAAGGCTAAATTATGTTCCCAATAAACTTTGTGAGGTATGGATACAAGTATAATGTGTAATATATTTTAGGAAGATTTTCATTCATGAAACTAATTTAAAAAATGTTAAAGTTACAAACTTTCAAAAACAGTTTAGTAACAGCTATTTGGAAAACTATTAGAAACAACTCATCTCTCTAGAGTTCCAGGAATAAAAAAGATACTAATGTACCAGACCAACAGAGGAAATTTTCAAAACAAAATGTCCTTGATGGGCTTCCCTGGTGACACAGTGGTTAAGAATCCACCTGTCAAGGCAGGGGACACGGGTTTGAGCTCTGGTCCAGGAAAATTCCACATGCCACAGAGCAATTAAGCCCGTGCGCCACAACTACTGAGCCCGCATGCCACAACTACTGAAGCCCGCGCACCACAACGAAGAGTAGCCCAGTTCGCCGCAACTAGAGAAAGCCCGTGCGCAGCAACTGAGACCCAGTGCAGCCAAAAATAAATTAAAAAAATAGTCCTTGAGGGGACTTCCCTGGTGGCGCAGTGGTTGAGAATCTGCCTGCCAATGCAGGGGACACGGGTTCGAGCCCTGGTCCGGGAAGATCCCACATGCCACGGAGCAACTAAGCCCATGCGCCACAACTACTGAGCCTGCGCTCTAGAGCCTGCAAGCCACAACTACTGAGCCCACGTGCCACAACTACTGAAGCTTGTGTGCCTAGAGCCCATGCTCCGCAACAAGAGAAGCCACTGCAATGAGAAGCCCGTGCGCCGCAACAAAGAGTAGCCCCCAGCTCACTGCAACTAGAGAAAGCCCGCGCGCAGCAATGAAGGCCCAACACAGCCAAAGTAAATAAATAAAATAAATAAATTTAAAATAAAAAAATAATAAAAATATATAATGAGATATCTTAAAAAAAATAGTCCTTGAAAAAAATAATTTATCTCTTGGTTGACATGGTCAGCAACAGTTATTCCTATTTTCCATATTTGAAGGACTGTACAGCATATATCCTGTCATTTAGTCACCACTTAGAATCCACGTGGGGATTATCTCTGGAAAAGTCAGGGTTCTGTATTCTATGAATTATTTTCATCTTGAAGCATGATATTTTATGAAAAAGAAATATTTTATATTTATATTACAAAAAACAGTGCTATTGAAATGCACTAAAGATAACACAAATAGAAGTATAAACTCCTAGTGAGCTGCAATAAAATGCCATATGGCATTCAATGTAATTATGTAAAAAGCATTGAAAATTCTGTGAACAATAGCACTTGGCCGCCACCACACCCGCCCCCTCCAAAACTGGTGTGTGTACCAGACAGTGCTGGTAAACAGCAGATTTGTAAATTAACTTTAAATATTTCACATTCATGTCAGCTTCATAAAGTGTATGTGTGTGTGTGTTTCTTCTGTACAGCAGCATCGTTCTGGACTATGCAGTAAGGCTTTTTAAAAGCTAGAACATAGAGTGTAGTTCATAAAGTAGATTTAGTATTTTTCTTTTGAAACTACACAGAATGTTGCATGTAAAAGCACAAGCTTTCTAAAGTGAGCAACTCAAGAACAAGTAAAGTGTCTGGTACATAATAGATGCTCAATGTTTACTGAATAAATGATTTTACATAAACTTGTGAAGCTTGAGCTGTGAAACCTTTGGTATTATGATGTAAAATACTGATTCTGAGGGGGAAAACTCTACTCATTCTATATTATTAACTTCAATTTCAACACGTAATAGCAACTTTAATTCCCTGTCCAAGCTACAGTACATATAGTATGTGTCATACCAAAGACACGCCATTTTAAAGAAAAAATGATTTCTTTGAGATTTTAAAATTAACTTTGGAATATCTGTAAATTAAATATAAATGAATTCAATTTTATGAGAATTCAACAAATAAAAAAGTATTAGGACTGAACAAAGGAAAAAACCCTGTCGATCTTACGATAAATTTCCAAAATATGAGAGGGTAAAAATATTATGAAAAACATTCATTCATGTAACAAATAATTATTGAACATTATCCTGTGGCAGGCACTATGCTAGGTGACAGGGATACCGTCAATAAGTCATAACTAATAATTAATAAAGGTAGTGCCACACAGTACTAAGTGCTAAGAATACAATAAAACTGGGTAATGGTGTAGCAAGTATCGGGGAGGAGGCTATACTATTTCATAGGAGTGGTCAGGAAAGGCCTATCTCAGGAGGTAACATATGACCTGAGAACTGCATGATGGAAAGCAGGCTGACCCTTTAAGATCTGGTGAAACACTTGTGCTTAGGCTGAAAGAGCCCTCAAATGGGAATGTTCTTGTTCCGAGGGACGAGCAAGTGGCCATTTTGGCTGCTGCCTGGGGAATGAGAGAGGAGTGTGGTAGAAGAAGAGGTTGAAGAAGCTTCAGGATCACATCACGTACAGTCTGGAAGCCCAGAGCATGGAGGATTCCTGTATATTCTAAGCAGGCAAATGGTATGATCTGATCTACTCTGACGACTCTGACTGCTATGTGAAGAATGGTCTATAGGGGGAAGCAGGGAGCCACTAGTTAGGAGGCGTCTGCTATAGCAGAGGGAAGGCCAGCTTTACTAGCAAGTGCCCCATGCAGTCACACTGCGCCTGCACTCAGAAGGGCCTTGCGCTTGATTTAATGCAATGCTGGCACCATTTTGAAATTCTTAATAATTTACGAACAAGGGGCTCTATATTTCCATTTTGCAACAGGCCCTGCAAATTAGGTAGTCAGTCCTAAACATAGCTGAAGAAGGCAGCTCAGAACAGTGTAGCAGCAGGGTGTGTAGTGTTGGTACAGCTGACAGACCCTGAAAATGGACTGCATGTGTCTTGTCAAGAAAAGAGGACTCGGGCTTCCCTGGTGGCGGAGTGGTTGAGAGTCCGCCTGCCGATGCATGGGACATGGGTTCGTGCCCCAGTCCAGGAAGATCCCACATGCCGTGGAGCGGCTGGGCCCGTGAGCCATGGCCGCTGAGCCTGCGTGTCCGGAGCCCGTGCTCCGCAACGGGAGAGGCCACAACAGTGAGAGGCCCGAGTATCGCAAAAAAAAAAAAAAAAAAGGAAAGAGGATAACTCCCAGGTTTTTTATCCGAGTAACTGAGTGGAAACGGTGAAGAGTGGGGGAAGAACTGCATTAGGGGTGGGAGGGTGGGTAAAAACCAAAAATTCAATTTCTGGCATGTGAAGTTAAGATGCCTGTGTGATATCCAAGTGGTGTTATCAAGGGGAATGTTGTACATGTATGAGTATGAAGGTCAGGAGAGAGGTCTGGGCTGGAGAGACAAATTCTGGAGTTACTGTGTGTGTATGGTGAAAGGGGATGGGATCACTCAGCGAGATAATGTAGGGCGGGAAGAGATCAAGACAGAAGCAAGAGCTACAAAGACTATTAAGGCAAGAGGAAAACTGAAGAGGACCACAGTAACAAAGGGAGGAGAGTGTGCCAAGGACAGAGCCATGAAGGAGACCTGGGACCTCCCTCAGAGGGAAATATGCTCTATCAGTTGATTCACTGGCTCGCCTGCCTGTTCAGTCTAACACTGAAATTCCCTACAATCAGCCTTCTGTCTAATCTGCCAGGCTGATCTACTATGTTTCCTAGAACACTCCCACTGATTTATCTCAAATTATGCTGTGCTGTTCCACCCAGAATCCCTCCCTCCCCCTCTTCATCTAGTCAAACACTATGACTCCTTTCTCTGACTTTACCAAGTCAATATTTTCTGAAACCTGATATTTACTGCTTGTGCCAACCTCTCTTTCATGCCCCTGAATAACTGTGGTAGACACACACTGCCAACAAACATTAGATGTAGAGCATAAATCAGAAGTGAATTGCTTTAAGGCCTTGGTTTTAATCATGTTGGGCTACAACCTAGCTATTCTGGCTGATACGAACCCCTTAGTTATCAGCTAATGTGTTACAAAGATCTACAGGAAATTCTGTATCCGAGTAAGCCAGGAGGAAATCCATCCTGGTAGATCCTGAGATCTGTGTAATATAATACTCGTGATTCTTCATGTAAAAGGTGATGTGACCCAAATGGTTCAGTCCTTTCTAATAATAAAAATTGTGCTTTCTGGAATATTTGTGCTTTGTAATACAAGTCACATCGTGAGTACAAAGAACACGGTTTTTGGAAAATAATTTTTTCTCAAAAAAATATGATTATAAAAAATTATAATCATATAATACTCTAAATTATTATTTAGGACCCAGCTATGATCCATTCCCCAAAACGAATAAGCTCTGGTTGCTTTATGTTAGTTACACTGCTTAGTATACATTAGATGCTCAATAAATATCTGTTGAGCAAATGAGTAATAAATGACACTCTGAAGCTACGAAGCATGGGGAAGTGACAGAAGTAGATAAATTAACTTGGCATGCAACAGCCTGAAAAAGCATGACTCATTGTCATCAAAGTCCTAGGAAGCCTGTGAGACAAAACCTAAGTCTCATGCCTTCCTTTCTTCATTCGACAAATATTCAATGTGCACCTACTAGGCGCCAGGCACTCTTCCAGTCATTAGAGATACACCAGTGAACAAAGCAGACAGGAAGTCTTGCCCTCATGGAACTGCATTTTAGTGGGAATACCGTTCACTGGCATATTTTGTTTTGTATAAGCTTACTACTAAGCCCACATCTTTCTCCCCTGTTTTTTCCCACATGTCTACTGTTTTTCAGTTTGAAAAGTTTCTGCCTGAACATGATTATTGTTAATTCCATATTTTCAGTTTTCCTCAAATACATAACATGTTACACAAAAAGGGTTTCAGACATTCTGAGGCCTTCAAAGTCACATACAGATCAGTATACAGTACATGACAAGTGTAATACTAGGGTATATTAAAGGGAACTAGATCTTCAAAATGGTACTACTACTAGTTCATCAAAAGTACCTCAAAGTATTACAACTTTCACGTCAACTTCACAAAAGTAAAACAATAAACTTCACAGACATAAAATCACTTAATACCTACCTCTCTTCTACAGATACACGGAGCTTTGAAATTCAAGCAAGTTATGTTAACAAAGCTCATTTTTAAGTTGTAGAATCTGCAATTTGATTTAAAAAATCTAAACTGAAACAATGAAGCCATTATATATTTTATATAATAAATCCATAAATGTTATCCTATTGTATAATGAAACAGAACTATGGTCCTAACGATATTAGTTTAAGTTGTGAGGCATCAGGGCAATGATCATCCAGTGCAAGAGACGAGAGAAAGAGAACAAGCTCCCTTCCCTTTGCCTACGGATAAGCCGGGCAACGTTTTGAAACTACAAAAGCCAGAAGAGGCAGCCTGCCACCTAACACACTGGAATCAATCAGATCTCAGTTCAAATTCCAGCTTTGCCATTTACAAACTGTGAGCTTGGGCAAATCACAACTTCTCTATGACTCTATGATCATTTGTGAAAATGGAAATAAGACTAAAAAAAACCAGTAACTAAAATAAACATCTAATTAATATAAATATGAAGCCATTTAAGAGTGCGTGACCCCTAAAATCAGTTCCCCAAAACAGTCTTTTAAAATCTGTAAACAATATCTTCTCTTTCTCTACTTATAAATTGAAAGATTCTTTTAAAAAAAATCCAAGTTTTCTTTACAAATACATCCCACGGCAATTGCATTAGAGTCTCAAGAAAAAGAGATGGTATATAAGATGTTTATGAGTCAGGTTTTCTTGTACTTTGATTGACTAACTACTAAGAATATTTAAAGCCTGATCATCCCAAAGTTTAAATTAGTTCGTCCTAGCAGTAAGTTAAAGGCTTGATTATCATTATTCCTACTGATTCAACATACTAAATGGGACCCTTGTTCCCTAATAAAGGAAGATGTGGTATCTTTCCTTAGTTTTCAAGTGCTTCAGGGAATCACAGACCAAGAGATGAAAACCCAGTGCCTGCAAGGACCGGGCAAGCAACTTAAATTTTAAGCCAACCGGTAAGAAAACAGGACCTGAAGGCCTGCAGCAAACCAGAGAGTAGAGCTCCTTCCCAGGTTTCTCTGTTTAGCGTGTACAGTGATGCCACATGAAGGGGCACGTTCGCATCAGAGAGAGCAAAGATTTGTGTAATTATTATGACAATTTTCTGGCAGATGGCAGTAATGTCTTACTTAACAAAATATGTAAATTACTATGATTTTCTGACAGATACAAATAAAAACACTTGAGGAAGGATCACCTTTAAAAATGTGTACAATACATCCTACAGACTAGTGGTGGTCCTGATCCTGCCTAAGGACATTTGGCCACTTCTGTGGGTCACATTCAGCAGCAAGTTTTAAATTCTCAGAACAGATCTCCAACAAATGCAGCTAGGCCAGATCTACCCACTCGGGCCAGGAAGCACAGATGGTTATCCTGGGGATAAGTCCCCCTGACAAACAAAAAGGCATATTTAATCTGTGTTTAGGGCCAACCTATAAATGCTATAATTTCAATGACTTTTCTTCCTTTCTCGTGAAAAAAATGTGTCCACTCAAATACCTTGAACAGGTAACCTGTTATCTCACATTTAGTAAGAAAAGGTTTAAAATCAAATACCCAGTTTGACTTAGGCCCATTCATTCTTAAAATATATTCAGAATTGATAGAATAAAAAAGATTAGAGCAGGATAAAAAGTAAATAGGCATGGACACATATACACTAACAAACGTAAGGTAGATAGCTAGTGGGAAGCAGCCGCATGGCACAGGGATATCGGCTAGGTGCTTTGTGACCGCCTGGAGGGGTGGGATAGGGAGGGTGGGAGGGAGGGAGACGCAAGAGGGAAGAGATATGAGAACATATGTATATGTATAACTGATTCACTTTGTTATAAAGCAGAAACTAACACACCATTGTAAAGCAATTATACCCCAATAAAGATGTTAAAAAAAAAAAAGTAAATAGATGCGTAAAGACAGCATTACTAAGAGGAAAAGAAATGAAAAAAGGAGATGCTGGGATAATAAAGATAAACTTTCCATACTTCACAGTTTTGCCTAAGGTTTAGCCCTGTTGATTTTCAATTGTGAGTGAACAAAGAGAAATTGTGTATTGAGGTTTTTTATCCTGCAAAGCTGTGAGGCTTTGTACAAACACCACCACATGCCAATACTGTTTCTCAGGGCCTATAATTTGAACCTTAAATACAGCTAAATGCATTTTTAAAAGAGTATTCATCCTGGAGAGATTCATTAATTAAGGTACACTGTAAATTCTTAACTTTAAGCTACTGATTTTTGGTCAATTACTCCCCTAGCACTTATTGAACATAAAGCTGTTGGATTAAACATGAATGAGATTACAGACCCTGACCTCAAGGAGCTCACTATCTAGTAGAGATATAAACAAAACTAATAAAAGTAGAATGAAAAGCAAAATGCGATTAGTGGTTTATTAGAAAAAGTATAAGCAGGAGCTTGGTGGAATGGTACTTATCTTGGGTGGAGAGAAACAGTTGTGCAGGTTGACATTTGAGCTGAATCTTAAAGGACGAACAGGAGTCTGGAAAGCAGGAAAGCAAGGAAAGAGCACAGCAGACAGTGGGACACGAAAGCACATGGGGAAGACTGATAATGACTGGGTTTGCTCTAGTGCGCGCTTGAGCTGCAATGGCAGCAGAGTAGAAGGGGTCAGAAGCCCCAGGAACACCAAGACAGCGGGCAGAAGAGGTGGGGAATTCCAAAGACGAGCTGTGTTTAGGGTGAGACAACGGTACCCAGATACTGAAAAAATCTCTCTCCTCCTGCAATCTTAAGGTAAAAATATCTGAGGACTTGAAAGAAGGATTACATAGAACCTTTGTTTGTTGTTTAATTATGCCAATGGTTTAATTTTTTAATATATCAATATATTCCTGATAACTTTTTATAATCATTTGGAAAATCCTTATTTCATCAGAATAGTAAATCTTTAGGAGCAGCCTACAGCTCAAGGGCTGTGGGGACAGCTTCTAGGGCTCTTCAGAGGGAAAAGGGACATCTTTACTGTCAATCTCCCTAAGAAGTCTTTCTTACACCAGGAATGCCCTGGCAATCCAGTGGTTAGGGCTCAGTGCTCTCACTGCCGAGGGCATGGGTTCGATCCCTGGTCAGGAAACTGAAATCCCACAAGCCTCACGGTGTAGGGGGAAAAAAAAAATCCATTATTGGGACTTACCTGGTGGCGCAGTGGTTAAGAAACCACCTGCCAATGCAGGGAACACGGGTTCAAGCCCTGGTCTGGAAACATCCCACATGCCGCGGAGCATCTAAGCCCGTGCGCCACAACTACTGAGCCTGCGCTCTAGAGCCCACAGGCCACAACTACTGGGCCCGCATGCCACAACTACTGGGCCCGCGTGCCACAACTACTGAAGCCTGCGTGCCTAGAGCCCATGCTCCGCAACAAGAGAAGCAACCATAATGAGAAGGCTGCGCACCACAACAAAGAGTAGCCCCCGCTCGTCCGAACTAGAGAAAGCCCACATGCAGCAACAAATACCCAATGCAGCCAAAAACAGAAGGCTTCCCTGCACCAAAAAGCATTCCCCATGAAGATCTGTCTTTTAAAAACTTCTTGATAAAACACCATGACTACCTTTTCACGGTCGTTTTATCCCACTGGTAGTTTTGCATGTTTACTGCAGCTATCTATTTATAATACATTTAAAAATTATTGTACTTCAATGAAGACATCCAGCTTCATTTTTAAATGGTAGTTAAAAAGGAGCAGTTCAAGGTGAAAGGATGTGAGAACAAGGGCACACTTACGGCAAAGAAGGTTAGCTGCCTTCTTGGGTTAGCTCTCTAGGACTTCCTGTTCTCTGGCCTTTAAAAAAATCTTTGAAGAAGAAGATTTACAGCCCCACATTTTAAAAGTCACACATTTGGGTACCTCAGGAGAGTCATCAGCTAAAGTATCACTGCAGGAGGGGACGATAAGACTGTTTCCAAAGGTAACTTGGGAAAATTTCAGGATCAGTAACCTTTACAATTTCCATAAAGATTCTGAACATCCAGTAGAAGATTTATAAACTAAAAATCCATGGGTTTCTGATCTATATATGGTGGTGGGCACATTAAGGAGTTCTTGAGGGCAAGAACAGGGTAGATGAAAAGACTGTGAAGAGAGGGTTAACTCAGTTCCTTGGGTCTGAATCTCGATAATATCTAGGAACTTCTAAACCACTACTTTAGGGTTTTTGTTTTGAAAAGAGGATTATTATCATGAACTCTATAAAAAAATTCTTCAGATTCTTTTTCTTAGCTCTAGTCCTCTTTCTGCTCTATTTCCAATTTAAACTTGATTAAACTAATTTATCTACTTCAGGGCAGGAATTCAAAAAGAATCCTTGTGTGCAAGTCTCTTTTATCAGGAGAACTAAGACAAACCGGGTTGGGTTGGGAATATCTCCAGAGGGTTTTAGGACAGGAGTACTTACTCAGGCAACTGTCATAAACATAATGGGTAATATTTATTGAGTACCTACTCTGTGTCAGACACATCATGTAATATATAGTATTATTTAATCATTATCATAACACAGATAAATGCCACTACCACATTTTACAGATGAGGAAACAAAGGCACCGAAAGGCCATGTACTTTGCCCAAGATCATAGAGCCAGTAAATGGGGAATCCAGTCTTTAAAACCAGGCAGTGAGACTCCAGAGCCCAACCTCTTCACCATCTTACCCTATTATTAAGGCATCTTCACAGAGTTGCTTTCTAATAAAAGTTCTGACCCTCTTTCAAGAGAGAAGACGGTCATTCCTCAAGAGAAGCAATGAAGGGTGCGAATGTCCCTGATGAGTGTTTCTTACCCCTAAGATGCTTTTCTGGTAAAAAGAGTTTTGCTGTTGATCTTAGGATTATCTCCCTGGCACCCACCCTGTCCCCCCGCTACTGAGCAGCAGCCACATGTGTTGTTTGATGGGACTGACCCTCCCTCCTGTACATTTCCACAGGTGGGCCCTAAGCATTAGTGCACACTTCCCACCTTCATTAACACATTTATTGGTTTCTGAAGTAAATTCAGAACCATGTTGGCCCACAGAAGGAAGTGAAGGGTTCTGTTTAATGGTTGGTTGAAGACAAGGTCACTTAACTCCCGAGGCCCCGTATAAAGAATGAGGTAGACAATCCTGGGAGCTGCAAGTAGCCCTCTTGCTACCGGGAGAAAAGCCCGTCTGAAAACAGGCGAGCTGGAGACAGACAGACCCCAGAAAATTCAAAACAGCTCGAACACTAAGGACGCTGAGAACTCCCAGGTAAAGCCACGGCTAAAGCCCACAATACCACTGGATTCAATTTACGGGAGTCAACAAATTCCTTTTATTTTTAAGCCAGTTTGCCCTGGGTTTTCTGATACTTACAAATGAAAGCATCTAATTAATACAAGTACATTAACCATTAACCTCAACATTCACCAGAAACTCTGTTCAATAAAATCTGTTTCAAATAAGATCACCAGAAAGCTAAAATCCAATACTGTATTTCCCTGGTCATAAAATTATCTTTATCGAACCCTGAGTTACTTCTATAACCTCACCTTTTATTTAGGATTAACAGAAAAGTGATTTTCTGTAAAGCTAAGTTTAGTTTATTATTCATCTTGCTGTTTAATAAACTTTATCTACAAATTTACATTAAGATTATACAAATATACATTTAAACGTTCACATCGCACTGTCATATGCCCAGATTTGGGTGGCTACTGGGATTCACACAACAGTTTATGTTCAGCCATAGCAGTTTCTATTCTAGATTCTCTGATATATGTTTCCTAACTGCCAGAACTTTCATTATTTGACTCTTTAAGTTCTCATTTTAAAGTCAGCATTTTAATATATCCAGGCTATTCACAATAAGGGTGATCTTACATCGCAGTTTATGTGGGACAGTTTACACTGCTGTCTCAGTGTAGCTCTCAGGTTAGGCCTACTTCCATTCTTAAAAGTATCCTGTTTTAAACGATAAATTATGTAATTACCCTATTTACAACTCATTTTGTACTTTTTTAAATATAAAGGGACATAGCTATAAGATAATCATCCTAATATATAAGAAATATCATTTATAAAATAATTATTCTTTATGTAATTTATATATGAAGAAAAATAAAAATTACAAGGACTAAATATATTCAAAAACTAGTTTAAATATGGTGAAAAGAAAATGCTTCAGTGCTGTTATTGCATTAAGCAAAAATTTTATTTGCAGAAACTTCTCTGGGCATGAATCACATCACCCACAAATTACGTAAAGAGCTACTAAGTGAGAGGGTCCTTTCCACTTCCCTTACAATAAGACGTTCTAAGACATCTTTTACCATAATATGAAGCATCAGGAATCTAGGCAGGTACAGCAAGGTAACTTCTCCCCAGGAGAGAATGTGAATCACAACTTGCTTCCTCTGTCTGGTGTCTCAGAATAGAAAAAAAACTGCTTTTTCTTTTCTCCACCCATCTACAGCCAATGTTCTGTTCCCAAAGGGAAAAGCTTTTCTTATTAGGTTTTTGAAGAAAACCCACAAACACTGAAAGAACTAAAAATAAAAATTTTTGAGACAAATATTTTTAGATGACTTAGTGACAAAAACATGCAGAAGTTAAAAAGCCATATATTTTCCTATTACTAGGATTTCCTACACGAAAACAGGTTAGGATGATTGTCTTATATTTATGTCCCTTTACATTTAAAAATGTACAATATGAACTATAAATAGGTTGATTACATAATTTATCATTTGACCATTAAGGAAAAACTCAAGGTCATTAGTAAAGTTACAGTTAATGAAACAATACAAATTAAATTTTAATTACATAATACATCAGATATGAGCTATTTTAAATATATTCACATTTAGCAATTCAAAATAAATTTCCTCCTAATAAAATATCATTCAAATCCATCCAAATTTATGTCAGATAAAGAGAAAGTACTAGAAGCATTGGAAATTTTTTTTTTCCCATTTGATTTTTAGATTTTCTTGCATGGCTAAATGGATTTTTGTAAAACTTTATATACGTGATGGGTTTGGACAAAAGAAAATTATAGCACAGGATTCATTTCTTTCTTGGCTTAAATTTCACTGATTCAAAGGTTTACATATTTCTTGGGTTTACTGCAATACTAATTTCCACCTTCATTTAAATGAATGACAGACTCTTACAAACTAACAGAATCTTACTTACATTTGATGAATATGGGAGTTATAATTCTCATAACATTTGGCTAATTTATCAGCTAAACTTTAATGACAGAGAGCTGTAATAAGAATCTACTACTAAAATTAAATTCCCACCAAAGCAACACATCGTTCTTAGAGAGTATTATATAAAATACACTTTGTATATACCCATTTACATTACTAGGAGTATAGTTCAGCTGCTATTTGCTAAAATATAATATAGTAAAATCTCACTGATTTCAGGAAAAAACCTCACTCAATTAAGTCAAGGAAAGAAAGGTCTTTGATACAAAGGCTTTCTTTTCTAGTCCTCTGTAAATGGAAGTCTATTCAATTCTTATTTTATACTTTGAAAACCTTTTTCGTTGTTGACGAAATGTTCTGTATTTGTTTTACAATCACTTTCTTCTCAAAGCAAGATGTGTGTGTGTATGTACGTGCACACACATGCACATGTAAATGAACTGAAAAATCAAGTCCAGGTTTCAAGTGTAGCTCTGGGTAAAAAAAAAAAAAATCAAAGCAGCTGAGTGCTGCTGATTTCCATGTTTCCGTACCTAGTTTTGCCATTCATTTCTATTTCAATCAATTTCAACCCAACAGATACTTCTGGATATTTATATATTTGTAATGTGCTATGCCAAGTGCTGAGATACAAAAAGGAAAGGAGGAAGGAAAAACGGAAAAGAAAGGAAGAAAAATAAAACTCACAGTTCCTGCTCTTATGAAGTTTATAATCTTGTAGAAGATGCAACTATGTACACCTAAGTAGTAGAAAACATAGACATTTATATATACCATTAAAGAAGAACAGTATGTGGGAACATAGGAAAGGCGCAGGGGAGGCAGATCCTGACTGGAGTGGGGAGTGGAAGATATGAGAAGGTTTCTGTGAGTAAGCGACACTTGGGTTGGTTTTAAAGGCCCTTAGCAGAAGGTAGTTAAGGTCTTCCAGATAAAGGATGCAACATATCACACAGCCATAAGATGTACAAGTGCCTAGTACATCTGGGAAAACAACTTGTAGTGTGATATAACTATCGGACATCTATGTAAAGGAGAAGAGCTGAAAATGAAGCCAGGAAGTGAGACAAGAGCCAGATTATCAAAAAAACCCTGAATGTCATTAAAGAGTAGGCAGTCAGAAGACGTCCCTGACGGAAGATCTAAATAGACATTTCTCCAAAGGGAACATACAGATGACCAAAAAGGTCATGAAAAGATGCTCAACATCACTAATTATTAGAGAAATGCAAATCAAAACTACAATGAGGTATCACCTCACACTGGTCAGAATGGCCATCATCAAAAAGTCTACAACCAATAAACGCTAGGGAGGGTATGGAGAAAAGGGAACCCCCCTACACTGTTGGTGGGAATGTAAACTGGCACAGCCACTATGGAGAACAGTATGGAGGTTCCTTAAAAAACTAAAAATAGAGCTACCATATGATCCAGCAATCCCACTCCTGGGCATATATCGGGAGAAAACCATAATCTGAAAAGATACATGTACGCCAATGTTCATTGCAGCTCCATTTACAACAGCCAGGACATGGAAGCAACCTAAATGTCCATCAATGGATGAATGGATAAAGAAGATGTGGTACATATATACAACAGAATATTACTCAGCCATAAAAAAGAACAAAATAATGCCATTTACAGGGACATGGATGGACCCAGAGATTGTCATACTGAGTGAAGTCAGTCAGAGAAAGACAAATATCATGTGATATCGCTTATATGTGGAATCTAAAAAAATGGTACAAATGAGCTTATTTACAAGACAGAAATAGTCACAGATGTAGAAAACAAACTTAGGGTTACCAAAGGGGAAGAGGAAAGGGAGGGATAAATTGGGAGACTGGGATTGACATATGCACACTACTATATATAAAATAGAATACTAATAAGGACCTACTATATATATATAGCACAGAGAACTCTACTCAATACTCTGTAGTGATCTATATGGGAAAAGAATCTAAAAAAGAGTAGATACATGTATATGTATAACTGATACACTTTGCTGTATAGCAGAAACTAATACACCACTGTAAATCAACAACAAAAAAATTAATTAAAAGAAGAAGAAGGCCCTGAAAAACTTTGAGCCTGTGTATGAAATATCTAGGTACAGGATATCTGAAATATTGAATTGCCAATTCTGTTCTCAAACACTTCCACTTTGAGATCACCCAACCATGGAAGTTTGAGATGAGTTTATCAAGTCGCACAAACTCTACCTCCAAATATCCTCAGAACCTAGTTTCTCATCTCCCTTCTGCCTAACCACCTTGTTTAGTCATTCTGACATTTTGTACCTGGGCTATTACGTCAGCCTCTAATTTATCTCCCTGGTTTCAATCTCTGTACTATGGCCAGAATGACTCTTGTAACACACAAATCCCTTCGCTTTCCATCAGCTTAAAATCCTTCAGTGCCTCCCTAATAGTAAAAGCACACAAAGTCCAAATTTCTCACCACAGCATGTAAGACCTTTCAACAAGTAATTTAACAAGCATATGAGACTAACATTTCAACCTTTGTCCTGCCATTCATTCACTCAACAAATATTTCCTAGGACTTCCCTGGTGGCGCAGTGGTTAAGAATCCGCCTGCCAATGCAGGGGACACGGGTTCAAGCCCTGGTCTGGGAAGATCCCACATGCTGCGGAGCAACTAAGCCCGTGTGCCACAACTACTGAGCCTGAGCTCTAGAGCCCGTGAGCCACGACTACTGAGCCCACATGTCATAACTACTGAAGCCTGCATGCCTAGAGCCTGTGCTCCGCAACAAGAGAAGCCACTGCAATGAGTAGCCCCCGCTCACCGCAACTAGAGAAAGCCTGCACGCAGCATTGAAGACCCAACGCAGCCATTAATTAAATAAAAACAAAACCAAAAAAAAGCACACAAAAAACCACAAATATTTCCTGACTACCTGCTACATGTCATGAACTATTCTAGACACTTGGGGGTATGCGTGTGTGTATCAGTGAACAAAGTAGGTGCACATACAGACAAAACAAAACAAAAAACAAACTATGGGAGCTTAAACTGCACTAGGGCAAAGCTGGTAATAAATATAGTAAATAAATTACATTAGGTGATATGTGCTATTGAAAAAAATACAAGCATAGAAGGAAATAAGGTGGTCAGGGTACACCTTATTGAAAAAGTAGAATTTGAGGAGAGAATTGAAAGAGGCGAGGTGAGCCATGCAGCTGTCTGGAGAAAGCGTGTTCCAGGTAGGAAAGAACATCCAGTGCAAAGACCCTCATATGGAACTGTGCCTGTGCTCGTGGACTGTTACGAGATCAGTGTGGATGGAGCAGAGTGAGTGAGGGGGAGGGAAGCAGGAAGTTTGAATGGGGAGAAGGGGAAGAGAATGGTAGGGAGATCATGTAGGTCCCTGTATACAATTATAAGGACTTGGATTTTATTCTGAGTAATACAGGAAACACTGGAAGTGACATGTGAGCAGAGGAACGGCACAACTTGACAGGTTTTAAAAGAACTGCTCTGGCTACTGTGCTGACAATAGACTCCAGTGGGGCAAGGGTAGAAGCAGGAACTCTGCTAGGAGGCTACCGCCGTGATCCAGGTGAGAAACAACGGCAGATCATGTGGGTGGTGAGAAATGGTCAGACTGCAGATGTATAATATTTTGAAGGTACAGTCAGTAAGATTTTTCTGACACACTGGATGTGGGGTGTGAGAGAGGAGTCAAGAATGCAACCAAGGTTTATGGGTTAAGAAAAATGGGAGGACAGAGTTCGCATGAGCTCAGATGAGAACGAATGCTGGTGGAGCAGGTTTGAGGGGCGAGACTGGGAGTTCAGGTTTTGACATATTTGAAATGTCTACTGGACATCCAACCAGGCTTTTGGATATTTAAGTTCACAGTTCAAAGAAGGGCTGAAGCTTCTGCTTGTTCTGCCCCAAATGAACCCTGCGTTCCAGGCTTGCAGAACTACACACAGGTCCCTGATGCCTTCCCCGGGTCTCTGTACCTACATGTCTCTCTGTGTAGAAAGTGTTCTTACTCATGTCTTTTTCCACTTGGTCAAAAAAAATCTCAGCCTTCAAGACTTATGTCATATAGCATCTAACTCACATAATTATCATCTCCTGAATCACCCTGTTTCCTCGAGTCACTGAAGTAACTGAAATATATAATGGCTGGTCTTTTAGCATACTCCAAAAGGCTAAACAATTGTAATGTCTTTTTTGGTAAGGAAAAAACAGCCATTTCATAAACACAGCAGGTGACTTGCCTGATCTCATCATCAGAAATTTTTAGAAACTTTTAAAGAAAATTAAGACCACAGAAAAATATCTTGGCAAGCAGCAGAGTAATCAGATTTTGCATTTTCCAATTTCAGTAGTTATTTGAAGAAAAATTCTCAAGAAGACTTGTATTATATAATAAACTTTATAGGCCCAAAACAAAGAGACGCATCTGCCTGTGTTCCAAAGTTATTTACTGTTATAAAAATTTTTCATTTTGATTGTCATCCTTTTACTTGCCCTGGGGAGGCACTGAAATTAGAGGGATTATTGGACAAAGCCAGTCTCTTTGTTTCATTCCCAGGAGACAGACTTCCAATCTAATTGAGAAAAGGGGAAAACATTTTTAAATGTGAAACTGAGAGCTGATCCAGCTCAGCCAGTTTGGATATCCATAAGGGCTGCTGCTGTCACTTGGAAGTGTCCTCCCAACTACCAGTTCTGAGCAGCTACAATCTTCTAAAATGTAAGTTCCATGAGGGTAGAGATTTTTATTTGTTTTGTTCACTACTATTTCACGTAGTAAGTGCTGGGTAAATGAAAAAATATGTAATTCTAAACTACATGGGGTTGAAATACATTCAATATAAACTATAAAGCAAGTACAATAAATACATTTCTTCCGGGTTTAAAAAACTGTTGACTCTTTCAAAGTCACAAAGTTTGAAGTATCAAGAATTCATGATCATAATCTTTAAATATTAATTATTACAAAAGGTTAACCACGTACTAAAGTGGGGAGGAAGGACCCCTAAGCAAAATCTCTAACAAAGTCATAAGTTTCTAAAAAGTTCTTTGTAGATTAAGAGAAAAGGATGGTATTCTAGCAACTAACTATACTTGCTTTTTAATGTACAGTATTTTAGATACATATTCATCATGGGAAAATTATAGCCCTTGAAAATAAAATAGTACAAAGATCTTATTACATGTCTTTGGAGAATCAAGATTTATAAGGACAACTAGAAAAAGACATTTAAAAAATTTGATTCCAGGTTATATTAACACAGTAGCTTAATATACCCCGAATTAACAGCCCAGGTTCTGAAAGTTCTTTTGCCAAAGAAACTCTTGAGTTTTTAAAAAACTGAGGTATAACTGACATACAACATTATATTAGTTTCAGGTGTACAAGAAAACAATTCAATAACTGTATACTTTGGGAAATGATCACCACAATAAGTCTAGTTAACTTCCACCAGCATAGGTAATAGTTAAAATTTTTTTTTTGTCTTGGGATAAGAACTTTCCGGATGTATTCCCTCAGTAAACTTTCAAATGTGCAATAAAGTATTATTAACTACAGTAACCATGTTGCACATGACATCCTCATGACATTTATCTTATAACTGGAAGTTTGTTCTTACTTGGTTTTAAAACCAAACAACCTTTGAAGAAAACACTTTCAACAATAACCATAGTTTTCATGCAGTCTATAGACAATCTAATATATGTATTTCAATCCCCAAAAAGAAATAGCAGGTATTATTTTAAAGTTAAAAAACACCAACCTCTTTAATCTCATGTAGTTTTCACTGGCAGCAGGTCGGCATTCAGCTCTTTGTACCACTATTCCTTCCAGTGAAAGCTTATCTTGAATGGAAAGACAAAAATTAACAAACGTATTGAGAAATAACATTTATCACGTTCAAGACTGTATTTTGACATACTAACCAAGGTAACAATGATTACAATCAAATATAGTTAATAATAAAAATCAAGGAAAGAAAAGGAATATTTTTAAGTTTACGGTAATATCATTGGTCAGAATAGAGAAAAACCTTATTCTTGGCTAGTAAAAAACTGGGCTTCTGTCAGGTTTATGTATTGGGCTGCCCCTTGCCAATAACAGCTTTTATACACTTAGCTCTTCCTAAAGAGAGTGGCTTAAAAGGGCATAAAAATCAAGTAAAAATTTGAAGGGTGTGGCAGCTATATCATCTTTGGGAGAGAAGTAAGTTCTGAAAACACAGCTAGCCTAAAGCACTAAATCAAAAATTCATACACACACGTATATGCATGCATGGGCACACACACGTATATGTGCAAAAAAGAAAATTCTAGAATACACGGTGACCAGTACAGCTAGCTTAGAAAATACTGTGGAACTAGGCAGGTCCTTGGTTGGGTTATACTGTGTACCAGTTCTGCCTGCCAGTTGCTCTGACTTCTATTTTCCAGCAAAATGATTAATATGATGTGTCTAAACTAGACCTTTAACTGCTATGAATATCTGTCCAAACAGAAGGGCAATTTTTCCCACCATTAGTAAGAATTCTTATGGTGACCCTGACACAGAATTCAAGAGAAAACAAAAGTTAGCACCTACTGCATACCTACTAGGCACCAAGTCCCTTTAAGACCTCATCCTATTTGATAATGCATGTATGGCTGACCCACGATGGTATCTGCTTTACTGCAGTCTGGAAATGTATGACTATGGTTAGGAACAGTTATGGTTCAGTCGTATTTCCAGGAGAGTTCAACCAGGTTGCTGGAAGAGATTCAGGAACTCCTCTGGCTCATCAGCAATGCATTTATGATCCATCTTTTCAGGGCGAATGACCTCATGCATTCCACAAACATTAACTAAATGCCTACGATGTGAAGGGAACCATCTAGGCATTGCAGAATCGAAGATGACTGAAATACAGTATTGTCTTCAAGAAGCATACAGTTCACTGGAGGAACAGATAAGTTGACCAAAACACAGAATGCAGATAGAACCATGCCCACATGATTTATGTTAGAAAATTTTTCTTATGGTGACCTTTCTCGATTTTGCCTCCAAAATCTAGGAACTCCTTATTATAGCCCCTAAGTACTAATACACACAGTAACTCAATAATTCAATGTAACATGTGCAACAAACCTCAATTAGAGGCTGACAGATGACTGCAAAGAGCAATGATGAGAAGCACGTCTACCTTACACCAAAATATGCCAGGAAGGAAATAATAATAAGGCTGCAATTATTTTATATTAAATTTAAGTTTAAATATCTAAAAGTAATTTCCTCTTATTAATGAATTTAATAAGATTAAAATTTGAATTTTCTAAAAGCAAAACCAAGTATTATATTTGAGCATGCCTCTCCACTGAAGCTGACAGTTGTATCTAGAAAAACTCTTGCCATAACAATAACAAGATTTGGGAAAGATTCCAATCTATAATGTCTTAAACGCATGAGAAAAGTTCACTTTTTTTTTTTTTTCCCCAGTACGCGGGCCTCTCACTGCTGTGGCCTCTCCTGTTGCGGAGCACAGGCTCCGGACGCGCAGGCTCAGCGGCCATGGCTCACGGGCCCAGCCGCTCCGCGGCATGTGGGATCTTCCCAGACCGGGGCACGAACCCGTGTCCCCTGCATTGGCAGGCGGACTCTCAACCACTGTGCCACCAGGGAAGCCCCAAAAGTTCACTTTTTAAACATAAATTAATCCTTTTTGAAATACAAAATAGATCTGGAATACTGTCTCTGAAAATAATTTAGTTACATATCCAGGTGTTTACTAATGCTGAATACTAGAAAGCTACCTTTCAACACCACCTGTGAATGTTCCCCACTTATTCATCTGTACCTACTCCTGGTGGACAGGATGAGTTTAATTTCTAGTTAAAGGTTTCTGCTGTCAACGTTCCACACATAATACCTGAAAGGGTTAAAAGCATCCAAAGCACCTGCCCATTTCAACTTGGCCACCACTCATCACTCTTCTTCAATCAAGCTCACTCACACAAAGCAGTAAAATTCACCTCCCCAAACCATGATTTTCTGTCCATCACATCCCCTTTTCAAATCTAAAATAGCCTTCAAATGCTTCTCAAATGAAAGGAAAAGTCTTCATCAGCAGCAATGAAAACTTCTACCAATTGGCTGCTCTTAAATAACCCCACATCTCTGTTAACTCTTTGCCATTCCCGCTCTCTTCCTAAGTAAGTTTTTTAAAAACCAATTTACTTATAATACAGCCCCCTAAGCAAGATTTAAAGGTGTCACACACTTTTTAAAGCCTCACAGGAACATGTTTTCATATTCTTTCCACGAAACCATGCTTCTCTTCTTCTCCAAAACATTGCTTAAGATTTCAGGGGAAAGCTATTAAATATCCCATTTTAAGGCATTTGAAAGCACCCACTTGCACACCACTGCTGTTGATTACAGATCATATTCATTAAAACAGGAATCGTGACTTAAGACTACTTCATTGGCCCAGTTTGAAAGACTGTAAATACTTGAAAAATAATCTTTTTATTGCTCATATATTTATCAAATATTTACTAAGTGCCTTTATGTAAAAGATAATACAAAAACACATCAGGAATAACAAAGATAAATGAAACTTGGCTCTTGCCCTCAAGCAGTAGAGGCTGGTGCAGCCATTCACAAACGTGCGGCATATATGCCTGAAAAGTAGTGAGGAACCCCGAAGAACCTTTTATGTGGGTTTACTACTGATATTGATTACACTAGCAACTAAAACTGAAAAATGTTTAGAAAATCAGAGTGAAAAAGGCAAAAAAAGGCTTGGTATTATGACAAAAATAGCTTTGATTTCACAGGCCCCTTAAAGGGTCTCCAGGACCCCTCTACCCAGTGGTTTCCAGATCACATTTTGGGAGCTTCTGGTCTAGTAGGATGATGAGATAGGCATACAAATCACTTTAACACACGAGAAGCACTTGTGATAGACCTCCACTTAACCCACTTCTAGATTACCAAGGCTGCCAGTTCCCATCTTAACTATGGCGACAGATGCCCACAGCTCACTATACACTAGTGGGTAGTAGGTTAATCTCTACTACTCCCACACACTTCTGCTCAAACTATGCAGAACTTGTTTATGCTAGTTTTACTCTGTTAGTAATTATGCAATTTGATTATATATTACATAATCCCATTAATTAAGAGTATGGGGGGGGGGCTTCCCTGGTGGCGCAGTGGTTGAGAGTCCACCTGCCGATGCAGGGGACACAGGTTCGTGCCCCGGTCCGGGAAGATCTCACATGCCGTGGAGCGGCTGGGCCCGTGAGCCATGGCCACTGAGCCTGCGCATCTGGAGCCTGTGCTCCGCAACGGGAGAGGCCGCAGCGGTGAGAGGCCCGCATACCCCCCCAAAAAAAAAAAAAAAAAAGAGTATGGGGGAGGGAGATGTTTCTACAAAAACTAGGTTTAATGCTTTGTAAGATGTGATATAAAGATAAGTTGCTAAAAATCTGTCAAATTAGGTACTGGAGAGACAACTAGAGATTAGAAGAGAAACATAAAAGTCTAGAAGGATTCTGCATTCATACTGTTTCGCAGTGTCTAAGTTTTTGCTCCTTTTTAAAGAAACCAAAACTGAAAATCGAAACTAGATTATGGGTTTACTTTTCACAGGAAAGAGAAATCAGATGCTTGTCAGCACCCTATACTGAAAGCAAAGGCCTTGTCCTGCATGTACACTGGTGACTAAATGTACATTTGTGGGTCTTAAAATGTTTCAGGCAGTAGGAATATATACTATTATCATTTTTATGATTCCCTACCTTTTAGTTTAACTACTGGAAGGACTGCCAGTCCTTCCATAAAGGCTGTGGGATCTACTGTACTACGCAGAATTTGCCATGGCTTATGAGGGTTATAATCTACTGACAGAGACACAGAGTACTGGGATTAAAACACACAGACACGAAGAGAATGTGTCTAGCTGGGGATTACGAAGAGCTGTGATGGAGAAAGCAATGTTTGTGCTGGACCTGGAAAAATGGGTAGGATTTAGACTGGGAGGTGAAGCAGAAGGGCACCGAAGGTGGTGGGAACAGCATGAGCAACGGCTTTTGTCTCTTCTCTGTTTCTCTGTCTGTCTGTCTCTCTCAGAATTTTAAACTAAGGGACCCATACCAGAGTCACTCCACCTCAGAAATCTCTAGAAGGACATGGTCACAACAGCACTCTGAAGAGAAGCCACATAGGCTCATCCTACTGAAAGCCCAGCCATGGCTTGGTTCCTATCTTTCCCTAGGCTTGGCCGTTCATTCAACTCTTCTTTAGATTCTGGGAACTATTCCAGGATCTTTTTCTAAATTTTCTCACCTCCCTCGCTTTTGGGGCTAGATTGGTTTGCTTATTGGTTTCTGCTACTTGTAACCCAAAGAATCCTCATGACTATGAACATACACCTTTGGTGATGGTATTTTATTGATCTATATCCTGCCACCTAGTTTCAGAAAACAATTGAGAGAAAGTTTTAAAGGGTAGTTACACAAAGTGCATCCTATAACAAGAATGGAAGTGTTCTAGTTCTGATTCTGTCTCTAAATAGTGGTGTTACTTTGGAGAAATTACTTTACATCTCTGGGCCTCAGCATCTATATGTATAATAAAGTCACTGGGATCTCTGAGATCTCCTCCAATTCTCTCTCACTAAAATAAACAAAACAAAACTGGCCTTCCCCTCCATCTGAGGATGTTTTATTATTTCATTAGTATTTATTTTGTTTGCCCTAATACTTTCTAAAAGACCTAGATATAATTAAATTTTCTTTGAGTAGAAATTAGAGAAGAACTGTTTCTTGAAATGACGATGAGAAAATGTTGAGAAGCTGTCCAAGACTTGAAAATATACAAACTTCTGTTCTAAGCTGGACCTTCCAACATACTCTATGTTGAGGAACCCAAGAGAAACAAATGACTGGCATTTTTTACAAGTTAAGGGCCTGGCTAGTTTGAAAAAGTTAAAGTGGAAGTAAACAGGAAGGGTGTCTATTAGCACTGGCATGTAAGTAATGAGAAGTAAGGTGTTAAGAAGATGTTGGGCATCAGGAAGTTACAGGCGTTCATTTCCACAAGACCACTCGATCCAGTTCAATGTGGAGGCCTTTAAGAGCACTTCCAACTCAAGTTAAAACTCAGACAAGGTTAGAACCAAGATTTTGGACTGATTCTTGAGATTTCAGGCTACTTTCCTGATTCTTCCTTACATCACACCTGTGTCTACCCTCGCTGGAAAAGGACTAAAGAAATATTTCAACAGAGCAAGAGCATTTAAAAGATAAACCATTTTTAATACTCCTACCAGTCTCCACTGTTCTCATTTAAAATCTTTTCCTAGCAGTTTCTGCCTGTGGTTCACAGGGCAAGGCCTATTAATACATGCTACTTGGCATCTTAACAAACCAGGTGGGCAAAGCTGCAATCCCTATGTTATTAAGAAGGTGTTTCTTGCCGTATTCAAATTTGTCAATTGATGTTCTGATCTCTATCTAATACTCAGGAATTTTAGGAATAAAAGATCATGCTCAGATTTCAGTAAACCTACAGAGTCAGCATTTGATTAACTACCTCAAAAGCAACAAAATGAGCAGCCATATCAGTACTCCCCCAAATTATCTGTTCATGCAATATGTTTTCTTGTGATGATATTCAAATTACAAACATGCCTAAATAGCTGGGAATTCCCAATTTTAAACCAAATACTGAAACCATAATTTGAGGACTAGACTTCGGATTAGAAAACATCTCGGCTTCCTCACTCCTACTACTGCCCTTCAACTTTTCCCCTATGGACTGGGAGAAAGAAGGTTTATGTACATTCCTATACAAGGGATGTTGTAATGCTCATCAAAGAGCACCTGTGAATGACAAGACTGGTTGTCCGGGAGTAGGAGAGTGGTTACGTAAGGTACAAAATCGAAGACGGAGGCCTGAAGTGTACAGAGGAGTTGGGACTGTTCTAGGAGTCTACAGAAGCCATAACAAACTTTTCGTCAAAGAAATAACTTAGAGAACGACATTTTTAAAACAAACATTTGTATGTTTTACTGTTTACAAGGCAAGTTCACAAGTTATCATTCCTCCTATACTTCACAGTAGTCTTCTTTTTGCTTGTTATATATAATTATATAAATAATTTAATATATATAATTAATCAATATAAATCCTCAAATACAGATGTGGGCATAACGTTGTAATGCTGTATAAACAGACATAATTCCTAATCTAAAAGTTGCTTTCAAGAATAAGAGGTTGGCTCTACCTCTCCACACCAGCTTTCTAGTTCCCAATTCCCTCTTCCTCTTTCTCCTCTTGCCCTTCCAGTCCTCTGACTCTGAGCCCCCAGAACCAGCCTCTGGCCCCATACATGTACGGCTGCCCCACTGCAGGACCTCTGGTTTGCTGGCAGCTGTGTCTCAGAAAAAGCTGTCTTCAGCAAGGCAGAAGCAGTTCCCTGCTGGTATTCCCAGAGTCTGGTGGAACGCCTAACACATACTGTGTGGCTGACAGGGTCTTGGTGCTCCCGCCAGGTGTCAGGCGTGAACCTCTGAGGGGGGAGAGCCAAGTTCAGGACACTGGTCCACCACAGACCTCCCTGGTGGTATCAATCGGTGAGAGCTCTCCCAGAGATCTCCATCTCAACACTAAGACCCAGCTCCACTCAACGACCAGCAAGCTCCAGTGCTGGACACCCCATGCCAAACAACTATCAAAACAGGAACACAACCCCACCCATTAGCAGAGAGGCTGCCTAAAATCATAATAAGTTGACAGACACCCCAAAACACACCACCAGACGCGGTCCTGCCCATCAGAAAGACAAGATCTAGCCTCATCCACCAGAACACAGGCACCAGTCCCCTCCACCAGGAAGCCTACACAACCCACTGAACCAACCTTACCCACTGGGGGCAGACACCAAAAACAATGGCAACTACGAACCTGCAGCCTCTGAAAAGGAGACCCCAAACACAGTAAGTTAAACAAAATGAGAAGACAGAGGAATATAAAGCAGATGAAGGAGCAAGGTAAAAACCCACCAGGAAAAATAAATGAAGAGGAAATAGGCAGTCTACCTGAAAAAGAATTCAGAATAATGATACTAAAGATGATCCAAAATCTTGGAAATAGAATGGAGACAATACAAGAAATGTTTAACAAGGACCTAGAAGAACTAAAGAGCAAGCAAACAATGATGAACAACACAATAAATGAAATTAAAAATTCTCTAGAAGGAATCAATAGCAGAATAACTGAGGCAGAAGAATGGATAAGTGACCTGGAAGATAAAATACTGGAAATAACTACTGCAGAGCAGAATAAAGAAAAAAGAATGAAAAGAATTGAGGACAGTCTCAGAGACCTCTGCGACAACATTAAATGCACCAACATTCGAATTATAGGGATCCCAGAAGAAGAAGAGAAAAAGAAAGGGACTGAGAAAATATTTGAAGAGATTATAGTTGAAAACTTCCCTAATATGGGAAAGGAAATAGTCAATTAAGTCCAGGAAGCACAGAGAGTCCCATCAGGATACATCCAAGAAGAAACATGCCAAGACACATATTCATCAAACTATCAAAAATTAAATACAAAAAAAAAAAATTAAAAGCAGCAAGGGAAAAGCAACAAATAACATACAAGGGAATCCCCACAAGGTTAACAGCTGATCTTTCAGCAGAAACTATGCAAGCCAGAAGGGTGTGGCAGGACATATTTCAAGGGATGAAAGGGAAAAACCTACAACCAAGATTAGTCTACCCAGAAAGGATCTCATTCAGATTCGACGGAGAAATTAAAACCTTTACAGACAAGCAAAAGCTAAGAGAATTCAGCACCACCAAACCAGCTTTACGACAAATGCTAAAGAACTCCAGGCAGGAAACACAAGAGAAGGAAAAGATCTACAATAACAACCCAAAACAATTAAGAAAACGGTAATAGGAACATATATATCGATAATTACCTTAAATGTAAATGAAATAAATGCTCCAACCAAAAGACACAGACTGGCTGAATGGATACAAAAACAAGACCCGTATATATGCTGTCTACAAGAACCCACTTCAGACCTAGGGACACATATAGACTGAAAGTGAGGGGATGGAAAAAGATATTCCATGCAAATGGAAATCAAAAGAAAGCTGGAGTAGCAATTCTCATATCAGACAAAATAGACTTTAAAATAAAGATTATTAAAAGAGACAAGGAAGGACACTACATAATGATCAAGGGATCAATCCAAGAAGAAGATATAACAATTGTAAATATTCATGCACCCAATACATAAGGCAAATGCTAACAGCCATAAAAGGGGAAATCGACAGTGACACAATAATAGTGGGGGACTTTAACACCCCACTTTCACCAATGGACAAATCCAAAATGAAAATAAGGAAACACAAGCTTTAAATGACACATTAAACAAGATGGATTTAATTTATATTTATAGGATATTCCATCCCAAAACAACAGAATACACTTTCTTCTCAAGTGCTTATGGAACATTCTCCAGGATAGATCATATCTTGCGTCACAAATCAAGCCCTGGTAAATTTAAGAAAACTGAAATTGTATCAAGTATCTTTTCCGACCACAATGCTATGAGACTGGATATCAATTACAGGAAAAAGAAATACAAACACACGGAGGCTAAACAATATGCTACTAAATAACCAAGAGGTCACTGAAGAAATCAAAGAGGAAATCAAAAAATACCTAGAAACAAATGACAATGAAAATACAATGACCCAAAACCTATGGGATGCAACAAAAGCAGTTCTAGGAGGGAAGTTTGGAGCAATACAATCCTACCTCAAGAAACAAGAAAAATCTCAAATAAACAACCTAACCTTACACCTAAAGCAATGAGAGTAAGAAGAGCAAAAAAACCCCCAAAGTTAGCAGAAGGAAAGAAATCATAAATACCAGATCAGAAATAAATGAAAAAGAAATGAAGGAAATGATAGCAAAGATCAATAAAACTAAAAGATGGTTCTTTGAGAAGAAAAACAAAATTGATAAACCATTAGCCAGTCTCATCAAGAAAAAAAGGGAGAAGACTCATATCAATAGAATTAGAAATGAAAAAGGAGAAGTAACAACTGACACTGCAGAAATACAAAGGATCATGAGAGATTACTACAAGCAACTATATGCCAATAAAATGGACAACCTAGAAGAAAAGAACAATTTCTTGGAAAAGCACAACCTTCTGGACTGAACCAGGAAGAAACAGAAAATACAAACAGACCAATCACAAGCACTGAAATTGAAACTGTGATTAAAAATCTTCCAACAAACAAAAGCCCAGGACAGATGGTTTCACAGGTGAATTCTATCAAACATTTAGAGAAGAGCTAACACACATCCTTCTCAAACTCTTCCAAAATACAGCAGAGGGAGGAACACTCCCAACTCATTCTACGAGGCCACCATCACCCTGATACCGAAACCAGACAAAGATGTCACAAAAAAAGAAAACTATAGGCCAACATCACTGATGAACATAGGTGCAAAAACACTTAACATAATACTAGCAAACATAATCCAACAGCACATTAAAAGGACCATATACCATGATCAAGTGGAATTTATCCCAGGAATGCAAGGATTCTTCAATATACGCAAATCAATCAATGTGATAAACCATATTAACAAAGTGAAGAATAAAAACCATATGATCATCTCAATAGATGCAGAGAAAGCTTTCGACAAAATTCAACACCCATTTATGATAAAAACTCTCCAGAAAGTAGGCACAGAAGGAACTTACCTCAACGTAATAAAGGCCATATATAACAAACCCACAGCCAATATCATTCTAAACAGTGAAAAACTGAAACCATTTCTACTAAGATCAGGAACAAGACAAGGTTGCCCACTCTCACCACTATTATTCAACATAGTTTAGAAGTTTTAGCCATAGCAATCAGAGAAGAAAAAGAAATAAAAGGAATCCAAATCAGAGAAGAAGAAGTAAAACTGTCACTGTTTGCAGATGACATGATACTATACATAGAGAATCCTAAAGATGCTACCAGAACACTACTAGAGCTAATCAATGAATCTGGTAAAGTAGCAGGACACAAAATTAATGCACAGAAATCTCTTGCATTCCTATACACTAATGATGAGAAATCCGAAAGAGAAATTAAGGAAACACTCCCATTTACCATTGCAACAAAAAGAGTAAAATACCTAGGAATAAATCTACCTAAGGAGACAAAAGACCTGTATGCAGAAAACTATAAGACACTGATGAAAGAAATTAAAGATGATACAAACAGATGGAGAGATACATCGTGTTCTTGGGTTGGAAGAATCAACATTGTGAAAATGACTATACTACCCAAAGCAACCTACAGATTCAATGCAATCCCTATCAAACTACCATTGGCATTTTTCACACAACTAGAACAAAAAAACTGCACAATTTGTATGGAAACACAAAAAACCCCGAATAGCCAAAACAATCTTGAGAAAGAAATACGGAGCTGGAGGAATCAGGCTCCCGGACTTCAGAGTATACTACAAAGCTACAGTAATCAAGACAGTATGGTACTGGCACAAAAACAGAAATATAAATCAATGGAACAGGACAGAAAGCACAGAGATAAACCCACACACATATGGTCACCTTATGTTTGCTAAAGGAGGCAAGAATATACAATGGAGAGAAGACAGCCTCTTCAATAAGTGGTGCTCGGAAAACTGGACAACTACATGTAAAAGAATGAAATTAGAACACTCCTTAACACCATACACAAAAATAAACTCAAAATGGATTAAAGACCTAAATGTAAGGCCATACACTATAAAACTCTTAGAGGAAAACATAGGCAGAACACTCCATGACATAAATCACAGCAAGATCCTTTTTGACCCACCTCCTAGAGAAATGGAAATAAAACCCAAAATAAATAAATGGGACCTAATGAAACTTCAAAGCTTTTGCACAGCAAATGAAACAAGAAACAAGACGAAAAGATAACCCTCAGAATGGGAGAAAATATTTGCAAACAAAGCAACTGGCAAAGGATTAATCTCCAAAATATACAAGCAGCTCATGCAGCTCAATAGCAAAAAAACAAACAACCCAATCCAAAAATGGGCAGAAGACCCAAACAGACATTTCCCCAAAGAAGATATACAGATTGCCAACAAACACATGAAAGGATGCTCAACATCACTAATCATTAGAGAAATGCAAGTCAAAACTACAATGAGGGGCTTCCCTGGTGGCGCAGTGGTTGAGAGTCCACCTGCCGATGCAGCGGACACGGGTTCGTGCCCTGGTCCGGGAAGATCCCACATGCCGTGGAGTGGCTGGGCCCGTGAGCCATGGCTGCTGAGCCTGCGCATCCGGAGCCTGTGCTCCGCAACGGGAGACGCCACAACAGTGAGAGGCCCGCATACCGCAAAAAAAAAACAAAAAACAAAAAACTACAATGAGGTATCACCTCACACCGGTCAGAATGGCCATCATCAAAAAATCTACAAACAATAAATAATGGAGAGGGTGTGGAGAAAAGGGAACCCTCTTTCACTGTTCATGGGAATGTAAATTGATACAGCCACTATGGAGAACAGTATGGAGGTTCCTTAAAAAACTAAAAATAGAACTACCATATGATCCAGCAATCCCAGTACTGGGCATATACCCTGAGAAAACCATAATTCAGAAAGAGTCATGTACCATCATGTTCACTGCAGCACTATTTACAATAGCCAGGACATGGAAGCAACCTATGTGCCCATCGACAGATGAATGGATAAAGAAGATGTGGCACACATATACAGTGGAATATTATTCAGCCATAAAGAGAAATGAAATTGAGTTATTTGTAGTGAGATGGATGGACCCAGAATCTGTCATACAGGGTGAAGTACGTCAGAAAGCGAAAAACAAATACTGTATGCTAACACATATATATGGAATCTAGAAAGAAAAAGAAAAAAAAGGTTCTGAAGAACCTAGGGGTAGAACAGGAATAGAGACGCAGATATAGAGAATGGACTTGAGGACACCGAGAGCGGGAAGGGTAAGCTGGGACGAAGTGAGAGAGTGGCATGGATATATATACACTACCAAATGTAAAACAGATAGCTAGTGGGAAGCAGCCACATAGCACAGGGAGATCAGCTTGGTGCTCTGTGACCACCTAGAGGGGTGGGATAGGGAGGGTGGGAGGGAGACGCAAGAGGGAGGGGATATGGGGATATATGGATAGCTGACTCACTTTGTTATACAGCAAAACTTACACACCATTGTAAAGCAATTATACTCCAATAAAGATGTTAACAAAAAATAGACAAACGGGGGGCTTCCCTGGTGACGCAGTGGTCGAGAGACCGCCTGCAGATGCAGGGGACACGGGTTCGTGCCCTGGTCCGGGAAGATCCCACATGCCGCGGAGCAGCTGGGTCCCTGAGCCATGGCCGCTGAGCCTGTGCGTCTGGAGCCTGTGCTTCACAACGGAAGAGGCCACAACAGTGGGAGGCCCGCATACCGCAAAAAAAATAGACAAATGGATAAAGAAAAAAAAATAAGAGGTTGAATAAAACCCAGAAATAAAATATAGTTTTATTTAAAAAAATGAAGTAATGCTGCATTGTAATAATAAATGAAAAGGAAAATCAGAGTACTGTGATAGTTTGTCTTAGTTAGACCTTCATCAAAGGGTGCAATGCAGCTTTGGCTGTTGCACTTGAAATTAGAGAGAATTCAAAAACAATAGCAAATGTGATTAAATGGACAGAAAAACAAATCCTTCTAGGAAAGATTAAGTCTCCTGGAGAAAAGACTTTTACTATAGTGCTTCATTACAGTTAAATAGTGCGAAACACTGTGCTAGATGTGATGAGGGGTACAAAGGAAGAAAAATACAGACCCCTGCACTTAGAAAGCCTGTAATATAGTTGAGGGATACAATATTAATATAGACCATCTGATGACACATTTTTAAATCAACTGAATATGATTCAAGTTTCATTACTTTCATCCTCAATAACTCCTGTTCTCTTCACCATGTTTAGGAACAGCAGTAATACCACATACTAATTTAGTTCTTTACAATTTTCAAGACACTTTAATAGTAAGTGATCCTCATAACTACAGAGTAGAAATTATGCCCTCATTATTAAGAACTCCTTTGGGATAAGTTCCCCTTTCTGAGCTCATCAATTTCCTGTATATGGTAGTTCTTCAACTCTGCTTGATCCTAAGAATCACCTGGGAAGCTTTTTAAAAACTACTGGGCCCACTGTCAGAGATTCTACCTTAATTGCACTGTGCGGGCAAGAGGTGTTTTTACAACCTCGCTAGATAATTCTAATATGCAGCAGCCAGGGTTGAGAACTACTGCCCTGATATTTCTCTCCTCCTCTCCCCTACATCTTTTCCTCTTCCTGTATCTCTGGTAATTTTATTTTCTGGTGGTATGGGGATAACAGCTTACAGAACTGCTCAAATATTTCATCAAATCTAAGATACCATCAATTGTAATAGTCACCATCATTTTATGTGCCCCCAAGAAAGACAAAATACTACCATGAGAATTTTACAAGCCAATGATTTTAAGACGTACCCTGATTTCAGAAATGCTAAATGTGAAAAAGTGTGCAGTATGATAGACTTCTCCATCCCTGATTTGCAATCACTCTACACTGTGTAAGAACTCCATTTCCTCCTATGAACCATGATATCCCATCCTGCTGGTTCAGGACCCCCTCTCTCCTCAACACCATGTCATCACTGAAGACACAAGAGAATCTAAAATCAAGATGATAACAGGAGGGACATTGGTAGGACACCGCATCAGCAGCAGAGACTCTTTGGGTTACTGATTTCATAACAATATTAACTTTACAACTTTTCAAAGTCATGAAACCTCATTTTGAGATTGTAGACAATGGCTATTAACTTAAAACATCTCCTTCTGAAAGAGGAGGCAAAATTCCATTTTGCCAAATAGCACTATAAAAATGAGTTCTACACAATATAATTTCAGTGTTCATTTGATGGCTCACGGAAGTGCTTTGCTCATCTAGTTACAATAAAATTTTCCAGTGAATAATAATGCATAGTCTGCACTTCAAAAAAAGAAAAGCAAACTCATTTTTAAAAACTTAAATGACTTCTGCCTACAGAATTATAAAATACAGTTTTCCCTGAAATACTCATCTCCCAAAGTACATTTAAAATATGAATTAATGTAATTTGTAAATTGTTTTCAAGATTACCTCTGTAATGAAAAGCAAAGAAACGTGGAATGAAATTTTGCCAGAACTTCTCATTTAGTCTGTCATTTTTATTTGTGCTCCTTTTGATACAAAGTGTTTTCATCTTTTCTACACTCCTCAAGTGAGGTTTAAAAATTTGCTGATGCAGCAAAGTTGCCTGGGCTTCTCTGAAGACTCAGTTCAACACTGCAAAACATTTACAAGCTTATTCACCTGACTGGAATTACACATCCACATCACCTTCCTGCCAAGGCTATACTGAATGTGTCCTAGGAGGACTTCAGCACTCTGCACAGGTGGTGAGATACTGTGGTCAGTCAGCTCCATAAGGTAGTGAGGTAGTACTTGTGGGGATGGAAGCCCAGTACAAGACAACATCTAATTTTGCAGAGAAATTTTATATTTCAAAATGAAACTAAAGTTTTTTTTTTTTTTTTTTTGCACGGTACACGGGCCTCTCACCGTTGTGGCCTCCCCTGTTGCGGAGCACAGGCTCCAGATGCACAGGCTCAGTGGCCATGGCTCACAGGCCCAGCCGCTCTGCAGCACGTGGGATCTTCCAGGACTGGGGCACGAACCCGTGTCCGCTGCATCGGCAGGCGGACTCTCAATCACTGCGTCACCAGGGAAGCCCAAAACTAAAGTTTTGATGTTCAAATAGAATTAGATTAACACAGAAAAATCCTTGATTCTTAAAATATGTTAATACATTACACTGTAATTTATTTATATTTTTTAACACCAAAAAAGAGGCTAAAATAACAAGATTACAGCTGAATATCAAAGTGAATATTTCTCACATTCAATGCTATTAACGGGAGGCTATGAAGAACAAGAAAGCCACACATTAAAAAAGAGAAACTCAGCTTGTAAAAGTTATAGGAAGATCAAGGCAAAAAGGAATGAGAGGACATGCAAGTCAGATGGCCAGAGGTTAGCCAGATTTTGGAAAATGAACAGATCAAGATATCACTGCAGAATCAAGTAGATGGGTATCAAATTCAAGTGAAGAAGAAAGACCCAGATCAATAAGCCTTAAAAAATCTGCAAAAGACCAGGGCAGAGACATAGTGCCAGCTTTAAGTGAAAATTGACAGCTACTGCTCTTTCTGCAGTTGGTTTTACTTTCTTCCTAAGGTAATAGGAAATAATCTTTTTTTAAAAACAGGCATTAATGTATGCAGGTGAAAATAACCAAAAAGATTTGGTAGAGACAGAGAATGAGGAAACAGAAGCCCAGTGTTTTTAATAAAGGCAGCTTCTGAGACCATCCCTTTTCCTTGGAAAGGAGTGCTTGAATTTCAGAAAGTGATCTGTTGAGTCTAGGGGAATTATCACATCTTTTATCTTCCAACCAAGAGAAATACCTTCTTGGTAAGGTTCCACTTCCTTCCATGGCAGGACAATACCTCTGGCATATAAATGGAGCAAGCATATATTATGGTCATGTTCTGTGTCAATAATGTTGATGATGATGACCTCATTTCCTATCAAGAGTTGGTAGATAAGATGGAAATTCCCACTGGCCTGGAATAAATTCTGCCTAATGCAGACAGTGGAAGATTAGCATCACCATATAGTGGAAAGGTTTTGCTAAAATTTGGTTAGGCATTGGGCCTAACCAATGAATATACTCATAACAAGAACCTGACAATGACACTGTTTACGTCCTCAAAGTTGGCTATCATCAACAGGAACACAAATAACAAATGTTGGCGAGGATGTGGAGAAAAGGGAATCCTCATACACTGTTGATGGGAATTAAACTGGTGCAGCCACTGTGGAAAAGAGTATGGAGGTTTCTCAAAAACTAAAAACAGAGCTACCATATGACCCAGCAATTCCACTCCTAGGTATATATTCAGAGAAAACTCTAATTCAAAAAGATACAGGCACCCAATGTTCATAGCAGCATTCTTCACAATTGCCAAGATATGAAAGGAACCTAAGTGTCCATCAACAGATGAATGGATAGAGAAGATACACACACACACACACACACACACACACACACTGTAATACTACTCAGCCATAAAAAAGAATGAAATTTGCACAACATGGATGGACTTGGAGGGTATTATGCTAAGTGAAAGAGGTCAGACTGAAAAAGACAAATACTATATGATATCACTTATATGTGAAATGTAAAAAATAAAACAAAACAAAAAAAGAAAGGCAGATAACACCAAGTGTTGGAAAAAATGTGGGGAAACAGGAAACCACAGGCACTGCTGGTGGGAGAGTGCACTGATAGAGCTGATCTCGGGAGTCATCTGGCAGTTCTAAGTGAAACTGAACACGGCCAGCAAGCCCTCAAATTTCCACAGACACCCATAAGAGGACGTGCTTGAAACTGTTCATCATAGCAAGGGATTGAGGCAGCCTGGGTGTCCATCACTAGGGAATCAAAAACAACATTTATTGGGTACGTAAGTGTGAAATACCGTGTGCCACCCACAAGTAGTGAAACAGATGTATACACAGCAGCATGAACTAATTCAAAAAACAGAGTTGAATGAAAAAAGTAAGAAACAGATATATATATATATATATGAAAATAAATCTTCAAAGTTGACTAAAGGGCTCTTTTATATGTGTGATTACAGATGTCTATGACAGACACTTTTTAAAAAATATATCTTTCTGTCTGCAAAGCGGATGAAATCTTCAAGTCTAGTGGTCAAGTGGACTAACGCGAGCTAATCTTTTTTTTTTTTTTTTTGCAATACGCGGGCCTCTCACCGTTGTGGCCTCTCCTGTTGCGGAGCACAGGCTCCAGACGCGCAGGCTCAGCAGCCATGGCTCACGGGCCCAGCTGCTCCGCGGTATGTGCGATCTTCCCGGACCGGGGCACGAACCCGTGTCCCCTGCATCGGCAGGTGGACTCTCAACCACTGTGCCACCAGGGAAGCCCGCGAGCTAACCTTTGATGTGTAGGTTAAGCCTTTCTGCTGAAACCACTGAATTGATTACTTCCAGTTGGTATCTGCAGTGAGGCAGAGAAATGTAGTCACATAAACCATGGATGTTTGCCTTGGAATAGTTATTGAAGCACCATTTTTACAGTTTTAGGGATGTGTGGACTTGACTGACATGACTCTCCCCACCCTACAGCCCCCCAAAGCAGGTACATATAAGCTTAAAAAAGACTAAAAAGAAGACAACCTGGCTTTCTCCTAAGGGGCATATGAACCACCACAGCAGCAATGATCAACAAAGCCCCGTGATTTCTGTAAACTGCAATCATCTTGCTTTAATGGGGATGGAGTGGAGTAACGCAGAGAAGCTGGGACCTACTGGGTACCATTTTTCTTTCTCAAGACGGCAAGCTGGGAGCAATAGGACATAAAAGAAAAGTCCTTATCAGCTTCCAGTCGACAAGGCTTCTGTTACACTATTGTTGCCAGGCCGCGGCTGGCAAACAAATCACACAGGTCAGGTCTGCAGAAGCCAAGAACATCAGAGTGAAGTCTACAGAGAAAGAGCGGTCACGGGTTAGAGGCACATGTCTAGGCACATGTCTGTCAAGGCAAGCCAGCAGAAACAAAGAACACACACCAGGAATTTTAAAAACCAGAAACCAGAAGAGAGCAAGTCTGCAAGTGTAAGGTGGCCCTGGGGGTGATGGCTGAAGGGATCAGCAGTCCAACTTCCTCCAGTCCTACCTCACCTCCCCACCCCATGGAAGCAAATCCTCCAGCAGCACTAGCTTTAGGGCTCCCCCAGGAAGGCGTCTATAAACAGGCCAAACAGTGTATCAGGAAGCAGACTAAGCCTTACATAGAATTCAACTATATCACCTTATTTAAACATACAAAGAAAATTCTAGCACAGTCTCCACCACTATACTACAGTTATGTTCTATTGATTCTGGTGTCCCACGAAGTTCACTGACACAGGACTATAACTGTAAATGAAACTGGCATGCCTTTGCTGGTTTTGCCATTACATGGTACTACTCACGTGCATTGACTATTAACACAAGAATTCCATTTCTAAAGTTGTACCCCCCAAATCTATTCAATATTTCAGAAAAAGTCATAGCCACAGGTAAGACCCGATTCCAAAACCACAAAATCAACACATATGAAATTGTTAGAATATAATAGTAAACTCTTCTTAAATGATGCAGTACTGAGAGGAAGTTTTAGTCAAAATGTTGGCTTACTACTAACAAGTTGTAAAGTTCTATATAAAACACTAAAAACTCTCGAGAATTCAATCTTACCTTTGGTTCAATTTCATGGTCTCAAAGCAAAAACTCAGCCCTAAGAATGTTATGTCTTAGATTCCTAGTTTAATTTCAATGCAATTTTGATGAGCTCAAGGATACATAAATACTAAATTCAAAATGCGCTATAATTAAAAGTAAAATTTTTATATCTGAAGAAAATCTAACATTGTTTAGAGAAAATGCAAGGCAAGCATTTTTAGAAGAATCTGTACCAATATTTCTATCAACACAAAGTTGAAAAAATTTCAAATACCTTTAATGTAATAAAAATATAAATCAATTTAACAAAATCTAAAGTCTAATTCTGAGGACAATGCAGCTCCTCAGAATAATCTGGCAGGTAGATCAGCCAAATAATAGTGCACTGGGGACAACGCTCACACTTCTTACCACTGGGTCTTTAAATTCTAGAAACGAAGACTCAAGATCCCTAAAATGTTTTGGAAGGCAAGTTACAGTGGAAGGAGGAAAAAAAAGAAAGGGGAAAAAAAACACCACACTCACACTGTTCCAGCTCCAAAAAAAAAAAAAAAAAAAAAGGGCAGCTAGGCTTTGGTCTTTTCTCTCCCCCTATGTGAACACTGAAAAAAAACCAACAGCGGCAAAAGAAACCCAACTAACTTAGCCCATGACACTATTTTACAGCAGGTATTTTGAATGTGTCTCTCTGTTATCTTCTCGAGGGAGGACATGCCTGCGTGCACACACACACACAAACACACAGACACACGGTTACAGTATTTTCCACAGCAGTCCAACTCTTTGTTCAGCAGTGAAGCACGTTTAGGGTGAAACAAGCTTATGAATTTTCCATAGGAAATCTTAACCAAAAAAAAAAAAAAGATTACTATAAAACCTGTATATTTGATTTTTTACCTTTAGGGTAAAAAGCCAAAATAACAGAGACTTTTGTTAAAGGACATGAAGAAAATTTCTTCTCACTCGCTAAAGATCCACAGAGCAGAATCACAGGCAAATCCAATTAAATTCAAGTACAATGTCACAAACAACAGGTTGAAATATTCTCACTTGCGTCTCTAAAATGACTACACCACTTGTGAAATGTGTGACTTTTTTTAGGAGAAAAACTTCTATACACCTAGGTCCTTTGTCTTTGGGTTTCCTACTTATGATTTACTTTAAAAAATGATACTAATTCAACATACATTATTCTCCAAAAGGTGACACTATTATTCATTATTAAGCCTGCCTGATTAATAACTTAAAAGACATTTAGAAGTGGATAAAAATTCACACTTAGCTGGAGAATTAAACATATGTAACTGCTTAACTGCCAATAGGAAATTCAATTTATTCAGTAACTTTCATTACTTCAAAGAATACACATGAAAATCTTTTCACAGCGAGTTCCTTCCCTGATACAGTTAAATGCAAATTATCTTTTTCCCCTCTTACTCCAGAAAGCTCCTGCATACATAGCTGATACGCCACCTACTGCAAAACCGAGCTGACAGCACAGGCAACGCTGCCAGCATTTCCATTCCATCACCAGGCTGGGGCTGAATAAAGGCGTGTTTGTGTGGTAGTGTTTCTTTTTAAAAAATCTCAACGCCAAGAAGAACAAGCTGAAATAGCATTTTCAAAAATGGAGCGTAAAATAAACAGAAGAGAAAAAGAAAAGGAGTATGAAGGGAAACACAACAGCCTGGAAGATGCTGACCAGGGAAAGAACTGCAAATCCACCCTGATGACCCTCAACGTTGGTGGATACTTATACATTACTCAGAAACAAACACTGACCAAGTACCCAGACACTTTCCTTGAAGGTATAGTAAATGGAAAAATCCTCTGCCCATTTGATGCCGATGGTCATTATTTCATAGACAGGGATGGGCTCCTCTTCAGGCACGTTCTAAACTTCCTACGAAACGGAGAACTTCTACTGCCAGAAGGGTTTCGAGAAAATCAACTTCTCGCACAAGAAGCAGAATTCTTTCAGCTCAAGGGACTGGCGGAGGAAGTGAAGTCCAGGTGGGAAAAAGAACAGCTAACACCCAGGGAGACTACTTTCCTGGAAATAACAGATAACCATGATCGCTCACAAGGACTGAGAATCTTCTGTAATGCTCCTGATTTCATATCAAAAATAAAATCTCGCATTGTTCTGGTGTCCAAAAGCAGGCTGGATGGCTTTCCAGAGGAGTTTTCAATATCGTCAAACATCATTCAATTCAAATACTTCATAAAGTCTGAAAATGGCACTCGACTTGTACTGAAGGAAGACAACACCTTTGTCTGCACCTTGGAAACTCTTAAGTTCGAGGCCATAATGATGGCCTTAAAGTGTGGTTTTAGACTGCTGACCAGCCTGGATTGCTCCAAAGGGTCGATTGTTCACAGCGATGCACTTCATTTTATCAAGTAATTACCTGTGTCACGAACAAAGGCAACAAGCATGCAGCCAGCAAGCTTCGGAAAACCACAGCATCAAAGGCATCCCAAATAACGTGCCCAGCTAGCTCTGTACTCAGAGACCTGCTGCTAATCAATTACTGTGAGCTAACGGTATGTAAATTCTATCGCTAAAGATGTCCTTCTCTAGGGTGTTCCTGCTGATCAGACTCGTACACTTAAAGTGAAAACAGTGATCTTCTACATATTGTAAATAAAGACTGAATGCTTTTGCTATTTGTTTATTTTTCCTTAAGCTGTCTTTCAATCAGAATGTCTTAAGTATTTGCACAATGAACAAGCATGTACATTATCTATCGTTCTTTCAAGTAAATGGTAACAAAATATTTTAAGGGACTGTAAGATTTTAAATCCTTGCTACTCATGGCAAAAATCTACAAAGAAAACTGAACTGGTAAATTTAACCATTGAGACCAAGACAGATATGCAGATCTACTAAAACAGAGCTGTGGTGAAACAAAATGAGATTGTAAGAATTAAAGTTATGGATTTAATTTCTAACGGTAGGCACCAAAAGCTTGTTCATAGTTTCTGTATTTCATACTAGAATTACAGCTGAATTGATATATTGCTGAAAATTCCTAGAAAACGGCTTGATGACAATAAAAAAAAAAAGAAAGCACTACTAACTTCTTTGCTTGTATTAATAATTATAGTAAAAAGTTAAATGTGTCACTTTTAAAACAAATAGTACCTTTTGACGACTTCACACAAAATTATGCATTGATGTGATCAACTGGCAGGCTGCAGTAACCCTGGCTGGACTTGCAAATGACAAAAATCAGCCAATTCATTTCTTTGCAGGCTGAGCTCCAACACAGCTTGGATAACTTAGTCTCAATACAGTAGTACATGGTATTAGAATAATGAAAGAGTTCATTTTCAGAATCGTCCTATCTTCATTTTTCAAGCTCAAAAATATTAGATGAACATCACTAAACATCCTTATGAAAGAACTTTATTCTTCTCAGCACCTCTTTTGATGCTAAAACTCAGACTCAGTGAGTTGTGGTAATTTTTTTGCTTCATACTAAATAAGAAGGTATTTTTAGAAATTAAGTTTTATATATGGCTCTCAATTAAATAATCTAGAAACTTAGCTTTAAATGTGAGTGTATTTTTTTCCTCCCAAAGAACAGCTAAATCATTTATTTCTATGCCACTTATTTTCTTTGGCTTCTAAGAACAAATTACATCTTAAATTCGCTCCTTTAAAATTTAACCATTAAAACTGATAATTAAATCTTAACTTTAATAAACTTCAACAAAGTATTTCTGAAAATCTTGACTGAGGTTACATAAGTTAGCATATAAGCCAAAAGTTTGCTTACACATAAAAATTCAGCAAAGCTAATATTCATTCTCAGAAGTAAAAATGACTTCCCATTTACAACATCTGAGGTAATACAAATGTTGGCTGTACATACTAAAAGAAATATTTAAAAACCTCTTGTACAAAAAAGTCCTTTAAAAATTCACATTAAAAACAAAAATCTCTACATCAACCACGCAATCTTCTTTTTGTATTGTAAGAAAAAAATGTTTCTATTAAAGCATCAAATTATCTCTTATGTACTTAAAAATGGCTTAATCAAGATTTAAAAGAACTATGAAAACAGAAAAAAGTAATAAAATCTATTTTAGCAGTCACTATAATTGAACTGTTTATATACCTCTCCAGCTTACAAGTTGACTTTTCCTTGGCATTAGACTTCGTAATGAAAAAAAGGGCAGTGATTTAATGTCAAAGCAAGATTTTCTCTAACAGGGTTTCATTACAGATAATAAAAATAGCCCTGACATCTCTTTTTACAGGAAATATAGCTGAACAAATCTCCTTAGAAGTATTATAAGTGAGGTTTTTGCATCAGTTCACAAAAAGAAAGTTTAACTGTTATAACAAAATTATTGATGGAAACCATTACTTAAAGAAATTTGTCACTTGTGTTTTTGTATATCTCTAAAAAATCGTTTCTGGAATGCATTTAATTTTTCCTCAAGCTTTTGATAAATCCTAATATCCTAAAACAATTTAGGAATCTCCAAGGAAATATGGCTAGATTGATAACTCTTGTGTAACTTTTCATAAATGTACCTTTTTAAATTCAAAATTACCTGAACTTGTATTTACATATTCAAGTGCCTAAATATTGTAAGTGTACAGAAAGTATCTAGTTTTTAAATTTCACTATTTAAAAAAAAAAACTTAGAAATACTTTCCATTCAAAAAATTCAAGAAATCATACAAAATGCCAACTGTAAGTCAGAGTGAAGCTGTCATAACATTTTTGTTTGCAGTCAATGAAGAATTTCTTCCTCAAATCTTTTCTCATAAGTAAATATTGCTCCAAAGAATAAATCACAAAGTGACTCGTCATCTTCTTTTTCAGAAGAAAGGTAATAAAAAATAGGTTACTGTACTTGCCATGAGCCAAACATATATACGCCTGTATTTGGAATTACACCACACAGTGATTCTGGCATTGCCCTTAAAATATTAAAAATAAACACATAGCTTATGGTGTACTATATTTCTAAAATGTGTGCAGTGTGCAGAACAAATGAAGGGAAACACTTATGAGACTTTTCAAATGATACAAAAAAGATGACTACCATCCCAGACTGAAGATCATGATACCAATTAAGCTTGTTCAGTTATTTTTTTTAAAGAAAATTACTTATATTTAAAGTGTTATTTTTAAGATAAAAAGGTAACATTTATTGTTTTATTACATGCCAGGTATCATGCTATGCACATATATTATCTCAATTAATTCTCACGATGACCCTAAGAAAGGTACTATTATTTTTCCTTCTCACAGATGAAGAAAGAACCTAAGAGGGCTAAGGAACCTGCTAATAAGATCATACAGTTATTGAGAGGTAAAGGTGGAACCAACATTTGAAACCCAGCTATACCAGTTCCAGAGCCAGCAGGAACTACGTCTGCTTTTGCAGGTCACTTATCTCTCTAGCACCTAGAACCTGGTGTTAAACAGGTTAAAACAGGCATTCGTGAAGAACATGCTAAATAAAGCATACCAAAATACAGGTTTGCCTCACTCGATAAAAATTTCACAATGCAGGTATTCTTAAAATGTTAAGTAAAGCAGCTGAATTTTGGGAAAGCAAATAATATTTTAAATGTCATGTCGTGTCATTTATAGAACATGAGATGAATCATCTCACAAGAATAAAGAATATCCCAAATTTGTATATTGGCAAATCTAGATTTTCACATGTCAGGTTTGCTGAAAAGGGGGGTTACTTTTTATGACTTATACAGTCCACAGAATTGACATATTTTTCCTCATAGGAAAAAAATATGGCACAGTGAAACACACACAGGCTCTGGAGTCAGACTTGGGTTCAAATTCAATTAACTTCCACTAATTTGCTTACATGACCATAAGCAAGACGCTTAACTTCTTTGAACTTCAACATCCTCACAGTAAAATGGAGATAATAATGACTAGTTGATAGAGCATTTATAAGGCTTAAGTTCTAAATTACATGTAAAATGCCTCAGCCATCACAGACTTCCCATAAGCACTGGTTATTATCTTATCCAGTGTAAAGGTACCTTCATGACATAACCATGAAGAACAAAAATGCACGTTTACATTAATTAGGCTTTCAACTTAGACATGAACAGAACAGAGAACTTTTGACAAATGCACGCTTACTACTGTGATGAATACCATAAGATACAAGAATCTACTTTAAATTAAATTGCTCCAGGCAAATGCAGTTTTCAACTTTATTAGTTTAAAAATACATATAATGAGTTTTTCTTGGGACTTTTATCTTCTAGCTTCATGCACAAAATCTACAAGATCAAAATAATCACTGCAGCTGTTTTATCAGCAATTTAAAATCAGTCAGCAATAATATATGATACCATACTCTTAAAGATATCCCTGTCTAATAAATTATGATCAAATGACTTAAACTGCAATGATGTCAGTCAAGGTTAAAATCTGAGTATCTGAATCATAATTATCTTGCAAATAAAGCAGAAATGTAATATGGACTATCCAAAATAGCATGCAACTTAGAAATTGTTTGTATTTAGCTTTTTAATATTTTTTATTTAAGTCGAGTTGATTTACAATGTTGTGTTAATTTCTGCTGTACAGCCAAGTGACTCAGTTATACACATATATACATTCTTTTTTATATTCTTTTCCATTATGGTTTATCCCATGATACTGAATATAGTTCCCCGTGCTATACAGTAGGACCTTGTTGTTTATGCATACTATACGTAATAGTTTGTGTCTACTAACTCCAAACTCCCAGTCCATCCCTCCCCCCTCTCCCGCTCCTGCTGTATTTAGCTTTGAAATATACAATGGCTACTTCTGTAGCAGACTTATTTTCCTAATCATATTTTGCTTAAGCTAATATTAAAATTAATTTGCTTCTGTGAATAAACACCAAGGGGGTGGGGATAAAGGAAGATGTGCTGGGCAGAGGGAAATATCTAAGATGAAATTTTATTTATTTATTTTTAACATCTTTATTGGAGTACAATTGCTTTACAATGGTGTGTTAGTTTCTGCTTTATACAGAGTGAATCAGTTATCCATATACATATGTTCCCATATCTCTTCCCTCTTGCGTCTCCCTCCCTCCCACCCTCCCTATCCCACCCCTCTAGGTGGTCACAAAGCACCCAGCTGATCTCCCTGTGCCATGCAGCTGCTTCCCACTAGCTATCTATTTTACGTTTGGTAGTGTATATATGTCCATGCCACTATCTCACTTTGTCACAGCTTACCCTGCCCCCTCCCCACATCCTCAAGTCCATTCTCTAGTAGGTCTGTTTCCCGTCTTGCCCCTAGGTTCTTCATGAACTTTTTTTTTTTTCCTTAGATTCCATATATATGTGTTAGCATATGGTGTTTGTTTTTCTTTCTGACTTAATTTCACTCTGTATGACAGACTCTAGGTCCATCTACCTCACTACAAATAACTCAATTTCGTTTCTTTTTATGGCTGAGTAATATTCCATTGTATATATGTGCCAAATCTTCTTTATCCATTATAAGATGAAATTTTAAATTTGCCTGATTTATAAAGAGGTGACTGTATTCCTACTTCTTCTCTTTGCAAAGATACACAATAGTTCAAGAGTTTCTATCAAACAAAAGTCACTAAGTCTTATAAGCTATTATAAATAATTTAATTAAATCTTTCCAATAATGCAAAAACTGTACAATATTAAGCATTCTGTACGTAAAATATGGCAATTCTAAATTTATCTAAATTACTACTTATTTTAGAAAAAATACTGAACTGGATATTAAAGACTTAGACAATTATAATATACTTCTTTATTATCTGTCTTAAAAAACTGTTCCCTAGCATAAAATATAACACAGTTAACCTAATAGTACAGCAGGTTTTTCCAAACCAAGGATTCCAGAATATTCAGTTACATTTAAAAGCAAGTTTTACTAGTTATTTTTTTTAAAGATCTAGTTAATTTTATAAATTTCTTTTTGAAGAAAGGGCCAACTTTTCAGAAGTAATTTTGACTATGGCCTTCTAGAATCTTTAGTACATATTTTTCTACATCATTAAAGTGTAAAATTGGGCAAATTTACTGATTTTTTTAAAAACAATTCCACCCTACTGATTTTGCCTCGTTATAAAAGAGATTTATTAACTAATTTTAAAGGTTCTTAAAATTGTTGAATGATACTAACTTTAACCTCAATGGTTGCTTGAGTTTGATAACCTTCTATGACTTAATGTGGTTTTACAAAGGACTACAACATTTAGCATTTACTTCAGGTACCATACCATTTGATGAATTTTTATTTAGATTTATTTAAAAAAAACATTAAAATTAAATATACATGCAGACATCCTAAGAAAACTACTTTGAGGTTTGCATATCTTTTCTATCCATGTATAGATATTTTTAAAGAAACCACCATGGAAAGAAAAAGGAAAGACGCAGGGCGCAGTGGGGCGTGGGGTGGGAGGGAGGCACAAGAGGCAGGGGATGTATGTACACGTACAGCTGATTCACTTGGTTCTACAGCAGAAACTAACACAGCATTGTAAAGCAATTATACTCTAATAAAAAAAAAGGAAAGACTACATACAGCTGTGTGCAGAAATAATTATTAATAAAGGTTGATGATTACTGGAGAGAAACATCAAAAGAATCTAAAAGTCACAGGTGACTGATTTATAAAACAACAAAACAATGCAACCACAGGCACTTACGACACATATATGCTTACTTGTTACAACACAGCCAGAAAATAACACATTGGGATTCAATATAAAAATATTCAGCTACCTTGAAACCTGGAGGCAGGCTTTATCAAAACGTTATTTTGGTTCCCAGTTATATATCCCTTCCCTCTTTTTTCTATCTTATCAAAATTTAGATTATTTGGATATAAGGCAAATTGTACTTAATAAGAGGCAAGAAAAGAAGGCTCGACTATAGCTCTATTATAGAACAAAAATCTGTGTATTGTAAAATTCACTACATGATGAATATATAGTAAAACAGCAAAGCTTAAAAAAATTGGTAGTTAAAAATTTGGTAGTTAACAATGAGGTGCTTTAATGAAGCAAGGCTAATAAGCATTAAGTAAAATCATTCCCAACCTTCATTCTGTATCACCCTAAGACTTTCCATTTAACTAAAGGATGTAATAAAAGCATTTTTAAGTGGAATTAATTCTCTTTATTAAAAAAAAAAGAATATGTACCAATCAAAGTAAAAAAAGACATATCAACTCCACCAATGTTAAGAACTGCTAATGAAGCAAAAAGAGATGAAACTTCCACAGAGACTAATGGTTTTCCAACAAGGGAGCAACCACTACCTACCTAGCTCTTCCCTTCAAAGAAATCATCTATGGTTGTTTCTGTAAGTTTCAGCTATTGTATGACGGTATTATAAAAGATCACTACCCTGAAAAGTATATGAATGGGTGGAAAGGAATAAGAAAAAGTGGGACATGCTGGTAATATGACCTTTTAGCAAAAGTCATAAAAATGCCTGGCATTCACTGAGGCGTTACGATTTATCAGTCAGTACTTAGTACTTTATTTGCCTTATCTCCTTTCTAGTAGAGCTACACAGATTGCGTGTTACTTCCCCAACCCTCATTCTTCCCTTACTTGTTAGTAACTGAACCCTAATTCCATTGAGGTGGCAACTGTACCCAGATAAAAACCTGTATTTCCTGATATTCTGTGGCTGCAAGGTCAAGTTATCGAGTTCCGACCAATGGAATATAAGCAAAACTGAGAGGGTGTGACTTTTGGATATGGTCCTCTCACAAAGCTGGGTGAGCCTTTCTGCCTTGCCCTCCTGCTCCATTTTGCTGCCTGGAATGTACATGTGATGTTTATAACCACAGCAGTCATTCTGGATCACCTTGAGAATGGAAGCCACAAACTAATGATGGCAGACAGCTGCTGATAACCATGGAACCGCCATACCAGACCTGCACTTCTTACCTCAGAACTTCTGTACAAAGAAGAAAAACGCATTAAGTCATTGATACTTTAGATGGAGGTGGGTGGTATTAAAGCCCTCGTTTTACAGATGAGAAAAGAGACCCACAGAGTTAAACAACTTGCCTCAGGCGCACCGCTAGCAAGCAATCTCCAACCGCTGTGTAAGACCACTTTCACCCAGGCACCAGGAACTGAGCGGGAGACTCAGCAGAGGACGTGAGCCTTGAAAATGGGCAGGATAACGCTGAAGGGAGGAGGGCACCTCTACGCAGTCGACTATGCCAAAACCTGGCTTAAAATACTGGAAGACGCCAAAGTTAATGAAAAGGGCATCCAGCCAGCCTGGTGAGTTGCTACAGAAAAACCACGCTAGAACAGTGAATCCACTGACGAGAGGTGCGGGGCCACAACCACAGAAAGGAAAAGGGGTAACTGATAGGTCCGGGAACAAGTGTAACCTGGAGAGAAACCTCTGTGAGCCAGGCAGATTTTTCCTCATTCAGGTACAGATTCATTACTGGATTAAATCCAGAAGAATAGCTACCTGGGAATAACCACCCAACTGATTTCTAAAAATGAACTAAAAATTCTTAATGGGAACATCTAAGAAAAAGTAGAATATCTTTATGCAAATAGGAGGAGAGGAAGGGTGTTTATATATCAGGTAGGCACAGGAACAACTTCACAGATTTCTGAGATATAGTCAACTTTTGTACTACCACCCCCTCCCCTGCTTTGGGGGTGGAGGGGGAGTGTGAGGGTGGAATGGAGAAGAGCATAATCCTCCTGTTTCCCTGCGTTATCAAGCAATTAAAATACTTAGGATGAAAAAGCATCTTGCATGCTCTGTTTTAGAGTCTTCCGGGAGGGAATGAAGTAAAAAAACTGAGAAAGAGAAACAGTCTGAAAAACTGAACTTGTGGAAGCTGGGAAACATAATGATCATTTTTTTAGAAACAGTAAGGGATGAATGAATGAAGAGTTACATAAGGAGCTACCTCCAGACACAGAGAGGGGCCTGAGGCTTTAACCAGCAGGGCAGCTGTTTGTTCCCTAAGTAGCCAGTACTATCTTCAATTTTCCAAATTAATAAGCTTGTAGTAAACTACTAAAATAATTAGATATTTTCCCCAAGAACATGTTAACAGAAGGATCAAGAAAAGCTACTGCTAGCTTTTTTACACATAAGTTAAAATACTGGAGCACAGATGATAAAGCTCACATACTTTTTAAAATAACCAGATAAAAAGTGACCTAAAGGACACGGATAAGTGAGTTTTTCTGGTTATATAACCCAAATTCGACGATCCCTTAAGAGGCAAAACGTACTCATGCACATATTAACAGATTTGTTTTATATTTACATACTACTTGTTCTTTGTATTGCACAACTTTAAAAGATAAAATACAGTTATTGTTGCTTAAAACTTTATTTTACACGGCCACATGGGAGGCAAATTATTTATAAATCATTAGAAGACTTAAACACAAGAACACAGCGTAAAAGAGTTAATCAGAAAGAAAAAAGTATTTCGAAAATTAGTAAACAAATAAATGAACGATGTCAACTAAGACCAATACAATTAAACAGACCCGAATGTTGCCCTGCATCTTTTAGCTTCTGGTCACTTACAGTGCATTAAATAACTAAACAGATGAGGACAGACAGAGAAATGTTCTTATTCTAAAACATTCAAGGAAGATGCCCGCTACCCTAGTTCCCTACCAGTCTTTTATAAAATTAAATAGAGAAGCACAGGACCAACGTCAGTGCGTGGTCCATCTTTCTGGATTGAACACACACCTAACTAAAGCTGCTAATAATATCTTCTGCTTGGCTTCACATTGATGACAGACTGCTTTCAAATGTCCTTGTAATCTGATACAGGCCAAAGCAATTAGACCCATATCTTTAAAACATATTTACACCGGACGCTTATTTAAAATTGTCTTTGTAGCTGAAGACCCTTACACCTTTAAGTTTATTGCTCAGCTCTGTTCAAAATCCTAGCCTGCACAATTACAGGCTCATATTATATGTGTATAATAATAATAATAAATTAAATTAAAATAAAGATGAATAAAAGGTTAAAATGAGCATTAAATCATGCCAGGCACTCTGCTAAAAACACTGTTATTGCTACATCTCATTTACAAATGGAGAGACTGAAGTCTGGCAAAGAAGTGTGTCAGACTTCCGATCTCCTAATGAGAGACTGAGGAGGGTTTTAATTCAGCAGTCAGTTTCTAGAACCCATTCTCAATTACTACCACATACATTCTGTCAACCTACATTCTCCTTCTAGCTTTGAAAAGTAGAAAATTGACTTTTTCCTCCATCTATGAAAAATAGTGTTCATCAAACAACTTAAATCAAACAACGTAAATATGATTCAGAGGTGAGGTGCTCAGCTCATCAAAAAAGTGTTTTTAAGAACATTAGAGATGTTTACATATGTAAGTAACTGACACATTTTAAATAGTCTTAGAGCTATTCATTCGAAGATTCTCCCCAAATCTCTCTGGGCCAAGCTCTTTGACTCTGATTTATTATTTTGAAATAATGACAATGACTTTCCTTAAAACTACTATGAATTGGGACTTCCCTGGTGGCGCAGTGGTTAAGAATCTGCCTGCCAATGCAGGGGACACAGGTTCGATCCCTGGTCCGGGAAGATCCCACATGCTGCGGAGCAACTAATCCCGTGCGCCACAACTACTGAGCCTGTACTCTGGAGCCCGAGAGCCACAACTACTGAGCCCGCGTGCCACAACTACTGAAGCCCACACGCCTAAAGCCCGTGCTCCGCAACAAGAGAAGCCACTGCAATGAGAAGCCCCCACACCGCAACAAAGACCCAACACAGCCAAATATAAAATAAATAAAATAAAGTAAGTTAAAAAAATAATAATAATAATAAAAGAATCTGCCTGCCATTGCAGGGGACACGGGTTCGAGCCCCGGTCTGGGAAGATCCCACATGCCGCGGAGCAACGAAGCCCGTGCACCACAACTACTGAGCCTGCGCTCTAGAGCCCGAGAACCACAACTACTGAAGCCCACGCACCTAGAGCCCATGCTCTGCAACCAGACTAAACAAAAAGTACAAATGTATTTATACAATACTAAGGTGAAATAACAGGAGAATTAGCTGCAGAACAGAATGTTAATCTTAATAAAGTGAAAATACAACCAATGAAATTTGAGAAATTGTGTTTTGAGGAAAATAATTTCCTAATTTTTCGTAACAGAGAATCAACAGATTGTCAAAAAATGAAACCTGGAGTTAAAAAAAATAAACAACGTAATGACTCCAATCCCTTAATTTCTCTCCCCTCACATCCACAACCTCAACCCCCAACTTTAGAAGGAGCTCTTGGGAACTCATAGTTTTTGTGGAAAAGAAGCATTTATCTGACATTCAGCAATTCTTTCTGTTATCTTTCTTCTGTTAATTCAAGTAAATTAACTAGAGTTCTTCCTATTCCCTATAATGGTGAGCTAAGTTATTTAGATCAAATCTCACACCAAAAACAACTGTAAAAGTTGAATAAAATTTTGAAAGTATTAAAAAGACTACAAGATAATAAGTAATCACCAAGCTCCAAAGATAGGGAAAACAAGACTCTCTGAGGTCATGGGCCAATCCGAAGAACACGAGACCCTTTGTTTAGACAGATGTCCAAGGCGAGTGTGGGTGGACAGAAATCAAAGTCCAGAGTGCGCACAAGGTGGAACGCCTAACAGAAGTTCCTTACTTTAAAAATTAAAATCCCAAAAGACTATACCCACAGGGTGAGAGTAAACAGGATGTGGAAAAGTCCCCTAACGTTCTATAATTTAAAACATGCCCACTCAGACTAATCAGTGAATTGTGCTAAATATTTAAGTTAGAAATAAACCCAGTCTCATATAAGTTCTTCTTGGTAACAAAAAAGGGGGTCACCTCCCCAATTCATTTCATGAAGACAGTATAACCTCAACACACCAAAACTTAACAAGGACATTAGGAGAGAGGAAAATTATGGGCCAATTTTACTCATGAACATAAATGTAAAAATCTTAAACAAAAGATAAGCAAACTGAATCTAGCAATATTTAAAAATATTATAAATCAAAGCTGACTTGGGCTTATTCTAAGAATAGACGTTTGATTAGCAGTAAAAAAAAAATCAACATAATTTTCCACATTAATAAGATAAACTTTATAATCATCTCAATAGATACAGAAAAGGTATTTGATAAAATTCATCACCCATTCATTGACACGCTTAGCAAACTCGGAAGAGAAGGGAATTTCCTTAATCCGATGAGGACTAACTACCAAAAACAGCAAACTAACTAAAAGTTACAGCAAACAAAGATAAATGTTAAACAGAAAGTGACCTTATCACTTCCCCAACTAGTAAAACAGAGCAAGAAAAAGAAATGACAGGTATAAAATTTGGAAAGAAAGACATAAAACTGTGATTATATTCACAGATCTTATAATTATATAGTTATAAAATTTTTAAAAAGTCTATAGATAAATGAGTAGAATGTATAAAGGCAGTTTGGCAAGGTTGTTGGATATAAGATCAATGTTAAAATTCAACTGTATTTCTATATGCCAGCAACAAAGAGAGGATAATCTTTTTAAAGATACTTTATACAGCAGTGTCAAAAATATCAAATATATAGGAATTATAATTAAAAAATATAAGAAATCTACAGAGAAAACTATAAACATTACTGAGAACAATTAAAGAAGACTTCATAAATGTACATATATTGCAAGAGTCAATAAAAGATGTCAATTTTTCCTAAGCTGCTATACAAGACACCCCCCACCCCGGCCAAATCCAGTCAAATGCTTTGTGGAAAATTTCAAGATGATTCTAATTTATATAGAAATGGAAAGGGGCCAAGAATAACCAAGAAACTCCTGAAGAAGAACAAGGTGGGAGGGCTTGCTGTCCTGGATATCAAGAATTATTAAGCTAGGAGAGGAAAGAAAGTGTGGTATTGCACAGGAATAAATGAATTGATTAACAGAACGGAGAGGAAGTCTAAAAACAGACCTGTGCTTCAGTAGATACTTAAGGCAAAGATAGCACTGCATAACGGTGAGAAAAAGATGGTTTTTAAAAGTACATGATATTCATCCATAAGGAGGAAAAATAAAATTTGACCCCTATCTCACACCATACAGAAAAAACAATTCCAGGTAGACTGTAGATCTAAATGTGAAAGACAAAAGAGCTTCTGGAAAATGATATGAGAATACCTTTATGATCTTGGAAGCTGAAAGATTTCATAAATGGGACACAAAAAGCACAAACCATAAAAGACGAGACTAATAAATTGGGCTGCACTAAAGACAATAACTTCTGTTTATCAAAAGACACCTTTAAGAGAGTGAAAAGGCAAATCACAAAATAAAAGACATTTGTAACCCATGTAACTATGGGCTATACCCAGAATATATAAAGAATTACAACTCAAAAAGAAAAAGTCAACGCAATAAAAAATAGACAAGAGGGCTTCCCTGGTGGCGCAGTGGTTGAGAGTCCGCCTGCCGATGCAGAGGACGCCGGTTCGTGCCCCGGTCCGGGAGGATCCCACATGCCGCGGAGCGGCTGGGCCCGTGAGCCATGGCCGCTGGGCCTGCGCATCCGGAGCCTGTGCTCCGCAACAGGAGAGGCCACAACGGTGAGAGGCCCACGTACCCCAAAAAAAAAAAAAAAAAAAAAAAAAGACAGAGATATGAACAAGCATTTCACAAAACAGAAAATCCAAATGGACAATAAATACATGACAGGGGTTCCACTTCATTAGAAATCAAGGAAATGTCAAATCAAACCACAAAGACAAGTCACTACACATCACGATACCAGTTAACATTAAAAAAAAAAAAAGGACAATACCATTGGAGAGGAATTGAAACAAAAAGAACTCACATACACTGCTGATGGGACTATAAACTGGTGTAACTTCTTCGGAAAACAGTTCGGCATGATCAACTAGAAGTGAACATAAACTCTGTGACCAAAGTCCACACTTAGGAACATACCTTTAAAATTTCATGTACCAGGGCACAAGTATAAACATGCGACAGCAGCACTGTTAATAAGTCACAAATATCCAGCAACAGTAAAAATGGATAAACTGATTAAATACACACTGTGGAATACAGCGAAGAAAATGAATAAACTGATGCTATATATAACATGGATTAGTGTTAGAAAACAATGTTCAGTGAAAAAGCCATGCCAAAAAATAGTGCATACTCTGTGGTTCTATTTAACATCCAAACACAGGCAACATAAAATATATTGCAGAGGGATGAAGGCTTAAATGCTAAAATTACGGGAAAAAAGTGATTATCATAAATGTCAATGATAATGGCTACCTCCTTGAAGGAAGGAATGAGCTATGACAGAGGAAAGATATCCATGTTCTATTTCAACTGCTTATGTTAATGCATTTTTTCTGTATGTTAGTGTTCACATTTAAAAATGTTTTTTGGGACCTCCCTGGCAGCTCAGGGGTTAAGAAACCGCCTGCCAATGCAGGGGACACTGGTCAATCCCTGGTCCGGGAAGACCCCACATGAAGCGGAGCAACTAAGCCTGCGTGCCACAATTACTGAGGCCACGCGCCACAACTACTGAAGCCCGTGTGCTCTAGGGCCCGCATGCTGCAACTACTAAGCCCGCGTGCTGCAGCTACTGAAGCCCACGCGCCTAGAGCCTGTGCTCCGCAACAAGAGAAGCCACCGCAGTGAGAAGCCTGCGCACCACGACGAAGAGTAGCCCCTGCTCGCTGCAACTAGAGAAAGCCCGCGCGCAGCAACGAAGACCCAATGCAGCCAAAAATAATTTTTTAAAAAATTTTAAATGTTTTTCTAAATTATCCATATTGTTATTTTTAAAAATAGCCACTCTGAAAAACAGTTTGTCAGTTTCTCACAGAATTTAACATGCATTACCATATGACCCAGCAAATGCCTTCTCGGGCTTAAAGAAAAACTTACGTTCACACAAAAATCTATACACAAATGTTCATGGCAGCTTTATATAATAGCAAAAGACTGGAAACAACCCAGATATCCTTCAAAGAACGACTAGACAAACCGTGATACATCCATACTATGGAATATTCAGTGAAGAAAGGAATAAATTATTGAGACATGCAAAACCTTGGATGAATTTCCAGGAAATTTATGCCAAGTGAAGAAAGCATTTATATAACGTTTATTTGCACAACATTTATGATACTTTTTAAGTGACAAAATTACAGAAATGGGGAACAGATCAGTTGTTGCCAGGGGATGACGACAGGGCTGGGGTAAGCAGGGGCTGGGGAGTGGGAGGAAGGTGGCATGGTTACAGAGGGTAACACAAGGGATCTCTGTGGGGATGGAACTCTCTGTATATTCATTACGGCGGTGGCTACATAAAACTACACATGTGATAAAACTGCATGGAACTAGACACACGCAAGTGAGTACAAGTAAGACTGGGGACAGCTATCTGAATAAGATCAAAGGATGTCAATATCAAAGTCAGTGGACTGTACGATAGTTTGGCAATATATTACCATTGGGGGAAACTGTGTAAAGAGTACGCAGGATCTCCGTGTTAGTTTTTACAACATGTGAATCTACAACTATCTGAAATTAAAAGTGTAATTAAAGTAATTTCAAAAACAGAACAAACACAATTTCTCTCTCTCTCCTTTTCTTTCTGTCTCTGTGTATCTTTATGATGTACAGTTGGGATGATGTTCACCAAATGATAATTACAACACTTATTCCTTGATGGTGTAACTCTGGGTGATTTGAATGTTCCTATACTGTTATAATATTTTTTATAACAGGCATCTCTTTTTAGAAAAATAACAAGTCATTACTTAATTTTTTAAAGGCAATACAGTATGAAACTTATGCTCTTAAAATTATAAGACACTATTAAAAAATTAAGAAGACCTAAATTAATGAAAAGACATCTATGTTCATGGATTGGAAGACAATATTGTTAAGATGACAATACTCTCGGGCTTCCCTGGTGGCGCAGTGGTTGAGAGTCCGCCTGCTGATGCAGCGGACACGGGTTTGTGCCCCGGTCTGGGAAGATCCCACATGCCGCAGAGCGGCTGGGCCCGTGAGCCATGGCCGCTGAGCCTGCGCGTCCGGAGCCTGTGCTCTGCAACGGGAGAGGCCACAACAGTGAGAGGCCCAAGTACCGCAAAAAAAAAAAAAGATGACAATACTCTCTCAATTTATCCACAGATTCAACACAATCCCTCCCAAAATCCCAGTTGGTATTTTTGCAGAAATTAACAAACTGATCCTAAAATTCACAGGAAAATTCAAGGACCCAGAATAGCCAAACAATCATGAAAAGTAAAATGAAGTTGGAGGGGCTTCCCTGGTGGCGCAGTGGTTGAGAGTCTGCCTGCCAATGCAGGGGACATGGGTTCATGCCCCGGTCCGGGAGGATCCCACATGCCGCGGAGCGACTGGGCCCGTGGGCCACGGCCGCCGAGCCTGCGCGTCTGGAGCCTGTGCTCCACAACGGGAGAGGCCGCTACAGTGAGAGGCCCGCGTACAGCAAAAAAAGAAAAAAAAAAGAAAAAAAATTAAGTTGGAGAACTCTCAACTTCACAATTTCTTCACAATTTCTAAATTTACTACAAAACTATAGTAATCAAGACTGTGGTACTGGCATAAGGATAGATATATAGAGCTATGGAACGGAATTGAGAGTCTGTAAAAAAATTTCTGATTTTCCACAATGGTGCCAAGACAATTCAATGGGGAAAAAAAGATAGTCTTTTCAAAAAATAGTGCTTGGACAACTGGATATCCACATGCAAGAAATGAAGTTGGACTCTCACTTCATACCAAATACAAAATTAACTCAAAGTAGACCATAACCGAAATGTAAGAGATAAGACTATAAAACTCTTAGAACAAAGCTCAGGAGTAATTCTTTATGACCTTGAGTTAGGCAAAGCCTTCTTAAATATGACACCAAAAACAAAAGCAACAAAAAGGAAAAACAGACAAAGTGGATTTCCTCAAAATTAAAAGTTTTGTGCTTTAAAGAATACCATCAAGAAAGTGAAAAGAGAACCTACAGAATGGGAGAAAATGTTTGCCAATCATATTGCTGATAATAATACACATGTATACAGCTCTTACAACTCAATAACGAAAGACAACCAAGTTTAAATATGGGCAAAGGATCTGAATAGAAATTTCTCCAAAAAAACCCAAAAAACCAAAAAAAAAAAAAAAAAAAAACCCAAAACAAACAACAAATGGCCAACATACACATGAAAAGATATTTACATCATTAGCTATCAGGGAAATGCAAATCAAACCCACAATGAGACCACTTCACACTCACTAAGATGACTATAATCAAAATGACAGATAGGACTTCCCTGGTGGTCCAGTGGTTAAGACTCTGTGCTTCCACTCCAGGGGGCACGGTTTGACCCCTGGCTGGGGAAGTTCCACATGCCGCACTGTGCGGCCAAGAAAAACAAAAAACAAAAAACAGACAGACAGTAACAAGTGTTGATGAGGATGTGGAGAAATCAGAATGTTCATATACTGCTGGTGGGATGAAAAATAGTACAGCTGCTGTGGAAAATAGTTGAGCAGTTCTTCAAAAGGTTTAACATAAAGTTACCATACGATCTAGCACTTTACTTCTACGTATATACTCAAGAGAAATGAAAACATAAGTTCACAAAAAACTCGTACACAAATGCTCACAGCGGCACTATTCATTGCAGCTCAAAAGTGGAAACAATCCAAACATCCACCAATTGATGAATGGATAAGTAAAATACGGAATATCCATACAATAGAATATTATTCAGCAATAAAAAGGAATGAAGTACTGATTAATGCTAAAACATGGATGAACCTTTGAAGCATTATGCTAAGTGAAAAATGCCAGTTACAAAAGACCGAATATTATATGATTCCATTTACATGAACTACCCAGAATAGATATATCTATAGAGACAGAAAGTAGATTAGTGGTTGCCTATGTGATGGGGGTTTGGGGTGAAAATAACAAGTGACTACTAATAGGTATGGGGTTTCTTCTAGTGATAAAAATGTTCTAGAATCGATTGTGGTGTTGGGTGCACATCTCTCCAAATATACTAAAAAGCACTGAATTGTAGTACATTCTAAGCGGGTAAATTGTTACTAAGTGAATTATATATCAATAAAGCTGTTCTATTTAAAAAGGCAATATAATGCAAATACTTTTTCATTTACAAGACCACTAAATGACATCACGTTTTATAGACGAAATAGGGAATTATGAAAAATTCAGAAATTCAATACAATGTTTAAGCAGAAAACAGACAAGTTTTCATTTTGGAGCTATTTATTATTTTATTTTATTTTAAATACGAGGGATAAGAGCAATCCTTAAAGAAGGAGTAGGATCTGAGGACCAAACTAACATATGCACAGAAAAGGCGATAAACCTGGAATTTGCTTTGAAGTAATCTAGCAGTGGATAAGGGAGGTAGGAAAGGGAGATAAAAAATGTAACAGGACTGGCTGTTGTCAATTTTTGAAGCTAAGTAATAAGCATATTGAGATTCATTTATTACTCTCTCTACTATGTTTGAAGTTTTCCATTAAAAACTAAGAAGTATTTTTCTAAAAATAAATCAATAATTATGTTATATTCTAATACAATATGTCATAATTTACTTCACCAGCTATTTGTTTTTGGACATCAGCTCTGTCCAATTCCATTATTAGTATGAATGCTGGGTAAACAGTCCCCAAATCACTTAATGCAGACTTAGTTGGACCACACACCTTGGGAAAGAAGGGAAGATCAAAGGAAGCAGTAGAGGATACAATTAAGGTGCACATTTTTCGCTTTTGCCCCACCCTCTACCTGGTACTGACAGATATCCAATTACCCTATGGTTAGCTCTGGAGGTTTTGAGATAGACTCTTATGATGATAATACATTAATCATATCAGAAAAATAAATAAATAAAATTAAAAGTATAACCTTAAGTACCAAACTTCCAAAGAATTATTTAAAATAGTACAGGGACTTCCCTGGTGGCGGAGTGGTTAAGAATCCGCCTGCCAACGCAGGGGACACAGATTCGATCCCTGGTCCAGGAAGATCCCACATGCCACAGAGCAACTAAGCCCGTGTGCCACAAATACTGAGCCCATACATCGCGACTACTGAAGCCTGCGTGCCTAGAGCCCATGCTCTGCAACAAGAGAAGCCACTGCAATGAGAAGCCCGTGCAACACAACGAAGTGTAGCCCCCGCTCACCTCAACTAGAGAAAGCCCGCGTGCAGCAATGAAGACCCAAGGCAGCCAATAAATAAATAAATAATACTATAAAATCAGTTTTACAATGATATCTATGGTTCTGCAGAAATGGTACAAATGGTTTTCAAATAAATCTGATTTCCTAAACAGCTTAGACAGCACTATAGTATCCTCCACAATAAGGCAGAGTGTTTTAAAATGGAAATTCTTACCAACTTATATCAAATATGTATCATCTGATTAGATCTAAAGCAGATTAAATGTGTTTCTTACTATTTATAAAACATCACTATACCCAGCTAACGATTTGCATAGTCAGTTAGACAATATATCAACCAAGACAACTAAAAACTGGCTCCAGGAACTTTCCTGGTGGTCCAGTGGCTAAGACTCCATGCTCCCAACACAGGGGTCCTGGGTTCCATCCCTGGTCAGGGAACTAGATCCCGCATGCCACAACTAAGAGTTCTCATGCCGCAACTAAAAAAGGTCCTGAATGCCACAACTAAAAGATCCCCGCATGTTGTAGCTAAGACCCAGAGCAGCCATAAATAAATATATAAAATTTTTAATAAATAAATAAAAACTGGCTCCAAATAAGGGCTAATGATTAACACAACTGAAAAGGATCTTAAACAGAATTATAAACACTAGCAAAGCTAATTCTTTTCACTGAAGGGTAATGCCATGAAACAAATGATCATAAAATGTGAAATCCTTCACAAAAGTATTCAAAGCAAATTAAATTTTAGAATGACAAATATTCAAGTGCTACAGTATGAGAAGTACTGTGCATTGTCTGAATAAAAGTAATGAGAGATAATACTGAAAAACAGTCACCATTCGTGAAAGAGGCACTTAAAGATAATAGTTGTCTTGTGAAAAATACTGTACCCCCAAATGATCAAAACATTCCTCATTCTTCAGTATGAGCAATAAGAAGATGAAATAGAAATGCATATAAAATATTTATAGCTGCATGACAATTAACTTCAAAATGATACTGAGTCTCTCATGAGCCCCTTTGGAATTACACGTCTGACAAATTCCAGGCATTAAATATCACGTCTCTTTTCCCCTCCTTTCTTCAAACCTTTATTCTAGTAGCACTGCTCAGTCTGAGATGCTCTGCACCACAGCCCCTCCCTACCTCCTGGATATTGAGGATGCTACCAATCTTTAATGCTCCCAAAGCATCTTCACCAAGATGCACACACTTCCAGGAGCTACCATTTCCCTTCAGCAAAGTAGGGGAAAGCACTCATCATCAGAGCTCGACTCACTCTCTATTGTGTATGCACATCTAGTCCCAAGTCTCCTCACTCCGTGCCTCATCCTTTACACTCGCAAAGTTCCAAACCCATCCTGCTCTCGCACCTCTGCACAAGCTGTTTCCGAAGCCCACAGGCATGCTTTGCTTGCTCAAGTAGAACCCCAACTAATACTTCAGGTCTTAACTCCGGCTAGGTTCTCAGCGAAGCTTCTCTCACTCATCCAGGATAATTTGCTGCAGCTTCTCCCTTTTGCTCCCAGTAAACCACCCCCATTTCAGAAGCGAACTCTCTGAGGACAAGAACTGTGTGTCTTGCCAAAACATTTTGTTCTCAGGGCTTGGTATAACGATCTCATAGTAGGTGGTCAAATTATATCTCCTTAACCCACCTTGAGTTATTTATTTTTCCTATCAGAATTCTTGAGGGTCATGTGATAGTACTGCAAAAGTATTTTGTAAAAGCACTGTACAAATGATGGGTTTGTATAGGCTGTACTTATCTTTTAGACAGTGAATCACAGTGCTTTTCATCCTAAATTATAGTTGGGAAATATAGACATCTGTTAGTCTCTACTGTCGAATTTCTTAATTCTCTAACCAAATAAACTAAACGATTCCATCCCTAAGATGAATCTGACAACCTTCAGGAATATTAAGATTCCCACTTCAGGAATTTTTTCTTTTAATTTCCCCTAGGGACTTCTCTGGTGGCGCAGCGGTTAAGATTGCGTGCTCCCAATGCAAGGGGTCTGGGCTCGATCCCTGGTCAGGGAACTAGATCCCACATGCATGCCGCAACTAAGAGTTCACATGCCACAACTAAGACCCAGGGCAACCAAAATAAATAAATTAAATAAATAAATAAAGTTTAATATCCCCTAACCTCAGATATAAAGGAAAATTTATAGTGTTTATTATTTGCCTCAGAGGTGCAAAATGAATAGTCAGGCAGGACCCCCCCAAATCACTTAAACCTGTTTCTTTCAAAGTTTTGTCTGGACTCCTAAAGCAAAAACTGCAGAGCACATTATCATTCTGTCCTGTGTCCAAAGAGATACAACCTGGCTTCTTACTCATCTCTTCACTTCTTTCCTATTCTTTCAATGGCAGGAAGGACATGGATACAGAATAAGAAAACTGGCCTCTACTTCTATTTCTCAAAGGCATTCAAAACAATTTTGCTACCTCAAAAAAAGAGACTGAAAAAAAAAAAAAGAGACACTGGACTAAAATTAGGCAGTCTCAAATTGGGGCAGGTAAAAGAGTTATGCAAAACAACTGAGTAGTTAATAAGGAATAATGGTTACTATCCTGGCCCTCTGGAGAAGAAATGTCCTGCCTAAAAATCTCAATAGTCACTAAAAACAAAACAAAAAGCTAGCCAAATAAAATACACCTGAAGGCTGGACTCAGTTTCTTACACCAACAGTATTTTAGTAGCCATAACACACATAAATTAGTGAGTTATATTTGTGAGTTCCTTGCTGATCCTGATAATCTTTAAGCACTGCCTCTTCTACCTTTGAAATTTAACTCAAAAAAAAGGAACATGAGAGCCATGTTTTCCAAGTTAAAGATATTATGGCTGGGAGATAGTTTCAACAAGCCAGAGTTGCTGGTCCCTATTTTACTCTAATAATGAACCAATATCTTTGAATGTCTTGTCCTAAAACATCTTTGGCCTAGTATTAAAACTCTACCTTCAGTCTATGACTTTTTATTCTCCCAATATACTCTTTTTTTAAAAAATCGAATTGTATACTTTATTTATTTTTAATTAATTAATTTTTATTTTTGGCTGTTTTGGGTCTTCGTTGCTGCGCATGGGCTTTCTTTAGCTGCGGCGAGCAGGGGCCACTCTTCATCGCGGTGCGGGGGCCTCTCATTGTGGTTGCTTCTCCTGTTGCAGAGCACGGGCTCTTGGCACATGAGCTTCAGTAGCTGTGGCACATGGACTCAGCAGCTGTGGCACACGGGCTCAGCTGCTCCGCGGCACGTGGGATCTTCCTGGACCAGGGCTCGAACCCGTGCCCCCTGCATTGGCAGGCGGACTCTTAACCACTGTGCCACCAGGAAAGTCCTGTACTCTCCTTTTAACTGTGCAGCAAAGCCACCATCCTTGAATGTCAGAATTACAATACCTTTATTCATAAACGAAGGTCGCTTCCAACCAATATCCCAATACCACCACAACCCCACACACACGCACACACACAACTCCTGTTCAGAAATGGTCTGGTTCATAAGGCATCTCCCTCTCCACTAATAATGTGAGAAGATTACCATTTAAATAGCACTCCTTCTAATTCTGTAAATTCAGCCAATATGATTCCACTGGTTGAAGTATATACTATTCTCCAACGATGCATAAACTATGGGACAGACATAATCGTGTGCTGCAGAGTCATTCTCAGGTTCCCAATCAAATGTCATAATATCGTAACCCACAGGGTGAGCTTCTGGAAAAATCCAATCAAGACAAAAATAGTAAACTGTAACTCTACAGTTACTGTACTCTGCAGTTAGGGTGGGCCCTAATGCCACACGACTGGTGTCCTTTGGTCATAAAGAGACACACCAGCGGTGCATGTTCACAGAGGGATGACCATGTGAAGAGGCAGCAAGGGGGCACGCCAAGGAGAGAGGCCTCAGAAGAAATCTAACCTGCCAGCACCTTAATCTTGGACTTCTAGCCTCCAGAACTGTGAGAACATAAACTTGTTGTGTAAGCCACGCAGTCTGTGATATTTTGTTACAGCAGCCCTAGCAAACTAATACAATGTGATTTAATACCTGCGATTAAAAATTTTTGAACAAACTAAAAGATGTGGTTGGATTTTTAGAAAAATGTGTTTTCTCCTTGTGCTTTGCTTTGTTAATACAATTTGTACTGAAATATGACCTACGTTTAATAAAAGTATACAAATCATAAGTTTCCAGCTTTGATGACTTTTCACAAAGTGAACACATTCATGTAACCACCACTCATATCAAAACAGAAAACACTGGTAGCTGTGCTTTCTGAATTCATGGATTCAAAACTGAATTTTCTATACTAATTGCTTACATATCTTGAGTAACTTTGTTTCCTTCCTAATACAGATTGTTTTTTATCTTTCAAGCATAGGTCTTATTGGACACAACCAGTATTGTTTAGAAATACTGCAATATCAGAAACATTAAACTTCTTAAGGACTAACATGTTAAAAAGAAACCAACCAGAGTCATGGTTCCATCATTTTATCTATCTATCTATCTATCTATTCTTCTTTTTTTAATGGGAAGAGACTGTGGTTATCTTTGTGAGACACACAGTCTGGTAAACTTATCACATAGGCTCCAATTAGTTTTTCTTTCTCCCACTTAATATCTTTTAACATTTTCTTCCAACAAGACTTCAAGCAAGTAAAGACTTTTGTGGAAAGTGAATGTCAGTTGAAGCAGTGATGCAGTTAATTTATTTGAATTACTTTTCATGAATTTTATAGTCTTGAAATGAAATTGTTTCCAACAAGTGATAGTTTTTTCAGCTAATGAGGAGCCGTGTATTATTTTCCCCTTGCAACTGTCTTCCTGAGTAAATTATATTCTAATGGAAAAGTTCTACGGTTTTGAAGTAGTTATTTCAAAAAGCTGGAGAATACAGAGAAACTGCATAAATGAAAAACTAGATGCTGAAATCCAAAAAGATCAGAGGCAGTCTCTAAGAGAACTTTATTGGAATCATAACCACAGTTCATGGAGGGATTGGAGAAGTCCAGATGAAGAGAGGGGCAGGGATGAAAAAAGACAGGATTACCCTGGGGGACTGAGGGGAGACGGTGGTAAAAGCCCAGTGAAGGCAACAGCAGCGTGATCAGTCATCCTGATCACGGGTGCCAAGGTAATCCCTATAAAGACATCATTTTCACTTTCTGAATAAAGGTAGGGCTATAGTTTACTATCTCTATCTTGGTTTGTATTCCTCCAGAAGCTGACTGAGACAAGGTTTTAAAGTTCAGGTAGTTTATTTGTAAGGTGATCCCAGGAAACACTGGAAGAGGAATGGGGAAAAGAGACAGGAAGAAGAAAGAAGTCAATAAAGAGCTGAGTCTAGAAAACGGGTACCAGTTGCATGCCATTGTGGACAACTGCAGAACAACTGCAGTTCTGCTGCAGAACTCTGCAAGACAGTGTAGGACGGGTGCCCCGGGTCACCCCACCTGAGGGTTAAGGGAGCTGGGTATTTACCCACCAACTCCTTTCAGATATTGGTTGAGGGCCGCTCCCAGAGTGAGGGCTAATACCGTGACATTTCTGACCCGTCCTCCAGGCCAGCAGAGGAGCTGGCAACAGAGAAAGCTCTCAGGCAGAGATACAGATACTGGGATTTAGAAGTTGGCCAGTGTGCACAGAAATGGCAAGGGCTGAGGGACTCTGGGAGGGCACTGAGAGCATCTAGGGCATGTAGGTCACAGTTCCTAAACCAGGGGAATCTGTCCCTAACTTGGAAATGTAAGAAACATCACCCTTCACCTAGAAGATGCAGAAAAAGGACTGAGAACTGCTCTAAATCAATAGACATTTTCCTTTGCTAAACAGTAGAGGTGCTCGTCTCAAGACATTGTTTAGCTATGATACATAACAAGTTACAAAGAAAAAATCTGCCAAATCCTCATAGTTATTAAGTTCTGCATAGTTATATAAAAGAAACCAAAGCTGTAAACGACCCTGGGTGGTGTGCTTTTTTTCTCTATGAGCAGAGAAGGCCACAACTTCCAATCATAAAATATTCTCCAGAAAGGCTCTTTTAAAGAGAAGAGAAAAAAGTGTAAAAATAGTATGTCTGTAGAGTTTTCCCCTTCTTCTTTTGGAACAGCTAATGATACAATATAAGCAAGAAACTGAGGACTGATACACATAAACATGGTTGTTACAATAAACTAAAAAACAGACTTCAGCTGAATTTCTTTTCAAACACAGTCTTTCAGAATACGCTGGCTCTCCATCAATGTTTCTTTCACCTCTGGCCAGGCCACAGCTGTCTATGTCTAACAGCTGGTAAGAACATGTAAGAATAAGGTTTTATTTAAGAACTTAAAAATGTTTATTAAGTCATTTTGCATTAAAGACATATAATTGACCTAACTTTCAAGAGGTTTATTTTAAACTTAAACTCAACTTAGATGAGATCGGTTTCTCTAGTCTTCTTGATCAATTTCTTTAATTTTCCAAACTGATATTCTAAATCGAGGTCTGTACACAAATTGTGTATGTCCCTATTGTTTATATTGAGATAAACTAGTACTTCCCTACTCATAGTAACTATATTGAATTAAATAACATTTTTTAGTCCATTCATCATACAAATTCTTACACAGCTTGTATTTTATTGTTAACTTTTATTTTAAAAGCCCTCTACGCCTTTAGAGTTTGGTCATGTTGTGCTGACAACATTTTCTTCTATCTAAATGTATCTATTTGTTAACTTTAACTTTATGCAATCTGAAAATAATCCATGACATTCGGTAAACACAGTTTAAGTATTTCCCTCTCCAACAGTGTTACAAATTTGACATCAGTGCCTTGGTACAGCTCTAAAAATGATTTCCTATTCTGTCACTTCTTTGCCAGCCAAATTCCTGAAACAGTTCTGCAGAAAGACTGCTTCATGCCTTCACAGTAATACAAATGACTTGATGAACTGTATTTTCTCCAGTGGTGCCTTCGTAAGTGGACACTGTAAGCTGTTAAATTGCAAACCACTGTGATTTCAGATAAAGTTGAACCACAAATCAGAAAACAGAACGTAAAGAGGAAAAACAATCAAGAAACACTGGAGTCTGAGCATTAAATAGTTTCCGCTGACTACATCTATGATGATATTTTGGAATTAATGTTCATTTTCTTAGGTACCATAATGGTACTGTGGTTATGTATTTTTTAAAAAGGAATCCTTATGGAGACATGTACTAAGAATTTAAAGATGGAATGATATGCTGTGTGAGATAAAATAACCTTGTGAGGTACAAAGGGCAGTGGCTGGGCTACAGCTGAAGCAAGACTGACCAAATGTTGATCCTCTGAAGTTGGATGACAGGCACATGGAGTTTCACTATACTATTTCTCTACTTTTGTATATGCTTAAAATTTTTTCCACAATGAAAAGTTAAGCTGCAGGCCAGAAGGGAGTAGCATGATATATTTAAAGTGATGAAAAGGAAAAACCTTTCATCACTTTAATTCTCTACCCAGCAAGGCTCTCATTCAGATTTGACGGAGAAATCAAAAGCTTTACGGACAAGCAAAAGCTAAGACAATTCAGCACCATCAAACCAGCTTTACAACAAATGCTAAAGGAACTTCTGTAGGTGGGAAACACAGAGGTGAGAACAAGAGTAAGGGAAGAAAAAAGACCTACAAAAACAAACCCAAAACAATTAAGAAAATTGCAATAGGAAAATATATATCGATAATTACCTTAAATGTAAATGGATTAAATGCTCCAACCAAAAGTTAAGCTGTCTCAAGAGCAGTCTCCTAAAAGCACAGAAATTTCTTCTGATACAACAAAAGGAAGAAAAAAGGCAGAAGGAGGACGGGAAGGGGAAGAACAGGAGGAGAAGAACAAAAACCAACTATTGGGGAGGTGAACAGGTTCTGGTCACTCCTGTTGGCTCCGTCAAAAAAAAAAAAAGGCATTTTTATTTTATAACTTTAATCTGATCCGTAGTTATACCAAATAGCTTGTCCACTAAAAATAACAGCTTCTCTTACACTAGACAAGGGTTTCTCATCCTTGGCACTACTGACATTTGGGCTGGGTAATTCTGTGTTGCGAGGGGCTGTCCCTGTGCACAGCAGGATGTTTGGTGGCATCCCCAATCACCAGATGCCAGGAACATGCAGCCAGTGTGACAGTCAAAAACGTCTCTGGATGCTGCCAAAGCAGCCTCCAGGGGGAAACCATTGCACTAGATAATACATAAACACAAATACCCATCTGGAAAGAGGCAGGTTAAAAACATATTGATAATCTGCAGACAGACAATGATCAGACAGATTATTTTTGTTTCTGCAGGGCAAACCCAATAGGGAATTTATGAAGGAATTGAGGTTTAGAATAAGTGAAGCTATATATCATTTTGATAAAATCACAGTGATAGGCCTTACAGAGGCTTAGGAGACATAACGCAGCAGAGCAATGAGGGGTGCAAATATATATGAAAAAAGCAAAATATCTTTTTATAAAAGTAATTTGTTCTTTATCACTGACAGCACGTTAAAAAAGCTGGGTGGGGACAGTACACAGGGTTTATTGTAATATTCTACTTCAGTGTATGTTTGAAATGTTCCAAAATAAAAAGTTAATTTTTTTCCATTCTATTTCTCGCTTTCTTTTTTTTAATGGTGCCAATTACTCACAAAATTGATTTTGCACCTACACTCTGAAAACCACTAGAATGATGATTAAGGGCACAGGTCTACAAGCTGTATGTTGGTCAAATTATATCCTATGTAAACTCCATTTCTCTCATCAATAAAATAACAATAGTGCCTACCTCATAGGCTTGTTGTGTGAAATAAATAATTCCTGTAAATTGCTTAACATACTGAAAAAATAAGTGCTCAACAGGTTACCTACTTCTGTTTAGCTATCACTGCTTAATGACAAGAAAGACATAAACCTTAGTAAAAAGTTCCTTCAATTTTTCTAAACCAAATAGTTATGAGAATATAAAACGAGACACTATGTGTTACAGCAAATGTAACCAAGAATATAGTCCAACTATAATTCAAAGATACATGCACCCCTATGTTCACAAAAGCAGTATTCACAATAGCTAAGACATGGAGACAACCTAAATGTCCATCAACAGATGAATGGATAAAGATGATGTGGTACATATATACAATGGAATACTACTACCCACCATAAAAAAGAATGAAATAATGCCATTTGCAGCAACATGGATGGACTTAGAGATTATCGCAGTCAGTGAAATAGGTGAGACAGAGAAAGACAGATATCATATGATATCACTTATATGTGGAATCTAAAAATATAATACAAATGAACTTATTTACAAAACAGAAAGAGACTCAGAGACATAGAAAACAAATTTATGATTACCAAAAGGGAAAGGGGGTGAGGGAAAGACGGATTGGGAGTTTGGGGTTAGCAGATGCAAATCATTACATATAGAACTGATAAGCAACAAGGTCCTACCGTATAGCACAGGGATATTCAATATCCCTGTGATAAACCTTAATGGAAAAGAATTTTAAAAGGAATGTGTGTGTATATATATATATATATATATATATATGTATAACTGAATCACTTTGCTGTACAGCAGAAATTAATGCAACATTATAAATCAACTATACTTCGGTTAAAAAAAAATCTCAGAGTCCCACTGCAATGGCAATTAGTAATATACAGATGGTGATAATTTATGCAACAGTATAATTCATGTAAAAGCAGTGATAAGAAAAAACTTCAAAAAAGAAAACAGCTGTAGTTTGAAAGCTATAAAGCACACACAGATACACATAAAGCTTAACTCAAACCAACTGACTCTCAACAAACAGGGGAAATGCACCAAGCATTATTATAATGTGTCCAGTGGCTAACCAAGTGTCACATCACACAGCACTGAACTAATCTGATTAGCAAAGAGAAAGTAGAAGAATCATCTGTGCCAAAATAAAAATATAATGAGCAAGAAATAAAGTAGGGAACAAAGGAATTTAATATTCAATTTTGAACCTCAAGTGTCCTAAGAAAAAGACTTAACTTCGAAGGAAGAAAATCTACCCTTTTGTCACTAACAAGCCATCTCACTTAAAAACATGCTAAAGAGCACCTTTAGGGTATTAGTAATTCTTAGGAGAAAATAAAGGAAAACAAACTATTTCAACACATATTTGCTTTAACAAGCCCATGTGCTATGTGCTCAGTCCTACAATAGACACTCTGGAGACAAGCATGAGCCACAGTCCCCTGCCCATAAGGTGTAATTCCGGGACAAAATGAGTAATACAAACGTTACTGCCACACAAGTCCAGATGAGATGAAGGAAGAATCAATCAAATCAAAAGGCTACAGCCATAAAGGGCAGAATGGTTATGACTGTAAAAGGCAAACAAATTCCTGCAGAGGAAAACAAGGGGAAAAGGAGAGGCAGCAGTGCCAGGAAGCTATTGTGAGAGAGAAGGGATTCCAACAGATTGGACTAGAAGAGGGTAGAGAGGATGGGTGAAGTTTTCAGAGGATTTTGGATTAAGTGGTATCGAGAAATGTATATGTGTGATGTCTACTGTGGGAATGACCAAGTGAGCAACTGACTGAATGTGAGAGTTAGAGGAGGCCAAGACCTATCATGGCCAAGAGAACAGAAGAATGATGTTATCACTGACAGAAATATGGATACATAGAGAATAAAGGAATGTAGAAGTCAACTTGATTTCATAACTTCCGAGTTTCAGGTGATAAGAAATCCAAGTGGATTGTCTGTTAAGACAACTAAAGATGGGATGAACATCAGATGAGAAAATAGACCTTTGTCACTGCTGCCACACTGGTCCAAGTCTCTGTCATCTCTCTCTGGATTACTGCAATAGCCTCTAGCTGCTACCCTTGTCCTCATGGTCTCTTCTCAACTGGCCAGAGAGGGCCTTCAAAATGTAAGTCAGAGTATATCACTACACTGCTCAAAACCCCCCAGTGGCTCCCCATTTCACTCAGTAAAATCCAAAACCCTTATAATGGTTCACAAATCCATGATCTGCCACCGCCAACCCCCTTCCTCTCCAGCCTAATGGCCTCTTCCCCCTGCCCATCGATTCTGCCCACACTGACTTCCTTGCTTCTCCTAGAACATTCCAGGCTTGCTCCCACCTTAGGGCAAATGTGTTCCCTCTGCCTTGAAAACTCCTAGCTGGCTAACTAACTCCACAAGGCTACCCTTGGCCTCTTTCAAGACTTAGTTCAAATCCCACCTTCTCAACGAGCCCACATCTGACCACACTATTTAAAATTTCAAGCCCCACCCTCAACCTAGTACTCCTGATCCCACTTCCTGCTTTTTTCCCAGAGAACTTACCACCTTCTAGGCTGCAATACAATTTATTTATTATGTTTACTATTTGTTACTGTCTCCTCTTACTAAAATGTAAGCACTATGAAAGCTGAGATTTTGCTCACTGAAGTATCGCAGGCCTAAGTAAAAGAGGGCTTGCAAAAACTAGGTACAAATACCAATTTTTTAAATTAACAACAAGCTGCTAAAAAGGGGTCAAAGATAATGAAAACTGGGGCTTCTCTGGTGGCGCAGTGGTTAAGAATCCGCCTGCTAATGCAGGGGACACGGGTTTGAGCCCTGGTCCGGGAATATCCCACATGCCGTGGAGCAACGAAGCCCGTGTGCCACAACTACTGAGCCTGCGCTCTAGAGCCCATGAGGCACAACTACTGAGCCTGCAAGCCACAACTACTGAAGCCCATGCGCCTAGAGCCCGTGCTCCACAACAAAAGGAGCCACCGCAATGAGAAGCCCACGCACTGCAACGAAGAGTAGCCCCTGCTCACCGCAACTAGAGAAAGCCCGCATGCAGCAACGAAGACCCAACGCAGTCAAAAATAAATAACTAAAATAAATAGATTTTTTTAAAAAAGATAAGGAAAACTTGAGCAAAAAAGTCACCTTCTCTCTATCAGCTCCAAGCCTGCCCATTTCTTCCAATACTTTCTAACGCAGTAATGGTCTCACCATTCAACCAGATTCTCAAGTCAAAGAAGCTTGGAAACCATCCTAGACTTCTCACTCTTCCAGTCCCTGCCCAGTCAATTCATCACCAAAAGCTGTCAAATTTCCTCTAACATCTCGAGAACAGGAGCCCTCTTTTCCACTGCCACTGTACCAGCACAAAGATTTTCATCTCTAAACTAGACTATGAAATCCACAACTGAGCTTTTTTGCTTTGATCTAACCAGGACCATTGAACGGATTTTAGATGATGACAGAGTATGACAGGTAGCAGAAAGCTAAGTGAAGAATAGGATACTTGAAGGTGAGAGAAATAAATTTTATCTTCACTTTCTTCCCTCCTATTGATGTGCACTTATTCATATATTTGAGGTCCAGTTCAAATATTTTCTCCACTTTTGAAGCCTCTCCCATTTCCTTCAGGCAAAGTACATACTCTTTTTTGTACATAACTCTAACAGAGCACTTTCTGTAGCAATTATTTTTTTGCATATCAGTTGCCCAACTGGACAGGAGTCGAGTCTTATTCTAGCGTAGAGCCTAGCATCAAAAATATCTGTTGAACAACTTTTAGTCTAGAATTGGCAATTGTAAAATGAAAACATAAGTTTGAGCAAAGGTAGCTGTACAAAGGACAAAAGAAACAGAAGTTATTTGGTTACCAGAAAATAGTAGATAAGGGCTTCCCTGGTGGCACAGTGGTTGAGAGTCCGCCTGCCGATGCAGGGGACACGGGTTCGTGCCTCGGTCTGGGAAGATCCCACATGCCGCGGAGCGGCTGGGCCCGTGAGCCATGGCCGCTGAGCCTGAGCGTCCGGAGCCTGTGCTCTGTAAGGGGTGAGGCCACAGCAGTGAGAGGCCCGCGTACCGCCAAAAAAAAAAAAATAGTAGATAAAAATACTAAACTGAAGACCCAAGGAAAACAAAAAAAAAAGGCCAAACACATGAGGCTTTTCCATGTAGATGAGGGTAGAGAGATAAGCTAATAGAGATCCCCATGGAAATATTTAATAGAGAAAATAGATTATCTGGAATTTCACGGAGAAATCTGGAGGTGGAAGAAGGGCTAATCTAAATGGCCCTTAAAAATGAAACCCATTCTCTGAGATAGGAATGCTCAACTAGAAACAAATGAATTGTGTTCATCAAATGCTCATAAAATGCAGATTGTTTTAATTAAGGAGAAAGCATTGTAAAACATATCATCAGGCCCCTCTAACCCCATCACCCCAAAGACACTCAAATATTTAGAATTCAACCATTAGAAAAATTGGCTCAAAAGAGGTCTCTCAAAAACCGACAAAAGTATCTTAACTGAGAAAATAAAGCTATTAAAATTAAACTCAACACACTGAACTTAAGTGAAGGTCTAATCTTTTCTTATAAAATTCTGTTTTATAGACCTGGGCACTAGTAAAAAGAAATAAAGAGCCCAGAAAAGCAATTTTTTTAAATAAGAAGGTACAGTTCTATGCTTGAGAGAAAAATGGAAAAATATACAGGATAATGTCCGCCTCCATGTATATTTCAATGTAAAATAAATGGCTTGCTCATTGTAAGATGACTCAGTCACTTACACTTTGGCAGGTTCATGACAAACCAAGCTAATACTAGAGTGGTGGCTCTTTAGCTTTTTTGGGTCCCAGATCCCTCTGAGACCCCAATGAAAGCTAGGGTCCTGTCCTGCAGAAAAATATGCAGATATACACTTAGCTAGCATTTTAAACATGTCACAGAAGTCACAGAGTCCCTGTTGTCTATTTATGACTTCCTAGAGAGCCAAGGAGCCCAGTTGTACAACTGATACCTTAATGAGTAGAAATAGCAAATGACGCGAGGCTCAGAAAAGGAAATGAACCGTTAACGATTCTAGAGCATTTTTCCTGGTCCTCCGGGCAATTAAAAACACTGAACATAAAAATCTCTTCTGGTTGAATTTTATCAAGTGATATACACCCAGATATAGGTAAATGCATGCACACACCTTAAAATACATTTGAAACCTAAAGTGTTTAAAAGTAAAATCTAATATTAATAATAGTAATAACAGCTAATAGTTACTGAGCATGTACTATATACCAAGTATTATTCAAAGTGTTTTAAATATATTCATATTTATGCACTAACGTAAATAACTATTATCTGTATTTCATAAATAAGGAAATTAAGGCCTAAAAAGGTGCGAAGAGAGTTAAGGAACAATGACATGAAACAGAAATGACTGAGATTAGGCAGCAAAGAACTCCCTTATAGTGTGCACCATCTAATAGCAACTTAGATCTGTACTTGTATTATCACAGTTCTACAAAGCAAGAACATATTGTACAAACTCCAGAAGAAGGATGACAATCTTGATCTTTTTCCATATTCCTGGCAAGATAATCCTTGTAATACCATGTTCACTTTGGAGTACACTGTAACCAGAAATGTGAATACAAAATGTTCAAAAAGATCACAATGCTAACCAAAGGATTTACGAGATTAAAAATGAAAGATTAATTTTGAGGATAACAAACCTTAGCTTTCTAAACCACTGTCCTCTGTATACGTACCAGCAATGAATCATGCTTTGGAAAAATGAGCAACTTGATAAGAGGTAAAAAATCTGAAATAGGGCACCTTTTTCTACCAAGGAAGCTCAAGTTTCCCTACCTCAAGCTTTTTTCCAGACTGCTTCCTTTTTATCATATTGGTGCCAACACCTCTTCTACTCCAGGGGCACACACAAAAGTAGAGAAAACCTCACAGGTTCAATAGGTCTTATTAAATCCCATCAGTTGCAAGACTAATTCAGATTCCTTGGATGTGCCTATGCTATGCCCTGCACAACGTAGCATACAATAAATATTTGTTGAATGGCTGAATCTTCTCCAGGAGAAAATGCATACGTTTAACGTTTTCTACTTCCCATAATATTACACTACAAATTATTATGGTAACAGAATAATGTAATAATACAAATCTTTTACCTTACCATTTTTTAAATTCTACGTCCCAGGGGGAAAAAAAAGACTAATTTTTTTGACATCAATTTATGCAGCTATTGGCAATCCAAGACACCACAAAAAATTTATCTGAGTACAGGTGACGCCTGAACAACATGGGTCTGAACTGCACAGGTCTACTTATATGTGGATTTTTCTCAATGGTAAATACTACAGTACTACACAATCTACAGTTGTTACGTTTGAGCACACAGAACCACAGATATGGAGGAAGCTTGGATACAGGGAACCCACTGTAAATTACATGCGCATTTTCAACTCTGTGAGGGTTGCTGCCCTCAACCTTCCCATTTTTCAAGGATCAACTGTATACTCTATTTAAACAATAATGTTCTTAACATATTATAATTTCTTACAGCTTTTTTTTCCCTAACATCTTATCGGAGTATAATTGCTTTACAATGGTGTGTTAGTTTCTGCTTTATAACAAAGTGAATCAGCTATACATATACATATATCCCCATATCTCCTCCCTCTTGCATCTCCCTCCCACCCCCCCATCCCACCCCTCTAGGTGGTCACAGAGCACCGAGCTGATCTCCCTGTGCTATTGCGGCTGCTTCCCACTAGCTATCTATTTTACATTTGGTAGTGTATATAAGTCCATGCCTCTCTCTCACTTTGTCCCAGCTTACCCTTCCCCCTCCCCGTGTCCTCAATCTTACAGCTTTCTTTGTAATGTTTAATGAAAATACAACAAAACCATGGATGTTTTTCTTTTAAACAACCAATAAACTTTCTGAATCAGGTAAGAGAAATTAGTTCTGTTAAAGTGAGGTGGCCTGCTGCTTTACTAGTAATATGCTAAATTCAGTGACGCTTAAAAACCAAGAAACAATGAAAATAAACATATACTCTTACATATGCCACAAAAAAAGTTCCCTTTATATTTAATTCACAAACTGAAACACCTGCTCTGATTTACTGAACTGTTAAAACATCTGAGCAAACACACAAAAGTAAAAACTATACACAGTTTCTTAGAAGTTGATACCAATGAAAAGAAATTAATCCCTATGCATTAAAAAGTATAGAAAGCATACAAGAGCCAAAATAGTCCCTCTATTTTGACTAAATATTCCCTAATATTCAGCAGTACTTTTTAAAACACAACTTATAGTTACTGAATATTAATTTACCAAAACAGGCAAGGATGACCTTATCTTGGCAAAACTCATAATACTGTTTCCTCAACATCCTAGAAGACAGCTTGATGCACCACACTCTTCCATCTGCTTTGTTCTATTTCTTCATGCCCCAAATGGAAATTAAACCCTTCCAGTAACAGTCAAAATTTCATCAGGGCTTCCCTGGTGGCGCAGTGGTTAAGAATCTGCCTACCAATGCAGAGAACACGGGTTCGAGCCCTGGTCCGGGAAGATCCCACATGCCGTGGAGCAACTGAGCCTGTGCGCCACAACTACTGAGCCAGCACGCCACAACTATTGAAGCCCGTGCACCTAGAGAAGCCACCGCAATGAGAAGCCCGCGTGCAGCAGCAAAGACCCAACGCAGCCAAAAATAAATATAAATAAAATAAATAAATTAAAAAAAAAAAAAATTCCATCAGTCACAGGAAAGTACTTAGCGCAGAGAAGTAGTATGATATGAATAAGAGGTAGAAAGAACAACAGGTGGAACAGCCCCGGTAATGACCTTAGAGTATGCGCTGAGAGAGAAAATCTACACAACATGTACAGGAATTGCATTTAAATAATTCTCTTCCCACTTACCTGATGAGCTCTCAGTAAACACCGTTAATGTCTGTCCTCCAACACTTTGCAAGACAAATGGATGTTCTCTAGGAGCACTGACGGAAGCTGGTTTCCCGCCAATATCATGAATGTTTGCAAGATCCTCATTCAAAGTAAATGACACCTAGGAGACACATTAACCAGAGCTTATTACAATAGATTTCTGTATTCAAAGTATCTGTACAGAAATTCTAACTATAAATCAAATACTTTTTCAATGTGAATCTTTTCCAGTCATTTTATTAAGCATATTTTTAAAACTTTATCAAAAAATTTTTAATAATTAGTCCTAATAGGAGAATCTATCCCCTTTTGTCAGAATAATGGGGCTAATCTACCATTATATAGACAGCTTTCAAATGTTTTCTCTAGTCTATGGCTGAAAAACTTCTATTTACACAATAGAAATAAATTTTTTTTCCTAAGGTGTCTGAGGTCAAGGAAGAAACCATGTCTTGTTATATTTATACCCCTAAATAAATTAGATAAGTATTAGGTGGATGGATGGATGGATAGATTGACAGATAGACAGACAGATAGACAGACAGACAGATCTATCCATCCATTCATCCATTCATCCATCCATCTCCTAGCAAAATGCCTGGCACACAGAAGGAAAACAGTGTTTGCTGAATGACTGAACATTTTAAAAGTATTAAGAAGGCGACTGTACTTGAAGCAGGGGGAAGTGAGCTATTTACTCAAGAAGCTTAAACACTCCCATAAGCAGAGGATGTCTTTCTTTTTAGATCCAGTAACTGTATGAGTACACGGTGCTGTTTTACTTTTGAATATTTCAACAAATACAACTAAATATTCGTAAGGATAACTCAATATTGAGGTTTAGAATAAAAAGACACAGTAGGTGTTCTTTCAAAATGATTTTTACCATATCTCCCCGAATTTTACATCAAAGGGATTTATAAACTTAACATACTGATCTCTTAACCATGTAGAAAGATTATGAAGTATTATTAAATGTCTCTCTACTATGCGAAAGGTACTGCAAATTATGTCCTGGACTTAATGGGTCAAAATCTAAAGGCTTCAAAAATCCAAATCAAATGCATTTGCCAACCTGAAATAATGTTTAAAGTATTACTGAAACAATACTAACTTTCATAGTACCAGAGAGGGGATATTTAGGTCAAAGGAGAAAAATGCTAAGCATGAACAACTAGAAAGGAGCCTATTCATTCACACAAGAGAGGCATTTATGCTAGTATGTGTTCCTGACCAGCCACCAGCTTGATGTGGAGTTCTCCAGAATGCAAACACTACCCTCTCTTTACTATTACTAATGCATAGTAAAATAATCTAATGTTTTAAATAAAATTTCCATAGAAATAATCTTACCTCGGTCCTTCCTTGATTTCTGAAAGAGAGGAAAGAAAAAATTTTCAATTATTTAATTTCATATTTTTTTCAAATGTAAGCTAAGAACTAAAAGAAATAATGCTACTTCATATTTACATAAAAATATTACATTTACAGAGATTAACTAATATTTATCCTTGGCTCTCCTAAACTATTCTATTTGTAATCCTATAGGAAAAACAAATACACATTAATCCCACATGAGTATTTTAGATATTATGAGTTTGTGTCTCTTAACACTATTACAACCTGACCTAATAATATGTTATCCAAATAATGGTCTTATTACAATTCTTATTTTAATTTCTGAGTATTTTAATTTATTATTTATTTATTATTTTTGGCTGCGTTGGGTCTTCGTTGCTGCGCACGGGCTTTCTCTAGTTGCAGCGAGCAGGGGCTACTCTTCGTTGTGGTGTGCGGGCTTCTCATTGCAGTGGCTTCTCTTGCTGCAGAGCACAGCTCTAGGCACGCTGGCTTCAGTAGTTGTGGCACACAAGCTTAGTAGTTGTGGCTTGTGGGCTCTAGAGCACAGGCTCAGGAGTTGTGGCGCACGGGCTTAGCTGCTCCACGGCATGTGGGATCTTCCCGGACCAGGGCTCGAACCCGTGTCCCCTGCATTCACAGGCGGATTCTTAACCACTGCGCCACCAGAGTAGCCCTCTGAGTATTTTTAGCATTCAGCAGCATGTGAATGGCATATTTAATACCAGATATATAGAACTTCAACAAATTTTACTATTTATTTTGTCTAGCTGAAGAAGTTTCACTTACCTAACAAAATCTTAAAGATCAAAAATTATTTTTAAATTATAAGCAATTTTCTCTGCTATAAAAATAATATATGCCCATGTAGAAATAATTTTATTACAGACAAGCCAAAAGTTTTAAATTAGCCAAGATTCTACTGTTAACATCTACTGCTATCCCCAGTAAATATCCTTCCATACGACTTTTAATTTATTTGAATTACATTTTTTAATTTTTCTTTTTTTAATAAATATGGGATCAATGTACACCCTAATAATAGCCTAATTAAAAAAAAAATCATGTATTAAATACCTGCAAAGTACTGAGTGGAAGGCCCCTATCCCCAGGCAGCAGAAGATATAAAAGCTAAATCCAGGGGCTTCCCTGGTGGCGCAGTGGTTGAGAGTCTGCCTGCCAATGCAGGAGACACGGGTTCACGCCCTGGTCCGGGAAGACCTCACATGCCGTGGAGCGGCTGGGCCCGTGAGCCGTGACCACAGAGCCTGTGCTCCACAACAGGAGAGGCCACAACAGTGAGAGGCCCGCATACCACACACACACACAAAAAAAGCTAAATCCATAACTATAAAGTGAGATAAATTTTAATTTTAATTAAGAGAGCCACAATGTGCTAGGATTAGGTAGGAGTACACCACTTCTTCCATTTTAAGAGTTAAGGACTGGCTCAACAAGAGGCAGCTTTTGAGCTATAGTATCAAATGTAAAACAGATAGCTAGTGGGAAGCAGCCGCATAGCACAGGGAGATCAGCTCGGTGCTTTGTGACCACCTAGAGGGATGGGATAGGGAGGGTGGGAGGGAGGGAGACGCAAGAGGGAAGAGATATGGGAACATATGTATATGTATAACTGATTCACTTTGTTATAAAGCAGAAACTAACACACCATTGTAAAGCAATTATACTCCAATAAAGATGTTAAAAAAAAAAAAAAGTAAATAGCTAAGTGGGACTTTCCTGGCGGTCGAGTGGTTAAGACTCTGCACTTCCACTGCAGGGGATGCAGGTTTGATCTCAGGTCGGGGGAACTAAGATCCTGCATGCTTCGTGACAGGGCCAAAAAAAAAAAGCAAAGTAAATTGCTAAGCAAAGCCAGGAAAATGTGATCAGATTTGGCTGGGAGGGAAAGTACAAAGTAAAGAATAGTAGGAGATGAACTATAAAGGAGAAATGGGGCCAGACCATATAAGATCTTGAATATCACAGCACAGAGCATGGACTTCACTCTTTAGGCAATGGAGAGCTACAAGCATTGTTTGAACCAAAGTGTAACAAGTACAAAGACATGTTCCAAGAAACTGACATCAGAAAATATACATAGAATGGATATGAAGACCAGTTAGAAAACTACTAGTTCTCCATAACACCCAGCTGAGTTCCAACCTGTCTTCCTTCAGTGGTTCAGTCATTCACTGTCATTAAGTGTCTGCTATACATCCACTAGGCACTGTGACAAGTGCATGGTATAGTATGAGTATAGGTCTTTATCCTCAAGAAGGTCCCAGTCTAATGAAAAGAAAAAAAAGCTCCAATCCATGAACAACTACAAACAGGACAATAACTTCAAGACAGAGGTATAACAAACTGTCATGGAAATGCAGATATGAAAGCTAGGAAAAGATGAACTGAGTGGGGGATGAGATCAACAACAAGTGGCCATTCCAGGCTAAGAGAAGAATCCAACTAAACACCAGAAATGAGAAAGTATCCAGCATAGTCCTTCTAACATCAGTGAACGGTAGGTTGGAGTCAAGCGGTAAAGAGCCTTTTAGGCCAGACTAAGGATTCCAGATTCTTACAGAGATTTGTTTACTGTAGGAATTCCCAGTCTTTCATACATTAAAATACAATGTCAATCTTCTTTTTGTTGGGGAAGTACCTAGAAGCGAGGTGAAAAAAGTTTAAGATTTCACATAAAAATAATGAATTTCCAGCTTCTCTTACAAGAGCGGAAGATCTGGCAACAATGTGCTCCCAATTCAGCATGACAACAATCCCCTCAACATGCAGACAGTCAGGCACTGAATTCACTACAGTCCCTTCCCTATCTCTCCAGAACTTTCCTTGTAGAGGAACTGAATTTAGCTACCCTAAGAGAGAGGCACTGTAGGCAAAGCAAAGGGAAAGACACAGAAGGCACTCAAGTAATGTTTACTGAATTGAACTGAGGTTAATGCAGAAACGCATATAAAAAGTAAGGAAGGCCTGAACCAGACAGCTGTAGAATTCAAGGAGGAGTGTGGCCATCATCAAAAAATCTAGAAACAATAAATGCTGGAGAGGGTGTGGAGAAAAGGGAACACTCTTGCACTGCTGGTGGGAATGTGAATTGGTACAGTCACTATGGAGAACAGTATGGAGGTTCCTTAAAAAACTACAAATAGAATTACCATATGACCCAGCAATCCCACTACTGGGCATATACCCTGAGAAAACCATAATTCAAACAGAGTCATGTACCAAAATGTTCATTGCAGCTCTATTTACAATAGCCCAGAGATGGAAACAACCTAAGTGTCCATCATCGGATGAATGGATAAAGAAGATGTGGCACATATATACAATGGATTATGACTCACCCATATAAAGAAACGAAATTGAGCTATTTGTAATGAGGTGGATGGACCTAGAGTGTGTCATACAGAGTGAAGTAAGTCGGAAAGAGAAAGACAAATACCGTATGCTAACACATATATATGGAATTTAAGAAAAAAAAATGTCATGAAGAACCTAGGGGTAAGACAGGAATAAAGACACAGACCTACTAGAGAATGGACTTGAGGATATGGGGAGGGGGCAGGGTAAGCTGTGACAAAGTGAGAGAGAGGCATGGACATATATACACTACCAAACGTAAGGTAGATAGCTAGCGGGAAGCAGCCGCATAGCACAGGGAGACCAGCTCAGTGCTTTGTGACCGCCTGGAGGGGTGGGAGGGAGGGAGACCCAAGAGGGAAGAGATATGGGAACATATGTATATGGATAACTGATTCACTTTGCTATAAAGCAGAAACTAACACACCATTGTAAAGCAATTATACTCCAATACAGATGTAAAAAAAAAAAAACCACTGATAGAAGAAGAAATGACTGAAAGTGGGCAGCAAAGGAAAAAGGATGGATTAAAGATCATGCTGCCATTTCCCGTCAGTGACTAGAAATCACCCAGATGCAATTAGGGAACACAGGAGGGGAGGTCAACTTCCTTTTCATATACAGTTGACCCTTGAACAAGGCAGGGGTTAGGGCAGACGACACCCTCTATGTTCATGGTTCCATGTCCATGGATTCAACCAACAGCAAACGTGTGGAACTGTAGCATATATTGACTGAAAAAACCCCATGTAATCAGTGGACCTGTGCAGTTCAAACTCTTATTGTTCAAGGGACAACTGTATATATTTTAATAGCACCTTAGTTGGAATGATAAGAGATTGATCAACTCTGGATGAGTTAATTTTCTAGAATAAATATTAACCCTTGAAAACTTAAAATTTATTTTAAAAGGATTATGTATTGCTTTGTCTTGGTATATGAATGTATGAAGTATACATGACCTTTTGTCATTCTACATTACAACTAAAATATACCCTTCCCATGATGATCTGTGGTCAAAGTTATAAACATCCACTATTGTAAAACACAGTAATGGCTTCAGAAATGGATGAAGTAAACACCTGGCCCACCCTTTCACCGAAAGTCTCATAATGTTTCTCGTTACTCTGAGTCTGTTTCTCAATACTCCACAGATACTTCTTTAGACTCCAACCTCGTTCCTCTTGCCTTTTTTAAAAAAATTAATGTCTTTCCTTTCTCTTACACTCTTAAAATACATCTTAGATTTGATACCAATGGGGCCAGACTTTTCACTAATCACTGATAACCAATAAATCACCTGCTTCTTCAGGATAAGAAAACCAACCAAATAATAATAATAATAACGCTGTGCTCCCACAGGATTTTTTGTGGGTTTTGTTTTGTTTCATTTTGAATTCCTATTCATATGTCCCCTTCTTGAACAATATAGCTCAAAAACCAATAGGGGAGGCCAAGCAAGGTAGGCATCTGCAGAGTGGGTTGAGCAGAGCAGTCATAGCCCAAGTGGAAAGGAAGCGCCTGGGGTAGAGAGGGCAGGCCGGGGCAAGGTGCCAGAGCCCATGGGGTAAAGGAGGGCACCCCATTACGGAACAGCTCAACAAGAAATGGGTCAGAGCCTAGTGAGCCGAGGGCATCCACATGGAAGGACAGACTGAAACAGGCTATTGGAGCCCCAGCAGGGTAAGGAGGCATGCCTTTGAGGAGAGGGCAGCCTCACAACAGGGGGTGGAAGCCTAGAAGGGCTGAGGAGAGCATCCCTGTGGAGGGCAGCGAAGGTTAACAACAGCCTAACAAGGGTTGCTATAGCGCAAGGAGGGTGAGGAGGGCAATCACCAATGCGGGGAGAAGTGGGGGACTCTGAACAAGTAAGAACAAGGGCCTGAACAAATAAGTGAATATATTAAGAATAACAGGAACCAGGTTTCTCACTTTCAGAAAAGAGGTACGAATATGAAAAGGGAGGAAACTAGAACACACCCTGTAGTGCTGAACTGGAGCTGGGTATTGGTATAAATTCATGATCTTCAACACATGTAAATATAAAAATAAATGCAGACCTAGAGGTATGTGTGTGTACATAAGCCACTTAGAGGGCCTGGGAGCAGCCATGAGCACCTGTGGTATCCGGAGCTTAGTTTCCAAATCCCATTTTCCTCTAGAGGAAACCAAGCCTCTTTGGAGAAATGACTGCCTCTAGGGCTCAGACAGAAATGTACAAGATGAGTCTAAAACATCTTTCCTTAACAAAAAGTAAGTACTCAAAGAATGATGAAGACATGCCCAAAGTCTATGGGACTTACACTATTGAACTGTACACTTAAAAATGGTTAAGGTGGTAAATTTTATATGTATTCTTTACCACAATAAAGAAAACAAAGGTCATGAGTGCCAGCTAGAAGGAGCTTCCATTGGCTAAACTTTGGACAATTTGAACATCAGAATAAATGATGATAAATTGAGTCTCTCAGTGTCTTTCTGTAAGGGCAGCACCAAGAACTGAACATAATGCTTGCACTGTGAACTAACCGGCAGAGGAAACAGTAGGATTATTATTCCACTTTGTTTTGATCAGCAACGTGTATCTGTGCCTATGTGTGTGTATTATATACGTACATGTGTGTATATATATATGTGCATTGATATACATATATGTTTTGCCACACTGCCCTTCAGAAAGTTTGTACTGATTTAAACTCCTATCAACAGCATAACCCTGTTCTAAACTTAGTCAATTTTTATAACAAAAAATTATCTCATTGATGTTTTTATTTGCATATTTTCTATTATTAGTGGGCCCCGATATGACCTTGGAAGTTAAGTGTGTTTAGAAATAAAACAAGAAATTAAACGTCTCTGAAAGAAGCTGTATTAGTACAAACTGTATGACTGTGAGTAAAATAGGACATATATCAAACATTTTGAAAACTGAAGTTTGCTGAGGCAGGATGGTAATGTAGAAAGGCTGGTTTTAAAATTAAACAAACTAAAGCAAAACTATAAACCAATTAAAATACAGTACACATCAGATGTCCAAAGGTATAAGAATAGTCCAAGTACAGTGATTTAGGGACATGGCATGAATTGCTTGACGAAAATGGCCCAAATGTTACCAACTGTTAAGAGAAGCTGTTACTCTCATCTTATTCTGGACTCTCCTTTTTTCAGGTATTGAAAGAACCAAATTTGGGAAGAGCTGCATTCCCAGCAGCATGTGTTCCCCTCCCCTCTGCCTCTCTTGATTCCTTTACTCCACAGTGCCTGTCTCTGCTGGAATCAGCGTCCACACCATGTATTTCTCCCTAGCTTCTGGCCTACTGCACAGCAAGCTGGTGTTGCTGCTTAACTCTGGGAGAGCTGACGGGGAGGGGAGGCGCCAGACATGATGCAGGGTCTACTGCCTGTGCTCTGTGGGGTGTGGGGCATGACAGCAGGTGACCACTTACGGAGTATTTTACATGCACTTAGCCTATGAGGTATTAATACCATCTCCTTTTCACAGATGAGGAAACAGAGAGGGTAATAAGCAACTTCCCCAAAGTCACACAGCTGGTAAATGACAAGGCCCGGATAAAGCCCAGAGCTGACTGACTCCTGAGTCCATACTCATTATCGGTATACCACACTGCCTTTTTAAAACCTTAGGTATTTTTCATTTTTTACCCAAATATACGTTTTTTCAACCACACAGATAACCCACCAAATGGTTAATCTGCCTCTAAGGATCAATAGTTGATCACAGGGCTTCCCTGGTGGCGCAGTGGTTGAGAGTCTGCCTGCCGATGCAGGGGACGCGGGTTCGTGCCCCGGTCCGGGAAGATCCCACGTGCCGCGGAGTGGCTGGGCCCGTGAGCCATGGCCGCTGAGCCTGCGCGTCCGGAGCCTGTGCTCCGCAACGGGAGAGGCCACAACAGTGAGAGGTCCGCGTACCGCCAAAAAAAAAAAAAAAAAAAAAAAAAAAATTGATCATACATCTTCTAGTCTTTAAAAATACTTGAAGACAGTTTCACTGGTTTGCCCTAAGTCTTCTCTTATTAAACAGCCATCGTGCCTTCAAACGTTCCTCACAGGAAATTGATTTTAGTTTTCTCATTGTCCTCGTCTCACTCCACCGAATGAACTTATTTGTCCATGTCTCTAAGTGCAGCACTAAAAACTGAACACAGTGTTTGCTCTGGAAGCTCACTGGCAAAGAAGAGTGGGGTTATCATCCCACTTCATTCTCAACAACAATCATCTATCAATGGAGGCTTCTGTTTATAGCCACAAAACCTTGATGAGTTATATTTAGCTGAAATTAAAGTATTGATAACTTAGTCACAGGCACTGCTAAGCCACTCCTTGCTCATCCTACACTTGTTTAATAGTGAACCTAGTAATCAGTAAGAAGAATGAAAACTAAGTAAATTAGAAACATAAATAAGATAGCCAGTAGACCTACTCTAGAACAAGCTGTTTTCAAGCATTTCCATAGCAATCTTAGGATACCAACTACTAAAAATCTGTTCCCACCATTAAAAGCATCTAGTTCTACACGGCAAGATTATATTTCATGTTAGGTAGAAAATCTGCTAGATTTTTTATTTACATATAAAATACACATACACACATCTGTTAATATTAAGGGCAAACATACAGTTTATTGCCAAAACCAGGACACTCTGGAGAGTGAAAGAGGGGACACTATTAATAATTACACAGGGAAAATATGTAAACCAGCGCTGTAAAACATGTAAACTGGTCACGACCTAGGGATACGGCCTCCCTATGCATATTAGATGTAACTATATAAAACATCTGCTTTAAACTAAGGACAAGCTTGAAATTTTCTTCCAAACAAAGGGTGATCAAGAAAAGGTGATCACAGCACACCCACTACTGTTTATTTAGCATGCTATCTTTAATATTTACCTTAGGGACGAAAGCAGCACTTAGCGCTTACATAGGTTTCCCTAGAGCTTGGCTCCTTTAACTCTGTTTCCCATACCAGCTCCCTCCTCCCCACACCAAAAGATTTTACATTCCTCAACTAGGTATTTTCTTCACACAGAGGTTTTCAGGAATGCAATATTCATGGTAGGGAAAGGTAGCGAATCTAAACTCAGAAGACTGAGTATCTGTCCAAAGTCTCACTGATAGTAAGTGACAGAGCTGGCACTGGAACCTGTCGGAGTTTTCTTACCACTCAAAGGACTGAATTTAAGCCCAGTTCTGCTATGAAACGTGTAGCTGTTTCTTAAGAAAAGAAGATGTTACTTCTCTCTACCTAACATTAGAACTTTGGATATAAAAGCATGCCCATTTCCAATAAATACCTTGTGAAAACAAAAGGAAGAATTAAAAGATCTGTCTGAAACAAATGCAAGTAAGATAAAGAACAAAAATATTGATATTTAGGGCATAAACCATGAAAGTATCAAAGCTTCTTACTTTAAAGACATGACATCATCCAAGAACACAGGATTGCTCCTCCAAAGAACAAAACCCAGAGGGTGTCCAAATGACATTTAGAAATTGAGAAGATGAGAAGGAGCCAGCAAGAGAGTGATGTCTCAGAAGTGAGGTGAAAAAAAAGGGTTTGAGGGTAGAAGTGATCAACTATGTCAAATTCTGTTGAAGGTCAATTGAGAAGAGCTGCTAGTTGACTCTTAGATTTAACAATGTGGGTGTGGTAGGGGCTTCCCTGGTGATGCAGGGGTTAAGAATCCGCCTGCCAACGCAGGGGACACGGGTTTGAGCCCTGGTCTGGGAAGGTCCCACATGCCGCAGAGCAACTAAGCCCGTGTGCCACAACTACGGAGTCTGCGCTCTAGAGTCCAAGTGCCACAACTACTGAGCCCACGTGCCACAACTACTGAAGCCCGCGCGCCTAGAGCCCGTGCTCCACAGCAAGAGAAGCCAATGCAATGAGAAGCCTGCGCACCACAGCGAAGAGTAGCCCCTGCTCTCTGCAACTAGAGAAAGCCCGCGCACAGCAACGAAGACTCAACACAGCCAAAAATAAAATAAAATAAAATTTTTTAAAAACTTAAAAAAAAAAAAGAATATGGATGTGGTAGATTGTAAAAAAAAAAAAATTTTAGGACTACAAATTATTTGCCTCAAATCCCATCAAGAGGTAGAGTCTACTGCAAGTTACATTTACATTTGGCAAACATGATGCAAGCACAGCTTGCAAAGCACTTGTGTAGTGGGGCTTCCCTCTCTCTTGCTACTAGGAACTCTTTCACCACCATGTGAAGAAGCACGCTGGAGATGAAAAACACGTGGCAACTGCCCCAGCTGACAGCAAGCCAACCACCGGACACATAAATGAGGCCATTCTATAGCCAGGAAGACCAGCCAGGTCAGCCTTAACCAGAACTGTCTAGAACGGCCCCATAGAATTATAAGCTAATAAAATGGTTTTGTTCTAAGCCACTAAACTTTGGGGTGGTTTGTTATGAAACAAAAACTCAGTGATTAAGAGGTGGATATTGGTGGTATACAAGAGCCATTTGAATGGAGTAGTAGGCATGGAAATCTGATTAGAGCCGGATTAAGAACGAATGGACAGTAAGAGGGGAACACAAGGCCTATGGCTGACACCAGCTGAGCTATGGAGGCTTCCTTTTCAAACAAGGTTATTTTCTCAACCAGGAAACAATACTCTTAGATTGTTTACTAGGTGTTCCCTACCCTCTTCCAAAGCCTCTGTAAATAGGTATGGTGGCACAATGGCAAAATCCTTCTCCTGAAGCCCTTAACTTGGTGCATCCAGTTATGCCCAACTCAAGCATACCTCCTGAAAGATGCGGAGCGGATAGATGGATGAGGGAACTACATACTCTGCTCTTCACTGCCAACAGGCTTTACCAATACATTTTACTTGATATTTACACCTTTCATTAGAGGAATGTGTGTGTGTGTGTGTGTGTGTGTGTGTGTGTGTGTGTGTACACACTAATCCTTACAGGGCACCTAATCATCTCTTGACAAGCCTTGGCATGCTCATTACTTCTTATTTTTCAGGTAAATTCTCTGTTTGCAAAAGAACTCTAATTACATTTAAAAGCACTTGTACAAAAAAATTCAAAAAAGTTTTATAAAATGTCAAAAATTCATAAATAACTTACTTGGCAATCCGCAGTTTCCCAACTTCACCTCTTCCAGGGGCTTTAGTCCATTGCTGTGACAAATATTTAGGAACCTAAAACAAAATAAGACACTATTAGACTATGTTTTAGATGCTAACAAATCTTTTTAAACATAAAGTGATATACGGCTTCTATATATACTTTGTCTGTAATAATTGCTAATTAAGTAGCAAGCTCTCATTATATGTTTTGCACTAAAGAGGTACTAAGATATGTAAGAAATGATTTTAGCTCTCAGTGTTTAAAGTCAGTCGAGTTGATGACACAAAACTAAAACTGGTCATATAACTTAACAATAATGAAGTGCTAACTTATGTTCCCAGATAAGTCCAATAAAAGTTCAGAGATGAGAAAGGCTACCAAAAGAGGCTTCTTGGAGGAGCATAACATTCTGACATGATATTATTATTATTTGTGTGTGTGTGTGTGTGTGTGTGTGTGTGTGTGTGTGTGTGTGGTACGCGGGCCTCTCACTGCTGTGGCCTCTCCCATTGCGGAGCACAGGCTCCGGATGCACAGGCTCAGTGGCCATGGCTCACGGGCCCAGCCACTCTGCGGCATGTGGGATCTTCCCGGACCAGGGCACGAACCCATGTGCCCTGCATCAGCAGGTGGACTCTCTACCACTGCGCTACCAGGGTGCCACCTGACATGATATTATTTAGAGACACTACTGAGCTTAAGATGATTCAAAAGTCGTATTTTATATTTTTATATATTTTACATATATTTATTATGTATAAGATTATAACTGACCAATATGATGAAGGATCTGCTGAAATAAAAGAAATTATTCAATATAACAGCTAGCAGTTATATAATAGTACTTTCCTGACACTTATATGCATTTTTTATACATTTATACCTCACGTCTCTACAGGGAACTTTTTTTAAAATTAATTAATTAATTTTATTTTTGGCTGCGTTGGTCTTCGTTGCTGCATGTGGGCTTTCTCTAGTTGCGGTGAGCGGGGACTACTCTTCTTTGCAGTGCGCGGGCTTCTCATTACAGTGGCTTCTTGTTGCGGAGCACAGGCTCTAGGCGTGCTGGCTTCAGTAGTTGTGGCACGCAGGCTCAGTAGTTGTGACTTGTGAGCTCTAGAGCACAGGCTCAGTCGTTGTGGCACACGGGCTTAGCTGCTCCATGGCATGTGGAATCTTCCCAGACCAGGGCTCGAACCCGTGTCCCCTGCATTGGCAGGCGGATTCCTAACCACTGCAACACCAGGGAATATCCCCATTTTCCAGATTATGAATTTGGAGCACCCAGGGATTATAAAATTTAGCCAAGGGTATATAATTAGCAAATGAGGAGCCAGGATTCAAATCCAGGCAGTGTGGTTCCAGCATCTATGTTCTTAACTGTGTTGTGTCTGAAATTAGATATATGTAATCAGAAGGGTTTTCATTCTCAAAAAGATTAAGGGAATATATGCTGAATGTCTACTATGGACCTTATCTCATTTCTTCTAACAAGTAGTTTGAACTCGGGAATCAGTACATACTTTTAAGGTATGCTCCATACTTTATATGTACACGTGAAGTATGAAGCATAATGCCTCACACAAACAAGCATTCAGTGAGTGTCAGGTGTCATTATTATTTCCCACAGTAATCCTGGAATGATAACATGAACATGAATGTGTAACTGAGTCAGAGAGACCTTCCAAGGCTGGAAAGGAAAAAAAAATTCTATCTAGCACAATTTCTTTTGCAAAAAGAACCACTTGACCATTAGTCAAACAAACAGCAGTGCTCTGGATATAGTAAAAATTCAAGAATAAAAGAAGATCCTAATGGTGTTTGTTCATTCTTTACACTGAACTATACTGAACAACTACCGTGTCAGACAACATGCTAGAAAAGATGAAGGGGAAGGGAGCCAACAGTGTCAGGTACAGGGCTACACATGTTACACCCACTATGCCATTTAATCCTCCCAATCACCCTGCAAAATTGCTGCCGCTCTCCTCATTCTATATATAAGAAAACCGAGGCTCAGGGGGTTGAAATAACACGGTTAGCTAGTGTCAGCCACGAGAGGCCTCCAGGTCGGTCACATGCTCTCTTTGTTATACAACTAAATAAGAGTATGTAAAAGGTCCTAAAGGAAAAGGGGCTTTGAAGATTCCACATCTTAAAGTTTCAACTACACTGCACTCCACTTATTCATGCACGCTTAGAGGATTTGGCAAACTCCTTCTGCTAACTGTATCTACCTATTAGGTCTCCTTTGATTACCAACGAGAAGAAAACCCACTTAGTCATACAGAGGATTTACTGGCAAAAGTAACTAAAAATTCCAGAGGCAGTTTTAAAGTGGCTTGATTAAGGGCTCAAATGATGTAACCAGGCCTCTTTCACCATCTCTCATCTCTTCTCACCATACTGACTCACTTCTTTGACAGCCTTCCCCCTTGTGTAGCAAGATGGCTGAAAGCCGCTCCTGAAGAGCAAGAGTTCTCCTTCCCCAAATCCCCAGCAGAACTGTAATTGTCTCTCGTGGCTTTGACTAGGTCATGTGTCCTTCTTTGGGCCTATTACTGAACCCACAGATGAGATCCTTGCACTGTCAGCCTGAGTCAATGACACCTCTGGCGAGGGACAGTCAACGCCATTAGAATCACACAGACTGAAGAGGGAGCACTAAGTAAGTGCTGTTACAGTGTCAGAGCAAGAGGATACTGGTTAGTCAAAGAAGCAAATGTCAACATTACCTGTCAGAACTAAATACAAGATCTGAAACTGATCTGGACAAATACTGTTACAACATCAAATAAAACCCTGAATCCTTGAACTATGTAAATTATTCCTTCATGGCCTCAATCTTGAAATACTGCCTAACAAGTGAGACTTTGCTTCTTGCTTGTCTTTGATTTTTAGCCCCAGGGAACCTTCTTGTCAATTACTCTAACACAAAGAGAAAATTGTGTTCTACAGATAGCAGCCTACTCTACCAAGCGATCACAAGCTGTATTCCCTCACAAAGTCTTTAGGGGAAAGATGGTGGCTTTTCTTCATCATATTCCAAGTTACTGATTCAAATCAGCCCTACATTTACATACTGTAAAACTTTCTCGTTATCAGTAACAGTACCCCTCTCCGCAAACTGTATTTCAAGGAACAATTCTGACCACCACCTCCTAACTTCCTGGCCCTTTCCTCAGTACTTCGACTCCAACAATTCTTCCATCCCTCAAATCATAGACTCTACATCTGTACCCTGTCCCTGTCTGCTTATGTCCTCACGCCTCTCTTTAACGGAGCTACATTTCACAACCCATCATTATAACCATTCTCTTGCCCCTAACTCCCTCCATCATACTGGCCTGGCAGAACCTAATCCTGATTAAAGCCAAGCTATACTACTACTTATTTTATTAATTTATCTATTTATTGTTTTATTTGATCGTGCTCTATTCTTCCTCTACACCTGCACCTGAGCAGCTGAAGAAAAACAATCATGCTCAACGGTCTCCCTTGAAATACACGGCTACTAACATCAAGTAAGCCCTTCAAGATGCCAGGCAATTTAACGACCTCCCTGGTCAATTCTCACCTGCAGTGGGAAAGCCACTGCAGACAGGTCACATGTTCTCTTCACTCCTCAAATACGTAACACTTCTTCCTTCCTCTTCCACTGAGGAAAGACGAACAATCAAAAGGATACTTCCAAATCTACCACTTAGGACTTCCCTGGCAGTCCTGTGGTTAAGTCTCTGAGATTCCACTGCACGGGGCGCGGGTTCGACTCCGCATGCCTTGAGAACTCAGATCCTGCATGCCATACCGCTTGGCCAAAAAATCAGTCAGTCAATCAATCAATCTACCGCTTAGCCACAGGTGGGGCCTTTACTCTGCTTTCCCCTTTTAACAGGTGAACTATGTATGGCCAATCCCTCCAGGTGTGCACTGAATTTTTCCCTGTAGTCTAATCAAGGACAGCTTTCTTTCAATTCTACCCTTTCCTCCACTCCCTTTACGTAATCATTCCCCCATCGCAGTAACAATGATGATGGTGAGAGCTAACACTCAGAGCGCTTACTAAATGTGGCAGAAGACTCTAAGATGGCTCCCAATGATCCCCACCTCCTGATATTCGCACCTTTGGGTAACTGCCTCTCGCTGGGTGAGAACAGGACCTGCGACTTCCTTCTGGTCGATGCAATAAGGCAAAGGTGATGGATGGGATGTTACTTCTGTGATTAGGTTACATCAGATTGTGATCTCTGTCTTGCTTCGAAGCCCATGTGGCAGGAAACTAAGGGCAGGCTCCAGCCAACAGTCAGCTGGGAATTTAGGCCCTCGGTCCCACAACCTTAGAGGAACTGAATTCTGCCAGCCACGGAACCTTGGAAACAATCTTTCCACAGGCACAGCTTCAGCTGAGAGTCCAGCCCTGGCTGACACCCGGACTGCATCCTGTGAGAGACTCTGAAGCAGAGGACCCAGGTAAGCCACACCAGGACTCCTGATCCACAGAAACTATGAAATAATAAATGCACACTATTTTAAGCTACTGAGCCTGTGGTGATAATGTTATATAGCAATAGATAACTAACACATTAAGTGACAAGCACTCTTTTAAATGTTTTAAATATATTAACCATTTAACTCTCACACAATCCTTTTATTGTCTCCATTTTACAAATGAGGAAACTGAGGCACAGGGAGGTTAGCAAAGTGATTCATGATCACACACCTGGTAAGGGCAGGCTCTGAAGTTCTTTCCAGCCACTGTCCCGTCTCTCTGCCTCTCTACAGCAAAGCTCTTGGAAGAGCCGTCTCTGCTGGCTGACTACAGTTCCTCCTCTGCCACTTTGTTCTGCTCTAGACAGGCTTCCCTGCTACTACTCTGCTGAAACTGGTTCCCATGGTTACAAAAGCTCGCCATATCGCCAAGCCAATGTTTAGTCCTCGTCTTGCAGACCTATCAACAATATTTGAGAACTTACTGTTTCCTCCTTCTTCAAACGCTTTCTTTACTTGGCTTCACGTCACTCCAATCTCTCTGGATTTTCCTCCTACTTCTCTGGACTCTCCTTTTTTGGTCTCCACACATCTAGATTCTCATCTTCCTGACCTCTTAACCTCAGAGGGCCCTGATTTCAGTCCTCAGACCTTTCTTCTTCTCTATCCACACTCAATCTTATGTAATCTCATCCAATCTCTTGACTTTAAATACCCTCTGTATATTGACAACTCCCAAATTTATAGCTCTCCCCTCCAAATCCCAACTTATATATTCAACTGCCTACTCAAACTCTCCATCTGAATATTCACTAGATATTTCAAACTCAAAATATCCACACCAGAACTCTTATTTCTCCCTCATAAACCTGTTCCTCCTGCAATTTTCCTATCTCAGTAAAAGTCGACTCCGTCCTTCCAGGCACTCAGTCTGAAACTGGAGTTACCCTCAAATAGCTCCTTTTTTCTCACATTCTACATCCAATTAACTGACATAGCCTGTCAGCAACACCTTCAAATTATATCCGGACTCCATGTCCTTCTCACCAATTCCAGGGTTACCAGCCTAATCCAAGTCACCATCATCTCTTGTAACAGCCATCTCTTACTGTAATAGCCTCCTGATTCCCTTGCTTCCACTCTTGTCCATGCACACTTCAGTCTCAGTACAGCAGCCAGAGTGACCATATTAAAACCAAAGTCACATGATACTGTCCTGCTCAAAGCCTTTCAATTTAACAGACATCTACATAGTGCTTAACATGTGCCAGGTACTTTTCTAAGCACTTTAAAATTTTACTTCACTTAATCCTCATAACAACTCTATTATTATTCCATTTTGCAGATGAAGAAACGAAGGCACCAAAAAGTTATCATTTGTCCAAAGTCTCACAATTACTAGCGGTGGGAAGCCAGGATTCTAACCTAGGCAGTCTAGCTCCACAATCAGCATGCCAAGCTGCCTCTATGGCTATCGCTTCCCATGGCACTCACTGTAAAAATCCTCTATAATGTCTTAGATGATTCAGCCCTCTGCAATCCGTGGCCTCATGGATCTATGGATTCATGACCCTCCTACTGCTTCACTCACTTGACTCTAATCACACAGATCTGTGAACATTCCCAACACCATCCCAGCCGAGGGCCTTTGATTCGTGGTTACTTCTGTCTGGAATGCTCTTCCTCCAGATATCTGAAGGGCATCCCCATAACTTCCTTCAGGTCTCTGCTCAAGGCCCACCTTATCAGTGAGGCCCTTCCCCACGCCATTAAAATAGCATCCCCAGCTACCTTCTACACCTTTTACCCTGATTTGTTTTTCTTCAGAGCACTTATCACCTGCTATATACATATCTGTTTACTGTCCATTCTCCCTCCCCATTAGAATGCAATCTGCACGAGGTAGATATTTTGTGTGTTTTGTTTACTGCCACATCCCTAGCATCTAGAATAGCCTGGCACACAGTAGGAATAGTTATTATTTTAATGACTGGATATTGTTGAAGAAATGTTAGTGTAATGAAAATGATGGTGTTATTAGGATAAATCCAGGATACAGAATTTAATTTTAATAACTCTCACTGCATTCTCAAAGGGAAACCTTATTTCAGAGATCTACCTTAAAATAAGGGGGAAGAGAGGAAAACACCAATAGTAGAGTGGAGCATTTTCCAACCTGCCACTGTCCCCTAATTGCTGGTTCCCTGAAATGTTATTAAGATAAAGGGAAGACAAGAATGTTCTGGAGCTCTTGAGGTTTCCCTGGTGGTGCAGTGGTTAAGAATTCGCCTGCCAATGCAGGGGACATGGGTTCGATCCCTGGTCCAGGAAGATCCCACATGCCACGGAGCAACTAAGCCTGTGTGCCACAACTACTGAGCCTGTGCTCTAGAGCCCATGAGCCACAACTGTTGAGCCCGCATGCCACAACTACTGAGCCTGCACTCTAGAGCCTGTAAGCCACAACTACTGAAGCCCATGTGCCTAGAGCCTGTGCTCCACAACAAGAGAAGCCACCGCAGTGAGAAGCCCGTGCACCACAACGAAGAGTAGCCCCCGCTCGCCACAACTAGAGAAAGCCTGCGTGCAGCAACGGAGACCCAACACAGCCAAAAATTAATTAATTAATTAATTAAAAAAAAAAAAGAATGTTCTGGAGCTCTTGATGAGACCACTGTTCTTCAATACATTAACCAGTTCAGAAGATTCTATGATCAAACTGCTGGAGACTACAGTTTAGGCCACCAAACAACAAGACAATAGTTCTAAGTGAAGTAAGTATATATCATACACTAAAACAAATTTAAGAATCAAATCCAGTACAATAATTGTATCTAATACAAGCAATTGCCAACTAAAACAAAGATTACGTCCCAGAAGTTAATTGATAAAAACAAGTTTGGAACTCATTCTGCATTGTCATCATTATTATAATAAAACTGTAAGTTCCCATGGAACTTCCCTGGTGGTCCAGTGGTTAAGACTCTGCGCTTCCAGCTGCAGGGGGCGCGGGTTCAGTCCCTGGTCGGGGAACTAAGATCTGGCACGCTGCGTGCAATGTGGCCAAAAAAAAGGAAAAAAGTAAGTTCCCAGGTAAGCCTACCAGCTTATTTAATTCAAAAGGTTGCCAAAATACTATACCCTTGTAATGAAAAATAGAATACAATTGAGGATACTATGTCAGTCATATATAACTTTCTACACCAAGAGCTTATGGAAATGGGCTTCCCAGAAGTCCCAGCCCATTAAGTTGTGAAAAAAAGAGGTAGAAGGAAAAGGAAAAATAATGGCATATATGGTTCCAAGGCTCCAAAATACTTTTTTTTGGACAGCTGATATTTTTATTTTAATTTTATTTTTAAGATTTAATTTTATTTATTTTTGGCTGCGTTGGGTCTTCGTTGCTGCATGCAGGCTTTCTCTAGTTGTGGCGAGTGGGGGCTACTCTCTGTTGCGGTGTACGGGCTTCTCTTGTTGCCCTAGGCTCATGGTCAGTAGTTGTGGCGCGCAGGCTCTAGAGCGCAGGCTCAGTAGTTGTGGTGTCCGGGCTTAGTTGCTCCGTGGCATGTGGGATCTTCCCAGACCAGGGATGGAACCCATGTCCCCTGCAGTGGTAGGCAGATTCTTATCCACTGCGCCTCCAGGGAAGCCCCTGGACAGCTGATATTTTTAATTAAAACATTATATTTTATTTTTAAGGTGTACAACATGATGATTTGATATATGCAGTGAAATGATTACGCTAGTCAAGCTAATTAACATATCGTCTCCTCACATAATTACCTTTGTTTCTGGATGAGAACACCTGAATTCTATTCTTAGTAAATTTCCGCAAAACACTCTTGTCAACATGTCACTTGTGAGATATCTGTGTTGTTTCCACTGTCTACACATTCATTAAAGAAAATGAGATGGAGACAAGATAATGGGTACAGCGATGTTTTCTCAGATTTCCCAAGACCAGAAAATGACTCACTTAAGCATTATTTCCTCAGGGAAACTCCCTTGACCTCCCAAACTAAGTCAAGTTCCTTTGCTATTCATACTCACACAACAGTACTCCTTGCTTCAGTGCCCTCATCTGTCTGGAACTGCCTTCATTAGGACTTGACTGATGTCTCTCTCCAGCACAGACTACAGATCCGAGTTTACAGAGCCCAGGCCTGTCTGTTCTTGCTCACCATAACACACTCAGAGCCCAGAACAATGACTGGCGATCACTGAAAGCTTGTTGGATGAATCAATCCGCTCGCTCAAGCTACAGGTCAATTTTAAGGTCAACAGTGCCTTTGAATCCAAGGTGCTAAGGTGATATATACAGTAGTTACTCCCCTAAGCTTGTTTGCCATCTTTGCGTCATCAAATATCCAGTTTCCCAACTACTAGTCCCCAAAGCCCTGTTTCTCCCAGAGTACTGGACACTGTATTAGACAGTGATGTGACACCCTTTTCCTCGTTTAGGATTGAAGGCCTTATTCCCCTAGCTGCTGGGAGTGACCACAGAGAGCCCTCAGCTGTTAGCTCTCTGTGGAATTGCCTCCACTGAAGACAGGCCCTTTGGCCACGATCGCCCACTGTTCCTGGGGCAAACCACCCTGTGCCCAATCCTGCATAAGTCCTTTTCCTTCCACAGGTGATGATCCCAGGAGCACTCCATAACAAACCTCTGCATGCTAACCTTCTCCTCAGAACCAGCTTCCCTGGGAACCCAACCTATGACAGGCAGCTTCTACTCACACGTTTACTTGAAGGTCAACATATGGAGCTGACAAGACCTAAGGCCATAAAAACAGTCCCAGGGCTTCCCTGGTGGCGCCGTGGTTGAGAGTCTGCCTGCCGATGCAGGGGACACAGGTTCGTGCCCCGGTCCAGGAGGATCCCGCATGCTGCGGAGCGGCTGGGCCCGTGAGCCATGGCTGCTGAGCCTGCGTGTCCGGAGCCTGTGCTCCGCAGCAGGAGGGGCCGCCACAGTGAGAGGCCCGCTTACCGTAAAAAAACAAAAAACAAAACAAAACAAAAAAAAACACAAAGTCCCCCACCTCACCTCTGGTCTCCAGGGAGATGATTCATTAAAGAGAACCAAGGGGAAAAAAAGACATTTCCTGGGCTTCCCTGGTGGTGCAGTGGTTAAGGGTCCGTCTGCAAATGCAGCGTACATGGGTTCGTGGCCCCCTCCGGGAAGATCCCACATGCCATGGAGCGGCTGGGCCCGTGAGCCATGGCCGCGGAGCCTGTGCGTCCAGAGCCTGTGCTCCGCAACGGGAGAGGCCACAACAGTGAGAGGCCCACTTACCGCAAAAAAAAAAAAAAAAAAAGACATTTCCTATTCCTGGCATAAGCTTTGTAGCCAAACAGACCTAAATTTGAATTACTGTTCCATGCTTGGGCAAGATAATTAACCTCCCTAAGCCTCAATTTTATCACCTGAAAAATATAATTAGTACCTACTTCACAGGTTTGCTGTGTAAAATACTTGGTACATTATAAATATAAGTTCCTTTTTCTCCTGCAAGACTTCGGGGTATCACCCATTCCGGTTTCATCTCTCCCTGGTACATAGCTTTCTCCCTGGCTGCCAATGTCCAACTGTTTAACTGTCTGTGAAAAAATAAAAGTTGAGCTTGGTGGCATTTGAGTTGTTGAATGGAGGACCCAATATTCACAGGGGATGGTGTCCATCTCTCTTGTCCTGATCCTCTCCTCCAACAAGTATCAATCAAAATGCTTATAAGAGGAAGGCTGATGGGGCTTGAAACACACCTTTTTGCTGGCTAGGGAGCTGTTGGTTGGACCCATTGCAGCGCTTGTCAATACCTCCACCTGTCCATTTCCCTCAAAAGATAGCATTTCTTATAATTCAAGCTCCAGTATGATATTCATTACTTACAAAACCCCCACCACTCCTAAAAACCCTGCCAGCTTTATCTCCCCCTCTTCCCCATCAGGTACCCTACCCTCCTGCCAATCATAACTAGATAAGATGATTTTTTTCCAGAAGTCTAAATATTGGAAGCTGGGCTTCCCTGGTGGCGCAGGGGTTGAGAATCCACCTGCCAATGCAGTGGACACGGGTTCGAGCCCTGGTCCGGGAAGATCCCACATGCCACGGAGGAACAAAGCCCGTGCGCCACAACTACTGAGCCTGTGCTCTAGAGCCAATGAGCCACAACTACTGAGACCACGTGCCACAACTACTGAAGCCCGCGTGCCTAGAGCCCGTGCTCCACAACAAGAGAAAACACCGCAATGAGAAGCCCTCGCCCCGCAACGAAGAGTAGCCCTCACTTGCCGCAACTAGAGAAAAGCCTGCGTGCGGCAACGAAGACCCAATGCAGACAAAAATAAATAAATAAATTTTAAATAAATATTGGAAGCCAAACAAAAGAACTATGCTAAAATTTTTTTAAATATCATTTTTAGATCCTGATTTGGTACCGCGTGTGTAGTAGTAGTGGGACCAGCTGGCAACCTAACAGTGGCATAGACTAAGCAACAGAAATAGGGCAATGCAAACTACAAGGGACTAGCTCCCTGACCAGGTAAAAACTGCAGCTGTTTATGTTTCTTAGCAGGTGGCATCTATTGTGAAGTTAAATCCAATCATGTCTATTATCTATCAAAACTCATTTAGATCATCATTCTCTTGTAGATTTAAGATATTCAAAACTCCAGAAATGGCATTTCATTAGGCCAGAACAGTTACAGGTAGTGGATATTCTGGTACACAATCTTCCACTATATTTGCCTTTTCCTGAACACACTCACCAGCCCTGCTGGGAAGTCTTTTCTAACTAATCAACCCCATAGGCTCTTCTTAAATGTCACCTTCCCCAAAGTCTTCCCTGTTCCCACCTGACAACTTTTTTCCTACTTAAAACTCTCAGAGGGCTTCCCTGGCGGCGCAGTGGTTGAGAGTCCGCCTGCCGATGCAGGGGACGCGGGTTCATGCCCTGGTCCAGGAAGATCCCATGTGCCGTGGAGCAGCTGTGCCTGTGAGCCATGGCCGCTGAGCCTGTGCATCCGGAGCCTGTGCTCCACAACGGGAGAGGCCACAACAGTGAGAGGCCCGCGTACCCGTACCCCAAAAAAAAAAAAAAAAAAAAAAAAAAACCTCTCAGAGATATTGTATGTATAGCCCTTACTTGTATTTATCCTTTTCTATACCTGTCTAGTGATGGAATTAATAAAATATGAACAAAATGGCCCATAAACTTGCAACACTCCAGGAAGAAACTCATGTATTTTACAACAAATGATCCTCAAAGATCAGAACTCAAGGCGTTATTTATAAGAAATATTAACGTGTACTGAAAAGATTTAAAGTCGTATGTAGTTCTATTCACAAACTCTAATTGGGTAAGAATGAAAACAAACTCTATAAACAACATATTATATTTTAATATCACACAAAGCAAGCTGAAAATGAAATTAACCATTACAACTTGAAGCTCTCATATAATTTATTCCTATAATTCAGAGATAAAAATCCAAATATGCTTAGGATATGGGCATGAAAATCATACTGGATGCTAATCCCAGCACAAATGAAACAAATTCAAACTATCTGACAGGTGTGCAAATCAAACCTCATTGCCTACTAGCATTCCTTTAACTAAAGCAGAAATAAAAGTTGTCAAACAAAGAGGGAACATGAATGGATTTTAGAACAGAAAGTATTTGATAGCAATTCTCATCCTCTTTAAGAGATAAGGTTGTCAGAGAACAAGAACTGGCAAAAAAAAAAAAAAGTCCTTTCACACTCTGGAAAGATGTAGTATTTGCAAGCCTGTTACTTTTCTTTGATACATAAGGTTAGAAAAAGAAGAAATACTACAGGCCAAATTGATGTAAGGAAACAATGATACAGCAAACAATAAATAACTGAAACATTATAACTACCTTTATAAAACAGAACAAATCATTAGTCTGAGGTAAGTTTTTAAAGTGATAAAATGTATTCAAATGGCCATATATGAAAGAACACTAAAATTTCTTAACTTTAGATTCATTGCTTTCTTTCACATCCTCATTTAGTCAGTCACCACATCCTGACAACTTTTGCTGAAAAAGTTTCCCTAACTCCTCAGAATTCACTATCAAATGCCTATGATCCTGTGATAATTTTCTAATTTTGACTCTAATTTTGCTATCTTCCCTTCAAGTTTTTTTTCCCCCTAAAAGACTCATTTGCATCCCTGCCTTACTCAAAAACCTCCAAAAGTTTCCTCACTTCTTGTAGACTAAAGTTAAAACATCCCCATTTCACAATGTGACAGTATCAGCATACAGTCCCAAGCCTCTACTCGAGGCATAATAATCTCCTCTCTGATTTCCAGGACACAGCATGTTACTGTGCATTTTCACGCTTGCATTTCAGTTCCACTTTCCATGGTATACTACAGAGATACTATGGGTGGCCTCTGTCCACCCATCCAAATCTCTCTGTAAGGCAAACAACATTTCTTGAGCATTTACCGTGCTCCAAGCACAAACACATCATCTCAAGCTTCACCATCTTTTCAAGCTCTTTCAGTCTGTAAAGGAGCTCTCCTCCCTAACGATTCCCCTCCATTTAGCATGCAGGAGGAGAGAGATGTTGCTGCACACGGGCTTTCTCTAGTTGCGGTGAGCGGGGGCTACTCTTCGTTGCGGTGCACTTCTCAATGCGGTGGCTTCTCTTGTTGCGGAGCACGGGCTCTAGGCGCGCGGGCTTCAGCAGTTGTGGCTCGCGGGCCCTAGAGCGCAGGCTCAGTAGTTGTGGCGCACGCAGGAGGTTTAGCTGCTCCGCGGCATGTGGGATCTTCCCAAACCAGGGTTCAAACCCGTGTCCCCTGCATTGGCAGGCGGATTCTTAACCACTGCGCCACCAGGGGAGTCTCTACTCCATTATTTAAATCACACTGATATCGCCGTGATAAGTCAAATGAGTACCAGAGACTAAGGCTAGCAATGAAGAATAAGAGTTCATTCATTCATTCATCACAAATCTGAGCTATTACCATGTGCCAAACACAGTTCGGGGTGTGACAGGCAAGGAGCCTAGTCTTGAGAAATGTGACTGTGCGTGTGCTGGGGAAAAGGAGGTAACCAACACTGAACACAGAATCACTTTGGACTCTGACAAGTGCTTTGAAGAATATAATACAGGTTCGACTGACTAGCGAATAAGCATAAGAGAGCTACTTCAGAGAGGCAGACAGGACAGGCCTCTCAGATTTAACTGATGAAAACTCAGCCATGTGATATAAGTTTTTAAAAATCTAACAAACCAAGGTCCCTACATTTTACTTGAGTTTCGGATACTGTCACAATCACATTTTGAACATGCATATGTCTTATGAAACCCTCCTAAAAGACAACACTCCCCAATATGAAAAAGTAAAGCACAAATACTGTGCTCACTAAGGGCTAATCAAGATTGCTGTCTTTACAAAACAAAACAAAACGAAAGACATTTGCTGACAGTTTCACGAGACCAGGTCTTGCTCTAAAAGAACACTCCAGTCCACGGCCTCTCCTTTCCTGAGTTCAGAGCTCTCTCAGCTCTCCTGAGAACTGCATAAGAACCAACAACCTAAAAGAACACTTTAAGGGTACGCAGAGACCAGTTCTACTTTCTGGCTGAGAAAATTCTAACAGGAAGCAGACACTCAACTTCCTTATACAGACTGATAACTAAAATCAGTTTCACCAAGAGAAGATGCAGAAAATTTTCAGCTTGGGGTTAAATGCACCGCTCACATTGGGGGACACCAAGACAGGGCCCCAGAAAAACCAGGTCGTGGGGAAAGGAGATCCATGCCAGGCAGGTTCGGGCTCTTAACTGGCTGAAAAACACTGGGCGTCCCTTAACTAATCTTCTCGTCTGCAAACGAGCATAACAATGAGTCCTGCCTCTCAAGATAACTGAAGCTCTAATAAGAAGGCCGTAAAGAACTTTAAAAGGCGCACGGGGTGGGACAGTCTCAAGTCACTGAAACTACTTTAAGGAGGAGCGCAAGCGGGAGCCGCGCAAACCTTACCTTGACCAGCCACACTCCGGTGTTCTGCTTGGCGCCTGTCAGATCGAGTTCCCCGCGCTCGGCCATGGGTCTGTCGCCGGCGAAGGCGTGCGGGCCAGAGCAGCGGCCCCGGAAGCTGGGGGACTGAGAAGCGAGGGACCGGAGCACAGCGCAAGCCGGAGCCGGAGGCTGACTGTGAAGAGCCGGGGTCCACCTGCTGGGACGCTGGGATCCCGGGAAAAGAGGAACACGCCGCCGGGAGCCGGGAACTGCGCCTGCGCGCTGCTACCGTCAGTACGGCGCACTGCTGCAGACAAACTTCCTGAGCAGGCAACTTCTTGAGTGGGTGTGGCTACTGCCGTGGGCTGTGCCCGAGTGATTAGAGCATAAGGTGGGATGGGCCAAAACGTCAGTAATACTTTCAAAGACTAGGTCAGCGTAACTGAAGAAAGAAGGTGTCAAAACAGAAAAATGGGGTTCAAAGAGACAAAGGCTGTCAGTATCTGTCCAACCCTGGCCAAGGAGAGAGAGACAGCATTTGGAGGACAGGGTAGGAGTAATAAAGTGAATTAGCACAAGTGGTCTCAATTGAAAGGCACCTGAGCACCTCCAATTAAACAAGCAGAGTACACCCCTTTTAGACTCCAAAACCCGGAGCCCTGTAATTAGGTCAATGACAATAGACATGTAACAGACAAATCTGATTGTTAAACTTCCCTGCTTATAGAATTTCCTCTCTCTCTTCTTGCCTCTAGAATAAAATTCAATCCTCTCCACACAGGCCCTCTCAGTTTGATACCTGCCGCTCAATGCACCACACATCCAACCACACCTAACCCATCAGACCTCCCTGAATACAGCAGAATGTTCCTCAATTATTTCAGAGCCTCTGCACACTGGATTCCCTTTACTCAGATGACCTATTCTTCCCTTACCCTCATTCTCACCTCTGTCTTCTGATTGGCAGACTCCTACTTAGGTGTCAAGACTAATGGAAATGTCACTTCCTATGAGATCTTTTATCAACTCCCCCAGAGGAAGTTACATTTTTCTTCACATCACAGTGTGCGATACTTAGCACGATGCACTATAATATACATGTTTACATGCTGCCTTTGGTTTCTAGACTATGAGCTCCTCCTAGGCAGAAATAGTGTTTTATTCATTTTTTATTCACAGCATCTGGCACAATGCTTGACACCTGTCAGATTTCAATAGGCTTTGGCTGAATGAACATTTGCTGGAAGAGAAACAGACAGTAAGATATTGTAAGAATGGCAAGTAATGTATTGAATCCTGCATCAGAACCATACACATAATTGAAGAAATTCCATGTCTGTGCAGCATAGGGCTAGAAAAAGCTGTCAGGTCACTGAGATAAGCTGGGAAAACTAACAGGAAAAATAGGAGACGAGGCATGTGTTAAAAAGGAAGATTGCATTCTTGTGTTACAGCTTGGGAAATGGCCTTAAAAGATATAAAGGACAAGTGGATAAAGAGAGCTGCTTTAAGCTTTGATCAAATAGAAGGAATAAATTAAAATATGAGACCATAAGAGAAGAGACTTAATGTAGTCTGGATGACCCTAGTAATGACCTTTAGAGTAAAGGATTAGAAACTTGGCCTTGATCTGTGGCTTATGGGAAGCCTAAAAATGTGTGTGTGTGTGTGTGTGTGTGTGTGTGTGTGTGTGTGTTTACAGGGATTGGGGGAGAACAAATAGCTAAAGAAGAAGAAATGCCTAGAGAAGAAAGGAAAAAGTGAATATTTTTAAATGATTATATAAGGAAGAAGAAGAAGAAAAAACTTATTGAGCACCTCATCCTCCTACATTGCTGAATAAAGAACAGACTTCTTCTATCTGTCCTTTTCAAATTTCCTTCCAGCTTGAAGAGGATGCTTATGAGCTGTGAGAGGAAAGGAGGATGCGGGCTCCATGAAGCAGATTCACAGATTTACTTTGGAGACCAGCAGGGTAACATATATTACAGCTAGATCCTTCACCCTCCTAAGGGCCTATTATATGCCAGACATCGATAATTTTGGCCCAATACAGCTTTATGTTCTTTCCACCATGATCCCATACCCTTAATATCCATTCCCACACAGGTTCTATGGATTTCTGCTTGTGGTCAATTAGGCATATCCAGTGCAGATATTTTAGGTATCTCTATTGCCCAATGATGCCAGAGACCATTAGTGTTCTCTTTACTACTTGAAATAGAGTCATTAGCATCTTTAAATCTAATTAGGTTAGACAGCCAGTTCCAAAAACCCAGAACCAATTTAAGAAAACCTATCCTTAACACCCTGTTCCTCTAGGATCACTCTCAGTACCAAATATTAGTCAGGGTTCTCCAGAGAAACACATGATAGATAGATAGATAGATAGATAGATAGATAGATAGATAGATAGATAGGCATTTACTGTATAGGAATTGGCTCACACGATTATGGAGGCTGAGAAGTCCTAAGATCTGCATTTGGCAAGCTGAAGACCAGGAAAGCCAAAGGTATGCTTCTAGTCTGAGTTCAAAGGCCTGAGAGGCAGGAGAGATGATGGTGTAAGTTCCAGTCCAAATCTGAAGGCAGGAGATGATTAATGTTCCAACTTGGAGACAGGCAGAGAGAGTGCATTCTCCCTTACTGAAACTTTTTTTCTACTTTGGCCTTCAACTGATTGGGTGAAGCTCACCCATATTGGGGAGGACAATCTGCTTTACTCACTCTACTGATTCAAAGGTTAATTCATCCAGAAATACCCTCACAGACACACCCACAATAACGTTGGACCAAATATCTGGACAAACTGAGGCCCAGTCAGGTTGGCACATAAAATTAACCATCACAGACAGATACAGAGGTCACCACACAAAAAGGAAACTCACAAATTCTTTACTCTCCCAGATGATTGACTAGTCAAGTTTTTTTTTAATGGAAAATGTCAATACCTTATCTTACTATTATTAATGTAAGTATGTGATGCCAAAGAAATGAAGGTAATTTTACAAACTCAGAATTTTGGCAAATACAAGAAATTTCCACTTTATTACAGTTTTATACCACATTAGTTCAAATGCATTTCTCTGCAGTTCCTTCAACCGAGCTCCTCTGGAATTATTCACATCCTTAACATGTGACTTTACCAAAGACTTTGAATGTAAAACGTATAAAATTTCAAATTACTAACTTTTAATTATGAATGGGATAAGAAATAAAGTCATCAGATGATGGCCGGGGATATTAATTTCCAACAAGACACTTTGTTGAAATGTTTTTTCTGATACCCCAGATATAAATGAGAACCTTCAAAAAAAAAAGGGCAGAACCAAAGTACAATAAAGAAGCCTCCGCAGCTTAAGCCTCCCATAGTCCTAAACCTCTGACAGAAGCTAGGCAAAGCATCTTTCTTGCAAATTAAGTGGGTTTCCAGTATTTCCATGTAGTTGAGCTTTCAGGGACAGACACTCAAGCATCTCCTTAGGATACACCATCTTGGCTCTGGTTGTATTAATTATGCCTGAAGAGTTTAATACCCATCCAAGTCCATAGGTGGAAGAACACATAGACGGGTATGGTAATCAACAAGAGCAGGCTGTAAGAGCACACCACAGAGGCCGAGTATAACAGTCCTGCTAAAGGGACCAATGGAATAAGGGCAGTCAATGTAGAAAGAGAAACATTCTTTTCCTCCACTTTTTACACACCACTCTGACTTTTTTCTTTTTATATAGATTTATTTATTTTATCTATTTCGTTGCTGCATGCAGTCTTTCTCTAGTTGTGGCGAGCGGGGGCTACTCTTCGTTGTGGTGCGCGGGCTTCTCATTGCGGTGGCTTCTCTTGTTGCAGAGCATGGGATCTAGGTGCGCTGGCTTCAGTAGTTGTGGCACACGGGCTCAGCAGTTGTGGCTCGCGGGCTCAGTAGTTGTGGCTCATGCCCTCTAGAGCACAAGCAGTAGTTGGGGCACATGGGCCTAGTTGCTCCGTGGCATCTGGGATCATCCCCCGGACCAGGGATCGAACCCGTGTCCCCTGCATTGTTAGGCGGATTCTCAACCACTGTGCCACCAGGGAAGTCCCCACTCTGGCTTTTTAAAAGGTGGATGGAATTTAGAAAATTTAGTTGTGCTGTTGTTTTCAAGTATGACCTATGGCTCCTTCATTTCTTCTTGCTTCTTATTTTGATGTGTCATCCTAGCTGCCTGTGGTATCATATTATGAATCCCATCAACAGTTGGATAGGCTATTCCTAACTCTTCGTTAATCAATTCATTGGTCGATGCTTCGTATCTCAGCGGCTTCTTGGAGAGCGGGCACACCAGGAACAGCAGCAGCGCTGGGTCGAAGGCGCGGAGCGGTTTCCTCGTCCTCTCGCTCTTGTCTGTGGCGACCGCGACACCAACGCGTGCAGATGCCTCTGGGCGCCCGCGGACGGCTCTGCGTGTGTCCGCCGCAGCGCTGAGGCGAGCTGGCCGCACACTCCACTCAGCATGTTCCGGCGGCCCGCGACCGGGCGTCTGCGCGCCCTTGACCACCCCCCTCTAGTTTTTATTAAATCTTTTAAGGCACAAATGCAAGCCAAGGAGGGAAGGCTCAAGAACTCACTAATGGCAGAAAAATTTTCAAGAACACGACATGTTTTGTAAATTTAGAACACCACAGTTCTATCATGTAGCCATTAGAGGATAAGCAGCAGTCATTAGAGGAGATGTTACAAGCGAGTTGAAGGAATTAGAATGATATTAACAGTAGCTGAGTCCACTCTCAGATTTTGTCCTTGGCCCTCCCATAGGGGCCCAGTGTCTCTCTAGGCCAGAGATTCTCTTTGTTCATACTTACTCAGAAACATTCTAGCAAGAGGAAGTATTACCTTCAGCGGCATTCATATAGGCAGAAAAACACGATCACAAAATCCTTCCTTTTTAAAAATTTTTTTCTTCCAATTTTATTGAGATATAATTGACATACAGTACTGTATAAGTTTAAGGTATACATCATAATGATTTGACTTACAACCTGAAACGATTATCACAATAAGTTTAGTGAACATCCATTATCTCATATACGTACAAAATCAAAGAAACAGAGTAAAATATTTTTCCTTGTGATGAGAACTCAGGATTTACCCTCTTGACAATGTTCATATATAACATACAGCAGTGTTAATTATATTTATCATGTTGTACATTATATCCCTAGTGTTTATTTATCTTATAACTGGAATTTGTAACTTTTGCAAAATCCTTCTCAATAAGCCAGACTTACTCTGTATTGGTTGTTAACATAAAGATTTTCATTCAGAAATTACAAATGGGGCTTCCCTGGTGGCGCAGTGGTTGAGAGTCTGCCTGCCGATGCAGGGGACACGGGTTCGTGCCCCAGTCCGGGAAGATTCCACGTGCCGCGGAGCGGCTAGGCCCGTGAGCTATGGCCGCTGAGCCTGCGTGTCCGGAGCCTGTGCTCCGCAATGGGAAAGGCCACAACAGTGAGAGGTCTGCGCACCGCAAAACAAAAAAAAATTAAAAATGAATGTGGCAATGTGGTCATTAATTAGATTTCCCCTATACTAGTGATGGTATAGATCGATAATTTTGCTTTGATATCACACCACGGCTATATGATCCCATCTGTAGATTCTCCCTGCCTCTCCCTTTGACCTCTCAGTTCTCTCTTTCACAGAATACCTGCCTTCCCCGGCAGAGTCCTTTCTTCCCCAGTCATCCACAAACAAAAAGAAATACTCCCTGCAATAGTTTCCATGTTGTTAGCACGAGCAAATGGTTGGGCACGAGCTGTGGAGTCATGGCTTCAAGTTATAGTACTGCTGCCTACTACCTTAATTATTTCTTCATCTCGGCACCTAATTCCTAGCTTATAAAATGGGATTATTATACCTACCTTGTAGAGTTCTGACATGATTAAATGTGAAAATAAATCAAAAAGACTTGGGCTTCCCTGGTGGCGCAGTGGTTGAGAGTCTGCCTGCCGATGAAGGAGACGCGGGTTCGTGCCCCGGTCTGGAAAAATCCCACATGCCGCGAAGATCCCACATGCCGCGGAGCGGCTGGGCCCGTGATCCATGGCCGCTGAGCCTGCGCGTCCGGAGCCTGTGCTCCGCAACGGGAGAGGCCACAGCAGTGAGAGGCCCGCGTACCGCAAAAAAAAAAAAACAAAAAAAAAAAACTTCACACTACAATGTGAAAACTATGTGGTAACTGCATTAATTATATTGGGTCAAATAACTGAAAGGAAACACAAAAAATTTATTATAGGCAGTGGTGTGCTGGTAAATGTTTTAACAACTGGCTTCTTCTAACCCCCAGAAAAAGCCCTGGTTTGTAATGTTTGCCTGATTTTTTTTTTTTTGAGGATTCAGTTTATTTATTTATTTAAAAAAATTTTTTTTTTTTTTATGGCCACACCTCGTGGCTTAGTTCCCTGACCAGGGATCAAATCTGGGCCCCCTGCAGTAGAACTGCAGAGTCCTAACCACTGGACCTCCAGGGAAGTCCCTGTTTGCCTGATTTGCAGTGTGAAGTTGGATGAGATGCATATTAGCATGGCATCGTATAGTATTTTCACCCAATGGCTACATTAGATGGAAATAGAGTGCATAGACAATCGTAAAATACAGTAAAATAATTGGGAAGTGATGAGTTTTTGGTTTTATTATCTTGGTGTTCAGTATAATTTATTTAATCATTAGTGTTCTGGAGAAAAGGGAGTAGCATGAGAACCTGCTGTATAGCATAGGGAACTCCACTTTGCTGTACAGCAGAAACTAACACAACATTATAAAACAACTATACCCCATTTAAAAAAAAAAAGGGAGTAGCATCTGCAAACCCCAAAGGGACCTATGTGTTGGTGTCTGTGGAGCGGGGGCAGGCCAGCAGGCAGGGCACAGTGAGTGAGTGACAAAGCAGTGATAATGCCACCAGTTGGAGAGGGAATGGGAGGTCAGCCCATGCAAGGCCTTGCAGGCCTTGTTCAGATCAAATATAAACTTGAAGAAGCAGGTTTTTTTTTTTGGCTGCGCCATGCGGCTTGCGGTATCTTAGTTCCCTGACCAGAGATCAGCCCAGGCCCTCAGTAGTGAAAGCGTGGAGTCCTACCCGCTGGACTGCCAGGGCATTCCCTGAAGAAGAGTTTTAAGCCTGAGTATAAAACAATCAGATTTGCTTTTTTTTGCGGTACGCGGGCCTCTCACTGATGCAGCCTCTCCCGTTGTGGAGCACAGGCTCCGGACGCGCAGGCTCAGCGGCCATGACTCACAGGCCCAGCCACTCCACGGCGTGTGGGATCCTCCCAGACCGGGATACGAACCCGCATCCCCTGCATCGCAGGCGGACTCTCAACCACCGCGCCACCAGGGAAGCCCCAAATTTACATTTTAAAAAAGATCTCTTTAGCTACTGTGGAAAAAAAAAGTGGATAGTTAGGGGCCAGAATGGAAACCAAGAGACTAGTTCAGACATTACTGCACTAATCCACGTTGGAAGGAGCAGTGGTTTGTATGAGGAAAGTGGAGATAAAAAGAAGTAGATGAACTGGAAACATATAGACAGATTTAGGAGGTCGAATTGACAAGGCTTTGTGATTCCTTGCTGTGTAGCAAAATAGGACCATTTACTGGGCAGAAGACCTGAATAGATATTTTTCCAAAGAAGACATACAGATGGAAAATGGGCACATGAAAAGATGCTCAACATCACTAATCATCAGAGAAATACAAATCAAAAGCACAGTAAGATATCACTTCACACCTGTCAGAATGGTTATCATCAAAAAGTCTACAAATAAAAAACGCTGGCAAGGATATAGAGGAAAGGGACTATATGCTGTGGGTGGGAATGTAAATTGGGGCAGCCACTATGGAAAACAGAACAGAGGTTCTTCAAAAAACTAAAAATAGGGACTTCCCTGTGGTCCAGTGGCTGGGACTCCGCATTCCCAATGCAGGGGAACTGGGTTCAACCCCTGGTTGGGGAACTGGATCCCACATGCATGCCGCAACTAGGAGTCAGCATGCCGCAACTAAGAGATCCATGTGCCACAGCAAAGATCCTGTGTGCTGCAACTAAGACCTGGTGCAGCCAAATAAATTAATTAATTAAATATTTTTAAAAATAAAAAAAAAAACCAAAAATAGGGACTTCCCTGGTGGTTCAGTGGTAAAGAATCTGCCTTACAATGCAGGGGACGCGGGTTCAATCCCTGATCGGGGAACTAAGATCCCACATGCCATGGAGCAACTAAGCCCATGCACCACAACTACTGAGCCCGCATGCCTCAACCAGAGAGCCTGCGTGACACAAACTACAGAGCCTATGCACTCTGGAGCCTGCGCGCCACAGCTAGAGAGAGAAAACCCGCACACCACAACTAGAGAGAAGCCTGCATGCCTCGATGAAGATCCCACGTGCCACAACTAAGACCCCATGCAGCCAAATAAATAAATAAATAAATAATAAATCTTAAAAAAAACACCTAAAAATAGAATTACCATATATGATCCAGCAATTCCCCTCTTGGGCATATATTTGAAAAAAACAAAAATACTAATTCAAAAAGATACATGCGCCCCAATGTTCATAGCAGCATTATTTACAGTAGCCAAGATATGGAAGAAAACTAAGTGTCCATCAACAGATGAATGGGTAAAGATGTGAGATAGATATATATATATATATATATATATATATATATATATATATAAAATGGAATACTACTCAGCCATATAAAAGAATGAAATTCCGCCATTTGCAACAATGTTCTAGATCTAGAAGGTATTATGTGTACTGAAATAATCCAGACAGAGAAAGACAAATACTGTATGTTATCACTTACAAGTGGAATCTAAAAAATAAAACAAACAAATGAATATAACAAAACAGAAAGAGACTCACAGATATAGAGAACAAACTAGTGGTTACTGGTGGGGAGAGGGGAGGGGGGAGGGAGGGGATTAAGGAGATACAAACTATTATGTATAAAATAAACATCAAGGATATATTGTATAGTACAGGGAAATATAGACATTATTTTGTAATAACTTTAAATGGGGTATAATCTATAAAAATACTGAATCACTGCATTATACATCTGAAACTAATGAAATTCTGTAAATCAACTATACTTCAATGAAAAAAAAAATAGGACCATGTACCAAGTGATAACTCAGTACAAGAAAATAGAACAAAAGACACACACATAAACACACATAGCTTTGCTCCTTCTGGGAGATGAGACAAGACTCTGCATGTATTTTCCCTGATGGATAACACAATTCAGTTGAATTGCTTTTGTTAAGTGTCTTATGTCTGATGTAACATATGGTTACTGTGGCCTGCTAAAAGCCCTCAGTCTCAGTAAGTCAGTTTAATTGCCCATTAGGGATTACTCTGGGAATAAAGTGTTAAATAAAGCATGAGAAAATTTAATTTGTCATTGCTGTAGTGAAGTCCAATTTGTTTTCATATATGATTTACCAAAACATTTATATCATACTTTATATAATAAATAAAATTATAGTTAGGAAACAGCACTGAAACCCTTGATCAAAGTGCCCAGATAAAAATCACAAATAACAGTAAGTCCTAAAATATCATATTAAACAGATGGGTCCTCATTAGTGTTCAGATTTCAAAGCCAGGGAGGCCATGTGTGCCGAGTATCAATGAGGAATTATGTCCATATTCCTGCTAAGAGCAAAAGCGAGGCCCTTCCTTATTGATGGATCTGACTTCCCACCCAAATACACAAACATCAGGGACAGGAATAGTGTTCACATGCAGGGTGAGCTAAAGCAAGGATGTGCCTACCCATCAATGGGTAAAGTCGAAAGTTCAGTTTAAGGCTCCTTGCTATAAGTAGAGCTCTTGCAATAGCTTTGTCAATGCGTTTTTTACTTCTCTCTCATGTAACAACTGAGATGATGATGGCTCTGCTCCATGTACTTGCTGGGAACCTAGGGTTCTTCCATCTTATTATTTCGTCATCTCCGGGGTGTTGTCCTCCTCTGCATGATGGACCACAAAGTCTGCATCTTCCAACCAGCAGGAGAAGGAAAAGGGGAAAAGAATTATACATCACTTTGGCCAGAGCTTCAAAATATTTTTTTTTTCATGGCAGCATTATTCACAAGAGCCAAGAGGTGGAAGCAACTCAAGTATCCAAGAACAGATGAGTGGATAAACAAAATGTGGCCTATACATACAATGGGGTACTATTCAGCACTAGAAAAGGAATGAAATTCGGTCACCTGCTGCAACATGGATGAACCTCAATGACAGTATTCTAAGTGAAACAAGCCGGTCACAGAAAGATGAGTATGTGTGATTCCACGACAAGAGGTACCTAGAGTAGTCAAACTCATAAAAACACGGCAGAAATAAAGGTAGAATAGAGGTTGCCAGGGGCTGGAAGGGGGGAACGGGAGTTGTAGTTTAATGAGTACAGAGTTTCAGTCTTGCAAGATGCGAGAATTTTGGAGGTGGATGATGGTGATGGTTGCACAAAAATGTGAATGAACTTAATGCCACTGAATGGATAAGATGGTAAATGTTCTGTATATGGTACCACAATTTTTACAAACCCCTAAAATTAAAAATAAAAAATTGTAGTCTGAATTGGGATCCAAATAAGGGCCATATGTTGTGACTGGTTGAAATGTCTCTTAGTTCTCAGTCTCTCTCTGTCTTTCTCTCTCTGTCTCAGTCTCGTTGTTAAAGAAACTAGATTAGTTTCTTAGATATAGTTCTTTAACTATACACTTTTCTACATTCTGTATTTTACTCATTGCATCTGAGGGTATCATTTATGATGTTTCTCCTTCCTTTTTATTTCCTACAAACTGCTAGTTAGATCTTGAGGCATGATCAGACTCGCGCTTGATTTTGGTGGAGGTGAAGATGATTTCCTTCCTGTGTGCTCTTGTGCACTTCCAGCCAGAGAGAGATCACATCTAGCTTTCTTTCTTCTTGCGATGTTGGCTACCATCGATGAGTATTGCTTAGAACCAACAATTCATTAGGGATTGCAAAACTGTTATATTCCAGGTGCTGGGCTGAGTCGCTGCTGTCCTGAGACAGAGGCTGCCCCAGTGGAGCCAGTGGGGACCAGGGCTGGGGGGTTGACCCACCCACCACTGGCTTAGGCTCCCCATGTGGATTCATTGACACAATGACTCAAGGTTACTGTGTATGGGTTTATTTGGATGGACTATCTCTTAGGTACTACATTAAACATTTTTACCTACATTAACAGAGACACTTTTAGGCTGGAGGAGTACTCCAGGGGGTTCAGCTCTCAATCCACCTGTAGTACTCTGATGCCCAGTCTTGCATCCTCTTCATCCTTCAACCCCAAAGCCATAGCCTTTTCTGTTTTATTTTCCTGCAACATCCTTTGATCACCCACCAAGAAGAGCTTCCATGGCCTATTAAAATTGGAGCTCCCAAATTTGCTACTGGCTGATTGCCTAATTGTTTTTGTTTCTACACATAATAGATTTCTACAGCATTTGCCTCTCAAGCATCCAGAAAGAAAAGCACTATCTTTGCTAAACTAAGAGAATCAAGTGCAGAGTAACTCCATTCAATTTGCACAAAAGTTCGGCTCTGCGTGGGGATAAACTAGGCTGGGTCACAAGTCTGCTCTGTAAGTAGCTGCCCCATGTGGACACATCTCTGCAATGCCTCAGGACCAGTAAACAAGCTATTTGTAAACAAGGACAGAACTGATCAAGACGGAATGACTCCTGAGAGGAGTCAGTAGTGATACTTCTGTTCCACTGCTATTTTATTTTTCTGGCTTCAAGGCTCAGATTCAACTCTAGCAGGAGAGAAAGCCCTTAGCAATTACTTATTATTTTATATCCTTTCGTTCCTATGTACTCCTCATTAATAAGATAATGAGAATTTGCCTATTTCCTGAAGCCAAAGAGCATTATGTAGATCACACTTTAAAACTGATTTTGTTATATTGATTCTTTTGCAATTCCTTCCAGCTTGCAGAGACCTTGAGCCATGAATGCTTTCTTGTGAAAAGGGTGTTAATTGCTTTCCCTGGGGTCAAACACGCTCTTTGTAAATCAGGAATCCCATACTCACTAAGAACCCAGATGAAGAATTGACCATTAGTCTTACAAATATTATAATTGAGCATTTTTTAACTTAGCTCTAATGCAGATTTGTTTTCAATGGATTTTTTCTCTTCTATCATGTCTAAATAAAATAATTACTGTGAATCTTTAGACTTAGATTATTCATTTATTGTATGAGAATTCTTTCCAAGAATTCTTCCCTCAATGGCTAAAACATCTCTCTCTCTCTCTCTCCCACCCCCCCTGCCCCCATCTGTCTGTCTTTTCTTGGGTCACTGATGATTTACAAAGTGAACTTAACAGTCCTGATTTTCCGTATTGGTTGTAGTGGTGGGGTTGGCAGGTGGTAGAGAGACAAATGCCAGGATAAAAATTCCTGTCCATATCCAGACAGATTTAACCAATATCCTCTTGTGTGACTAGGCAGACTAGAGCAAGTATGCTGCACCTGCTATGTTACTATTTGAATTTAGATGAACTTTCTATGTACTGTTTAAATTCCACCAGGCAAGAAAAAGGAAAACTATAATACTTCTATTGAGAGAATGCCAGAGCAAGCTACTATTGGACATGAGTTACTGCCTATCTTCCTGGGCAACTCCTGTTGCTGCCATTGGCTATGACTCTGGAGTGGTTTTAAAATATATCCCAACCTAATCAAACTTACAAGCTTTTGCACAGCAAAGGCAAACAAAAACAAAATGAAAAAACCAACAGAATGGGAGAAAATATTTGCAAACGATGTGACCGACAAGGGCTTAATTTCCAAAATATAAAAACGGCTCATACAACTCAACAACAACAAAAACAAACAACCCAATCGAAAAATGGGCAGAAGACCTAAATAGACATTTCTCCGAAGAAGAAATACGGATGGCCAATGGCACATGAAAAGATGCTCGACATCGTTAATTAGTAGAGAAATGTAAATCAAAGCTACAATGAGCTATCACCTCACACCAGTCAGAATGGCCATCATTAAAAAGTCTACAAATAACAAATGCTGGAGAGGGTGTGGAGAAATGGGAACCCTCCCACACTGTTGGTGGGAATGTAAGTTGGTGCAGCCACTGTGGAAAATAGTATGGAGGTTCCTCAGAAAAGTAAAAATAGAATTACCGTATGATCCAGCAATCCCACTCCTGGGCATGTACCCAGACAAAACTATAATTCAAAAAGATACATGCACCCCAATGTTCATAGCAGCACTATTCACAATAGCCAAAACATGGAAACAACCCAAATGTCCATTGATAGATGAATGGATAAAGAAGATGTGGTACATATATACAATGGAATACTACTCAGCCATAAAAAAGAATGAAATAATGCCATTTGCAGCAATGTGAATGCAACTACAGATTATCATACTAAGTGAAGTAAGTCAGGAAGCCAAATACCATATGATATCACTTATATGTGGAATCTAAAATACAGCACAAACGAACCTATCTACAAAACAGAAACAGACTCACAGACATAGAGAACAGACTTGTGGTTGCCAAGGGGGAGGGGGTGGGGAAGGGAAGGACTGGGAGTTTGGGATTAGCAGATGTAAACTATTATATACAGGATGGATAAACAATAAGGTCCTACAGTACAGCACAGGGAACTATATTCAATGTCCTGTGATAAACCATAATGGAAAAGAATAGTAAAAAAAAGAATGTCTGTGTGTGTATAACTGAGTCACTTTGCTGTACAGCAGAGATTGGCACAGTACTGTAAATCAACTATACTACAATAAAAAAATAAATTAAATTAAATTAAATTCAAAAGAAAAAAAAGGCACAAATGAACCTATCTATGAAACAGAAACAGAATCACAGACATAGAGAACAGGCTGGTGGTTGCCGAGGGGGAGGGGGCTGGGGGAGGGATGGAGTGGGAGTTTGGGGTTGGCAGATGTCGGCTTTTATATAGAGAATAGGTAAAAAAAACAAGGTCCTACTGTAGAGCACAGAGAACTACATTCAACATCCTATGATAAACCATATGGAAAAGAATATTTTAAAAAGAATGTATATAATATGTATAACTGAATCACTTTGCTATAAAGCAGAAATTAACACAACATTGAAAATCAACTAAATTTCAATAAAATAATATTAAAATTGAACAATAAAATAAAATATATCCCAATTCTTTGATAGTCCTTCCTTCAAAATGTGAAGCCTAGGACCCCTACCCCTTGATACAGTGACTCACTTCAAACAAAAAGAATGCTATGAAAGTGAAATTATATGATTTCCACGGCTAGGATAACAAGGCTAGCTTTCCACCTGTTCCTCTCTCTCTTTCTCTCAGCAACTAGATGAGTCAGTTTATTTAGTATGCATATGGTCCCCAAATGCTCATTTGTAAACGCAACAATTATAACACAATCCAATTTAAAAATCTCTACTCTAATGAATAAAACAAAATATCCACTACCATAGGAAAATTCAGCTGGTATGTTTTAAGATGAAAATACTAATGGGAAGTTTAAAATTTATGGTTTAGAGCCTCATTATTCAAAGTGTGGTCCCCAGACTAACAATATCATATCACTTCAGAGCTTTGTGAGAAATGCAGAATTTAAAGCCCTACCCTAGACCTACTGAATCAGAATCTGCATTTTAAACATCCCCAGGTGATTCATATGCACTTGAAACTTTGAGAATGGAGGTGGGATGGGGGCGGTTAGTTCATATACTCATTATTCAATAAATATTCATTGCACTGGGGATAGAGCAGTGAACAAGGCAAGTCAGAAACTTTCAGTTCTCTTCCAGCTCTAAAGCTTTACATTTTTGAAATCTAATTCTTTGACAGGTAGAATTATTTTTCTCTAGCTTTTCTCCTACCATCACATGGTGACAGTACCATGAAACTCTGAATAGAAAAACAGGTGCCAGAGAAAGCGGGGTGGGGTGTGTGTGGAAATTCCTTCAAGATTATAACTCTACCCTAAAACTGGAGTAGAAGTATGAGCATATACGTTAAAACACCCACTGCTGCCGCTGACAGCTTGCTACAAATTGTCTCCTTAAGGATTCCAAGGTTCTCTGACTCGAATTTCAAAATTGCTCCACAAATCGCTGTGAAAGTTCACAGTATTTTGGAAACAGTGAGATTCTGACAGCATGTCAGGCATCCACTGTTGTGTCTTGCAAAGTTACATCTTTAACGCTAAGCCATGGTGCTAGAAAAAATGGCAGAGGTTCACCTGTAACAACAAAGCCAAAACTTGCTATTTGCCACTAGCCACAGGTCTAGAAACATCTTTTATCTTTTAAATTTCATGAATAGGCCTTTAGGCAGTAAAAAAAAGAAAATGGGGAGGAGAATAAATGGACAGAAAAAAGAAAAAGAAAGATGAAAAAGAAGTGCAGTACAACAGAACTGACCTCCATTCCCATTCACTGGTCCCAGGTGCCCCAGGCTGCCTGCCTATGGTCTAACGCCTTCATTTAGCAGTCATGAAGAAAAAGCTAAAGCTATTATATTATAACTTTTTTTTTTTTTTTTTGCGGTACGCGGGCCTCTCACTGTTGTGGCTTCTCCCGTTGCGGAGCACAGGCTCCGGACGCGCAGGCTCAGCGGCCACGGCTCACGGGCCCAGCCGCTCCGCGGCATGTGGGATCCTCCAGGACCGGGGCACGAACCCTCATGCCCTGCATTGGCAGGCGGACTCCCAACCACTGCGCCACCAGGGAAGCCCTAAAGCTATTATTTTATTTTATTTAACATCTTTATTGGGGTAAAATTGCTTTACAATGGTGTATTAGTTTCTGCTTTATAACAAAGTGAATCAGTTATACATATACATATGTTCCCATATCTCTTCCCTCTTGCGTCTCACTCCCTCCCACCCTCCCTATCCCATAAAGCTATTATTTTAAAAAGTCATTTCCTTTCCCTCAGTGGTCAGATTTACAAGACGACTCTTCTTAAAGGCTGAAGGAAAAAATTGATTTTTAACACAAAATACTTTGTGGATTTTATAAGATCGCTTCTTTTTAACCCTTGCAAAGTGTTTTCCGCTTTTTATGCATATGAGAAGCAGGGTGCTATTTGGCTGTAACGTCTTTGGTCCTGTAAATCTATACAAATGGGATTAAACAACATGCTTCAGATTATTTGTTGGGGGAAATTTTTTTTTTTTTTTTTGCGGTACGCAGGCCTCTCACTGTTGTGGCCTCTCCCGTTGCGGAGCACAGGCTGCGGACGCACAGGCTCAGCGGCCATGGCTCACGGGCCCAGCCGCTGCGCGGCATGTGGGATCTTCCCGGACCGGGGCACGAACCCGTGTACCCTGCATTGGCAGGCAGACTCTCAACCACTGCGCCACCAGGGAAGCCCCTCGGGGAAATTTTTGTCATAATAATTATACCACTGTTTAACAGTCCTTTACAATTTTAATGAGCGCCTGACATATATTAATATCAAGAACATATCAATAAATATTTGTTAAATAAATAACTGAAGCAGAGTTCCGAAAGACAACAGAAAAAATAATTTAGACCCGCATCTGTTAAGGACTCAGCAGCTGGTTACATGACCAGTCACCGCCTGTTACCACAGCAAGGCTATTTTAATGAAAAGGGATAACATTGATTTATACTCTTTGGTTTCAGTTTGACTCCAGGATTGCTCAATATTTAGGTCTTTGGGGAAGCAAGACTGTTAAAAGCAATGCTGGATGAGGCAAACATATAATGGTCAAACGACTATGTAACTGAAAAATCCTCCCAAACCAAACATTCACAAATGAGCTTGGTTTGTGGGTTTAGAATTATAATGAAGAGAAGGCAGTGTTTGAAGCCCTAAAAACTGTGTGTGTGTGTGTGTGTGTGTGTGTGTGTGTGTGTGTGTAAGCAATGGCTTCTGAAGCACACTTTACAAAACTCCGCTTCAAAGGAGCTAGCTGAATGTTTTATGTTCACTGCATGCTTGTTAGTAACTGCCCTCATTTCTCCTGTTTACTTCTTTTCTTACTGATCTGAAGGATGCAGTTAAAATCCCAGTGACTTGTGGTTTCTGCCAGAGAGATAAACAGTGCCTGACCCCATGTGATCTGTTGCATGAATAGAGATCAGGATTTCATCTTCTAGCAACCCAATTTTGGGTGGTTGCTAAGGAGACTACTGGCATCTCTGTGTCCTAGGTGCCATATTGCTTGGAAAGAATTACAGCAGCTTCGCCTGTTACTTTCCCGGAGAGAAAACCTGAAAACTCATTAAAGCAGCCAACATTTTAAAATTCTGCTGGTCTCTTTGATGTTTTGAGTGCCTCTGGCCTTGGAGTATAACTTGTGAACATGTTGGCGTCTAAATGAGAACACTCTCAGAAATGACAGTGCAGCCTTGCTATAGAAAATAGAAGCATGAGTGGTCTGGCTGTGGGTACCAAATTCTCCAACCCAGCCTATAGCACAGGCCTGGTTTGTTTTTTGTTTCTTTTTTTGTTTTTTCAGTTCTACTCACCCTCCTTAAAGGTCAGTTCCAACCTTATTTTTAACAAGCCGTAAGGTCCTGGGCAAGTACCCTCTCTGACCTTCAGTTCTCTTATCCTTAAAGGCAGAAAAATAGTGATCCCTCACAATGTTGTTCATGGGGATTAAAGAAGGTACTGAGAACACGAGGTCCAAAGCTACTTGTAAATTGCAAAGCATGTGTAAATTACTATTCCTGGGGACAGTAAATTTTGCACAAATCCAGATTAGCTCTGAAGCTAGAATGACCCTTCAGGATTGTCCCAAATAGGGCTAATATGGCCAGGCCTGCTTTCCCCTGTTATGAACTGAATGTTTGCATCCTTCCCAAATTCATAGTCAAAGCCTTAACCCCCATGTGATGGTATTTGGAGGTGAGGCACTGGGAAGGTTATTAAATTGAACTGTGATTATGAGGGTGGCACCCTGTGATGGGATTAGTGTGTCCCAGAGCTCTTTCTCTCCCCACCGTGTGAGAACACAGTGAGAAGGTGGCCATCTGCAAGTCAGGAAGAGAGCTCTCACCAAGAACCTGACTGTGCTGGCACCCTGATCTTGGACTTCCAGCTTACAGAACAGCAAGAAAGTCAACGTGTGTTGTTTAAGCGACCCCATCTATGGCATTTGTTACAACAGCCCGAGCTGACTCAGACACCCTCCGTCAATCCGTTATTTGGATGTGGGCTGCCCCAGGAAGGGGCTTGACTTCAGTCTACACAGTTCAGGTAATCCCTGAAGGGGCTGATTAGCTGAAGGCCGTCTGTGGGTACACATCACAGTGGACACGCAATCACTATTATTATTTCTCTCTTCTCCCTAACAAGAAACCCCATTCTGTGCAGCTAGTTTATGTCAGGCAGTAATAACAAGCTCATTACTGACTTCACCTTTCATTTATTCATCTCTACTGGCTCCACTCCTCACCTCTTTTGCACAAAATCTTTTTAAATAGCAGGTCTCAATTACCTTTTCATTTGTACTGCATCCAGGGATACAACACGCACCAATTAGCAATGGTAGCCTGTGATTTTCCCCAGGTGGGAACGGTGGGATATGGGCTCATTCTTCCTCTCAGGGCAATATATTAGGATCTTGGAAAAAATAACTAATCACGTCCATTCCGGGTGGAGTATAACTCTTACTATCAAGTCTTGGGCCAACTCATTGTTACTCTTATGTAACAAAAACAAATGGATTTAAGCAGATGAACACCATGGCAAAACTTGCAATTTAGAAAGATTTCTCAAAGCAGAATGTGGACTGAGTGGGGAAGCCTAGGAGCAGGGAGGTGCTAGAAGGACTTGCAGTCAAACACTGGAAGTGTTAACTACAGATTTATTTCCTATTTTGTCTTCCCTCAAATTCCCACTGAAAGGATGTTACCTTTAAATATATTTTTATTTATTTAAAAAATAATTATTTTTGCGGTACATGGGCCTCTCACTGCTGTGGCCTCTCCCGTTGCGGAGCACAGGCTTCGGACGCGCAGACTCAGCAGCCATGGCTCACCGGCCCAGCCGCTCCGCGGCACGTGGGATCTTCCCGGACAGGGGCACGAACGCGTGTCCCCTGCATGGGCAGGTGGACTCTCAACCACTGCGCCACCAGGGAAGCCCCTACATATATGTTTTAAGAATAGAATAACAGCAAATGAGGAAAGAGTTAAGCCCCATTTGGGAAGCTAGAAAATAGATGGAAGAACGAAGACTGACAGCAGCATGGAGAAAGGTACCATCTAAGTGCCTGGGGAAAGAGATGTCAGTTAGGGATGTGTTCAGCTGCATGTAATGGAATATGTAACAAGCAGAGGCTTCAATATCCAGGGTTTACTTTTCTCATATCAGAAGAGGTCCAGAGGAAAGTCGTTTCCAGCATTAGTTCAGCTATTCACCTATGCTGGGTTCTATCTTTCTACTCAGCAATCCTTAGCTAGTTGACTTTTGTTTGCCTCATGGTCACAAGTTGATCCCTGCAGCTCCAGGTATCATGTCTGACTCAAAGAAAGAATGGGTAAAGGAGAAGCCTCATGACAGTCACATCCATCCCTTTCTATTGGAAAAAAAAAAACATTTTTAAAAGTGTCTCCAGCAGACTGCTGCCTACAACAAAAGTGGTTATATTTGGTCTCTGTGGCTACACGGGAGGCTGGGTAAGTAAGTACCTTGCCTGAGGCTGGGCACCTGTGTCTTAAAGGTAACTGATATCCCGTTAGCAGAGTACAAGGAGGAACTAGATATCAAGTAGGTATCTGATAGGCTTGGCCATATATACCCACGAAAGGTGAGTGATTTGCCTAAAAGGCATCAAGTCCTGTGGAAGGAACGAAGAGCAAGCTGAAATCCTTGAAATGTGTTGAAAACCTGTTGCTAATCCAGGTGGACACCTCTGTGGATTGTCTCCTACACCCATCCTGCCAGCACTCAACCTTGTCCCCTCTCTCCCTTATGGAGACAGGACCTATTCCCTAAAGAAACTGAAGGAAGAGAGGCTCTGGATCAGAGGACACTAGGCTTAGCAGAAGGCAAGAGTGAAGATCCAGACAGAAAGAAGGGGATTCAGGGGAAGTTTGCATGTGGAACGGTGAAACTCCAAGGAGGCTGCCTTGCTCCTGGAATGCCAGCATCTGTGTAGCATCCAGGCAGGAGTCCAAAGGTTCCCTTTCTGGAAAAAGGGAAAATCCTCAGAGAACAGACCTCCTGATACTTCTTGTCACTGTCATTTTTGTCTTAGTGTTAATGTAAAAGAAAAGTTTTGTTTTGTTTTGTTTTTAAATTGTGGTGAAAAGCAACATGGATGGACCTAGAGATTGTCATACTGAGTGAAATAAGTCAGCCAGAGAAAGAGAAATATCATATGATATCGCTTATATGCAGAATCTAAAAAAAAATTATACAAATGAACTTATTTACAAAACAGACTCAGACTTAGAGAACTAACTTATGGTTACCGAGGGGAAGAGTTGGGGGATGGGATAGTTAGGGAGTTTGGGATTGACATGTACACACTGTTATATTTAAAATAAATAGCCAACAAGAAAAAAAATTGTGGTGAAAAACACACGCTCTCTAACAAATTTTTTTTTAATTAAAAATTTTTTTTAGCCACGCCACGTGGCATGTGGGATTCCGCAACAAGAGAAGCCACCGCAATGAGAAGGCCACGCACCGCAATGAAGAGTAGCCCCCGCTCACCGCAACTAGAGAAAGCCCGCGTGCAGCAACGGAGACCCAACGCAGCCAAAAATAAATAAATAAAATAAAATAAAGAGTATTACTTTTGATAAGAAGTTTGATGGGCAATGCCCATTACTGGAACACAAGGAGCAACTGATAGTGTCAAGATCTCTTCCCTAGACGTAACTGTTACTCCTTAACAAGAGACCACTAGACTTAGTGACTTGAAGCCCCTTCGCTGGAGGACCTGACTCCATGCTGCTGAGAGCTGCTCCAGACGGACACTGCCTGGGGTCTTGCTGGAGCAGAAGGTGACTTCCCATTCATGCTTGTCGGGAAACCCGTTGCCAGACCACTGCTCATGCTGAGATGCCTCTTCCCCGCCTTCTCCCTGGAGTGGTTCATTACACCCTTTTCCCTACTTTGACTAACCTGTGTTGGGTGCTGTGTCCAATAAACAGAGTAATTCGTGCATTGAGTGTTGGCTACTGTTTCGTGTTTCTCCAATTACTTACTGCTGGGCCCTGAAACAAACAGTACTTACTCTTTCATCATGTTTATTATCAGTATTCCAATCACTTTTGTAATCATTGAACTATTATATAAATGTTTTCCTTGCCTTTAAAGTAATTACTGCATTTAAAGGAATCTAAGGCATTAGACTTGCAAAGAATTTAACTGACTAAATTTGCAATTGATGTTTGAATGCTTGGAGAAAACTCATTTGCAAAATTATGACTTTGATTTATTAGTTGTGTAAGTAGGTTGTGCATACTTAAAGGAACATTAATTACTGAAATACTAATAAATTTGGGATTAGACTGAGTACAAGTAACAGTGAGTATTCCTCTCCAGCAGAGAAAACCCTAGAGATAGTTCAACACAGTGAGTTTTTGAATCAATCTGCACACACAAAGAAGCCAATCAACGTTTTTCTCCCAAGTTTTATTTTATTTATTTATTTTTGGGCCACACCACACGGCTTTTGGGATCTTAGTTCCCCCACCAGGGATTGAACCAGGGCCCTCGGCAGTGAAAGCACAGAGTCCTAACCACTGGACCGCCAGGGAGTTCCCTCCCAAGTTTTATTGAGGTATATTAACATACAATACACTGCATACATTCATATGTACAATTTGATTTTTTCACATGTCTACACTTGTAAAATCAAGATAATAAACATTTTGATCATTCTGAAATGTTTCCTCTTGTTCCTTTGTGATCTGGGTCTCCCTGACCCACCACTTCCCCACAGTGTCCAGGCAAAATTAGTCTTTCTGTCCTACAGATTAATTTGTACTTTCTAGAATTTTATATATGTGGAATCACACAGTATGTACTTTTTTTTGTTTCACCTCTTTTATCCACCATAATAATTTTGAGATTCTGCCATGTTGTTGCATATATTAATAATTCGCTGTTATATAGCTGAGTAGTGTTCTGTTATATGGATATACCACAATTTGCTTGGCCATTCACTTATTGATGGACATTTGGAATATTAGAAATAAAGTGCTATGAACATTCATGTACAAGTCTTTGGGCGAACATATGCATTCATTTCTTTGGGGAAATATCAGGATTGGAATAGCTGGGCCATAACAGAGGTGTATGCTTAACTTTTTAAGAAATTGTCAAACTGTTTTTCAAAGTGATTGTTTTATTTTATATTCCTTCCAACATTGTTTGAGAATTCCAGTTGATCTGCATCCTTGCAACATTCGGTATGACAGTCTTTTACTTTAAGCCATTCTAGTGGGTATGTAGTGGTATTTCACTGTGGTTTTAATTTGCATTTTCCTAATGACTAATAGCGCTGAGCATCTTTTCGTGTACTTATTCTCCATCCGCATATCTTCTTTTGTTAAGTGTCTGTTCAAATATTTTGCGCATTTTTTTAATTGGGTTGTTTGTCTTGTGTTATTGAGTTGTGAGAGTTCTTGGTATATTCTAGATACAAATCCTTTGTCAGATACGTGTTTTGTGAATATTATCTTTCACTCTATAGCTTGCTTTTTCATTTTCTTGACAGTGTCTTTTAAAGAGTGAAAGTCATTAATTTAGATGAAGTCCAGTTTAACAAATTTTTCTCTTAGAATTCATACTTTTTGTCTCTTAGGAAATCTTTGCCTATGCAAGGCTACTAAGAGTTTCTCTTATGTTTTCTTTTAGAAACTTTATAGTTTTAACCCTACATTAGGTATATGGTTAATTTTTAGTCAATTTTTATTTATGGTGTTAGGTAAGGGTAAGGATAAAAGCTCTCTTTTTTTTTTTGGCATATGACAATCCAGTTGTCCCAGGATAATTAACTGAGATTATCTATTCCTCATTGAATTGCCTTGATACCTTTGTCAAAAATCAACTGACTGTATATGTCATATATGACCATATCTCTATTCTGTTCCATTGACCTATATATTTATCTTTACTTTAATAGCTCACTGTCTTGATAACCATAGTTTATTATAAGGCTTGAGATCAGGTACTGTGAGTCCTCCAACTTTGTTCTTTTACAGAATTGCTTTGGCTATCCTAGTCTCTTTGCATTTCCAGCTGAAATTTAGAAACAGCTTGTCAATTTCTGCAAAAATACCTGCCGGGATTTTGATTGAGATTTTACTGACTCTACAGATCAATTTGAAAGGAATTGCCTTCTTGATAACATTGAGTCTTCTGATCAACAAACACAGTATATTTCTCCATTTATTTATGGCTTTAATTTCTCTCACCCGTGTTTTGAGTTTTCAATATACAGGTCTTGCACATCCATTGACAAATTTATTCCTAAATATTTCACATTTGTGACATGGCCATAAATTGTATTGTTTTAAAATGTCAACTTCTGTGTAAGCTAGTATGTACAAATACAATTTGTTTTTTTGGTATTGAACTTATATTCTGCAATCGTACTGAACCCAGTAAGCTGGGACATTTGTAGGGCTTATGTTATGTATTTTTCCTGTTCTCAGAAATCATTGTCCCATGCTGCCTGATGCTGACTGTCTGAAAACCATTGTTTTATACATCTTTCTGTTTTTTGTTTTCTTTTGTTTCAAGTAGAAGAAATAAATCTGGTCATTGTTATTCCACTGTGGCCAGAAACAGAGAAAGCCAATCAGATATTTAGTGCCTCACTTTTTATCATGAATGTGCAGCCTGGGATCACTAAGTATTTTACTAAGATCTTCAACATGAAAGACAGAGACCTAAACAAATAATTTTTTAAAAGGAATTTAAGAGAAACCTTTAAGTATTTTCATTAATACTCTCAGATTACCCAGCAAAATAAATATAGAGAGTTATATACCAAGAGTAAATTCCTAAAAAAAACAAAAAAAATTCTAAGAGATTTGGGGACAGGGCAAGAGGTGGGGAACAGGACACAATAAAACATAAGAAATAAACATGTTCTCTGGTTTCTCAAACTGTATGGGAAACAGAAGATAATGGAGTGTTGCCTTCAACATTCTGTAAGAACATAATTTTCAATGCATAGTTCTATTCCCAGCCAAATTATCAATGGGATTTGATGATGAAATAAAAAATGTTTCAGCCATGTAAAGTTTCAAAAAGTAAACCCCCATGCACCTTTTTTCAGGAAGCTAGTGGAGGATAGTCTCCAAAATTGTCTAGTAATACACCAGTAAGAGGGGACACAACACAGGAGAGAAGGTGTTGAAAGACACAATGACATCTCTACATCTGGCTTGGGAGACTAGTCCATAGTGGAGCAGGAGGATGGAGGGCTGCTACAGTGAAGAATCCAAAAAAAAAAAGAATGCTCTTGGGAACATTGTCTCAATAGCCCTTCCTATTCCCTGAATCTCTGTCCTTTACTCCACTTCCTTTTCCAGTAATACATCTGCAGCCTCTGCTGTAGGGTCATCTTGCCCCACTGCAACAAGACCCATAGAAGACCACTGTCTTACAACTTGCATCCTTGCTGCAAGCATACTAATGGAAACTCAGAAGTACCAATCTAGGGTCAGGTAAACAAGGTACTCAGGGCTCAAAATTTAAGTATGCACTTACTCTCAAGTGCAAGCTCAGCACCTCGTGCTTCCCCAAATCTAGTTCCCCAGGGATGGATGTTGGGCCAGCTACCATTCCCGTGTCTGCCTCATTGTCTTCTATCTTCTGGCTGTGTTCTTTACTCCCTTTTTCTTATGTTCCTCTTCTACAATGGGCTGAAGCATAATAGTAGGCAAATGTGTTTCCTTTAAGAATATTTTTTTAATATTTATTTGTTTGTTTGTTTCTTTATTTATTTGGCTGCGCTGGGTCTTAGTTGCAACATGCGGGATCTTTTAGTTGTGGCATGTGACCTCTTAGTTGCGGCATATGGGACCTAGTTCCCTGACCAGGGATTGAATCCGGGCCCCCCGCATTGGAAGCACAGAGTCTTAGCCACTGGACCACCAGGGACGTCCCCAAGAATTTACATTGTAACGGAGCAGGACCCTATGGAGACTTCCCCAGACAGACCTGCCCCCACCCCCCTCCACTACCATATCCTCCGCCTGCCTCTTGTTTGTAGAAAAGCTTTAGTCTCCCAGGCCTCCCATGAGTCACAAAAGGCTAGCTCAAGAGTTAAGGACTGGAAGAATGTGAACATACAGTAACAAAAGACAGCAGTTGGGCCAGGAGAACTGGTAACAATGTAAACAACAGATCAGCCATATAGCTGTCACAGAATCTTTAGTTTCTCCCTAAAGGACATAGATAACAGTGTCTGATGCACATTCCTGAGTTGTCTTGCAGATACTAAAATTGCCACCAGAGGCAAAAAGCTAACTGTATGATGACCAGACTGGAGCCATGACATAAGCTGCTCCGTCTCGAGCAGTACTGAATCTGTGGCTTGCACAATTCCAGGAACTGGCTTCAAGGAAATGGGAGCAAACTGACCCTGGAGTAGAAGATTAATTGTGCATAAAGCCATCAACATGACACTAACCAGACCACCACACAACTAGTTTTGAGATGATTACCAGAGCTAGCTGTGCTGTTCTACAGGTAGCCCCCCTGCCTGTACACCACTGAAACTCCCATTTAAAACCTTTGTCCTCTAACAAAGGGGATGGTTTTGGGAACACTAGTTTGTCATCTTCCCGAATAAAACAACTTTTCCTTTTTAACCAACACTTGTCTCTCAAGTATTGGCCTTCTGAGTGTCAAGCAGCCAAACCTGAATTCGGTTCTGGCTCTGGCCGGTAACACAGTAATTTTTTGGGTATTGGGTTGGCCAAAAAGTTCGTTCGGGTTTTGGGGTCCAATCGTACAGACAAACCCGAACGAACTTTTTGGCCAACCCAATATTAATGAAGTTTAGGCCTTAGGGTTTTTTGTTTGTTTGTTTGTTTTTAAGTCCCATTAGAGATTTCTTCATATTTTGTGATGCTGAATTTTAATTTTAAAGTAGAATATCAACTCTGCCACCTCAACATTTCACGGGCAAAAAAACCCTCCAAAATCACGTGGATCATGACAATAATTTGTGATCCAGGCGTGATGAAGAATAGAAAAGGTATGAAGAAGAGAAGAAAGTGGCTGGAGAACACTGAAGTCTCCAAAACATGTTTTGTTCTCTCTAGTCAAACGAATCATATTGTTCCCTGAAAAATTTCTACTTTCAAGATTTGAGGACAGAATTTTCATACGTGATTGTCTGAAGCTGAAAATCATGCTAAAATGCTAGAAATGGAAGAGCACAAATCACTACTCCAATCTTATGTCTATCTCTGAAAATATGCAGAAAGCACTTCCAAGCAGTGCACAGGGCTTCAGTGTGTGAGGTGCTTCAGAGAAAGTGCATTGTCATGATTTACCAATCTTCAAGGCCAGGAGTTGAAAATGAGTCTTTACTTTAGTCAATTATGATTAGAGAAGAAGGAAAGCTTTACACTGTAGTGGTACCATCCCCACCAGCCAAAGACTGTTGGCAGAGCTAGAAACAAAAGTCTTGCTACTCTTCCAACTTCAGTTGAAAGCAAGTGATGATTTAGCATTCCTAATGTGCAGTATGGTGACCACAAGAGGAAGCCAGTGGCTGAGAATGTTCTGCACTATAAAAACTTTGGGCGAGGGGTGGGATGAATTGGGAGATTGGGATTGACATATATACACAACTGATACTATGTATACAATAGATAACTAATGAAAACCTACTGTATAGCACTGGGAACTCTATTCAATGCTCTGTGGTGACGTAAATGGGAAGGAAATCCAAAAAAGAGGGGATATATGTATACGTATAGCTGATTCACTTTGCTGTACAGTAGAAACTAACACATTATTGTAAAGCAACTATACTCCAATAAAAAATTTTAAAACTTTTAAGTAGGCCTCTCAAATTTATAATACTAATTTAATCATTTTGATAATATTTGATATTTCTTGTTAAATCCCAGAAGTCCTATGATGGTAATATTTAGCTTTGGTCTGACCTTTGTCAAAGTATTTGTTTTAATGTTTGGCCACTAAGCATTCATTCAATTTGTGTATCTGTTAACTCTATCTGTTAGGTATTTATTTTTATATGTATTAACATGGTTTTTCCTCCCCTGCCCTGCCGCACTCCTTCTCCCTTAACCAGTTTTCCTTATTATTTTATATGTGTTTTGGTTCTAGTTAAATTTTAATTTAGTCCACAGATTACAGGATATTAAGACAGAATGTGATTAATCTAGAAGAATAAAATTCCCTTAGAAATAGATGTAGGGAGAGGGCAGACAGTAGAAGCAAGAGGAACTACAATTCTGCACCCTGTGGAAGGAAAACCACATTCACAGAAAGATAGACAAAATGAAAAGGCAGAGGACTTTGTACCAGATGAGGGAACAAGAAAAATCCCCACAAAAACAACTAAATGAAGTGGAGATAGGCAACCTTCCAGAAAAATAATTCAGAATAATGATAGTGAAGATGATCCAGGACCTCGGAAAAAGAATGGAGGCAAAGATCAAGAAGATGCAGGAAATGTTTAACAAAGACCTAGAAGAATTAAAGAACAAACATCTAGAAGAATTAAAGAACAAACAGAGGTGAACAATACAATGACTGAAATGAAAGATACACACTAGAAGGAATTAATAGCAGAATAACTGAGGCAGAAGAACGGATAAGTGACCTGGAAGACAGAATGGTGGAATTCACTGCTGTGGAACAGAATAAAGAAAAAAGAATGAAAAGAAATGAAGACAGCCTAAGAGACCTCTGGGACAACATTAAACACAGACACATTCACATTATAGGGGTTCCAGAAGGAGAAGAGAGAGAGAAAGTACCTGAGAAAATATTTGAAGCGATTACAGTCAAAAACTTCCCTACCATGGGAAAGGAAATAGCCACCCAAGTCCAGGAAGCACAGAGAGTCTCAGGCAGGATAAACCCAAGGAGAAACACACCAAGACACATAGTAATCAAATTGACAGAAATTAAAGACAAAGAAAAATTATTGAAAGCAACAAGGGAAAAATGACAAATAACATACAAGGGAACTCCAATAAGGTTAACAGCTGATTTCTCAGTAGAAACTCTACAAGCCAGAAAGGAGTGCTGTGATATATTTAAAGTGATGAAAGGGAAGAACCTACAACCAAGATTACTCGACCCGGCAAGGACCTCATTCAGATTCAAATCTATGACAAAGGAGGCAAGGATGTACAATGGAGAAAAGGCAGTCTCTTCAATAAGTGGTGTTGGGAAAACTGGACAGCTACATGTAAAAGAATGAAATTAGAACACTCCCTAACACCATACACAAAAATAAACTCAAAATGGATTAGAGACCTAAATATAAGACCGGACACTATAAAACTCTTAGAGGAAAACATAGGAAGAATACTCTTTGACATAAATCACAGCAAGATCTTTTTTGATCCACCTCCTAGAGTAATGGAGATAAAAACAAAAATAAACAAATGGGACCTAATGAAACTTAAAAGCTTTTGCAAAGCAAAGGAAACACAAACAAAACAAAAAGACAACCCTCAGAATGGAGAAAATATTTGCGAACGAATCAACAAAGGATTAATCTCCAAAATATATAAACAGCTTATGCAGCTCAATATTAAAAAAACAAACAACCCAATCCAAATATGGGCAGAAGACCTAAACAGACATTTCTCCAAAGCAGACATACAGATGGCCAAGAAGCACGTGAAAAGCTGCTCAACATCACTAATTATTAGAGAAATGCAAATCAAAACTACAGTAAGGTATCATCTCACACCAGTTAGAATGGGCATCATCAGAAAATCTACAAACAACAAATGCTGGAGAGGGTGTGGAGAAAAGGGAACCCTCTTGCACTGTTGGTGGGAATGTAAATTGATACAGCCACTATGGAGAACAGTATGGAGGTTCCTTAAAAAACTAAAAATAGAATTACCATAAGACCCAGCAATCCCACTACTGGGCATATACCCAGATAAAACCATAATTCAAAAAGACACATGTACCACAATGTTCATTGCAGCACTATTTACAATAGCCAGGTCATGGAAGCAACCTAAATGCCCATCGACAGACAAATGGATAAAGCAGATGTGGTACATATATACAGTGGAATATTACTCAGCCATAAAAAGAAATGAAATTGGGTCATTTGTAGAGACGTGGATGGATCTAGAGACTGTCACAGAGTGAAGTCAGTCAGAAAGAGAAAAACAAATATCGTATATTAACACATATATGTGGAACCTGGAAAAATGGTACAGATGAACCGGTTTGAAGGGCAGAAATAGAGACACAGATGTAGAGAACAAATGTATGGACACCAAGGGGGGAAAGTGGCAGGGGTGGGGTGGTGGTGGTGGGATGAATTGGGAGATTGGGATTGACATATATACACTAATATGACATATATACACTAATATGTATAAAATGGATAACTAATAAGAACCTGCTGTATAAAAAATAAAATAAATTTCAAAAATTCAAAAAAAGAAAAAATAGATGCAGGGGCTCATGTGGCTTTGGCTTCCCATCTTAGGGAGAAGGGGAGTGACTTAGGTTAAGCAGATAGTCTGTTATTGAGAAATTTAAATATGAGAAAGTTCAGAGGTTGAGTAGCTACAGTTGTGGACTGTTGCAGATACTGACTCTCCACACCCATTCCAATCACCTGCTGGCCTGGCTGGCTGCACCATATCACCAGAGAAACTACATTCCCAGAATCCTTTGCAGTTAGGCTCCAGATATATTTCAGGCTTCCCTGATTGGATGCACAACTGAAATGTTGACTTGGAATGAAGGCTATGGAGAGAGAATCAGGCTCTGAGTCATCTCTCGGCTGTTTTGGGTGATGACAGATGTTGCATCGTCAGACGACAGCTGTGCTTGTGGCTTCCCGAGTGGACAGCTTCCTAGTAGTGGCAGCGGCAGCAGCCATCTTGGCAGACTTGGCAGTTCTTCGGTGAGTATGGTTTTGGTTTGTGAGTCTACTTTTTTGAGTTTTAAAAATTTTTGTTAGGTCTTTGTCAACAGTTCTGTGAGTTCTTTATCCCCCTCAATAAGTCTGGTTGTACTTAAACTAGCCAGAGAGGATTCTATTCTCAATTATTTTGGAAGTTGATAGTTCACTTTTTGTCTTGCGATATGATAAGCCCTTTACCTACATTATCTAATTTAATCATCACATGAACAAGAGATAAGTACTATTATTTATTTCTATTAGCAGATGAGGAAGCAACTTTTCCAATCTCTTCTGAAGGTAAAGAAGGGATACTACGGGAACTTTTTTTTTTTTTTTTTTTTGCGGTATGCGGGCCTCTCATTGTTGTGGCCTGTCCTGTTGCAGAGCACAGGCTCCGGACTCGCAGGCTCAGCGGCCATGGCTCACGGGCCCAGCCGCTCCGCAGCACGTGGGATCTTCCCGGACCGGGGCACGAACCCGTGTCCCCTGCATCGGCAGGCGGACTCTCAACCACTGCGCCACCAGGGAAGCCCTTACGGGAACTTTTAATTATGGAAAGTTGCAAGAATTGTACAAAGAACTCTTCTTTACTTTTCAGATTCCCCACTTGTTAACATTTTACCACATTTGCTTTATCTTCTCTTTTTCTCTCCATACACACACAAACACACACACACGTACAAACACACACACACTATTTTTTTTTCCTTCTGAACCATTTAAGAGTAAGCTTCAGACATGACAACCCTCAGTATATATTTTCTAAGAACAAGAACATTCACTTACATAACTACAGTACAATAATCAAAATCTGGAACTTAACATTCTATCCTCTAGTCTACAGACTTTATGCTTTGTCTACTGTTCCAATAATGTTATTTATAGAAAAAATAAAAATAATATCTTTTTTTCTGGTCCAAGATGCAATTCAGACTCACAAATTGCATTTAGTTCTCAAAGCCAATTTAGTCTTCCTTAACTGGTACAGTTTTTCAGGTTTTGTCTTATCCTTAATAATATATATATATATTTTGTGTGTGTGGTACGCGGGCCTCTCACTGTTGTGGCCTCTCCCTTTGCGGAGCACAGGCTCCGGACGCGCAGGCTCAGTGGCCATGGCTCAAGGGCCCAGCCGCCCCGCAGCATGTGGGATCCTCCCGGACCGGGGCACGAACCCGTGTCCCCTGCATCGGCAGGCGGACTCTCAACCACTGCGCCACCAGGGAAGCCCTATCCCTAATATTTTTGACGTACACAAGCCAATTATTTTTTAAATGTCTCTCAATTTTGGATTTATCTGTGTGTTTCTTGATGGAATAGTTTTAAATATACATATTACATGTGCATTGCAAAGAATTCAGAGAAGTCTTTCAAGTAGAAATAAAAATTGCCTCTTTTCCAACCCCTTCACCGTAAATAACTGTTGTTAACAATTTGATTCTTTGAACTTTCTAGTTCAAAATGTTGCTTAAAAATAATTGCTTTATTTGAGTATGCATTGTTAAAAGTTTAAAAACATTTCTTACTTTCCTAGGTGGCTGAAGTAACATCAGCATCTTAAAATTAATAATAGTTCCTTAATATTATCTAACACCCAGTCCATATTCAGTTTCCCATAATTGTTCCAGAAATGTCCTTTAGAGTTCATTTGTCCACACCAAGACTCAGTCCAGAATCAGACATTTGTAACTGGTTGCTATGTCCTCTAACTCTCTTTCATCCTGAAGAGTCCATAAGGTTGAATGGTAAGAAACAGCATGGTAAGAAAGCACTAACCTTTAATGTTGACCTTGGGAGTCTGTCAAGAAGAAATATTTGGCCGAAGTTCCAAGGGATCAGAAGTCATTCCTATGGCAGCAGTGAGAGTCCTCACCGCTGTGGACCAGGACAGGTGACTCAGGACCTGGCTGTTCAGGTAGATCACCTCTCCATGCTTTGATTTTCTCTTTTGCAAAGCAAATAAGAGAGTACCTAGTCCCAGGGTTTTGTGAAAAAAAAAAAAAACCCAACTAATCATTGATCAAATATAAAGTATTAAATACAAATATACTTGCTATAAGACATTACATCTAAAGCAGACAAGGGGAAAACTCAAGCCACAAGGAATTGGATAATGAATATTCAACTCACACAAAGGAAGAAAAGTCTGTAGTCTGAAGATATTTCTTCTTTTGACTTATTTTTCAATTTTTTTCTTCCAGCGTTTTCTTTTTCATATCATACTGGCAGTGGGTGAGACCAGATAAGTTAATGGAACACAATGGAGCAACATTATATTTATGGACCTGGCGTCGTGGGAGTGAACTGACAGCTATGACACGGGAGAACAAACACTGAACAATGTTTCACAAACCTTCTTTCATGTCAGCAAATGCTATGGCTACTACTTTTAGAGGAGACTTCAGTTTGCTTTGAGATTTATTCTATGACTTTATTACCTAGAGAAAGGAATCATTTGTTTACTACTCCTTTGGTTGTAAGCACGTTAAAAAGTCGAAAAATGAGACATAATTAATGATGACTTATGGATCTTTGTACTAGGTTGAATAGTGTCCCCCCAAATTTATATTCACCCAGAACCTCAGAAGGTGACCTTATTTGGAAGTAAGGTCTTTGCAGATGTAATTAATCAGATTAAAGTGAGGTCTTTCTGGATCAGCGTGGGCCCTAATCCAATGACTGATATCATTACTGGAAGAGGAAATTTGGACGCAGACACACTGAGCAAAAGCCATGTGATGATGGAGGCAGAGATTGTTGTGATGTGTCTTCAAGCCAAGGAGTACCAAGGACGGCTGGCAGATCTCCCAGAAGTTAGGAAACAGCAAGGAAGGATCCTCCCTTAGAGCCTACAGAAAAAGCATGCCCTGGGGACACCTTGATTTTGGACTTCTGGTCTCCCAGAACTGTGAGAGAATAAATTTCTGTTGTTCTAAGTTTTCCAAGTTTGTCTCCATTTGCCACAATGGCCCCAGAAAACTAAGACAGCCCTGAGGTGTCATATGCTGCTGGGCTTTGGAGAGCTGATTCATTATAACCAAAATTCGCCAACTGCTTTATAAACTCAAATTTCAACTTATTAACCTCCAGTGAGAAATAGCTGGCAGGATAACAAGCATTCTCTTGGGGAACACCAACCTGGTATATGGGCCTAAATTATAAATCAGGAAGGAGAAGGAGAAATTAATATTTATCCAGCATCTGATATGGTTCAGGTACCGTATGTGTCACAGATAAAGTTACAACGGTGATACGTGTCATAAATAGTTACAACTGTGCTTTGAAGAGAGGTATACTGTGGACATGAAGGAGATCCAAGAAAGTGAAGCTGAGGAAAGGATCTGGAGGAAGAATAGGAATTAACAAGGGGAAGGGGATACAGGAGGACGGCAGGTACAAAAGGCTTCTGTGTTCAAGGAACTGAAAGAAGGGCCAGGGGTGGGGGTTTGGCTTGTACAGTGTGAGGCAGGGGGGAAAGTAAGGCGTGATACGTGCAGGGGCTCCCAGATGGGCTCCAGGCTCATGTCTTTCTCCTAAGGACGATGAGGAGGTGTTAAGGTTTGCTATACAAAGGAGTGACCTGATGAGATTTGCATTCTCAAAAAGATGCCTCTGACAGCAGCTGGGGTACAGGTTGGAGGGAAGGGGAGAGTGTGACGCCAGCAAAGGATCCAGGGATTAGGACTGGACAAACCACACTCAGCAGACGCTCTGGGAGACCCTATGAGAGTGAGCAAGAGGCCAGGCCCCTTTTCCCCCAGTGCCAGGAGTCCCCCCAAACCATACTCCTCCCCGTAGAGCCAGACCTCCTCTTGGACAGAACTAGGCCAGAGCGTTTGCCTAAGTTATCCAAGCAGAGAGGAGGTAACTCAAGTGGTTATTGAGATCATGGGACTGGATTAAGATTGTGGTGCTGGACTAACTTTTTACCCTTGCTACCCCAAATGATGTGAGTTCGTAAGGTCAGATTTGTTATGGGATACGATGGCCTGACATTCTATTCATACATCTGAGTGCTGTGTGAGCGAATTCACAACCCTGACACAGGTGAAGAATAAACATTTATCAATGTACCATAAACATCCTTTCAGGTCAGAATATATACGTCCTGGGCATTCTTGCGTGAATGTACTGCCACTTATTTAACTATTTTCTTATTTATCCATAAACAATCGCTCTCTGGTGTTTGTTATTACACCAGCACCTTGAATGTATATCTAGATACTCTTCTGAGAGATTCTTCTATGGCATAGAGCCTCAGGGGGGAGGATTTCCAGATATAAGAGGAAGCATATTCAACCACTGATAGATCCTGGCAAACTTCCTAAAAGATTTCCTGATACCGTAATTCTATCAATAGTCAGGGCACGCCTTCACAATTATTTCAGCCTGGGTATGATATACACTACAGCTGCACACACGTTATCTAATTTTTGCGTAAAGTTTTTTTCTGATTATAAAAGTTATATGTGTTTCAGAAGATGGACAGAATTTCTTTTCACTTGACCTGTCAAGGAAAGCACTGTGTATGCTGGGCTGAGACGCACGATGCGCTGCATGGGGCGAGGGATAATTCTCCCCCGGGATGTTCAGGTGAGAAACTCCCTCGGGAGGATGGGCTTCTGCCTTTGCTGAGCTTGCATTTCAAAGTAAGCCCTGAGCCAGAACGGAACCTTCTGTGTTCCAGAGGGGAGAATTTGAAGGTGGCAGGTGGGATGGGGATTCTGAGAGGAAGGCCCCCGAAGCCAGTGACAAGAAAGCCTGTGCAGGGGAAGGACGGAGAGGTAAACCCCGGACGCAGGGTAAGTAGAAAGGATTTTGGAAGTGAATGTACCATTTCCTAGAGTTCATAAATTCCCTTCTTTTTTGTGTTAGTTGTGCCTCAGAATACGTATTTAACCTCTTTATTAGAGGTTTTGTGAGTTGATGAGTTCTGGCCTTTGTCCCAGGAAGGCAGCTGCACAGCTTTCATGAGTTGTTTCAACACAGCGAAGAGAAGCCAGGAGAGCCAATCTCTGATGGCAAGAGTGGAAGAAGGTGAGGAAAGGTTGCCACCGATGCATAAGAAACCTATCTGCAGGCTTGCTCTTGGTACTGTTCTAGGGAACACATCTAAATCTGCTTTGCCCTCCCTTCAAAACCCATGTGAGCAAGTGAAGGGGCAGGGGATCACTTAAATGTAAGACTGAGTCCCAAGGTTTTAATCACACCTCTGGAAAGGGGTCTGGGAATCCTTGTAGACGGTCCAAGAAGGGTTTAGGTGTTGTGCACCTGTGCAGAAGAGATGGCCAGGGACAGCTGGGCGTCACCAGAAAATGCAACAAGGAGCAATGGGAGGAACAACCTGGGAAGTGTGAGAGCCACTGGGGAAGTAGGGGCCACCTGAGAGCAGGGAGGGCCTGCCTCTACCTGGGCTGGTCAGGGGAGTCTTTCCAGAGAGCACAGCACCTGAGCTGAGTTTGAAAGATGGACAGCAGATCTCCATAAAGACCGGGGTGTGGAAGGGTGAATCTGATCCCTAGGGCTGCAGTCACAGAAATGTATTCTGCCACAATTCTGGAGGCCAGATGACCGAAATCAAGACGTTGGCAGGTTGAACGCTTCCTCGGAGGTTCTGGGGGAGACTCCCTTCCTTGCCTCTTCCGCTTTCTGGCGGTTACTGGCTTCCTTGGCTTGGGAAGGAATTCATTATTACATTACATTACACCAGTCTCTGCCTCCATCTTCACGCTGGCCTTCTCTTCTGTCCCTTTTAAGCACATTTGTCATTGAATTTAGGGCCCACTTGGATGACTCAGCATGACCTCATCTCAAGATACTTAAATCAATTACATCAGCAAATAAGGTAACAGTCACAGATTCCAGGGGTTAGGATGTAGACAAGTCTTTTGGGGGTGGGACACCATTCAACCATCAGAGGGCACTCCATTCAGAGCATCTCTGGGAAGAACACAAACTCCTTAACAGAAGGTCCTGAATGATCATGACCCGGCTATCTTTCAAGTCCTAACACGCACTATTTCCCCTGACCTCAAGGTGTGATTAACTGCTTTTATTTCCACCAATGAAAGGTTCTTCCATGTCTCCATGTTTTGTACATGCTGTTCCCTCTTTCCATTTCAATGAATCAAGTTGGATGGTGGAAGGAGAATCAATAGGATGGAATATTTATAGGGAGCAGGTTTAGGGGGTGAGGCAAACAGGCTTTGTGGTTCCAAATGTTCATATCTCCTCAGTAAAATCTTCCTTTGGACAATCTAGCTATGTTCGGGAGGTCCCTTTACCATTTTGCCTGACTTTAAGAAAGTCACAATTAAAAGGTTTATTTGGGTGAAATGTAAAGAGTTCCTCTCTGAAATTTGATTTCATGTTTACTCATGAATAGCAGCTGCTCTCAAAAGAGGTTCACTTTTGAGTAAATTAGAAGTCTGTCTCTGAGCACATAATACCCTAAAGGTTTGTTTTGTTTTGTGTCTCAGGAGAAGTAGGGCAGAATGAGCTGGATACTCATAAGGCTGCAGGTAACTTGTTTTGAGCGCTCTCAGCAGACTGGAGAACAGCAGCTGAAGTGCAGAGAGAGGGGCTTGAATTTCACTGGGAATTGTCAACACGAAGCGAATGACGAAGATGCCAGCCACAAGATCAATGTCTTCATATCTTTCTTCTATTGCCTCATTGAAATTAAAGCCTAAAGTGAATTATGAAAATATACAAGCAAACGTCTTCTGCCTTGGATTTATGCCTGGCGTGCTGTGAAGTTGTGGTGGGATGATTGCTTATGTATTATGCATGCTATACTGCAAAGGAGGGACTTTAATATGTAATATGGAGTTTCCATGTGATAAAAATGGGTCTATCAACACAAAGGCAGATGAAAAGGGCATTGCTGATAAAAGATCATAAATAGATGAGGAGAAGTGAAGAGGCAGGGAAGAAAAAGAAGCCAATGTGGGTCAGACACAGAAACGGTATAGAATATCTGGTGCACAATCAGAGACACATATTTTGGGGGGATGTGGTACACAGAATTTTAAGATGACCACCCAATGGCCTTGTATAATCCCTCCTTTTGAAGGTGGGCAGGATCTGTGAATATGACGTGTGTCACTCCTGTGATGGGGTTGCGTACTTATGGCGAAGGTTAAGGGATTTTGCCCATCAGTTGATTTTGAGTTAATCAAAAGGGAAATTACCTGGGTGGATCTGAATCAGATGAAACTCTTGAGAGTGTAAGGTTCTCCTGCTGGCCTTGAAGCAGCCATCATGAGTTCTATAACTGCAAGGAGAATTTTGCCAGCAACCAGGTAAGGCTGGAAGAGCACTTGGAGCCTCAGGTGAGACTCCATCTCCTGGCACTGACACCTGATCGCAGCTTTGCGAAACCCGGAGCAGAGGACCCAGCTATGCCACATCAGGTCTCCCAAGATACAGAAACTGTGGTCTAATAAATATGTGTTATTTTAGGGGGCTCCATCCCAGGTGATTTGTTACACAGCATCATGCTAGGTGCTGGGGATAGATACAATGGTCCCCAAGGCAAACACAACCCTGCCCTGCAAGGGACACAACAAGGAAAGAGATGACCATTGGCTGATGTGTGAGGAAAGGGAGGTACTTTTCAATTAACTCCTCCTATTGCCCCTGTAGAGATTCTTTCACTACAGCCCCTCTGCCATTACGCCCGCAGGGAAGCGGAACAGGAAATTTGGAAAGGAAGGGAATATGACGTGGGCGAAATCCCTGCCGGGTAGGCAGGGAAGGAAAAACAAATCCTGTTGGGTTCTGAGAGGTGAGGCCGAGGAGAAAGAAGGCAGGGGAGGCAACCACGTGGGCTGGTCCCCCCTCTCCTTCATCCTCCCCAAAGTTGGGGGAGGGGAGAGGTTTTAAATAACCGGAAAAGTTCTGGGGAGATTTCAGAGTAAGGGGTATTGTTCCTCTCTTTTCTGGATAAATACTGGCACATTATTAAGTGCCCTGAGGTAAGTGCTGAATCCATCACGCACCTGCTTAGGTGGTAAGCTGGAAATAGATCTAGGCAGGGCGACGGCCAGAAACAGGGCCCGTTCCCTCCTCTCAGGTCTGTGACCTGATCAACAGTCAGCTCATTCAGTCCCACTTGCTTCTCTTGAGACACAAGATAAACTAAACCTTTAGGACGTTTATGCGCTCAGAGGCAAACTTATAATTTATTTAAAAGTGAACAACTTTTGTGAGTAGCTGCTATTCATGAGTAAACATGAAATCAAATTTCAGAGACGAACTTTCCACATTTCACGCAAGAAAGAGATGGTTTTCAACCAGAAGAGAACAGGGTACCTTTAACTAGCAAGCGGAAGTGTTTTCTCTCATTAGTGTGATGGTGGCTTGAAGGCAAGATCAGACCACTATTAGCAAATAATGGAATCTTTTTCGTCTTCTTTTTTTCCTTAGCATCTGAAAGTATCTGGGGTATAATTGGCCCCAATATAAGCAGTAGCAGGGGCTTTCAGTGGGTGCAATTTTGCTCCCCAGCAGACATTTGGTAGTGTCTGGAGACATTTTTGGTTGTCAGAACGGGGGCGGGGGGACGGTTGTGCTAGTGGCATCTAGTTGATAGAGGTCATCGATGCTGCTAAACATCCTACAGTGCACAGGACAGGCTTCCTCACTAAAAACTATCCAGCCCCAAACGTCAGTGATGCCACTGAGAAACGCTGCCCTGGGGAAAGCACGAGTTGCTAAGGAAGCACTGATGAGGATCCCCCACTCAGATGAAGGTGAAAGGGAGGAGAAGGGAAGGAAGGTTACAGACAGGGACTGGCCTGAGCAAAGGTCGTGGGGTACCTAGAGTTGGAGGCGGCTGAGAGACAGGAGACCTCTGCAGAGGTGAGCCGTGCACAGACTCTGGACTTCATTCCAAGGACCTGGGGGAGACGTTAGGGGTTTTAGGCACAGAGCAAGTTTGCCCTTTACAGCTTACAAAGGAATTTCAACTGCTTCTCATTGGATCTTCATAATAACTCGGTGAGGAAGGAATTGAAGCTGTTATTATTTCTATTTAAAAAGATACCTGTATTTCTTGACTTTCCTCACACAAACTGCCCTCCTGCCTGTGGCAGGAGGAAATGCCGATGGAAAGAAGGGACAGATGCTTTCCTGCCTTTACGTGTGGAAGTGGCAAAGCTGGTAACTGCCTGATTCTCCCACGGACCATCAGTGTGTTGATTTTGCTCTGCTTATCGGTCCTTTGGTGAACCACGACTAGGCAACAGCTACTTCGAACCACACAGTTAAATCAAGTTCAAGTTCTGCTCTGGCAACTGCCTGCACAAGAATTGTTGTGGGATTAGTGGAAATAAAGATGGACCATGAGTTCATATAGACATAAGTAGAATTATCACTATGGGAGCATGATTAGCTTGTCAAAAGTCAATGGGCTGTGCACTACGGAGAACAGCATGGAGGTTCCTTAAAAGACTAAAAGTAGAACTACCATATGATCCAGCAATCCCACTCCTGGGCATGTATATGGAAAAGATGAAAACACTAATTCGAAAAGATACATGCACCCCAATGTTCACAGCAGCACTGTTTACAATAGCCAAGACATGGAAGCAAACCAAGTGCCCATCAACAGAGGAATGGATAAAGAAGATGTGGTACATATACACAAGGGACTATTACTCAGCCATAAAAAAGAATGAAATAATGCCATTTGCAGCAACATGGATGGACCTAGAGATGATCATACTAAGTGAAGTAGGCCAAAGACAAATATCGTATGATATCACTTATATGTGGAATCTTAAAAAATGATACAAATGAACTTATTTACAAAATAGAAACAGACTCACAGACATAGAAAACAAACTTATGGTTACCAAAGGGGGAAGGGGAGGATAAATTAGGAGTTTGAGATTAACAGAAACATACTACTATATATAAAATAGATAAGCAGTAAGGTCATACCGTATAGCATGGGGAACTATATTCAATATCTTATAATAAACTATAATGGAAAAGAATATGGAAAAGAATCTGTATATTTATATGTATGTAAAACTGAATCACTTTGCTGCACACCTGAAACTAACACAACATTGTAAATCAACTATATACTTCAATAAAAAGAAAGTCAATGGGCTGTGAAACCTTATTGAGCCAGAAGTTAATTAATCAGTGTGGAAAGATAAGCTGCACAGAAGGACAGGTTACCTTATAAGTGGGGTGAAGTACTGGTATTCAGATAGAAGAAGGGCAGCACATCTAGAGCAACCTGCTTTAAGTATGGCTCGTTCATATCACTGACTTTCAGAGCATCTCCTACTCTTTGTCTGCAACTGGACTGCCCTGAATTTGCAATGTGCTGGCTTTTCCTGGGAGGCACAATGCAATGAGCTTTCTCCACAGACTCTATGTATAAAGTCCTCCAACCGCGCAGCAGGTGAAGGTGTAGTGTTTTGCCTTCTGTTCTGCAGGTGGTGAAGAGGAGGATTCTGTGTATTCACTGTCCAGGGTAACGACTGCTTAACAACTTCTCTGATATATCTGAGAGATATTTGCCAATAAATATAAATTAAGTGAAAACCAGAATAAATTCAAGAAATAATTTCCATCAGGAACTATGATTGTTCTTCATCGTTTAACTTCGGGGACTATGCTAAGTCCTCTGAACTTATTTGCCTTAATTGTAAAGGACACATGCAACACCCCTGTGCTCTAGAACCTTCAGGGGCTCCTTCCATTGTCAAAATTAAATTCAAATGCCAGGCACACAAAATAGTTTACAATCTGACTCCACCTACTCTGCCTTCCTTCCTCCCCATTTGGGACCCCAATATGGAAGCAGTGCAGAGGCCACATCAGGGGCCCTGCCACTCCTCCCTTGGGATGCCCATTTAATGCCTCCTTCTTTCTTTTTTTTCTTTTTTTTTTTTTTTTTGCGGTACGCGGGCCTCTCACTGCTGTGGCCTCTCCCACTGCGGGGCACAGCTCCGGACGCGCAGGCTCAGTGGCCATGGCTCACGGGCCTAGCCGCTCCGCGGCATGTGGGATCTTCCCGGACCGGGGCACGAACCCGTGTCCCCTGCATCAGCAGGCGGACTCTCAACCACTGCGCCACCAGGGAAGCCCTAATGCCTCCTTCTTTCTGACAATTGTTAGACAACGTTAGAAACTGCCCTTCCAGACATCTATCCGGAAGATGTCTCTGGATCACTTCAAATGATGAATTGGTTGAAGGTGTAGGCAAAATGACTGTGCTTGCAAACCCAGATTTTGGGAACCAGAGCCAAGCTCCTTGTCCTTTGACCTGTACATGAATGTCAGTTTGATTCTTTTTGTTTGTTTATTTTACATCTTTATTGGGGTATAATTGCTTTACAATGCTGTGTTAGTTTCTGCTGTATAACAAAGTGAATCAGCTCTACGTATACATATATCCCCATATCCCCTCCCTCTTGAGCTCCCACTCTCCCTATCCCACCCCTCTAGGTGGTCACAAAGCACCGAGCTGATCTCCCTGTGCTATGCGGCTGCTTCCCACTAGCTATCTATTTTACATTTGGTAGTGTATATATGTCAATGCTACTCTCTCACTTCGTCTCAGCTTCCCCATCCCGTCAGTTTGATTCTGACATTGGTCATTTGCAAGTACTGTTCAGCTCACAAGGATCCCCTGCTCTGGGGAACTGCCATCCCGATCCACAGGTCTCTGGAGTGGACCTCTGGCAGCTGTATTTGCATCATAGGATCCATAGTTTTTAGAGCTAGCACTTGACCCTGTAAAGGAATCTCTTTTCTGGAAATTTTTAATTGAGATCCAGGAAGAATTAGGTGGTACACATTCGGTGGCTGGAGCTGCAACTTACAAATTTAACAGCCATGAAGCAGCCACCTTCACTGTGAACCTGCAGAGGATGCAGAGGAAATAAGTCCTCGGAGAGAGGAGTGTAACAAATCCATATGGAGAAGCAGAGATGAGAGATGGAGAAAGAGACCTAGAAGCTTTGCAGACCTTAATTTCAGTAGCTTTCTGAAGCCCAGCCCAGCCACATTCCTGTGCTTGTGGACCAGGAAGTAACATCGTTATCTTTACAACAAATCCTTGCCTTTTCATTTCTGTCTTACTCAGTTGCAGATTACAGCACACTAGGCTCATTTAATGGTGCAAATCCCCCCTCCTTTTCCTCTTTCATCTTCAACCTCCATTTTCTTACCTCAATTCCACTGCTTAATAGTAATCCATTGTGACTATAACACAAGTTGTTTATCCATTTTCCAATGGTTGGACACTTAGGTTGCTTCCTTTTTATTTTTGTTTTTATTTTTTAAAATTTTGGCTGCGACATGTGACTTGCAGGATCTCAGGTCCCCGACCAGGGACTGAACCCGGGCCACAGCAGTGAAAGCACCAAATCCTAACCACTAGACCACCAGGGAACTAGGCTGCTTCCTTTTTAAAAAAAATTTAAAATTTCCTTTTTTGCTATTTCAAAGAAAGCTGCTAACAATATTCTTGCATATGTCTACAAGTGCACATAATTAAGAATCTTTAGGGTATATTTCTAGGAGTGGAATTGCTGAGTTGGAAGTTACATATGTTTAACATTACAAGATAATGTCAAATTGTTTTCTAAAGCATTGTACTAGCTTGTGCTCCCACCACCATTACTAATCAATAAATGACCAATAATATTTACTGAGCATTTATCATACACCAGGCAGTCACCCACTGGTAGAGGTTTAATGTTGCCCACTCTTGCATTCCTAGGCAAAACACTGCTTGATCATGATGTATCTTATTTGTAATATACCGCTGGATTTAGATGGTTAATATTTTATTTAGATTTTTGCATCCATGCTTAGAAGTACAAAGGGCCCAGATTTCCTTTTCTTGTCCCGATACTGCCTGGGTTTGATATCAGAGTTATACCAGCCTCAAGAAAAGAGGTTAGCCCTCTTTTTCTATTTTCTGGGATGATTTGTATAAATGGTTATTTTCTGTTCCTTGAAAATCATCAAAACTCAACAGTAAAAACATTTAGAGCAGGCCTCTTTGTTGAGGGTAAGATTGGGGATGTCCTTGATAACAATGTCAATTTCTTTAACTATTATCAGTCTCTTCAAATTTCTTTTCCCTCTTGTATCAATTTTGACATTTTTGGTTTTGTTTCTGAACAAATCTCTTTTATCTAGGTTGTCAAATAGTTACTCATTTTATTATTACTTTAAACTGCGGTGTTTGCAGTTACTTTTCTATTTTGTGATTTAGTTGCTTCTTGTCTACTGTTTTCTTTTTTTTTTTTTTTTTTTTTTTTTTTTTTGTGGTACGCGGGCCTCTCACTGTTGTGGCCTCTCCCGTTGCGGAGCACAGGCTCCGGATGCGCAGGCTTAGCAGCCATGGCTCACGGGCCCAGCCGCTCCGCAGCATGTGGGATCTTCCCAGACCAGGGCACAAACCCATGTCCCCTGCATCGGCAGGCGGACTCTCAACCACTGCGCCACCAGGGAAGCCCTCTACTGTTTTCTTGATCAGTTAAAAAAAAAAAAACAGCTTTTAGTTTTCTAAAAGCTGATGTTCTCTGCTTTTATTTTTATTGATTTCTTTCTTCTGGTTTCTTTGGGTGTGACCTGTTGCTTATTTTCTGACTTCTTAAGCTCATGTGTTTTTAGTATTTTGGTTTTTGATTGTCTGTTTTCTTATTTTTCTGCTTAGAACATCACCGCCCCCCCCCCGCCCCCCCACCCCTGCCCAGAGCTCCACAAAGCTCTCTCCCCTCCTTCCAATTGTCATTTAAATGTCACCTTCTCAGCGGTCTTCCTTGCCCACTCTATTCAAACTTGCAATTCTTCCTCCCTCTCCATTCCCCTTCCCTGCTTTATTTTTCTCTGCAGCACTTATTACCGTCAAATGTAGCATATATTTTCCTTCTTTATTACTTATCGTCTATTTCCCCACATTAAAATGTGAGTCCTTTTTAATGCCATTTGCAGCATCATGGATGGACCTAGAGATTATCATACTAAGTGAAGTAAGTCAGAGAAAGACAAATATATGATATCACTTACATGTGGAACCTAAAAATATGATACAAATGAACTTATTTACAAAACAGAAATAGACTCACAGACATAGAAAACAAACTTATGGTTACCAAAAGGAAAAGGGGAGAGGGATAAATTAGGAGTTTGGGATTGAAACATACATACTACTATATATAAAATAGATAAACCACAAGGACCTACTGTATAGCACAGAGAACTATATTCAATACCTTGTAATAACCTATAGTGGAAAAGAATCTAAAAAAAAGAATACATACGTGTATATATATATGTGTGTGTGTGTATAACCGAATCACTTTACTGTACACCTGAAACTAACACAACATTGTAAATCAACTATATTTCAATAAATTTTTTTTTAAATGTGAGTTCTTTTAATTTGGTAAATTTATGGATCAATCATCATCATATCTAGAACATTTTCTTCACCCCAGAAAGTTTCCTTGTGCCCCTTTACAGTTAATTTCCCCTCCATCCCAGTCCCAGACAACCACTGATCTCCTTCTGTCTTTATAAATTTGGAAGATAGGGTTTTGACTGTTTTGCTCACTGCTACAGCTCTAGTATCTAAAGCACTTGGCACATAACAGGCGCTCAATAAATAATTGTTAAATAAGTTTTTCAAATAATCTTACCCCTCCCCCCATATGCTCTATCAGTTTCTGGAGGTGTTGTGTTTAAAATCTCCAAAAATACTTGTTGATATATTTGTTTCTCTCTGGGATTCTGCCCATTGATGCTTTATAAATTTTGGAGTTATTGTTGATCTATGATCTATTGTTCCTTTTTTCAATATGTGACATCCCTTTTATTGTCTATGACGTTTAAACTTTGAATCCTATTTTTTCTAATATTAAAATTGGTATCTTGGTTATCTTTCAGTTCCCATACCTTAATCTTTTCCCATCTCTTTATGTTTTATCTGTCTAGATCCTTTTTAAGTGTGTCTCTTCGTGTGGTTAAAATGTTACTAGATCTTATTAATTTTTTTTAAGACTCTACCTTCTAAATGGTGAGTTCAACATTTTCATTTATTTCTGGCTTTTTTTTTTTTGACATTTTATCTTATATTTTCTACACTTTAATTTTCTGGATTCATCTCTCCTTTCCAGATTTCTACTGGGTAAACTGAATTAAGACCTTTAATTATATTTACTTTTCCCTAGCACTTTCTTGCACACACAAAAATCTGTCTTTCCCCCACATAAGACAAGTATGATACCACATTCTTGCTTTCCTCTGTTTGGTCTCCAGCCAACACTGCTTCCTTCTCCAACACACTGGGGATCACCTGGCTTTAGTTCTAGACTGCAATCATCAGAAGAAAGAGAAGATCCCTCCTTCTTTCTGAGTGTCCTCCAGCACCAGATCACAAGCACTTTTTCTCTCTCCCGAAGAGGGAGATGAGAAGAGCTCTCAACTGTCTTTGTAGGTCTCTAGGTCCATACACTTTTTCTCTATAGCATTTATTAGCGTCAAAATTCTATATATTTACTTATTTATTATCTGTCTCCTCCTATTAAAATGTTAAGCTCTTTTTTTAAAATTTTATTTTATTTATTTATTTTAAAATTTATTTATTTATTGGCTGTGTTGGGTCTTCATTGCTGCGTGCGGGCTTTCTCTAGTTGCGGCGAGATTGTGGTGGCTTCTCTTGTTGCAGAGCACGGGCTCTAGGCACGCGGGCTTCAGTAGCTGTGGCGCACAGGTTTAGTTGCTTCACGGCATGTGGGATCTTCCCGGACCAGGGATCAAACCCATGTCCCCTGCACTGGCAGGAGAATCTTAACCACTGAGCCACCAGGGAAGTCCCCAAGCTCTTTTAATTTTAATAAATTTACAGAATTGTTCCGTCATTATTGTAATCCAGTTTATCAGGGCAGGGGTGGACTGGGAGAGGGAGCTAGCAGCCTTTGCGAGTTTGCCACCTTCTGAAGTTCCATCTTTTTGCCTAGGCCAGCTTGAATTGGTTCTTGTTATTTGTAGCCACAGAGTCCTAAGAGCAGCATCTATCAATTTGCATGTCATAGTATTCAGTTGTAGACACCAGGTTTTGTGGACAGAAAGTTATCATGGAACTACAAAATGCACTCTTCTTTCTAATTTGCACATATTCACGGATTTAAGAAATTTGTAATGCAAGCATGCAAGGTTCCTAGCACACCCCTTCTCTGACATTTTTACTCTAAAATAGACAAGGGAAGAAATTACTGAATTTTCTAGATCTTGGTCCACAGCTTTGCTCTGAAAGAGTCATCAAGTTTTGAAACTCTCCTCCCCATTTTCTATAGTACTGACATCAAAGTTCTGAGTAATTACTGAAAAGAGTTGAATTTGGATCTTATAACTTAGCTTTTCTAGTCATTATTTTGAAAAGCATCACTTATAGCAAAATAAATTAATGAAAACTTAAGGACAAAATATTTACAAGGAGGATCCTGTGCATGATGGTGATAACTAAGCATCAAGAAGTGTCAAGTGAGCACCTTCTCTATGATAAGTACTGACATTAAAGATACAATGCGAATAAGATATGTTCCCTGCTTTTGGATGGCTTACGATCCAGTGAAGAAAGCATGCATGCATTGTGGTAGGCATAAATCTAAGAGAGTCTCCCAGTCCCTGGTGTGCAAACACCTTCTCTCGTCTAGTAAATTAAACAATGATCTAGGTACTGCTGTGAAGAGATTTTGACGATGTAATTAACATCCCAAATCAGTTGACTTTAAAATAGGGAGATTTTATCCAGATCGGCCTGACCTCATTACATGATCCCTTCAAGTCAGTGTCTAGAGGTCAGAGACGGGGAAGTCAGAGACTTAAGGTGTGAGAGGAATTCAGAGTGAAGAAGGTTCTTCATTGAAGATGGAAGGGACCATGTAGCAAGGAATGTGGGCGGCCTCTAGGAGATGGGAGCAACCCCTGAGAGGAAAGAGGGACCTCAGTCCTACAACCACAAAGAACTAAATTTGGCCAAGAACCTGAATGAGCTTGGAAGTGAAATTTTTTGCCTCTAGAAAGGAACACAGGTGGGCCAGCACCTTGATATACACCATATAAGACCCTGAGCAGAGAGTCCAATCAAGCCTGTCCAGAGTTTTGATCTGTAGAACGGTGAGTTCATAAATGAGGGATGTTTTAAGCTGCTAAATGTGTGGCAATTTGTTACACAGAAATAGAAAACTACTACATGCACAAAAAAGAGAATAATAATGTAAGAAAGCTTTTGTGCAAGACACGCTGCTCTATTACATGTGGAGCTGTAACCATCTCCATGTCAGGGGACTATGTGTGCAGATAACGTGGAAGATTCTGGAGGATATTTTGAGGGTCTGTGTTGTTGCCTAGTTAAGAGCTTAGGCTTTGCAGTCTACGTGACCAGATTTAAATCCTGACTCCATCTCTTATGAGCTGTTTGATGTTCCATAAATTACATACTATCAAGGAATGTTCTGAAAAGTAAATGAAATATAAACACCTACTTGAATGGCCAAAGTCTGGGAGAGTGACAACACCAAATGCTGGTGAGGAGGTGGGGCAACAGGAACTCTCATTCATTGCTGGAGGGAATGTAAAATGGTACAGCCACTTTGGGAGTAGCTTAACAGTTTCTTACAAAACTAAACATACTTTTACCATATAATCTGGCAATTGCATTCCTTGGTATCTACCCAAAGGAGTTGAAAACTTATGTCCAGACAAAAACCTGCACGTGGATATTTATAGAAGCTTTATTCATAATTGCCAAAACTTGGAAACAATCAACATGTCCTTTAATAGGTAAATGGGTAAATAAACTATAGTACTTCCAGACAGTGGAATATTATTGAGCACTAAAAAGAAATGAGCTGACAAGTCATGCAAAGAAATGGAGGAACCTTAAATGCATACATGTCATTATACATTTATCCAAACCCATAAAATGTACAACACCAAGAGTGAACAATATGGTTAGCTAAGGACTTTGGGTGATCATGATGTGTCAATGTAGGTTCATCTTTGGTTAAAAAATACACTATTCTGGTGAGTGATGTTGATAATGGGGAGGGTATACACATGCAGGGTATATGGGAAATCTCTGTATCTTCCTCTCAATTTTGTTGTAAACCTAAAACTGTTCTAAAACAATAAAGTCTCAAAAAAGAAAAAAAGTAAATGAAATAATGCTTACAGAAGACTTAGTGACCACAGAATGGAGATATTTTATATACAGATATATTTCTAAAAGGAGTATTTATTAAGTTAAATGCTAAATAATTACTGTTTGCTAGAATTTTCCCTAAGAGCTATAGAATGTTTGTCTCGAAAGGCACTCTGTGATGTAAAGGTTCTACAGTTCATTTCCCCTCTCCTGTACTGTATTCACAGTGCTCCTGGACAAATTATAGGCTCTGAGAAATCCTGCAGTACAGAGACCTGTTTAACTTTGTTTAACTCAGTTATTCTTCCAACTTACTTGACTGCAGAACCCTTCAGTCGGGAAAAATATATCATCATCCGTAAGAGCAATTTCTGTGGAGCTTACAGATATAGACAATTCACTCATTCATCCAAAAACACTGAGCACTGGGCAGCAGGCACTCTGCTGGGGGCTCACAGGAAGAGTCAGGTCTCCTGTGTCTTCACACTTAACACACCAGCAGGGGAGCCAGACACTACCAAATAATCATCAAACACATTATTTAAAACTGCAATAAGTGCGATGACGAAGTGAAGGAAACTTGAGAGAATAGCATTTAGACTGAGAGAGCATCAGGGAAGATCTTTTTTGACAAAGTGATGTTTAAGCTGAAGTCTGAAAGATGGGGGAGAAGCATTCTGGGCAGGAAGGGAAGATGCTCTGTGTAAATGCCTTCCAGAATCTGGAAACGGCACATGCGGGATATCAACAATATTAATTTGCGGAAAAAGATCAAGGTTTCAGGTTTGGACATGATTATCTTGAGATGCTGTGACATAATAAGAAACATACATTTGTTCTTAGCTCCTGGTTCCTGGCACAGAGCTTCTAAAATCCTTGTAACTTCCTTGTTATTCACAATAAGTCCTTCCGCTACACCTGCGTTTAAGCTAATGCAGTGACTCTTGGAGGTTGGGAGTGGTTGTCAGAAGAACTAACCCTGTGACCAGGGAGTAGGAACTTTCAGCTCCCCACCCTGCCTCTGGGGAGGGGTGTGGGGCTGGAGATTGACTTAATCACCAGTGGCCAATTAATTAATCAATCATGCCTATGTAATGAAGCCTTAATAAAAACCCTAAACAACAGGGTTTAGAGAGCTTCTGAGTTGGTGAATACAAGGAGGTGCTGCTGAGACAGGAGGGAAGGGGGCAGGGCACAACCATTAAAAGAATGACAGAGCTGTTGAGGATACAACATAAACTGGTTAGAACCAACTAGGCCCAAGATGGAGGAAGAATGGACTTCCAGTAGACCTTAAGCCTCATGGTACGCTCATTATAACACATTAGCATCTGCTGAATAACACACTCACAGGTGCCATGACAGTTCCGAGGCCAACCGTAAAAGGCCAAAAAGTGGGCGATGGCCCAATTCTGGGATAGACCCGCCCTTTCCCCAAAATATTATAGTAGAATAATCCTCCCGCTCCTTAGCCTGTGAAACTAGCCAGCCTGTAAAAACTGACCACCCACGCACTCCGGGGCCTCTTTTGCCTTCGGAGATGGCCCACACTCTGTCTGTGGAGTGTGCATCTGTCTCTCAGGGCTGCTCTCACTTTCTGATATGGACCACATTCTGCTTATAGGATGTGTATCTCTCTAAATAAATCCACTTCTTACCTATCGCTTTGTCTCTCACTGAATTCTTTCTGCGCTGAGATATAAAGAACCTGAGCTTCATTAAGTCCTGAGATGAATTGTGCAGTTTCAGCTGGAAGACTGTGGGTTTGCATCTCATCTGAGGTGCGACTGGGTTTGGGTCCCATCTGGGGTGTGGTTCTGTTAAGGAACCGTTGACAGAAACCACCTGCCTTGAAATAGAGACACAGATGTAGAGAACAAACGTATGGACACCAAGGTGGGAAAGTGGCGGGGTTGGTGGTGGTGGGATGAATTGGGAGATTGGGATTGACATATATACACTAATATGAATAAAATACATAACTAATAAGAACCTGCTGTATAAAAAAATAAATTAAATAAAATTCAAATATTCAAAAAAAAAAAAAAGAAAGAAACCGCCTGCCTTGGCCAGGCACACTATAACCGCTTGCATGAGTTGTCTCACAATAGGAAGGAGAATTCAGGAGGGGCCAAAAGGAGAGAGGAGACGCCAGCCCATAATATGTCCTGCTAACCTCCCAGAAACCCACACACGGGAATCCATCTTGGCTGAGAGATGCACGCACCACCAGGAGGGGCCTGAGTCAGACCACATACAGGCAACAAGCAAGATGACTGGCCAGAGACGACCCAGAAAGCCAACTCCATTACCATAAAACCTGAAGCTGCGAGCCACGTGGCAGAGCAGTTCTCCTGGGTTCCCTTACCCTGCTGCCCTCTGCCCAGGCGCCCCTTCCCAGTAAAGTCTTTTGCTTTGTCAGTATGTGTGTCTCCTCGGACAATTCAGTTCCTAGTGTTAGACAAGAGCCCACTCTCGGGCCCTGGAAGGGGTCCCCCTCTGGTAACAGTTTCACCGGGAGGGTGGCACACCCAGAGAGGCACACATCCACCCCTCCCCCCTTACTTCGCCTTATGCATCTCTTCCACTTGGTTCTTCCTCAGTTGTATCCTTTATAAAAAACCAGTAACAGTAAGTAAAATGTTTCCCTGAGTTCTGTGAGCCATTCTACCGAGTTATGCACCTCAGAAGGGGGTCCTGAGAACCCTAACTTATAGCTGGTTGGTCAGAAGAACAGGCAGCGACCTGGGACTTGTGACTGGTATGTGAAGTGAGGGCCCTTGTGGAACCGAACCCTTAACTTGTGGCATCTGCTGCTAACTCCAGGTAGAGTGTCAGAACTGAAATGAGTTGTAGGACACCTAGTTGGTGTCCACAGAGAATTGGAAAATTGTTTGGTGTGGGGAAAAGAACTTACACATTTGGCATCAGAAGCAATGTAAGTCTAGAAAATTTTTCCCTTCAGATACTCATGAGATAGTTAAGGGGAGATGTTGTAGGTAACTGGAAATGAGTTTGAAGCTCAGAAAACAGATTTAGGCTAAATAGTTAAATTATAATTTGCTTATATTTTAATAAAAATTTATTAAAATTATAGTAACTAAAAAAAGTCACTGGTGGGTATATGAAAAATTAATCACCAAATTTTGTGCCTATTCTAACCAGGAAGAAAATGTCTGAGTGTGCCTTTAATTTAGTCTTATTTTCCTTAAAAAGAACAAAGCTTATTCTAGTGATTAAGGCTCTTAAAGCCCCCGGGAGTCCCAGCTGGCAGCCATAGTAGCTGTTCCAAAGCCAAAGAGGAAAAGTGTTTGTGTCTGCTTAAAAATGGAGTAATTAAAAAAAAAAAAAAAAGGAGTAATTAATGACGTGGGAAAAATGTTTTCTTTATTTACTTTTCAACATGATGGCTTTGCATGATAAAGGATAGAGTGTTAAGATTGAATATGAATGCCACAAGGGAAAAAATATGTCAGCTGATATGTCTGTGTTGTATAAAGAATGCTCAGATGTTTAACAGATATGCTGCAAAGACCAAGATGGCATCTTGAAACATCTAGAGAATTCTCAAATTAAAATTCCTAGAAAATGATAACATCCACAAGGAGCTTTGGGCATCTCAACAACACTAACAAAAATTGGGAAACTAGGGCTATTGCAAGGGGATGTGCTGGACAAATTTTCCTGGTAACAAAGCAATGGTGGGGATTTTTTTTTTCTTCCAGGAAGAGGACATGGGAATATGCAATCTAGCAGCATTGGAGATAAGAAGTGCTTGGCCCACATCCTTTTTATTTTTTTTAATTTATTTTTTCACATCTTCTTTAAGGGCTTCCTATTCATCCTTGAGCTCTCAGCTAAACTGCAAGAAAATCTAACTTGATCTCCAGCCATCCCCTTCCTCTCATCCAGATGAGGCCCCTGTCATAGGCTCTCAAAGAACCCAGTCCTTCTTTCACAGCATGTGATACCATTGTAATAAATCATTCATTATGTATAGGCATAGAGATAGTCCACAGCTCAGGTGAGCAAGAAGTATAACTTAATTTATACTTCAAGATCCCATTCAACCACAGTGGTAGAAATATAGTTTCAGTCAACTTGGGGGTCCCCAAAGTTTCTCTAGTTCTGAAGGACTAAAGTTCTATAGTTGGAGAGAGGAAGGGGAGGACAAGAAGCGTTGAGGGTGATCATTTTGTCTTTAGTGTCATCTGTCCCTGAAGCTGTCTGCTCAGATTCCCAGAGTCCTCTCTGGTTCTATTTCCTTAGGCACCTCGGCTGTTGAACAACAGCAGTCAGAGAGATGCTTGGAAAACTCTGTGCCCTGCCACACCTCCTCTGGGGCAATGCACACAACCTCACTATTTCAAAGGGAGAAAGCAAGGAGAGGCAAGGAAATCACTAGAGAGAGAAAACATTGGTTAATATTTTAAAAATAGTAGTTCAAACATATGTTTACTCTCTGGGAATGTGTAGTGAAAGTTGTGTGGGAGATATAATTTGCCAGTTTTTACCTGCTCTGTAAGTCTAGTGTGGGAGCTTAAATCCCTTTAAAAAAATAAAAAATAAAATAACGGGAAAAAAGTTTAAAAATACTATCCAAAACGTGGAAGCAACCCAAGGGTCCACTGGTGAATAAATAAACAAAGTATCTACACATACAATAAGATCTTGTCTGGCCTTCAAAGGGAAGGAAATTCTGAGACTTCCCTGGCGGTCCAGTGGTTGAGACTCTGTGCTTCCACTGCAGGGGGCGTGGGTTCTATCCCTGGTCGGGGAACTAAGATCCTGCATGCCGTGTGGAGCAACCGTTAAAAAAAAACCCTGGGGCTTCCCTGGTGGCGCAGTGGTTGAGAGTCCGTCTGCCGATGCAGGGGACACGCGTTTGTGCCCCGGTCCGGGAGGATCCCACATGCCGCGGAGTGGCTAGGCCCGTGAGCCATGGCCGCTAAGCCTGCGTGTCCGGAGCCTGTGCTCTGCAACGGGAGAGGCCACAACAGTGAGAGGCCCGCTTACCGCAAAAACAAAACAAAACAAAAAAAACCTGAATAGTTACTTGACTCTGGATCTCAACGTATAATGATAAATAAAGATGCTTTAAAAAAAAAAAAAAGGAAGGAAATTCTATCACATGCTACAACATGGATGAACCCTGAGGACATTATGATCGGTGAAATAAGCCAGTCATAAAAAGACATACTGTGTGATTTCACTTACATGAGTGCAGTCAAATTCATAGACAGAAAACGGAATGGTGGTTGCCAGGGGCTGGGGGAGAAGGGAGTGGGGAGCTGTTTAATGGGTATAGATTTTCAGTTCTGCAAGGTAAAAGAGTTATGGAAATGGATGTCATCGATGGTTCACAACAATGTGGATGTACTTAATGCCACTGAACTGTATACTCAGAAGTGGTTAACTGCACTCCTGGATACAGGCTGCTTTACTAAGAGACACAGTATAGTGGCTTAAATAAGTTTCATGTTACATGTATATTAATCACAATAAAAAAATTATCCAAACACATGTGTAATTAGTTGTTTAACATCTTTCCCTGGAGCTAGAGTGGGATCTTGTCCCTCTTATTCAGTGCTATGTGTTCTCCGCCTAGTACAGTGTTTAGCGGATAGGAGTAACTCTGTAAATATTTGTCAAGGGAATACATGGTCCTGGGAGCAGGACTTGGGGGCCGATCATGCCTCAGGAAAGCAGTACTCAGTATAATGACCGACCTACGAAACATGGGCAGGGGGTCACAAAATTTGCTACTGCTAATATTCAGTTGCCATACCATAGTGCCTGGATGTTTGTGAACACGTATCTTGATTAAATACCGAAAGAGGGAAAATAGGTATTGTGTTACATATCTCTGGTCACATTATTAATCACTTGGTTCCCTGTAGAAGAGGGCTTCTCTCTTCCTGAGAGAGCCTTTCAAAACAACGATGATTTTTTTTCCAATTTTATAATATTCATTGTATTTTCACAGATTAGCACAAACAAATGACATTTTAGCCTATAAGATTAGACCTAAAATGAACATGTCAGCCTTTTAATTATAGAAAATGAAACAGAGAAAGGATGTAGCAGAAAGTGGGCAAAGAGGAGAGTTATAGGGAGCAAAGGGAAAAAAAGGTTGGCTCTGGGAATTCCCTGGCGGTCTAGTGGTTAGGACTCTGCACTCTCACTGCCAAGGGCCCAGGTTCGATCCCTGCTCAGGGAACTAAGACCTCACAAGCTGTGAGGTGCTGGCTGTAAGGAAGCTATCAATTGCCACTGAAGATAATATTTATTAAAATTAAAAATTCATATGCCTTTTGACCCAGCAAGCCCACACCTGGGAATCAATCCTACAGAGACAAAACCACCATAAAAACACATGTACATGGATAGCTATTGTAGCATTATTTGCTGTGACAAAAAGCAAGAAACAAAGCCCAGGGCTGAATAATTTATGGCACACCAACACCATGAATTATTATTCAGCCATTAGAAAGACTGAGTTAAATCTAAACCAATTGACTTAGAGAGATTTTTATGAGATTATTGTTGAATGAGAAGAGAAAGATGCAGAAAAGTGTGGATAATATGATCTCACTTTTGTAAAGCCCCCCCTCCCCGCTGCCCATGACAAAAACCCTCCAAATCTCTGTATGTGCTTCTGTGAGCATGGAGAAAAATGTGGGAGAATGCATACTTGGTTGGTGACCTGGTTTGTGTGTTTGTTAGTGTGGGAATGGCTGGTGTTGGAGGGGAGGAAGAAAAAGAGGAAAGGAAGGAGGAAACCAAGTAGAAAAGAAAAAAGGAAAAGCACTGTACCAAAATAATAATAGCACATGATACATATTTATGTAAAATTATACGTGATATGGAAAGAACTAAGTTAAAAAATTATGCAGGTCTTTCCTTAGGTCAAGGGCTGCTTTTTAGCTTTGATTCCATCATCTCTGAAATATTCATGTTACTAGCAGAGGGAGTGACAGCCTTAAGCAATATTGACCTCTAAGAGAGATTAAGATTCTTGATCATGGCTGGCTTGCCTCTCGCCTGGCTGTGATGGGGGAAGGGCCTGCTGCCTGGTATGTGGGAGCCAAATTACTTATGTATAATAATAGACATTAAGGTGGTCCTCAGGACCTTACAAGAGGTTCCCACAGGTAAAACATGAAAATGGAGTGAGAAGGAAGAAATATGGAAAAAACTCCTGGAGGGTACCATCTTTTATTCACTCTGAGATCTAATGTAGATCCAGCGCGTGAGAACCACCTTCATCAAAGTGTTCTACTATATGATCTGTGATATATGATGTAAAGTATATACAGAGAAGAGGTAGATGGGTGTGGAAAAACATCATGTGGTCGTTTTGGGGGCTTGCAACCCCCAAAAGCTTGCTTTGGGGTCAAGCATCCTTGGGTTCAAATCTGCATTTGCTGGCTATAGGCTGGTTTATTTTTTGTTATTTGTTTATTTTTGCGGTACGCGGGCCTCTCACTGCTGTGGCCTCTCCTACCGTGGAGCACAGGCTCCGGACGCGCAGGCCCAGCGGCCACGGCTCATGGGCCCAGCTGCTCCGCGGAATGTGGGATCCTCCCGGACCCAGGCACGAACCCGTGTCTCCTGCATCGGCAGGTGGACTCCCAACCACTGTGCCACCGGGGAAGCCCAGGCTGCTTTAATAAGAGACACAATACAGTGGCTTAAACAAGAAAATAGTTTAAGTGTTTCTCATGTAATAATCCTGATCATTAGTTGAGGGCTGATCTGGTGGTTATGGCGATGCTCACTACTTTCATCCTGCTGTCCTTCCATCCCTTCATCCCTGCATCAGTAAAGACCATTCATCATTATATTTGCCTTCCAGGCTGCTAGCGGGAGGAAAAAGAATAGGGAGCGTGTGCTCCATACCTTCTAAGAGCTACACTCAGAAGCTGAACACAACCCATTGGCCAGACTCTAGTCATATGATCATATCTAGCTGCAAGGGAGGCTGGGAAATGTGGTCTCTGGCTGGCATGCATGCAGTTAAAACTTCCATTGCTAAAGCATACAGGGAGACAGACATTAAGCCCAAAACCACACAGCCATAGATTTATAAATCCTACCAAGTGTGCTCGCTTAGGTAGCACCTATACTAGGAAATAAATAAATACATACATAAATAAATAAATAAATAAATAAATAAATAAAACCTATGAAGGAATGGTAGGGTGAACTCTGAAAGCATAAAAAGGAAGCTCTGTTCTAGTCTGGGGAGTCAGGGAATTGACTTGTTTCAGCAGAGATCTACAGGACTTGATTAGATGGAGCAAGGAAGAGGGTTCCAGGAGGAGAGAACAGCATGTACAAGGAAGAGGCACAAGGCATATTTGAGGAATTGGAAAAAGGTGTAATTGAAGCAAATACATAAATCTGTTTTCTTCCCAAGGATCTGAGGCTGGTTTGTGAAATGTATTCTAATGTGCATACCTAATGGTCTAAAAGAAACCATTTATTTTCTGTGGCTTGGAAATATCCCACTGCGGTTCGTCTGGCAGCCCAGAGAAAGCTGACACTGGTTTGGGAAGGTCTAACTATTCCTCATATAAGACCTGGGTAAATGAGTGAAATGTGTGAGTATGTTCCTTAGAAGAATCTGACAAAGTTGTGTGCCTGGTTTGTGTTATTTATGATTTTAAGTAACATTAGGACGTGGTTCTAGAATTTCTGTCTATAATATATTGAAATTCGGTGTTTTGAAAATCATTTGCCTTTTTGCATGAAAGGAGCAAATTGGCATTTGGGTAATGAATCCACCTTGCTATGTGGGAGGTGAGAGCAACAATAATCGTTGACTCACGGAGACTCATTTCCATATGCTGCACAGGAAAATTGGTTTCATTTACTTTATAATTTCACCTCCTATTAAAGCCTTGTTAAGTGTGAGTCATAGTAAACTTGATGTCCTAGAATTTGAGAGAGCCCAGTACAGAAAATTCATGAAATGTTTCTGCACTGTTTACTCCACTTTTCCTTACTGCAACTGGGTAATCGTTTTTGTTTTTGTTTTTGAGTTTTAATGTGCTTCTCTCCTTTGCTTTCCCAAGGACATAACTTTCACCTTAGTAAAGGTATGTATCTGATTTGGAGGAGATGAAAATCTTTTATGGGAGGAAAGCTGAGAGAAAGACAGGGTAGTTTCCAATTTTTGGAATTCAAAACCAGGATTTGGCAGCTAAGCTATTGTCTTTTTTATTTTTTTAAGATTTAATTTTTATTTATTTTTGGCTGCGTTGGGTCTTTGTTGCTGCGTGTGGGCTTTCTCTAGTTGCGGCGAGCGGGGGCTACTCTTTGTTGCGGTGCGCGGGCTTCTCATTGCGGTGGCTTCTCTTGTTGCGGAGCACGGGCTCTAGGCTTGCGGGCGTCGGTAGTTGTGGCACGTGGGCTCAGTAGTTGTGGCTCACGGGCTCTAGAGCACAGGTTCAGTATTTGTGGCACACGGGCTTAGTTGCTCTAAGGCATGTGGGATCTTCCTGGACTGAGGATCAAACCCGTGTACCCTGCATTGGCAGGCAGATTCTTTTCCACTGTGCCATCAGGGAAGTCCCTAAGTTATTGTCTTGAATACGGATTTTGTACGTTAGTATGTTTAGCAAACCCAGGAAGCAGGCCCCGGTATAGTGTAGAAAAGTATAGTGAAATATAAAAAAGATATCCCTAGGGAGGATCACCAGATAAAATACAGGATGCCCCATTAAATTTGAATTTCAGATTAACAAGGAATACTTTTTTTATATAAGTCTGTTCCAAATATTGTATGGGACATACTTATACCAAAAAAATTATTCACTGTTAATGTGAAATTCAAATTTAACTGGGCATCTTGTATTTTTACTTGTTAAACTTGACAGTCGTACCCCTAAGATCTAGGACAGCAAGGCAAGTACTACTTACACAGTAATAGGAGAATAAGATGTGAGGGAAGTCTAGGGCATGCTAATCATACTGACCATCCAAACTTTGAAGCCCTTCTCTCTATTTGAGCAGAGTCTGTACTCAGTGTAGAATCAGAAAGTACCAGATACTTGCTTTCCCAGCCTTCCTGAAATATACGTGAGGGCACCTCTTGCCAGGCAGATGCATCTACCCCAACTTTGATTCGAAAGCTGGTATTTGGAAGAAGCAGGTGAGGTGCAGAGTCAGTTACAGTGATGGCTGATGACAGTGACCTTGGCAGCATCCAGTGTCCAGTGTTGTCAGTGGAGTAAGCTGTGGGGTCCAGGGTCCGCAGCAACAGCAGTGTCTCTAAGGCCTTATCCTGAGCATTCCTGGCTGCAGAGCCTCGGTGCCTAGGTTTGGTACTCCCTGGGACCCTGCAAGTTACCAATGTCCTTCTGATGAGTTCCTTTGCCCCTTAACTATGTCGGAGTCAGTTCTGTTCCTTGCATGTAAAAACTGTGCATGCATAGTACTTGAAGTACGAAATATAAGCCTTCTCAGGCTTGAGAAATTGTGGCGAGAAGAATAAGAGGAGTGAGAGGAGAACACAGTGGGCAGAACCGTGCCTGGGGAGGAGATGGAATATAGATCAGTTGGGGAGGACAGAGGCCTTAGAGGACGCTCCCGTGCCGGTCTTCACCCAGGGAGCGGTCCTGGGAGTTTGCAGCCAGTTCTGACTGCCTGATGGGGCTCGTTAAGGACCAGTGTCCATTCGGACTGCATAGTGTTTGTGCTCACTGGGCTTTGAAATATTTTTTTTATTTTTCGTTTTCTAAAATTGTGGCTAAAAAACACATGACATACAATTTACCTTCTTGGGACTTCCCTGGTGGTCCAGTGGATAAGACTCTGTGCTCCCAAGGCAGGGGGCATGGGTTTGATCCTTGGTCGGGGAACTAATATCCTGCACACCGTACAGTGTGGCCTAAAAAAACAATTTGCCATCTTACCCATTATTAAGTTGAGTTCAGCAGTATTCAGTATATTCACATTGTTGTAAAGCAGATCTCTAGAACTTATTAGTTTTGGAAATCTGAAACTCTCTCCCCATTAGACAAAACTCCCCTTTCCCTCCCTCCCTCCAGCTCCTTTCTGTTTCTATGAATTCAACTCCTCTAGGTCCCTCATATAAGTGGATTCGTACAGTACTTGTCCTTTTGTGTCTGGCTTAGTTCACTCAACATCATCTCCTTAAGGTTCATCCACGTTGTTAGCATGTGACAGGATTTCCTTCCTTTGAAGGCTGAATAATATTCCATTGTATGTATAGATCACATTTTCTTCCTTCATTCACCCATCATTGGACACTCGGGTTGCTTCTACCTCTTGGCTATAGTGTATGAACATGACAGTGCAGATATCTCTTCAAGGGCTCTTCAATATTTTGAATTGCTCGTGGGTGCAACCATTTCATCTTGGTGAGACAGAGGGAGTCGCCGAGGTTTAGCTGTCCAAAGCCTCCCTCAACTCCGGTACGGCACGTACGGATAAAATCCGAGTGTGGCTGAGGAGTCTGATTGGCAGAGGAGCGGTAGTTCTGCAGCTAAGACCTGTACAGGGAAGAACACCCAAGCCTGGGTTGATGGCGAGTCACAGACGGACCTCAGAGCAATGGGGGCCCATTGAGGGCTCAGAGTTCAGGGAACGCTGCTGGGCTGGGTCCAGCTGAGTTAGACCAGAGTTGCCATGGCTTTTCAGTCTCAGATACCAGCACGGCAGGCAGTACCCCAGGGAAAAGAGATGCCTTCCCAGGTTCTTGAAGTCCCCAGCTCTTTCTGGCCATGATAAGGTTGTAAAAACCATGGAACTCAATACTCCTTCAGGAAGAGAAGCAGGGGGCAAGGTGAGCTATCTGAGAACCACAGGTTACCTACGCAGATTGTCAAATTACTGTATTAGATATAGAGTTACTTCTGTACCTGGCAAAGGTGTGGATAAGGCAGAGAAGGAAGGCTAGATCAGTGGTAGATTAAACAGTTAACCTTCGGTGACCCTGCTCTATTTCCCCACCTCCCCACTGCCCATCACTCCCCCCAGAACTACCCATGCATCATCACTCAGGCTCTGGAACTCCCTATGGAGTTCTGAGCAAGCAGCTCGGCTGTTGCTGTATGTGTCCTGGAGAAAAATCAATGGTTTCCAAGGTGCCTCAGCTTCGAATCCTGTGGGTTTCTGTTCATTCAGTTCCCTCGGTGTAGAACTCTCTCTTCTCCACTTGAGAAACCACATTCGCCCCTCAAAAGCCAGACCAAATGCCACGTCTGGGAAATTCACTGAGACTTGTGCTCCCTTCTGCGTTCCCTCTTCAGGCAGAATCAATCACAGCAGTTTCCCCCTGCCTTTTGTATTTGACGGTCATGTGTCTGTCTGCCTGCCTGGGCCATGAGCACGCTGACGACAGAACACATGGTTTTCTTTGTTATACCCCAGTTTCTGACATGAAACTGAACAGGGCACTGTGGGGCTTTCCTGGGAACAGACTCCCTCCATGTCCCCCATCTCTTGTTTGTAGAAAACCTTTAGCTTCCTAGGCCTTCCCCGAGTTCCAAAGAGCAAATTTAATCAGAGAAGTAAGAAAATGAAGAAACAAAGGAAAACAGCCTAGCAAGACAAAATAATAGTTTAGCCATAAAACAAAGTCAAGGACCTTTAATTCCTCCTCAAGGGATATAGATAATATCCTGAGCCATACTCGAGTTGTTCTGCAGATATTAAAACCCGCACCAGGTGGAAGAAGTTAACTGCCTGCTGATCACAAGCAAGCAGGCCTCAGACCAGCTGGAATCAGAAGGTTGATGATGTTAATCCCCGAAACACCACCGTGTCACCTTACCACCAACCAGTCAGAAGCATGTCCACGAGCTGATCATGTACCCCACAACCCTCTCTCTCATCTTTTTTTAATTTATTTATTTTAATTATCTTTTTTTTTTTTTTTTTGCTGCATTGGGTCTTCATTGCTGTGCACGGGCTTCTCATTGCAGTGGCTTCTCTTGTTGTGGAGCACGGGCTCGAGGAGCACGAGCTTAGTTGCTCCGTGGCGTGTGGGATCTTCCCGGACCAGGGATCGAACCGTGTCCCCTGCATTGGCAGGTGGGTTCTTAACCACTGCACCACCAGGGAAGTCCCCCTCTCCCTCATCTTGCCTTTAAAAACCCTTCCCTGAAAGCCATTGGGGAGTTCGGGTCTTTTAAGCATGAGTTGTCCATTTTTCTTGCTTGGCCTTGCAATAAATGCTATACTTTCCTTCACCACAAACCAGTGTCAGTAGATTGGTTTTGCTTCATGTCCGGTGAGTGGACCCGAATTTGGTTCAGTAACAGACATGGAGTGTGTCCCTAATGTTAGCTGAACAAACTGAATGAGTGCTTTCCTTTGTCTCCCCCATTTAACTCTTCCAATCTCACATATAAATGGCCTTTAATTATATTTATCTTTGATTTAAATGCTGGTGAGATTCCATTCTATTCATTATAGCATTTAGGGAAATAGTTTGCACATAATGGCACTCTATGGTGGCTGATTGATTGGATGTCTTGGTTTGATACCTGCATTCACAGAATGTCAGAGTTTGAAGAGACCCGAGAAGTCATCTGGTGTAAGCCCTTACCTGGTACGTGAATTTATGATGTCTGTATGCCAATGATTTTATGTCATCCATCTGGGTATCTATACTAATACATCCCTCTGGCTCTACACTATTTCATGGTCAATGCTCTTTGTTCAGTTATCAACAGCATTTTTTAAAAAAATAATATTTATTGGAGTATAGTTGCTTTACAATGTTGTGTTGGTTTCTGCTGTACAGCAAAGTGAATCAGCTCTAGGTATACATATATCCCCTCTTTTTTTGATTTCCTTCCCATTTAGGTCACCACAGAGCATTGAGTAGAGCTCCCTGTTCTATACAGTAGGTTCTCATTAGTTATCTCTTTTATACATGGTAGTGTATATATGTCAGTTCCATTCTCCCAATTCATCCCACCCTCCTTTTCCCCCCTTGGTATCCATACGTTTGTTCTCTACGTCTGTGTCTCTACTTCTGCTTGCAGATAAGTTCATCTGTATCATTTTTCCAGATTCCACATATAAGCAATATTATACGATATTTGCTTTTCTCTTTCTTTCTTCACTCTGTATGACAGTCTCTAGGTCCATCCACGTCTCTGCAAATGGCATGATTTTGTTCCTCTTTATGGCTGAATAATATTCCTATCAACAGCATTCAGTGTGTGCTGATGATTACGATCATGAGGAAAAGTGTTAGCTGCTAAGGGAATTTCTCTGCCATCCTATTGATAACAATATTAATTTCTAATATTTAATAAATGTCGGCTATTTTGAAGACATTTTGCTGGACACTGAAGGGACAAAAATACCAGGACAAAAAAAAAAATAGTACTTGCCTTTAAGGAACTAGTAAGTCTAGAAAAGGAGACAGACCAGTCAAATAATTACAGTACAATAAGATAAACTGTTGGATTGGAGTGCGTGGAAAGCACAAGGGAAGCCAGGCCGGTGAGAGGATGGGGAGAGGATGGGTGGTGGCACAGAGCGGGTAGAGAATAGGGATGAGGGCTTTGCCTGATGGACAAACTGGGGATGCAGTTCCAGAAAGAAGGGATGGAATGTGCCAAGTGAGGAAGCGTGAGTGAAATGCTGGTGGTCATTACGTCCAATCCTGTTTTGCAGCCGTAGCACGAGAGAGGCAGTGGTTACGGTGGCAGAGACGTAAGTGATGAGGCTGGAGAGAAAGGCAGGAGTCAGGTCATGAAGGGCCTTTCTTGTTATGCAAAGGCACTGGTTTTCATTATGCTAGCATTAGTGAATTTTGAGGACTGGACTGATATACATATTAGAGACAGCTTGCTGGTATCATTATTGTTGACAGAGGTTGAGGCTTAAGGTAGAGGGAGACCAGTGAGGAGGTGATCTGAATATTTTGAGAGAGAAGGGATGAGAGCCTGGTGGAGGGGCTGGATGAAGAAGAGAAAGAAGAGGTATTTTAAGATGTACATGTAAGAGGTCCTGGTGACGTGGGGGAGAGAGAAGGACTGGAGGATGACTTCTGGTTTGGTGAGTAGGTGTCCTCGGTGGATGGTGGTAATGAGTTGAGGATGAGGAGTCCACAATCCTCCAGTCAAGATGGTTAGTGGCATTTTTATCTACTGCTCTGAAGCTCAGAAGAAAGTTCTGGTTAGAGATACAGACTTAGGACTTCCCTGGTGGTCCAGTGGGTAAGACTCGGTGCTCTCAATGCAAGGGGCCCAGGTTCGATCCCTGGTCCGGGAACTAGATCCCGCATGCATGCCTCAACCAAGAGTTTGCATGCTGCAACTAAGAAATCCACGTGCCGCGGCGAGGATCCCGTGTGCCGAAACTAAGACCTGGCGCAGCCAAAATAAATAAATATTAAAAAAATAAAGAAATAAAGATACAGTCCCCAGGGAGAGGTGATGCAGGTCAAAGATCTCCAGGGACACACAGACATAAGAATAGGCAGTGCGGGAGGAGCCAGCAAAAGAGACGGAGGAAGAACCAAAAAAGGTCATGGCCAGGTGAAAGTTTTAAGGGGAAAAAGTGATGGATGAAGTTAAATGCTGCAGAGAGGAGCAGGACCTTAAAAAAAAGTCACATATTTTAGCAACTTTGGGGGGCCGCTGGAAGAGCAACCGCAGTGGAGTGGGAGTCAGGAAGCCTAAAGACAAAGGTAGAAAGCTTTTTCTAGGAATTGGGTTGTGAAAAGGAAAGAGAAGATGATGAGCAGAGACAGTCGAAAAACATTTTTTTTAATAAGAGACAACAGACTGGACCTACTTACGTGTTGAGAGGAAAGTGCCAAATGAGAGATGGTCTGAGGATCAGGAAGGAAGGGGATAATCAAGGCATCGAGGGATTTGACGGGACTGCGGGACTGGAGGAAGGCTGATCCTTTCCTCTGAAACGTCGAGGAAGGGCGTGGGGACAGGTGCTGATCAACATGTCTGCTAGTAGTGGCGAGAGTAGGGGTTGACCAAGAGATATTTGAGGGAGACTGTGCCCGTGGACTCTACACTGAGTGAGCTAGGAAACACCATCATTGGAGGGAGGGTGACTATCCCATAGTGGTGCAGACTCCGGGGGCACCGCTGGGGCTCACATTCTCTTTCTGCCATTCACTAGCTTATGACCTTGAGAAATTGACCCAAACACTGTGTGCCTCAGTTTCCTCATCTGTACAATGGAGATGATAATAATCCTCAATGGATCGTTGTAAGAATTAAATGGGTTAAAATACGTGAAGGGCTTAGAACAGTCTGGGCATATAATCAGCACCGTATAACATTTATTGTTATTATCATCTTCTGCATCATCATTATCTGCGGAGCCAGAGGGTTTCGGGTGCAAGCTGGAGGTTGTAAAGATTTGGACCAGCTGTTGAGTAAAACAGGAGAAGAACATGAAAGAACATGAAAGAGTGCTGAGTGATGCTGGGGGATACAGATAAGACCAGAAGATAAGACTTGCTAACAGTGTAAATCTTCAGAGGTGTGCAAAGTTATTACTCAATAACCTATAATAATGAGACATGGGTCTTACTTCCCTTTTCTAGATGGGAAGACTTTAGAAAGGTCAAGTCACTTGCCTAGGGTCACACACTGGTGAGTGGCAGACACAAGGGATCTGACTCCAGTGCTCTGCCTTTTAACACCCTGGTGTACAAAACACACCACAGAGCAGCTCGCAGGGCAAACTGTCATCAGGCCTTTGAAGCTGTGGTTGCAGGGGCGATAATGGAGTTGTAACACACACAGGGAAAGAACAAAAGAAACGGATAAACAGAATGCTTGTGAACTTTGTGAAGCACTGCTAAGACACTGGCTAGTGAAAGTTTCCTTCAAAATGAAAATAGGCTAGTTCACATCTCACATACTGGAAATACAAAGCCAAATTCCGATGGGTTCTGGTAAAGAAGCCTTTTTTTTTTTTCTTTTTTGGCCACACCGCACGGCATGTGGGATCTTAGTCTCCAACCAGGGATTGAACCCAGGCCCCCTGCAGTGGAAGCCCAGAGTTCTAACCACTGGACCGCCAGGGAAGTCCCAAGAAGCCTTTTGATAAGTACATCCTTTATTCAAGGACTTGCCTCAACATTAAAGCTGATGGGACAGAGAATGTATATTATCTGGGATACATAGATGGTGGGATCCAGCAGAGTGCCCCGCACACCAAGGTGATTAACGTGTGTTTGCTGATAAAGTGATGGCTCTGGAGGGTGAGGGAGAAAGATCTGGGAGATCGTTTAGAAATTAGTCTAACAGAGGAAGTCCTATCAAAAGGCTTTCTCTCTAACATTTTACAGTATTGGCAGTACCCAGAAATTACTTAATTGTCTGTAAAACACTCGCCTAAACTGAAATCATTCAACCATATTAACTGGCCTCCTAACAGCCAAAGCCTTATCAGCTTCTAGATGATAATGGCCCAGCTGGTTTAAATGGGTCTCCATGGTTACAGGCATACTCTGGTTTCCATGGTTACATTTCTCCGTCCCTCACAGGAGTTAGAGACATATATTTGAGATTTAAAAGGATTTTTTCCTTTCTTTGCCAGCCTACACAGAAATCCAGGGTTCCAAGGTCTGGGATGAAAGTTTCAGTGACCTCTTGGGAAGAAAAAGGGGAAATGGTAATAGTATTTGTGACAGTTCTATTTTCCTCATTCTCATTGAATGAGGAAGAGAGGATTCAGTGGGGAAATATCGTGGCCGTAGAATGAAATCGCTGTAGTATGAGCCTGAGTATTTTGATTAGTGGAGGAGGAAAATGGGAGAGGCAACAACATGACATGGCTTCCCAAGGCGGTGGGATGTTTCCAAAGGTGGAGGGGGTCCTTCTGTGTTAGAGTCCCTTTAAAGTGATCATTCCTCTTTGCCGTAGCTGCGCCGTAATCGCCTTGCATTAATTTCCCCCTCAGTCCCCTTTTCAAATCATCCCTCTTGGCCCATTCGGGCTCAGCCAGGCATCTGTCACAAGGCATCAGCCCAGGTCAAGACACTTGGATCTGCCTTTTCTCGGCAGAGGGAACCCATGTGGAATTCTAGTGCCTCCTTGTGGTACCTCTAACATTTCCAGCTCTGCTTCACTCTGGAAAAACCTGAAGTTTTTACTGCTAGTATTTAGGAAGCAAAAATAGTTTTTCTCTGTGTATTAATGTATCCATCCATCCATCCATCCATCCATCCTTCCACCCAACCCTCTCTCTCCCACAAACTTTACTGTGTATCTATTATATTTCAGCTAGGCCCTGGAAATGATACTAATAAGAAATACAGGCTCTTTTCTTCACAGAATTCACAATCTAATGGGGTATAGGGAGGGGACAAAATAAGTGAACAGCTCCTAACAGTACAAAGAGCTATGGGAGAATAGCAGAAGGAGGGACCCACTGGCTGGGGAAGCTGTGTAAGTTATCGAGATAGAAGATATTTGTAAGCTGGATGTTCAAGGATGCTGTCCCTCAAGGTTGCAAGATTTAAAAAAATGACAATATTTCATCAAATAGGGGTTTCTGTTATCAAAATAGAGTATAAAATGTAGCAACAGCTGTCTCTATCTGGGTTCATATGCTTGCTACCTTCAAAGCAGCTCTGCAGTCAGAAGCAACTACAAAGACCCAAACCTGAGAAGAAGCTGTCAATATCAGACAAACTGCAACACAGCATCATCATCAGCTGACAGTTATGGGGCATCTGGTGCAGAGGTGACAGGCACCTCCTGGGAGGTCCAGGCTGTTTACTGGGCAGAGGGTGGTGTGTGTGTGTGTGTGTGTGTGTGTGTGTGTGTGTGTGTGTGTGTGTGTGTGTGTGTGTGTGTGTGTGTGTGTGTGTGTGTGTGTGTGTGCGCGCGCACGCAGAGTGGCACAAATACAGGTGAGGAGGAAGGCACAGACACCGCTCGCCCTCTCCCTAGCGCCGAGGGCTTTGGGAGCCCATTAGAAGAGATGGCACCTTAATCTGAAGGCTATGGAGTCATTGAAAGATTTAAGTAGGGCAGTGATATAATCAAGCTTGTATGTTACAAAAGTCATTTGTTTTGTTTTGTTTTGTTTTTTTGTGGTATGCGGGCCTCTCACTGTTGTGGCCTCTCCCGTTGCGGAGCACAGGCTCCGGACGCGCAGGCTCAGCGGCCATGGCTCATGGGCTCAGCCGCTCTGCGGCATGTGGGATCTTCCCGGACCGGGGCACGAACCCGTGTCCCCTGCATCGGCAGGCGGACTCTCAACCACTGCGCCACCAGGGAAGCCCTATTATTATTATTTTTAAATTTATTTATTTATTTACTTATTTTTGGCTGTGTTGGGTCTTCGTTGCTGCGCGCGGAGGCTACTCTTCACTGTGGTGCACGGGCTTCTCATTGCGGTGGGTTCTCTTTTTGTGGAGCATGGGCTCTAGGCGCGTGGGCTTCGGTAGTTGTGGCTCATGGGCTCTAGAGCGCAGGCTCAGTAGTTGTGGCGCACGGGCTTAGTTGTTCCGCGGTACGTGGGATCTTCCTGGACCTGGGCTCGAACCTGTGTCTCCTGCATTGGCAGGTGGATTCTAAACCACTGCGCCACCAGGGAAGCCCCCAACTGATTCTTTTAAACAGCAGTGTTATGTTTCATAGAATAAAGGCAACAATTTATTTACAACCAGTCCCCTATTGATGAGCATTAATTTCTTGCTATTACAAAGAATGCTCAATTAAAAATGACATGTCATTCTACATTTATGTGAGTATATTTGTAGAATAAATTCCTAGCAGTGGAATTAAGGTTCTGTTGTATGTAATTTTTATGAATATCAACAAATTGCCAAAGAGGCCACATCAAATTCCATTCCTCCCAACAATGTATGAGATAATGAATTTCCCACCAGCTTTGCCGACACAGGGTGTTTTAACATTTTTTGACTTCTGCTAATCTATTAGTTGAAAAGTGATTTCTCATTGTAGCTTTAATTTGCTTTTCGTTTTTATGAGTAAGGTTGAGTTTCTTTTCATATATTTAAGAACTGTTTTGTTTCTGTGACTCATGAGTTCATATCCTTTGCCCAATAGGCTTGCTGATTTTTTTTTCTTGTTCGAATTTTTCTTATTGACTTTTACCAAATATTCAAATGCTAGCTTTTGTCTGTGATGTGAGTTGCAAAAATTCATTTGTCTTTTTTTTTTTTTTGCAGTACGCGGGCCTCTCACTGTTGTGGCCTCTCCTGTTGCGGAGCACAGGCTCCGGACGCACAGGCTCAGCGGTCATGGCTCACGGGCCCAGCCGCTCCGCGGCACGTGGGATCCTCCCGGACCGGGGCACGAACTCGCGTCCCCTGCATCGGCAGGCGGACTCTCAACCACTGCGCCACCAGGGAAGCCCCATTTGTCTTTTGACTGTGTTTTCTATGCAGAATTTTTCTTTAATATAGTCCAATTTATCAGTGTTTTATTTTAGGGCTTCTGGATGTTATGTTATCCTTAAGCAGTCCTTGCCCATTCTGAGATTATTAAAATAAATTCTCTTACATTTCCTTCCAGTATTTTTAGGGTTTCATTTTTTACATACACATATTTAATATTTCTGGAATTCGTTTTGATCTACAGTGTGAGAGATCCAACTTATCTCTTCCCCCACGTATCTACACAAGAGTCTCAACATCATTTATTGAGTAATCTATGCCACCCTCTGCCACAGCTGATTTGAGATTTCTTAAAAAAATATTTATTTATTTAGCTGCGCCGGGTCTTAGGTGAGGCACGTGGGATCTTTGTTGCCGCGTGCAGGATCTTTAGCTGCAGACTCTTAGTTGCGGCATGCGGGCTCTAGTCCCCTGCCCAGGGATCGAACCCGGGGTTCGCATTGGGAGTGCAAAGTCTTAACCACTGGACGGCCAGGGAAGTCCCTCAACCAGCTGATTTGAAATGCCTTCTTTATATTTGTGTCTCTTTCAAAACTTTCTATGACATGTGAGCTTTAATCCCATTTGCGACCTTGTCCTTTTTTTTTTTTCATTTTTCAAAGTATTTTATTTAAATAAGTTTTTCTCTTGGTGTGTTTGAATTTTCCAGAAAAAAAAATACTGACAAATACTATACAATTGGGACCATTTATATTCTTCCTGAAGAGGTAACTGCCCTTTTTCTACATCTTCCCCTGCTCCCAAGAAACCCAAAGTGAATCCATTAAGCAGTGGGAGAAAGACCTCTTCTGACCATTCAGAAGTCCTGGGCCTGGGGGCTCCTCCCCAAGCCTGGGCTGGTTTAGGAGGCCTCTTCTTTACCATCCTTTTTGCCCTCTGTTAGCTTAACCTCCCCAAGATGGGCCAAGCAGCCTCCAGTCCTGAGGCACCCCTGGCTGCCAGTGGCAGTTCTGGGACAGAGGCTGGGAAGGAGTAAAATTGGAGAGGGACAGAGGAATGGAGCCGGGGTGGTGCCCAGAGAGGGGAATGAGAGAAGAAAACAGGGGAGAGAAAGATGAGAATGAAGTGGGAATAAAAGGTAGTGGACTCCAATTATTGCTTTGAGCTCCTTTCACGCGCCCACGTATTCAACAAAAATTTGCAGGCGTATCACACACAGGGATTGTTTTGGGCGACCTTGTCCTTGAAGGAAGGTTCGTTGTTGCTGTTTTGTTTTTAAGTAGGGGAGAGACTTGAGCAAGTTTGTATGTGGAGGGAGAAGCAGGTGGTGCAGATGTGCAGAGGAGGCATAAATGGGCCATGAGGGGAAAACGGGGCAATTTACGGCAGCTCCAAAGCACTGATCACGTGCCCACCTCCGGCAGGGGAGTGCATGCTGGGAATTTCCCCAGTAAGTTTTTTGCATGACGTGAGGCATCTTCCCTTCCAGCTCACAGAGCCCCCTCCCAGTTTGTAGGTCTCCTCGAGGCCTCTTTTCCTCCCCATTCAGTCTGGAATGTGTGTTAATCGCTTGCGTTCCCACCTGGGATTCCACTTCTCTTAACATCCCAACATGGATCAATGCCATGACTCATCTTTCACTGGTCTCTGTGTAGGACCATATCCTTTGCCCTCAGGGTTTATACCAAACCTGCCAGCCCCTGACCCCTTCCTCTGAGCAAATGACCTGTCTCTTCTGGGTGGAATGCAGGTTTTCTATCCAGAGTCCATGGTTGGGATTCAAAGGTTGGGAAACTGAAATTATATGTAAGAATCTGTGTAATGTGCATTTTTAAGAGGTGAAAAATCCAGAGTGTTCATCATATTCTCAACACACCCAAAGGTTAGAAAAACCTTGATTTCAGCAAATTGAGGATGCCAGGAATAATCTCCCTTATCCTTTTGAACTTTACCTAAAACCTATTGATACCCGTAACTGCCCTCATTTCCTTTTCTCTACTTTCAGAGGATGTGGATCTCTCTTCCTGTTTATCTAAGGCCAATCACTCTTCATCATCCTTTAACTCCCCCCTTTCAGCGAGATTATTTTCTCTTAGCTCCCCATCTCTCCCTTCCACTGTCTTTCCTTTCAAACTGGTCGCTCTCAATCCCAAACACACATAACAGCACCACCACCCAAGCCCCTGTGTTGCTCTCTGTCTGTTTTGCTCTCAGCTCAACCTTGGTAGATCCTGCTGCCTCCTTTGTGATCTCCTGGTGTCCTGTGTGCATGTTTGTCCTGAACTTGCTGAGCTGCATTATCACAGCTGTTTCTCTGTATCTGTCTCTCCTTAGGCTGTGAAGTTGAGGACCACATCTTAATCATTTCTGCATCCCTAGACCAGGGGCTCAAACATTGTGGGAGCTCAGTAAATATTTGTACACAGGACTTAATTTAGTTCTCCTTCTGTAGACTTCCTTCTTCTCTATTGAGTTCTTTCCTTGAGGTATAGAAACTAGAACAGGAAGCAGTACAACTTTTTCTTGTATTTCTTTTCTCTCTTATATTATCCAATACTCTACTAGCTTTTGGGGGCTATAGCTACACAGTGAGTTGGTCTGAATGACTCCTGAACCCTTTTCTGCCTTGTAACTAAGAACTCAAAGCTCATACTCTAGTAAGTATAATTTGTATTATCATCGCCTAAATTAATGTCATTACTACCCACACTGAACCTTAACTGCTTGTGAGGCAGTACAAACAAAGCTCATTTAGAAATAGTTACCTATGTAAGGAAAAATATTCTACCTTTTTTCTCTGTAGAAAGATACATTTACACATGATCTAATTGCCATGTATAGGAGGCCAGCAGTACTATGGCAATATATCTGATTGCTAACTTTAAACAACAATTTATTAATGAACTACCTTCACTTGACAACACTTCTTTTTTAAAAAATCCATTTCTAAGTACTCCATATCAGGCCTTTTACTGATTGTAGTGTTTTTTTGTTTTTTCAAATTTTTGCCTTCCCAGAATATATTTTCTTTTGGTAACAATCCCTCCAGTTTCTCCTAGGGAACCATTATGCATGGAGGCCAGAACCCTCAGAGCATCTGACAAATCTACTGGCCACCATGTCCTCAACCAATGACGACTGCTGATGAGAAGCTGCTAACACTAGGCCTCATCTTTGGCTTGATGAAGCGAAGGCGAATTTGCTTCCTGTCTTGTTACATTAGTTTCCTAGGGTTGCCGCAAAAAAAAACTACCACAAACTTTGTAACTTAGAATTTATCTCTCACAGTTGTGGAGGCTGGAAGTGTGAAATCGAAGTGTCAGAAGGCTCTAGGGGAGAATCCTTCTTTGCCTCTTCCAGCTTCTAGTAGCTTGTAGAGTGCCTTGGCTTGTGGCAACAAAAGTTCAATCTGTCTCCATCTTCCCGTGGCCTTCTTCTTGGTGTGTCTTTGTGTCTTAAATCTCCCTTTCCTTTCTCTTGTAAGGATACCAGTCATTGGATGTAGGGCCCAACCCAAATCCAGGATGATCTCATCCTGAGATCCTTCATTTAGTTATATCTGCAAAGATCCTTCTTCCAAATAAGGTCACATTCTGAGGTTCCGGGTGGACATGCCTTTTGGGGCCACTATCCAGCCCATGACACTTGCCTCTGGCACTCCTCCAGATCCAGCTCTGCAGATGCTCAAGAGGTAAATCTGAGAATCTCCTACCCCCCTTCCTGTTTCCTCCTACTTTCGTGATTTGGGAGTTTGTGGCCCCAACTTTGGCTAACACCTCTCGAGGGCTGCCTCAGATATTGGACACCTTCTATCAAGATACATGATAAATTGGCAATGGCAGGTAGGCTTCCTCGCTATTGATTGGGTTGAAGCTGGCAATCCTTTATGTATTTTTTCATTTCCTTCTCTTCTTTTTTCTTGTCTTGTTTGTAAATGGAAAGGCTAAATAAATCATTTTGAGTTGTGTTGTGATTTATACATGGCAGCAGAATGTGGTGAATAAACTATGACAGCCTCATTTCTTTCTTTTTTTTTTTTTTTTGCAGTACACGGGCCTCTCACCGCCGTGGCCTCTCCCGCCGTGGAGCACAGCCTCCGGACACGCAGGCTCAGCGGCCATGGCTCACGGGCCAAGCCGCTCCACGGCATGCGGGATCCTCCCGGACCGGGGCACGAACCCGCGTCCCCTGCATCGACAGGCAGACGCCCAACCACTGCGCCACCAGGGAAGCCCCTCATTTCTTACCTACTTTGGGCTAAATGTACTTCTTGATGTCAGAGGATTTCACGGAACCAAATAAGCCGGGGACAAGCAGTGCTGTCTCACTGGGCAGAACCTACCGACGCTAAGTCATCTCTAAAGCAGGTCAGTGTGTGCTTGTTCCCTCCCCAAACCTCCCACACAAAGATTCATAACCAGGAGAACTGGTAGAAGCTACCTAATGAAAAGGAGATTCACAAAAAAGAAAAAAAAAACAAGCCAAAAAGGGAATTTCCTGGTGGTCCAGTGGTTAGGACTTTGCACCCTCACTGCCGAGGGCCTGGGTTTGATCCCTGGTTGGGGAACAAAGATCCCACAAGCCGTGCAGCATGGCCAAAAACAAAGGGGGGGGGGTGTTCACAAAGGTGAACCTGGGGTGAATAGACAGGTAGATGGGTTATATCCCATTTTTGTAAACAAAACACTGGTATTCTCATTAACAAATTGGTGGGAATAAAAAATGAGATGGGGGCTATTGCAAGCATCAGATGTTTTGTCCTTTGTAGCACGTTACCTTGTTTCCAGTTACAGCACTTTCACTTTCTTTTAGGGAGCTACCCTCCCAAGTTCTCAGCCTATGTGGTTTAGATCAGGTTTAACCCACCCTTTGGCTTCAAACGTAGAGATGTGAACCAGCCTGGGCTATTGGGTGACCTCCTGACCATATGATTGATTCAGGGGTAAACAAGTGACCAAAGCTGGTCCCTAGAGCCAATTAGCCTTAGTCCTTGGGCATTATTGGCTGGAACTAGTGGGAAAGAGAGGCCTTCTTTTCAGTGGTTGCTAAGCTGGTAGGATGTCAGTTTAGAGGGGCTGCTATCTCTGCCTGTCACCACCTGGGAAGCCCACCTAAAGATGAAGTCCACACAGAGGAAGCAGGCTGGGGGACAGGGACAGAATCCTGGCGACATGAACTGGGCATCCACATCCAGTTGCACCTCAAGCCAGGGTTATCTTTTTTTGCTTAAGCCAGTTTGAGTTTGGTTTCTACCACCTGCTGCCAAGAGTCCTGATAAATATAGGAATCTTCTGAGGTCGTAAGAAATGAGTGGGTCTGTTATCCACGGGTCTACAATAATGATAACCAGCATTTATTGCTGGATTTTGTGCTAACTGCTTAAGTGTGTCATCTCATGTAATCCTCATAACACCCTATGAGGTATCAGTGCCCCCATTTTAAGACAAATTACAGCAGAGATAGGTTAAGAAACTTTCGCAAGTTTACACAGCTAGTGGCAGTGCCAGGATTTGATCCCAAGATGCTGTCTCCAAAATTTCTGCTCTTAACTAGCAGAGTATAACTCCCTGATGTTACTCAGAGCTCTTACTTGCAAACAAAATAGTATACCTGGCCAGTTTAAGCAGGTCTGGAAGCTATATAACCAGGGATATGTCCAACCTCACTGCAATGCTCCAGTGTTACCACCGTTCCATACCACACCGCGGGCCTCCAACACGGTGGGTCACAACAGTGATGCTTGGGACTGGGTACCAGAAATGCCACCTCTGCTGCTGTTGAAAATCTAGCCACCTCCACCACAAGGTGATTCTGGGAATGTCTGCTTCTTTACTTTTCTCTCCTTGGAATCCCAGTCCTACGTGGGTACATTGGATTGGCTGAGCCCAGGCCACATACTTGTGCTGTATCAGCAAGGAAAGCTGGGGAATGAGTTCTGCCTTCTGTTCTTTGAATCAAGAGGCTCAGTGGCCACAGCATAACAGCAATCTGACTTTTTTGATTCTAGAAATCTTAATATGCCATGTTTGGACCAAACCAAGTTTGGTTCTTACACTTCGGAGTGCATCAGAATTACCTGGGGAGCTCGCCAAAAACCGATGCCTGAGCCCACACCAAAATCTACAGACAATCAAAATCTCTGATAATGAGGCGAGGGCATCTATATTTTTAATAAGCTCTCAGGGGATTCTGATGAACACTGAAGTTTCAAAAACATTGACCTAGAGGATTTTGTTGTCTAAATTGGTCCACACCATGTTTGTTCAACTATCACCCTCATCCCTCTAAACCTAGATTACTCAGTTCTGATAAATGCTGAACTAAAGATGCAGTCCTTCTGCGTGTTGATATGCACTAATTAGAAAGAATATAAGGACTTCCCTGGTGGCGCAGTGGTTAAGAATCTGCCTGCCAATGCAGGGGACACAGGTTAGATCCCTAGTCCAGGAAGATCCCACATGCCACAGAGCAACTAAGCCCATGTGCCACAACTACTGAGCCTGCACTCTAGAGCCCGTGAGCTACAACTACTGAGCCTGTGTGCCACAACTACTGAAGCCCACGTGCCTAGAGCTCATGCACCGCAACGAAGAGTAGCCCCTGCTCGCCACAACTAGAGAAAGCCTGCACGCAGCCATGAAGGCCCAACGCAGCCAAAAATTAAAAAATAAATAAATAAATTTATTTTTAAAAAAGAATATAAATGTGATTTTTTAAAAAGCTCTTTATGATTAGATGGTAAAAGGAAATGCTCTGAATCCATCTTTTCATGTTTTCTTAGAAGGACCACAGTATTATGAATGGGTCAACTGACATCTTATACGTTGATAGGGTGAGTACTAATCTTGTCTTTATTGACAAACCAGTTTGACTGATAAACATTTTTAATTCTAAGAGTCTCAGTCTCCAAGTATGACAATTTTATTAACCAGTGTACAAGGCTGTTGGGAAAAAAAGACATTTAAAAGACCTTAACGTGTCCAGTTAAAATGAAGACTGAAAATTGGGTACAATTTCTAGATTGATTTTTCTGGCCAGTGTCAAATTAATTATGTCTGTACCTGTTGTAAAAAGTAGCAACCTTAGGTTAATAAACTGCTTTCTTTAAATGTATAGTGTGGATGAGGTATTACAGTATTATTTATTCTTAGGGGAGCAAGACGTGTTGCTTTCAGCATTACTCAAAAAGATAAAAATCATCCTAAGTTATATTCATAGGCAACTCCATTTATTCTTTTCTGTCCAGTGATAAAAGGAGCAAGTTTATTTTTATCTCAGAGCGCTGATTATGTAAAGAGAAAACTTTAGGACAAAATACCTGATCATATGGTCTGTTCAGCCAACATTAACCCATCCTAAGGAAACCAAATGGAAGTTCTCTAAAGGGCTGCACAGTGGAAAGGAGGTGATCAGACAGACTTGAAAATGAGCTTCAAAATGCTTTTCAATATTCTAGCTTAGGTTCTGGACATTTTTCAGTCTTAATACAATCATGTACCTTTGCTGTTTGCCATTATCTATAGTCATCTTTTATTAGCAAATGCAGAAACTGATATCTAAAAGTGTATTTGCTAGCTTAGTTCAAATAATACCTTAGCTGCCAAAGCAGTTACCTAAGACTTTAAAATACTTCAGTAACATTCACTGATTAATTCCCCCAAGGAAAATAGTCACAAGGCACCCACTCTGAAGTTCATCTTTAGCATCCCATTGAGCCCCCTAACCCTTTCAATGTCCTGTACTTCCAGGGCATTCAGTGATCTCACAAGGACCCAGGCAGCCAGGGACAAGGATCTTATAACCTAACTATTGTTCCCAGGGACTCTCCCATTTTGAAAGGCACCCAAGAGAAGGCAAAGTCTAATGAAATTAGACTGAATTACCACTGACAGTATAATCTTAAACCCTGTAGCACCTGGCTGGTAAAAAATGTTTCAAGAATGAAAACTTTTAAGCATCAATTCACTCAAGAGAAATGATAATCCACTCCTCATAATGCAAGTATTATCATACTGGTGATTATAGCCATGTAACATAAAATGGCTATGTATTTAAGAATATTTAATATAGGAAAGTGGAACGCATCAACAAGGGAGAGGGGAGTGTTTAGAGGGACATGTATAAGTGCGGCGATTCTCAAACTTGAGCTGACAAACAATAACGGGATAATTGTTAAAAATGGAGATTTCCTGACTGTAACCTCAAAGATCCCCATTCAACAGTGGTGGGTTTGGGAATCTGCAGCTAAACAAGCTCCCCAGGTGATTCTGATGGAGGTGGTTCAAGGTTCTCAAATTAAGAAACAGGTCTACTGTATTCTCCAGTCCCCAAATGAAAAGGTTCTGCCATGTCCTGGAATTCTAAAGATTAATTGCTATCAATTAATTAATTGATTGATATCAATCGATATCTATTGAATTCATCTGGTGTTATTTAGCTCTTAAAAAGGCTGTATATAATCCTCAATAATTAGGCCTAAGAGGAGGAAATGAACAATCATTTATAACAAATTCTGAAAAAAAAAAAAACGCAAACAGCTCTACTTAAATAATTGCAGGTTTGGTGATAAAGTATAGGCAGGAGTTCAATGTACTAATATTCTGATAACTGATGACCGTTATTAGTGAGGATTCACACAGGTTTTTAGAGCAAGGGCCTAAGGTATGAATTCAGATATGTTTAGGAAATTCTGGAAGGCCAGTAAGGTAGATCTTTGATGTTAGGATACATCAGGCCAACCCCTGTGCGACGTTTATGACTTGACCAAGAGCCACTCTCCTCTGGGAGGCTCCTTTTACCTTCTAAAACCGGGTTAATTGCAGTTACATGGGCTTCCTAGTATCTGCTGGCACAGGGACCAACCCTACGCGTATTTCTCACTGTCCACCGCCCACACTGGTGCGATTCTTCAAACACCAAAGAACGAATGCTTCAGGGTTTTTGCATACGTGGTCTGTAAGCACCTTTTGGCAGGAAAGGGCTGGTTGCAGGAAAGGGGGCTCTGCAGGAGGCCCCTTTTGTCTTATCACTTACCTTAAACCTGGCAGCCCCATGCTCTACTCAACTCGGGTCCCAGCACACCTTTCAATTTTTTGATCACACAATACCTTGCCTAACCTGTTCTTTCCATGGATCAAAGTAGAAATGAAGAAAACATATATAACAGATGATCAGATCTCTTCCCTAGCTTCCCCTTCAGTAATCTCACGAACAAACCGTGTGAAGCCAACTGTGTGAACAAGACAGCATCTATAAGCCTGCACGACGAGCCTGCACAGAGCGGGATGGGGATGACTCTGATCCCCCCATCTCAATGATTGAGGTTACTTCCCTTTTTCCGTTTAAAAACTTTCCTGACTGAGCAGAATCTTTGGAGGTGGTTTTAGGGGGACACTGAGTCCACAATCTCCCCAGATCGCCTGGGGAGATTAAAAAAGTAGCTTTGATTTTCTGATTAAAATTCTGATTAAAAAAGCAGCTTTCCTTTCTCGCGACATTTGCCTCTCTCTTGAGTTATTGACTGAGCAGCGAGCAGCCAGACCTGATTTGGTAACAAGTCATTTTTCAAACTGCTAGTTTGTCATTTTTTTAGGTTTCAGCTTAAATAACATCTCTTCAGATAGATTTTCCTTATCACCTTACTCAGGTAGGATTTCCATCCTCAATTACCTGTTGGATTGTCCCATTACCCTGTTTTCTTTATAACACTAACCACAGTTTGTGGCGCCCCCCCCAGTTTTACGGAGAATTGACATACATCACTTATGAGTTTACGGTGGACAGCACAACGGTTTGATTTACATATTGTTAAATGATACAACAGGTTGCGCTAACATCCATCTTCTCATATAGACACAATAAAAAGAAAAAAAAATTTCTCCTTGTGACGCGCATTCTTAGGATTTACTCTCTTAACTTCCCTATACACCATACAGCAGTATTAGCTATAGTCATCATGATATACACTTACTTGGTCTTTTTAACTGAGATCTTCTGCTCTCCCACGTCTCACGAGGCAGGGAATCTGCGTTACTTACCTGTGAACACTCTGTAGTGACTAGCACAGAACCTCCTCTCATGGACGAGGGCTACGAATGTCTGGTTCACCACTGTGTTCTTAGCACCTAGGACACACCCGGGTATTTAACAAATGTTTACTGAATGAACAAACACATTATCTCCTTAAGAAATACTTATTATAGGGAACTGATCTGAAAACTCAAGGGCTTTCTTTCCTTGGATCCTGTATGTCCAGATTCCTATCATTCAATGCTTAGCTTTTGTATTGCAAAGTATCTCTTTGGTCACTTCCCCAGTTAAGGAAGAGAGAAATTTCTGTAATAACCTAAATGGGAAAAGAATTTGAGAAAGAATAGATATATGTATATGTATCACTGAATCACTTTGCTGTACACCTGAAACTAACACAACATTGTTATTCAACTATACTCCAATATAAAATAAAAATTTTTAAAAAATAAAGAGAGAAATCCCAAGTCCTGTCTCCTTAGTAATTCGGTTTCTAACTCTGATCCTATATAACACAAAATTGGGACTTAAAAAAAAAAGAGGTTCATTTCCCCTGGAATTATAAAAGAATACATGCTTCCTGAAAGAATTCGAGAAGTAGAAAAACGGAAAAAAAAACAAACCCAAAACAAAAAACCGTAAAATCTCATAATCAACCAATCCAGAAAAAACCCACCAACTGTCAAATAAAAATGGAATATTGGTTACAAACCCAGTGCCAGCCCCTCTTGTGCCATGGTGCTCTTAAGAGCATTTCCAATTTGTCTGTCTTGTGTTTCTAAATAGTTTATATTTGTAGTTATACTGGGGTAATGAAAATCTGGCAGGTGAGTTGGAGTGAAAGACTTTTTTTTTTAACCCACAACAGCCCACAATGATCTGGTTGGTTAGAATAAATCTTTACAGGATATTCTCTTTATGCACATTGCCTGCTTCAGATAAGCTAATAATATTAAAAGAAACAAAACAAAAATAAAAGACGACAACTTCTCAGATACAGATGCAACTTTATTCATACATAAAAAAAATCACACCTCAGGAATTCTTCTTTTCTAAAAACAGTCTTTTAATTATAAAGTTCAAGATGAAAAGATTGAAAGGGGCAGTGTATAACTTTTTAATTTTGTACATACTCTAGTCACGGTTAAATATTTAAGCTGCAAAAAAATATACCTCTCCTATAATAGGAAATGCACGACCTTTTGTAACTGCAGACTAAAATGACATGATGGTGTCAAAAGCCAAAGTAAAAAAATTTAACAGTCTGAAGTAGAAGACTTGGTACTGATGTTACATGGGTACTATCCTAGCTACTTCCCCCATGTTGGCTATTCCTCTTAGGTATACAACTCAACAGAGACTTTTTTGTGAACAATACTTGTCATTGCCATGGAAAAAGTGAAGAGAAGTGATAAGGGCTCCTGTAAATAGTCTAAAAACTATCTCCCACGATCATACGTTTCTAAGTAATATATAATGTTAACATTATCCACCCTATATAAGAAACAAAAAGTGCCAAGATGTTTCAGGATCAAATAATTTATATGATAACTGTTAATCTATTCTGGAGCATGTAGGCCTCAGTACCATCTAAAGCCCAACCTTACTTCCAAAAAAAATCATTAATTCAAAGAACCATAAAATGTTCAAGTGATAAATGTCAAGTAGCTGTTACATCTCAACAAGATAAAAAATTCTTCGAAAACTGTAGCTTTTCTTTTCTTTCTCTGTTTGGCATAGGGCTTAATTTATGATATTTTTCCCAATACAAAAAAATTTATTGGATGAGACAGCCTTATTATGGGTGTAGCTACCACCGCTCACCTTTTGTCTCCCCTCCCAATTCCCCCACTTGCTAAAGCCATTTATTTACCAGTAACGATGTTATTATTTGAAGGATCAAAATCTACCTGAGATGACAATTTAGACAGCTGAACAAAATCATATAATTTCAGGGACAATGAACTTAAATGTCACCTTCACCAAACAGTAAAGAATGTTAAAATGTCTGCTCCCCTCTTTGAACTTAGTGTTGTTCTTTTTTCTTCTTCATTTTTAAGTTTCAAAAGAGGTCACAGCTCTACAAAATTTGGCCAAGAAGTACAGAAAATTAAAAAGTTCTTAGCAGAAAATGTCAACAATCCCAATTTTCTGCCAAATGGAGAGGAGAATTGATTTACCAGGCCTTTTGCGGCTTTGGAAGAGGGAAGGGAATAAGATGAACACCACCTGTCTATCCTGTTCAGATAGCTACTTCCTTCTTTTATTGTCAATGTTGTTATATTGGGTTTGGTCTCTCCATGGGGCAAAAACCTCTGGCTTGGCCTCACATTTCATTAAAACTGTCCTCAGGGTGGCATGAGAGAGCATTAGACCTGAGGTACCATGTAAGGTGGTCACTCATGGAAACTATTAATATTTTCTCCCTTTTGTTAAGGTCACAGACATTCCAAGGGTGATGGAAGAAATAGTAAATACATACTAGAGAAATATCCCTATCGACCTTCAGGTAAGGAAAGCAAAGCAAAAGTAAGTATCCAAAGATGACACTTTTACATTAAAAATACCAAAACTTCTCAAAAATATATATTAGGAATTTACATAAGGATGAGGAATTAGAAAACATTTATTCCTTTCGTCAGGGAAAAAATCATAACAAAATTAATGAAAGTAATAGATGCTCCTGTACAAAGTTTTCTGTTCAGAAAATATCATCCACTAAAAATGACATCTTTGGTCAAAAGGTAGCTCTGTTCAATCTGCTTAGACTAGACTTTTTCAATTTGCTTAGGAGAAAAATTCATCTTACAAATAGTAACACTCTGAGTAGGTTACGGTTATGGAAGATCATTGTACTTCTATGATCAGGAGAAAAATCTGTCACATAATTTGATTGAACAGTTTATTCAGTTTTCATGAAGCCTACATGAGTCAGGACTCAGAATCTTTTTTCATTAAAACCGTGTGCTTCATCAAAACTAGAGCACAGAACTAGCAGAACAATCGGGATTAATCTGTAAGAAAATATAACTTCCAGAATTTGAATTTAAGCTTTAACTATTAAGAGTTTTGTTTAATATCTTAAGGGGCAGTGCTTAAAGCATCACAAACTTACAATACTACAATACTCCATCTGTGTTTTTTTTTTTAACATCTTTATTGGAGTATAATTGCTTTATGTCGTGTCAGTTTCTGCTGTATAACAAAGTGAATCACCTATACATATACATATATCCCCATATCTCCTCCCTCTTGCGTCTCCCTCCCACCTTCCCTATCCCACCCCTCTGGGTGGCACAAAGCATCGAGCTGATCTCCCTGTGCTATGCAGCTGCTTCCCACTAGCCATCTATTTTACATTTGGTAGTGTATATATGTCAATGCTACTCTCTCACTTTGTCCCAGCTTACATCAGGGTGGTTTTGATTACAGTTTCCATTTCCATTTTTGTATTCAGGGATTATGAGTTTGATTTTTTTTAAAAGTTACTTATGACTGATATAAAAGATCTGTCCCCAGTAAATTAGCTAAAGCATGTTAAATATAAATGAATCAAGTCAGCTCATCCCAAAGCAGGTTAAAGACTTAGAAAGCTTTGGTGGAGATCACAGAGACCAGGTCTCAGACTTCACACTGGGAACGGTTAATGGTGTTCTCTTGTCCCTCAGATTGCCTTCCCTAGAAATACTTACTGAAGTTGGAAAAATCAAAATAGTTTTTCCTTAGCACATGAAATAATGCAGAGGTCCCTCCTTCCCGAACAGACCAAAAAATCCAAACCACAAATAAAAAGCCCTGATTGCCACAACAAGCAAATTGATAACGAAATGGACAAAACCTCCATACCCTCTATTTTCAAGTAAATGTTGTGTATTCACTGGCTGCAGTTTAGAGGGAAACCCAAACAATTTCAAATTCATGGATTCACTGTGAGGACCCGACACACCACCCAGGGCAAGTTCATAATATCTGATGAGGGGGTCTGAGCTGTGGGAGAGACTCAGTGGATGGTCCTGACCAGATCTTAACTGGGCACTTGTGAGACAGCACAAAAATTAGGGAGTGGCGGGGAGGGGGGGAATCCTCAAAAAAATTATTTGAAGAAAAGCCGACATTTCCTCAGAAGCCAAAGACACATAAAATTCTACTCTATGTAAGACACACTGATTTCATGTTTCCACGTGACTTTAAAGGACGCGTGGTTTGTAAGACTAAAGCAATCCTCTAATCTTAAGAAACTCAAAATAAAGGAAGAAAGATGGACAGACAGAAAAAAAGAGTATTCTTCAACTCTTCTTCATTGCACAGGGAAATCCCCCTGAAGTAAGAATAAGAAAATTCAGTAAGTTGGAAAATATTTCTCACTTTAACCGTATTTTCCCTGAAAGTCACATTTTAATACTGATGTAGGTTTCATACAATTAAAAATCACAAAGATTTTAAGAAGCAACCTTAGCTTTTATGTAATCACCATTACGAACCCTTGTCAGTTCGGGCTATGTATGAGTGATTTAACGGTTTTGAACCTTAACTTACAGAGAACATTTCAAAAGCAATGAACATCTTTTGTGATCTTGTTTAACATAAAAAGACTGCTGGCAAACCTCATTCCTTAATAAAGCATGCATATTTACCCAAGCTTCAAACCACACTTTCCTTTGCCATGTCTCACAAATGAAAAGCTTTTATTTCAGCATTTTGAATAGTAATGCCCTGTTAGGTTATTACGAGGACAAGTCTACTTTCCCAGTATACAACATTTTTTATTCCACAAGGCTGAATTTTCAAACCTCACAGTTTACTTAGAAAATAAAGATCTGCAGGTTTATAATCTACTTTATTATAAAAGGAAATAAATTTTTACACAGTTATATATAACAGTATTTAGAAAAGTTCAAATTTATCAGTACGAAAATATACCTCACTGAAATATACTTACTTATAAAAACATATTGCCTTTGCCATGTGAAAACCTGGTGTTTAGTTCCCTAGATTTCTTTATCAGGGCTTTTTTCTGAGCTTCATCAAACCGATGAACTTTGAGATCCGTATCACGGTTAAATGGTATTCTTTCTTGGGGCTTATTTTTATCTTCAGCAGTCTTATTCTTTAGTTTTTTCTGATGAATGTCCATAAGAGATTCTGGCCTTTTTGATTCCTGGGGAGAGCAAGACAGTAGAAAGAAAAATCTTATATAGATCATTGACAGAATATAATCATGAAACAAAAGAATGAAGTAGTAATGGTAAACATGAAGGAGGGCGATTTACAAACCCAATAGGTTTTTCCAAACCTAAGACAGCATCTCTGAAGAAAATGTGTTATCAGAGGCAAATTCAATTATACCAACTATATGCCACACAATAAAAAAAGAGCAAGATGGAGAGTAAACTAATGTTTAAATAACCCTCATGAAAATCATTGTGTGATTAGTCAGCATTAGAGGCTGAACCAAGAACACAGGTGAGAAAGAAGAGCAATTACTTTCTCACTTGGGAGCCCGGTTAAAGCTTCATGGATGGGCTGGTCCGTGAACCCTGAACGGGTGGAACTGAAGAGACGGGCACTGCCAGGCGGAGGCTAAAGCAAGTGCAAAGCAGAACAACCACGGCGCAGAGATGACAAGATCCAAGGCCGGTGCAGGAAAAGCTGGCATAGTCTGTGTGCCAAGAGAATTTTTGTCCTTTCAGCTTTATCTCCTTCATTTTCTTTCATTTTAGCTGGGGTAGGTGCTCACATTTTCTTTTTCTTTTCCTTTTTCTTAAATTGAAGTATAGCTGATTTACAACACATTAGTTTCACATTTTCAAATATATCTAGTAGGATGAGGTTTGAACAAAGTCAACTGGTTTCATAAATTGGAGTCTTTACAGACCTTTTGGTATTGGTTAAACTAAAAGACAGAACAGCCCTGGATTGGAGAAGCAGGGAGTGGGACGCAGGAGTAGATGCAGGTAGTACAGACCAGCAGCCATCAAACTGCGATATATGTATCCCTGGGGGCCACACAGAGTGGATTCCATGGGGTATGAAGGCATGGAGAATTTCAACGTTACCTACTCATCATTCTCAACTTCTTAGCCTCACTTAAAGCTGACTTACCTGGTAATGCATCTCGTGAGGATGTCTCCCCTCTCCTATTTAACAAAGGAGAGGCCTTTCAGAATCTTATTACAGAATGTTGTCTTGGACAGAAAGTCTCCAGAGCATCAAATAAAAAACCTGAAATACTGTATGAATGAAACTTCTTCTAATCAAGGAACTGTAAACCCAGGAGGCTTTGTGTCCTTTTGTGTCTCAAACATATTTCTCATAAGAGCATAATGTCCTTTCGGAATGGGTAGTTTGGCTCTTGTTGGAATGTTCTGAATTCAGATATACTGCAGAATGGGGCAATGAAAGAAAAGACAATTTTTGCTTAACAACCACATCTCTTCCAGGCCCTGCCTCCTGTCAGAGAATATATTTGAGAGCAAAGACATGAGGAGAGCTCAGTAAAAGCAAAATAACTGGTAAGAAACGATGAAGGTGGCAGCATCTTATTTTATCAGAAGACAAACTCATGGCACCTACCCACCTACGTTACAATTCAGAAGTGTCATAGGAATGATCATAATCACATCTATTTGAACAGAGAAATGGAGTCAGACTGTCTCACAGAAAGTCAGTCTCAATCACCTGTATGATTTGACAATGAGATCTGACTTTATCAATTAAGTTATGTGGTTGCTATTTCCTATACATTGAGCTCTATCTGGATGCTGAATTAGTAAATATTTATTTGAATTAGCATTATTTCCATGTTCTCAATCCCTCTCATTTCATAAATTGGTCATTTCATAAATCTTGGTGAAGTCTTTAGGAAACAAATTGATTTGCAAGTTAAGTGCTTTCGAATTCTTTATTTTTAATGAAAACTGGAGGTGAAAAAAAATCAAATGTTGCTAAGAAAAAATAACCTATCAATACACATAGCAGGGAGAAACAGTTTAGACCTAAAGTTCTGCATTTGGAAAAATCTGGTTAGCAACGATGGTGCTGACATTTTCAACACTGGTGACCTTAGGCAAGTTATTTAAGCCTCAATTTTTCAGCTGTAAGATAATAAATCATAATAGTAATAATGTCTAAATATTTGGATGAGGTAGGAGTTAAGTAATCTAATTAATACAAAGGATTTAGTAATGTGGCGGGGTTCATAAGAATCAGTCAAGGGACTTCCCTGGTGGCGCAGTGGTTAAGAATCCGCCTGCCAATGCAGGGGACATGGGTTCGAGCCCTGGGCCGGGAAGATCCCACATGCCGTGGAGCAACTAAGCACGTGAGCCACAACTATTGAGCCTGCGCTCCAGAGCCCGCGAGCCACAACTACTAAGCCTGTGCGCCTAGAGCCCGTGCTCCGCAACAAGAGAAGCCACCGCAATGAGAAGCCTGCGCACCGCTTTGAAGAGTAGCCCCCGCTCACTGCAACTAGAGGAAGCCTGCGTGCAGCAACAAAGACCCAACGCAGCCACAAAAAAAAAAAAAAAAAAGAATCATTCAATACATGTTAAGTATTCAATTTACTTAGCACATACTATATTGTAATCCTCACAACATCTCTATAAATTAACTGTTATTATTCCCATTATACAGATTTGGAAAGTGAGAATGAGAAAATAAGCCCTGTTCAGGAGGGCTGGAGAGTCAGGGCACTATAGCCCTTCCTCACTCTCTTTACCCTGTCCCTCAGTATCCAGTAGGGTGGCAATGCTGCCAGCTTGTGACCTTTGGAGAAAAGATGGAAAATGGTCCTCAGCTGAGAAGTTATTAAATGTCTAGCCGTTCTGAATGCAAAAAAAAAGACCAATGTGAAAAAAATCAAAGTTGAGAGAGAGTTGACAGTTGAGAGATCATTAATAATAATTTTTTGTTAATAGATTATAAGGTTTAAGTAAGTAACAAAAATCACACCAAAAGCCAATTCATGTAGAGATCAATTTGCTAAATGACTGGTTTGCTGATTTACCAAATTTAATCGTTTAACAAAAATGTGTAGGTTTTATATTAATTTGCAAAAAGCCAGGGCAATTTATTTTGAATGGGCGAGTTTTTCAGCAGTTTTTGAAAATTCATGCTAAGATTCTAGTTGTTTGGTTTCTATTTTGCCTTCATGGTAATATTTTAAAGAGTGTTCAATTTATCAATACTAAGAGTTATAAGGTGGTTTAGTCTTAAGACTATATTAATATTTTGAAAACTGTATCTCATAAGTAACCAAAATTTCAGCATAAGATTAGAACGCTAATTTTTTGGATGTGTTTTAAAATAAATTGCAGACACTGTTACATGTATCCCTAGTATTTCAGCATGATTTCACTAACCAGAGTTCAATACTTGTTTACAATTTTTTCTTTTAAAGTAAATTTACATACAATGAAATGCGCAAACCTTAATACTACATTCATTGAGTTTTACAATTCAAACTCCTAGCAATTTCTGGAACATATTTCCATCACCTCAGAAAGCTCTGTATGCCCCTTCCTAGTCCATCTCCACAATCCCACTCCAACAACTATTCTGTTTTTTTCCCCACCATAGATTCATTTTGCTTATTGTAGAGCTTCATGTAAATGGAATCATACAGTAGTACTTGGGTAGGAAGTCTTGTGTAAGACTCCCTTCGCTCAGCATAATGACTTTGAGATTAATCCACGTTGTTGCATTTATTTGTAATTTGTTCCTTTTTATTGCCAGGTAGTATTTTATCATGAACACAGTTTGGCTTTTTCTTTCTCTTACTGATGGACAGCTGGGTTGCTTGAAGTATTTAGCTGTTATGAATAAAGCTTCTATGAACATTCCTGTATAAGTCTTTTAGAAGCTATTATGAGTGAAGCACGCTCGAGTCTACAAAAACATGTTTTCATCTGTCTTACATAAACACCCAGGGGTGGAGTTGCAGGGTCATAGGGTAGGTGTTCGTTTAGTTTTATAAGAAATGCCTGTTTGGAAAAAGGCCCAGCTTGTTAATTTTCCGCTATTCTTCCTTTCTAACATAACTCATTACAGCTATAAATTTTGCCTCTAAGTGCCACTTTATATTACACCTCACACATTTTGATATGTTGTATTGAATATTATTTTATCATTCAGTTTAGGTATTCCATTATTATGTCTTCTTTGATGTAAAGCTTAAATTTTGAATTATCTAATTTCCAGTTGTGTAGGGCTTTTAAGTTATTCTGAAGTTTAATTTAAATTCTTCGTGGTGCCTGAATGATGGTGATTCTTTCAATTTTGTTGAGACTTGACTTTGAGCTGGTCAGTTTTCAAAGATGTTCCATTTGGGTTGGGTTTCTGGTCAGTTTCCAACTATGTTTCATGTATGCTTCACTGTTTGTGGTACTGGTCTATATATGCCCAATAAATCATGCTAACTGTGTTTTTAATGCTTATGGAAATTTTCATGAACTAATACGCTAGGAACAGAAGGTAATTTTCCTGAATACCTTTCAGGGACCAAAGGGTTCAATGGTTTACATTTATTCTTTGAGCTGGAACACTAGTGGTTTTTTTTGGTTTTTTTTTGTTTTTGTTTTTTTTATGAGTAAGAGACTATTACAAAATAATAATATGCCCAGTGAATACTGACTGTTTAGTTTATAAATTTAAATTGAACCATATTTTAATTTTTATATTTATATAGATTTATATTTTTCTCCCATATTTAAATCATTACATCAAACATTCCAAATCAGCTTACAATTTAAAATGTAAGAACTGGGCTCTCTAGGAGTTAGTAGGGCTCTTACTTTATAATCATGTGCTACCCATCTCTAGGAATTGAATTTCTGATATATGACTTAAGTAAAAAGTGAACTGAAAATGTTATGAGATGCATTAAAAAAGCCTACACTAAAGGACTACACACACACACACACATATACACATACACACAAGAGTATTTTTCAGAACAGATGTATAGAAAAAGACTGAGATGAAAAGGAAGACTAAGAAAGAGAAACAAGAAAAAGAGAAAAAATGAGAAGAGCATTAAAAGATGGGAAAAAATGAAAGGCCATATATTTTATCCCCTGACTTACATTGTATGCGGATACCTGCTCGGCCAATCTCTTTTCCATTCCTGTCAATATATGTTCTTCATCCTTCTTATTGAATGACTTTCTTGCTTCTGGTGTCTCCTGAGGAACGAACACAGAAAACACATTACTAAACCATATAATTAAGAGAAAATAAAAAAAATACTATTATGTTAACTCAGATTGAGTAATAGGAGACTAAATGAAGCCAGGCCCGTTGAATCTCTTCCCACTAGAAATGTTAATATACTTGATACGGGATCTGTTAGTGTCCTACTCTAACATTTACCTGAAAACAAGAAAAAACCCCAAAACAACTCTAACCAATCAACTAACTGGATTTTATCAAACTCAGAGATGAGAATGACAAACAATAATGAAATGTAGAAGAGAAAATAAGGCTTAAAAACAAATCTTATATTATCTGTTTTCAAAGCTAGGAAAAGCACTCTTGAGGGAAAAAAAATTAAAAGAAATAAATGGGGTACAGAAAAAGTAAAAATAAAACTATCTTTATTCACAGAGGACATGACTGGCAATGTAGAAAATGCCAACGAATCTATTAAAAAACTCTTGGCATTAGTAAGCATAAGTGTAGCAAAGCTGCAGGATGCTAGGTCAACATACAAAATATACCAGCAATGAACAACTGGAATTTGAAATTTAAAAAGAAATACCATTTACCATAGCACACACACACACGCAAATGAAATACTTAGGTAAATTTCCAATAAATTTTAGTTAGGGAAAAAAAGTATTCTGGAGAATATAGTCCCAGCCAGGAAAGAAGAAGGCCCATATAAAATCAACTGAAAACCACTTTCCACAAAGCATGTTTTTATACTGTTGCTGTTTGCTTAAGAAAGCCAAGGAGGTCCCCACACCATTTTTACCTTAATGATGGACTAAAACAACATTGTACTTAATAAATAAAGTATGTTAAAAAACATACGAGTAGCTCATCTCTTCTTTTTCCATAAAAATTTCCCCAGAAAGATTCTTTTACTTGTAAATATTAAGAGAAAAAATGATGTTCTGATAAGATGGAGGTGAAAACCTGACCAGTTAAGAGTTAGTAAATCTAGTCAAGACTGGGAAAAGAGAACATAACAGATCTTATTCAATTAATTTATGCATAACACTGCCATTTCTTTCTAAAAAGAAATCTTACTTCATTTGGGCATGTTGGTTAAGTGAATGTGCGAACATTAGCGGTATGAGAGATGAATGCTGGGGAATCAAATATAAAAAAGTAAGATGAAGCGGTGGAGAAAATCTACAAAAAGGTAATTTGGAGAGAGATAAAAAAGGAAACTTGACTAAGATCTGTTACAAAAATCAAAAATTAGTCATGACCTTTATATAGGACAGCTCTGTGACACTATATAATGTGTACCACAAATATAAGTATGTGGTATTATATGCTGTAATACAGTGTCACATAAAATTTAAGGGGTATTAGTCATCCCTTTGGGAGTCTGTTGTAAACACAGAACAAAACACTTTCAGCCCTGAAAAGAATGACCAGATCTAAAGAACTCAGTCATAGGGCCTAAAATCACCTGAGTTCAAATTATACTGGCTAGTTTCTGTTTGTTCCGTTTTTCTGTGGTATTTTTCTTTGAGGAAGACTCCCTGCATATCTGGCTGTAGGCTAGACATCTACTCACATACAATGAGGAACACAAGGACTGAAAAAAGCACAAATAAAAAGTCCACGTAAGCAAGGGGATTAAATGTCTTTTTGGAGACAATCTTAAAGGCTAAATTATAAAAAGCGTCAGTATGTTATTTTTATAGAAGACCAGTTAAGAAAGAGCAGACAGGCGTTCCAACACTAGTCATTCACGGTGTGTGGCTCGCTTCTATACCGTATCTTCTGTTGTCTCTTCTGCCCTCAGGTGTGTTGGTTCACCTCACCTTTCTGTTACAACTCTCAGATTTCCTTGAATCCTCCGGGCAAAGGAGAACTTATGATTTTGCCACATATTCTGCTAAAATGTGGAGATTGCCACATATCATCCACATGTTAAGAATGACACTATTTCACAACCAATTCTCCACTAAAATGAAAGCGCCATAAGGAGCTTTTTCTATTACCCGTGACCAAACAGAATACCTGGCAGAGGAGATATTCAATTTACAGTTATAGAATGAAGATGGAAATCCTCATAATTCTAGGTACTGATGAACAAGATAAACAGAGTTAGGGGAGTGAATTTAAGTCAGAACTGATAAAGCTATAATCATAAGATGCCAATTAGTCAAGCATTTAAGATTGGAATGGGACATCTCAAGGAAACTGAAACTTTGGGATGGAGTGAATTTAAGGAGTTAGTGCTGAGGACACTGGTTGGACCCCTAACTTACAATGGAATATTTCATAATAAATGGAGAGATCCAAGAAAAGAAAATCTAACAATAATATTTTATGCATACTTTTGTGGGTATTTTTAAATTAAATTATTCAATATATTAATGAAAGGGCTTTTTGCCTATCTTGACAGTAATATGAAGTTTACTGCACTTGAGCTACTGTTATTTTCAGAGAGTCCCTGTGTATCACTTAACTTGCTAGGTTAATCTGTGCCTTGGCTTGTTTAAGATATTTTAAAAGAAATTTTCATGGATAGTATGATGTATAAAGACCAGGGGATTTGGAGTCAGAAAGGTCTAGAAGGGAATTACTGTTCATGACTTACCAGCATTTAATTCCAGAAAAGGTGACCTCATAAAGGATAGTGTCTCCCTTCATAAAATGAGGTCAGTAAACCTATGTCTCCAGGTTCTCTTGAGATTTAGATGAGACAATTTATTGGGAAATAGTAAGTAAATACACAGGAAGCAACTGGCATCACTTTCTTTTAACTTTCCTTCAGGGGAAATCTTTTCCCTTTGGAATCATAATTTTAAAAACAGTACTCTTAAATAATTCTGCCTCCTATTTTTTCAAAATAGAGTCAACATGGACAAAAATACAGGAACAAACAAACCCTCTTACCTTAGCTTTCCTTTCCCTGTCAGCTGGCATATCTGTCCAGACTGATCGATCTCCAGATTTGTCATCAGCTCTTCTCTTGAAAGTTCTAGGCCCAAGACCAAAGTTTTTCAGCTCCGGAGGAAGCTCAGTCATCCAAGAGTCTCTTGTAATTGTTTTAGATGAATCCTTTAAGAGAAATAAAAAGTAAAAAAAAAAAAAAGTAGCCTTGGAAAATGTGTATATGTGTGCGTGTGTGCACATGTGTGTGTATATGTGTAGAATACTGTATAAGTGACTATGCTTCTCAACTGAGGCTTGAAAGTTATTTAACAGACTTTAAGAGAAAGGATTTAATAGACTATTTTTTTTGGTCATATATGTTATGAATACTTTTATTTAATTTATTGTTCCTTTGACTTAATGTTATCTTTTGCCATACAGAAATTTTTAAGTAGGCAAAATTTCTACCCTTTTCCTTTTATAGCTTCTGAATTACCTAGAGCCTAAATTTTTATACACTTACATATGTACATATACATTTTTTTAATGTCCGTTTTTAAAATTGAGATTTTTTAATATATTTGGTCAATTTCTCAGAGAAAAGTGTACTATGTATTTAAACTTACATCGTCTCCTTTAGTCAGTTTTTCTTTCATTCTCTGGGCCCTTTTTTCAAACTCTGTCGTAACACTAGAGTTAACTGGTCCTTTGGCAGGCATCGGCCCAATAATGTCCTCCTCTTCACTGCTACCTGTTTCCTTCTGAAATAAGAAAATGATCCTAAATTACTTAAAATTTAACTGTGACTGATAACCTAGAAACAGAACAAAAAGCAAACACTGTGTTGCTGGCTAATCACTGAGCAACTTTCCTGAGCCTTTCTTAAGTACACCATACAAAAATGACAAATCCAGGGGCTGTGGACTGTCTCACCTCTTCCCTATGTCCACGGCAGAGCTCATTAACTCATCTCAGTCCTCTTCCTGATGGACATAGATGTGGTCTCACAATTTCTCTGTAATATTCCAGAGAATTATTAATGATTCATCAGAGATGACACAAGTTGAAACCATTTTCTTTCCTGGTACAGAAAGAGCTCTTTGGAATAAGATGCACACAAATAAGACATTCTTGGAAGCTGTATCAGCCTTCATGATTTAGTACAGTCCACTGAAACAGAAATGCTGTGCAAAGCCTTACAAAATACTGGCCTGAACAAGTTAATTTGGTTCCCAAAGTATTTCTCTCATTACCCCAAAGACACAATAGTACTGCAATAATTGAATTCAAGTAGTTCTTCGTAAATCATTTTTTTTAAGTTAATTTTTTTAAAGAACAGTGATCTTAATTTTTTTTTTTTTTTTGGCTGTGTTGGGTCTTCAATGCTGTGTGTGGGCTTTCTCTAGTTGTAGCTAGTGGGGGGCTACTCCTCGTTGCGGTGTGTGGGCTTCTCATTGAGGTGGCTTCTCCTGTTGCGGAGCACGGGATCTAGGCGTGCAGGCTTCAGTAGTTGCAGCACATGGGCTCAGTAGTTGCGGTGAACACGGGTTCTAGAATGCAGGCGCAGTAGTTGTGGCATATGGGCTTAGTTGCTCTGTGGCATGTGGGATCTTCCTGGACCAGGGCTCGAACCCATGTCCCCTGCATTGGCAGGCGGATTCTTAACCACTGAGCCACCAGGGAAGTCCCATTAGTAAATCATTTTATTAAAGGGTTTTCATGTAAGACTGTGTTAGATGCTATATGCACTTGGGTAATAGCCAAAGCAGTCTTGAGGGAAAAAAACGGAGCTGGAGGAATCAGACTCCCTGACTTCAGACTATACTACAAAGCTACAGTAATCAAGACAATATGGTACTGGCACAAAAACAGAAACATAGAACAAGATAGAAAGCCAGAGATAAACCCACGCACCTATGGTCAACTAATCTATGACAAAGGAGGCAAGGATATACAAAGGAGAAAAGACAGTCTCTTCAATAAGTGGTGCTGGGAAAACTGGACAGCTACATGTAAAAGAATGAAATTAGAACACTCTCTAACACCATACACAAAAATAAACTCAAAATGGATTAGAGACCTAAATGTAAGACTGGACACTATAAAACTCATAGAGGAAAACACAGGAAGAACACTCTTTGACATAAATCACAGCAAGATCTTTTTTGAGCCACCTCCTAGAGTCATGGAAATAAAAACAAAAATAAACAAATGGGACCTAATGAAACTTCAAAGCTTTTGTGCAGCAAAGGAAACCATAAACAAGACGAAAAGACAACCCTCAGAATGGGAGAAAATATTTGCAAACGAATCAACAAAGGATTAATCTCCAAAATATATAAACAGCTCATGCAGCTCATATTAAAAAAACGAACAATCCAATCCAAAAATGGGGAGAAGACCTAAATAGAAGAAGACCTAAATAGCCCCTTCTTTCTCCAAAGCAGACATACAGATGGCCAAGAAGCACATGAAAAGCTACTCAGCATCATTAATTATTAGAGAAATGCAAATCAAAACTACAATGAAGTATCACCTCACACCAGCTAGAATGGGCATCATCAGAAAATCTACAAACAACAAATGCTGGAGAGGGTGTGGAGAAAAGGGAACCCTCTTGCACTGTTGGTGGGAATGGAAATTGATACAGTCACTATGGAGAACAGCATGGAGGTTCCTTAAAAAACTAAAAATAGAATTACCATATGACCCAGCAATCCCACTACTGGGCATATACCCAGAGAAAACCATAATTCAAAAAGACACATGTACTCCAATGTTTACTGCAGCACTATTTACAATAGCCAGGTCATGGAAGCAACCTAAATGCCCATCGACAGACAAATGGATAAAGAAGACGTGGTACACGTATACAATGGAATATTACTCAGCCATAAAAAGGAACGAAATTGGGTCATTTGTAGAGACGTGGTTGGATCTAAAGACTGTCATACAGAGTGAAGTAAGTCAGAAAGAGAAAAACAAATACCGTATGCTAACACATATATATGGAATCTTAAAAAAAAAAAAAGGTCCTGAAGAACCTAGGGGCAGGACAGGAATAAAGACGCAGACGTAGAGAATGGACTTGAGGACATGGGGACGGGGAAGGGTAAGTTGGGACGAAATGAAGAGAGTGGCATGGACATATATGCACTACCAACTGTAAAACAGATGGTGGGAAGCAGCCGCATAGCACAGGGAGATGAGCTCGATGCTTTGTGACCACCTAGAGGGGTGGGATAGGGAGGGTGGGAGGGAGACGCAAGAGGGAGGAGATATGCGGATATGTGTATATGTATAGCTGATTCACTTTGTTATAAAGCAGAAACTAACACACCATTGTAAAGCAGTTATACTCCAATAAAGATGTTAAAAATACAAATAACTCAATTTCATTTCCTCACTACAAATAACTCAATTTCATTTCTTTTTATGGCTGAGTAATATTCCATTGTATATATGTGCCACACTCACTACAAATAACTCACTACACCTCACTACAAATAACTCAAATTCATTTCTTTTTATGGCTGAGTAATATTCCATTGTATATATGTGCCACATCTTCTTTATCCATTCATCTGTCGATGGACACGTAGGTTGCTTCCATGTCCTGGCTATTGTAAATAGAGCTGCAATGAACATTGTGGTATGTGACTCTTTCTGAATTATGGTTTTCTCAGGGTATATGCCCAGTAGTGGGATTGCTGGGTCATATGGTAGTTCTATTTTTAGTTTTTTAAGGAACCTCCATACTGTTCTCCATAATGGCTGTATCAATTTACATTCCCACCAGCAGTGCAAGAAGGTTCCCTTTTCTCCACACCCTCTCCAGCATTTACTGTTTGTAGATTTTTTGATGATGGCCATTCTGACTGTTGTGAGGTAACACCTCACTGCAGTTTTGATTTGCATTTCTCAAATGATTAGTGATGTTGAACATTCTTTCGTGTGTTTGCTGGCAATCTGTATATCTTCTTTGGAGAAATGTCTATTTAGGTCTCCTGCTCATTTTTGGATTGGGTTGTTTGTTTTTTTGATACTGAGCTGCATGAGCTGCTTGTAAATTTTGGAGATTAATCCTTTGTCAGTTGCTTCGTTTGCAAATATTTTCTCCCATTCTGAGGGTTGTCTTTGTCTTCTTTATGGTTTCCTTTGCCGTGCAAAAGCTTTGAAGTTTCATTAGGTCCCATTTGTTTATTTTTGTCTTCATTTCCATTTCTCTAAGAGGTGGGTCAAAAAGGATCTTGCTGTGATTTATATCATAGAGTGTTCTGCCTATGTTTTCCTCTAAGAATTTTATACTGTCTGGCCTTACATTTAGGTCTTTAACTCATTTTGAGTTTGTTTTTGTGTATGATGTTAGGGAGTGTTCTAATTTCATTCTTTTACATGTAGCTGTTCAGTTTTGCCAACAGCACTTATTGAAGAGGGTGTCTTTTCTCCACTGTATATCCTTGCCTCCTGTATCAGAAATAAGGTGACCATATGTGTGTGGGTTTATCTCTGGGTTTTCTCTCCTGTTCCATTGATCTATATTTCTGTTTTTGTGCCAGTACCATACTGTCTTGATTACTGTAGCTTTGTAGTACAGTCTGAAGTCTGGAGCCTGATTCCTCCAGCTCTGTTTTTCTTTCTCAAGATTGTCAAGCATATTATTTAATCTTTCTAGGCCTTGGTTTGTCTTTCAGATAGGGATTGTAACAGCTCCAACCAATAACTAGTCTATTGCTAAGAGAACCCTGTGTTTTATTTGTTTTGTTCATTTTCTTTGGAACCACGTGCTTCTCAGGAAACTGGGACCTTCTCTAATTCCTGGGTAAAAATGCTGATAATTCTAAGCCAATCACTTTGGTCTCATTCCTCTTGGCCAACTGATTGGTTTGAGCATGGCATATGATTCAATTTTGGCCAAAGAAATGTGAGGAGAGGTCTACAGGAAACCTGGAAAGGTTTTCCTCTCTCTAAAAAGGGGGCACAGGTTAGGGACACTCTGTCTGGACACTGTCATCTGCATGTTAATCTCAGCACTTGGTCAGCCTAAGAGGAATTAACATACTGTAAATGATAGAGAAGACATAAAAAACTTGTCCCTGGATGATCTCATTAGTCTGTTGAATTTACCAACCCTGGAATGACCCTTCCTCTAGACCTCTTCTTAGGTATGAAACACATTTTTCTTATTTGGGGAATACAGATTACAGATCACCCAGGAAATTATATAAACAACCAATTTGTTAACTAACAAGGTTAAGACTACATTTCATTGTGAGTTGGATTTTTTGTTATTAGCAGCTAAAAGCACTCTAGCTGATGGTAAGCAAGCCAACATAAGTATCTAGGGGAAAACCATTTTGGAGAGACTTGGATAGCAAGTATCAAGGCTCAGGAGTAGGAGCCTGTCATATTTAAGGAGAAAGGAGCTCAGTGTGGTCAGATCAAAATTAGAGAGAAATCAGGGAGCTAATGGAGGCCAGATTATAGAGGGTCCTGTAAGGACTTTGGCTTGTATGCAGACAGAGGAGGAGCAAATTGATGGTTTTGAGCATCAATGACATGATCTGACTTTATTTTATCTGGGCCACTCTAGCTGCTGTGTTGAGAAGAGGTAGTGGAGGAACAAAGGCTAAGACATGAAGACCAATGAAAGAGGTGAAATATGATGTTGACTGGGATCAGGGTAGCAGCAGAAGTGGCTGGATTCTGGATGTTTTTGAAGGTGGGAACAACAGAATTTGTTGTCAGACTGATTTCTCTAAGGGCCTGACACACTGTAGGTGTTTTATAAACATCTGCTGAAAGAATGAGTAAATGACTCTGGAGTTCATGAGCTTAACCACTGCATTATATATTTCCTTTAGTAACAACTTCAGTGGAATTGCTGAATTCTCAGTGGAGATGCACGGGAGTATTTGAATTTATTACCACCTGTTCAGTCTGCTAATCTTCAGCATGAATTAATCACTGCAGATTAGCAGACTGAACAGGTGATATAAAATCCTAAGAACTGGGTTTGAGCTTTGACTTTTGATAAGTAGAAATTGTGATTTCGAGTTAAGTTACCCAATTTCTCTGGCTTTTAGCATCTCTAAGATACAGATCATGATTATTTCATAAGGCTTTGGAGAAGCTGAAAATGCATATATGGGAAAAATGCATTACAAATTATGAAGTATTCTGCAAATCTCAGCTTTTGTTAAGGACTGGCCCTCTGTAAGAATATAGGCTTCCTCCTTGACTCCAAAATTACTTGTTCTTTCTTTTCAAAACATCATGTATCCACTAGTGCCCTTGTTATACAATGGTATGAGAGCTGGGTAGGAGAAAGTTAATTTCAATATTTTATAATAATTATTTCACTATTAAAAATTTTCTTAGCTTGTTCTCTTCTGGATCAAATCACAGTGATTCTTTAAACTCTGAATCATGTTCTAGTTTCTAGTACTTTAAAGCTTCCCTTCAAGGATGAGAAGCATGAATAGGTAACACCCTGTCACATGTCATTTGCCTTGTTATTTTTCTAACAGAATCTCAGGTCTATGACAGCTTTTGATTTCATCTACCTAGATACAATCCTAAATTAGTTTGAATATGATTGAGTCAAATGATTGTAGTTATTCCTATGTAAAGTCTTGAGTTTCTTACATCTTATTCTTTAATAGAAAAAGTTCCAAACCTCAGAGTTGAAATACGATGATACTTGTCTTGGATCATCTCTGCCTTTGTCACTTTTCTGTGCAGATTTAAGAAAACCAGGTGGTAATGCAGGACCTATTATAGGCCTGAAAAATAAAATGTACCTTTATCATTCTCCCTGACTTTAAAAAGTCAGCTTTCAGAATAAAAGCTCACACAAATAATAAAAAGCCAGATAATAACAAATGTTGAAAATGAGGATCTTATTCAACATATTATTTTTACTCTATAACCTAGTATTTTTTCACTGAGCATCATAAAAATAAAAATCTAATTTTTTGTATTGTAACTTTCTATTTGTTAGTCAACGATTAGATGTGAAACCAGTAATTCTCAATCTTTGTGCCAATGGTGTATACCCACTTCCTAAAAGAACTATGTTAAATAAAAATAATAACTTAAAAAAAAAGTCCTTATTATGTGGACTTGTATGTGGACTAAAGCCTGTGAAGATCTTTTTCATTTTGTGCCTTGGCTTTCAGGTTTGATATTCACCGTCCACTGAAAAATACCTTAGTGGCATTATATTTATAGTCAGAACTACTTAAGTATAAATTGGGTTCTAAGGACATACGTAGCAAATGCATACAACAGATGTTGGTAATTTATGGTTATGTGTGCCAAGGCAGTATAAAAACCTAAACACCGTCCTAACAATCCAATAATGATGTGGAAGCATATAAGAAGGAAAATAGTTCATTTAGGACCTGTATATAAAGAAAAAGGTAGTGTGCTAACCACATTTCAACCAGTGTACTTTTCTGCTTCCTTCAAAAAACCCTGGTTGGTATAAGTAACTCCATTTTCTATCTGAGCAAAATAACACCCAAGGGCAACATGAACTAGTAGGTGGCAGAGCTGGAGTTTGAACCCTGGTCTATCTGATGCCAAAGTTCATTTTCTTTCTAGCTGCCCTACTGCCACATTCTGAGAGAACAGACATCCATTCAAAAGAGAAAGCTGCCTAAATTCTAGGCCTTAAAAAGAAAAAGTCCTACTTTATGTATGGAAAAAACAAAAGAAGAACGATATTTTCTATTCTCTTTCATACTGTTAAGTTTCTCCATTCTTTGTTTTTTTCCAGAGATGTCCCTGTGCAAGTGTTACCAACCAAGATGGCACTGATGCCCTAAGCTGAATTTTCCAGATTGCACTATGTTCAATTAGAGTCTTACAGACAGGTTTCCCGGTAGGACAAAAATAGTACTAGAGTCACAAGGTTTGGGGTCTGATCCTGGCCACTTAATTACCTCTTGCCTTGGTTCATAAAACTGCTATGAACAAAAACAATTTTGCAAATGAAAAATGCGGAAGTGTGGCATTGTTAGATCAAATTAGTTATCATTTATAAAGTATAAGGAAGTGCTGTATGGGTTTTTTTCTGAGTACAGTTTTTAGCAGATCTACAAATGTAATTACAGCTCAATTCTCTGGCCTCAGGGAATTGGTAAGGATAAAACCATTAACACATAAAATCTTAAAATATAGTAAAGGAACATAACCACAGCACATGCTGTGGACGTGTATGAGGTTTTGCCTCCAATATATGCTTCCACCTGTTTATTTCAAACATATATTTTACTATTGTCAAAATAGAAAGAAATCGCTATGTATCTAATAATCTATTTTCTTGAAAGGAATGTTATTTCCCAGCAGTCAGCAAATTTCCCATAAAAATCCAGACAGGAAATTTTAGGCTCTGAGGGCCACATTTGGTCTTTGTTGCATATTCATCTTTATATTTTAATGACCCCCTAAAGATCATTCTTAGCTCGGGGCCATACAAAAACAAGCAGTGGACTGCCTATTCCTCTTATTTCTTCTTTCTTTTCCTCAATAAGCATCCCTTTACTTGCTGACGCCATTACAGAAACTGACTACATTCGCAACAAAAAGTGTTTTTTGAGTTGAAGTCAGAGGCAGTTACTCCCCAAAAGTTGTATGAAAATTAGAAGCTGACAAGTATGATTATAATTCTGAATATAAAATGTACAACAGCCTTTTCTACTTGTTCTTGCATACTGGGATACAATGTTATGAATTATAAACAATATGGTGTGCAATTTCATATTCAGCAGTTAAATATTTTATAATTCCGAGAAGATAGGAATCAGTATTTACTATATGTTTATTCTGTGCCAGGCACTATATAAGAATCACACATGTATATATATGCATATAAATATGAAATCTCAATCACCACGACAATGCTATAAGGTACGTGTTGCTATCTTATTCCACAGATGACAAATTTGAGGTTCGGTGAAGTTAACTGTGTAACTTGGTACATAGGGATTTGTCTATTCTTTCAATAAATAATTAAGAAGACGTCTGAATTAGAAGTCAAACACCAGGATTCCAGCCCCAGGTGTACCACTGACTATGTGTGCAACCTTACTTGTTTAAAAAAAAAATGGGGAAGAAGGGTCATGTTTCACCCAGCCTGCCACGGAACGCTCTTGCAAGTATCAAATAAGAGATGTGGAAGTTTTTTATGAATTATAAAAGTGTCATAAACGTGTAAATAATTATTTTCCTTATATGAATTTTAAAATTAGTTATTTTTACTTCAAATTTATTTCAAATGTTATATAAACACATAAGTTAAAAAACAATTTCAGACAACTCTTTAATGAATTAATGGACACTTGAAAAGACTGGCAGGAAGTAGTACACATTACCACCTTGGAGGAGAATCATCCTGCTTTTTAAATCCAGGAGGAAGGGCTGGTCCAAAAAACCCTTCATCATCATCATCATCGTCATCCTGATTTCTCCTCTGTTTTCTGAAAACACAGTAGTGTAATTTTATGCATGTATGTCAAAATTTTCTTCATAGAGAAATTTCCATTTTTAAAAGAACATTAACTTCAACTAGTTGTACAAAACACTGAAACAATAAAATAATCTTGTCAAATAAGAAAAAAAATCTACCACAGATCTTATACTAATCTTTTCTTGAAATTCACTTATGGTCTAAAAATAGAGATTGGTTACTTCTTTACAGCAGTAATAATATCAATTTTCTATATTTTCTGTGTTGTTTAAGAGTCCATTCAATGAAGTTTCAAATACTCTACTTGCTAGATATTTTTGAGCAAAACGTTTATGGCACTGGTTTTTAAATTCACTTAAGTAAAGGCTTTAAGTTGCTACTTCTGTCTCTTACTCATTAAAATGCTTTAAAAAAGACCTTGCTATCCAATAATAAACAAAGATTTGACTTCTTATTTACATCGACCTGTGGTGAGTAAGGCTAGGTCAGAGGGAATCATTCATTTACTTAAACAAAAAGCACATACTGCATACATAATTTTTTTTTAAAGCATATTCTTTTTTTTGGTTGTGTGGCTTGTGGGATCTTAGTTGCCCAACAAGGATCAAACCTGTGCCCCCTGCATTGGAAGCATGGAGTCCTGGACCAGTCCATGAAGTACTGGACCACCAGGGAGTTCCCTGCATACATAATTTTAAAAAGAAGATGTATGGTTTATTTAGAATATTTAATCACTTCAATAATACCTTAAGGAAAATTCCTTTATATAAGACTTTTATTGAAATTCTAGATATCTCCAGAGCTATATACTACTACAATAAATTTCTTTCTGAAAGGTAGTTCATGAGGAAATGCCATATGAAGTAATTTCTTCCTGTGCTATATAAATGCAGGTTATGATATCCCCTTACTAGCTCTCTGTTCTAGCCAGCGTACACCAGATTGGAAGATTGGTTTACCATTTAATGTAATAAGTGACTCACCTTGCAGTTGGACCAGTGTCATCTTCTTCAGATTCCTGATTTCCTTCTTCAGACAAAGAACTACTGTCCTCGTCGCTGTCTGATGACTTTGAACTACTGCTTTTATAATTAGGGGGCAGAGCTGGTCCTGCAACTAAAGAAGATGTCTTGTGTATGTCATAAGTAGCCACAACTGTTTCAATGAACTCCCTAGCTGACATTTCACACTTTCTTTTCTGAAATCCTCAGCACTGGCTGGCTATCATTTATTATGGACTTTAATCTCATTTGTTCCTGTTGTGTACAGTGGGCTTGTCTTTCCAACTCCAGGAAGGCAGAAATCATGTCTTACACAGTGTTAACTACGAGATCCACAAAAGCTTTAACACCCAAACTTATAAATATAGCAATAGCACATAATTTGCCTGTCATCTTGCAATTTTTGCATTGGTTGCAATTTTGCTTGGTGCAACTGCCAAAATGGTTTCATGATTTTGTTTTTTCCTTATGGACAGCGTATGGTAGACAATATTTCTATCACGGAGCTAACCAAACAACAAATTTGCCATTCCACAGTCTAACATGGTAAAAATCAAAATTATCCATTCTGGTTTCTGACTAAGAATCACCACTTAAAAATACCTTTATTGGTATTACCATACTTCTCAGTTAGCTTTCTGTTTGAGATGATTTTCCAAGCAGAAACAAAAGTAGAGGCACTCTAAATTCTCCTGCTTACTAGTAGAGATTCAGAGAAGAGAATGAGGTCACATTGGGATGCAGATGCCAAGGAAGAGGTAAGGGTGTTCTGTGCCCACTCACCATAGTGAACTGCTTTCACTTCATGACTTAGCAAAATTATAAATTATTGCATGATGTCATTGTATGATGTCACACAGACCCAACTGTCTATGGCGATCCTCAGCAGTGATGCTAAAACTCTACTGACATAGTTCTCAAGCCTGGGTGTTTATCAGACTTGCCAAAATATTTTTAAAAAAGAGATTCCTGGGCCCTTGCCCCAGAGATTCTGACTTAGTTGGCCTGGAGTAGGGCCTGGAAATATGATTTTCCAAAGAGCTTCCCAGGTATGCTATTCCTTCAGTATTAATAACAACAAAAACGTAAAAGAGATTTACATGCATTTCCCTATTTAATTCTGACAACAACCTTATTAGGAAAGCAGTATTACTTCTAGCTTACAGATGAGGAAACTGAGGCAGAGAGACAGTAACTTGCCCAATTTTACACAACTAAATAGTGGAGCTAGGATATGAACCTCTTAACCGTTATATTAAATAACATTCAACAAAGTCAACATCCATCCATTCAACAAATATTTATTGAGTAAGTACTTCTAGAGAAACAACTTAAAAAAGAAACAAATAAAAAAAGGTGACTGTGAATACGTGGGAGGGTAATTTTAAAGACAGAGGTCAGGGAAGGTTCCCCTGAGAAGACATTTGTAGGGAGACTTAAATGATGACAGTGGTCATGCAACAATCTAAGGGAAGAACATTCTAGATAGAGGAATCACTAGTGTGAAAGTCCTATGGAGAGAACAAGCTTGATGTGCTTGAGGGACAAAAAGGCCTGCGTGGCTAGAGCAAAGTAAGCAAAGTGACAAGACAAAATTGGATGGTTCAAAGGGGCCACACTCTATGCTTTGGGGCCAGACTCCAGCTGTGAATTCCAGCTCAGCCACTTCCTAGCTGTGTGATGTGGATATCATTTAACCTTCCTGTGTTACTCTCTTAATCTGTAAAGTGAGGTTAACAGTAGATCCAATCTCATAGGGCTGCTGTGAAGAATACATATTATACCTGAAAAGCATATAACACTATATCTGGCATACAGCAGGCACTCCACAGCATAGGCTGTGGTAATTGAGTTTGGATTTTAGTTATAACACGCAGTCCCTGCAAGGTTTTGAGTCTGGAGAGATATAATCTGAATTAGCTTTCTTATTAAAACAAAAACGAAAACAAAAAACTCAGCTTGTGGTCAATAGGGAATCAGGAGTAGGGGAGATGAGTTAGAAAGCTGATATGAAATGGTTTGATTTGCACCTGCTTTGAAGAAGCAGGATTTGCTAATGGTTTGGATGTGAGAAGTGAGAGCCAAAAAGGAACTGAGGATGTCGTAGGTTTCTGGCCTGATAAGCTAGCCAGGAGGATGGTAATGCTATTCTCTAATATGGAGAAGACTAGGAGGGAAGCATGTTTGGGGGAAGAGCTAAGAGCTTGTTTTTCACACCTTCAGTTTAACATGCCCATTAGAAATTTCACTGGTATGATCAGTGGTACTTGGGTATATTAATATAAAACTCAGGGGAGAAAGCAGGCTCAGTGTTGGAACCACTGGTCTATTTCTGAAATTTTTTTCCTATTGCTCCTCGTTGTATTACCATAGAACAAGTGCTCAATACACAACAAATTGACTTCCAAAATCCAAACTTTTATCTTAAAAAACTGGATGCATTTTTTCTACATTCTCCCATGTATCATTAAATAAAGGAAGGAATTATAGAAAATAAATGCTAAACTGGGGCTTCCCTGGTGGCACAGTGGTTAAGAATCTGCCTGCCAATGCAGGGGACACGGGCTCGAGTCCTGGTCCGGGAAGATCCCACATGCCACGGAGCAACTAAGCCCGTGTGCCACAACTACTGAACCTGCGCTCTAGGTCCCGTGCGTCACAACTGCTGAGCCCGTGCTCTGGAGCCCACATGCCTAGAGCCCGTGCTCCTCAACAAGAGAGGCCACAGCAATGAGAGGCCTGCGCACCGCAATGAAGAGCAGCCCCCACTCGCTGCACTAGAGAAAGCCCACGCCCAGCGACGAAGACCCAAAGCAGACAAAAATAAATAAATTTATATATTTTAAAAAAAGCTAAACTGGTAATACGGCATGCCTAAAAAGAACAATCAGTGAGCAAAAAGAGGAAAACAATAAGAATTAAAAGATAAAATTCATATCTCCAACTGCTGTTTAAGACTGAAGAACAGTTATGTCTTCGTTTGTAAATGTTCCCCAACTATAAGTGGAGATTATACCTGACTTCTGACCGTAATGAATAACGCCTTTACTGATTTCTGGTTTATCTTTGTATGTACTACTAATTCCTAGAGAAAGCACCTTTTAGAATATAGCAAGGGAGCATACAACCTTCCATAAATATCCCTTTCTTCAAAATTCTAGGCAGTTATAGTTTAACATGAAAGTGCCTAGGGGATTACATTTCACTCTTGGCTCTCTCCATCTTCCTCTTGCTCCTAAGTATTAAAGAGAGAAGTTTTTTTTGCTTTTTAGCTCCTTTTTTTTCTTTCTTTTTTTTTTTGCTGCGCTGGGTCTTTGTTGCTGTGCGCGGGCTTTTCTCTAGTTGTGGCGAGCGGGGGCTACTCCTCGTTGCAGTGGCTTCTCTTGTTGCAGAGTATGGGCTCTAGGCGTGTGGGCTTAAGCAGTTGTGGCACGTGGGCTCAGTAGCTGTGGCTCACGGGCTCTAGAGCGCAGGCTCAGTCGTTGTGGCACACGGGCTTAGTTGCTCTGCGGCACGTGGGATCTTCCCGGACCAGGGCTTGAACCCGTGTCCCCTGCATTGGCAGGTGGACCCTCAACCACTGCACCAACAGGGAAGCCCCCTAGCTTCACTTTTTTTTTATAGGTATCACTTCGAAACTATATAAAATGTCTCAAAAAATTGTTTTAGGCATTTGTAATGAACTATTCCATCTCTTTCCTAAAGCAGTGATGCGCGTCATTAAGGTAGCTCTTCTACTGCAATGGTAATTTTACAAGTAGATTACAACTTCCATGAAAATAGATTATGTCATATATTCCATATGTTTCCCTTGTAATATCTATCACACAGAATTATGCATACAAAAAGAAGTACTAAGTATAAAGCACATTAAATCTCATTATAGATCAGCGATCGATTATAATAGGAAACACTGACTCTGAACCCCAATTAAACAAACGTTATTCCCTCCAAAGCAGTTCCATTCTTCTCATTAGCAGACTTAAACTGCAAAAAAATTATACTGTTATACTTTGAATTTCAACAATAAAGATTTGTGGAAATTTGTTTTGCTCTCTTGTTATATACATATTTTTAAAATAATCTTGATTTTGCCTGTTGACTGGCAAAGTCTAAAATATTTACTATCTGGTTCAGGAAAAGCTTGCTGATCCTGTGACCGGATTAAGTCATGGAAATGTCAATAAGGAGCATCCAACTGTCTTTTTTTTTTTTTTTTTTTTGCGGTACGTGGGCCTCTCACTGTTGTGGCCTCTCCCGTTGCGGAGCACAGGCTCCAGCCGCGCAGGCTCAGCGGCCATGGCTTACGGGCCCAGCTACTCCGTGGCATGTGGGATCTTCCCGGACCGGGGCACGAACCCGTGTTCCCTGCATCGGCAGGCGAACTCTCAACCACTGCACCACCAGGGAAGCCCCAACTGTCTTTTGATGGGAGTAGGTAGTGACGTCAGTGGTGCAGTGGTTAAGAATCTGCCTGCCAATGCAGGGGACAAGGGTTCAAGCCCTGGTCCGGGAAGATCCCACATGCTGTGGAGCAACTAAGCCCATGCGCCACAACTACTGAGCCTGCGCTCTAGAGCCTGTGCGCCACAACTACTGAGCCTGTGCTCTAGAGCCCATGTGCCGCAAATACTAAACCCGTGTGCCACAACTACTGAAACCCGTGTGCCTAGAGACCGTGCTCCGCAACAAAAGAAGCCACTGCAATGAGAAGCCCGCGCACCGCAATGAAGAGTAGCCCCCCCGGCTCAGCAACGAGGACCCAACACAGCCAAAAATAAATAAATAAATAAATTTAAAAAAAAACCAAACAAACGTGATGGTTGGGCTGAGGCTAAAAGATGAGATTGAGTTAGCAGGGCAAAGGGAGTGTGGATTGGAGGAAGAGTGGTCCAGGCAGAGGGAAAAGCATCTGCAAAGAATTAAAGCCTAAGGGCCTGACACATCTAGAAATGTGTTCAGAGTGGCTGGAACCAAGAGAAGTGAGGAGGGATCACCAGGAGGAAATGTGGCTGTGAGGTCAAACGAGGTCAGGACTGAAAAGGGTGCCTTGAATTTAGCAAAAAGGTGCTGAGACGATTGGTGGGTGGTCTTCATTTATTTCCACAGTGAAATTGGTGAGAGTGGTCTCCGTGGATTGGCAAGAACAGAAGCCAGAATGCAGTGGGTTAAGGAGAAAATGGGGAGGATCCAGAGTTGGTCAGAGAGAAAGAGGAGTAGCTACTGGGAGATGTGGAGTAGTCTTCATGAAGATGGGAACGATTTGAATGTTCTGGTTAAATGCTAAGGGCAAGGAGTGCCCAGGACTAGTGAGGGAAGGGGTTCCGAGTAAAAATGGAAGGATTAGCCTTGGAAGGAGGTAGTTCCCCTCTTGCATTATAAGCAAAGGGAAGGCGAAAGAGTTGGGCAGAGGTTTGGGAAAGTTTTTAGGTACTGTGCCAAGAAAAGTGAGCAAGTTCTCTTAAGATGGCATCTACTTTTTCTGTGAAGTAGATGGAGAGAGAGTGTAAAGAAGAAAGAGAAGGTTTTAAAAAGCCATGGTTGATCATGGGGGAGGAGACCTGCGTGGGGAAACGTCTGAGGATGGCTGGGCAGAACTGTGGACCCAGCCAGGGAGGAGACTATAGCTTTTAGCAGCATTAGCCTGTGGAGGGGTGAGGTTTCTTCTAGCAGCACTTGGAAGCCTGGGTGTGGGCTCATCAGGGGTGAACTGGACTGATCCAGGGCTGAGTTTTTGCTAGATGGGTTTAACAGAATACTAAATGGGATAATGCAGCTGAAAACACTGGCAAGAGAAGGCATGAATGGACAGACCATGGAGGCTAAGCTGAGCGGGGACAGAAGTAATTAAAGGAAATTTAAGGCCAAAACAGACTGAGGCAGAGATCACATGGCTCAATGAGACTAAAAACAAAAAAATAAAATAAAAAAATTGTAATGAGAGTAACTGAGTAAGAATGATGGATGAATAAGGGGTTCTGGCTGAGAATAATATCTGAATTTAAATTTTCAGAGATGGGGGAATTCTCTGGCGGTCCAGTGGTTAGAACTCCATGATCTCACTGCCAAGGGCCCGGGTTCAATCCCTGCTCAGGGGACTAAGATCCTATAAGCTGCACAGTACGGCCCAAAAAAAAAAAAAAAAAAAAAGTTTTCAGAGGTGGAATAGGATCCAGTGTGTGACTGCAAATGTGGCTGGGATGAGTGGCGTGAAGGTTGCCGCAGATGAGGAGAATAAAGTCAGAGTCAAAAGAGCCCAGGCTCCACTCAGCTTACACAAAGCAGTGTCTGGAGTATGCAGACTGGTCTTGAGAAAACATCTGCACCCCCGTGTTTTTAACATGATCTCAGAGGACATTTCCCAGCACTCAATTTTCCAGAGTATTCAAATAAAATTAAATTGGTCCATCTCAGACCTGTGTGCTACATAAAAAGTTTGGTTGACCCCACTTTTCTTCAACCTTAGTTGAATGGAACCTTCCTTGCTAAAATAAAAGCCTAACTTTTTAACAGCTATAGCAGAAACAAGACTTGGAAAGAAATCTCTAGGTGGAAACACGGCCTCTAGGTAGTCGAAGAATGCAAATTAGATTCAGAAACGGAAGAGTTATTCTTCCAGCTTTGCTCTTTGCCAACTTCAGTCAGTCCCAGGCTACAAATTAGTACAAACATGAAAGGAGATGGATACTCATCACGGAGGAGTCTGAGAAGCATTTATTTGGCAAATACGAGGTGCCTGCTATGTGTTAAGGCTAGAAGACTATAGTGCAATGGCGGAGACAGATATGTCAGCGAGTTATTCGAAAACAGTGTATTAAATATGTGACGTAAGTAAGTAGGCAAAAAACCCGTGGGTAAAGAGGAGGGCGTGACAATGCTTGGGAGAGTGTGGAAAGCCTTCGCTGAAGTTAGGGCTTGAAGGATGAGGTGGGAGTTTGTCAGGTACGTCAAGAAGAGTAGGGCGAGGGCCGAAGGAGCCTAGAGAATTGAAGAACTGCGCAGAAACTCGGATTGGTTTGAGCTCTGAGCCGTGTGTGTCAGGACAGGACGAGAGGCTAGGAAGGCAGGTCAGGGGCTAGGGCGCAGAGGTTCGGAGTACGGGCTTCGCTCTAAGTCGGGCTCCACCACTTAACTAACTGTGTGGTATGCGCAACAGCCTGGGCCTCAGTGTCCCCATTTGCAACACGAAATAATAATCTTTACCTTATACAGCGGCCAAGAGTATTAAATCATTGAATGTGCATCGATCGTTTAGCACAGCGTCCAGCCCATCGAGAACTAAATGCGAATACTTCTTGGTGATAATGATTACCAGGCCAAAGCTCGTTTCTACAGGCCCCACGGCCACGCTTGGGAAGGAACGTTAGCTCGGGTGGGGCCGCGCCCACTCGCCACTCCTCCGCCCTCCCGGGCCTCGGGACCAGTACTCTGAGAACTGGGCCTGGCCAGAGACGGGGTGGGAGGGCCTGGCGGGCAGGGGACATGCCGCCGCTTACCGGGGCTGGGGTCCCGCTCCTCGTCCTCCGCTGACCCGCTGGCCTTGAAGCCGGGCGGCAGTGCCGGCCCGATAAGATCCCTCGCCATCCGCGGTGGCAGACACTGGTCTCGCACACAGGTGTATCCACGCCGAGTCAAACCCCCCCCCGAGGTAGCCCGCCATACGCGGAAAATGAGGGAAGCTTTTCCGGCCCCGACCAATGACGTGGCAGCCTGTGATTGGCTGGCCTGTCTCATTAGCGGTAACGGAAGTGACGCCTAAGGCTTGCTCCACACTTCGCACGCTGGCTTCCCTACTAGGTGGATGGCATGGGTGAGCCAGCGAGTGGTTGCGTGACTCGCACGGGGTGGGTTTCAGCTCCCGAGGTGACCCCCACTTTGGAGCCTCTGAGCGACGGTGCCTCGCTGCCGGACAACTGGATGTTCTGGGCGATGCTGCCGGCGCCGCCACCACCGCCTTCGTCGCTTCCCGCAGGAGGGTCCGAGCTTTCCTCAAAGGCGCAGCCCCCCGCGGAGGCCCGGAGCCTCCCCGAGGCGCCTCCCCCCTTTGACGCCCAGATTCTTCCCGGGGCACAGCCCCCTTTCGACGCCCAGTCCCCCCTTGATTCTCAGCGTCAACTCAATGGCCAGCCTTCCTGGAATTTCCAGGCTTCAACATCATGGTACTGGACACAGTCTCCTGGTGTTCTTCCTTGGCATCGGCAGCCCCACAACACTCCGGGTAGGTTGTTACTCCTCTCTGTACCACCCCTTACCTTTCCTTTTCCCTTCTTCCCACTCCTTTTCCACCCTTGTTGCTCTCTCCCCTTCTGATACTGCCTTTGCACTCTTGGAGTCTGGTCATTAATGTCTCACAGTTCGTTCCAGTTATGTTTTTCCTGCCTGTTCATTCAGTTTAACAATTATTTATTGAATTCCAACTATGAACCAGGCAGGGGAGATATAGCAGTGAACAAAACGTACAAATATCCTTATTTTGAGCTTAAATCTCCTGGTGTAGGAAGACAGACAATAAACAAAAGAAAGCAGTGTGTATTAGAAGGCAGTGAGTGCTATGGAGAGAGAGCAGAGTGACAGGCAGTGCAGTTTTAAATGTCAGTGTCAGTCGTACGTAAGGTGACATTGGAGCAAAGACTTCAGGGAGGTGAGGGATCAGAGCAGAGCATGTATCTGGGGGATAGCGGTACAGGCAGAGGGACCTGCAAGTGCAAAGGCAGAAGCTGTAGATCAGAATGGAACCCAGTGAGGCAAGAAAGGACTGAGCCTGGGGTGGAGCCGTAGGCAATAGAGGAAGAGGGCCTTGTAGATCGTGGGACTTCTACTGTTATGATATGTTTAGTTCAGGGGAGTGGCATGCTTTGATTTATGTTTTCAAAGGGTTAATATGGCTACTGATTGGAAATGACGGAAAGGGAGATGAGTTAAGAAGGTATTGCAGTTAACCTGGTGAGAGATACTGGGGACTTGGACCAAGGTGGAGCTCAGGAGGTGATGAGAAGTAGTTGGATTCTAGATATATCTTGAAAGTAGGGTAGGGTCAGCAAAATTTGTTGAGGAATTGGATGTGGGATGGGATGTAAAGAGGAGACGAGAATAACTTAAAGTTTTTTGCCAAGCAAGTGGAAGGATGAGGGAGTAGATTTGGAAAGGAGACCAGGAGTTGAGTTTGGAATATGATTTGTGTCAAGTAGAGATACTGAACTGGCTGTTAGCTATTAGTTTGTACTTTCAGGGGAGGTTTGTGGCTAGAGCTGTAAATCGGGGTGTCATTAGCATAGAGATCATATTTAAAGCCATGCAATTGTTCGCTTAGAACAATTCAATTTACATTAAGTTGAATCCAAATCAGTGTTTACTGTATGCCTAATGCTGGGGATATGAATGTGCCTAAGACAGTCCCAAGCGAGGTGAGATGGGTTCATAAATATAAATCACAGTGCAGTGTGACTGGTGATAGAGGCATATAAAGGAGATTTCAGAGTATGGAGAAAGTTGGGGAAAACTTTTGGAAGAAGTGTATTGGGAGATGTTTAATATTCTGGAAGAGATACTTTTTAGGTGGAAGCAAAGAGGTGTCAGTGCAAGGTGAGTTCTGAAGGTTGCAGTGTTCTGGTGTGACTGAAGCATAGTATGTGGAAGGTACAGGGAAGAGCAGGGTGAAAAAACAAAGTGGGATCTCATCGAAGGACTCAAGGAAGCTACTTGCTTCCAGGGTCTTGAGCAGGGTTGTGATGACTGGAGGATTATTTTTGTGGTGTCAGTGTGCAGGGTCTGTTGGAAGAGAGGACTTAGGAACTGGAAGCCAGTCTGGAAGGCTGTCACAGTGATCTGGGTGAAAGATCAAGGTTTCAGAGTTGGGTCATGGCAATAAGAAAGGAAAAATATTTGAGAAGAAATTTATTTCACAAGGGTCTGTTTTCCTGATGTAAAATTGATGCTGAAAGAGGTCCATTCGGCTCCAGCACCATTTACATTTCTTTTTTCTGTTTAAAAACATATATATTTATTTATTTGTTTGGCTGCGCTGGGCCTTAGTTGCGGCACATGGGATCTTCATTGCGGCGTGTGGGATCTTTAGTTGCAGCATGTGGGCTCTTAGTTGCGGCACGTGGGATCTAGTTCCCTGACCAGGGATTGAACCCAGGCCCCCTGCATTGGGAGCACAGAGTCAACTACTAGACCACCAGGGAAGTCCCCAGTTTATGTTTCTAATGTTTGAAATAACTACAAGGAATTTTACCAGGTTAGCTTGTCCATTCCTTTACTTAGACATCCAAAGCATCTATGGACATGTAATCTTACCAATATGTATTAATTTGAAAAATGTTTATTTGGTAAACTAGTCTTAATCTTTGTTAATTTGTTTGAATTACTATTCTGCCTAGAAGTAGTTTACCACTGTTTTTCTCAAGTATTTATGACATTCTGTAGCAAAATTTTAAATAATTGTATAGTTGCAAACATTTCTGGGTCTCATTTTGTTTTTCAGTTAAACATTCTTATCTTCCACGAAAACATGATGCAAAGGTCAATGACTTCAACATGTCTCCCAGGAGAAAACAGAAAAAAAGGGTATTTTTTAAGATGTTCTTGAATGTGACACTTTGGTCCCTATGTCACTGTTTCATATCTTGTGTTTCAATCATAACTGTCTCAGTGTTTTGCATTCATTATTGACACAGCAGAGCCTTGCATAAAAGGATCTTTAAGGGTCTTGGCTGTAAGTAAAAACTTCAAGCAAAATCTTTTTGAGAAATAAATGGAGAAATTGTAGAAAAAGAAAACATTTAATCCATTTCAGTATAGTATCAGGAGTAAATATAATGGGGAATTATGATTACAGATAAATGTAAATGTTATTAAACTTCAATGAAGTAAACAAAAGTGTAATATGTATATTATACATAATATATATTATATATTTAATTTATTTATTTTACTAGCATATTGGGAGGAGAAGGATGAAATTAAAAGTTTTTGTTTTTTTTAATGAGGAACAACCCTTCATTATGTTCAGAAACTGAGTCTTAAAATAGGCTTCTTTTATTCTGATGTAGCTTATAATCTGGTCTTTCAACTTTTAAGATGTGTAAATAATTTTATTAGTTTAGAATAAATTGAGTAAATCTACAGCATGAGATTAGTACCCTTCATTTCGGCATCAAAACTATGTAACTAATATTAACAAAATATTGTGAAAGTATGTTTATTAACATAATGTCAACATTGAACAATTGGGGCCCTATATAGCCTATCATTGTAATAATCATTTTTGTTTTATGTTTAAACATAAAAGTAGTAAATTGGGAATTAAAAAAAACTAATATTTACCTAAATAGTTCTTTTTTTCTCATTCTGTAGTTAAAATATACACACACGCACGCACGCACTTGTTTTTCCTAAAAGAAGAAATACTGTTTTTACCCTGAATATTTATTTTTAGGTCATTTTGACATATGGTCTATTAAGTTTTAATTAGATTACCAATTTTAAATCTACTCACAATTTATATTAGCTTTACTCAGATTTAAAATTTTTTAACAAGCCTGGCTTTTCCTAATGTATTTGTTAAAAATAAAAACAGAATCATCCCTTCATTAAAAATGTATTCAGAAGTGTTTGCCACCTGTAAGGGTTGTGTGAAGAATCAAAATATGTACTGTATTTTTACTGATGATTAGAGTTCTCACCAAAAGCCTAATGCCTCTTCATTTTTGTTTGCAGAAAAGAAAGGAACCAGTTTTTCACTATTTTTGTGATACCTGTGATCGTGGTTTTAAAAATCAAGAGAAGTATGATAAACACATGTCCGAACATATGAAAGTAGGTTTTCTTAGTTGTCCTGATATTTATTTAGCAAAATGGGGGTATTTGGTAGAAATTCTGAGCTTCCTTCCCTTAAAAGTTTATAGTTTTCATAGAAATGTTGTTAGATGACTTGCCAAATTGGGACAGTAACTCTGGGATTTGCAGTTTGAGGGTGGGAAGCCCACTGCTTCAGGAAGTGTGAGATGACAGTAAAAGAGAAGGGAGGTCTGGCAGCTGTTTGCATGTATGCGCCTCGTCTGCTCTGTGAGAGGCTGGGCCTCTCCTCCGGTTGCTCCGTGCGCCTTTGTGAGTTCTTTCTCCTTTAAGGCTGCCCTTGACTAACCACACAGTGTAATTTGCCTTGGCCCAGCACCGTCTACGGGTGGTTTACACCGTATTAAGTACTTTTAACCAGGATATTTGAGAAGTAAAAAAGTTAAAAAGTAAGTTCTTAGTTTGGAAAGGTTCTCTTTCAGTTTGTAGGCGTGCCCCTTAACTTTAGGAATTAAGAACATTTTACAACATTGCTGATGTCGTGCATTCATTCAAGTGGAGAAGTAAATGATATGCATTACTGTACTATATACTTAGAGAGTGCAACTCTGTTTGGAGTGATTTTTGTTTTAGGTATTCAGTGATACCTAAACACCTACACCACATAGACGGGATACTATGCAATATGACCAGAATATGTCTGTATATATAGTAGTAAGGTAAATTTTTTATGGAAAACATTGAGTAGCCTTTCTTAAAAATTCTTACAGTGCCCTGAGGTAGATTGCTCTTTTAGTGCACATGAGAAGATTGTCCAATTCCATTGGAGAAATGTAAGTTCTTTTTTTGTTTGTTTGTTACATGCTCTTTTTATTTCATTGATTTATTATCTTCATAGTTCTCTATTTACATAGCCTACTAATGAGTAACATTCACAGAACACTGTACTTTGTAAGGCATTTTTACATCTACTATTCAATTTTATCCTTGTAAGCCACTGTGTAAAGTAAATAAATCTTGGCCCTATTTAACAGATTGGTAAAATGATTTGCCCAGGGTTTCAGAGCTGACCCCTGCACTTGAATTTCATGATGGCAAATTCTGTTTTACTATACCATGCTGTTTCAAATTGTTTTGTATATTCATTATTTCTCTAGCTAACTTTCTTAACTTTGGTTGGTAGGTAATTCATTTGGGTATTTAATATCAATCAAGTATTCGGTGACATTTACTTTGTAACCAAAATGATATTATTACTTTTTTCCTATCAGTAGTACTAATCTAAAGACAAGAGAAAAATTCTTTTTCCTTTAAAGGAAAAGTCATAATAAGGATAGATAAAGCTTGCTTACTTAGTTTTAAAATTGTCTCTGCTAGTAAATTTACTTTTGGGTACACAGTCTCCATTATCCCCCATAATATTTGAGATTTAGTCAAAAGCATACAATACGCTTCTTGATATTCAGCAGACATTTTCCCCTTAGACGCATGCTCCTGGTATGAAGAAAATCAAGTTAGACACTCCAGAGGAGATTGCAAGATGGAGGGAAGAAAGAAGAAAGTGAGTAAAGAGTTAAGAACTAGTGAAACAATTTTCTTTTACTGTGGCAAGGCTGAGGACTTGAAAATAATGACCGTTCTGGCCCTACGGAACAATTTGAAAAAGGAAATTTCGTCTTTCGTTATTTATTTATTTAAATTTTTGAATTTTATTTTATTTATTTATTTTTTTAAATATTTATTTTTTTATACAGCAGGTTATTAGTCCTCAATGAATTTTATTTATTCTTTTATACAGCAGGTTCTTATTAGTCATCAGTTTTATGCACATCAGTGTATACATGTCAATCCCAATCACCCAATTCATCACACCACCACCACCACCACCCCCCGTGGCTTTCCCCCCTGGTGTCTGTACGTTTGTTCTCTACATCTGTGTCTCAACTTCTGACCTGCAAACCAGTTCATCTGTACCACTTTTCTAGGTTCCACATACATGCGTTAACATACGGTATTTGTTTTTCTCTTTCTGACTGACTTCACTCTGTATGACAGTCTCTAGATCCATCCACGTCTCAACAAATGACCCAATTTCGTTCCTTTTTATGGCTGAGTAATATTCCATTGTATATATGTACCACATCTTCTTTATCCATTCATCTGTCGATGGGCATTTAGGTTGCTTCCATGACCTGGCTATTGTAAATAGTGCTGCAGTAAACATTGGGGTACATGTGTCTTTTTGAATTATGGTTTTCTCTGGGTATATGCCCAGTAGTGGGATTGCTGGGTCATATGGTAGTTCTATTTTTAGTTTTTTAAGGAACCTCCATACTGTTCTCCACAGTGGCTGTATCAGTTTACATTCCCACCAACAGTGCAAGAGGGTTCCCTTTTCTTCACACCCTCTCCAGCATTTGTTGTTTCTGGATTTTCTGATGATGCCCATTCTAACTGGTGTGAGGTGATACCTCATTGTAGTTTTGATTTGCATTTCTCTAATAATTAGTGATGTTGAGCAACTTTTCATGTGCTTCTTGGCCATCTGTATGTCTTCTTTGGAGAAATGTCTATTTAGGTCTACTCCCCATTTTTGAATTGGGTTGTTTGTTTTTTTAATATTGAGCTGCATGAGCTGTTTATATATTTTGGAGATTAATCCATTGTTCGTTGATTCGTTTGCAGATATTTTCTCCCATTCTGAGGGTTGTCTTTTCTTCTTGTTTATGGTTTCCTTTGCTGTGCAAAAGCTTTTAAGTTTCATTAGGTCCCATTTGTTTATTTTTGTTTTTATTTCCATGACTCTAGGAGGTGGCTCAAAATAGATCTTGCTGTGATTTATGTCAAAGAGTGTTCTTCCTATGTTTTCCTCTAAGAGTTTTATAGTGTCTGGTCTTGCATTTAAGTCTCTAATCCATTTTGAGTTTATTTTTGTGTATGGTGTTAGGGAGTGTTCTAATTTCATTCTTTTACATGTAGCTGTCCAGTTTTCCCAGCACCACTTATTGAAGAGACTGTCTTTTCTCCATTGTATATCCTTGCCTCCTTTGTCATAGATTAGTTGACCATAGGTGCGTGGGTTTATCTCTGGCTTTCTGTCTTGTTCTATGTTTCTGTTTTTGTGCCAGTACCATATTGTCTTGATTACTGTAGCTTTATAGTATAGTCTGAAGTATAGATTCCTCCAGCTCCGTTTTTTCCCCTCAACACTTTGGCTATTTGGGGTCTTTTGTGTCTCCATACAAATTTTAAGATTTTTTGTTCTAGTTTTGTAAAAAATACCATTGGTAATTTGATAGGGATTGCATTGAATCTGTAGATTGCTTTGGGTAGTACAGTCATTTTCACAATATTGATTCTTCCAATCCCAGAACATGGTATATCTCTCCATCTGTTGGTATCATCTTTAATTTCTTTCATCAGTGTCTTATAGTTTTCTGCATACAGGTCTTTTGTCTCCCTAGGTAGGTTTATTCCTAGGTATTTTATCCATTTTGTTGCAGTGGTAAATGGGAGTGTTTCCTTAATTTCTCTTTCAGATTAGTGTATAGGAATGGAAGACATTTCTGTGCATTAATTTTGTATCCTGCAACTTTACCAAATTCATTGGTTAGCTCTAGTAGTTTTCTGGTGGCATATTTAGGATTCTCTGTATAGTATCATGTCATCTGCAAACAGTGACAGTTTTACTTCTTCTTTTCCAATTTGTATTCCTTTTATTTCTTTTTCTTGTCTGATTGCCATGGCTAGGACTTCCAAAACTATGTTGAATAATAGTGGTGAGAGTGGACATCCTTGTCTTGTTCTGATCTTGTTCCTGAGGAAATGCTTTCAGTTTTTCACCATTGAGAATGATGTTTGCTGTGGGTTTGTCACATATGGCCTTTATTATGTTGAGGTAGGTTCCCTCTATGCCCACTTTCTGGAGAGTTTTTATCATAAATGGGTGTTGAATTTTTTCAAAAGCTTTTTCTGCATCTATTGAGATGATCATGTGGTTTTTCTTCTTCAATTTGTTAATATGGTTTAACACATGGATTGATTTGCGTATATTGAAGAATCCTTGCATCCCTGGGGTAAATCCCACTTGATCATGGTGTACGATCCTTTTAATGTGTTGTTGGATTCTGTTTGCTAGTATTTTGTTGAGGATTTTTGCATCTATATTCATCAGTGATATTGGTCTGTAATTTTCTTTTTTTGTAGTATCTTTGTCTGGTTTTGGTATCAGGGTGATGGTGGCCTCGTAGAATGAGTTTGGGAGTGTTCCTCCCTCTGCTATATTTTGGAAGAGTTTGAGAAGGGTGGGGGATAGCTCTTCTCTAAAAGTCTGATAGAATTTGCCTGTGAAGCCATCTGGTCCCAGACTTTTGTTTGTTGGAAGATTTTTAATCACAGTTTCAATTTCATTACTTGTGATTGGTCTGTTCATATTTTCTATTTCTTCCTGGTTCAGTCTTGGAAGGCTATACCTTTCTAAGAATTTGTCCATTTCTTCCAGGTTGTCCATTTATTGGCATAGAGTTGCTTGTAGTGGTCTCTTAGGATGCTTTGTATTTCTGCAGTGTCTGTTGTAACTTCTCCTTTTTCATTTCTAATTTTAATGAGTCCTCTCCCTCTTTTTCTTGATGAGTCTGGCTAATGGTTTATCAATTTTGTTTATCTTCTCAAAGAACCAACTTTTAGTTTTATTGATCTTTGCCACTGTTTTCTTTGTTTCTATTTCATTTATTTCTACTCTGATCTTTATGATTTCTTTCCTTCTGCTAACTTTGGGTTTTGTTTGTTCTTCTTTCTCTAGTTCCTTTAGGTGTAAGGTTAGATTGTTTATTTGAGATTTTTCTTGTTTCTGGAGGTAGGCTTGTATTGCTATAAACTTTCCTCTTAGAACTGCTTTCGCTGCATCCCATAGGTTTTGGATTGTCGTGTTTTCATTGTCATTTGTCTCTAGGTATTTTTTGATTTCCTCTTTGATTTCTTCAGTGATCTCTTGGTTATTAAGTAGTGTATTGTTTAGCCTCCATGTGTTTGTAATTTTTACGTTTTTTTCCCTGTAATTGATTTCTAATCTCATAGCCTTGTGGTCTGAAAAGATGCTTGATATGATTTCAATTTTCTTAAATTTACTGAGGCTTGATTTGTGACCCAAGATGTGATCTGTCCTGGAGAATGTTCCGTGTGCACTTGAGAAGAAAGTGTAATCTGCTGTTTTGGGAAGGCATGTCCTATAAATATCAATTAAATCTCTCTGGTCTATTGTGTCATCTAAAGCTTGTGTTTCCTTATTAATTTTCTGACTGGATGATCTGTCCATTGGTGTAAGTGAGGTGTTAAAGTCCCCCACTATTATTGTGTTACTGTCGATTTCCTCTTGTATAGCTGTTAGCAGTTGCCTTACGTATTGAGATGCTCCTATGTTGGGTGCATGTATATTTATAATTGTTATATCTTCTTCTTGGAATGATCCCTTGATCATTATGTAGTGTCCTTCCTTGTTTCTTGTAACATTCTTTATTTTAAAATCTATTTTATGTGGTATGAGTATTGCTACTCCAGCTTTCTTTTGATTTCCATTTGCATGGAATATCTTTTTCCATCCCCTCATTTTCAGTCTGTGTGTCCCTAGGTCTGAAGTGAGTCTCTTGTAGACAGCATATATATGGGTCTTATTTTTGTATCCAGCCTGTGTCTTTTGGTTGGAGCCTGTGTCTTTTGGTTGGAGCATTTAGTCCATTCATGCTTAAGGTAATTATCGATATGTATGTTCCTATGACCATTTTCTTAATTGTTTTGGGTTTGTTTTTGTAGGTCCTTTTTCTTCTCTTGTGTTTCCTGCCTAGAGAAGTTCTTTAGCATTTGTTTTAAAGCTGGTTTGGTGGTTCTGAATTCTCTGAGCTTTTGCTTGTCTGTAAAGGTTTTAATATCTCTGCTGAATCTGAATGAGATCCTTGCTGGGTAGAGTAATCTTGGTTGTAGGTTCTTCCCTTTCATCACTTTAAATATATCATGCCACTCCCTTCTGGCTTGTAGAGTTTCTGCTAAGTCAGCTGTTAACGTTATGCGAGTTCCCTTGTATGTTATTTGTTGTTTTTCCCTTGCTGCTTTAAATAATTTTTCTTTGTCTTTAATTTTTGCCAATTTGATTACTTTGTGTCTTGGCGTGTTTCTCCTTTGGTTTATCCTGTATGGGACTCACTGTGCTTCCTGGTCTTGGGTGGCTATTTCCTTTCCCATGTTAGGGAGGTTTTCGACTCTAATCTCTTCAAATATTTCCTCTGGTCCTTTCTCTTTTCTCCTTCTGGGACCCCTATAATTCGAATGTTGTTGCGTTTAATGTTGTCCCAGTGGTCTCTTAGGCTGTCTTCATTTCTTTTCATTCTTTTTTATTTCTTCTGTTCAGCGGCAGTGAATTCCACCATTCTGTCTTCCAGGTCACTTATCCGTTCTTCTGCCTCAGTTATTCTGCTATTGATTCCTTCTAGTGTAGTTTTCATTTCAGTTATTGTAATGTTCATCTCTGTTTGTTTGTTCTTTAATTCTTGGTCTTTGTTAAACATTTCTTGCATATTCTCGATCTTTGCCTCCATTCTTTTTCTGAGGTCCTGGATCACCTTCACTATCATGATTCTGAATTCCTTTTCTGGAAGGTTGCCTATCTCCACTTCACTTAGTTGTTTTTCTGGGGTTTATCTTGTTCCTTCATCTGGTCCATAGCTCTCTGCCTTTTCATCTTGTCTGTCTTTCTGTGAATGTGGTTTTTGTTCTACAGGCTGCAGGATTGTAGTTCTTCTTGCTTCTGCTGTCTGCCCTCTGGTGGATGAGGCTGTCTAAGTGGCTTGTGCAAGTTTCCTGATGGGAGGGACTGGTGGTGGGTAGAGCTGGTTGTTTCTCTGGTGGGCAGAGCTCAGTAAAACTTTAATCTGCTTGACTGCTGATGGGTGGGGCTGGGTTCCCTCCCTGTTGGTTGTTTGGCCTGAGGCAACCGAACACTGGCGCCTACCTGAGCTCTTTGGTGGGGCTAATGGCAGACTCTGGGAGGGCTCATGCCAAGGAGTACTTCCCGGAACTTCTGCTGCCAGTGTCCTTGTCCCCACGGTGAGCCACAGCCACCCCCCGCCTCTGCAGGAGACTCTCCAACACTAGCAGGTAGGTCTGGTTCAGTCTCCTATGGGGTCACTGCTCCTTCCCCTGGGTCCGGATGCTCACACTACCATGTGTGTTCCCTCCAAGAGTGGAGTCTCTGTTTCCCCCAGTACTGTCGAAGTCCTGCTATCATATCCCACTAGCCTTCAAAGTCTGATTCTCTAGGAATTCCTCCTCCTGTTGCTGGACCCCCAGGTTGGGAAGCCTCACGTGGGGCTCAGAACCTTCACTGCAGTGGGTAGACTTCTGTGGTATAAGTGTTCTCCAGTTTGTGAGTCACCCACCCAGCAGTTATGGGATTTGATTTTATTGTGATTGCGCCCCTCCTACCGTCTCATTGCGGCTTCTCCTTTGTCTTTGGATGTAGGGTATCTTTTTTGGTGAGTTCCAGTGTCCTCCTGTCGATGATTGTCCAGCAGCTAGTTGTGATTCTGGTGTTCTCGCAAGAGGGAGTGAGAGCACATCCCTTCTGCTCCACCATCTTGGTTCAGGCTCACCCATGGAAATTTGGTCTTTTATAATGTTGCAAATATTCAATGGAAAATGACCAGTCCTAATTTTGTCATTCTTCAGAATTGGTATATAGTGACTTAGGGAGTATCATTACTTGACGTATAATAAACACACAGTATTTATTATTGCAGTTTTGATTCCTTGCATTCCCTTATAACGTTGGTAGTAGGGAATAGGACTGTAAACTATATTATATGAGGCTATTTGAATGTAGCTTTTGGTAGACCTAATAGGAACTCTTCATAAATGATGTCATAATGGGACCTTGCTCTTTGAGGGGAGCCACTACATGCCCCCTCTGTTAAATATTCAACACTGAGGCAGTGATGGGTGAGTGCTATTTTTTTAAAAAATGTATAATACTTTGTTATGTTTATTGTTTTGATTACTTTAAAAAAGTTGTTGAATGATTGGAGTGTGCTAGGCAGAGGGAGTACAGCAGTGACAAGATACACACGTGCCTGTCCTTATCCATAAAAAGACGAGAAATGTTTTCCTGTAATTAAAGTCTAAGAAATTTGAGTCTTACCATGTGACTTGTAGCTTTATACTTATAAGGGAAGAAAGCTCAGAAGATGTCTAGCTAGAATCTACCATTGAAAAATCCCATGAGGATGCTGTTGTCTCAGGATAGGACCAGGATACCTCATCCTGAAACAGAAGACCAAGTCAGAGCTATTAGGATGGTCAGCAGCACTTTTAAGTCAATAGCTGTTTTTCTGGAATTGAAAAATGAGGAGAGCCTCAGATAGGAAGAGTTACCTTCACAGGTCAAGAAGGATACTTAAAAACTTTTAACCAGCAGGTTAAAATTGTACTTCGTTCAACTTAAAGTTTTCAGCTTAAAGCCCCTGTATGTGTGTATGTGAAGAGCTGTGTGAAATGTTGCACTGTTATATGAGAGAGTTAGCTACTGCTCTTTAAAGCCTGAAAGGTAATTCTGAGGAAAACCAGCATAAACGTAAAGATTTAGAACCAACCAAGAACAAATAGAATTCAGCAAATGTGTATGCAACTATCCTTTATTAATACTGTGTAAAGAGTTAGATGAGGGTGAAGGACAATCAGAGGAAATTAATTCTTAAGCAAGTAAACCTGGGTCCAGCCAGTCAGCAGTCAACATGGACTCAATGGATTTAATAGAATTTTAAGAGCATCCTTGGCTAACAAATGTAATAATCTAGGGTAAGAATCTAGGCCACCAGGAGTAGGGTATACTAGAATGCCTTTTCCTCTTTATCTCCCGGCAGAATCTTATTTATCTTGTAAGACCTGTTGGGTTTTGTTTGTTTGTTTTGCGGTATGCTGGCCTCTCACTGTTGTGGCCTCTCCAGTTGCGGACTCCAGATGAGCAGGCTCAGCAGCCATGGCTCATGGGCCCAGCCGCTCCACAGCACGTGGGATCCTCCTGGACCGGGGCATGAACCCGTGTCCCCTGCATCAGCAGGCGGACTCTCAACCACTGCGCCACCAGGGAAGCCCCCTGTTTTGGTTTTTTTAACATGTATTTATTTATTTATTTTGGCTACGCTGGATCTTAGTCGCGGCATGCGGACTACTTCTTACTTGCTGCACGCATGTGGGATCTAGTTCCCCGACCAGGGATTGAACCCAGGTCCCCAGCATTGGGAATGCAGAGTCTTACCCACTGGACCACCAGGGAAGTCCTAAGACCTGTCTTAAGTGTCACCTGATTTGTCATTCTCTTCTTCTTCTTCATTTCCTCTATCTCAATGCTGTCAGAGTGCTAGTCTGTAACAAGATAAGGAACTTGTACCAGAATATAAATCTATACCTTACTTTCTTCATTGAGAAAGTCTTCGTAAGAAGAACATGTCAGCTGAACTAAATATATTTTGTTTAGGGACATAGCTGATTTATACCCTGACATAAGTGTGTGGATTGGCTGCCAGTCCACGGACCAACCTCCCCTAAAGCATTATTCACTACTTCCTGTGTGAATACATAGCTTATTAATACAAACACAATAGCGTTTGTTGCATTATATTATAGGTGGCCCTAGTCTTAGACATCTTTGATTCTGCTGCACTTTGCGTAGTACCTGGGATTTAGTATGTGGAGAATAAATATTTGTGGACTGAATTACCGTTAAATGGTGCAGTGTGGGAAGAACAAGTCTTGGCATTGATAAGGAGCCTTAGCCAATTGCATGGTCAAACATAGAAGTCACAGGAGTTGGGACCATGACGTGATTTGGCTTAGTGAAGAATTCGAAGGAGTTCATGTAAAGCTCCTTGCCTCCTCTAGGTGGCTTCTTTACAGGTACAATTTTTTTCTTCTCACGATTCTACTTCACTCTAGTTTTTTGTTTTCTGTTTGTTTTGCTTATTTGTTTTTTATCTGTTGGGTGTATATTCTTCTTACTATTTTGCACAGAGGAATAGTCAAACAAGAAGAGTTAGCTCCCCTTCCTGATACTTAGTTTTTAAAGAGCTGGTGATGACAGTATTGAAGATTATATCCTGCTAGATGGACTGGAAATTGCCTACCTGCAAAGGTTTTTCCCTGGTACTTTGCCCTGACTTTGGTCAGTTGGAAGTTGTTGCAGCTCAGTGGTGCCAGGCCCTGTTGTATATGTTTAATTCTTTTGAGGAGAATGATGATGGCTATTAGTCAGCAATGATTATAAAGCAACAGAGAAGTTAACTAAGTAAGGTGTTGAATCTCTCAAGTTTTGAGTTCACTTAAGGCAATAGGGAAGTTCTGAAATGAGTTCCTGATTAACCAACTTTGGTTCTTTTATATCTAACGAGTGTTTAAATTAAGTCATTATATAAACTGGGAAAATTGGACCCACTATTAAATTAATGGTAGCCAGCTTCAGTGATTCTGTTCTACTATGTCTCTAGCTGTTCTACTCTCCCACAGTCCTCCACTCTACCCTCCTTCTCAGCATATAAGAGGAAGGACCTCATCTAGTCTGGAGGAGTGGGGTGTTCCTTGACAAAGGGCAGTTGAGCTGAACTTAGACCTAATTAGGAAGAAAGGGGAGGTAGGGGCTAGTGCACAGACAGATTGGCATGAGTATAGGAACTTGAATATAGGTAAGAGATGATAGAAGCTTTTGAAAGATGGCAGTTGTGGGGACAGAACTAGTGATGGCAGTTGTGGATATAGAACATAAAAATGGGCACTGTTTGGTAGTTGGACATTTGTGAGGTTGAGGAGGAAAGAGGTTTTGAGGAGATGTCCAAGTTCCTCTGTGAAAGCACCTTTGTGAAAGGTGGTGCCTGTTGCTCAGACAGGGAATCCCGGAAGAGAATCACATTTGGAGGTGTTGATTTAGGACATCGTTGAGTATGAGGAGATTCTGAGATGTCTATTTGAAGATGTTGTGTAAGCATTGGGACTCAGACCTGACTGGCTGGAGATAGATATTTTAAAATCATGAAACCATGAATGCAGAAGATATACCCCACAGAGAGAGGGTAGAGTGGAGAGGGAAGATAGCCTAAAAGGGAGTTAAAACCAACAAGCCTGCTGAGCAAGAGCCAGAGAAGTAGAAGAAAACTCAGAATATGACCTGTCGTGGAAGCCAGTAGAAGGGAGGATTTCAAGAAGGAAGATGTGATTATCAGTGCAGATTGCTGTGGAAAGGTCAAATAAAACAAGAACAAAAAGTGACTGGTTTTGTGACTTGTAGGGCCCCCTTGACGTGGATTCCAGATGATTGCTCCTTGGCCCTTCTTCTTGGAGTTTCCTGCCATCTGTCTCCACAGCTCTCTGCAGCTCTGACAGCCTCCCCCATGATTCTTTTTTTTTAAAAAAATATTTATTTGGCTGCGTTGGGTCTTAGTTGCGGCAGCGGGATCTTCGTTGCGGCACATGGGATCTTTTGTTGTGGAGTGCAGGCTCTTTGTTGCTGCATGCGGGCTTGTCTCTAGTTGTGGTGCACGGGCTTTAGAGGGCACAGCCTCAGTAGTTGCGGCGTGTGGGCTCTCTAGTTGTGGCGTGTGGGCTCTAAAGTGCTCAGGCTCAGTAGTTGCGGTGTGCAGGGTTAGTTGCCCCACGGCATGCGGGATCTTAGTTCCCCAACCAGGGATTGAACCCACATCCCCTGCATTGGAAGGCGGACTCTTAACCCCTGGACCACCAGGGAAGTCCCTCCCCCGTGATTCTTAACAAGGCGGATTGCAGTTGCCTTTACCACCCTGCCCTTGGCATATATATAGATGGTCCAACAGAAGTGTGTATCCTTTGAATTCCGCTGACTTTGAGACTCACAGCTTACAGCAAAGAGTTTCATCTGGCACCTTTTTACCTTCCAATTTCCAGTGTCCTTTACCTCCATGCAGTTTCTGCCACTTACTTTCACGGCCACCCTGTGGATCTTCTGGACTTTCTGCCCCGGAAATCTTGAAGTTGGGCTTACTCCTCTTTGGTCATAACTTGCATTTCATCCAACTGTCTCACTGTCACCTGTACCTGGTCCCGGACTAGTTGAAGCCTCCCACCTCTTACCCCCTTTACCTTCTTTTTCTCTCATCCCCCTTCTGTCTTTGCTTCTCTGCCAAGTTTAAGTCACTTCCACCACTCTCAGAAGCTCAGCTCCCTCATTCCGTTGCCCTTCGTTACACCCACCTGGCAAAATCTCAGCCCTGGCTCAGTTGCTAAGTGTTGTTCAAGAAAACCACACAGCTGAAGTACACTCTGCAGAGGAACACTCAGCAGTGTTGATCACACTTAAGGAATTGACTTTGACCAACGAGGTTAGGCTATTCTCTTTGTGTTTGTTCTTTTTTCATGCAAATTGAGATGCTAGTATGCATGTATTTTTTAGTTACACAGATGACTATGTAGAATAAAATTTACAGATAAATTTGTTAAACTGATTTTATTTTAGCCAGGTAAAATGCCAGTGAAAACAACACCTTAGAACTGACAGGGTACTGTAATGTGGGCTTAACATATCTTTCCTGATTAATCCCACGTTACTTATAGGAGTTCTTTGTCCCAGCCAGACTTGGTTTTTTTCTTTTTCATATCCCAAACAAGTTTTTTGAACTTTTAACCTCTGTTTGGATCATGCTGCTTCCAGAAAATCCTCCCTTCTCTATCCTTGAAGTTCTGCTCACTGCTTTAGTCCAGCTGAAATCCTGCCAGACTAAAATTTTGGGAGTATTTTTCCTTATCTGCTTAGAGGGGTATCTTGTTCCTCTTTGAATGTGGTATCCCCTCTGCCTCCTTAGTGTATGTGCCCCTCATTATGGTACTATTGATGAACTTTTTTGCTTATGTGTCTTTTTTAAAAAAATAAATTACAAGCTTTAGAAATGTAAGAACCATGGTTTGTGTGACTGTTTATATCCCGGTGCCATAGGTAGAAGGGATGTTTATAAATGTCGATATATGTAAATGGGGCTTGAAAATATTTTTATTATGGGTGTTATTCTATTTTGGTATATACAAGTAAGTGGTTGGAGAAATCTTGCTGAGATTCATATTTTTAATTTATGTTTTAAACTATACTTTTGTCATTGTTAAAGAAATTGGGCAGTGTTGATCAGATTAATAACTGTAGTTGGAATTCAGTAATATAACTAATGGTACTTAAACTGCTGTGGGTTTGAACAATAAATTCTCACCACGTAGGACAGATCATCACCAAGACAAACCAAATTGATCTGTATTTGAATGCATTACTTTCTACAGTAGCTTTCCCCATTTGAACGGGAACTCTGCCACCTTGTGGTTTTGTGCAACAAGTGCTTTAAAGGAAAAAATTCCACTGGCTAGAGAAACTTAAGGAATATTAACATTTGAAGATGCAAACTAGCTTAGGTAGCACGTGTTTCTCTAAAGTCCCTGGTAGAAGACTAGTTTGGTTTTGTAATGTAATCGAGAACTCTCAGCCACCTTTGAATTTATGTTGATGTACATTATAGCTTTGAATAACTTCCTGACAAGAGTTTAGCTTGAAATTAGAGGTAAACATTCAGTATTTGAAAAGGCAAAGATTGTTTTATATATGGCCAAGGTTACTGAAAAGAGATAGTAGTAGACTCTTGCCTTTAAGACCCTCACTCTAATGGGAGACGTGGGAAGAATATCCGTAGGTGGCCGTGAGAGCACAGGCAACTGAAGCATTAATTTTTGCTGTGTGGGGATAACAGTGTCTGGTCAAGGGATAGCTGGCGTCTTTGGAAGGCAGGGCAATCAGTTCGTTTTGCAGGACTTCTTGTGAGAGGGGTCGTGCCACCCCTTCCCTCCCCCTCCAATTTATTTGAAGGTGAAGTTTATTCTTTTTTAATGCATAGTTCTGACAAACATCCATAGTTGTGTTTAATTAAAAACTTTAAGGCTTTCCACCAGTAATCTGCAAAAAAAGAAATCCTAGCCGAAAAAAACCGGTAGTTATTTTTTCTTAATTCCTGTCGGGTACAAATGCTGTATGATTTGGCATTAGGAAAAATGAGTGGTAGAGGTTCGTTTCCCAAACCTCTTATTTTAGAGATGTTGAAACATACTTCACGGCAGATTTGGAGTCCACTAGGTGGAGTAGTTGTGTTATTTATTTTAATACTGCAGTTACTGTGGCTCTGAGGAAACGCTTTACAGCTGTGTCCCCAGTTCTTTCAGAATTCCAGCAGAGGGGCTGTGCTCCTAAAGAATGCTACATCTTTTTGAAGTTTGGAAAGACTTTGAAATAAAAATGCAGTAGTGTTGAAGTAGCTGTGATTCAGGGAGAATAAAGAGGGATTGTGTTTTTCTACAGAAGAGGCTTAAGGGAAAAGCCAAGGAGTGGGTGGTGATTTGAGTATAAGGAAAGAGAAGGGTAACCAGAATGAGATGTGCTAAGATAATGGTTGGTTCCATGTTGCTAATTTATTGACTCTGGGGCTTAAGGATTGTCACTGGAGGCTTAAAGGCTTAGGCAAGGGGAAGACAAAGAGGGGATAAGAAATGAAAGAGGGAGAAGAGAGCAAGATAGAGAGCATACGGTTTCAGGGCCACTTCCTTTTGGGGTGTTGGGAAAAGATGGAAGTAGGGAGAAAAGTGATTTTAGCAGATAAAAATAGAGAAACCAACTGTGAAAATACCACTTGTCACAGTCTTTATAGCTTTATAACATCCATTCTCTACCAGGAGATATTGGACTAAATTTTATTGGTATGTAATTGTACAATGTAACACAATTTGTGATTTTTCTCAACAGTTTTCTCTGGATTTGTGTAATTTAGAAACCTGAACTGTGTCCTTTATCAAAGATCCAGACTTTTCCTTATTCTTGTATCTCACTAGTATGTTGCTGGAAGGGGCTTCTGATTATTGTTGTATGTATAACTAGGTCTTGTGTTTCTGGTTTCCCATTTGGGGGGATAATTTGCTCTCTGGTACCCTTGTTTTCCCTAGTTTTTAGTCTCTAGGTTCTATGTAAATAAGAATGGTATAACTTTTGCAAGAAAATTTTATTAATTTAAGCACTGAAAAATAGAATCTTATAACTTTGGAAGGGATATAAAAATCCCCTACCTTTAGGAAAGTGACACTTCAGTCAGCCAGAAAGAAGAAGTGAGCTGTTTTAAAAGACTTCCACCAAAGGAGTTTCCACAACATTCTTGATGTCTCATTCAAGGAATTCTTTATTATATCTCACCTAAAATCCACTTACTGTAACAAACTGTTTATATTCCTTATCATTGAGAAACATTTACATAGCTCCTTGCTTATACATGAAACACTGTAGGACCAAGTCTTTATGTTTAGCATATGACCCAACATGTTAAGGGTTGCTCTGTAACACTCAGAAGAAAAACGTTAAAGAAACACATTTTGTGTTTCTTTAACATTTTTAAGAATAAGAATAAGTGAATTTCAGAGGTGTGAAGAGTGTTGATTAGTTGTGAGTTACACGTCTAGACACTGTGGTGCCTGTGAAAGTCATCACCTTTTCCTCATCATTTCTGCTTCGGTGTAGTTTGTCTTCAGGTTGAGAACAGCTGGCTGCCATCTTCTCTGTAAGATCATTTTTTGTCACTTCTCTCCCTCTTTTAAAGGCTGCAAATAGTTCTAGTTCCTTTCATCTTTCTTCAGAGGTTTTATTTTTTCATCCTGTTAATCATCTTTGAGTCTCTTTTGAATCCCCTCCAAGTTTTATTTTTCCTTAACATTCCTTTTCAGTTTAGAAGTACAAAGCTGGATGCAGTGCCCTGAGAGTTTCTGATCACCTTTGAGTGTCATGAGAGGATGATTTCACACTTGTACCTGTGCCAGAGTCCATTTCATATCGCCTTAGATTATGTTTGCTTTCCAAAACTGTACTCATGTGGTGCTGACTGCCTGTCAGATTTTTATCTCCTGTGACCTTGATCTTTTCCTCTTATGTTTATTTATAACTTGTACATTAATCATCTTTTATTTGTGGAGTTTATTTTTCTTGGCTGGATAGATTGCTTTGCACTGTCCTCACTGAAATTCATTGCCTTTCTTTTTCTGATTACTTCACCACTTACTCAATGTCATTTCTATTCTTATCTTCCAGTGTGCCCAGCCCATGGGCTTCTATTGTCTGTGCTATCCCAGTCAGTGATGCAGATGTTAAAAAAAGAAGGGGGTAGAGACAGTGTCCTCGAAATGATGGCAGAACATGATGTGTTGATGTTTCTCAAAATTTACTCTAATGAGCAGCCAGGCTGAATGGTAGAGGGCTGTCTGTGTTCCCCTCCTTTCGTGCTTTTTATGCTCCTAGTATCTGTTCCTCTCACCACCGAAGTTTGGTGCCCCCATCACCACACAGCTGTGCTAAGGAACAAAGAAAGCTTTGTCAGAGCAATTCGTCTTGCACGCTGCTGTCAGATTTAATTCTTTTCACTGCCTTGTTCATATCTTTCCCTGTTCATAACTTGCAGTGGCTCCCCAACGCCACTGAATTAAAAATAGCTTTCTCGTCTGGCATTCGAGGCACATTTTGGCCCCAACCTGCCTTTCTGGTCTGATTGCCTGTAACTGTTTCTTTAAGAATGAACCACTTGCCATTCTCTCACACATTCTGAGGCCTTGGTTTGTCTGCATTGTTTGCTTAGAACACTCTGACCAAAAAAAGAAAAAAAAAAAGGTCCCTGGCAGTCCAGTGGTTAAGACTCTGTGCTTCCACTGCATGGGGCATGGGTTCGATCCCTGGTTGATCCCACAGGCCATGTGGCGCGGCCAAAAAAAAAAACAAAGCACATGCTGACGCTTTTCCTTCAGATTTTTGTCTCTTAACACCATTTAAGACCAGTGTCTTTCATGTTCCTTTCTTTGTGGATTTCTCCATCTAGATAGGATCTTTCCTTCCCAACCTCCCTTATACTCCTTGGGATGCTTAATATTTTGTCTTGTTATAACTAGTCTTTAGAAATAACCATGCTTTTCTTAACCTTCCTGGTAGACTGTAGCTTTTTTTTTAAGAACTGTCTCTTCCTCATCTTGGTAACTTTGGATATACCTCCTAGTATGTATTTGCATAAGTAGATGCATAAGAAAATACCTTTTTGTTTATAGTATTTATGGGTATGTGCCAAATAAATGAACTCTATATATGAGTTTCAGCACATTATGTGATACATTTGATTTAAATTCTATTGTAAGCTTCTTACTTGGTAACAGACTGGTTTGGAGTTTGGACTGGCAGCTGGTATATACTTTGAGTAGCATTGTTACAGTCTACTTTTTCACCCTTAAAAAAATTCCAGAAGGAATTAAAAGTTTATATCAATTTACTGCATTAGTCATTAAACAAAAGTTGTTAAATGCAACAATTGCTTGATTGCATAATTAAAATTTACTCTAAAAGCCCTTTTATAATGGACTTTTATTCTCTAGAAATTACCCAACTCTGGCTAATATCGAAAGGAAGAAAAAGTTAAAAATTGAAAAGGAAAAGAGAGGAGCAGTGTTGACAACGACACAGTATGGGTAAGTTCCTTAAAATTGCTTGCACCCTCAATGCTTATTTTAAATGAATGTATGTACTTATAAATAATAAAAAAGCATACACCCAAATCCTAAACCCTCTACACTTTCAATTCTGAAATATTTGCTTTTGTAACTTTTTTATTTAAAAATTTTAAAATTATATTTAAAAATAAGTAGTACCCTACATTTATGTGGTTTTCAAAACGATTTACAGTAACAAGTCTCTTCTGTCTTTGTATCCTAGCTAAACAGTTCTTCCCAGAGGCAACGCATTTTATCTTTCTAGAGATATTTCATCTTTATATAGCACATAGATAATAGTCTTTTTTTTTCCTTTTTTTTTTTTTTTGCGGTACATGGGCCTCTCACTGCTGTGGCCTCTCCCGTTGCGGAGCACAGGCTCCAGACGCGCAGGCTCAGCAGCCATGGCTCACGGGCCCAGCCGCTCCGCGGCACGTGGGATCCTCCCGGACCGGGGCATGAACCCGCGTCCCCTGCATTGGCAGGTGGACTCTCAACCACTGCGCCACCAGGGAAGCCCTTCCTTTTTTGATACTATTGTACGTCTTGCCTTTTTTAGCCAAATAATATACTTGGAGATTGTCCTATATTGACATATAAACAAGACTCCTCATTCTCTGAGGGTGTGTAAGAAGCATAAGAATATCCCAAAGGGTCTTTTTTTTTTCTTAAAAAAAAAAATTCTCTATTGACAGACATTTAAGTTTTCACCAATCTTTTACTAATAAAAAGTTGCCATTATTGCCCTGTACATATATTTTACACATGTGCAGATATTTCTGAGTATGGATTCCTAGAAGTGGTTTTGCTGAGTCAAAAGACATGTGCATTTATAATATTGATAGGTGACTGCCAAATACCTATCATAGAAGCTATTGTAGTTTACTCTCCCACCAGCAGTGTACGAGACATCCCATTTTCCCCAGTGCCTCACATTCATAGAATTTTTTCCATTTTGTTTTGTATTGAGTGTACAACTGAATGAATTTATATACGTTCACATACCTACATACCCATGTAACTTCCACACATTAATAATACATAGAACGTCTTACCTTACAAAGGTTTCTTTCATAGGCTATCCTTAGTTCCATGCCTCCCCATAAAGGTTACCTCTTTTCTGATTTCTATCATCATAAATTTATTTTACCTGTTCTTAGAACCTTGTATAAGTGGAATCATATAATATTGATGTGTCTTCTTTAGCGTATAGTTTCTGTGGCTCAAAATTATCTTGTGAGATTCATCCATATTGTTGTGTATAGCTGTAAATCCATTCTTGTTGCTATATAGAACTTAATTGTGAGAATATATATTCATTCTACTATTGGTCATTTGGGTTTTTTCCAATTTGGGCTATTATGAATAAAGCTACTATGAACATTCTTTTAAGTGTCTTTTGTGGACATAAGTACTTGTTTCTTGTTTACATTGGCCATACACACACACACACACACACACACACACACACTAGGTCATACTAGATATTTAGTTATAATAGATGTAGTCAAACAGTTTTCCAAAACACTTGTACTAATTTATACTCCTACTGACTCTGCATCTAATTGCTGTGTGTCCTGGTCAATGCATAGTATTGTTATACCTTTTCTTCATGTTATACCATTTCCCTCGTGACTAACGATGTTGGACATCTTTTTATATGCTTATCCGTCATGTCGATATTCTCTTGTGAAGTGCCAGTTCAAGTCTTTGACCATTTTTTTTAAAGCGTTTTTTTAATTATGTGTAACATAGACAAAATTATTTGTCAATAAATTTTTGAGGAATTTCACGTGTTCTGATTCTTTCCACTGCCAATCACCTTAGTTCCTCCAAACTCATAATCTTCAAGATAAAATAGCCCTTTCAAAAAGAAGTTGTTATGTTAGCCCACAATTCTTTTAGTTGGGCTTCTTTGATCTCCAGGGGAATATGGACACGCTTCAAAATTCCACACCCGTAATCTTTGGGATCCAGTTTCCTCAAGCGATTTACTTTAGGACCATGTTTAGGGTCAGGAGATGGATCTGCTTGTTTCTCAATTTGACATCCTCTAAAAATGTGTTAGGTTCAAATCGTATTCACTCCTAAGCCATCACACCCTAGAACAGTACAGATCATTGGGATATGCCAATACCTTTTTAAAATCCAGACACTGGGGCTTCCCTGGTGGCGCAGTGGTTGAGAGTCCGCCTGCCGATGCAGGGGACACGGGTTCGTGCCCCGGTCCAGGAAGATCCCACATGCCGCGGAGCGGCTGGGCCCGTGAGCCATGGCCGCTGAGCCTGCGCATCCGGAGCCTGTGCTCCGCAACGGGAGGGGCCGCAACAGTGAGAGGCCCGCGTACCGCAAAAAAAAAAAAAAAAAAAATCCAGACACTGTGTTCAAGATACAAGGTTAAAAAAAGAAGCCATCTTTGTTTCATGTCAACATTAAAATTAGAGTACTAAATCCATACAGCTGATAATTTAAAAGCTTAAGATATGAGGGAAATTATCAGCTCTGTAGTCCTGGAAGCAATCTTTATGTTTATCAGTACACCCCATCACTTGATTCTCTTTTAGGTATCATGTTCCTTCTTACCTGTATCAAAACTCATACTGAACAGTAAGTTCTGGGTTGCAAAAGAGGATTTATTTTTGCCCCTGTCTAGAAGTCTTTGTCGAGAAATCAAACAAACACAAGTGCTATTGACCACCTTTTAATTGGGTTGCTTTTCTTGATTCGTAGTGGTTATTTATTTAGATACAAATACTTTTTTGCGTAGAGTATAGGTAGTGCAGATATATATAGTCTTGCAATTTGTGGCTTGCCTTTTTACCCTTAATAGGTGTCTTTTTTTTTTTTTCTCCATATGATAGTCTTAACTGCTCAGATATCTGGGGTCAGCTGGGGGTTATCTGGTGATCTTGACAAGCCTTAGTCACAGCTGGTGGTTTGTTAGCTGATGGTTGGGGTGCCTATATAGTTACTATTTGTGGTACTCCTCATTCTTTTTTTTTTTTTTTTGCGGTACGCGGGCCTCTCACTGCTGTGGCCTCTCCCATTGCGGAGCACAGGCTCCGGACGCGCGGGCTCAGCGGCCATGGCTCACAGGCCCAGCCGCTCTGCGGCACATGGGATCTTCCCGGACCGGGGCACGAACCCGTGTCCCCTGCTTCGGCAGGCGGACTCTCAACCACTGCGCCACCAGGGAAGCCTGGTACTCCTCGTTCTTTAGCGTAGATCCATCTTTCCATCTGATACCATTTTCCTTTTGCCTGAAAGACTTACTATAACATTTCTTGTAGTGAGGGTCTGCTGGAGATGACTTCTTTCAGCTCTGTGTGTCTGAAAAGATCTTTATTTTACCTTCCTATTGGAAAGATATTTTTGCTAGATAAGTAATTCTAGGTTAACAGTTTTCTAAAAATTTTATAGTATTTTAAAGATATTGCCCCATTGTTTTCTTATTTGCATTGTTTCCAAGAGAAATCTGCTGTCATTTTGTTCCTCTATATAAAATACCTTTTATCTCTGACTGCTTTTAAGATTTTCTCTTTTTCACTAGCTTTGAGCAATTTGATCATTATGTGCCTTGGTATTATTTTCTTACTTTGTTTTATTGTCCATTGAGAGTGTATGTAATGAACCTTTTTTTTAAATGGTCTTTGTTTTCCTATGCATAGTTTACATAAGTATGTGCTCACATAAGTATTTGTTTCCTCCTAAGAGTAGTAATTGCTGTGGTTTGAGAGGGCGCTTGATTTGAGCTAGCCATGAAATTGTGCTTGGTCTATGATCTTTAAGTTTATTCTCCTGTAATGTGAAGAGAATAATACCTGTCTAATCTATTTTAAGGAGTTACCATGAAGTTTAAACAAGAACCATGAAGTTTAAACAAGAAACAAGGTAGCATATTTGTAAAAGCGTCAGAAACTTTAAGGCTACTTACAATTAAGGAGATAAGAGTTAATGCACTTTGTAAAGTCTAAGGAGCATTTTATCTTAATGTATAATAGGAATGAAAGAATGCTGCCAATTAAATTCACTTGCTGTTGATTGTACAACATAGCCCAATTTCAGAGGGATTACATTATGGGAGGAAATGTGCAATTTGGAATTGATAAAGTATGGTATATTGTGGTATGTTATCCTTTTAAAGTTCTACTTTGGAAGCCATTGAATTTATTTTATTCTGGTCTCTTTAATGTACTAGGTGACAGGTGATTGACAGCTAAATTTCTTTTGCATTCAGTAATCTTTTTCAAAATTTTCTTGAAAGGTCAGTGCCTTTTATATTAAGAATTGCATTTTTCTTACTCCAGCAAGATGAAGGGGATGGCCAGACATTCACAGGTGGCAAAAATCAGAAGTCCTGGCAAACGTCACAAATGGAAAAATGGTCGTGCTGGACAGAGAGCAGCCATGGGGTCAGGGAATCCCTTGTGTGGTTCGAAGCCTGAAAGTACACCCGAGGCAAATTCAGACCCTCTGGGTGTTTTGGTAAACACCGATTCCGGTAAGCTAAATAAGAAAACGCCGTGTTTTTAAGAGTATAGCCAGTGATGCAGAAATTGATTCTTCACATCCTTGTTTGGGGAGAGTTTAATGGCAAAAAATGTAAAAAGGTAGAATGATGCTTTTGTTCTTAATAGGAGTGTTTTGTCAAAAATCTCGTTAAAGACATTTTTTCTGAATCTTGGGAATGAATGCATGAGGCAGGCAGAATGTGGGAGAAAGATTATATTTATTGGATAATTTCCTTAGTATCATATAATCTTGGAAATTTTCTTAAGATTATTTTGAATGTATAGATGTTGTGGATTCAGATTTGCACCATTATGTGAATTTTCCCACCTAGAAAGCAGGAATTCCAATGGAAGCCAGTATTTATGCTGCTCAGCATGAACATGGTCTCTTTGGGTAAATAATATGAATTCCATATATTTAAATAATACTGTTCTTCCTCAGAGCATAGAATATATTTATGTGTGTTTATTGTTTTTTCTTAAATTCCTTCTAGAATTTAGGAGATAAGTTTACTCTTGCTTATAAGTTGAGAAATTAAAGGACCAAAATGTTGCTGTCACAGAAAGATACCGCTAAGGCTTCATTTCTCTCCTGAAAAATAAAAATGTTTATGTAAATATTTTACCACCTTTCCTTCTAATAACGATGTGAGGCTTTATCCAGTTGCTAGTGATTCTTCTTTTGCAAAGGGGTGTTGCTGATGTTACATTGCAGGTTTGCTAGCAGGCTCTGCTCAACTTGGGGGAAAGCGGCTTTACGACAATCACAGATTATGTTATAAATTTATTTATTTTTGGCTGTGTTGAGTCTTCGTTGCTGCCTGCAGGCTTTCTCTAGTTGCAAGGAGTGGGGGCTACTCTTCATTGTGGTGTGTGGGCTTCTCGTTACAGTGGCTTCTCTTTGTTGCAGAGCACGGGCTCTAGGTGCGCGGGCTTCAGTAGTTGTGGCTTGTGGGCTCTAGAGCGCAGGCTCAGTAGTTGTGGCGCACAGGCTTAGTTGCTCCGCGGCATGTGGAATCTTCCCAGACCAGGGATCAAACCCATGTCCCCTGCACTGGCAGGCGATTCTTAACCACTGCCACCAGGGAAGTCCTGTGGCAGATTACTGAATTTATGGATGGGAAGAAACAGGGGTATAACTACTTCATTGACTAAATCAGGATGGAAAAAGATCTTGGCATAAGGGAATGTTGGGCTAAGAGTGACAAGATAAAATTTAGTAGGAATAATAATAATAAATTATTTTAACACCAACTAATACTTACTGAGTTAAGGTATTGGGTTGGCCAAAAAGTTCGTTTGGGTTTTTCCGTAAGATGTTACGGAAAAACCCAAACAAACTTTTTGGCCAACCCAATACTTACTGTGCTCTAAATGCTTTGTATATATTAGCTCTTTTCCTCCTGACAACATTTTACGTATGTACAGATGCTACTTCCATTTTCGAACCAAGGAACTTAGAGTGAGTAATTTACCTTAGTCATGCTGCTAATTAATGGCAGAGCCAGAATTAGAATTTAGGTGTCTGACTCCTAGTATACTATACTACCTCTACACGTGAAGTCTGAATTTGGCCAAAAAAAATATTGTAGGAGTCTAGGATAGTTGAGATGTGGGAGAGAGGTTTAAAAAGGCATCTTATCCTTGCTGCTAGCAAGGCAAAGACAGAAGACATTGGGCCAGGGCTGAATTTACTCTTGGGCACTGATGTTTTTTCCTTCAAAAAATGTTGGAGAGAGCGCACATACTTCTTCAAACTTACAGTTTGTGACCTTGATGATGAAATACAATCTGTACCTAAATATAAACTTCCATGTCATTAAAATACTTGAAACACAAATGTGAAGACTACTGTTACAAGCAGTGTTACTAATTTGAAAATTACATAATTCTTCCCTTTATGCAATTTTCTAAATGAACATTTGAAGGATTCTGTAGCACTGAATACTCTGTTTTTGCATTGTTAGCTTTGGTTGGGTGATTCTGTTTTCTCATTTTTAAAGAAGTGTTTCAGTGTATCAATCTGGTGAAACACTAACAAAAAGATGAGTATATCTTGCCTCTATTTGTATGTAGGTCTTCAAGAGACACCTTAGACCTGAGAAACAATAGTTAAATGCCTTTCATCCTCATGGTAGAAAGCATTCAGGCAGATCTACGAGCAGTTGAATGAGAGATAGCAAGTAATTTTGTTTTGGCTTAATGTTGAAACTTTTTGCTATTCTGAGGGTCAGAGATGAAAATGTAAGTCTTGAATATAAAAATCCTAAAAGTAAGCTGTAAATTTATAATATTGTTCTTTGAGGAAATCAGAATACCAACAATCAAATAATGGTAGCTTAATTTTGTAGGAAAGAGTCCATTTAAATTTATGTTGTTCTTTACCTGGGATTTCTTCTGGACTTTCACATTTTCCAAATCAATGTTTCAGAGTGTTGGTTTTTCAACTTTCCACTCCAGGTATAGCTACAGAAAACCGTATGTACCATTTTTTCACATGCTCTAGGTATATATCTCAGATTCTCGACTTTCCAATTTATCAGTTTTACCTTGTTTGGAAGCAGCTTCCTTCACATGGGCCAGAGCCAGTCAACCTTCATTAAGATCTAGTTGTGCTTGTTATTCAGGTTGTCAGTGGCAGGGTAGCATTGTGACAGCGTGGCCCTATTCATGCTCAAATGTCACAGTTCACACTTTTCAGCACTAAGCTCACTTTAAAAATGAAGACAGTAGCTCTTGAGAATCTCTATAAGCCTCATGTCACGTTTAGAAAATCACTGCCTGAGCCCACCTTTTTTTCATGGTAGTTGGTAGTATGTGAACCCTCATTAATTGTGCAGATGCTTTGTTTATTTATTTTTAAAGATGGAGAATTTTTAAATTAAATTAATTTATTTATTTTTGGCTGCATTGGGTCCCCGCTGCTGCACGTGGGCTTTCTCTAGTTGTGGTGAGCAGGGGCTACTCTTCGTTGCAGTGCGCAGGCTTCTCATTGCGGTGGCTTCTCTTGTTGCGGAGCACAGGCTCCAGGCGCACGGGCTCAGTAGTTGTGGCTAGCGGGCTCTAGAGCACAGGCTCAGTAGTTGTGGCACACGGGCCCAGCTGCTCCACGGCATGTGGGATCCTCCCGGACTAGGGATTGAACCCATGTCCCTTGCATTGGCAGGTGGACTCTTAACCACTGTGCCACCAGGGAAGTCCCTGTGCAGATGCTTTAAATTGGGAATTGACATTGTTTCAAAAGGAAAGCCTGTCATTTGGAGTCTCTCAGCTTATGGGTTTTGAGTATGGCCTGTTGTCACTAGATTTCCTTGGTGGTGCTCTGCTCTTGTTTAAATACAGCATGTTCTATGGCTTTCCTGGCCCGTGGTTTTAACAAGTATTGTCTGGGCTAGAAGGAAAGGAGCTGGTCAGTAATGTGTCCTGAGCATCACTGACTAAAGTGCCTCAGTGTCCACAAAACAGGAAGGATCCAGTTTGTTAGTCATTCATTATAACAAATATAGCTATTGTCATAGAACACTGGGACATCAGTCTAATAACTATGCATCGAGGTAAGCTAGGTGGCTTCTGTTGTTAAAAAGGTAGACATTCAAGTAAGAAAGTAAGCTGGCCCGGCACATCAGAAATCATGAATGCCCATTGTTAAATACCTGGTTTTGAGGTGTGGAAACTATAAACCAAAGTTCCCATTTTTTTAGAGTGACTTTTTCAATATATAGCTTTTTCTTTGTGAGAATTTATAAATCTTCTTGGGGTTACAGCATATAATTGTGCTTTGTTCCATAAAGACAATAGGAAATAGTGGGGGGAGAGGAGGGTGGCACAAATAAAGAAATAAGTTGTAGAAAGAAGCCAGTTGAGAAGCTTTTTCTAATGTTTAGAGTTGGGTAAGACATTCAAAGGGCAGTTTGTTTTTTGTTATTTTAATTTCAATAGGGATTTACTGAGGTCCTACATTTTGCTTGCCCAGCCCTATAATTCAGTGAAGTCTTTCCCTGCCTTCAAGAAACTCATAGTCTAGTGATAATTTTTAGATTTAAAAAAATTTTTTTGGTCATTGGGAACATGTGTATGTATGAGAGAGAGAGGTGAGATTTCCCCTAAGAAAAGTGTCACTATTTTCTTTTTTTAACAGTAAAAGAAATTATTGGAGTTGGTATTTATAATGCCTTTTTTTTTTTTTTTTGTGGTATGAGGGCCTCTCACTGTTGTGGCCTCTCCCGTTGCGGAGCACAGGCTCTGGACGCGCAGGCTCAGCGGCCATGGCTCACGGGCCCAGCCGCTCTGCGGCATGTGGGATCTTCCCAGACCGGGGCACGAACCCGTGTCCCCTGCATCGGCAGGCGGACCCTCAACCACTTGCGCCACCAGGGAAGCCCCTATAATGTTTTTAAAGTTTGATTTTATAATCTTCATTGCTATTATTTTTGTACTGGTGTTTTTATTATTTTAATTTTAAAATTTTTTCTTAATTTTTATTCAATTATAGAAACTTTTATTATCCTAAATTAGGCCCATCAAAATTTTTAACACACGTTAATATTAAATTGTATAAGACCTTAAAATATTACTCAGGGATCTTTTTCGTTATTTTATGTTTATTTTTTATGGTTTCTGTTTTTTTTAAAATTTTTATTGGAATATAGTTGACTTACAGTGTTGTGTTAGTTTCAAGTGGACAGCAAAGTGAATCAGTTATACATATACATACATCCACTCTTTTTTAGATTCTTTTCCCATGTAGGTCATTACAGAGTATTGAGTAGACTTCCCTGTGCTATACAGTAGGTCCTATTAGTTATCTATTTTATATATAATAGTGTATATATGTCAATCCCAATCTCCCAATTTATCCCTCCCCCCTTTACCCCCCTGTAACCATAAGTTTGTTTTCTACATCTGAAACTCTATTTCTGTTTTGTAAATAAGCTCATTTGTACTCTTTAAAAATTCCACATATAAGCGATACCATATGATATTTGTCTTTCTCTGTCTGACTTACTTCACTCAGTATGACAATCTCTAGGTCCATCCATGTTGCTGCAAATATACTGCTATTTTTAGTTTAGAGAGATGTTTTGGCTGCTTTTATTAAAATGTGGGTGAAGTTTCTTGAGTATTATTTTATCAGCTCTGCCTATGGTATAGTCATTCTAAGATGGCTGCTAGAAATGCCTACATTAGAACTGCCAAGTAGATCTGAGCGTCTGTGTGAACAGCCTTCTGTTTTTGAGATGAAGAGTCACCATCGAGGATGTTTTGATAGTGCCAAAAGTGTCATTACATGTGGTGAGTCCCCAAAACATAACTGAGGGGGACGAAATAGGAAAAGAGGTGTTCATTTGTATGAACTCCTAGCTCTTTCCCTTGGGAAGGCAGTTAAGTGTAGTGAGCTTTGTGACACTCCTCGTAATGAGTACACCAACCACTCATGTTGTGGTTTTAATGTATGTCTGAAATTCTTTGCTTCGAGAGGTGGAGATTAATTTCCCTCCCCTTGAATGTGGGCTGGACTTAGTGACTTGTTTTTAGGAATAGAATAATGAAAGAGCAGAATAGTAACGTGGTGGAGACTACCGAGTGATCATGGTTAATATCACCAGTAATAGGTTGAGATGTACTCCCTGATATATGATGAGAAGGTCACTACCTAAAATCCACAACCTCAGTCTAATCATTAGAAAACATCAGACAGACCCAGCTGAGGGGTATTCTGCAATAACTGACCGGTAGTCTTTAAAACAGTCAAGTTCATGAAAGGCAAGGAAATACTGAGAATTTGTCACAGGTTTGGAGAAGACACAGATCAAGGTGTCATGGTAATTGAACGTGATGTGATATGGTGGATTGAATCCTAGAACAGAAAAAGGACATTAGTGGAAAAACTGGTGAAATTACATTACAGTCTGTAGTTTAGGTAGTAGTAGTATTCCAATGTTAATTTGTTAGCTATGGTAAATGTACTGTGGTTTGTAAGATGTTAATATTAGGGGAAGCTAGGTGAAGGGTATATGGAAATTCTTGGTACTATCTTTGCAACACTTGTGTAAATCTAAAATTGTTTCAAAATATAAAGTTTAGAAAAAAAGGGAGGCAGGAAAGGGGTGATATGTAGGCCAGTTAAAGCTGTGTGGTCCACTTCTTGAATTGAATTGTGAGGAAACACTTTCTTCCAGGTTTTATTTTCCTATGTTTTCTTCTTCTATTCATTTCTGATTATAAAAATAATGCAGAAAATGTGAGGAAAAAACTGAAAAACATAAAATAAAAAACAACCTACTTTCTTAACTTACAGACAGCCACTGCTCACGTTTTGTTTTATATCCTTCAGTGTTTTTCTTATACACATGTATGTGATTTTTTAAGAAAAATGGAATCATTTTATTGAAAAGAAAAAAGAATAAGCTCTGAATCCAGACAAAATCAGGTTTCTTTTGTGGTACCACCTCGGCATAGCTCTGTCATTCTGTACCAGTTAGCCTTTCTGAACTTGTCCTTAACTCATTCATGCAAGAGTTTGTTCTTCAAATATTTCTTGAGCACTTATGTACTGTTCTAGGCTCTGAGGATACAGTACTGAACAAAGCCAAACCCCTTCTCTCCTGTACCTTATGTTCTGCTTGGGGCAGCTGCAGTAAATAGGGGTTGATATCCTTCATAACGATGAGTAAAGCTAAGGAAAAGGATGGAGAATGGCAATTGGAGAAAGGGGTGTGCTATTTTATATAATCAGCAATGGCATCTGTATGATAAGGCGATATTAAGAAATCTGAGTAAAATTAGGGGCTGAGACCTGAGGGGAGAGTTTTCCAAGCAGAGAAAGCACCAAGTGCGAACACCCCATGGTGAGAGCATGCTTGTGTATTCAGGGAACAGCAAGATTGGAGTGGAGTAAGCCAGGAAGAAAGTGGTGAAGGATCAGATCAAGTAGGGTCTTGTAGGCAGCAAAGGACTTGGGACTTTACTCCGAGGTTGAGCAGAGAGGTGATGTGATGTGTTAAGGTGGAGAATGGACTGCAGAGGTGGGCGGGTCATATCAGGGTGTCCTTTTAGGAGGCTGCTAGAACTGTCCAGGTAAGAAATGTTGACTGGGACTGGGGTTATAGAAGTGAAGTAATGAGGAGGAGTACGATTCTGGATATATCTTCAAAATAGAGCTGACCGTATTTGTGGCTAGATTGGATATGGTATGTGAAAAGGAGAAGAGTCAAGGGTGATTGCTAGGTTTTGGCGTAACCATGAAGAAGAGCTGGCGTTTACTGAGATGGAGACTACTGGCAGGCATGTTTGGAGGAGAAATCAAGCGCTTGTTTTTGGACGTGTTAACATTTGAGGTGCCTGTTTGATACCCAAGCAGAGATGTTGAATAGCAGTTAGGTTATTCTGGAGTTTAGGGGATAATTGAAGGCTGGAGGTATACATTTGTGATTTACCAGGATCTAGATAGTACTTTGAGATAAAATGAGATCATAAGAGGAGGAGGAGGCATAAAGAGAAAAGGTTGCTGAGGATTGGACCCAGGGACATTCAAGAATTTTGAAGTTGGTCAATGAAGAGAATTTAGTAGGGAGACTGGGAAAGGAGAGCCAAGTGAAAGGGTTCTGGAAGCCAAGTGAAGGAAATGTTTTTAAAAGTAAAACATGACTACAGTTGGCCCTTGAACAATTTGGGAGGTTAGGGGCACCAGCCCTCCACGTGGTCGAAAATTCAAGTGTAACCTGTAATCTGCCTTCCATGTAATGCAGTTCTTCTGTATCCACAGTTCCCAATCCATGGATTCAACCAACTGCAGATCAGTTTCAATAGTATTTACTATCGAAAGATATCTGTGCATAAGTGGACCCATGAACTTCAAGCCCGTGTTGTTCAAGGGTCACTTGGACTGTCAGATGTCATCACTAAGTTAAATAAGATGAGCACCAACAAGTATTCCTCTTTGGCAACACAGAGGAATCCAGTGAACTTGGAAGAAAAAGGTTCACTGGTGTGGTGGGCCTGAAAGGCAGATTGGAGTAGATTCTGGAACGTGTCAGATAGCTGTAGGAAATTTCAGGCCCAGGTGTTCCCTGGTGAATTATACAAATAGTTATTTGGGGTTTTGCTCTGAAAGGGAACAGAGAAATGGGCTATAGCTGGAAGACATTTATTAACATTCTAGACCAGAGAGACATTTTGGTAGGATGACTTAATTTTAAGAAGAGGACTTTATATATCTGTAGGAGATATTCTAGCCCACTAGTTAAGAAGTGGGATTTGGAATCAGATAGCTAGAATTTAAATTTGACCCATGTGTTCTATAGATTTGTTACCTAAAGGATCATCCAGTTCAGATTCTCTGAATTTTGGTTTCATCACCTGTAATTAATAATGAAGGCAGGGCTTCCCTGGTGGCGTACTGGTTAAAAATATGCCTGCCAAGGCAGGGGACATGGGTTCGAGCCCTGGTCCGGGAAGATCCCACATGCCGTGGAGCATCTAAGCCCGTGCGCCACAACTACTGAGCCTACGCTCTGGAGCCTACAAGCCACAACTACTGAAGCTCACGCTCCGAGAGCCCGTGCTCTGCAACAAGAGAAGCCACCGTGATGAGAAGCCCACGCACTGCAACAAAGAGTAGCCCCAGCTCGCCACAACTAAAGAAAGCTCACGTGCAGCAACAAAGACCCAATGCACCCAAAAAAAAAAAATAGTGAAGGTGATACTTCATAAGGATTAAATGAGCTCATGCTTTTAAAGAGCATTATATAGTCAACTGTATTGTACTTTTTGGTGCCTCTCTTTGGGTCTTAGAAGGAAATACTACACTTTGGTACATCATCATTCAAACAATGAGATGACCAGTGTCTGTACTAATATTGTTGCAGATTCTGTTTTATCCACTAGTAACTTATTTATATATATATATAACTGCATATTTTCCTTTCCCTTTATTAATTCAGGAGAAAAGGTAATAAGTTAGTTAAAAATCGACAAGGAGCAGTGTTTGGAGGGGCTGCTGCTGGGCAGTGTGGATTGGGGGAGGAGAGAGGATTTAACTTCATCCACCAGAAGGTGGTAATTCCATACTCACATAAAAGTTTCCTCCTGTTTCCTACTGGCATGTTTTGGTTTCCCTTAGACTGACTTGGTAAACGTTAAGTACTGTCTTGAAACATTTCATATTGGTTGTGGATTGAGTTGGTTCACTACACAGACAGGTTACTTACTGTCTTCATTCTTCAGTCAGGCATTACTGACTTGTTTAGAATAGATGTAATACATTTTGAGAGCTGCCAAAAATAAATGTAATAGGTGGTGTCCGGGGGCTACAGCTAGGCTTACTGGGCTCTGATCAAACACTTTACCTTTGGCAGGCTCTTAGTACTTGGTAATTCTCATAGTTGGCTTGTTTACTTAAGTTCTTAGAAGTTCTAAATAATAAAAATTTTGGGCGGATTCAGTTCAGCGGAACTCTTTGTGCCTTCAGCTATAGAATGGTTGAAATGTTATATGTGCCCTCTAACCCCGTCGTAAAAACAACAAAAAGAGTGGATATTTTATATTTTACTTATTCTAAATCTAATTTTCATAGTCTGTGATCCTAATCCAGTGAAGTCAAATAAGTTTATGGCCTTCCTGCTACCTTAATAAAATTAATTAATAGCCTAAATAAAATAAAATAATAACAAAGACTGTCTGGTTAATTTAGAGAAGGCCCAAGTTCCATAACCTGTGAAGCATGGTAAGAAACTGAGTCGTGTATAGCTTCCATTTGCCCCTCTGTTTTCTCTTTGGGGTAGATAGCTTATCTGACCATAAAGATTTAAACCAAGGGGAAATTTTTCGAGTCTCCTGGATTTCATTTTTGGGAAGATTGAGGAAATGATCAGAAATTACTTTCTTTTCACTAACACATGAGGGAGTGGGGGGCTGTCAGCTTTCTTTCTTATGGTTGTAGATATTTTTGGTATACAGTTTTACTCTTAGGTCTTTCTATTCCAGAGTCCGATAAAGAGGAGAAACCACAAAATGCTGTCATACCTAAGGAAGTGACACCAGCCCTGTGCTCCCTAATGAGCAGCTATGGCAGCCTCTCGGGGTCGGAGAGTGAGCCAGAAGGTAAGTTATGGGCTCAGTTGTTACAGTTAGGTTTGTTTCGTTGCTTTTTGCCTTTGATGTACACTACGCATCAGTAGCATCCTTTCATATGTATGTATCTGAGGACAAGGTGTGTCATGCACATTCTTTGATCCTCAAGTTCCTTCTTCGTTTGATTCAGAAGTTAACATGGGATGAAATGAAGTGGGAGAAATGGGGAAATGTATTGCTCCTCTAGGAGAAAAGGGCAAACAATAATAAAAGAATAGGAAGGGGAAGAGATAATATCCACTAGTGAAATCAAAGAATATTCTAAAAGATATAGTGAAGAAGGTTAATTACTTCTCTCTACTCTCAAGAACCCTTGTCTTAACATGTTTTGCACCTTTAGTAGGTGGAGCGAGGTCCTTTGTGACAAAGAGGATAATAACATTCCTTACATGTATATGGGGCATTGCTCTTTATAGAGCTCATTTACCTAAATTATCTCATTTGGAGAACACAGTAACCCTATACTTGCGTTGCATTTGCCTGTGTATGTACTTTAAAGGTTGAGAGACACGGAATCCTTTAGATAGTCTTTCTGAGAAGTTAACCTTGTTCAGGATACATGTCTTAACCTTTAAAGATGATAATAAACCAGCTCAATCACTAGCGTCTCTTTTAGGGCCACCTAAAAGAGCTGCAGGTAGGCTTGGCAGTATGGCAGTTCTTAACCCAAGGTTCATATCAGTAATCCAGCATTTGTTTAGTGAATAAGCATGTGTCCTACTGTGCCTGTGTACCTGGCTCTGCATGGTCGTTTTATCTAGGCTTCACCAACCAACCATGAGAGAATTAATGAGTGTGTGTCTCAGATATGTAATCACAGTAGGGGCTGTACTCAAGAATAGAGGGTCTTAAAAGTGAATATGTAGGATGAAGGGAAGGTTTGAATGTAATTGGATGAAGATGGCAGGACTTTTAATGTTGGCTAGGCTAGAGAAAATCAATGTTTGTGTAGTTGAGATGTTGAAGGAAGAGTTGGGCTTTAATACGAAAGTTAAGGTTTAGATCTATCTATAACAGGAATTTTTTTTCCCTTTTTTCCTTTTACTATGGTAGCTGGCTAAAAGCTAGTTGAATTTTGAAATATAAACTACTTTGGCTTTATCAGAATATTCCTTAGCAGATGGTTGCCTCTTCTTATTTTTTTTTTAATCTTAAGAAAAACAGTATTTATTTCTTTACTCTTGTTTCCATTATACTGATATGAAGATGAAGTTATTCTTTAAACACGTATTACATTTCCTGCTTATCATTTGTATTTATGACAGGTGATAGCAAAGAAAGCTATTACCAGATTACTGAATCCCATAAAAACAAGCTGTTCTAATGCTTTCTTCTCTCATTCCTAAGATAAAACATTTTATACTCATGTCTTCATTTTGAGGCTGCCACTATTTTTTAAATTAGAAGGAAGAAAGGAAACTGGAAGGGATCTTTGAGGTTTCAACCCTCCATTTTATAGACCCTTAAGCTTCGAGAGGGTAGGTTTGCAAAGCTAGTATATGGCAAAGCTGATGTAAAGCTTAGGCTTAGGGACTTAAATGTCTAAAGAAGCCAACTATATTGCCTTCCATCACAGTCTTTCTTTGTGTGGCATTTGCTATCTTCCTGCACAGTAATGCATAGCTTTTCTTTTCTAGTACATAACAGAAGATGTTGTCTGTTAAAAGATATATTTGATTTTGTATGAATTCGTTTTGACTAATTGTTTAAAATGTCCTGCCTTAAGGAAAATGTCCTTGCTTCACATTCCTAAGCCTTAAGAATTATTTTATGTAATTTGAATTCAGCTTTATTAAGCCATCCAGGTCACTAGCAAATTTCTAGCTTTCAGTGTTAATTCTGGGCTATAGGATAGGATAGGATATTGACATAGAGGGACTTCAGAGTAAATAAACCAAGGAAATAAAGTGAGCCTTCTCTGAACCATGAAACAGTGTCTAGAAGGCTTCTTATTTAAGTGAGTTCTAAATGGAGATAAGCAGTCTGATTCTCACAGATTTTAACGACCGTATTTTCATATTTAAGACCTGTCTTAACTTAGGAATTAACATAGAAGTGTGTAGAGGATCTTAAACATGAATAGTGCTTTTCCAGAATGAATTTTAAACAAGGAAAGGGTCCTTCCAGAAAGACTGAGCAAAAGAAGAGGCTATATACTTGGTTCTGGGGCTTTCAGAATCGTTAAGATATAGATAAGAAAGAAAATTTCAGTGAGCAGTATTTCCAAACGTTTTATCTATCCTGGGTCTTGCATGTTAGTTTTTTGCTTTTGTTTGCGCCATATGAGAAGTTAAGCACAGTTTTGCAACTCCCCAAAATTGTTATGTTTCTTCAAACAGGTTTGGCTATGATTGAGGGACATAAGAGAAAATAGTGCCCTAGTTTTTCTTTTTTGCCTTTAATTATTATTCCCATAGTTTTGAACTCTGCAAACCACTTGTGAATTCTTAGCTCCATTGTTTTTTGGTTATATTTCTCTTCTTTTCCTCTTTTCCCCATTAGTTTGAAGGCACATTAAAATCACTATCAGGGCAAATTCTTATATAGTGCTTACTCTGTTTCGGGCACTGTTTAATGTGCTTTACTCATTTAATTATTGCAGTAACCTCATGAAGTAGGTGCCATTACTTAGGAGGAAATTTAGGCAGAGATAAGTAGCTGCTCCAAGGTCACACAGCTAGGAAGTCTTGGATCTAGAATTTGAACCTAACAGTTTGTAACAGAGTCTGTGCTTCTAACACTTACCCTGTACTTCCTTTCAAATGTAATTTCCACATTCAGTCCTATGTAATGCTTGAATGTTGAGGGTTTTGAGGCATATGATTAGCCTGTTACACTCTTGTCCAGGCAATTGAACTCAGTTCCCAACGTCTAGGATAGAACTCTTTATATCACATTAGCCTATAATTCATGGTAATCAAAAATATAGAAAAACCATTTGGGGCTGAGAGGAGGGAATTCCTATCTTAATACTTGTGAATTTTCAACTGATTATATGGTGGTGGTGGTTTTTTTTCTCAATGTGGTGAAATACACCAATTGATTTTCAAATGTCAAACTAACCCTGTATTCCTGGGATAAAGTCTACTTGGAATTGGTGTATTACCTGTTTAATACATTACTGGATTTGATTTGCCAATATTTTATTAAGGATTTTTGCATCCGTGTTCTTGAGGAATATTAGTCTGTGTTTTTCTTCTCTTATAGGCTTTGTCTGGATTTGGGATGAGTTGGGATCTGTTTCCTCCTCCTCTTTTAAGGATTTGTGTAGAATTGCTGCAATTTTTTCTTGTTTGTAGGATTCAGTAGTGAAGCCATCTGTACCTGGCATTTTCTCTGGGGGAAGATTCTAAATTAATCAAATTTCCTTAATAGGTATAGCACTATTCAGATTTTCTACTTTTTCCTTGAGCCAGTTTTGGTAATTTATATTTTTCAAAAGAATTTGTTTCAATTTGACCAATTGTCAAGTTTATTGGCATAAAGTTGTTTGTGATATTTTCTTGTGATATATGTAGGATTTATAGTGATGTTCCTTCTTTGATTCCTTATACTATTAATTGGGTTTTTTTTTCCCCCTTTTTTCTTGATCAGATCATCTTGCTAGGTGTTTATTAATTTTATAAATCTTTTCAAGGAACTGCCTTCTGGCTTTGTTGATTTTTTTCTGTTGTCTATTTCTAATTGATTTTCACACTTTCACTCTTTCTTTCCTCCTCACTTTCTACCTTGTCACAGTAGAAACTGAGATAAGTGATTTTAAATTTTTTTCATTTCTAATGTAAGCATTCAGAGCTATACATTTGCCTCCATGCATTGCTTTAGCTGCATCCCGCAAATTTGACACATTTTGTTTTCATTTTTATTTATATCAAAATATTTTTTAATTTCTCTTGTGATATGTCCTTTAACTCTGGTTATTTAGAAGTCTGTTGTTCAGCTCCAGTTTTTTGGAGGGCTTTTAACGATAGTTTTCTGTTATTGATTTTATTTACTTCTGTTATGGTCAGAGAACATATTCTATATGCTTTCAGTTTTTCAATTTATTGAGATTCGTTTTATACCCCAACACATATATACCCCAAAACATGTTTATGTGAACTTGACAAGACTGTGTGTTGTGTTAGCAGGCATGAAAACAACATGAATCTCCTGGTACGTCTCCATCAGAGCTCCTAGGTGACCAGGAGTGAGCAGTCATATTTTGAAAGGAATCTTTTTCTGAGCAGTAGGTCTCATCAATAGGCTTGATATAGTCAGTAAACCATGTCATAAACATGTGCTGTGTCATCCAGGCTTCATTGTTGCATTTATAGAGCACAGGCAGAGTAGATTTAGTGTAATTCTTAAGGACCCTAGGATATTCAGAATGGTAAAGGAGCATTGGCTTCAACTTTAAGTCACCAGCTGCATTAGCCCCTTACAAGAGAGTCAGTTTGTCCTTTGAAGCTTTAAAGGCAAGCATTGTCTTCTCCTCTCTAGCTATGAAAATTCTAGATGGCATCTTCTTCCAATACAAGGCTGTTTCGTCTACATAGAAACTCTGTTGTTTAGTGTAGTCGCCTTTGTTAATTGTCTTAGCTAGGTCTTCTGGATAATTTGCTGCAGCTTTATTTACATCAGCACTTGCTGCTTCACCTCGCACTTTTATGTCATGATGACGGCTTCTTTTAAATCTCTGTTAGTTTCAGACCTTTCTTCTGCAGCTTCCTCACTTCTCTCGGCCTTCATAGAATTGAAGAGAGTTAGGGCCTTGCTCTGGATTATAGGCTTTTGCCTTAAGGGAATGTTGTGGCTGGTTTGATCTTCTGTCCAAACCACTACAGCTTTCTGCATATCAGCAGTAAGGCTGTTTCCCTTCCTTATCATTTGTGTGTTCACTGGAGTAGCACTTTTAATTTCCTTCAAAAACTTTTCCTTTGCTTTCACAACTTGGCTAACTGGTACAAGAGGCCTAGCTTCTGGCCTGTCTCAGCTTTTGACTTAAAAGTGAAAAACGTAAAAAAAAAAAAAAAAAAAAAGTGAAAAACGTGAGACACTTCCTTTCACTTGAACACTCAGAGGCCATTGTAGCACAGTTATTAACTGGCATAATTTCAGTATTGTGTCTCAGGGAATAGGGAGGCCTGCGGAGAAGGAGAGAAATGAGAGAATGGCAGGTAGGTAAAGCAGTCAGAACATACATATTTATGAATTAAGTTTATTGTCTTATATGGGCATGGTTTGTGGTGACCCAAAACAATTACAATAGTAACATCAAAGATCACTGATTACAGATGACTATAACAGATTTAATAACAGTGAAAGTTTGAAATATTGAATCACCAAAATGTGACAGAGAGACATGAAGTTTGAAATATTGAATTACCAAAATGTGACAGAGAGACATGAAGTGAGCAATTGATGTTGAAAAAATGGTGCTGATAGACTTGCTCAATGTTGCCACAAACCTTCAATTTGTACAGAACGCTCTATCTGTGAACAACATTAAATCGAAGCACAGTAAAGTGAAGTATTCCTGTAATTTAAGAATTTTATAGCAATATACTTAGATTTTCCTCTTCCCTTCCTTTGTGCTATTGTTATCTTAGATTTTAATTCTATAGATGTTATAAATCCTACATACATTGTTATTATTATTTTTGCTTTAAATAGTCAATTATCTTTAAAATTTTTTTCAAATGAGAAAAAAGGTCTTTTGTATTTATCCACATATTGACTTTCTGGCACTCTTCATTCCTTTGTGTAGATCCAAGTTTCCATCTGGTATCATTTCTTTCATAGGGATCGTTTTCTGTAGTTCTTTGTGGTAATCTCAATTATTGGCAGTCATAGCTCACAATTTGAAAAATTTTGTATAATACATTGTACATGCTCAGTTTTAACTAATAAGTAGCCAGTATTATGGCTGGGGAAGGGGAATATTATGGGGTGTGTTTTTTTGTTATCTGTGTAAGTTTTCCCTGTTTTTTAATTTGTTTTTTATTTTTGTGTTTATATTTCATCACATTAGAAGTTCCCATCAAGACTGAAGCAGACATTCTGGCAGAAGACCAGGTTCTTCATAGCAGTACTCCTAAGAAACCAAGTCAAGATGTTAAAGCAACTGTTAGAAATTTCTCAGAAGCCAAGTATGAGAGCCAAAAGAAAAGTTTTAAAAACACAAATCCTAAGAGGAAAAAAAATTATCGCAATTATCAAACATTATTTGAACCAAGAACACACCATCCATATCTCCTGGAAATGGTAAGTGATTTTTCTTTATGTTCTGATCTTTGTGTTCTTCTTGTGTCTTGAAGATAGAGCTCCTGGGCTGGTGTGTGTGTATTTTAAGGTTACCAGAGACATATGCTCCTTGGAGAGTTATCTATGTATCTTAATTCTGAAGCTGCATTTGAAATATAGCTGATATTTGGTAAATGTAGAATAATTACAATTTTCAAAACTGCTTAAAATAAAGGAATCTAGGTTTAAGTGGTTGGTAAAGAAATAGGTATTGAAGTGTACTGACCTTTATAAAGTTTTCCTATTGAGAGCACAGCTAAATACAGTGCAGGCTGAAGGGAGAGAAAGGGTTTTATGTTTATTCTGTGCATTATTGGCTTTATTCTCAGCATGATGTGCTCAAAAATTTATGATCTTTCTTCAAATTGTAAGAAGCAATGCCTCTTTTGATTCTAAGTGATGGACACGAAGCTGTTCAAAGATCCAAGACTTTCATTTCTAAGAGTGATAGAAATACTCTGAAATTTTCAGTGGAATTGTAAAACTATCTATTGGCATTCTGTGCAAAGTCTGATTTTGCCTGGTCAGATATATGCTTCTGCTGTAGCTGAAGTGTTCTGTGACTACACTCTATGACATGTTGTAATACATGTAGACACAGTTGCTTCTTAATAAAAATTGATCTGAAATGTACTCTGTTTTGTAAATTTTGGTGCTATATAAAGTAAATTGCATTTTTTTAATGTTTACCTTATAAGTGGTATATTAAATCATCTTTCTACTGAAAGGTCCTGTGTGGGTGTTTCTGAACTACATTAATGACATCAGAAGTAAAATGAGTAGTTACATTAAATCTTTTTGGCGAATCACATATAATTCCTTGGTTATGTATTCTAGATACCAGGGATTTTCAGCTTTCTTTTAATTACAGTAAACACAAAAATGGGAAGTTCTGAAAGACCAGCAGTGTTAGGATTTTTTACTGCTAGTTTCATTATTACTATATTTACCATATCTCCTTACCACTTTCTGTACTGTTTATAGATTTGGGTTTAGGAGGATCCTGTTTGACATGATTTTTAGATTTAAAGAATTGTAGACTTTTAAACCTATTTTTCCTGTCCTTTGCTTGATAGTCCTAGAGAGGATCTCAAATGTGAACATTTGTGCTTAAGCTAGATAGTTTTGGTTAAAAGGAAATATTCTTGCATTGCGTTTTAGGAAAATAATTAGTAAATATAATACACATCTTTATTGTTCTGTGTTCTTTATATAGAGAAGGCACACATGCTATTTTAGATGGTGTTTCTTGGATATATTTTATTTACCAGCTAATCTTTTTATTTATCATTTCTTAGCTTTTAGCTCCAGACATTCGACATGAAAGAAATGTGATTTTGCAGTGTGTTCGGTACATCATTAAAAAAGACTTTTTTGGACTTAATACTACTTCTGCAAAAACTAAAGATGAATAGGTGTCTGGTGTTTTAGTACACATATCTGAAGCATGTAAAATAGCAACATCTTCAAGTTTGTGGAGGAAAACCTTTTCTTTTTTTTAAACTGGATTAGTAATTAAATTGTAAGCCTCATGGGCTATTATGTAGGATTTTCAAGTCTTTCCTTTGATTCTATACAAATAAATACATAACTGATTTTTAAGACTGTGTCTGTATTGTTGGGATCATACATAATATTTGCTGGCAGAATTCTACTTTTTATTTGTGTTTATTGCTGTCATGTAAGGAAGTCTGCCCTTGGGCCAGTTAAGAATTGAAGGTACTGGTTTAGGGGTAAAGAAAAAAATTAAAAAAATTTTAATTCAGCTGAGCAGAGCTATAGATTGGGGAGAGAAATACAATCATTTTGTTTTTAATACGGGAGAGGAAGAGTCATTCTTTAACTTCAGAAAGGGGGATGTTTTAGAAATAAACAAAAAGAGCAAATTAATACAATGAGAAGGTTTTGCAATTTTAATTTTCACTGTTTATTTCAAAGGACATGTTGAAATTCACCTATTGGCATTTAAGTAGCACAAATATTGATCATTTGAAACATTACAGATCTGGCCTCTATGTGTGTTTCAATTCAGTTGAAGTGCTTCTTTTTGGTATGGTTCAGAATTGGACCTTTTAAAAAATTTTTCCTTTGAAAAAGTATGTAAAGTATAGTACTTGATGAGGTTCAATTAGTTTCTTATAGCATAAACAGTAGTTTGTGAAGTCATGGTACCTGAGTTTTAAATAATTAAAATTTGTCCGTAAAGATAGTAACTGAACCTTCTAAAAATGTTTTATTTTATTTTTTTTTGCGGTATGCGGGCCTCTCTCACTGTCGTGGCCTCTCCTGTTGCGGAGCCCAGGCTCCAGACGTGCAGGCGCGGCCATGGCTCATGGGCCTAGCCGCTCCACGGCATGTGGGATCCTCCTGGACCGGGGCACGAACCCGTGTCCCCTGCATCGGCAGGCGGACTCTCAATCACTGTGCCACCAGGGAAGCCCTAAAAATGTTTTAAATAAATAGCTGCTAAGATCTTTTTATCTCCTATAATACCAGAGGTTCTGGTCTTATGTTCTAGTCATTTGTGCTAGCTAGTGCTAGAGCTCTACTCTTTTGATGTACAGCCAAAGGAACTGGATTTTTATAAATTAGTCTCTTGTTGTAGTTGGCAAATTAATTTTATCTGACATTGTTATTATTGAAATCCATGAATCTTGCCTTCAAGAAATAAGGCAAGAAAGCTGGTAAGCAGGTCTCTGCCCTCTTGTTCCTCTGCATCTGTAAGATGCCATCCCAAATCCTGGAACACCAGGCACGAAACACCGTGACATCACAGACCTGAGATTAAGATTCATACTGAAGTCAGTGTTTCCCAACCTGGTAACCACCATACAGACCTTTTTATTCTGCTTTACTCTATTCCTCCAGTGAGCCCCATATTTTGGAAAATTATCTGTCCAGTTCATTAATTAATTCAGTTCTTATACTACTTCAATGGATTAAAGATAGAAAAATGAATGAGGCCTTGCATTATTCAAAGATGTGACTCTTAACCCAATTCATCTCATCAGGATGGATGAAGTAACCAATGTTACAAACTGACTTAATATTCAAATTTTGACTGGTCTGCAGTTTTATCACAGGTTAGCATGCAAATTCCATAGGCTTTTAAATATATAAGGAATTCACAGACTCCTAGGCTACTTTTAGAGAACCACTCTATCTCCAGGGGTGCTGACAATCACTGCTTTAAGGTATATTGTGCAATGTTTTATTTTCAATCTTTCTTGTTTTCTAATAGATGTACTTAAAACTGAAAATGCTCCTCTGAGTACTGCGTTGGCTGTGTCTGACAGTCTTAAGCTGTGGTGACTGTTGTTTATTTCTAGTGGATAATTTCAGATTCAGTTGCCTTTATATTTAAACCAGGAATTACTTAATGTGTTTAAAATTTCCAAGCAGATAGAGTGTAACCTGTATGGTTTCTACTTTATGGAATGCATAGTCAATATCTGTAAATATTCTATGAGTTATGGGGGGGGAGGGGTGACTTGCCTGTTCTTTTTTGGATTTAACTGGTTAATTGTCAGACCTTCTACATTCTTACTGTCCATTTAATGAATTGATTTCTGAGATGTGAAAGCATTATGTGACTGTTGGTGAGCTGTGCCTTTTATAACTGAGATATTCTCTTTTGTCCTTAATACTTTCTGCATTGGCTCCTATTTTCCCCAATTAATGTAGTCAAAACAGCTTTAGGGAAGTTCAATCTAAGAGTCTCTGGGAAGTTTAATCCATTCACGTTAATTGAAATTGTTGAAATGTTTGGACTATTCCTACCATTGTATTTTGTATTTTCTGAATATCGTGCTTGTTTTTATTTTACCATTTTATTGGCTTGATTGATTGTTGGTTTTTTTCTCCTTGTTTTTCCTCTTAGTGCTTTGGAAATAATTCAACCTATTGTTGTTCCTTTAAGGGTTACCTTTTTTCTCTATATTTACAGTTAATCAGTAGTCATATTTTCCACCCATCTCCCAGTTAAGTCAGTTACCTTAGCATTCTGTCACTTCCCCACCTGGACCTCTTCTCCTCGTGTAATCATGTGAGATTTCTTTTAGGTTAATCTCTGTTACCTTGGTCTGTGTGTGGTTTGTGTCTTGATATTATGCATCATTATTTAGACAGCTATAAGATTCACTGTTTCCTTCTCACTGCTTTTTCTTTCCTGCCAGGGTTAGTTTTTTGGTTTACTGCAGCATATCATCAAGTAATTAAATGTTGAATCCTCATTTCAATTAAAAACAAAGTTTAGGGTGTTAGTTTCAAAATCATTTCCCTTCAGAATTTTGAAGCTATAACATGATTGCTAGCATCCAGTATTGCTTCTTAAAAGTCAGACACCAATCTGATTCTCTCTCTTTATTTATTGGTAAAAACTTATTTTTCCCCCTCATGAAAAACTTTCAGGGTTTTCTTTTTATGCTTGGAGTCCTAAAATTTCACCAGTAATGCACCCAGGTATGTGGGATATAATATATGTCATTCATTCTGCTTACCTAATGGTCCTTTCACTCTGAAGAATTGTACCATTCTTAGACTAAGGGCAATTTCTAAAATGATTTCTTTATTTTCTTTCCATTTTGTCTTTTTTTTCCCTAGACTTCTTATCAAGTGAATATGGGACCTCCTGACTTGATCCTGTCACTGGATTTATATAATTTGTCTTGGTCTTTTTGTTCTATTCTGAAAGATTTCTTCAAATGTTATCCTCCAGATCACTAATTCCCTCTTCAAGCATGTCCATTACATCATTTAGCTTTTCTGTTTAGTTTTTAAGTTTAGTAATTTGTTTTTAAATAGTCAAGATTGCTTTCGTGTTCTAACAGCTTTTTTCAAAGGTGTAGTACCCTTACATTTCTAAAGATATCAATTAGAATTTTCATGTTATTTTCTATTCCTTGAATTATTTGTTTTCCCCATTGATTGTCAGTTGTTCTGTTTGTTCAATTTACTAATTATCTTTATCACTATTTGTTGTCCTTAAAGGATCACTCTTACATATGAAAGAGATTCACTTGATTAATGGGTTGGTAGTGGGTATGGATTTTTCCCACATTTGTAGAAGCCTTCTTTGCTCCCATAGATGTTTACCTTGACTGAGAAAAGGGAGCTTGTTCACGCAGAATTTTTAGAATACACGGATGGGGAGTGGGCAAAAGATCTAGGCTGTTGTCTGAGCCTCACTCCCATCTCTTTGCCAGAATACAAAGGGTTTTAATCTGAGGTTTAATCCCGGGCAGAACTATCTCCCACTCCCACCAACCACTTGGTTTTGGAGGTGGGCAAGGTTAGCACTTGACTATTGCAGCTAGAGGCCTCCAGCTTTCTGTCACCTGTGGACTCAGCTTAGAGTATCCCTGTAATTGCTTTTACCTTTCCTATTGCTGTCTCTGGGGCCGGTTTGGGCTGAGGCCTTCCTCTCTTGTTTCTTGTCAGCCTGATCAGTTTTACAGTGGTTCTCAAACTTTGGTTCATCAGAATCACTTGGAGGGCTTGTTAAAACCAGATTGCAGGGCTCTGCCCCCAAAGGTTATGAGTAAGGGGAGTTGGGATGTGTCCTGAGAATTTGCATTTCTAACAAGCTTGAGGTGATGCTGATGAGGTTTGCCTGGGGGGACCACATTTTGAAAAACATTTTATAGGAGTTTCTCAAAACCACTGGTTTCCTGATATCCCCCTTTATCTTGTATTTCTTCCCTGTTGTAAATCTTCAGTTGTTTTTACAAATATCATTTCAAGGAATTTGGAGCATATGGAGAGAGTAGTCAATTGTTTTTTTTGTTTTTAATTAATTTATTTATTTTTGGCTGTGTTGGTTCTTTGTTGCTGTGTGCGGGCGTTCTCTAGTTGCAACGAGGGGGAGTTACCCTTCACTGTGGTGCGCGGACTTCTCATTGTGGTGGCTTCTCTTGTTGCGGAGCACGGGCTCTAGGTGCACGGGCTTCAGTAGTTGTAGCATGCAGGCTCAGTAGTTGTGGTGCACGGGCTTAGTTGCTCCACAGCATGTGGGATCTTCCCAGACCAGGGCTCGAACCCACGTCCCCTGCATTGGCAGGCGGATTCTTAACCACTGCGCCACCAGGGAAGCCCCGATTGTTTTAATCCAGACTTTTAATTGAATCTCTTTATTCATTATAGTCCTCAGTTTTTTGGGTAAACATCTTTGTTTAATTTTTTTTTCTCCTTTTTGTGGCTTTTTTAAAAAGCATTTTATTTTGGAGAATTTCAGCACATGTAAAAGCATATGAAGCGTAAAAAGAGAATAATGTAATGATACCCTTCTTCCCAACCCTCGTGCAGCTTCAGCACTTTATCAGTTTGTTGCCAATCATGTTTTCATTTACACCTCACCCATTCCAACCCACCCTACCCTACCCCGCTCCACCTGAGATTATTTTGAAGCAAATGCTAAGGCATCTTATTATTTTATTCCTATATATTTTAGCATACATCTCTAGAAGATAGGAACTTAAAAAAAGATACCTATCATTACAAATTAATTCCTTGAGCTCATCAACTGTCCAATCAGAAAAATTAAGTTTTTATAACTTTTTATGATAACATAGTTAAGATCATTCTGTATATTTCATGTTGTGCCTTGTTCTGTATCTCAAAAGTGCCATGTTGGAAAACTATATTTTGGACATATTTAAAAGCTCAACCTATTTTTGTATTTACTATCACTAACACCTTCCTCTTTTCCATTAAAAAACAGACATTTAAATTCTCAAGTGGACAACATATCAATATTTTAATTTAAATGTGAAAATGGTGGTGCTCTGTGCAGTAGAGCTCTCCAGTGCTGCTGGGTGCTACGTGGTCAGGGAGTCCTGAGGGAGAGGGGAGGGAGGAGAGAGCCCCGCTGATGGAACAGCCCAGGGTGGTTCTTCTTCTGATGGTTTTCTAACGTCCACAGCCCACACCCTGAATTAGCATTTGAAAGTTGCCTTATTCACTTCCTTTGTCCAGCGACTGTTTGCCTCTTTTACAAGGCTGGGAATAAGCCACTTCATTTGTGGTGGAAGCGGAGTTTGGAGGGCAGGCTTGCTCCAGAGCAGTCTCCTGTTAGCATACCTGGAGGCAGTTTGGGAGTGGCTTAGGGAACAGATTATTATTTCTTCCTCAAAACTGGAAGATCAGCTAGGTGGTTTGTGACCACCTAGAGGGGAGGGATAGGGAGGGTGGGAGGGAGGGAGACGCAAGAGGGAGGAGATATGGGAACATATATATATGTGTAACTGATTCACTTCGTTATAAAGCAGAAACTAACACACCATTGTAAAGCAATTATACTCCAATAAAGATGTTAAAAAAAAAAAACTGGAAGAGGAGAACATCAGTAAGTGTGAATAAACGGAGTAATAAAGAAGACAGATACTCAGAATGTACAGAGAAAAGACCCCAAATTGAAATTCTGTTCTTACAGCTGTTGCCATAGACTGTGCCCTGCAGTGCAGTGCATCCTGTGAAACACCAGTTGTGGCTCATGCTTGGAACACTTTCTGGGTCTTATAAAGAGAGCAAGTGTCTTCTATCGATCTTCCGTACCCAGCCGACTTAAACAAGTCTTTGTACACACCCTGGAGAAACTATGATGTCTTCGCTTCAGGACCTTCCGCCCATTGTGTGAAGCTTTCCACATTCCAGTTTCTGGCAGCGTCATCTCTGGTTATTAGCAGCGAATGCCATCGTTTCCTGGGTCACGTATTTGCAGTTTAGTGTCATATGTTGTTCTGATTATTTTTATGTTTTTATTTAATTTGTGAAGCTGAACTATAGGCTTTATTTGGATTCTACTCGTTTTCCAAGAATGTCCTTTTTGATGGTTCAGTCCAGGATACCACGTTGCATTTAGTCGCTGAATCTCTTAGTTATCTTGTTTTTAGTTGTTGTTGTTTTTCAATGTCAAAAGTAATATGCTCATTGTAAAAATTCAAATAATCCAGTAGTATATAAGATAAAAAAGTGAGGTTTGTTCTGTCCTGTTCCCTTCTCATATTCCCCAGAGAACCACTGTTAACTGTTTGGTGTGTATTTCCAGACATTTAAAACACATATAAGTATCTAAATATGCTTGTATAAACTTTGTGTTTAAATGGAAAAATCATAGATAATGCTTTGCAAATTTTTTCACTTGACAGTATGTCACAAACATTTGTGCATGTGTATATAAATATATACACATAAATAAATAATGCATATGCATATAAATATATGCATATATATGCATGTATGTATACATATGCTTTCACTTTTTAAATCATTCCCCAATGGGGAAATTTGTTTCCAGTTTTTCTCTGAGGTTAATGATACTACCGTGAACACTACTGAATTTACAGTGATACACACTCTGTGTGGATGGGTGTGTGTATGCACCTCTGGATACTTCTGTGGAAAAGAACGTTCGGATCAAAAATCAAATAACCTTTAAAAGGCTTTATCAAATTACATTCTTATTAAAAATGTTTTAAAAAGGATCGAAACTTGAAATAAGAGAAGTGGATTACTTTATGCCCTTTCAGTGTCATACTAGAGCAGTGGTTCTCAAAGTGTGGTCCAGGGACCTCTGGGGGTGTCTAAGACACTTTCGTGGAGGCTATGAAATTGAAACTATTTTCCTAATCCTAAGACATTATTTGCCTTTTTCACTCTCATTTCTTTTATGAAAGTACAGTGGAGATTTCCTAAAGGCTACACAGTGTGTGATGCTGTCATCACTATGTGCTTGGCTATTCTTGTGTTTCCTAGAATTTTCTAAGGTGGTGGGTTGAGGATATGTATATGAGTTTTTACAGATTAACTCAGGTGGTTCTCAGGACTTTTACTGTATTTTTACTAGCTATCTTTGGTTATCCCTGCTATATAGTCTCTGTAACCGCTGTAATTACTGTCATCAATAAGTTGTTATTTTAAATCCCAGAGATTTGCAAAGCTTTAAAATGATGCCACTCAGCTCACTAATATATTTTGTATTGGAAAAATGTTATTTATGTTAATATGTAAATGGTTTATTGTTTTTAAGTGAATTAATATGTTTAAGTTTTGTTTTAATTTCTAATGCTATGAATATCAGTAGATACAACTCACATAAATAAAAGCTCTTGGATAATTTTTAAGAGTGTGACAGAGTCCTGAGACATGTTTGGGAAACCACTGTACTAGAGTATTGTCTAACAAACAATGCTAGATGCTGACGTTTAACTGCCACTTTTTTTGGGCTGCGTTGGGTTTTTGTTGCTGCACGTGGGCTTTCTCTAGTTGTGGTGAGCGGGGGCTACTCTTCGTTTTGGTGGCTTCTCTTGTTGCGGAGCACGGGCTCTAGGTGCGCGGGCTTCAGTAGTTGCAGCACACGGGCTCAGTAGTTGTGGTGCACGGGCTTAGTTGCTCCACGGCATGTGGGATCTTCCTGGACCAGGGCTCGAACCCGTGTCCCCTGCATTGGCAGGTGGATTCCTAACCACTGTGCCACCGGGGAAGTCCTAACTGCCACTTTTTGTTTGTGATTGATTATGGCCCAGATTCCGTAAAGCCAGATGTTAACTTGTACATTATTGATAAGCTGCAAGTGATCTCTATTTGATGGAGTGACATGCTATTTTTCTCTAGCAGAAAGGATGTTACAGTTGTTTAGCCTTGTAGGACATTAACCACTTTAGCATCTAACTTTGTGACCTTATTCCCACATTCTTTTCTGGTATCCTCTTTTGTCACCCTTCAGGGTCCTTTGGTAGTAAGTTAAACCTTTGTTTTTACCTGTGCTTTACTGTGTTATGTTTCCAACTTTTTGAAATTTTATTCTTTGACACATACATGGGAATTTACCAGTGTATTACAGACCTCTTTACTAGTTTTGCTGATACGTGAAATGTGTCAGTATGTAAGACTTAAAGACTTCAAAGTTTAAAAAAAAAAGTAAACATTTCGTCCTAGTTCAGTTGGGGCTTACCATTCAGGTGCGTGAGAAGGATGTGAGACTGTAAGAAGGACTGGGTGGTGTGCAGGCTTCTGTCTCCATACCCCTCGTGGCACTGGTTGGGGAGGTACGTGTGCCTTTCCTTGGAACCCTCCTACCCCTAGAGGCGGTCCTCTCACTGCGGTAGTGGAGTGGTCCCCAGTGTTGGGCCTTTCAAATATAACATAGGTTATACTTCGATGACCTTTTTGAGGGACAAGAACATCCAACAAACAGCAGATACAGTAATTTTGTTAGTCTGTCAGGTGAGAGAATGGCTTTTTTTCCCCTGACGTTAGTGAAGCTAAGCCTTTTTTTGGCCATTGTATTCTGTGAATTACCTGTTCTAGTACTTTATTTTCCTGTTGGTTGCTTGTACATTTTCGTTTTGATTTGTACAGACACTTCGTTATGGATCTCAATCTTTTGTTAATATTTCAATCTCTTGCTAGTATTTTAATTTAGGGAAGTTTGATCTATTGCTTTTTCTTTGATGGCTTTGGGGCTTCGTGTCATACAAAAATATATTTTTTTCTTGTAATATATGTTTGTGATATTATATTTTGGTCTTTATTTTCTGTGTAGTATGAGATAGGAATTTGTTACTTAAAAAAAAATTCCCTATTCTGTAGAACTACAGAGGAGGAACTTAAGACTTTTTTTTTTTGCTCTCATCCCCTTATTCTTACAGTTAAAATGGTTTACCTTCTTGATACTGCCTTCTACGTTTTGTGCTCTACAGAAGGGTTTCTGTTTTTCTTTTCTTTGAAGATGATACTGTATAATAGGAAACAATCTATTATTATTAATTTTACAGTTAGAGATTTCTTTTTAATATCTTCAAAGGCAGAGTTATTTAATCAAGGCTACCTTTTTTCCTTCCTATGCTCTTTTCTCCATTTTCTTAAAACTACTGACATTTCTTCCTTTTTGTTTTTTGGCTGCATGGCATGTGGGATCTTAGTTCCCTGACCAGAGATCAAACCCACGTCCCCTGCAGTGGAAGTGCAGAGTCTTAACCACTGGACTGCCAGGGAAGTCCCACTTCTTTGTTTTATTGGAATGGTAGCAGCAGCCAGTTCACAAATTCTGTTTTTACACAATCAGAGATTGCTGACCCTAACCAATGAACTATCTGAAGATAACCAGTACTTGGGGCCTTTTTTTATGTTACAGTAACCACTCATTTTTCTGTCCCTTCTCATGGGACTGTGACCTTCTTATATCTTGAGGGAAGTAAGTCATATATCATTGTCTTGCTTGAGAGTTTCTGAGACATATAAAATTACCTACAGTACACCAGTCGATATTATTTGCAGATGAACTGCATAAATCCCAGGATATGGAAGAATTTTAAGATTCTTGAAAATTCTGTTGCTTGAAAATAAATCTAGGATGACATTTATGGTTTCAGCTCTGGAAATACTTTCTGGTTTTTGTTTTTAGACAATATTGTCTCAATTCTTTCCATATTTATTTTTATGTTTATTTAAAACAATGCCAAATCACTATGATAGAAATCTATTTTCTTGCAGAAGCAGGGGGAAAAAAAAGCTCTGAATTAGATGCATATTTGTGTTACAAAGCTGGGCACTTTTCTTTTGAATATTTTGGAACTTGGGGACATGTTCAAGAACAGGTTTTTTGGCCACAACTAAAATAACAAGGTTTGAATTTGGTAAGCACTTATTAGATCTCATATGGTTTTTGGTGGATATGATATATGAGACTGCGACAAGGAGACATTCATCAAAATAAGAAATCTCTGAACGGTACTGTTTTAAAATCAAAGAGCTGAGAAGATAGAAGATTATCAGTCAAATTGTATACTGAGGGACTTCCCTCGTGGCACAGTGGTTAAGAATCCGCCTGCCAGTGGAGGGGACACGGGTTCGAGCCCTGGTCCGGGAAGATCCAACATGCTGCGGAGCAGCTAAGCCCGCGCGCCACAACTATTGAGCCTGTGCTCAAGAGCCTGCGAGCCACAACTACTGAGCCCACGGCCGTTACTACTGAAGCCCGCGCGCCTAGAGTCCGTGCTCCTCAACAAGAGAAGCCACCGCAATGAGAAGTCCCTGCACTGCAAAGGAGAGTAGCCCCTGCTCGCCACAACTAGAGAAAGCCTGCGCACAGCAACGAAGACCCAGAGTAGCCAAAAATAAATAAATAAAATAAATAAATTTATTAAAGAAAAATATTATGTACTGAGTCTGGTTTGTAGAGTTTGTGGTGCTTATTGTCTTTAATTACCTAGCAAGGAAAAATGACGTTTGAAAATTAATTGCTCACCGTGTCAGATACTGTATTAATTTGATGTAGACCAGCGGCTCCCACACCAGGCTGATCATCTGAATACAGGTTCCCACCCTGAGATTCTGATTTTTGTAGATATGGTGGTATAGCCCAGGAATGTTTTAACAAGTTCCTCAGGTGATCAGTATGGTCTGACAGGTTTGGAAACCTCTGATGTAGACCATTGTGTGTGCATTAGAAGCCCCTGCAGGATGTCTTGCTTGTTCAAATACAGATTGCTGGGTCTACCTCCCAAGTTTCTGATTCAAAGGTCTTTGGTGGGTCCTGAGGATTTGCAATTCTGTTAAGTTCCCAGGAGCTGCTGCTATTGCTGCTACTGGCCCAGGGACCACACTTTGAGTACTGCTGACATAGACAATCCCCAAGGCTCCCCAGTCCCCGCCCGACTGGTCAAGCTCAACAAGGAAACAACAAACTGTATTCTATGGCGAGGTTCTCAGTTTCTGTGGCTCAAGTTTTGCATTTCTTTTTCATGTTCTACTTGGTCATTTTTACCCTTTGTAGTGAGCATTAACTGATGAGCCTCTGTCCCTAAGGAAAGTTTTGAGTGGGAAGAAGATGATGTTTGCTGGCTAGGGTGGCTTGGTAGTGGAATGGAAATAGCCCAGGCATTGTGTAAAGCTGGGCTAAAGTCCCCATTCTTTGACCCTGGTTTTATTGTGACCTTGGGCAGGTCACCTGATCTCTCTGCTCTCCAGCCATAGAGCTCCAGCCATACTTCCTCCTTCCAGGAGGCCTTTACTCCTCTCCCTGCGTGGAAAGCTCTTCCCTTTCTTCTAACATCTTGGTATTGCTTGTTTCAGCTTGGACCTCTGCTCAGTCCTCACTTCCTCAGGAAAGCCTTCCCTGACCTCCCCAAGTAGGTGAGGTCCTCCTTTTTTACACACTCACACCATGTACCTGCCTTCCTCAGCATTGCCAAAGTTGCGGTTTTATATTTACTTGTGTGATCATTTGATTTGTCTCTCTTTGCTAGACTGTAAGCTCTGGGACTTAAACTATAAAAAAAAATTATCAGTTTGTGTTTCCTATTGTGTTTGAGCTGCAAATACTGTGCCTGACGCATAAGGAGTTGAATGATGGCAATGAATGGGGTCACGTTATACAGAAAGTCAAAGGCAGGGAGGCATTCCAAAACTGGCTGCTTTCCTGCCTGTGGATTTCTAGAAGACACCCTGTTATTCTTATAATAAGTTCTTTATTTTGCACAAATGTACTCAGTTTTAGTTATTTGCCAGAGCCCTGAAAGTATGACTACTATTTATTGTTTGCTTCCTATATAAGTCAGGCATCAGCTATGATCTCACATTTGACATTGATCTAGGAGGTCAAGAATCTTAGTCTACTAATACCTAGGGCATTACTTTCTCCTAAGATTCTAAGAACCAATGTGTACTGTAAAGATATTTATAGATAGAAGATAGATTTCCTTAGTACTATATTAAGGAAAAACAGCAGAAAGCAATTTTATGCTCAAACTAGATCTCTAAGGTGGTCTTTGAGGTTGAGGATGGGTGGTACCAAGGGAGAGTAAGGTAATTTCCAGCTACAGTAGTCCCCTCTTTTCCACTGTTTCACTTTCTGCAGTTTCAGTTACCTGTGGTCAACCACAGTCCAAAAATATTAAATGAAAAGTTCCAGAAATAAATAATTCATAAATTTTAAATTATGCACTGCTCTGGGTAGCGCTGTCTCATGCTGTCTCACTTTGTCCTGCCCAGGACAAGAATCTCACATCATCACAAGAAGAAGGGTAAGTACAGTACAATAAGATACTTTAAGAGAAAGACCAAATTCACATAAGTTTTATTACAGTTATTGTTATAATTGTTATATTTTATTATTCGTTATTGTTGTTAATCCTCTTACTGTGCCTAATTCATAAATTAAACTTTATCATAGGTATGCATATATAGGAAAAAACATAGTATTTACGGGGTTTTGTACTATCCACGGTTTCAGGTGTCCACTGGGGATCTTGGAACACATCCCCCGTGGATAAGCGGGGACTACTTTACTTGCAAATACAACTGTCCTCTCTATATAGTTAAATCTCATAATGGGTAACATCCAGACAGTGCATTCACTTTACAGGGACAGGATGGTTTACTGGCCAGAACAAGACTTGACTAACAATATTTATATATCCAACTTACTTCTATGTCAATGAGAAAAGGGATCAATATCCTGTAATTTAGAGAAATCTAGATTCAGAGAGACGTAATGGCACTAAATAAGAAAGGGGGACCCTGGCCCAAAGACTCAACTATTCTAGGTCCTGTAGATAGATCTCTGGTGTGGAAATGTAAGCAATTCAATTATCCAACTAACTGTCCTTGCTCTATGTTTATATGCAAGCTTCAGATAAATGTTGGGAGACAGTTCTCCTAGGGTCTCTTGTGTTTCCTTTTTTCTGGACTCTCTTTTCAAGAATCTTTCTATAGCAATCAGCCTTGAAAATAGATGTTGTCTCTCTAGAGCATAGGGCCGACATGCTCACTGCACATTATAAAAGATTCAGAGACTGATTTGATTTTATTTGCTGACATAGTCAATTCTGAATCTTTCAAACTGAGGACCAGTCCCTGCCCTTGGAGCATGAATTAATAGAGATAAATAAAGACCTCTTGGAAAAGAGCAACCAGCACCTGTGTTCTTTTTATTTTTCTTTTTTTATAAATTTATTTATTTATTTTTGGCTGCGTTGGGACTTCGTTGCTGCGCGCGGGCTTTCTCTAGCTACGGCGAGCGGGGGCTACTCTTCGTTACGGTGCACGGACTTCTCATTGCGGTGGCCTCTCGTTGCGGGGCATGGGATCTAGGCACCTAGGCTTCACTAGTTGTGGTTCGTTGGCTCAGTGGTTGTGACTCACGGGCTTAGTTGCTCCCCGGCATGTGGGATCTTCCCAGGCCAGGGCTCAAACCCGTGTTGCCTGCCTTGGCAGGTGGATTCTTAACCACTGAGCCACCAGGGAAGTCCAGCACTTGTGCTCTTAAAGAAGTGTTGATATGAAATCAGGCTGAATGAGTTCCTTTATTGGACTTGTATCAGAGTCCAATCAGGAGACAGAAACCACAGCAGGTGTTTTAATAGGGAACTTAATATAAAGAATTGTTTATATTAGGGAAGAAAAACAGGTATTAGGGAAGAAAAAAGGTAAAGACGGGACACAGGTGTCGCAGAGGTAAGAATTATAGGAAATAGTGATCACCCCGAGGCTTGGGGTAACACAAGTAAGAGGCTGGGATTTTCTGAAACTTAGAACCTTGGAGCAGGGCCCGGACTCAGACCTCTGGGCTGGAGGACATCCTACTTTGTTGGTCCTGGTTCCTCAAAAGCTTAAAGTGGGGGCTTCCCTGGTGGCGCACTGGTTGAGAGTCCACCTGCCGATGCAGGGGACATGGGTTCGTGCCCCGGTCCGGGAAGATCCCACATGCCGCGGAGCGGCTGGGCCTGTGAGCCATGGCCGCTGAGCCTGCGCGTCCGGAGCCTGTGCTCCGCAACGGGAGAGGCCACAGCAGTGAGAGGCCCGCGTACCAAAAAAAAAAAAAAAAAAAAAAAAAAAAGCTTAAAGGGGAGACTGTGGAGCTGGCACTCATACCTCTGGTGAGGGGGTGCTGGTGTCCATGCTAGTGTCTCTGAGCAGGGAGCGGAGGTGCTGCTCATGCTGGTTCTGGAAGTGTTGGAAGGAACTGCTGCCCCTGGAACCATGGTGCGGTCGTGGTCAGGCTCGGGAACTGGAAGGAAACAGCTTCATAGTCTCCCTCGAGTGCCCCCTATTGACAGAACCAAACAGGGAGCCAGCTGGTGAAGGGAGCACAGCTACAGACTGATGGCCCAGCATCATAGAGCACAGGAGGCAAATAACCAGTACAGGATTTTTTGCCGTACGCGGGCCTCTCACTGTTGTGGCCTCACCCATTGCGGAGCACAGGCTCAGCGGCCATGGCTCACGGGCCCAGCCGCTCCGTGGCATGTGGGATCTTCCCGGACCGGGGCACGAACCCGTGTCCCCTGCATCGGTAGGCAGACTCTCAACCACTGCGCCACCAGGGAAGCCCCAGCGCAGGATTTTTAAAAGCCTGTTGGCCTAGAGGTTAGGAGGCAGGAAGAGGGAATTCGTTTCCTGGGGGCAACTGGGCAATTGTCCGAGGAGTCTCCAGCATTATCTTGAACTTAGTATCTTTCTTTAGGTCAGGGAAGGGAGTAGCCAAGGACAGCTGACTTGGCAATCCTGTATTATTACTTGGTAGCATGGGCAATTACCTGGCCTATTTTGTGGGCTACATTAGGTGGAGGCAGGAAGAAACATGTTCATGTGATCCAGGGAGACAGGCTCATTGGCAACTTTATTAGATTACATATGATTTTATGGGCTTGTCATAGAGCTTGTGCAAATTCCCATGTCTGACCCACACCCTGATAATGACTGATATCTTTTAAGAGATAGAACACCGCAGAGGTTCGGTTATATCTCACCCATAACTTGTGGTCCACATGACTTCATTTTATATGAGCTGATTTATAAAATGGGAAGTGGGACTTCCCTGGTAGCCCAGTGGGTAAGACTCCATGCTCCCAGTGCAGGGGGCCCAGGTTCGATCCCTGGTTGGGGAACTAGATCCCACACGCATGCTGCAACTAAGAGTCTGCATGCCGCACCTAAAGATCCCATGGGCCACAGCTAAGACTGGGTGCAACCTAAATAAATAAATATTAAAAAAAAAAAACCCAACAACTGTGAAGCATGATGCAAATGAGAAGTGCTATTTATTATTTGTATCCTTTCTGGTCCTTAACTGAGTTCCAGGGAAGTGATGGGTTTCTGTATCCAAGGGAGGATTTCAGAGAAGATAAAGAGAACAGGGAACAAAAGATCAGGTCAGAACTTACAAAATTAACAGAGTAGTTTTATACTTTTAAGATTTGGTGTTTACAAATAATAGCTCTCCTGACTGTTCTTTTAGAAGCCAGAATTTGGACCCAGGTAAGTTGGACAAGTATCTCAATAGAAAACACTAGTTCATGAATTGTGGCTGTTTTAAAATAGCAGTGACCATGTAGGTATTTGAAAGTTTTATGATAGACATTTTTCCAGAATCCATTTATTTATTTATTTATTTTACATCTTTATTGGAGTATAATTGCTTTACAATGGTGTGTTAGTCTCTGCTTTATAACAGTGAATCAGTTATACATATACATATGTTCCCATATCTCCTCCCTCTTGCGGCTCCCTTCCACCCTCCCTATCCCACCCCTCTAGGTGGTCACAAAGCACCGAGCTGATCTCCCTGTGCTATGTGGCTGCTTCCCACTAGCTATCTATTTTACGTTTGGTAGTGTATATATGTCCATGCCACTCTCTCACTTCGTCCCAGCTTACCCTTCCCCCTCCCCATGTCCTCAAGTCCATTCTCTTCGTCTGTGTCTTTATTCCTGTCCTGCCACTAGGTTCATCAGAGCCAGTTTTTTTTTTAGATTCCATATATATGTGTTAGCATAAGGTATTTGTTTTTCTCTTTCTGACTTACTTCACTCTGCATAAAGAATCCATTTATTTTAATTGAATGAAATTTATTAATAGTCTGGTACCAGGAATTGGACAAAACGTCACCCCATACCAGGCTTTCATGGTGGATAACTGTACGTTCTAAGGTGTTGCAGGAATTGATCTGGATCTAGGTAAACAGCACTGTTGTATGAGATGCTGTTACATCAGCTTTTTTTTTGTTTGTTTTACATCAGCTTTTATTATACTTAACCAGTGTATTTTGTTTGGATTGTGAATGTGGAAAGCCTATTTCATTCTAATTATTGCATGTGACTTTTAGTTTAATGGTTATCATAAGTAAGAATTTAATCGGTATCTGGGTAAATATATATATGTAATAACTTTACTACTCAAACAGTGGGGAAACTTTTTTTTCCAAAAATAGAGGATGCACATGTTTCTGAAATGCCTATACTATGTTTCTAAATTTAAAAAGAAGGAGGGCCGGGGAGAGAAAGACACCACCTGGGGTCAAGCAGGTTACCTGGAACTCTTCTGACCAGTTGACTGGAATTGCTCTCTGCTTTCCTAAAACATAGCTTGGGTCGCCAAGCGTCAGAACCATTTACTAAGCACCTCTCTGCTGTGGCACTATTCTGGGCCCTGGACTGTCTTGGGAGACGAACAAGGTCACTGCTATTTATGTTAATACCGTACAATAAGTATGTGTGCCTGTCAGTACATAAATGACCTGTGAACACTGCAGAGAGAGAAGGGGACCTGGTGCATTCTGGGGAGGCCCTTCATCAGAGACTGCCCTGGGGGTGATGGCAAAGTGGTTTGGAGTGCAAAGGAGAGCCTTGATCAAACAGGCAAGGTAGGAGGGATGTTTCAGAAAGGACGATGGGAAGAGCCCCTGTTGCTGGGCCACGTGTGGGGAGCCCAGTCCGGCGAGAGGAAGGAAGGAGTGAGGAGAAGCTGGATCATGTGCCTCGGCCTGAAGGGAAGCTTCACAACTATGGGACACAGCTAACCCTCTTGGGAATGAGAGACTGAGTGTGCAAATGGACGGTGGCCAGGCCACAGATGAACACAGAACTCTGACCCGCAGCCTGAAGCAGCCTGCCCGGGAAACCCACCTGTGGTCTACGCTTAAACTACCCAGGAAGCCAGCCAGGCTTGTAGGGAGTCAGTCTGCTATCTCTAGTAACAACCCAGGAGGCTAAATAGCTTCTGAAGCAATCAGCCCACATGACCGGGACTTGATTAATAACTGACAGCTGCCCTATTTCGTCTCCACGCCCAACAAAGAACCAATCAGAGAAAGCCAAATATTCACCCCCCCCACAATCACATACGATGCTCTGCCTCTAGTCAGCCTGACTCCAGCTTCCCCAGGCCAACAGCTTCAATCAGGGCAGACCTCCTGCAGCTGTCCGGTGCCTATGAAACTTTCCCACTTCCCTGCCTGCCTTTGAGTCTCTGCCCAAGTGCTCGTGACAGTGGCTGACTTCTTTGCTATAGCAAGCTCTGAACAAAGAGCTTTTGTTTTTCTCATTTGCTTGGTCTTCATTTATTCCACAGGAGAATTGCTGCTGCTGGTTCTGATTTGTCTGCTGTATAGCTTCCCCCTTGCATTTCTGTTTCTACTTTAACGAGCACTGTTTGGCCTTTGCTCAGAATTTTGCCCAGAGAAATATCAGAAAAAGATAGAGATATGGGAACATATGTGTATATATAACTGATTCATTTTGTTGTGAAGCTGAAACTAACATACCATTGTAAAGCAATTATACTCCAATAAAGATGTTTAAAAAAAAAAAAAAAGATAGATTCACAGCAATGCGATGGGTATCTGCTTTTTGAGGGTCACTAGGAAATGGTGTTGAGTGTTTCCTTTTAGGTAGAGTGGAAAGAACAGGGGCTTCAGTGGAACAGGCAGTAGGTGGGAGAGAGTGCTGTCCCGATGTAGTCTGAATAGCTTTTTAATTTTAAGGGGACATTGCTAAGGGGATATTCAGCTCTTCTTGGATCAGTCATTAGTAGTGGACTTACCCTGCACTCAGGAAGTATTACAGCCTAGTCCTCTTTATAAAAGTTTTTATTATCCTGAGAATGGCTCAGGAAGAAAGATATTATTGTTCAACAGTATCTAATTGTTGGGAACTGTCTATCAGCTGCTTGGAAGTTAATGTTTTACTGAATGTCCCCTCCAAAAATCACGTTTTCTTAAAGGTTTGGGACAATACTTAGTTCAGCTGCTTTCTAATTTGCTGAGTCTTGGCCATTACATCTAATGGGAAATCATAATATACTGACTGTAAGATAAATTCCCCAGTTTGGTTTTTGTTTTTTTTTTTAACATCTTTATTGGAGTATAATTGCTTTACAATGGTATGTTAGTTTCAGCTTCACAACAAAATGAATCAGTTATATATATACATATATTCCCATATCTCTTCCCGCTTGCGTCTCCCTCCCTCCCACCCTCCCTATCCCACCCCTCCAGGCGGTCACAAAGCACTGAGCTGATCTCCCTGTGCTATGCGGCTGCTTCCCACTAGCTAACTACCTTACGTTTGGTAGTGTATATATGTCCATGCCTCTTTATCGCTTTGTCACCGTTTACCCTTCCCCCTCCCCATAGCCTCAAGTCCATTCTCTAGTAAGTCTGTGTCTTTATTCCTGTTTCACCCCTAGGTTTTTCATGACATTTTTTTTTTTAAATTCCATATATATGTGTTAGCATACGGTATTTGTCTCTCTCTTTCTGACTTACTTCACTCTGTATGACAGACTCTAGGTCTATCCACCTCATTACAAATAGTTCAATTTCGTCTCTTTTTATGGCTGAGTAATATTCCATTGTATATATGTGCCACATCTTCTTTATCCATTCATCCGATGATGGACACTTAGGTTGTTTCCATCTCTGGGCTATTGTAAATAGAGCTGCAATGAACATTTTGGTACATGACTCTTTTTGAATTATGGTTTTCTCAGGGTATATGCCCAGTAGTGGGATTGCTGGGTCATATGGTAGTTCTATTTGTAGCTTTTTAAGGAACCTCCATACTGTTCTCCACAGTGGCTGTATCAATTTACATTCCCACCAACAGTGTAAGAGGGTTCCCTTTTCTCCACACCCTCTCCAGCATTTATTGTTTCTAGATTTTTTGATGATGGCCATTCTGACTGGTGTGAGATGATATCTCATTGTAGTTTTGATTTGCATTTCTCTAATGATTAGTGATGTTGAGCATTCTTTCATGTGTTTGTTGGCACTCTGTATATCTTCTTTGGAGAAATGTCTATTTAGGTCTTCTGCCCATTTTTGGATTGGGTTGTTTGTTTTTTTGTTATTAAGCTGCATGAGCTGCTTATGAATTTTGGAGATTAATCCTTTGTCAGTTGCTTCATTTGCAAATATTTTCTCCCATTCTGAGGGTTGTCTTTTGGTCTTCTTTATGGTTTCCTTTGCTGCGCAAAAGCTTTTAAGTTTCATTAGGTCCCATTTGTTTACTTTTGTTTTTATTTCCATTTCTCTAGGAGGTGGGTCAAAAAGGACCTTGCTGTGATTTATGTCATAGAGTGTTCTGCCTATGTTTTCCTCTAAGAGTTTGATAGTTTCTGGCCTTACATTTAGGTCTTTAATCCATTTTGAGCTTATTTTTGTGTATGGTGTTAGGGAGTGATCTAATCTCATACTTTTACATGTAGCTGTCCAGTTTTCCCAGCACCACTTATTGAATAGGCTGTCCTTTCTCCACTGTACATTTCTGCCTCCTTTGTCAAAGATAAGGTGACCATATGTGCGTGGGTTTATCTCTGGGCTTTCTATCCTGTTCCATTGATCTATCTTTCTGTTTTTGTGCCAGTACCATACCGTCTTGATAACTGTAGCTTTGTAGTATAGTCTGAAGTCTGGGAACCTGATTCCTCCAGTTCCTTCTTTCGTTCTCAAGATTGCTTTGGCTATTCGGGGTCTTTTGTATTTCCATACAAATTGCAAAATTTTTTGTTCTAGTTCTGTGAAAAATGCCAGTGGTAGTTTGATAGGGATTGCATTGAATCTATAGATTGCTTTGGGTAGTAGAGTCATTTTCACAATGTTGATTCTTCCAATCCAAGAACATGGTATATCTCTCCATCTATTTGTATCATCTTTAATTTCTTTCATCAGTGTCTTATAATTTTCTGCATACAGATCTTTTGTCTCCTTAGGTAGGTTTATTCCTAGATATTTTATCCCAGTTTGTTTTTGATTTTTTTTTTTTACAACTCTAACATGTGCATTGCTAAAAGCTATGGTCCCAGCCTGCAGATGTTTGAGTCAAAGCTGCCTCTCTTCTTGGCAACAGTAAGTTAACTGGCAACACAGGTTCTGTGAACAGCGAGTGGTATTACTCTGAGGCTGATGAGAAATCTTTTTGCCTTCCTTATGCCCTATCATCACAGAAGTATTTTATGTGCCGTGGTTGTGGAGCCAGCTATGATTACGGCCTGGACAAATGAAGTGGGAAATTAAAATTCGACGTGGAATCCTGATCTGCAACATACAGGTTCCCCAGGTTGCATACGAAGGCTTCTCTGTTGCCCCAGCCTGACTCTGCAGCATTACCTTCCTCTAGGAACCCCCATTCCAGGCACGCTGGTCTGTGCTGTACCCCTACCACATGTCTTGTATGTACCTGCTTCCGGAGTTTTGCTCCTGTTACCTCACAACTGGGCTCTCCCCACCACCTACACTTACCAAAGGTTCCTCATTTTTTTTTTTTTTTTCGGTACACAGGCCTCTCACTGTTGTGGCCTCTCCCGTTGCGGAGCACAGGCTCTGGATAGGCAGGCTCAGCGGCCATGGCTCACGGGCCCAGCCGCTCCGTGGCATGTGGGATCCTCCGGGTCACGAACCCGTGTCCCCTGCATCGGCAGGCGGACTCTCAACCACTGCGCCACCAGGGAATCCCCCTCCTCATTTTTAAAAGCCCAGCTCACACCCTACCTCCTCCTTGACATTTCTGTGATTGCCCTTATCAGAAGTGACCTTTTTCCTCTTAATTCTTACAGCGGTTGCTGTCCATATCACTCAGAGTGCCCTTCAGTGCAGTCCTCTGTCTTCATTCGTTCATTTGGCCGACAGATATTTACTGAATGCCCACACTAAATTCCAAGTTTTGTTCAAGGCAGGGGAGACAGCCGTGAACAAAGCAGCAGAAATGTTTTCTGGCAGGAAAGACAGATAACGAGCAAGGCAAATACGTAAAGTACATAGTAAATCAAGTGTCACTAAGTGCTGAGGAGAAAATGTAAATCCGGAAAAGGCAGGTTACTGAAATTTCAGCTGGGTGGACAGAGAAGGTGCCGTTGAGATGATAATTTCTAAAGGACCTGAAGGAGGTGAGGGAGCAAGCCATGAACATGTTCCCTCCATCTGGAAAGCTCTTCCCTCCCCACTCAGTGCAGAGGCCCTGAGGTGGGAGCATATCTAGAGGATTTGAAGAATGACAGGAGAGAGGTGTGGCTGGAGCCCAGTGCACTGGGGTAGGGGTACAATTAGTGGGATGGGGTAGGGCCTTGTAGATCATCGTTGGAACTTGTGCTTTTATTCTGTGTGAGACGGGAGGTGTTTTGAAGAGTTAAGGGACGTGATCTGATTTGTTTTTAAAGAATCTCTCTAGCTGTAGTGTTGAGAACGAGCTCTGCAGGATGGGAGAGCTTGTCGGCATTTCAGTCATCCAGGTGAGAGATGATAGTGACCAGGGCCAGAGCAATGGGGAGAAGTGGTCAAGTTCTTTATGTAGTTTCATGATAGAGCCAGTTGGGTTTCCTGAGGGATTGGGTGTAGAATGAGAGAGAAAATGGAATCAAGGGTGATTCCAGGATTTTTGATGGGAGCAACCAGAGAGTGTTTCGGCCATTAATGGAAATGGGAAGACTGCAGAAGTTGCAGAAGTTGCTGGTTTGGGGGAACGGAAGTGGTGGACTCTCTGGGGCTCAGTTTTAAACACGTTAAGTTTGAGATGCTCAGTAGACATCCGTGTGTAGATATCAAGTAGGCGGTAGCTTCAGAAGGGCAGAATGTCTTAAGCCTCATGAATCTTCGTGCCTTGTTTGTTGATTCCGTGAACCAGGTAATCAACAGTGAACAATAATTCTGAATAGAGGTTGGGGGAGAAGTTACGAGATTTCTAACCCTAGACTGTGAGAGAGGGAAAACATTACTTTTGGATAACAATGAAGAAAGCGGTATTTCTGAAAATGGCTAGATGATGAGGAAGAAGGGACCAGGGGTACACCTCTGTCAGCATCTATGAAGTCTTAAATCACGAAATGTTTATTTTCATTGGTTTAGGAAGAGCCCCAAACATCTTCACTCTCTGCTGAATATTCCATCTGGCCTCAGAATGCATTGTTGCTGATGGCATTATCATTATTATTATTATCAGTGACCGTCCCCTATTTTATGCAATATGTATAATAGTAGAGGCAGGTTGATATTAAGAGTTCAGATTCTGGGACAAAATGCCTGCAATTTGAATCCTGCTTCTACTATTTATATGTTGTAAGATTTTTAGCAAAAAACTGAAACCTTCCTGTGTTTCAGTTTTCTAATCAGTAAATGGTAATAATATTAGTACCTATCTCATTGGGTCATTGTGAGAATTGTTAATATATTAAAGTGTTTAGAATTGTATGGCATATAAGTGAATCCTATATGCGATATTAGTTTTTTATACCAAGCACTGTCTTATATACTGGGTGCCATGATGAGCACTGAACTTGACATAGTCCCTGGCCATGGAGCTATTGATGAAAATTGAGACAGATTATCTCCCAGGTATAGAAGAAAATGAGTTTCGAAAGCTCACTCAACTCAGAACTGCTGGGAGGAAATCCAGAAATGAATCACAAATAGTTTTAACCTTCCATACAAGGTCCAACTTGATGTGCACCTAGCACTTAAGTGGCACAGCAAGCTAACTGAAAGTCTCAGAGGGCCATACTTTCAATATTTGGGCAACTGCCTTGTGGAACAGGAAACTACAATGCTGGGCAAGTTTTCTAGGTGCCAGGCCATGGGGTACCTGGCCTTGCACAAGTCTAGAGTCTGGTCCTCCAGAAAAATGAGGAAAGCTCGTCTCTGCCCCAGGGCTGAGCAGACAGATAGGGGTGAGTACGAATACAGTCTGACAAAGTTCTCCGTGTCTTGTGCCATCAGAGCAGAAGAAGGGAAGGTGTGGGGAGAAAGCAGTGTGTCTGTGAGGGGCGAGGGAGGACACTGGGAGACAGTGAAGTGGTTCCATGTTCTAGGTTGTAGTTGCTCAGAGACTGAAATTGTGGCCCACTGAGACTCTTAGTTGCTTTGCCACTTAGGTGCTGGCTGGAAACCAGGACTATTCCCCTGGGATCGACTGATTGATTGATTACTAAATGAATGAATGAATCAAGTAAGCAACCACTTAAACATTTACTGAGCGTGGCTCATGTGTCAGGAAAGATACCACGCTGTGACGATATTTTTACCTGGCTGAGGAAAGAGTTTCTTCTTGCCAAGAGCTGTGCCAGAAGCTGGGGAGACAACAGAATGAGACCCAAGACTGTGCCAGGTTGACTGCAGCTTACAGTCAACCATGGAGAGGGAAGCAGGGAAATTCATCCAGCCTGATGACTGATGGGATGGGCCCACAGAACAAGCGCCTAACCCAGCTTCGGGAGTTCAAGGGTCCTTGTCCTGAGTCATGGGACGAGAAGGCGATGCTAGGTTCGGGATAGAGGTGAAGGGCAGAGTTATATAACCTAAAAAAGCCCCGAGGAAGCTCTGTTATCCCAGTGGCCTCCTGAGCTCAGATCCAATTTTAGAAATTGAACCTAGTGTTAGGCCATGAAGATTAACACACCCCAACTGGTCAGCAGGGGCAGATGCTGTTACCCAAAAGAGCTTTGAGGTTAACTTTATGCCGTAGGCTGGGTCTGTGTTGGCCAGAGCTCTCCTTGGGAGAGTGGAATTTAATTGGCACTTATTTTCGATGCCCTTATAAAGGGTGACTCCTGGGCCCACTGAAATGGAAACCATTCGTGCTCCTAAATGACTGACAAGCAGGAGACCTGAATTGCACCCACCGCTTTGGCTAATGTAGACGCCCGGCAAGTAAAATGTATTTGGGGCTTTTTTCCAGGATCAAATGTATCAAATGGTGGATGAAATGGGAGAGCTGCCCAGTGAGAGTCAGCCTTAGATGCATGGGAACAGGAATAGCGGTTCCTTGTGTCAACAAGGAGGCTTTGTGTGTGTGTGTATGTGTGTGTGTGTGTGTGTGTGTGTCTGTGTGTGTGTGTGTGTGTGTGTCTGTGTGTAACTAAAGAAATGCAGCTCACTTACTGGTCTGGCTAAACCTCAAAAATTTGTGTTTTTTCCCTCCTCCCAGGAACATTTTGTTCATGCTGCTGGTTAAGAAGCGGGCAGCTTTCACACAGAAGTACAGCAGGAAGTATTTAAGTTAGATAAAAGGAAGGACTACTTGGCCGAATGAGTGAGTGCAGGACTGGGTTCCCAGGGGGATTATGGAATCTGATTTGTATTCATGGACTTTCCTATTAAATAACTTAAATAATAAGGGTGGCAAGGCATAAGCCTACCTCACCATTTTTTTAAAGGCCTGTGCTTTGGTACTCAGAGGAAATGAACCCATAGGGCTTTATGGGGCTGAGCTGGCCTTAGAGTCAGGGTCAGATGTGGGAAGAAGGGTGGGGAGGGTACAGAGAGAGGTGGAACAAAGGGATCAGGGCAGGAAAGCATGAGGGGCCAGTGGGACAGAGACAGTAGGGTGATTGGAATGTACTCTCTGAAGAGGGAGCACGGGAGGATAATATTAACAGGCTCTCTGCAGGCTCAGGTTATGTGAGGGCTGGATTATGGAAAGCTGGGAGGGCTTGGCCAGGGAATTTAGATTTTACTCAACAGGCAATTAGGAGCCTTTTTTTTTTTTTTTTTCAGGTTTTTGAGCAGGAAAGGGAAATGATGGAAATTTTGCTTCAGGGATCATGGTCTTTTAGAGGTTGAAGGGAACTTAGAGTCACGTAGTTCAGAGTTTCTCAGACTCTAGTGGCATCAGAATCATTTGGTGGTGGTGGGTGTGCATGTTAAAATTCAGACCCTGCTCCTAGAAGTCCTCATTCAGAAGCTCCAGGTGGGGCTGGGAATCTGCAGTTAAACAAAGGCACTGGTGATCTTGGTGTCACTGGTGTAAGACCTACACTGGGAGGTCACTGCTGGCCTCCTGGGAGACGCTGTCCAAGGGGTCCAAGCAGGGAGGCCTCGGGGGAACTCACAGGGAGCCACGGAGAAAACGAGTCAGCCCTAAAACACATTCAGGCCCAGAAAGCAGGACGCTGACTTTTTTTGTTGTCTTTTTGGCTGCTTTGGGTCTTCGTTGCTGCGCGTGGGTTTTCTCTAGTTGCGGCGAGCGGGGACTACTCTTCGTTGTGGTGCGCGGGCTTCTCATTGCAGTGGCTTTCCTTGTTGTGGAGCACGGGCTCTCGGAGCACGGGGTCTAGGCGCGCAGGCTTCAGTAGTTGCATCACGCAGGCTCAGTAGTCGCGACACACCGGCCTAGGGCGCACAGGATTCGGTAGTTGTGGCACGTGGGCTCCGTAGTTCAGGTGTGTGGGCTCTAGGGTGCGCGGGCTTCAGTAGTTGTGGCACACGGGCTTACTTGCTCCGCAGCATGTGGGATCTTCCCGGACCAGGGCTTGAAACCGTGTCCCCTGCATTGGCAGGCAGCTTCTCAACCACTGCGCCGCCACCGGGGAAGCCCCAGAAAGCTGACTTTGGACAGTACCGATCCAGTAGCAAGTTTTGGTCCCCCTTTCCCTTGCCCTCCCTGCACTCCACCGATCCAGTAGCAAGTTTTGGTCCCCCTTCCCCTTGCCCTCCCTGCACTCCAATCTTGGAGGGCCTTGGAGCCTGGAAGGGAGGAAGGCCAAAGAAAGAAGTGAGAAGTGGGTCACACCCTCATTCCTGGACAGCAGACCCTGGCCCCGGGTCTGTTGGTAAATACTGAACCAGCACACCGCTATTCTTTAAGCAGCACACCAGCTCTCTAAGGTAAAAAGCCCTGCCTTGGAGTATCTGCCTATTTCCGTGGTGTAAATACTCTCCAGCACGGCCATCTCAGGCTACCCATGTGATGCCACGGAACGCAGGGTTAGAAAGAGAAGCTAAAATTCGATCTGGTGAGCTGCTAGGAGCCTGACCCAGCTCCCCACCGTTCCTAGCCTGAAGTCATGCCCAAGATGGGTGGTGGGGGAGAACTATCTATCCAGAATGAAGATTGAGTTGCTGAACGGTATATTGTCCTGGACTGTGCTTTGTTATTTAAAGTGACCATAGAGCTCTGTGTTACCGCTCAAGTTCTCATCCAGTGGCAGGGGAAAAACGGAACCAATTTCAGTTCGGGGATAGTAAGAGACCGAGGAAAGCTGCATTCTGGTTATATCCTAAGGATGGTGCCTGTCCAATGTATGGGTTACGTGGGGAACTTTTATCTTTAAAACTGGTAAGGTACTTTTAAAAGAGAATTATCACGTGGACATACAAAACTGAAAGGTATACGTGAAATCTCCGCCCTCAGATTGAGAAGCACAGATGTAGGACAGTCTGTAGTTGATGAGGTTTGTTTTGAAGAGTTTTCTTTACTGTTCCAAAACAGATGCCCCCCGAAGGAAGGCAGCAGCTGTCTCACTGACTGAAAAACAAACAAGTGAAAGTGTTCGAGGATGCAAAGATCGCACAGGAAGGACCCCCCGCCCCCAAAGACGCGCATAAGACCTACCTCACAGGTATACTATTAAGATTAACTGTGCAAACATACTGGCACGTGTCTAACACACAGAGCAGGTTTTCAGTCGGTAGGTTGTGGTTTTCCTTCAGCGACTTCATGAAGTTCCAATGGTGCTGGATGATGTCGACTCCCTCTTCGGGAGCTTCATCCGTGTTCATATGTAAGAACCGTTTCTGTTTCCACTCTTGCTGATGAGTGTCACAATGGAAGCCTTAGAGAGCCTCGGTTAGGGGAAGAGCGGGAACCTTCTAAGACCCTTTGGCCGGTGGGGAGAGAGGAGGGAGTAAACGGGAACCAGAACCAGCTTTTAAGCGGGCTCCCACGTGTTCGGCGCTCGCGAAAACAACTTCTGTGTAGTTTAAGTCGCCACGAGGCCACCGGGACCGCAGCTCTCCCACCCCGGCTGCCCGAATAACTGGCCCTTTGTGCTTCCTCATCCACGGGGCCGGTTGTAAGGCAGAAACTGTGCCCGGAGAGATGCTGCTTCCAGCCGAGACCGGGCTGGGAAACCGCGGGGACCTTCCCTCAATCACGCCTGCTGGCAATGAGGGACTTTCTCCGGTTTTTTTTAAGTACGTTCACAGACCACCACCGCCTACTTTCAGTGACACGAATCCTGCCTTTTACCGTTCAGTCAACAGAACCTGGACTGTTCCAGGCTTCCAGGCAGCCCTGCCTCCTGTTTCTCGAGAGGAAAGGGCAAGTTTCTGGGGACTGGACGGGGCCTGCGTACGGCCCCGCACAGTGCGGAGGAGAGAGGGACACACCCCGGGCGCTGGGGACACCCGGGCTTGGCGGCCCAGGGGACGCGGCCCGTGCGTTTCCTCAGGCGTGCGGGTCTGCCCAGCTGCACCGAGGCGGGTCTGCTGCGCTGCGAGCGGCTGCCCCGCGGCTGGTCAGTGGCCGCCAGGGACCCGGCGCCCAGCCCACTCCGGCCTCTGTGGAGCCGCTTTTACGTCCTTCCAAAGGAGTGTCAGTCCTTCGGTGGTCTGCCCATTTCTTGTGAGAAATTATGAATAATGACTCATCAATCTAGAATCTACACCGGTGTATACGTGGTGTCTAAAAATCAGGAGACTGGATGAGGTCATAAAAGACGCGAACGTGGAAGAAAAAGAGATTCGAGCGCCCTCCTCACAGCGCGGAAGAATAGAGGGCGGGCCGGAAGGCATCTCCGCATGCGCAGAAGCAGGTCTGACAAAGGTTGACGGAAGAGGCGGGGCGGGAGGACGCTGAGGCTAAAGACATAATTTGTCTAGATTTGCGCTGGTTATTGTCGTTTCCCACATGGTCTAGCGGTTAGGATTCCTGGTTTTCACCCAGGCGGCCCGGGTTCGACTCCCGGTGTGGGAACTTCTGAACTTTTTGGACAAAAGAAAAGCAATTCAAACCCCCCTTAACTAGGGGGTGGGGGGACTAGATTAGTGCTTTTAGAAAACGCTGTAACCCCATTTCAGAGCAGCCAGGAGAGAATGAAGCTGGAGGGAAGTAAGGTCTGCCCTCGAGCGGGCGTCGGCACAGAGCCGACGCAAACCCGGTCCACTGGCAGAAGCAGGAGGAAAGGAAATAACTCGGAACAGTGGCAAGTTAGCTTTTGAAATAAGTCTTTAAATCTGAGGAGCAGGGAGCCAGCCGGTCCCGTGCTAAGATATATGTTTCAGCTGGTTTTTCTGCGTAATTTCTCCTTGTACTGTGAATATGGAACTAATGACCAAAAAGTGCTCTTCTGTGAAAGAAAAATAAAAGCCATGGTGTAGGACATTATAGGGCTTTTAAGTTGCCTAAAGCCATTCCTTTGAGAAGGACAGCAAGATTTCCAGAAAAGACATACTATTAAGGGCAGAGTAGTTCAGGGTACAATAGATTGTGTTTGTGATTCAAAGAGCTCACTAAGCCAGTTATTGCGGGAGGAAGGGGGGAGGCGGTGAGGGAGGAAAAAAGAAAATTAGGTTATTACAAATATTGAGGAGTGAGGCAATGGCAAAAACAGCACTTTCTTCTCATGCCCTAACATATTTATTTGACACATTCTGTTGAAAAAACTTCAAGAATTCATGATAGGCTCAATAAGCTCTCTAGAGTTAGAAATCTTAGTACTGATGTGTGACGAGACAGTTTCCAACTGTTACCCAAATAAGTGCATCCTCTGCTGTAATCGTTTAGCTTGCTTACCTCTCCAACCATTTGCCATTAGGAAAAGTCTCCAGGCATTTAGAAGCCACACTTCTTTCCCACTGGTGTTGAACGCTTTGAAGCTTCCCCAATTTGTTCCCAGACTGCCTTTAACCCTGAGAAACAGCTGTGAAAAAGACTTGGCATCCACATGACTTCGTTTGAAATTTGCTCTCTTTTTAAAGTCCTTTGGGATTTTAAGGGACACAAAAATGCCATCCTTCATGAGAAAAATACTAGGCTAAATATATGCTTATTCAAAATTCCTAAATAAAGAGCTTGGAGGAGAAATTGATCATCAGCAGGTGATCTGCATTTATTGAATCGAGTAGGACAGAATTGATAAGAAAATAAAAAACATAATAATAATAAGTAATATTTATTGAGCATGTACTATGAACTAGGATAAATGTTTTACATGCCTTTTTCAATTTAATCCTTATTTTGTTATCAGATATTATTATTATGTCTGTATCAGCCAGGGGCCCAGTAGGAAACTGATGACATTCTTAACAGAGTTTAATAAAGGGACTATTTAGAGTTTATTTAGGGTCTAGGAAAACAACAAGGAACAATGCAGTCCTCAGGGCTCCTGGGCCTAAAATGAGTAAGAGGGGGTAGTTGGCTGATGGAGAGGCTGCCACTGAGGGGCTGTGGTTTTGGTTTTTGTCTTAAAACTTGCTTTCGTATGGCAGGTGAGTTCCATTCACATGAAGGCTGTTAAATCTACTCATCCTATGAATCGTTCATTTCCATAAAATAGATTCGTGGCCTCACGGATTTGACAAAAGCTGCCTTTGGATGCATAGGATAATTAAGAGATGCAGAGCATGGTAGATACTTCTATAGACATGTACTTAACTAAATGAAAAGAGCTTAAGTTTGTGGGAAGATGGTTGCTTGAGTTACATTTGGCATTTTACAGCCTTGTATTTTTGCAGAACATTTCGCAGTAATTTTCATTAATCATCTTCCTAATCAGTCTTCAGATTCACAGAACTATTTGAGCTGCAAATGCCCTCTGCAGTCATTTAATGGAGCTCCTCATTTTACCCAGGAAGCATTGGGCCCCGGATTTTATGCCTCTGATTGCCTAGGACTGGATTTTAGATTGTGTTCTAGATTATTAGATGGTGTTTTAGATTGTCACCCCAAATTGAATCTTTCATGGTGTCCTGGCTGAAACCACTCCCTCCTGCACCACCGGGTGCTGAAAAGATGAATTTTTAAAATTCTGTCATATCTTGATTTTGGTCAGTGTTCACAGTCGTAACAATTTTCCTGTTTGAAGTTTTGAGTTAAAAAAAAATTTTTTTTAATTCCCCATACAGACATTTCTAGAAAGTGATGATCTTTATTTGGGATATTTGAACTAGTCATAGGCTCTCAGTATGCTTTTATTTCTATATATGGTCATAAACTTTGGGGGAGTCTGCATAGATATTGCTTTATGCCCACCCACACGGGTATATAGAGTCACATAGACTTGTACGTATGCTCCCTGAGAGATACATGTTGCATGCAAAAAATTTCCTAAATAATTGCAACATTAACACTTCATATTAATACAGGAAAGGGAAGGCAAATATGAATTGTTTAACTGACCCACGTTATAGAGCTGAACAACTTGGAAAAACACTTAATACTTGGAAAATCACTGGAACAAATAATCAAAAAAATCAATCTGCAAACATGAAGAAGACCACAGCGTACTGGGTAATCATCCCACATAGCTTTGTGAAAAACGAAGCTGATCAGATGAATTTAATTTCCTTTTGTCACAGAGCGACAGGCATGGTGGATGGGGTAGCAGTCAAGAGAATCTATCCTGACTTAAGAAACCTTGGGATTTTGTACTTTGTTGGGTGCTCATGAAGAAAATGTAGGTAAGACTATTGCTGTCTGGCAGGGATGCATTACCGAAGTCTGGGGCTCAGCTTCACGCAGACAGGCAGCTTACCCTCATTCTACGCAGCAATGACCTTGTCCTCCTTCTTAAGTCTCTTCTGCCTGGATTCCTTTTTTTAAAAACGTGTTATTCAGAATCTCTGTGCAAATTACATCATCTCTCTGTTCCTCAGTTTCCTAGACTATAAAATAGGGGTAATAATTGGACCTACCTTATAAAGTTGTGAAGATTAGATAAGATAATGCATATAAAGTGCTTGGCCCAGTTTGGGGCCAGTGACAATTTGTTGCCATCACCACCATTATCATCATTGTCATCATTATCACGTCTAGTTCCTCTTCCTCTACTTCTAATGACAGTGTTAAATCTGATCATTTCTACCTCTTCAGTGATGCGAGGTACGTTCTTATCTATTTCCCCTGCCACTGTGCCGGGCAGATCATCTGTTCCCTGGACTATTGCAGTAGATACCAAACTGGTTTCTCTGACCCCCATCTCACCCATCTTTTCTATCTCACATCCTACTGCCTGTCACAGCGTGGAGCTGAGCGTGCCGCTCCCCTGCACCTTCAGGGCTTTGGCCTGCCATGTGCTCCCAACTTACCTTTACAACCTGATTCTACCGCTTCCCTCTGTGCACCCCAGGTTTCAGTTAATTTCTCACTTTGCCCTGTATCTGGCCTTTGCTCAATTTTTCCTCTACTGAAATGCTCCTGTGTCCTTTCTCTAAGTATCTGCATCTTATCCATCCTTTAAGGCTTAATTCAAATGTCCAGTCCTTCACAGAGCATCCCTTACCTCTCCTGCTGGGAGACTCCTGTTACCTCTCCTGCTGGGAGACTCCTGATGGGAATATCTTCTGATTCCCCTTAGCATCTTGTATACCTCTCTTCTGATACTAATTCCTCTCTAACTTCAGGTCTTAACTTAGACGTCGTTTCCTCCAGAAGTCTCTCCTGCTTCTCTGACAGTGGGGGAGATGCTTTGGTCTGCGTGTTTCTTTCTCACTGCATTTACCACACTTGCGATGGCCCCCCGCTAGAGCGCATGCTCCAAGGCCAGTGCCCTGCATGAAGTAAATACTTAATAAACCTGTGCTGAGGGAATGTGTGAGCCGGACAAGGACTGTATTGTCTCAAGGAACATCTTAGGTTCCAAGTTACAGAAAGCCACTGGAACTAGTTCAGGCCGGAGGGAGAATGATTGGCTTATATAACCAAATTGTGGAAAGTGGAGTGATGTGGCTGGCCTCAGGGACAACCAGAACCAGTGTCCGTCTCTCTGTCTCTCCGGGTGTCAGATTTATTCTCATCTATTATGGACCAGCTGTTTCCACATGGCAGGGATCTGAGCACAACCGGCTCCATACTTATTTCTCACAGCTCCTTCAACTAAGAGGGAAGGTCTTTCTTTTCTTAGTTTTTGTTGGAAAGTGCTGGGGAGGAAGGTGGCCTTGCCTGGGCCCTGTACCCTCTTGAGGGTCAATGCACGTGGGGTATTGTGATTGGCAGCCCTCATTAGAACCGCATGGTGGGGAGGAAGGAGGAACAGGCATTAAAATTAAGCCAGAGAAATTAAATAGTGGTGATGTTTGCATAACTTTGTGAGTATACTAAGACCCCCGAATGTAAAAGCCTGGATTTTATGGTATATGAATTATCTCAATTAAAAAAAAAAGAAAAAAATTAAGCCAGAGATAAAATCTTGCTGGCAAAATAAGCTTTTTTTTTGCAGTACGCGGGCCTCTCACTGTTGTGGCCTCTCCCGTTGCAGAGCACAGGCTCCGGACGCACAGGCTCAGCGGCCATGGCTCACGGGCCCAGCCGCTCCGCGGCATATGGGATCTTCCCGGACCGGGGCACAGAACCCGCGTCCCTTGCATCGGCAGGTGGACTCTCAACCACTGCGCCACCAGGGAAGCCCAAAATAAGTATTTTTATATTCCTTTTATTTGAGCTACTCATTCAGCAAACATTTATAGGCACCGATTATGGGCCAGCACCCATCTAGATTTACATTTTAGTTGGGGAATCTTCCACATACACAAAAACACATGAATAAGGTAAGAAGTCTGGACTTCATTCTAAATGTTATGGGAAAGCTCTGGAGGTTTAAGCATAGAGAGGGTTCCACCGCCAGGATGAGACTCCCTGGATTCGAGGGGCTTTGAGTATCTTCTGGCCAGTTTCTCTGTTTGTGGTCAGCGTGAACCACACTTTTATGGGAAGATGAGAATGTTGAACAGGTCTTTGAAATGGCTTCCATAACCTCATTTTCAGAATTTGGCAACTTTGTCATAAAAAAGTTTCCTTGTGGACCAACCTAGATCACATTACACTCTGTTTTCAGCCTATTTGCCTAGAGTTAGCCAAACTGCAAAGTTTGGAGGCACAGCCCTCAAGACTGCCCTCACTTTGGACACCGTCCTCAAGTTTGGGGCATTGCCAAAACCACCCCCATGTTTGATGATGTGCTGGAAGGACCCACAAAACTCAGTGAAAGCTGTAGTGCTCACAGTTACGGTTTATTATGGGGAAAGGATACAGGCTGAAATCAGCCGAAGGGAGAGACACACCAGGCAGAGTCTGGGACAGCTTTCTGTCATCCTCTCCTCTCTCCCCATGGAGTCAGGATGCGTTATCCCACCCCCATCCTGTACTGAGGTGTGACAATAGGCATGGAGTATTGCCAACTAGGGATGCTCACCTGAGTTTTTATTGGGGCTTCATTATGTAGGCATGATTGCTTGCTTGATCACCCACGTGGCTGAGCTCATCCTCTAGGCTGCCTGATAACACGTGACCCAAAGCTCCCATCCTAAGTCACATAGTTGGTCTTTCTGGATACCCTAAAGCTATCAGGTAGGACCAGACCCCGCCCTAAACAAAGACACTCCTTTCAGGTAGGAGTGTCTTTGATAGATTACTTCCCAGAAGCCAAGGGCAAATGCCAGCCCTCTCTTTGGCCAAGGCCAAATTCTTTACTATGAACCTTTTTTTTTTTTTCCAGTTTTCTTCTCAATGGAAATGAAGGAGACAGGATTGGTTATGGCCGCAAACTGACAAAACATAGGAAAGTGTTCAGGGCCGCAGCTTATGACGGCTCTGACTTCTCTCCCACCTTTTCTCCAGACTTCCTAAGGGGAAGTTTAAAAAAAGAGGGGCGAGGAGGGGCGATGGGGATTAGCAGTTTTCTCTGAGGCCTACGTATCTTTGGCTGGCCGTCCCACGGCATGCTCTCATCTTAAAATGGAAACAGCAGACCCTAGAGGAGTGTTTGATGCTAGGATCTCTGTCTCATCAGAACCACAGTGAATCTGAGGCGTGTCACCTGCATTAGGATTTCCACAGGGAGCTCAAAAGCAAAATTGCCGAATCGCGTGCAGAAAATGGAGGCCCATCAGGATTTTGTCTGGATCTTGCAGCGTCTGACAGTGGACCTGGGGAGTTCACCTTGTTATTATCAGGGAACCTCATGCCCCACCCTTGGTGAGTTTTAGCTCTGTAGATCCAACACCTGCAGCAGTCCGATTGCATCGCCTTTGACCCTGACTCCCTTGTGTATAAACCTAGCAAGTCTATTTGCCAAAGGCAGAGAACCCCATCATCTATTTCTTGCCTCTGGGTACCTGTGTTGAGTGCTGTTTTCCATTCTAAGCTCTAATACAGGAGATTGGGGAGGGAGGGGGAGGGTACAGAGGAAGACAGGACATTTTGTAAGCATCGAATATGTTCACTGAGTCTGCGGGAGCAGTGAACCTGCCAGTTATCAGAAGCTGGAGTAATTTTCCATAACCTGTGCTCGTTAATGTCCTGATCGGGGTTAACGGATTCAAGGGAGGCAGAGAGAGTGCTGCACTAAGGGAAGTAAAGGAGGAATAATCAGAATTTGGCAACAGCTCAGCAGTGGGGTGTGAAGGGAAGGGATGATTTGTTGACAACCCCAAGATGATAAGCATCCCCAGAGAGACAGAGAAGTGGGGCAGAGAGAATGAGATTTGTCTCCTCTGACAACTCTGAGGCACTGCCGGGACATCTAAATGGAGCAAATGAAGAGCGCAGGCAATCCAGGCTGGAATACCTGTGAAAGCACACGTCTCTGGGGCAATTGTCATTTTCAGGCAGATAAGAGGGTTTCTAACTGAACGGTGCCTGGCGCTTGCAATCAGTGGTGTGGTCGAGAGAGAGTGTGTGCCTGGGAAGATGTGAGAGATTCTGTCGCGTATTGAGCCTGTAGTGACAGACACACGCTTTTGTACATATACCTCTAGCCCTGCAGTGACACATCTCAAGAGCACCGGATGTGCACTGCGCAGCTCCGAGGGCCTCCAGTTCCATTGCTGTCATCGTAGATTTTGATAATTTTCTGGCAGATGGCAGAAAATTATCTGCCATCTTGTAAAGGGTCTTGAGAAAGGCGTGACTTTTTCCAATTTGAGCAAAGATACTATATAAGCTTTCAGGGGCCCTGGGGTGCTTGTTAGTCTTTTTAAAATTATTATTATTAATAAGTCTTGGTTAATAAAGCCCGCAAAATTTCTAGTCCCTGCTGATCTTGTTACATTATGTGAAGAATCAGTCGAAGACCCTGAGCTACTAATTATTTTATTTTATAAATTGAGCACTTTAATGTCGGCACATTGTTTCTTGTATATGTTTTGTGTGTGATTGTGGGACACACTGGAAATCTGGGTTGGTACGAATTTCATGGAAAACGGTTTCGCATGTAATACACATCAAGAACCGTAAGCATGTTTCTTCCTTTTATCTAATTATTATACTTTCAGAAATCTACAACAAGGGAAGAATCAGAGAAGAGCAAAGATATAGATTGATGAACAAGGATGCTTTTATCCTTACAGCGTCATCTATCGTTAAAAAATACTTGAAATGATAAAAAGGTCCTGTAATAGGAGAATGAATGAACAAATGGTACATCCATATGGCGGAATATTGTAGAGTCGATTATTTAGAGCCAAGATTATCTAATGACACAGAAAAAAGCAGAATCCCAAACTCTATGTATAGTTTGAGTCCAACTTTGTATAGAAGACAATACACACATACCTAAAAACAGGAAGGAAATATACCAAAAAGTTAACAGTGGCTATTTCTGGGTGGTGCAGTTACATTTAATCTTTTTCCTTGTACTTATTTCAAGTTTCCAAATTATTTTTGACATGAGTATAGTCAGGAACTTCCCCCCCCGCCCCCAAGTCAATCCATGTAGTTTGGGAGTTTAGGTTGAGTGCTGTTAGATGCCCTATAGTGTGCTCTCAGCTACCCCCAGCACAAGGGCATTTCAGAGCCATCCAACCTCTTGTGAGCCTCTACGTGGTGCTCTCACCCTGTAGACATGGGCTCTGGGCTGACCCCTACAGTGGGCAGGGTTGACACTGAAGGGACAAGGCTCCAGGCCCACTAACCTCCCATTCATGCCCTCATCCAGGGTGATGTGGCTGGTCCATCTTCTCATCGGAAAACAAAATCTGGATGCCCTGGGTCTTGCACAGGAAATGCCATTTTAGCCGTAAGTGACATTTCTTTTAGTGAACCAAAACTGTCTGCGAACCGTTCACTGAAAGCTCTTCTCTAGCATTTAAAGACTTTTTAAGCACACAACCTAGGTCCCATTAGTCTTCTCCATGTGGTAACTTCCCTCTTGTCAGAGTGCTTCCTTTCCTTATTGCTGTTTTGCAAATGAAAATCAGAGTGGCTTTAAAAAAAATTTTTTTTAGTTGGAGTTTTGATCTGCTGGGTGTGGAAATCCCTGATAGATTTCTCACAGTGAGATTCTATAGCAAGAATCACAATAATTTGAATTCTTATTTGAGGGTTAGCAGAAACAACAGGTACTTTAACAAGCTGGGAAGAGGCCTGTGTCAGATATGACAAATAAAATAGTAAAAAGAGAAAATAGAATTCATTTCTATTAGGCTCAGCAATAATAAAAGCATAGTAACTTGGATATTTAGAGAGAACTCTCTATCTTTTAAACATGATCTTCTGAAGAAGTCATTCTGCTTCCAAGAAAGTTAGACCCCCCGCAAGACTTCATAAATCTCCAGTCTCCAATGACTTTTTTTTTTAATAAATTTATTTTATTTATTTTTATTTTTGGCTGCGTTGGGGCTTCGTTGCTGCGCGCGGGCTTTCTCCAGTTGCGGCGAGCAGAGGTTCCTCTTCGTTGCGGTGCACAGACTTCTCATCGCAGTGGCTTCTCTTGTTGCGGAGCACAGGCTCTAGGTGCGCCGGCTTCAGTAGTTGTGGCACACGGGCTTATTTGCTCCGTGGCATGTGGGATCTTCCCGGACCAGGGCTCGAACCCGTGTCCCCTGCATTGGCAGGCAGATTCTTAACCACTGCACCACCGGGGAAGCTCTCCAATGACTCTTGTCCTCAGGTTGAGTTCCCCAAAGGGCAGAGACCTGTAGGAAGGGGGACATAGCAAGTGTGACTACAGCTCTCGGATAAATGACCATTAAAATTTAAATGTTTTGCAGCTTTTTGTGAGTGTACAATTATTTCAAAATAGAAAGTTAAAAGAAATTAAGTGAGAATGAGAAACATTAGGAGCCTAAGCACTGTAGCTTCATTATAATAACTTTTGCCACCATCACTAGGAACACGACGTAAAGGTGAAGTTAGATGCTGGTGAGTGGAGGGTAACTGGCTTGGGAGTAGGGGGTACAGGGGATACAGAGAGACTAGAAGAGACAATCTAGGGTTCCCCTGTTCCCCCACCGCTACTGGACAGAGGAAGCAGCAGTTGTATTTCTGTGACTATTTTGGGAGGCGGTGTGATGGGGGAGAGAGGCAAGGCTAAAGTTGGTTGTGCGGGGGTTTTTTTGTTTTGCTTTGTTTTGGTTGGGTTGTTTAATTTTAGATGACTAGGTGTAGATATGCGCCCCTGGCATTGCTGTTGAATTCCAGTGTAGACACCCGAGGTCCTCTGTCCTTTCCTTCACCACCAACTGCTTGCTTGGTCTGCCCAGGGCTGAGTTAGGTCAAACAAGGTCAACAATTTCTGGAGATGTTCTGAGGGATGAAGTGTGCAGCCAATGTAAGATTCTTTTTTAAGGTGGTATCATGCATTCATTCTCCAACTTCTGCTTAGGCCACAAGCCACTGGTGAATAAAATGATCTCAGTGATCAGATGCAGTGCACATGGGGCAATATTCCTTCACTGGTTCTGTTTGCCCTGGACGCTGAAGCTAGAGCCAACCTTTTCTGGCGAGATTCCCGACTGGCCCCCCCAGTTTTTTTGGCCCCAAATTTTAAAAAGCCAGCAGGTCTGGTCAAAGAACCTTGGCTGCTTCCATGAGCCTTTTTGAGCACAAAAACTGATTCCATGCAGTTAGCGGTTGCCCAGCGCACAGCTCTGAATGGAGTCCTTCCCAAATCCTTCCCACTTTGCCTCATAGCCCGAGCTCATGCTCCCTTTCTGGCAAGGACACCGTGCACGATTCCCTGTATATAGAGAGCTGGCTCCATTTCCTAGCAATTCTATGAGGTTCTCTCTTCTTTGATGGTAAAAATGGAGCAGTCTGAACATCTCCAAAGTACTGGGATCTAAAACAAAAAGCACCAGGGGCACTGGTGACAAGAAACAGAGTCCCCCTTTTCAGCAGAAGCTTTTAGAATAAATCTGGCACCGAAGGTTTGGTCACAGTGATTGCTTCAGTTTGGGGCCTGCGAGGACACAAATATTTCGAATTTCTTGTCAAAACTTGGCTGACAGCGTAAGCTTTCTTTATTTTGTTATCTGTAATCATATGTAAACAGCTACTAGTTTTATAGAGGAATAAAGTTGGGGGTGAATCAAACAGCCCTGGGGCAAAGCTTCAACTTGACATAGACTTGGAATCGATTTTACTGCCAACGTGTGACGTGGGGCGGGGGGGGGGGGGGGGGGGGGGGGAATTCTGTATTTTCTTCAAATCCCAGTTCTTCATCTAAAAACCAATAGCAAATGCAAATGCCTATGTGATAAGGTCAATGAAAGAATGACCAAAGAAACTAACATAAAGGTGTTCAATAAGCACTACAAAACCCTTCCCCTACCCTCTCTCATCCTACTGCTCTCCATCCCCTTTTCTCGTCTCTAGAGCTGTGACTTTCAAATTGTTTTAACATCTGGAACTTTTAAAACATTCAAATAAACATGTATGTAGAAGTCAGGCATAGAAAACAGATAAAACCCCCAGGCTGCTATGAAGGAAGCGCCAGGTTCCTCCTGTCTTTCTCTCCTCGGAAGAAGTTTTCTGCAATTTAAGTGCGTGGGGATGGATGGCCTGTCTCCTTTACTGGGAGACCCTGCAGGGGGGAGCACAGGAAGAGGATTGGATCGCTGGGCCCTGCGACGCTTCTCCCCTTCCACTGCCCCTCCCCCTCCCAGGTCCGGGCACCTGAAATCTTCCCAGGGAGGGCTCCGGTGTGACTGGGGTTGAAATTAATGCATTCGGGGCTGGAGTTCTTTTCCCTTTGGCGGTTTCTCTGATGAACTCACTTTCTGGAAGGAAGGCATGGCTAGCTGCCGGAGGGTTCTTAGTAAGCCAGAGACTTGACTGATTCAGCCGCGGGATGGGAGCTGTGTGAGCTCCTGTTTGGTGTCCGTGTGTCAGAAAGCAGGGGAGGTGCTTGGTGTGCACGATCCTTTACTTGGCTCTGTGTGTTTACCAGATGTGTGTTGGCGCCTGGAAAAGACTGATGGAATTAGCCCTGCTGGTGCAAGAAGCGGGGTTAAAGGGTAAATCACAGAACACTTGGCTGTGACCTGGGAATCCGGGCCCCAGTAGGGCCTGCTACTGCTGCTTGTGCCTCTGCCTCCGGAGGTGAGGTGGCCTCGGCATGAGGCTGGCCTTAGAGGGCCTGCAGCTAGGCAGGTCCCCTACCCCGCAAGGGCCATGAAGTTCCAGCGGGTGCATCTGCACCCCACCCCACGTGACTGGCCCTGGCCCCGCCTCCTTCTCCTGTTGGCTCGCGATTTCCTTTCCTACAGGAACATTCCGGGCCTTGAGAGAAGTGGCACATTCCTCCCTTCTAGGGAGGAGGAACACCCAAGGGCTGCGAAAAGGGCTTCTCTCCCTTTCTGTGGCTCTGATTATAGATTGCTGAGTCTGAAGGGTGAGGACAGCCTGGAGTCCTGCCCTGAGCCGGGAGTCGGAATGTACAGTAGTGCTTTCAAGATCTTAGTCATCAGTAAACAGAGCTATTATGCTCTGGGTCTGATGTGTTCTCTCTTCTGCTGGGCGGCCTGTGGTTGCCATGGATATGGCTTTGTCTTTGGAGGCCTATAACCAAGGAGGATTTAAGTAAATCCTCATGGGTCAATATTTCCATAAAACCAAAAAAAAGAAAAGAAAAAAGGCGGGAGGGGGAAGAAAAAAGGAAAACTTTCTTAAAAGACTCTAAGATACCCTTAAACAGTTCTGAAATCATCACCAAAGCAACAATAATACCCTCAGGCTTGCCAGAACCCATGGGGGCACACATTTTTTTAAAAAGTATTCAGAATTACAAAGATGAAGTTCACTTCATGGCTCTGATTGCAGCATGTGAAAATGATGGTATTTCCCAGTTGAGTGTTTTGAACAATATAAAGTTACTTTTTTTTTTTTCGGCTAGTGCTTATTTTTCAGAATGCCTCTTGATTTGCCGTTTCTAAGATGTGTCATATTCCAGCATATAAATGAACCTGTGTTTAAAGCAAACAGTAGTTATTTCCATCTGACACGAGAGATTCGGTGACATTTGGTGATGACTATGGAAGATGGGTAGATTGAATTAAGCAGGCTTTAAAAAAAAAAAAAAGAAAGAAGAAAGACTGAGTCCTGCACAGTATGCAAAGAGCTCTGGCGTCTTTGTTTGAAAACACATGCACACTCCCGGGATTCCTCATAAGTCACTCGGAAGAAAGCTACTGTCACCTGGTAAAGCAGAGGTCCGGGAGCTGGGGAGTAGCCACAGCCCCATCATGCTTTGCTTCTTTGCTCCAAGAGCCTCATCCTTTTTAATGGGCTGCCCTTTGTGTGTGTTTCTTTGTGTTTCCAGAAACCACACGGCCTCAGTCAGGGAAGCAAGCTGTGGACTTTGGGCTGAGGACCCCGGCCAAGGTGCCCACAGCTGGGAAAGGGCTGCTGCCGTAGCAGCGTCCTTGCTGCCACCACCGCTGGCTCCTCCCCTCATGGCAACAGCCCAGGGACTTGTCATCCCTCCTACCTGCTTCCCTGTTTATTGTCATTGGCAGCAAGACACTTGCAATAAAGAAGCTGCATCTGAACTGCAATTACCCAGCTTCCTTTTCCACTGAAGTGGGGCAAAAAGTGATGTTAATTTCCTTTCTGTGTGCTTGAGTTTTCACGTGTTTGTACTTAGACACTGGATCAATCCACAGTCTCCTTGTTTGCCTGCCTCAGGAGTTCTCCCCAATCCTCGTCTGTGATGTCACCTGGCAACCGCTGGAACTTCCTGAGTGGAAGATTAGGACCCTCTTGTTCTGACTCCAAGTGACTGAATGCATAGTCCTTGGTGATGGTTAGGAACAGAGAGGACAGTGACGCTGCTGGTGGGTTGCCACCAGGGTCAGTGCTGGCTTGTCTGGACGAGGAAGGGAAGCTCGTGCCTGAGCTGCCTCTGGCGGGTCCTGGGAGGAACGACATGCTCCCAGGCCAGCTTGCCCCCATCCTGCCAAGAACCGCCTGGGAGGCTGTGGTGGTGACCAGCGAACAGAGACCCAGCTCTTCGGTTTGATGAGGCCAGTTGTGGGGTGAGTCTGGGAGCCCTAAGAAAACTCTGGGGTATGAGGAGGAGTCCCTAGATAAACAGCTGCTAAGTTCTCTGAACCACCATATTAGACCCTCAGGGATTTTTTTTTGTTTGTTTTGCGGTATGCGGGCCTCTCACTGTTGTGGCCTCTCCCATCACGGAGCACAGGCTCCGGACAAGCAGGCTCAGCGGCCATGGCTCACGGGCCCAGCCGCTCTGCGGCATGTGGGATCTTCCCGGACGGGGGCACGAACCCGTGTCCCCTGCATCGGCAGTCAGACTCTCAACCACTGTGCCACCAGGGAAACCCCCTCAAGAGAATTTTGACCCCTATGCTTCCATACAGTTCCTCCAGGGCCACCACCAAATGGGAGAGATTTCATGGAAAACCTGAGGCTACACTTGGTATCAGGCTGAGAACGATCATTTTGATCTGGACTAAAAGGTTTCTGATTTTCCAAGTTGGTAAGCGAAATAGAGTGATGTCTGAGATTTGGATTTGAGGGTGACTCTGAAAGGACCCAGGGAGGTTATGAAGCTTTAAATGACACCAGTTCCAAAATATCACGAGGAAAAAAAGGAAGAGGCAGCTAAAAGAACCAACGTGGTGGTGAGGGAAGGCTGTTAGAGCTTTAATTTGAAATGAACACAAACAAAAGATGGAAGGAGGGGCATGTAATGAAGGGTGTCACAAAAGAATAGCAGGAATCTGTATATTAGTGTCAGGAAAGCCGAAGTCCAGAATATGCTAAGACTTGTGAAACAGCAGCTGACCTGGGAATAATGCTGCATAGTGTGCAAAGCATTTTCATGTAAATGGTCACACGGAATAATCCTTGGGGGGCGGGGTGGGTAGGAGTCATTATCCTCAGAGTGTGTGGGGACGTCTCAGAGGCGAAGCTGGGATTTGCGCCCAGATCATTTGAGGCCAGATGCTGCGTCTTTCCACTACCCCACATCACTCTCTGTTACCCTGTTCAAAAGTGTATATAGAGGAAGATGGGGTGGTGTACCTCAGGCAGGTGATAGAAAGCAAAACCAGCTGGTCCTATATTTTCTTCAGTGCATCACAAAGCAAAACAGTCTTCAAAGGCTAGAAAAAATTTCTCAAGATGGATGAGACCCTCAAGGAGATTTGAGTTGTCCAAGCCTTAGGCCTAATCATTGTAGGTGGCTGTTTCCAAAGGGACCTGAATTTCCCCTGCATGGCCCTTACTCCAGAAATTACTTGCTCAGTATCTGTGTTCCCCACTAGACTTAGGTTCTTGAAGGCAGGGACCATGGTCATCTTGTCTATCATGGTATGGCCATTGACTGCCCAGACAATGAGGGAGTGACCATAGCCCTGTGAGCAGTCATTTCTGGGAAATTATGGGAGGTATGCTACAGAGGGAGGCAGAAGTCATCATGGTTTACGAAAATGAGAAAGGTAGATTCTAGAGTCTACTTACCAATTAGCTGACATTAGTCTCGAGGTATTTATATTCATTTCAAAGATAAAACTGAGGCCCAAAGGCATAAAGCAAGTCACGTGAACCCATCTCATTCATCCCAGAGACCTGATCAGAACCTTTGTTTTGGGTCCCTCAAGGCTGAGGTGTGGCTATCCGGTCCACAGTGTGTCATAAATGCAGAGAAACAGGATTTCAAGGCAAGAATCTTCTTCTTTTAGGCTTTAGATCTTACTTTCATGGTGGGTTTTTCCATTAAGTATTTAGTCTTAGAAGAGGAAGTTTTACTTTCTGCTTGTGCTGGAAGGTACATATTTTGGAGAAGTTGGAAGCAGATACATTTAACACCAAGCTTTAGCAAAGCTTTCAATTGTCAATCCCTTCATCATCAGCATAGTTACCACACGTCCAAGTGTAAACACAGGCAGAGTCTTCTCTAAAGGACGTTGAGATAGTGAGGGACTGGGTACAATTGAAATAGACGTTCAGAGATTTCTTCAGCTCCTCTCTCCACGGGAAGGACATTGATTAAGGGTGGGCCTCCCATTTCCTCCTTTCCTGACCTCCAGGCCCACTTTCCCACCCCACGTGTGGACTTTGAGAGCTGGAAGGACCCTGAGCTAAACCCACGTCATGTTCTCCTCCTCACTCATGTCACTGTAGTCAAGAAAGGTCTTCTGTCTGCCCCTCAACAAACTTGGCATGTTCCCACCCCCAGGCATTGGCATCTGCTCTTCCCTCTTCCAGAATTCCTCCCCACATCATTATCCCCACGACTGGCTTGGTGTCATTCAAGCCTCAGCTCAATCAGTCTCCTCTGGGAGAGGCCTGCCTGACCCACTCCCCATTGTATTTTCTTTTTTTTCTTTTTTTTTTTTTTTTTTTTTTGCGGTACGCGGGCTTCTCACTGTTGTGGCCTCTCCCGTTGCAGAGCACCGGCTCCGGACGCACAGGCTCAGCGGCCATGGCTCACGGACCCAGCCGCTCCGCAGTATGTGGGATCTTCCCGGACCGGGGCACGAACCCGTGTCCCTTGCACTGGCAGGCGGACTCTCAACCACTGCGCCACCAGGGAAGCCCCCCCCATTGTATTTTCTTAATAGCACTTTCATCACAATATGAACCTACTTTTCCTTCTCCTTGTCCTAGCTCCCCTTTTCCTCTCTCTCCTTCTCGGTTCCTCCTGTTTTCCTTCCTCATCTACTAAAATGGGAGCTCTCTGATGGATCCTCAGTGTCTAGGATGGCAGCTGAGCAGGTGCTCTATACACATATGTTGCGTGAACAAATTGATTCACTTACCTTCTTTCTTGGCTACTTCCGTTGAGAACACTTTAGGACACTAGGATCATCTATTTTCAACAAATGGTGAAAGGGGGAAGGTCAGTGGAGACCATTGGAAAGCACTTTGATATTGGCAAAGAGTATTCATGTTTCAGGGCTCTCTGATAACCTGAAAACAATCCACAGTGGCAGGCTTAGATCACAAGTTCTGGAGGCATCCTTAAGTCGAAGGAACTGTGCTCTGTCTTTGTGCAGTAAATGAAACCTCCGGGAAAGCTGAGAAAAAGGAATGGGGTGAGTTCCCTCTGGGAATGTAAAAAGCACTGCTGACTGGAGATAAGCCTGCTCAGGGTCTCTCAAAATATCCTTTATTTAGATTGTGTGGCACCACCTGATTGGTGCCCACGGGCGACATCAAGGTTGGAACGAGCTAAGACAAGGCCAGGGATAGGCAGCAGTGAGGAGCTTGAGTGGCAGAGAAAAACATGTCCCAGGAGGTACCGGCTCAAATCTAGCATTTCTGCCGATTTTATTGAATGGCGTGGGCGCACCGCCTCTTTACCTCGGTTTGGCAAAATGGGGACGGTATTGCTGACTTTCTTAGTGGGGAAGGCAGGAAAGGTTGAGGCTATCAGGTCATCTTTTGGAGCAAGGCCCCAAATAACAGTCAATTAAACAAGATAGAAAGTGTTCTCTCTCATGGAAACTTCTGAGCCTAAGCATGAATGGCCGGCGTGGCAGTGGTGGAGTCATTGACCCAATTGCCTTCCATTTTCTTGTTCTGCCATCTTTGGAATACCGCCCTCATCTGCATGGTGGACACTACCTAATCCATATTTAAGCAAGAAAAGAGAGAGAAGGGGAAGGCACTCACCTTTCAAGCTCACACATACCTTCCATTCACATCCCGTTGGCCAGGGCTTTGTCTCATGGCTAAACCTCAGTGCAAAGGAGTCTGACACATGTGGGCTTTAACCAGGGTGGCAACATCCCAACTAACATTCTACAGACATGAGGAAAAACAGTATCAGGAGATAGTTAGCATCTCTGCCATAGGTGACTGGAGGAAATGTGGCAAAATGCCTTGTAAGTGCAATGTTCGTTCTCCTTTGCAACTGCCCCAGGGGAGGAGAATCAAATGGGGATTGAGAGGTTCTCTGCCAGGTCTTTGCAGAGCAAGGAACCGCTTGGATTTTGATAAACAAATCAATGGAAATTTATTCCTAGAAAGAGTATGAAGCCCAGTGATAATAAGCAAGGCGTGTTAGTGCTTAGAACAGAACTGGAGCAATTTTGAAATGTTCATGAGAACGTAGTGGCTATCACGTAATTTGCCTAAGCAGTCAGAATACTGCTTCCTGCATCCTCCAGCAGCCACTTAGAATTAACCATAAAGCAGGTCCATTGTGGAGGCTACATCTAGAACTACTGGGATGTAAGCTCTATAGGTAATAAATTTGTGGCAGGCACTTATTCATCCAGTGCACAATTACTAGAAGCTTCCCCAAAGCGTCATGCTGTACTATGGGGGTGGGGCAACTCTGCTCTTGAGAATGAGAGAGATTCTCAAGAGTTCAATAACAAAACACCGGCCCATGAGTTCATCCATTAAGTCAACAAATATTTACTGAACACGTAGCATGAGTCAGACTCATTGTGAAAGGGCTGGGACATATTGCTGAGAAGCTAGTCCAGGTTCCTGCCCTCAAAGTGCACATCTTAGTGTGAAAAAAAAAAAAGACAGGAAAGAAGTAAGCAAGGCTGTGAATAGGCAGGATACTACGTAGTGATAAATATCATGAAGGAACCAAACAGAGTGATGACAGAAAAATTGGGCAGTGAATAGGAAGCTCAGCGAGGGCCATTCTGAGGTGACGACATTTAAGCTAAAACCTAAAGAATAAGAAGCCAGTCGTACAACCAGCCAGGTGAAGAGAGGGGGAAAAAGAGCTTGGGGTTTGAGTGGACCAGCAAGGAGACCAGTGTGGCTGGAGTGTACTGAGTGAGGGCAGAGGGACGAAAGATGAGACGGAGAGGAGAGGGCTGGTCCCAGAGAGTTTCTGGAAAGCGGGGGTCATGAGCTGGTCCTTGAATGACAGATGAGGTTTGAGTCTGAGCGAGGGGGAAACATTTTCAAAATAGGATGAGCTATGAAGGGCTTGAGCAGTGTAAGTGCAGGCTCAAGGTAGTAGGAAAGAAGGGTTCCTATTGGGAGTAGTGAGGGAAGGCTGGAAAGGGAAGCTGGGGTAAGTTCCAGAAGGTCTTAAAGGTCAAGGAGGTTGAATTCTCAAAGATAATGTTCAGCCATTTGAGCAGGAACAAAACATGATCAAATAAGGTTTCGGAAAGATTTTCTTGGGGCTACACCAAGGCTTCTCGATCTTGGTACTGTTGACGTTTGGGGCTGGACCGTGCTTTGCGGTGAAGGGCCTTCCTGGGCATTGTAGGATGTGTAGCGGCGTCCCTGGTCTCTAGAGACCAGTCGAACCCCCCTCCAGGCATGACAACCAAAAAACGTCTCCAGATATTACCGAATGTCCCCTGGGGGGCAAAATTGCTCCTGGTTGAGAACCAATGCTTTAACAAAATTGGTTTAGGTTATTTTTATATTTGCTTTTAAATCAGATTTTTTGGTCTTGAAGTATCTTGGTTATTGACTTTGTTTCTTTCACTGTAATTGTGTGGACATAGGAACTGGAAATTTAAGTAGTAGGAAGGCCACCTTAGTTCTAGTTCCTGAATTCTATTTGAAAATTTAAGAAAAGCTCACACGATGTTTATACAAATAAGTTTTAATTCTAAAACGAGGCTTTGAAAGTCCTAAGGGGTGTGTCTTCCACACCTCACGTTGATATTTTTGCTGTTCTTACAACAGGTACCTCTCTTTCCTGATAAGGCGGCACCCTAAAGCAGCCCCTGAATTTGGGACGCGAGAGAGGAAAAGGCCCTTTTCCAAAGAGGAGATGTGTATATTCATCTGAAAAATAAACATTAAGGAGGATTGTTGTGAAATTTGCTTTTCTTCAGGCCCCTAAGTTTAAATTAGCTTTGTGAGAACTCTTTGGGATTAAAAAACACCCCGAATTAAAACACTATATTCTTTCATTGCTTCCCTTCTCCCCTAGATGATATTTGAAAGATATGCAAGAGAATATGAAGAAATCCAGAAATGTTTTAAAAATATATCTTCCTATGTCTTTAAAATCATGTACTGGGTTGAATAGTGTCCTCCCCAGATTCATGTCCACTTGGAATCTCAGATTTGGAAATAGTCTTCGCAGGTGCGATTAGTTCAGATGAGAGCATACTGGATTAAAGTGGATCCTAACCCCAGTGAACGGTGTCCTTTTTAAAAAAAATTAATTAGTTTATTTTTGTCTGTGTTGGGTCCTCGTTGCTGCACGCGGGCTTTCTTTTAGTCGCAGTGAGCGAGGGCTGCTCTTCGTTGCGGTGCGCGGGTTTCTCATTGCGGCGGCTCCTCTTGTTGCGGAGCACGGGCTCTAGGTGCGTGGGCTTCAGTAGTTGTGGCGCATGGACTCAGTAGTTGTGTCTCGTGGGCTCCAGAGCGCAGGCTCAGTAGTTGTGGTGCATGGGCTTAGTTGCTCCGCGGCATGTGGGATCTTCCCGGACCAGGGCTCGAATCCGTGTCATCTGCATTGGCAGGCAGATTCTTAACCACTGCGCCACAAGGGAAGAACCTGAACTGTGTCCTTAAAGGAGAGGCGAGAACACAGAGACACACTGAGAAGAAGGCCACGTGGAGATGGAGGCAGAGATTGGAGTGATGCATCTACAAGACAACACGAAGGATGGCTGGTCCAGAAGCTATGCGGAGGCAGGGAAGTATCCTCCCCAAAAGCTTTGGAAGAGAGTACGTTGATTTTGGACTTCTAGCCTCCAGAACTGTGAGAAAATAAATTTCTATTGTTTTAAATTATCCAGTTTGTGGCAATTTGTAGTCATCGCAGCCCTAGGAAACTAATTCAAATGGTAATTTTATTATTGCTTTTAGTTTTTTAGTAACACTGGAGCTTGCTAGCTCCTGCCTGGAACTCCTTGTTCTTCAGAACTGGCATCAATCTGCAGCAAAAAGTTGGTCTCTGCCCCGTGCTTTGCCATCACCAGAGTGGCTTCAAACATGACCACTTAAACTTTAGTTCCCACTGCATCCAAAAAACACCGCCAAGAATTCTGTGCACCAAACAGTTTTCCTACTGGAAGCCCACACGTGGAAGCGATGCTTCCTTTGGACCAAATTCCAAGACTAGAGGGCTGGGCGGTGCTCTGCAGCGGTGGGTAATGGCTCCCAGTCTCCTAAATAAAGGTTAGCGACTTCACCAGAGATGTCACAACCTAAATTAAAAGGGAAAGGGGGAGGCTTCTGGTCAGATCCCAGAGGAAAACAGGGGGAGGTGAGTCAATGGATAATGGGTGTGGGAATAGGAGGGAGGACAAAAGAGTGAGGGATGAGGGGAGCAGCAGGGGGAGGGGAGAGAAAGAGAAGCAGGACAGCTGAATCCTTTCAGAGGACAGGGAAATGATCTTAATTTACCATAGGCCAAAACAAAAAAGGAAGATTACACAACATCGTTAATGACAGCGTTTCTGTCACTCACTCTGATGGTAGTAATTACGTCTATTATGCAGATTTGGTGGTTAAGGCGCTGTCCTGCCAGCCTACTCCTGAGGGGATTAATGCGGGAGGTTCAGCATCATCAAAGAGAGACCATGAGGTCTGGAAGCTCTCATTTGTAATCTGACAAATACACAAAGTTTCTTATAAAATCATCTCCTCAAATTAACTAAAACAGGTAGCCATTTTCTCTTCCTCTAAGCCATGTCCTTACTATGTCCTGTGTTTATTTTTCTGCTGTTAGAGGAGGCTAGACATTTGCTGGGCTTGTTTTTAGCCAAAACAAAACAAAACAACAACAACAACAACAAAGAAAAAGAAAAAAGGTTTGCACACACATTTTTAGAGAAGAAGTGACTGTATTGCTTGTCTAGAGAACAACTCAGAAATTCATCTAAATTTTAGGTGAGGGATGGGGGTGGTGGTGTGGAGGTGTTGTGTGAATGATTCCCAGGGCAGCCAGGGAGCAAACACTGCCTGCTGTTGGCACTGGAAACTTACACTTTATTCAAAAACATTTATTTAGCACCTACTGTGTGTCAAGCACTGGTATAGGGGCTTTGGATATATAAATGATTTTTTTAAAGGGGGTCTACTCTTCACTAGAAAGACTGCTGAGTAAATCATTCATTCATTCATTCATTCATTCATCAAACAGTTACTGAGTGTCATCCATGTGCTAGAGACTGTTCTAGCACTTAGGGTACAAGGGTAAACCGAGCTGATGAAGGTCCTGCCTTCTCTGGGTGAGATCGCTGAGGCATGTTTCCAGTGGATGGACGAGGCATGCATTCAGCCTGGAGTTGCCGAGGAAGCTTTCTCAGCACAACTATCTGTAAAAGCTGGGATGGTGCCGAGGAGGACTGCTGACTGTTCCTTTATTATTGTTTTAAATTTTATTTATTTTGGCTGCACCGGGTCTTAGTTGTGGCATGAGGGATCTTTAGTTGTGGCATGCAGACTCTTAGTTGCGGCATGCACATGGGATCTAGTTCTCTAAACAGGGATCGAACCCAGGTCCCCCGTGTTGGGAGCTTGGCGTCTTCCCCACTGAGAAGTCTTGTGACTGTTCTTTTAATTGTGACTTTAAAGTTATGTGAAGTTTATGTGTGGTGATCATCACCAGTGCACTTTCTATTAATTAATTAATTTATTTTTGCTGTGTTGGGTCTTCGTTTCTGTGCGAGGGCTTTCTCTAGTTGCGGCGAGCGGGGGCCGCTCTTCATCGCGGTGCGCGGGCCTCTCACTATGGCGGCCTCTCTTGTTGCAGAGCACAGGCTCCAGACGCGCAGGCTCAGTAGTTGTGGCTCACGGGCCCAGTTGCTGCGTGGCATGTGGGATCCTCCCAGACCAGGGCTCGAACCTGTGTCCCCTGCATTAGCAGGCGGATTCTCAACCACTGCGCCACCAGGGAAGCCCACCACTGCACTTTCTAATAACTCAAAAGTGACCTGGCCCAGGAAACCCAGCCTCTCAACAAAGGACATTTTAAAATGGTGTTTTCTGCTCAGTCTATGCATTTCTGCTCTGCGTACTCATCCACCCTCCAAGTGTCGGCTCCTTCCTGCTCTCTGATGACCCCAAATGCATGAGCCCTGAGCTCTAAGTCTTCTGTCTACCTCTGGCTGGATGTGTCCACTTCCCAACCTCGGTGACCGGGGTCTCCCAGACACCTTGCCCAGCCTGGAGCCCAAGGACAAACTTCTCCCTCCCCTTATGCTAAATCCTTCTCTGAGCTGTGTCCTCGTCTCCACTGCTGTCCACAGGACCAGGGCAGAAGCCTGTCCTTACCTATTTGGCCTCTGTATCTGCCCAGGACTTGAGGGGCCAGGGGAGGCCCTGGGTGTTTCCCCAGCATCCTCTGGGTCGTCCCCCCAACAGTAGTACACCTGGTACCTGGCACATGGCACCTGGCGTGGGCAGAGAGAGAAAGGGGCTCCTTTCCCTGGCCACTCCCTGGAGGTTTTCTTCTCAAGCTCTCAGACCACCTTTACTACGAAGCTCGGGTGGGTTCCCCCAGCTCAGAGGGTTTCTAATTCTTCAGCTGTGGGGATCCATTGGCGACTCCCTCTGAGGACTCAACAGAAAATAGTTTGCCGGCAGCTGAGCTCAGCAGCTGAGTTCAGGATGGGAGAGCAGGGGGAAGGGAGGAAGGGGGCATCCACTGTACAAACTCCCTCCTGGCCTGAAAGGTCTCTGGCTCCTGGCAGGGGTTCAGGCCACTCTGTCATCTCTGCAGGGTCCCCTTTCCTGCTCTGGGACTCTCTTTTTTGACCACAGTGCCACTGTTTTCTGGGCAGCCAGCAGCCTGGGAGGCGGAAGCCTGGATGCTTGGCCAGTGCTCGCTCTGGTGGTGTGAGAGGCACCGTGCTTGCCCTGCTTCTCCTGCCAAATGAATCATGTTCACCTAAAACTCGGAGGTGGCGCCTTCTGTGCCGTGGCTACACCCAGAACCAGGCTGGAGGGCTTCTGAGCTGGGCGCTCTGTTTACACCCATCCTCCGCTGGGCCTCACTCAGGGCCCCGCCTCCTGTCTCACCATCACCATGCAACGCAGACATCTGAGGGCCATCACTAATTCACTAGGTGTCCTCCTGCAGCCTGGGCATGCATTTTTAATGACCTTTTCTCTCGAGACTCAGGTGACACAGGCCTGCTGCCTTCTCTGTCCTCACGGAACAGAGCTGAAGTCAGCGGCGAGCTCTTATTCCGCACGGTGGGACTCTCTCCGGCCACCTCCCGGAGAAACAGTACTTGCTACCTATTTGAAACCTATTCTAAATATTTCAGACTTTTTAAATGGCCGTGGAATTAATTTTAGATTTAGTGCCTTTATCAAATTGCTAGAAGAGTCCTTGTAGATGAATAAATCTAGGCACCCAATTTGAGATTCAGAAACACTGAATCAGTTTCCCAAGGTCACACAGCAAGTTTGTAGCAGGGTCAAAAGGAAAACCCAGGTCTTCTGAGTCTCAAACATAGGCCCCTTCATCATACTATGAGGTCTTTAAAATGATAAACTTAAATTCAGACAGAATTAAGTCATGAAACCAATCTCTAAAATGACCAAATATTCAAGAGAATAGTTAAGTACAGTCATTCACCTAAGGGTGAGAAATAGTTACTGTTATTCAGTTCCTTTGTTCCGTTAGACCTGTAGAGATGAAGCGATTACACTCTCAAAGTGGAAACCCAGAGCGCAGGAAGAAGAATGAGACAAAATATAAAATAATGTCTCAAAGAAAAGAGAAACTGGAATAGAAATGGTAAGTCACGGGAGCTTGGCTGCAGAAAGCCATCAGGAGTGTGAAACAGAGCAGGACCCTGTGGTCCTTGCCCCCCATGTCCTCAGCCTGCCTTTTGTCTGAGAAAAAGTTTAGCCAAAGAATAAGTTTAATCAGACAAGTGAGGAAGTGCAGAAACAAAGGAAAACAGTCAAACGAGACCAAATAATACTAGTTTAGTCGCGAAGCAAAGTCAAGGACCTTTAGTTCCTCCTCAAGGGCTGTAGATAATATTCTGAGCCCTATCCTGTGAGCTGTTGTAGATACTGAAAGCCCAGGTGGAAGAAGTTAACTACATGATGGCCAGACTGTAGCCATGACATAAGCTGCCATGATTCTGAGAACTGGCCTCAGAGAAATGGGAACAAACCAACCCTGGAAGTGAGGACTAACTGTATTTAAAACAATCAAGATGACGCTGGTCAGACCACCGCATGACCAACATCAAGGTGATTGTCAGAGCTGACTGTGCTGTTTCTGCATGGAGCCCCCTCGCTCTGTCTACGAAAGCTCTTGCCCCCTGATTGTCAGCTGGGGGGAGTCGGCCTTTGGACAGGCATCTGCTCCGCCCCCCATCCCCCCGTTTGTCAGCATCCGAAATAAAGCAAACTTTCCTTTATAGCAACCTTGCCTCTTTATTGGCTTTTGAGTGGAGAGCAACCAGACCCCACTTTCGGTAACAAGTGGACATGCAGGGAGGCCGCAAAGCGTATTAGAAAAGGTGGGGACTCTGGACTCTGCCAGGCAGTTTTGCATCCCAGCTTTAGCGTTCACTGAGTGTGATTTGGGGGCAACTAATTTCTCAGAGCTTCACTTTCCTCCTCTGTGATGTGAAGCTGACATCTGTATTGGAATGTTGATGTGGTGATAAAGTGAGAAAATGTATACACATAAGTACCCAGTGGTGCCTTGTATGCAGTAGGTGCTCAGTAAGGGGTAAGATTTATGACTACATGAAACTTGAATTAGAGGGGAGACCCTGGCCCCTCTGAGGCCAGCTCTGAGCAAGGTTTTGAAAGAGGACTGGAAAATCTCTGTCTCTGGCACCTAGTGTCCAGTAACCCAATTCTCCTGCCCAGAATTCCAACCGGGCAGGCCCCAGGGCTGCAGAGGGACCCAGCTGGACCAGGTAACTTGGCTTTGTCTTTCCTGGTGAGTGTTGAAAACCCTTCTTTTCTGTCCTCATGCCTTCTAACATGGTGGTTTTTAACTGGGAGCCGATTTTGCCTCTCAGGAAACATTTGGCAATGTCTGGAGACATTTTTAATCTCACAGCTGTGGGTGGGTTGGGGATAGGATCTAGTGCGTAGAGACCAGGGATGCTACTAAACATCCTACAATGCCCATAACAGACCTCTCACAGAAAAGAATTATCCAGTCCCAGGTCAATAGTGAGGAAGTTGAGAAACCCTGTTCTACTACATCAAACTGTGTCTTAATTTTTTCAGATGAATGTTCAGGTCTGTATTGTGGATGAAATGCCAAGCTTCACAGAAGATGGGAGACAAACAATATTGTAACAAATTCAATAAAGACTTTAAAAAATGGCCCACATCAAAAAAATCTTTAAAAAAGAAAAAGGGGGGGACTTCCCTGGCGGTCCAGTGGTTGACTTCGCCTTCTAGTGCAGGGGGTGTGGGTTCGATCCCTGGTCGGGGAGCTAAGATCCCACATGCCTCACAGCCAAAAAACCAAAACATAAACCAGAAGCAACATTGTAAAAAATGCAATAAAGACTTTAAAAAATCGTCCACATCAAAAAAAATCTTAAAAAAAAAAAGAAGATGGGAGACAGGGCTCTGAGTCTGGGGGCTTCTTTACTTAGTCTGTATCATATGATGACTTATTTTTAACCTCTGTTGCCACTGATGGGGGCCTAGGCTAGGCTGCGGATTTCACCCTTCAATAGACAGCTCTTGTTTCCTTTCCACCTCCCTCTGGTAGCAAGTAGCATCCTGATTTTCCTTGAGAAATTCACTATCCTGCACTCACTGTCTTTGTGGTTTGGGTGGAGCTGACAGGGAATGTGACTGCTGTACTGTCCTCCGTGGTTGGTTCAGCAATGGACACAGGCCAGTTAGAGGCAGGGGAGACAACATTCCAGAACTTCTGGGAACTTTGGGGAAAGAGACTTTTTTTTCTGGGTGCCCTGAGAGCAGAGGATACAAGCCTCAAGATGTAAAAAGGCATCTTTCTACCAGGATCACATATGAGAAGAAGTATTCAGTGAAGTACTCACCAAGAAACTCAAGAGATGTGAGACATTCTTGTTATCATCAAATGTGAGAATAAAGTGGACAGTCTAGGGCTTCCCTGGTGGCGCAGTGGTTGAGAGTCCACCTGCCGATGCAGGGGACAGGGGTTCGTGCCCCGATCCGGGAAGGTCCCACATGCCGCGGAGCGGCTGGGCCCGTGAGCCATGGCCGCTGAGCCTGCGCATCCGGAGCCTGTGCTCCGCAACGGGAGAGGCCACAGTAGTGGGAGGCCCGTGTACCGCAAAAGTGAACGGTCTATTTTGCGCCTTTGAAAACAAATTTGCCAGAAACACTGACACGGAAACAGAATCTTTCCTCTCCTTCTACTGCTTATTCCTCAACTAGAGTTAGAATCCTTTGTGACGCCACAATTAGTCACCACTGGAGAGAATTATAATGTTGCAAATAGAAGACTAGGATTTCAGGTGAGATGTAAATGGGAGCAAGTGACCATTTTAAAGTTTTTTTTGTTTCTTTGTTTTTTGCATTTGTTAATGATATTTCCCCTTGATCTGGTCAGTTAGCTGTCCTAGGCATATTTTTCTTTGTATTCCTAGCTCCTGACCCAGTGTCCGACACCAGTTGATGTTTAAGAGGTCTTCGGTGTGAATTATTTTATCTGAGCCCTAGATGGCCATCAGGTGCCAGGGCAAGTGTGATGGTATGGCACGTGAGAAAGTAGATGACAGATCCCAGATGCGGCCCTTGGAGTGGGCACAAAGGTGGAGCAGAGATGGAGTGTGAGCTGATTTTGAAGGGAAGAGCTTGTTTGTGGAGATAGCAGCTTGTCCCAGTGTCCCAGTGAAATGGCTTTTCTGCTGCCCCCATCTCCTGGTGAAGCTCCCCGTCCTTGGCCACATGCTGGACAGAAGCATCCTTCTTTCAGAGCTCTCCGGGGGAAAGTGGAATTTAATGGCAGGTCTTCGAAACGTTTGAGATGGGGAAAAGAGCATTTCAGTGCTCTGAGCTGTTTTTATTCGTGCACGAGGTAGGGTCTTGACTGTGCCTTTGATGGAAACCATTGCTTTTTTAGGGAGATCCACCTGACTGGGCTGTTAAGTTGAGAAGCCAGAGCAGTCGGTTAGTTGCTGCTCTGTATAACGATATATAAAGGCTGTCTTTGTGGTGGGCAGAGGTGTATCTCTGCAGCCCATGTTTCCTTTGGGACAGGGCTTCCTTTCCACCTGTGGACCCACCCTGTGCTGTGCATGCACAGGGTGCTGTGTGTGTTAGGTCTGGCTCAGTTGCCTGCAGGACACAAGGAGCTGAGACCCCAAGACCACAGGAAGGGCATGCTGACATCACCTTGGCCTTATGCCGGAGAAGGGGCCATAACAAAGAGTTGGACTGGGTTTGGCAAACATGCACTGGTCCCCCGAATCTAGAATAATCTAGACTTTAAAACATATTAAAATGGAAAACACAGCTGTTGACATATGTAGTTGTCATGGGAGGGGGGGTATTCCTTTGAGATAATTCATCCAGATATGCCTTATGATTTGTGCAATTTTCTCTAGGTATATTGTATATCAACAAAAAGTTTATAAAATTAGGAAAAGAGCTGTCCATTCCTTTGGTAATTTTTTGCTAATTTAGGGAGATAGAGACACACCCTTCATTTCAACCACTACATGAGTATTACTTAGACTGATATAGCCTTAGCGTGGAGTGGAGGTGTCCACTGAAGGGAGTGGGCTTTCCCACTGTCATCACCAGGGAAGAGGTAGTTTTGGGGCCGGAAATAGGAAATTTACTAGGCAGGCCTTCTGTGAGGTGGAAGAAACTCACCCGTTTTTCTAGACCTTATGGTACTGGGCGCTGAGACATTTTGGTAATCCAGGTTGGTGGCTTTTAGCTAGACAGGAAAGAATCTTGTAGAGGAATGCTTTTCAACCCTTAAAAAACTTATGCCCTATCTGATAAACATAAAAATGTCATTGAAGTGAGAGGAGTGGTTTGAAGGATACCCAGAGACAGGAAGATTGAGGTATGTCTTGTAGTTGAGCATAGGGTGGCTTCAATTGCAGTGCAGCTTGGTGCAGACCCCTGGAGTAACCTAGAAAGGGCACGCTGGTGTGTTCTCCCATTCACACTGTCAGTCTCCTTGTATGGTAACCATCTGCTTTTTGTCAGTCTCCTTTCCCAGATGGCAAGCTTCCGGAGGTCAGGCATCAAGTCTATAGCTTTTAGCACATCACTTGGGCTTGATAAGTGCTCAGTTGTATCTGATGAACAAATGCTTGAACCTCTGTGCTCACCTGTCCTGTGATGTGTTTCCCCGTCTAAGCAGTTTTCCCCTAGAGACTCACTTTTTATCCCCAAGGCCAGTGCAGGGCCTGGCACAAATTTGGGGCTCCATAGACATTTGGGGGACTAATAAAGTGCTAAAGTCTGATCAGCAATAGACCTGCAAGAAGAAAGCTGTAAGAAGAGCCTCAAGCAAAGTGAAGTGGGAGCATTTCGTGTAGAGTACATCTGCTTATGGAAACTTAAGCACACAGGACCTTTTTCATAAGCCTAAGTAGTCATTCACAAGCACCTACCTCAAGGCTGAAACACTGAGTCTGAAAGAGAAGGATTAGTGGGGAAAGAATAACAAATTCTTTTAGGATGAATTCATTTCTCTTCTGCCAGAACTGACTCACTCTTGGGGGGCTAGGGAGAACTTGGGCCCTGGAGTGAAGATGGAATGGGATGCTAATTTTACTACTTGATTTTATTTCTCTTTTAGGCCATTTTGCTGTTGCCAATTTTTCTCTTTGCTCCCAGGGGTGTTAAAATAGCAACAGTTGTTGATATATTTAAGGCTTTAGGACCCTTTCAGAGTGTCATACCATCCTAATTTCCCCCAGAGAAACAGGATATTCCTGGAGGCACGCAGAGTTTGGTGGCCTTGTAACCACAGTAGCTTCTATTTATGCAGAATTTATCGTGTGCCAGGAGCCAGCTAAACGTGACATTGAAAGCCTCTCATTTGATATCTCAATTTCCCCTTTGACAGGTGGAGAAACTGAGGCTGGGGGAGTTTAGGAATCTTGCAGAAGGTCCTAAAGCCAGTAGGTGGCAGACCTGGGACTTGAACATAGACTGCAAACTTGTAAGGCTTCCTCGTTGATTGCCTCCCCGGGAAGAGAGGGGGCTGTGATTTGGCTGAGTTCCCAAAGGGGGGAGGATGCGGATTCTGAATCAGAGCATAGAATGTTTTTAGAAGATCCTGGTGGCCTGTGAAATCCCATTCACTTCCCTGACTTGCTATGTGCTTGCCGTCACTTCCATGTCTTTAGGACAGTCCGGCCCTTTGACATTGCGTTGGCTGCCACTGAGACACAGAGCTCTAGAGATCCCAATGTGGAGTTGCAGACAGTTGCTACAATCCCGTCCTTCTAACTCTTCCCATGGCTGGAGTTTCAGATCCTTTTGGCCTTTCCTGTCTCTTGTCCCAGTGCCATGGCACATGGGCTCCAGTGGACTTCGGGTGGGTCCAGCAGTGCTTCGCCTATATGCACACCAGTCACCTCTCACGTCCCCACGCAGGGCATCCCTGCTGATGCTTCCATGAGACCTGCCTGGTGCCCACACACAAGGGCAAGCTGGAAGCGTGGGGGAGTCAGTGCCCTTTGCGGCTCACCTTCGACCAGTGGGAGGCAAGAGCTGATAAATAAACTCTCCCCCCTCCCCACACTAACATGCGCGGACTTTAGATGCTGTTTGCATGATTTCTCTTTGAGGACAGGGACAAACTCTATAGCTTTTTGCATAATACCTGGGGTCTAATGAGTATTAAAGAAATATATTTGAATGAATGCCACATATATAGCCATCTTGCACTTAGTGACTGGTAGGCAACTCAGTGACTGGTGTCCTTAAATTGACCCTCCCCTCTTCTCCCTCGATCTTACTTCCTATAATCCTTAGAAGATTATACTCCCTAAGAAAGTTTTGAAGCATCTGAACCCTCTGCCTCAGAATCTACTTTCTGGGGAATCCTAGCTGAGACAGGTGGCGAGGTCTGAATAATCTCATATTCATTCAGAGTCTTTGGGGACAGCCAGCACACCTGGTGTGCACATGTGCTTTGTGGTTTCGAGTTAAGGACAAGACACACGGAGATGGAGTGGAAAGCTGTGGGTCTGTGACCTGAGGCTGGGAGGTAAGTTGTAGAGCGTTACCTACATCTTACTTCAAATAGCTTTCCATTTCCTCTTCCCCACAACAAACTCACCTGTAAGTGGCCTCCCCACATGACTAAGAAGTATAGGAGTACCAAAGTTTAGCCCCGCCCACTTGGCCTCTTCTTAGGGAGCTTTGTGCCGCTTTAGGGAAGAAAGGTATGTACCATTTGTCTTCATGCCTATCTGATTGAAACCTGACTCCTGGTCCCCGGGTGAACCAGGAGTGGCTTCCCTCTGCACGGGGAGCACAGACACACGACATACAAGTGAGACATGAGAAAGCTGCAGTGGTGTCTGCAGTCCTCCTGAGACCCAGTGGAAAGAAAGATGAGAACTTCCAGCCAAAGAGCAGATTTAGGGTCACAGTTTCCTACCACCCAAGGCCAAGCAGGTGGTCATCGGGCTGCAGAGAAGGGATCTGATATTATTCTAGCAGCCAGTGGGTTCCGGGGACACTGGGTCCTTGGCCATCCAGCCAGGGGAGGAATGGTACTTTTCCAGCAGTGTGTGTCCTTTTGCTGCTGGCTGCCCCAGAGAGACTGCTGGGAGACCCTCTCTAAAAATGGGGCCGTTTGAGGGTAACCCTGATTCTTATGGAGAGGCGAGAAACTCAGTACCAGCAACACCTAAATCAGTACAGCTAAAAGCCATTCACGTGCTTACACACATAGCAATTGCGAAAGACATGGAAGTGAATGTAACTGATGTGAGCTGCTGCACAAGCCTGGGGCACAGGATCCAAGACCCCAGGGCCTTATTTATTTGTTTGTTTTTAATGGTTTATAACATGTTTTATGTGTACAATGTTATATTTCAACTTCTGCATACATTAGAGCGTGCTCATCATCAAAAGTTTAGTTTCCATCTGTCATCATACAATTGACCCCCTTTACCAATTCCCCCCCCCACTCCCCTTCCTCTATGTGTTTGTTTTTGTTTGGTATAATTTGGACATTTATTTTGTTTTTTTGCTTGTTTGTTTGTTTTGTTTTGTTTTCAATTCCACATATGAGTGAAGTCATACAGTATTTGTCTTTCTCTGTCTGACTTATTTCACTCAGAGTAATATTCTCAAGGTCCATCATGTTGTTGCAAATGGCAAGATTTAATTTTTTTTAGGGCTGAGTAGTATTCCAGTTTGAGGTAGTTTATTTTTGTGTCTGGTGTGAGATAGTGGTCTAGTTTCATTCTTTTGCATGTGGCTGTACAGTTTTCTCAACACCATTTATTGAAGAGACTATCCTTTCTCCATTATATTTTCTTTGCTCCTTTGTCATAAATCAGTTGTCCATGTATGTATGGGTTTATTTCTGGGCTCTCAATTCTGTTACATTGATTGTATGTCTGTTTTTCTGACAATGCCATGCTGTTTTGATTACTATAGCTTTGTAACATAATTTGGATCAGGGAATGTGATACCTCCAGCTTTGTTCTTTTTCCTCAGGGTTGTTTTTGCTATTTGGGGTCTTTGGTGGTTCCATATATATTTTAGGATTTTGTTGTTGTTGTTGTTGTTCTATTTCTGTGAAAAATGTCATTGGTACTTTGATAGGGATTGTATTAAATCTGTAGATAGCTTTAGGTAATACGGACATTTTAACTATGTTAATTCTTCCAATACATGAGCAGAGAATATCTTTTCATTTCTTTGTGTCTTCAGTTTATTTCAGCAATGTTTTATAGTTTTCAGTGTACAGCTCTTTCACCTCCTTGGTTAAATTTATTCCTAGGTATTTTATTCTTTGTGTTGCATTTGCAAATGGGATTATTTTCTTAATTTCTTTCTCTGCTAGTTCATTGTTAGTATACAGAAGTGCAACAGACTTTTGTATATTGCTTTTGTACCCTGCAACCTACTATATTTGTTTACTATTTCTAATAGTTGTTTTGGTGAAGTCTTTAGGGTTTTCTACATATAAAATCATGTCATCAGCAAATAGTGACAGTTTGACTTCTTCCTTTCCAATTTGGTGCCTTATTTATTTTTCTTGCCTCGTTGCTCTGGCCAGGACTTCCCAGGTCCTTATTAAAAAAGGCCAGAGGGATCCAGTCCTGCTTCTGCAGGCTGAGCGAGCAGGAAGCAAGCCTGATCAGACCACTCCCACAGTTGCTCATTGCTTAACTAAGAAGACACCCCAGATATGATTCTCGGGGGGGAATGATGATTCCCCTTAAGGTGACTCGGAGCTCTCCCCAGGGATGGGATGGCTGCTATAATTTATAAATATCCCTCTCAGCAGGTACCTATGTAACCTCTGCCTCAAAAAGTACCATGTTGCCTTAAAAAGAACCATATTCAGCAGAAAAGTAGACAGAACACTTCTACAGAAATGACTTAAGTTGGAAAACAAAGTCCCTGTTTCTTATCACTTGTATCAAACATTTAAAACCATTGTGACAAAGGTCATTGAAGTGTCTGTTCACAACATTTCTCTGGTGTTTGTGTTTGCAAAGAGCCCTTTGCTAGCCTACTTATAAGGAGCAAGGTCACTGTCCTGGGATTCTTGAAAACGTGCAGAGGAGAAGAAACTGCTCTTTCCATGCGGCAGGGAAAGTCTCAGGTCTCGTTTCTTTTTCTCCAGTTTATCTTACTGAGCTTTTCTACCTTGAAACCCTTTTTTCCTCAGCACTAGCAGTGTGACAGGGTGAGTTTAGTTTTCGTTGGCAACATTCTTGTGGACTGAGGCTTTTTAGCAGTTATTTTCAAGACTGTGCTCAAGACCAATGAAACTGAAGATATCTGAGGACGCCAGTTCTGGTCTTCATTAGAGAGTCTAGAGATCCTGGCTAGCACATATTTATTCTTGAGGCCACAACTATCCAGCTGGAACTGGAGAGAATCTCTCTTGTCTTATTGTCAAGGCTGGATGGAATGAGACTTTGTACTGAGCCCCCAGTAGAAAGGGCGTTGACCCTTCTCAAAGCCCCCTCTGCTCCTCTGTGTCCAAGAAATCCCCCTAAGGAAGTGGGAGAAAAGCCAGGGTCAGTCTTAACTTGATTATGTGTTATACGGATATTTCAAGGCTGGCTTCTCTAGCAACGTACATCCACCCAGCTGGGCTCCACATGTAGAAAAGAAGGGTGCTTTTATAAAATACCCAATGCAAGATGTTGACCTCTTGGAATCCTTTGGCCAGACTATTTCAAAGAGTGGGTCTTGTCAAAGGTCATTTAAAAATAGAAAAAGGTAAATAGAAGTTAATCAAAAAGGGCTGAAACGACATCCTCTAGCCAACTCCAGGTGATAGACAAGGCCAGGATTGTGGGAGGTGAAATGTCCCGCCTACACCTCTGACTCACCCCACCCTGAGAGGCAGCTGTTCATCTGAATCCTGAATCTGGGGGTTGGGGGTACCTTACGCTCACCCACTCTGCTCAAGCTCTGACATTTTGAGCACCAGCCCAGGCTCTTGTCAGCTGTTCCCCCCGAACCATGAACCACACACCATCGGTTTTGGGGATTTTCGCTGAAGTCAAGTTGCCCATAGACTGCCCTTCAACACTTATTCCTGAGGCTGTTTTGCCAGCCCTCCTCCAGCACCCAGTCAACTTCAGAAGCAGGCATCCGGCTATGAGTTACAAGGTGCTTTGCAAATTACTTTAAATTCAATGCAACAATCGTTTGTCAAACACCTATTACGTGTCAGAGACTACAGTCTAAAAATATAGATACTCTGTAGACTGCGGAGCCTCAGAGCGGTGTTGGAAACAAACAAAACAAAACAAACCACAGCAACAAAAGCCACAGTCCAGCCAACAAAAATGTAATTTCAAGCAAATATGTGTATGTGACTCATGACATCCCTAAGTGGGATTCTGGCCCTTATCTTAAAACACCTGTGTTCTCTTCTTCTCCACGTTCTTCATACCCCACAGGTGTCCCATGCCTCTCCCAAACTCCCCGAAAGCCTCTTCCCCTGACCAGCCTTCAGGCTGCTCCGCTCAACCCTGTTCCTGCTCTCAGCTCTTTGTCACAAAACCCCAAAGGGCCAGCTGAGCAGAGGCAAAGCTTGAGCATGAGAACCCAGAGCTCTCTTTAGCGGAGATGGGACAGGCTTGAGCTGAAACAGGATGTTCTGAGTTTTGGTCCTGCCCCACAAAAATGAAAGCCACCTAGCTCTTGTCTTAAAGATCACTGTAACTGGGGACATGAGCACCAAAACAAGAAATTCCGTTCGAGAAGTGAGTTGCTTTGGGATCCTGGAGAGACGGAAGATGGCCGAGGGAGGAGAGCCGCTAGCTAAGGCTTAAAGGAGGAACCTCTGCGAATGTGGGGCAAGTTGCTTAATTTCTCTATGCCTCAGTTTCCTCCTCGGCAACCTGGGGATCACACGTGAGACGGCTGCTGTAAGGCTTGCGTGAAGTGAAGCCTTGGCTAGGGCTCGCTGCGGCGTGCAGCAGTGCCCGATAAACATCTAATTAGTACACCGATATGTTGGATAAGCACATTCCTGGGGTGTCATCACAAAGCAGCTTTGTTTTCTCTCCCACTGCCCGGGGCATCTGGATGAAAAGTCTCAAGACTCTTCTGGTCACTCTGAGGCAGTGCAAAGCTGTAGTCATTTCACTCAGACAGCAGAACGCGCGCGCTCAGATACCGGCTAACAGTTAACCCTCCATCTCCGTGCAGAGGGGCGGGCGGGGCAGGGCTGAGGTCAGCTTTCTCTCTCTTTCTAGCTCACCTCCTTCCATACTCACCAGGTTATTCCTGACCTTGCTGGGACTGGGGTGCAGGACTTGGGGAGGGGGACAGCGCCGACGTGTCTGGCACTCAGTGCCGGGAACTGGCTCTGGGCTGGCAGCAGCCTAGAGCTGACTTGTTCTCCCCCGGTGCCCCCTCCCCACATCCACTCATCACGAGGGACTTTTGCCTGCAGTGGCCTCGACTGGGGCAGAAGCAGCTCTAGTCTGTTCTTCCCGGGCCCTGGGATTCCAGCGGTTCACCTCTGGCAGCTCCAACCCGCCCACAGCTGCTTCTTGCCCAACCCAGAGCCGGTCCCTGGGAAGCTTTCAGGCGCCTTTGCTGCAGCGAAGTCTGGGAGGGCAGGCCTTTCCCAATGTGGGCGCCTCGGCCCGGCTGTCAGCCCCTCCGCAGCTTCCTGTACCCGGAGAGACGGTGTGTGGCCACTTGACGCCCGCTCATGGGGAGTCAGCCTACTCCACTCCTGGCCTCAGACTGTAAGGGGTTCTCATCCTTCTCCGAGTGGGCTCCTGCCCTCTTGAACCGAGGCAAAGGTGGACCCGACCTCCATTCATCCTCCAGGCAGGGTGGGACTCGCCAACAAGCGGATTCTTCCGTGCCCTTTTCACAAGCCCTCTCTTCCCACAGCGCTCTCCTGCCCTCCTTTGTGTGTGTGTGTGTGGTGAGCAGTCTGGGTCTCCTGGCGGTTCTCTGCCACTCACCCTTGCCAAGGGCTCCAGAACGATTCGCCTCACAGCTCAGTTTGGTGTGTTTATCTGTTCTCTCCGTATTTCAGCTGGGGCTCCGCAGCGGTTGGTGACCATGATGGTCACGGGGGTGGGGGGTTAGGAGTGGGCAGTCTGCCGGATGGTGGCACGTGTTGGGAAGGATGGAGATGAGACGGCAAAGGTGGGCAGGGGCTGCTTTGTCTGGATGGCTTATGACTGTGACTCCCGTCTGCTCAGGTCCTGCGTTGGGTGCAGGAAAAAGGGTGCAGAAGGCGAGGCCCCCATCTCCTTCTGAGAATAACAAACCTGTGTTTACTGCTATACAAATACAAAGCGTCCTTAATATGCGTCTTTTCTTTTAAAACTCACAACAACTCAGTGAGATCCTCGTATAGTCTTTCCATTTTCACAGATAGGACACACGTGCAGGAAGCTGAGCGCCCAGGGTCACACACCAGGAGGTTAACAGATTCAAGCTTAGTGATTGGCCTTCTGTTGTGCTTTTTTCATTACACCACAACACCTGGAGTCAGCGAAGGGGTGGAGGGAAAGGGCATCGTTCTGAAAGTGGCTGCTGGACAGGTAGCCACCTGTGCCCTGCCCGGCTGGCTGTGCTCACAGCTGCAGTGGACATTCTGTCCTCCACACCCACCTGCCAAACAGAGCTGGCCGACTTGGGCAAACACGGGCTATGACTTCTCTCTCCCTGCTTCACACTTGACACCTGAAAGATCCAGCTAGTCCTGGCCAGGCTCTCGGCCTCTCCACCCTGTGGTCAAATCTCCTGGGTCACCCAGACCCTGGTTAAGAACCTCTTCATCCGCCAAAGGGTCCTGGATGAGCGCCCTCTATCTTCCAAAGAGAGAAGAGCAGGTTCTCAGCAAACTGGTGACCCACTCTGAGACCCTCCGGGTCCCCCAGCAACAGCAGCTGTGCTAACCCTTTGGCTACCAGTGTCCCTGGAAGTTCACCCAAGAATGATCATCCCCTTTCATCTCTTCTGCACAGTTTTGTTTTAATTCATTGGACCAGCGGTCCCCAACCTTTATGGCAGCAGGGACTGGTATCGTGGAAGACAATTTTTCCACGGACGGGGGTGGGAGAGGACAGGATGGTTCAGGTGATAATGTGAGCGATGGGGAGCCATGCGGAGCGGCCGATGCAACTTCGCTTGCCTGACCGCCGCTCACCTCCTGCTGTGCGGCCCGGTACGGTCGGCGGCCCTGGGGTTGGGGAACCCCTGCACTAGACGATAGGATCATGTGCCAAAGGAATGGGTGATAGGGGGAATTTCGACGGTTCTCTCTAGGAGGCTTATATGACATTAAAAAAGATATATTTATTTATTTATTTTGACTGCACCGGGTCTTAGTTGCATCACGCGGGATCCTCGTCGCAGCATGCGGACTTCCCTTAGTTGCGGCATGTGAACTCTTAGTTGCGGCGTGCATGCGGGATCTAGTTCCCTGACCAGGGATCAAACCTGGGCCCCCGGCACTGGTCCCACTGGACCACCAGGGAAGTCCTGACATTTTGTTTTAATTAATTTTTGAAAATTAATTAATTTGGTTGTGCCAGGTCATAGTTGCGGCTCACTGGCTCCTTAGTTGCGGCTCCAGGGCTCCTTGGTTGTGATATGCGAACTCTTAGTTGCGGCATGCATGTCGGATCTAGTTCCCTGACCAGGGATCAAACCCGGGCCCCCTGCATTGGGAGCGCAGAGCCTTATCCACTGCACCACCAGGGAAGTCCCTGTTTTAATTAATTTTTAGGATAATAAAGGCAATATATGTTGATTGTAGAAAAATTGGAAAATATAAAAAAGTAGATGAAAACAAAAGATGACTCATGAGCCTAGCACACTGAGATTTTTGTATATATCCTCCTAACATCATACTCACAAATATAAAGTCTGTCTACAGACAGGCATGTCACAGGATTAGAATGGTATAGGATAGACTGTATTATAAGCTGTTGTTTTTCACTTATCAGTATGTCATGGGCTTATCCCCGCAGCATTAAGCTCAGTGAACTTTTAAACAATCCTGTGTGACAGATTCCACATTGTACTAGAAAGACACAAGATGAACCAAAATAGTGAGGGGATAAATCATGAGTATCCTCCGGGGACCTCCCCTTGGCAAGACACAAGTCACATCTTAGCAACCCAGCCTGAAGAAGCTGACCCCACAAAGCTGTTAAGGCTTAGAAATCTCCTTTCTTTTCTTCCTTAAAAATAAAATTGAACTGAGGGTTCCCAAGTTCTCCCACACTCAATGGCTTGGGGTGTGCGACCCACCACGCATGGGTCCTCCAAAGGAAACCTTACATTCTTTCCCTTCCGTGTGCAACTTCAAGACTCCTCCTTTATTGTGTCTTTTCAGTAGAGACCGTAGGCCCAAGCTCCATCCCAGATCTCCCATAATTAAAACACGCACCACATTGTTGAAAGCCCTTTTACATAAGAAGATCACTTGGCCCACTGAATGATGGGACTTTGAATGGATTTTTAATAATAGACGAAACCGTGTTACCTCACAATGTCTCAAAGGAAAGCTCTCTTGCTTTTAAATTCAAGTACATAGTACATTCAGCCAAAGGATTTCACAAACTTAATGATTTGGCAATGGGTTGTGTTGGGCGGGTTTTAGACAATTTCTAAGCGTCAGCAAAAGGCCTAATAGTTTCCAACCCTCTCTCGGGAACTGTTCTCACAGCTGTAACTAAAAGCGCCCCGTGCTTCACCGGCCCCACGTCTGTGGCCTATTGTGAGAGCCACATGATGGACCACTCATAGAAAAGTTTCTCTTTTCAATTCAGGACTTTGCTAGAAACTGCTTTAACCACTTTTCAGACAGGGCTCTAGCTTAATCCTCCTTTTCCTACCTCCTCAGTTCACACGTATTTCTATATGAGGAAAATCGGAGTACTCTTTAGCAATAGTTTCAGCTGTTGCTTCCATAGCCTGTAAATCTGGTTACCCCGGGGGCGTGGCACCCAATGAAGTAGTGGGTTTGGGGGTTTCGGCTGGAGCGTGGATAGCCATTCGAACAGCAAGACAGTTGGTCAGTTTTGGTTGTTCAAATGTATCAACAGTTTTGATTTTGTCCCCAGGGAATGTGGAGAGGAGAGCGTGTGGAACGGAGAATCTTCAAATTAATTTAGTATATCAAGAATTATGGGGACTTCTCTGGCGGCCCAGTGGTTAAGACTCCACGCTTCCACCGCAGGGGGCACGGGTTCGATCCCTGGCGGGGCAACTAAGATCCCCCATGCTTCGCGGTGCGGCAAAAAAAAAAAGAAGCAGAAAAAAGAACCCACAAAAAACCAAAAAAACCTTGCCTGGAGACTTCAGTCATTAGGGTTTCTTCAGAAAATTACAGAGCAGCTTCCTCTGCCTCTGATGGTTTAAGCCTGAGGCTGTCTGTCACCAGCCCTGAGGGGGAGGGGACATGAGGAGAATGGCCCTGAGCCTTCTGTCGAGGGTGTCGGGGTACACGTGAGGCAGAGGGGGACCAAAGGCACAGGAGGTCAGCTGGACTCCTTTCTTTCCTTGCTCCAGGATGAATCTGGGGGTTGGGATGGAAGAAGCCATTAGAAATACCAGAGAGTTAGGGAGCCTAAGGGTTCAGGGACATAATGAAGCAGAGGCTGAGGCCTCTAGGAGAGGCCCAGCTGAGCATCTTGACCAGAGCATGGGTGTGGAGCTGGTGGGGACAGCACTCTTGGCCACTGGCACCTCAACAGGGTAGGCTGGATCCAGGTCTTCCCTGGTGTCTTGAATAGAGGATTTGGAAGTTGTGTTGGGCAGAATTATGGCCTCCCAAAGATGTCCACGTCTTTATCTCTGGAACCTGCGAATTTGTTACATTACACGGCAAAGGAGAATTAAGATTGCAGATCAGCTGACCTTAACATACGGGGATTATCATGGATTATCTAGGCGAGTCCAATGTAATATCAAGGGCCCTTAAAAGTGGAAGAAGGAGGGAGGAGAAAAAGAGACAAGAGAGATTGCAGCATGCGAAGGGCTCAGCCCACTATTACTGGCTTTGAAGATGGATGATGAGGCCACCAGCCAAGGAATGCGGGCAGCCTCTAGAAGCTGGGAAAGGCAGGAAACAGGTTCTCCTCTGGAGCCTCCAGAAGGAACACAGTTCTGCTGACACCTTGATTTTAGCCTAGAGAGACCCATTTTGGATTTCTGACCTCTAGAACTGTACAATAATAAATTTGTGTTATGCCACCATATTTGTAGTAATTTGTTACAGCAGTGATAGGATACCCCTTTAATCCCCTATTACCTACTGGTTTTATCAGTCATTGATGTTTGTTGCCTGGATACATGATTTCTTTAGGAGTTGCAAAAGGCAACTGGTAATTATATGTTAATTTGCATAGTCTAGCGGGGGAGAACCCCTTTAGACTCTCAGGGCCACGGTAGTAGTGATTATGTCTACTTAGTTTACCACTAAACATCGAGGGCCTGGCATATAGTAGATTCTCAATAAATATTTGTTAAATGAATAAGTAATGACATTCTTTATAAGGTTCTAATATCTCATAGATTATGCATTATTATTCTCTTTCTACGTTGCCCAGATGAGCATCTTGACAAGGGAGGAGTCGAGTTTAGTCAACACCTGAGAAGAAAGAAATTCAGGGAATTCCCTGGTGGTCCAGTGGTTAGGGCTCCATGCTTTCACTGCGGAGGGCACTGGTTCAATCCCTGGTCGGGGAACTAAGATTCCTGCAAGTGGAGCGGTGAGGCCAAAAAACAAACAAACAAACAAACAAACAAAAAAAGAAGGAAATTCATCTGATTGGCCTCATTTCATCCAAATGATCTATCCTGAGAAAATGACCTCACAAATGCAAAGTAATTGCTCCGCTGCCTGAGGAAAGATCCAGAAAACTATGGAAGCTGGAGGACAGTGAACTCTTTCCCTGTGTGCTTCTCCCCACCATGTGGGTTGTGGAGGGTGGTTAGAAAGAATGGGTAGCCGTGGGTGAGGAGAGATGAAAGCATTGCTAGCTCATCCCAGCTATCGTAAGTGGTCAACCGCATCACGCTATTTACGTGTTTACTCATGCTGTTTCATGCTGAAGAATCGGAAGGACCCTGGGGTGCCTCTAGAGGCACCGGGAACCTTGAGAATCAAGCACTGTCCCTCCAGATTGGAGCTGGAAGTAATGGGGGCTGGGGCAGCAGAGGGGGTCCTGGAAAGGAGAGGAAGGAGGGAGAGCAGAGAAGTAAGGGACCCCTGGATACTGCCTGCAGGTGGAGTTTAAGTGGACGAGGGTGGCCTGAAGGGCAAAGCTCTTCCAGGCTCTTTGTGTGCCCAGGTGGGTCAGCTCCTCAAAGGCTTGTCACCTCCTGGGAGTGAACCGGATGGGGACCTTGCCCTGGCCTTGGGGACAAAGATAAGGGGCTAAAATCATTCATAAGTGTCTTGTGCATGGTTGGGTGGACTCTTTTCTCTAGTCTCAAAGTTATATGATTCAGGTTGTAAAGTAAATTTGAGGCAAGGGTTATGATATTGGCTGTCTCAGGTGGTGGTTTCCAATGGGCAGAGGTATAGTCTCTGCGAATGCTGGACTAGGGAATACTGGGAATGCTAGACTAGGGAACCCTGGAAGACCAAGACTTTTAGAGGGAAGGACCAAGGCTGGCTCAGTGGACACTCTTTCTTTTTCCTCTTTCCTTCTTTTACCCACCTCCACCCATACCTAACCTGAATTTCCACACATCCAAACACACCAAGGGTGGTGGTGATTTTTTAAGGAATTTTGAAGAAGTATATGTCTAACTGCTAAAGGTACTAGCTCCTAGTAGGGGAGCCAGGGAGTGAGATGCATTAAATAGGAAGCGATCTCTACGCCACTCTTATGCCAGTCGTCTGGGAGCCTCTCTTCTCCCCTCAAACTGTAAAATTTGCATTGCTCACTGGCAGAGAGCCCTAGATCATTCGCTTTCCTCCCTCTTTCTTCTGGGACTTATATTTTTAGCAGATTGTGGTGTGCTGAAAAATGTCCTTCTCCCCCCGCAAGATGACCACGTTCTAATCCCCGGAACCTGTGAATGTTACCTGACATGGTAAAATGGACAAGGCAGACGTGCATAAATGAATGATCTTGAGATTGGGAGATTATCCAGGTGAGAATGTGATCACGCGGGCCTTTACGTGAGGGGGGCAGATCAGAGAGAGCAGTAGAAGATGAGATGACAGAAGCAAGAGGTTGGAGTGATGTGAGGAAGGGGCCAAAAGCCAAGGAATGTGGGCGGCTTCTAGCAACTGAAAAGCTTTGAAGCCTCCAGAGGGAATGCAATTCTGCTAACACCTTGCTTTTCGACTTCTGGCCTCCAGAACTGTAGGAGAATAAATCTGTGTTGGTAATTTGTTACAGCAGCAAGAGGACACTTATACAGAAGTGTTGCACCCTCTCTGGATTTACTAAGAACAGAGAGCTGTTGCTGGAGGAACAAAGAAAGAATGTGACTTGTTTTGTGGATTAATAAGGTTTTAAAATCCAGTGTACATGCTCCAGAATGAAGAGGATCTCCTGAATGGTGCCCTGTTCCTTACCTAGAATTGAGCCTGGGATGATGTAAAACCAGATATGGAAGTTCTTCTTGATAGCCATCAGGGTTTAATTTGATTAAAGTAACTTGAGTTTACTAAATTCCCACAGTAATGGAGACTGGGGAGTCTAGGGTTTCTATGTAGGTTGAGCTAAGTTTTTTGTTGTTGTTGTTGTTTTTAATCAGTTTAGAAAGGGGCTAAGAGACTTCTTTTGACCAGGGTTTGTATAGAAAATCTGCTGTTACTTGGATTGTATGTTTCTTCAAGGTGACTTAGGGATGACTTGCTGATGAGGAACACAGACACATACAGACCCGGACATCACATTTTAATTTTTGCTGACTCATTTGAGAATTAGCTGCTGGCATCATTATCCTTTAGCTTGCAATACTTTGATATGTGTCCCTTAAGAGCAAGGATATTCTCCCACATCTATAAAACATACTCCAGAAATTTAACAACAATGCAATACTCATCTAATGTACACTCCACATTCAGATTTCCCCATTTATCTCTAAAATGTTCTGTATAGTTTTTTCTTTTTTAATCCATGATCTCATCAAGGGTCATATTTTGCATTTAGCTGTTATGGCTTTTTATTTTATTTTAATTAATTTAATTTATTTTATTTTTTTGACGACATTGGATCTTCATTGCTGCACGGGCTTTCTCTAGTTGTGGTGAGCGCGGGCTACTCTTTGTTGCAGTGTGCGGGCTTCTCAGTGCAGTGGCTTCTCTTGTTGTGGAGCACAGGCTCTAGGTGCACGGGCTTCAGTAGATGGGGCACGTGGGCTCCAGAGCTCAGGCTCAGTAGTTGTGGCACACGGACTTAGTTGCTCCGCAGCATGTGGGATCTTCCCGGACCAGGGCTCGAACCTGTGTTCCCTGCATTGGTAGGTGGATTCTTAACTACTGCGCCACCAGGGAAGCCCCCTGTTATGGCTTTTTAATCTTGAAAAAGACTATTGTAATAGAACATAAACTTCATGACAGCAGGCATTTTAACCTTTTTGATCACTACCTAGCACAAAGTAGATGCTTAGTAAGTACATTTAAAATGAAAACTTGAGGAAGTAATCACCACTCCTCCAAGTCATCCCTCAGTGCAGCCACTGGGGTATTTATCCTCCATTCTCCTTCTGATAAATAACCCTCCTCACCCTCCTCCCACCACAGATTTGCATACATGAGCCATTCCAGCTAACCATAGTATCCTATTCCCATGAAAAAATGAGCATAGTTGACAGTTGAACAATGCAGGAGTTAGGGGTCCCGACCCTCCACTCAGTCCACAATCCACCAATAACTTTACAGTTTAGCCCTCTGTCTCTGTGGTCCCACATTTGAGGATTCAATCAACTGTGAATCATGCACTACTGTAGTATGTAGCTATTAAAAAAAATCCACGTATAAGTGGACCCACACAGTTCAAACCCGTGTTGTTCAAGGGTCAGCTGTATTGCAGAAGAGGGCAAGTGACAACATCAGGGCAAATGAAAATTCTTCGGAGACGTTGATTTATTTACATACTAGGAAAGAGATATTCTCTTCCACTAGGATTTCTAAACCAGAAACATGTGGTCTAGAAGAGCCATAGCTATTCCCCCACTAGCTGTTAAAGGAAACAGGAAAGAATAAAAAATTTAAAAAGTTCAGAGCAAAGCCAGGCCAAGAAAGGCAGATCATGAATGTAAGAGTCCTGAAAACCTTGTTCTGGCACCTGGATCCAGCCCTGCCTGAAGTCCACATCCATTCATAAATATCCCAGATACATAAGGCAATACACAGCCATTCTGCCAAAGTAGTTTGAGTTGGTTTTCTGTCATTTGCATCCTAAAGAGTTCTGCCTAATCCAGCCACTTAACCTTGCACTACAGAAAGTCAGTCTTATGCTATCCTTCATCTGGCAAGAAAAGTTACTTCTGAATCACATCTGTTGTTCCACGGGCATAATTCCCTTAATGTGAGGATTCATTTAGTCATGTAACTTTTGAAAATAAAATGTCTATTGTCTTAGGAGCTCTGGGAACCACTACTAAATATAAAATCAATTGGAAATCATGAAGCTATAAAGAAAAATAATCAAGGGAGGAAACTTGACAGGATATTCCAATTCGGGCAGAACATTTTGAACTTAAAAGTGAGGTTCTATTTATAATTGCTGCCTTGGATAGTCTTGTATTTTACATTTTTTCAAAGCAAAGATTTTAGTAGCCCCCCAATAATAACAACCACCAAAAAAAAAAAAAAAAAGACAGAAACAAAGAAGAAAGTTCTGAGCGAAACTCTGCTCCAGTCATCTTGGAATCGTAAATCCAGGTCAGATGGTTACCTGTACTGTGCCGTTTCCTCTGAGCAGATCTTCCTTTTCCCTCCTATTCAGATGTCAGGTACCTTTGGTCAAATAGAGTCGTGAGGCACTGGACTAGAGGAGTGACAAATAATATGTGTCATGGGAGGATGTCAGTTGGCGTGCTGATATCTGTCACAAGGACTTAATTAGGATAAACGGCAGAGAATATGTTGCCGACCCACTCACCCGCGGCGTATGGAGGGCTTGCAGGGTGAGATAAATGGGATATGAGGGGAAAAAAGTCACATTAATTCTGTTTTGCTGCAGAGAGCTCTTGAGAGAGCAAGGGAGGGGGCGCTGTGGTATCTTTTCCTTGGGGTTCAAGGGGACAGTGAAAACTTGTGGTGGGGATTATAATCTCTTGAATTCCTAAGCCCAGGACTCCTCAGAAATCTTCAGAACCACGTCCCGAGAGCCCTGGGGCTCACGTTCCGTGATAAATGTCACGGACTCTGCCTTTACACTGGTCTCAGCTTTGTCGCCCTCACCTTGCCTGATCATGAGTTTTTCCAGGAAGCCATGAGACGGCCTCCATGTTTCTATGAGAACGTTTGCTAAACATCAGGCTTATTCTTTTACAGTAATACCTCTGTCATAGAAACAAGGCTTGTCTCTCAGGGTACTGATCTCCACATAAGGCTCCAGAGATCCTGGGAATGGGTGTAATCGCGCTGTACCCAGCGGCCCCAGGTGGGGTTGCTTCCAGCTGCGCTGTGTCCTCCACGTACTATTACCCTCTTCCTTCTGATCTCCCTTCTCTTTTTTCATCCTGTTTAAAGGTTTTTATAGAGTGACTGTATTTCTTTAGAAGTCAAGTGTTCAATTCAGTGAATAATGAATGCATGAAGGAGGGAGGGAGGGAAAAAGGAGTGAATCTGTCAGAATTCCCTGCTTAAGAAGGAAAGATAGGGGTTCCCTGGTGGCGCAGTGGTTAAGAATCTGCCTGCCAATGCAGGGGACACGGGTTCGGGCCCTGGTGTGGGACGATCCCACATGCCATGGAGCAACTAAGCCCGTGAGCCACAACTACTGAGCCCACATGCTTCAACTACTGAAGCCCACACACCTAGAGCCCGTGCTCCGCAACAAGAGAAGCCACAGCAATGAGAAGCCCACGCACTGCAAGGAAGAGTAGCCCCCGCTCGCCACAACTAGAGAAAGCCTGTGCTCAGCAACAAAGATCCAACGCAGCCAAAAATAAATAAAAATAAAAATAAATAAATTTATTTAAAAAAAAAAAGAAGGAAAGATATACCTGCACTCACTTGACAGTGTGGTCCTAACGTATCTGGTGGTTAAATTAGTTGGTTTTAACTAAAAGGAATTTTGAAGGGTTAAATCCGAAGAGATGTTTTTATGTATGATACACATGTACTTGTACGCGTGAGCATAAGATAATATGAGACATGATACTTATGTGGTCACAGCATCCTCAATTCATCTAAGTGAGGAAGAAATGCCTGTTGACTAAAGGGCAAACCCCTGTGTTAATACGCTAAGAATAAAATATATGCTTATTCTACTGTATAGCACAGGGAACTATATTTAATATCCCATGATAAACCATCATGGAAAAGAAGATGAAAAAGAATGTATATATATGTATACTGAATCACTTTGCCGTACAATAGAAATTAACACGACATTGTAAATCAACTATAGTTCAGTAAAATAAACTTAAAAAATATACACGCTCAAATAGTTAATAACCTTATGGGGAGAAGAGATCACTTAGCTGTTTAATCTTTCTTCATTTATCCCTAAAGTATTTCTGCAGAGCCTAGTCTGTGTCAGGGTCAATGCTAGGTACTGGGGTTGGAGCAGAGAGGGAGAAAGACACAGTTCTGCCCCCTGGGGTTTTGTGCTCCAGCTGAGGTTACGCACAGAGGAAATCTTCCCAAAGACAAATGGGATGGATGCCTCTGGCGAGGCCCACCGGTCCATGGCTGCCCTGTCCACACAGTCCCGCTAGTGGCCACTGAACACATGTGTCCACTGAACAATGGAAATGTATGACTGAGGAGCTGAAAATCCAATGTTATTTCCTTTTTTCTTTTAATAAATTTATTCATTTATTTTTGGCTGCATTGGGTCTTTGTGGCTGCGCGTGGGCTTTCTCTAGTTGTGGTGAGCGGTAGCTTCTCTTCGTTGCAGAGGAGGGTCTCTAGGCATGCGGGCTTTAGTAGCTGTGGCCCGCGGGCTCTAGAGCACAGGCTCAGTAGTTGTGGCGCTCTGGCTTAGTTGCTCCGCGGCGTGTGGGATCATCCTGGACCAGGGCTCAAACCCGTGTCCCCTGCATTGGCAGGAGGATTCTTAACCACTGCCCCACCAGGGAAGTCCTATGTTATTTCCTTTTAATTAATTTAAATTTAATTAAAAAAACCAATACTGGGTTCAGTCCTGGCAGAATTTTTAGTATGGTTGGAACAACTTGGGTGCATGAATCTACTTTTCCAGTGTTAAACTTTATGAGATCTAAATACAGATCAAGGTTTCCTATGAAAATTTAGGATCCTAAGTGAGAGGTGCTGCATGTACAAAATTCACCCTGGGTTTAGAAGATTTGGTACCAAAAAAAAAAAAAAACCACTAAAGGGAATGAATGTAAAATAACTCATTGATTTTTTTTTAACATTTATAACATGTTAAAAGTAACAATATTTTGATTATATTGGGTTAAATAAGTTATATTATTAAATTGATTTTTCTTTTTTAATATGACTACTAGAACAATCTAGATTACATATGTGACTTGCATTTGCTTCTTTCAGACAGCACGGGTCTGTGGGATTTTGAAGGAGAGATAAAGCTTATCATGAAAGAGGTTGGTTTTTGACATTAATTCTACAGAACAGGTGGGATGGGTCAGGCGGAGAGGGTAGAGGGCATTCCTGGGAGAGAAGAGACTGGACATCAATACGACGTGGGATTATGCCTGGGATGCCAGGTGTGTGGGAGAGCCCTGGGCATTGTGTTTAGGGAGTAGCAGCGGGAAAAGCTAGTTGGGATGATGGAAACCATGATGTGGGAGCCTTGACCGGCCAGGCGGAGCTTTTTATGCTTAATCCAATTGGCCAAGGGAGAGCTGGGAGGCTTTTGAGCGGGGGCAGGATGGTAAAAGCAGCTTTCATTGGTGTTTATCTGGCTGCAGTGTGTAAACTGGGATGAAAAGAAGAGAACCAGAAACAGGGAGACATGTTTTGAAGAGCCCAGCAGGAATTCTAGAAGTGCCCTGTGGGGAAGAAAGATGGCTTCCTTTTAGCCAAGAATTCAAAACCAAACAAACAAAGAAACGAATAAGTAAATGATAGAAACCTCACATGGTTCTTCTACAAATAAATGTATACCTTCTTCACACTCCATTTCTTACAAATTACCCTTTTGCGAGTTAACTTCTTCCCCTTTAAGTTTAAAAAAATTGAAAAAAAAAAACTCTTCTGTGTAGCTACAACGTAATTTGGGCATTGTCCTGGAGTCCAGGACAATCACTGTGGAAGGAGAGCTGTCATTTTGCTTATCACGGGGCAACCACAAACCTCCAAGGAGGGTGAATCTCTTGGAGTCAAGATTTGCAGGAAATAAAGATTTTAAGAAATGGATACTAATGACTAGAGATGATTTATAACGTTCAGGATTCACAGAATTGTAGGACGGAGAGGCTTCTAGGTATCATCCAGTTCCACCTTTCACTTCATTGACGAATAGGACAAAGCCACACAGCCAGTGAGCCGCAGAGCAGTGGCTGGAATCTGAGTTTCCAGGTTTGTACACCTCCCGCCATGCCACGTGGAATACTGTCCATTAGGAACATCAAACGCATAATGAGTCAAGAAAGGTAAGGTTAAAGGATGAAGACATGTGAAAGGTAATAGTCAGGCCTATCTATATATAGAGTGGTTATATAAGCACACACAGACCTATGAATAAAATGTGCAGGGCCTCTGTTCTCCCCACTGCAGCCCTCTGAAGTGTCACTGGTTGATCCTGGGACAGCTGCCCACTGTGGGGACACATGGGAGGAACACTTAATCCCCACTAAGGAGGGACAGCAGGGTAGAGGACGAGTCCTACCACCTCCCCTTGAAGCCTTTCAGTGTCCCAGCCTCTTCCTTTACATGCTTGCAGGGAAGAAAGCAGAACTGGAGGACTAAAGAGGGACAGAGATGCTGAGAAAAAGTAGGACTGGGAGGGTGTTGAAAGGTCAAGCTGAGGGCTTGGCGCAGATGTCAGTGTTCAGAACACTGTGCAGGCTCTTTAAATAGAGCCCTCACAGGTGAATGCAGTGACAGAAAAGCCGCCCTGTGCTCCAGGGAACTAAGTAAATAAGCACAGACGTCAGATGTCCAGAGCTGGGTGGGGCTGGGCTGAACCAGGAGCTCAGGAGAAAGTACAGGAACGTCTTGGTTTTTTATTGCCAAGCCCTGTTCCATTAGATGGCAACTGTGGAGTTGCCCACATTTCAGGAAATATCTTCTGCGTAGAGACCTTTCAGAGGAAAATATGAAAATTCAACCTCAGCTCTGAACCAGTCCAGCACCTGAACCATGATTAGAGCTTATGAATAGTGTAGGCTTTCTTAAGGGGTCCTAATGACATTCAGTGAATTGGCTTGTGAGCGTGTGTTTTATACCTTTTCCTTCAAAGTGGAAACTCAAGGATTATGATTAAATAGTTGAAGTACTGATCGTATAAAAACCAACCCATGACCCCCAGTAAAAAGCCACACAAACTGGCATGCTCCCCCACCTTGCTGTATTCTTCTTTCCACGCATAGCACAAGCGTACATAAAGCAAGAGCACAAACACAAGCAAAGGCCGTGTTTGGCTTTTGATTAGACGTTAAACCTCAGACGATCATTAAACTTCTTGAACTCTGTGGCTTCAATCCAGGTGGGAAAGCAGGTCAAGCAAGTAAAGCTGAAGGTAGAGTATGCAATCTTTTGTTCTCAGCAGGCTTTGAAGATTGTTTCAGGGTTAATGTTTGACTTTGGGTCTTAACTATTTTATGTCTTGGTTTCCTCACCGACAAACAAAACATCCATCTTGCAGTGAAAGAAGATCACACTTTCCCATTAATGTGAATGGTCTAAACTCATTCCTTCGGAGGGTAAAGCAAAATGGTGAAGAGTTCAGGCTCTAGAGCAGTGTGGTCCAATAGAGGTATAATGTGAGGCCCAAGTATGGGCACGTGGAGCATTAACTTTTCTAGTAGCTACTTTAACCAGAAGTAAAAACAAATAGGTGAAAAGCATTTTGACAACATTTTATTTTATTCAGTGTATCCAAAATATGATTTCAATATATCAATATTTAAAAAATTATTAATGAGATATTTTATGTTATTTTCTTCATACTAAGTCATTAAAATGTAGTGTGTATTTTACACTAACTGCACATCTCAATTTAAACAAGCCATATTTAAAATACTCAATACCTATATGTGGCAGGAGGCTCCCCCACTGGGCAGGACAGCTCTAAAGTCAAATTATATTGACTTTGCAGCCTCCTGATCTTCAGCAAGTTACTTAAGCATAGCGTCCCTCAGTATCTACATCTGTAAAATGGGAATGATAAGAGGATCCACGTTACTGGGTTTGTCATGAAGATGATGTATGTAAATATACTTAAAGCCCTCAGTGCAATGACTGGTATATATTTAATCAATCAGTGTAAACTATCATTATTAGTTTCAGTAAAAGTACACAGGGTGAACTTGTTTTTCTCCACAATACGGTAATTCCAAACCAAATGAAATTGAGTTGAATTTACAGCTTAGATTTTGGGGGGGCTGGGGGGTGGGAAGGCAATTATTTAAGCAGCCCAAATCAGGAAAACATACTTGAAATACTTCATTTTGTGATGACATTGAACCAGTAATTTTTAAAATATAAAATGGCCTTTCCCCTATGCCCATGACAGGGAAAGCAATAATAGTTTTAACTAGTTACCTGTCGATTGTTACCTTACCTTATCAGAAAGATTTAAGGCAGCTGAATGGTATGTTTACACTGTTCGTAAAAGCGCATGCATTTAGATTTTGGGGGGCAGAATTTAGATTTTGGAGCTTTTAAGATAATGAAACATTGAGTGTTAAACCGGAGCTCCTTGCCTTGTTTCCTAATGCAGTTTTGCCTTTGGGTGACGGCCGCGTCTGGGGACTTCTGCACTGTCCTCAACCTCAGGGTTTTGTTTTGGTGCTCCAGATGTACGCCAAAGGCGCACAGCATTTGCTTTGCGGACACAGGGCCCAACTTGTTCTATGAACTTTTTCTTAGTCTCTTCTTTAGCACCTGTGAATGAGCATAAACGAGGTGAAAGATTTGCTGGGGCCAAGTTATCAGGGCTTATCCACACGAGGCCAAGACCAAGAAGTATTAATGTCACTTGCTGCACGGTATTAAGAAGACCCACAGGAAGTTAGGAAACTGGCATTTCCCCCTCCTTAGTCTTATTTATTATTATTATTTTTTGCGGTACGCGGGCCTCTCGCCGCCGCGGCCCCTCCCGTTGCGGAGCACAGGCTCCGGACGCGCAGGCTCAGCGGCCATGGCTCACGGGCCCAGCCGCTCCGCGGCATGTGGGATCTTCCCGGACCGGGGCACGAACCCGCGTCCCCCGCATCGGCAGGCAGATTCCCAACCACTGCGCCACCAGGGAAGCCCTCCTTAGTCTTACTGATGGCACCAAACATCTCCATGACATTTTGCTCAAGGTATATTTTCATCTTTTGTAGGAGGTTTGAGGGATTTGGGGCTGATCAAGGGAAAAGATATGACCATGAGAGCAGCAACACAACAAGCATTGCTGCACCCTGCTTGGACAGGGTTGCATGAGAGGGGTGCTCTCACTGAGACTGAGACTGTCCAGAGGATCCAGGAGGCCAACATCCAGAAGGGGAGGCGGGTAAGGGAGCTTTCGGGAGACGGGACTAGAGGAGTCTCGGCGGCATGGTAGGGTGGTCTCTGGGTCAGAGAGCTCCGAAGGGTGATGGCAGCTGGGGTCTTGTAACTACAAGGCTCTACCTTATCAATGGCCAACAGGTGCTGGGTGAAGTTTCGAGGGGTATGCAAAACAGGTGGGCTCTAAATGGCTAAAAATCCGGTTGTTTGAGCTAATTTTTAAATAACTGAATGTGTAAAAATTTGAGTTCAGTGCCAGCAGGCTTTTGAGGGGATGAGTCTCAGACCGCAGTGGAAAAATAAACAACCTGGGGGCCAATCCACAGAAGTCATCTTTACCATTTACTTAACGATCGTTCATTCCATGTGGGAAGAGTACGGCACGGTGGGGAGAGCACAGGAGAAAATCTCGGGTTCTGGTTGTGGCTGTACCACTCCCTCACTGTACCTTGGACAGTCACTCAATCCATCACACCTCACTGTCCTCATCCATAAAGTGAGGGGTGGCACAGATGACCCTAAGCTTCCAGCTGCAAATATTTATGACTCTCAGATTCTTAGAACATCCTCATGATGGTAGACAGGATACACTGTATTATTTCCATTTGCTGGATGGGGGACCTGAAACACAAAGTGGATAAGTGCTAAGCTTTATATCAAAACTTACCCAGTTCCTGGCAGAGAACTGGATTAGAACTCACATTTGTGGATGTCTAGATCCTTTGTGTTTTCTATTATCCTGATAGGCAGATACAGGGAATCTTTTTTTTTTCTACATCTTTATTGGAGTATAATTGCTTTACAATGGTGTGTTAGTTTCTGCTTTATAACAAAGTGAATCAGTTATACATATACGTATGTTCCCATATCTCTTCCCTCTTACGTCTCCCTCCCTCCCACCCTTCCTATCCCACCCCTCCAGGCGGTCACAAAGCACCAAGCTGATCTAATACAGGGAATCTTTATAAAATGTTCTGGAAATTAAATTATATTCTGCTACTGCACGTAGCTGTGGCCCAATCAAGAGACACCCAGACTTAAGGTTTAGAGGAACGCCATATTAATAATTATTGTATTAGTTAATAATGCCATTATTAATATTATTGTCCTGTTTTTTCCATGTTTACACTTACAAACCTTTGGTGTAAAAGAACTACAGCACCACTATTTTATACATATAGTTATTATATAATAATGATAGTTATTACATAATTGCTTTTTGTTATCACCTTACATGTGTACATACTTGAAGGTTTAGTAAGCATATTCCTACCTGTTATATCTTTTATTCTTTCAGTGGCAGTGTGCAGCGGTGTGCTGGGTTTCCTCAACAACCCGCTCTCCGGAGGAGGAGACGTGCTGATTCTCGTGGTGTAAATACTCTCACCAGGGCCAGTTTTGAGGTAGCAACACAAAGTCACTGCAGAGCTGGGAAGAGATGTGCCTGTTCGGCCCTTTCCAGCTTTACTACCTGCTCTGGCGATGCTGAGTGAGGTTGAACCAGTGTTCTAGCTCTTGCTTTATCTGCCCATAGATTCTAAACTTCTTCCCAATCATTGATCACGCTTGTAAAAACGTGCTCAATGCTTGTTCCCACTGGATCGTTACTCTCTGGGGGCTAGAAATTGTGTTCTCTTGCTCTCCACTGTTCCCGGGACTTATTCTCACCCCTCTGCTGCTTTCTATAAAATTGCAAAGCGGATGAGATGTTATTCCCAAAGACCTCCTGCCCGGTGAAGTTGGGCCCAGGTACCAGAATTTCCCCTACATCATGGGGCTCATCTTATCATCCTGCATGGATTTCTCATGTGTGTGCTCTGTTGTGGTAACTACTATAAAGATTTGTTGCTATTTTTAATGAAGCATATCAATTGCATACCTGAATCCATCATGGAGATTGAGAAATACAAACTCTTGTTTTCCTCACCATTGTTGGGACTGTACAGAGAGTTTGACGTCCTCTTATGGTCACCAGCTAGAGAGCATTTCCTTCTGAAAGGAGGGAGGTTTACCTAAAAATAAATGAGTTTTAAAATTCTTTATCCTAAAACTTGTCTAAATTGTAAAATAAATCACTCAGGAGATTTGGTGAATTTTTTGGCTCTGAGAGCGCCTGTATTCGACTGTCCTGGAACACTGTGTCCTCTAACTGTGAAGCCATGTTCATTTGTTTCTGGCTCCGACATGTCGGAGGACTTTGTGGTCCTGTTTTCCAGACCTGAATTTAATTGGAGAGTTAATTATTTGATCAAGGACATGTAAGCCAAGTTGAATTTGGGGGTGAAGCCTGCGATCTTTGTTCTGCTTCAACAGACAAGAAAGTCTCTGTGATGCTCTGTTGCTGATATTTTTACATAAGCAGATGTTCCACATAGCAGAGGGAAGAAGCTGGGCAGAGGAGACTGTAACCAGATCGTGTGAAGCCGAGGACAGAAGCTCCTTTATCTCTTTGCAATCACTTAGCCTAGGAAGACCCGAGGCCTGAGCTCTGAGGTCCTCACTGCTGTTCTAGCGGGCATTTGAGCTAAACAGGAAGGGATGAGGGTTCATCAGCTCAGCCTCAGCCTTCGGTTATGATCTCTGATGAGCGTGTGCTTCTCAGATGGAATTCATAAGCACCTTGAATAATTTATCCTTCTTCTCATTCCAGAAATTCTTTAGTTAGGTATTTTCAAAAGTTTTTTTCTTTTAAAGTCACGTGACCCAGGCTACTTGCCGGCCGTCACTAGTTCACGGTTTCCACAGCAACCAGGTGAAGGAGCCATTCAAGTCCATCTACAATAACCTTAATTAAAATGATGTAACATCACTTAAAATAGGTGTCCCTTCTCTATGCCAGAGTTAGGTTCCCTATGCTTCCAATGACTGTCTCTAAAAAAATCCTTTCCTCTACGTGGCAAATGCTGTACATTTCATTGGCCCCTGGTTTCCTATATCTCATTAAATTATTGTCTTACTATGGGGAACTGCATATACTATCCACCTGTGGACTGTGGCAATGGGGGGCCCAGGCCCACCTGAAAGCAGTAGCTGCTACCTAATTTCAGCCAATTGTTGCTTTTTGAGGCCAGTGTTACCAATTCTTCTGATTTTATTTTTAAGGAAGAATCAGAAATCCAGATCTGTAAAAAAAAAATTTCCTAATTTAAAAACTCTGGCAGTGAATTCATATGAAACATACACACACATATGTGTGTGTGTACACACAGACTAGTGGAACAAATCATACAAATTTGTCAGTTGTCTGGATACAACCTGTAGGCTACTGGGTTGAGTCCCGTCCTATAGGACATTCTCAGAACCATATGTAAGTCTGGAATGAGCTAGGTACTGACCTCTGTTTTTTCAATTTTGTCACAAAAAACAGACCTCAGATTTGCAGATATGATGTTAGGGATTTATTGAGAACCACTGGAGAATCCAAGAGATGAAAGGTACAAGGAGGCTCTATTGGATCAATGTTGGGAGGAATTTAGTGAGAATCAGAAGTGTTGAAGATAGGATGGAGATATACCAATGAAATGCAATACTAGAACCTTGATAAGATCCTAGATTTGCGGGGCGAGTGGGAAGACATAAGAAAAATTATTTTCAGGGCAATTGCAGAAATTTAAATAGAGGCTGTATATTAGATGGTAATTAATATTAATTTCTTAGATATGTGTGATAAATAGTGCTGTGGTTAATAGAACAACTTTGTTCATTGTACTCTTCTTTCAACTTTTCTGTAAATTAAAACTTTTTTTTTTTAAGGAAGAGAAAAATAGACTTTCAGATGGGTTGTTAGCTTACTGCCTTGAGAAACATTCAAGTTAATTCATTCAAGTGGCATTGGTTTGGGATGTTGACGTAATGACTGGCTACCTGGACCCTGATAGATGACTTTCAAGTCCTTTATTGAGGATCTGCTAAGGGCAGGACCCAAAGATGCAAATCTAGGATGCTTTTAATTGCTTAATTCCTCAAGCCATCCATTTTTGTCTCCTTGCTTAAATGAGATAATTTATACAGCCAACCAGTAGAGTTCTAGATACATGATAGGCATACATCAAATGTTATTTTTCTTTTCATTAAAAACAAATAACTTACCTATGGTCATGCTTTGGACTAAGTATTGCATCTCAAAGTGTTGCATCTCACTAAAAAACATAGTAGGAATACATTTCAGGAATTCCTAACTAACACACACCTATCCAGGTGAGTTTTCACAGTTAAACCCAGGAAATAATTTCACACTGACACTTGAAGAAATGATTTGAGGTTCTCACTTCAGGGGTACCCTTGTCCTCAGATCCTGCTTAAGAAAAACTAAAAAATGTCCATCTTGTCTGGTTGCCTCTGGGTCTGACTTGGGATACCCTCTCCCTGGACTTACCCTTCCCAGGGAATATTTGTTTTAGCTTCTTTTACCCTTTCAGACTTTGTATCAGTTTTTTTCTTTTTTTTTTTTTTTTTTTTTGCGGTACGCGGGCCTCTCACTGTTGTGGCCTCTCCCTTTGCGGAGCACAGGCTCCGGACGCGCAGGCTCAGCGGCCATGGCTCACGGGCCCAGCCGCTCCGCGGCATGTGGGATCTTCCCGGACCGGGGCACGAACCCGTGTCTCCTGCATCGGCAGGCGGACTCTCAACCACTGCGCCACCGGGGGAGCCCTATCTGTTGTTTTTTAGGTTTAGTTTCTTCCCATTTTATTAGGTGTTAGATTTCCACCCCCACTTTTTTCCTGTTGTCTTTAGTGCCTTCAACTGATGGGCACACTTGTTTCATCAGTTCATCTCATTCCTTCTGTCTTAACAGCAACATTGGCTTTAAAATTTGTTTAATCTTTAAAATGATCTTTGAAATCTAGTCTTTTCTTTCACACCCTTGCCACATGGTACTTTTATTAGGATTTAGCCCATTTTTAAGGTGCTCTTGGCCATGACGTCAAAATTGATGCTGCAATAAAAATGTCGTAAGCTTTTGAATAACATGCTTTGCTGAAGCCTAAATAATTTCTACTGCCTATTTCAATGGACTCCAAGATACTTGGACATGCAAAGTCAGCAATCAAAATTTGCACAGAGGTCTTCGTGACTGGCTCCAAACTGAATATGTTAGCTATCTTGGAAAACCATCAAGATAAAACCATTTAACCATTTAAAACCATTAAACCATTTTAAACCTGCTTTTGATATCCCTGCCCACCACACATCCCAATGATAATAACAGAAGTTAATAGATTTTACACACTTGTTGTGTGCTGAGTGAATAAGAGCATTGTCTCATTTAGTCCTTATAAAAAACCTACAAAGTGAATAACTATTATTGTCCTTTTTTTACAGATTCGTCTTAGAGCAATTTAGCCCTCTGCCCACTGTCCCACTATAGCTGGGATGAGGCCCTTTCCAAAAGCCTCAAGCAGTGTGCTCTATGGTCGGGTGGCTTTGAAGTCATAAAGAGGCAAAGGAAGGAGAAATTGGAGATGTTGATTAGCAGTCAGGCTGGCCAGTGTGAATTCTAAGGGTGCGGGATTTGTCTCCCTACTTGAATTTTTTATTCAGGCGCCCTGTAACTCTAGTTAGCTAGAACGAAATGCCCCTCATTCTTTTCTGCTGACTTTCAGTAGCTCCAGGTCAATTGTTATTTTTTTTTAAAGTATGATATTGGTATTGTGTTCATGATTTTTAAAAAGTGTCCTCCTGCCTTTTTAAGACAGTAACATTGAAATGATGTGATGTTTGGGATTGGCTTCAAAATATTCGTTTGTTGGCGGGGGTGGTGGGGAGATGGGTGGCACGATAAAGGAAATAATATTGGCCATGACTGCTGTAATTGGGCGATGGGTAGATGGAGTTCATTAAACTATTCTATTTTTGTGTACATTTGACACTTAGCATAATAAAATGTTTAAAATATTTCTGGGTTACTTCACTTGCCTTCTGTAAGGATGTCATTACCCTCCAACTTCCCTGGTTACAGTCGTCCCTCCGTATCTGCAAGGAATTGGTTCCAGGACCCCCCACAGATACCAAAACCCTGGGTGCTCAAGTCCCTTATTAAGGTGGCATAGTATTTGCATATAGCCTACACATCCTTCTGTATACATTAAATCATCTCTAGATGATATATACCTAATAAAATGTAAATGTTATGTAAGTAAATTGTTGCCAGTGCTCAGCAAATCCAAGTTTTACTTTTTGGAACTTTCTGGAATTTTACAAAATGTTTTCCCTCTGAGGTTGGTTGAATCAGCGGGTGGAGAGCCTGTGGTTGCAGAGGGCCGACTGTATTTCATTTTCTTTACTAGAGGTTCACATTAAGATTGCCAGTCATTTCAGAGCAGCGTTCATTCAGGCATCTTCCTTGTGGAGCTTCTTTTCACTCTTCTGTGATAAGACTTTTAAAAAGCTTGGTTATTATAATGCATATTTTCCTTAATCCTCCTCCCACTGTACACGGGCCTCCCACTGCTGTGGCATCTCCCGTTGCGGAGCACAGGCTCCGGACGCACAGGCTCAGCGGTCATGGCTCACGGGCCCAGCTGCTCCGTGGCATGTGGGATCTTCCCAGACCCGGGCACGAACCCGTGTCCCCTGCACTGGCAGGCGGACTCTCAACCACTGCGCCACCAGGGAAGCCACCACTTACCTTTTTATTAAACAATTTGACAGACTGCTACCACAAGCTTCCCCCACCACCCCGGTGTCTTCAATTCTCTAACACATTACTTTCTTTACAAATAGATTTTGTACAGTTAATTATCACATGACTTTGGTACTGTTTTTTCTAAGGAATCCTTTTCCAGAAGGATTGTAGTGTTCCAAGTTTTAGGAGAATGTTGATTCTTTTTCATTATTATGAAACTCCAATGACTCTGATGTGTCTTGCCTCTGAGACAGACTTATATTAAGTCAGTCTTATTTAAACAGAGCTCAGGTTTGAATGATGGTCTTGCCTATTTGTTTGTTCATTCATTCACTCATTTGTCAATAAAAAATTATTAAATACCTACACATATTGAGTACCATGAAGAACAATTTGCTGTCTTAAATGCTGACATTTTAGAGGGATTTTATAAAATAATACTTTAAAAACTGCGTTTATACTGAAACTGGACTTGGAGCCAACATTGGCTGAATTACATTCTTTAGGGACCATAAAGTTAACACTTCTCCTTTTTTTTTTGGCCACATTGCACGCAGCATGTGGGATCTTATTTCCCCGACCAGGGATTGAACCTGTGCCCCCTGCATTAGGAGCGTGGAGTCTTAACCACTGGACCACCAGGGAAGTCCCCAGTTTACACTTCTTTTTACATAGTACGCACCTAAAAGCATGATTGGGAGGAGGGAATTTATTCACTCAACCGGTGTTTGTGGAGGGCCAGTGCGTGCCCGATATTCTTCCAAGATCTGGGGATACTTTGCTGAACAGGTGAAATTCCCTGCCCTCTGGGAGTTTATATTCTAGTGGAGGATACAACTAATAAATAAAATAAACAGGTTCATACATGCTGTATCCGACAGGACTACGTGAGCAGAAACAAAGTTGGGAAGGATGGAGGAAGCCTGCAGTGTTGAGAGCTCCTTGAGGTGGCTTTGGGAGAAGAGCTGAGGGCGTAAGGGGCTTGCCTGGGGGCTACCTCGACCAGAGCAGTCCAGGTACAGGTCTGATGCAGGAGCTGCCTGGTTGGTGTCAAAACAGCAATCCACCCTTTTTTTTTTTTAATACAACAAAAACCATTTAATCAAGTGAAAAGTGATAAACTGAACAATAAACAAATATGCACCACAAAATATTTTCCATTGCAAACACGTTAAGATGAATACGGGGTTTCATTACCATCTCACTGCCATTTTCTTATGTGTTACTGGCCTACATACGCCATGTTGTCTGTAATCATGCAGATGTGAAAGGAAGTTCACAGCAGTATGGCTGGAGCAGACTGATGGAAGGAGAAAGGCAGGTAGTGGGATGGAGGGGCCAGGGCACAGGGTCTTGGAGGCGCAGTAAGGTGAGGTAAGGTGGGAAACAAAACTGAGCTTGAACAAAATCACTCTGGCTGCTGTGTTAAGAAGACTGTAGGAAAGTGAAGCAAGGCTGACCAGTTAGGATTCCAAGGTAACAATTCAGGTGAAAGGAGGATGGTGACAGTAGGGGTGGTGAGAAGTGGTTGGAGTCCGGATGCATTTTGGAAGCAGAGCTGACATGGTTTGCTGATAGGTGGGATGTACGGACTGAGCGAGACGGGAATCAGGGAGGCCAGCAGAATGTATGGCCCGAGCAGCTGGAAGCTGGGGTTGCCATTCACTGAGCCAAGAAACCCGTGGGAATAGTGGCTTTGAGGATGATCAGGAGACAGGTTTGTGCACGTTCAATCTGCACAATCTATCAGACATCCAAGTGGAGGTGTCAAATCAGATCTATGGCTTGAAGTTCAGGGGAGAAAACTGGATTGCATAAAAATTTGAGAGTCTGTTTTCCCACCAGTGGCTTCCTAGAATGTTTGTAAAATTAAACAAGCCCTCCCCGCCGCAGGTAAAAATCTCAGAAACACCTTTCATAGTCTCTGTTAATTGCCCCCCCCCCCAACCCCATTGCTGTTTAGAATTGGAAAAGGCTGGTACAGTGGAAAGAAAAAAAAGCATTTGACATCAGGCAGACGTGTTGGAATCCTGCTCTACCACATAACAGCTGGGTGACCTTAGCAAGTTACTCAACTTCTCTGAGCCTCTCCTTTAGAAAAATGGCAGTTAGGTTGTACATCTCCAGTATTATGGGAGGCTTAAATCTGATAATGGATAAACACTTGTGCAGAGGGTCCACTTGTATGGAGCCGGGAAGAGCTGAATGGTGTTAGCTCTTTTCCCCCTGATAGGAACTGCTTAAATGGTATTTATAGCAAAGTGACTCACCAGTAATGAGGAGGTAATCTCCAGGGAGTGGGGCAATGGCTGGTGTGAGGAGGGAACACCAAGAAATTGGGGGCAGGGAGTGGAACGCATCTCCCACCGCCCTCCCTCTTCCAAGTGTGAGTCCAGGCTCCACCACGTAGGTGTTAAGTTGGATTCTTTCCCATTTTGGGTAGCTCGGCCATTTAAATCTAGAGACTGCTTTCGGCATTTAAATATTTAAAATTATACATGATTTCTGAGGAAATCCCAAAGGCATTAAAGGTTTTGCCTGCCGAGATGAGTCCTGAATACTGATGAGCATCTTTCTTCAGAAACTGTGATAATTGCAGAGTCCAGCCAGCGTTGTTAAAGGATCAGAGTCAGGACCCTGGAATCAGAGTATTCCATTACAATAACTTAATGAGGAGATCTCTTGACTGGTCACAGTAAAATCTCACATTAATGGAAAAACACCGCATTTTGTTCCTCTTACATGAGCTTGAGTTTTAGCAGTCCTGAGTCTCTTTCTAACTGGTTTGATTCCTGACTAAGGGGTCCACACAGCTGGGGCAGAGAAAGAGGGGGAGGGGTGTGTTCCCCCCAATCCCCAGAGTGGGTCTCTTTTAGTGATGGCATCCCTCTTGTGGTATAATCACGTGTCCTGTCACTCTGCCTCCTTCTCAGCATCTTTCCAGAGATCTAAGAACACCCTGTACCCCCAAGCTGGAAGAGCATCCCCTCCATCTTGCCCTTCTGAATGGATTCTCCAGTTGGCGGTATTTGGATTTAGCTTAAAAAACATCCTAGGGGGGCTTCCCTGGTGGCGCGGTGGTTGAGAGTCCGCCTGCCGATGCAGGGGACGCAGGTTCGTGCCCCGGTCCGGGAAGATCCCACATGCCGCAGAGCGGCTGGGCCCGTGAGCCATGGCCGCTGAGCCTGCGCGTCCGGAGCCTGTGCTCCGCAAAGGGAGAGGCCACAACAGTGAGAGGCCCGCGTACCGCAAAAAAAAAAAAAAAAAAAAAAAACATCCTAGGGACTTCCCTGGCGGTCCAGTGGTTAAGACTTCGCTCTCCAGTGCAGGGGGTGCGGGTTCGATCCCTGGTCGGGGAGCTAAGATCCCACATGCCTCGTGGCCAAAAGACCAAAACATAAAACAGAAGCAATATTGTAACAAATTCAATAAAGACTTTAAAAATGGTCCACATCAAAAAAAATCTTAAAAACAAAACAAAAAACCAAAAAAAGAAAAAAATTCCTGTACCCAGACCCACACCAGTCCCCAAGTAAAGGATGGGTTTACCGTGGATCTCTTCTCCCCAAATGCTTCTTGTTTGGCTCTGAACTTAGAACTTTGTTAGTAGAAGGTTCAACGGTCTCGCTCCCAGGAACCTGAGGCCCAAGGATTCCTGGAAACGTGAAGGGAGGAGGCGCTGGATTACCCACCTCATGTGTACTAGGGGCTTGGAACCATTTTTTTGTTTGTTTTGTTTTTTTTTGCGCTACGCAGGCCTCTCACTGCTGTGGCCTCTCCCGTTGCGGAGCACAGGCTCCGGACGCGCAGGCTCATCGGCCATGGCTCACGGGCCCAGCCGCTCCGCGGCATGTGGGATCTTCCTGGACAGGGTCACGAACCCGTGTCCCCTGCATCGGCAGGCGGACTCTCAACCACTGCGCCACCAGGGAAGCCCTGGAACCATTGTTTTTCTTAACTATTAAAGAAAAGGGTGACTAACCAATTAGAGTCAAGACACATATTAAAAAAAATAAATACATGAATTATTAAAAAAAAAAAACAAAAACTCAAGATGTTCCTGAGCAGTTTTCTCTTGGAATTTCTCCTGGAGGGCCAGTGTCCTAAAGCCACAGTCAGCATGGACAGGGCTGTGCGCCCAGAGGAACCGATGACTTACTCCACCTGAGACTGTGATCAAATTTCCCGTGAAGTCACATGATGATTTCACATAGGTTACTGTGAGATCTCCAGAGATTCAATGGCTGTTTTCCTTGGGACTTCAGCACCGTAGAAAGGGAGACACATTAATGATTAAAAAAATCTATTTTTATAAATTTACTTGCGGAGGGCATTATGCTAAGTGAAATAAGTCAGACAGAGAAAGACAAATACCGTATGATATCACTTATATGTGGAATCTAAAAAGTGCAACAAACTAGTGAATATAACAAAAGAAAAGCAGACTCACAGATATAGAGAACAAACTAGTTACCAGTGGGCAGAGGGAAGGGGCAGGGGAGGGGAGGGGCAATATAGGGGCAATATGTTTCTATGAAATCATGTGTGTGAAATTTTTGAAAATTGTAAAGCACTGGATAAAGAATCTTTCATTTGATTAAAAAATAACTATTTAAATATATATATTTTTTAAAAATCATGGTCACTTCTTTTTTGATTATAAAAGTCCTGTATGTTCATTAGGCAGATCCAGGTTTTCTGAGTCACAAAGCTTATACAATTTGGGGCTGCTTCTTTAAGGAAAAGAATCATAAATCCGGAATATAAAATGAGCTAGGATTTGATTATTGATTTTGAAGGGATCCCTGACAGCGAGGGGCCTGAAATTCATGCTTCATTAGCTTTCTGTACAATCTGCCCCTGAGGTTAGATATGGAAAATTAAGAAGCCAAACTGCCTTTAACCCCATTTTCCCGGAGGGTTATGTAACTCTTGTTTTGTTTTATTTTAAAATAACATTTTTATTAAGATAAAACTCACATACCATTCAGTTCACCTATTTAAAGTGCAAATTTAGTGGGTTTTTTGTATATTAACAGAGTTGTGCAGCCATGGACATAATCCATTGCAGAACGTTTTCATCCCCCCAGAAAGGAACCCTGTGCCCGTTAGCTGTCACTCGCCACTTCCTCCAGCTCACCTAGCCCTAGGCAACAATTAATCCTGTCTCTATAGATTTGCCTATTTTGGACATTTGCTATAAATGGAATCATGCAAAATATGGTCTTCTGTGGCTGGCTTCTTTCACTTGGCATAACGTTTTGGAGGTTCATCCGTGTCATAGCGTGTGTCAGTACTTCATTTTTTACTGTCTAATAATTTCCCTTATATGGATATCCCACATTAAAAAAAGCCGTTCATCAGTTGATGTGTTACTTCTTTTAATCCCCTGGAGACACAATTGACGGAGTCCTTAAAGAAGGAAAAATCTAGCCTCCTTGTGTCATCCTTAGTTTGCCCTCTCCCGTTTCTTCACTTCCTTCACTTCCCCCCAATTCTGGTGTATTGGAAATTAAGAAAGAGGCATTGCTGTTGAACAGGAAGACATTATTATCATTGTGACAAATGTTACTGAGAGTTCATAGTTCATGGACTCAAGACAGACCCTGCCTGCAGTTAGGGTTTGGCCCAAGGGCATGGGCCAGCCCCAGGCATTGCTGATGGCCACAGTCCTTTCCCAGGAGTGAGGTATGACAAGTTCCGGGGAAGATGGAGATCTCAAGCCTGAGGCACCCTGGACAGGCAGGTGGTTTGCAGTTGGGCTGCCTCTTCCACTCGGCCTCTGAACCTGGAGTTTGCCCATGGCCTGGGGGATGGACAGGGTACCAAGCCTAGCTGGAGCTCAGGGCTGGCTGGAGGATGCTGGCATTATTACAGGGCCTGAGGGCCAGAGAATGCTGACCTTTGGACTATTTACCTCCCTGGTCTGGAAGACCCTGGAGTGCTTCTGAGCAGCCGACTTCTTACTGTAACAGAGGAAAGATTTTTCCTCTACCTTCTACCCTCTTAGGTCTGGGCTGGGCCTGAGAATTAAATTGACAAAGGACAGATGAACAGGAGACAAGTATACAGATATTTGGTGTTAATATTTTTATGTGGCATGGGAGCCTTCAGAGAAATGAAATGAAGACCCAAAGAAGGGGACAGTCCTGAGAGCTTGTATAGCATTTCCACAAAGATTGGTAAATTTTGGAACTGTGACAAGACAAAGGAAAAAGGATTTGGGTTGGGGCAATAAATTGTGGGAAAGTGACTGGGAACTATAATGGGGGAAACTAATGGAAGATTAAAGTTATTTTAGTAGGTTTGTTTGTACAGATCTATTTCAGCATTGACTCCAAGTCTCCGGTGATAAGAACGTTCTTGTCCTGGTACAGAGAGGGCGTACAATGTCATGGGAAATTTTATGTCCTGATTTTAGGTAGAATGGGGGAATTTAGAGAGCCTCTCTTGCATCTGCTGTTTCCCAAGTGTCTTCAGATTAACATAATCAATCTGCCAAAGCAACCTATTTTGGGGTGGCATGCTCTGATCCCCTACATTACCAAGGAAGGATATGGGAACTGCAGAGAATCAGGTTGAGCACCCACTCATTCAGCAAATAATTATTGAGCACCTAATATGTACCAGGCACAATCCCAGGCTCTGGGGATAGAATAGTGTGTTGGTTAATTTTATGTGTCGACTTGACTGGGCTGAAGGATGCCCAGATATCTGGTAAAACATTATGTCTGGGTGTGTCTGGGAGGGTGTTTCCAGAAGAATCGGTATACTAGATAAAGAAGATGTCCTCACCAGTTGGGTGGGCATGATCTAATCTGTTGAGGGTCTGAATAGAACGAAAAGGTAGAGGATGGATGAACTTGCTTTCTTGTTTGAGCTGGAACTTCCATCTTCCCCTGCTCTCAGACATCGGCTCCCCTGGTTCTCAGGCCTTGGAATGTGGACTCGAATTATACTACTGGCTTTCCAGGGTCAACAGCTTGCAAGTGGCAGATCATGGGACTGCTAGGCCTCCATAATCATCTGAACCAATCCCTCGTAACAAATCTCTTTCTACATACCTATATGTATCTTATTGGTTCTGTTTCTATGAAGATCCCTGACTAATACAAGCAATAAACAAACCAGTCGAAAATCCTTGCCCTCAAGAAGCTTTACCTTCCTCCACAAAATAAAAAATACGGTATACTGAAGATGATAAGTGCTATGGAGAAAAATAAAACTCCCCAAAAGAGAGTTTGGAGATGTGAGGTATTATAATTCCAAATTGGATTCTCAGGGAAGGTCTCACTGAGGAAGTAATATCAAGCAAATACCTGAAGGAGTGAGCTATGTCATATCTGTAGGAGGTCTTCCCAAGCAGAGAGACAGTTAGTGCAAAGGCCCTGAGGTGGAAACATACCTGATGTGTTCAAGGAACAGAAGAGGGCCAGTGTGGCAGAAAGAGCAAAGGGGGGGGAATGGTAGGAAATAAGGACCAAAGGGTAACAGAGGCCAGAGCAGACAGGCATCCCAGGTCATTAAAAGGACTGTGACTTTCACTGTTCTAGCCATTGGAGGATCTCCAGCAGAGGAGTGCCATCTACTTGACTTGAGTTTTCAAGGTTCACTCTGGCTGCTATATTGGAATAGGCTGCCAGGAGCACAGGCAGAAGCAGGGTGACGAGTCCGAAGGCCAACAATCTGGGAGAAGGGTGACGACGACTCCAAGTAGGATGGTGGCATGGATGGTAGCATGGGGATGATCGGATTCCAGATATATTTTAAAGGGAAAGAAGGCAGGATTTGTTGATGGATTGGATGTGGGGTTTGAGAAACAACTACAAGTCTTGTGTGACAGCAAGTTTGGAGGCTGAACACTGGATGAGGAATGGCCAGTAACAGAGGCGGAGAAGCCTCGTGTGCAGCAGGTTCGGCAGGGAGTGGGGATTCACATGGGTGCGGTTCAGGTTTGGGCGTATTACCTTGAGGTGTCTGTTAAACATGAACGTGAAGATGCGGAGTAAGCAGATAAATCTGTCACTCTGGAGTTCAGGGGAGAAACATCTGGGCTGATGGACTGTCAGGGCAGAGATGTAAACTTGGAAACCCGCAGCATTTGGATGTCTTTCAAGCTACTAGCCTGACTTGGCTCACAAGGGAATGATAGTCTATTAAGGAGAGGAGACAAAGGATGTCTCTGGGGGACTTCAGCATTGGGAGGTTGGGGAGCTAGGGAGGGACCAGAAAAGGAGACTGAGGTAGAGCAGCCTGTGAGCTCCAGGAAAACCTGGAGAGAGTGACGTTCTGAAATCCAAGAGAAGGAGGTGTTTTCAAGGGAAGGACGATGTAGAAGAGAGAGAAGGAAGAATGGCTGGAGCCAGGGATATGGGCGTGTGGGGGGGGGGAGGGCGTTGCTATGTTCTGAATGTGTCCCCCTCCCCCAAACTCTTATGTCAAAATACTAATGCTCAACGTGATGGTACTGGGAGGTGAAACTTTTGGGAGGTGATGAGTTCATGAGGGTAGAGCCTTCATGAATGGGATTAATGCTCTTTTATTTTATTTTTAAATTTTATTTATTTATTTATGGCTGCATTGGGTCTTCGTTGCTGCGCGCAGGCTTCCTCTAGTTGTGGCGAGCAGGGGCTACTCTTCGTTGCGGTGTGCAGGCTTCTTATTGCAGTGGCTTCTCGTTGCGGAGCACGGGCTCTAGGCGCACAGGCTTCAGTAGTTGTGGCTCACGGGCTCAGTAGTTGTGGCACGTGGGCTCAGTAGTTGTAGCTTGCAGGCTTTAGAGCGCAGGCTCAGTAGCTGTGGCACACGGGCTTAGTTGCTCCATGGCATGTGAGATCTTCCCGGACCAGGGCTCAAACCCGTGTCCCCTGGATTGGCAGGCGGATTCTTAACCACTGTGCCACCAGGGAAGTCCCTAATGCTCTTTTAAAAGAGACCCCACGGAGCTTCCTAGCCCCTTCCACCATGTAACAACCATGAGAAGCTGACAACCCGGAAGAGGGCTCTCCCAGAACCTAACCATGCAGACCTTGCAGACCACTGACCTCATTTCTGCTGTTTATAGCCACCCAGTCGCGCTATTTGTTATAGCCGCGCAAACAGACACAGGCATAGCATGAGAGCCGGTTCTTCTGCCATGACAGAAGGGAGATGGGTGTGGCTGGCGAGACCAGGGAGCTCTCTCTGGAGGACTTTAGACTCTCCTTGAAACAGGGAAGCACAGGCACCAGCCCAGAGGGAAGGGTTAGGGAGGGTGTGAGGTTGGAGGGGAGGGCGCACAGTGGGAGGGGAGGGCCAGGGGAGCATGTGGAACGGCTGGGTCACATTGAGGCTGGCCCACTGGACTGTGTGCTCATCCCATTGTGTTCCTTTTTTTTTTTTTTTTTTTTTGCCGTGCGCGGGGGACGCACAGGCTCAGCGGCCATGGCTCACGGGCCCAGCCGCTCCGCGGCATGTGGGATCTTCCCGGACCGGAGCTCGAACCCGTGTCCCCTGCATCGGCAGGCGGACTCCCAACCACTGCGCCACCAGGGAAGCCCGCATTGTGTTCTTTTCTCCAGCCACAGTCAGCTGCCTGATGGCAGTTTTCAGGTGGGTGGAGAGTGGGTTTTACCAGGACTGGAGACTTGCCAAGTGAGAGTAACTCGTTAAGAGAGTGGAAAGGTAGTTTATAGTATATGTGAGGGAGTGATCTCGACTGACCGTAGACTTTCATGACTGGACGTGGGATTTAATGAAGGTAAGGAGGGATAAGAGGATGTGAGGGGGTGAAAGACAGTGAAAAAGTGGTAAAAATCAATGGATTTGAAACTCCAATGTAGATGCTAAAATAAAGTAGCATTCTTTTGTTTGTTCTGGGTACTTAGGGCTATCAGCAGAGTCAGAAAAAAGCACGGACTTTGGAGCCGCACAGATAAAGAGTTTTATTTTTCAGCTCAGTCACTTAAGAGAGGCTTAACCAAGTCTCATTTCTTCATCTGTAAAACAAGGCCCTCATTCTTCCCCTGCAGGGTTATGTGAGGTGTAATTCAGAAGACACACATGCAAGGCTGCAGTGGGTGACACTTACCAGGGGGTTCCTAGTATCCCTTCCAGGCTGGACGATTCCCGTTCCTTCCGAAGCCACAGCTCCCCATTCTCATCGACCTACAGTGAAAATCTTCAAATGAGTAAGTCAGACAGAGAAAGACAAATATCATAAGATATCGTCTGTATGCAGAATCTAAAAAAAAAAAAAAATGATGCAAATGAACTTATCTACAAAACAGAAACAGACTCACAGATTTAGAGAACGAATTTATGGTTACCCGGGGGGAAGGGTCGTGGGGAGGGATAGACTGGGAACTTGGGATTGCCATGTACACACTGCTATATTTAAAGTGACTAACCAACAAGGACCTACTGCAAAAGAAATCTTCAAATGCTTATTGAAATTATTTAATAATTTATAGTATTATCCCTATACATAATGATTCATTACTGATTGATTAATCATTTAAATCATGCTTGGAAGGGAGTGATGGATGAGAAGCTAGTTTTCAAAAATAAAAAGAAGTATAAGGAGAAGGAATGGATAAAAGAAAAAGAAACCAGAAAAAAATAGAAGATCAAAGGAATGAAAATTAATGAAGAGAAGAGGGAACAGGTGTTGAGAAAATCAGATGTGGCTTTGTCCACAGCAGCACACTGTAGAGCGCTGCCATTAATTTCTGTGACTCAATTTCCCTCCCCTTTTACCTCTGGGGCCTCCTTCCTTTTAGTCTGAATGGATAAGAGGTGGAGATTAGGCAACAGGGTTATTCATCACGTGTGGGACTTCATTCCAATGTCCAGGATAATGGATTTAACCTCAAGATAAGGTCTTTCTTAAATAAAGGGGGAAAGAAAAATGCTCTCACAGTAGGGAGCTGTTTGCTCTGGAGGCTCTTGTGGTTTGAATGTTATCAGTGGGCGGGTGTAGATTCGATTAGTGCACGGACGATCTGGCCAGGGGGTCAGGCGGCTGCTTTGGGGCCGTAATTGGCAGGAGGAGGGGGAATTGCTTGTCACCTGATGTGTTTGTGGTGCTGGTCCGCCGTTCTCTTCCTTCTTGCTTTTTTTTCCTGGTTTTCTTCAGGACCTGGGCAGAGTGTCCCTCTGAAAGCATGGCCCACCTGGAAAGTGCTTGAGACTAAATATTCGTGAAAGACTAAGCATATGAAGGCACGTGGTAGGTAGGCATATTGGTGATCCTACGAGGATCATCGTATAGGGAAGGGGAGGCAGCAGTGTTCCATAACAGCGGGAAGATCTGCACGTCACCCCCTCCTCATGCCACCTCCCAGGTCATCCCCATCACCTCTCCCCGCCCAGCTGCAATGAGACGCTCAGGTGGCTGCACCTTGGCACTTCTCTGTCTAGCGCAGTATGTGTGGTCCTGTTCTGCAGCCTTGGGTTTATCTCCCTCCATCTCCCGCCCCTGCAGACAGTAGCCTCCCTGAGGATTTAACTCTGTGTCTCTGGAACTTAGCACAGTGCCTGTCACATGGTTCAAGTCAGTTTCGGATTTGTCAGTCTGCACCAAGTACATGAAATGTCTACATTTATAGAAATACTTACCTTTTAAATGGGATTAACAGATACAAACTACTATATCTAAAACAGATAAGCAACAAGGATACACTGTATAGTACAGGGAATCATACCCATTGTCTTGTAATAACCTATAATGGAGTATAATCTACAAAGATACTGAATCACTATGCTGTACACCTGAAACTAACATAATATTGTAAATCAACTCTACTTCAATTAAAAAATAAGTTGTGTTCCAGGGCCTCTCGGTTTGAAGACAACTAGAATGTTTCCCGTTAACCAGGGAGAATGTAACAACATGAAGTTATATCCATAGGGTGGATGCAGGTGCCCCGGTCACATTCCTTTGTCTCAGCCCAGAGGTCACGGACAGCTTTGGTGGGCAATTCTCATCCACTCCTGGGATGGCTCCCTGTAGGGGTCTCCTAGTTACATACCTAGTTATAACCTCCACTCCTTGAGCATGGGATGGACTGAGCAACTCACTTCTAATGACTGGAATCCAACAGAAGTGGTGGATGTTACTTCTGAGGTTATAGGTTACGAAGCTTTGACCTTGGTCATGCTTGCCTTCTCTTGCTCTGTTTGAGGAAAGCCAGCTGCCATGTTTTGAGCTACCCAATGGAGGGATCATGTGACAATTATACATATACATATATCCCCATATCTCCTCCCTCTTGCGTCTCCCTCCCACCCTCCCTATCCCACCCCTCTAGGTGGTCACAAAGCACCGAGCTGATCTCCCTGTGCTATGCGGCTGCTTCCCACTAGCTATCTATTTTACATCTGGTAGTGTATATATGTCCGTGCCACTCTCTCACTTGGTCCCAGCTGACCCTTCCCCATCCCCATGTCCTCAAGTCCATTCTCTACGTCTGTGTCTTTATTCCTGTCCTGTCCCTACGTTCTTCAGAACCCTTTCCCCCCCCCTTAGATTCCATATATATGTGTTAGCGTACAGTATTTGTTTTTCTCTTTCTCCCTTAACTTCACTCTGTATGACAGACTCTAGGTCCATCCACCTCACTATAAATAACTCAATTTCATTTCTTTTTATGGCTGAGTAATATTTCATTGTATATATGGGCCACATTTTCTTTATCCATTCATCTGTGAATGGACACTTAGGTTGCTTCCATGTCCTGGGTATTGTAAATAGAGCTGCAATGAGCATTGTGGTACATGACTCTTTGAATTATGGTTTTCTCAGGGTATGTGCCCAGTAGTGCGATCTAGCTGTAACTTTGGTTGCACCCTTATGAGGGACCCTAAGCAGAACCTCCAGCTCAGCTGCACCTGGATTCCCAGCCCACAGAGACTTTACAAATATGTGTTGTTTTAAGCCAGTCAGTTTTGGGGTAATTTGTTACTCAGCCATTGGTAACTGATGCAACTCAACTGCCTGCTTCTCTCTGACTGAGAGCATTTTCTCCCCCCAGGGGTTTGGCATGTCCACAAGTGCCCTGGAGTTCATGTCCCCAGGAGATGTAAACCAATGAGGGATGACAGTTGGTAGATGGGTACTCCAGCTTTCTAATCCTTGGGGCACAATCCTAAGGTGTGTTATACACAGTCTCTCAGAGGACCCCAGGGGGATGGAGCCTCAGTTGCCCATTGAGGTAACCCATTTGTTAAAGCACCTTTTCTTGGCTTTCTTCCCCTCGCTGCCTTGCTTTTCCTATTTACCATGCTTCCTGGGATCACCTCCCCAACAAACCACTGGCATCCAACTCCTTTTTCAGGGTCTATTTTTTTGGAGGAAAGTACACTCAGATAAAGCCTCTATATGGTCTTTTCCAAAAGTTTCCCTGAGGAATAGGGGAATACAACTCCTATTCAGACACCCTCCAAAAGTTGTATTAATGCTATCATTTAGGGCGATGACAGGTCTCTAGATTAGGGTGTATAGCAGCACATTAGCATGAGCGCTTTCGCAATACTTTCTATCTCTTCTGTCGTTTTGTAAATCTAAACATCTGTGCCACAATCCTAAGGGTCCTGGGACTTGTGACAATGACAACCACAAACAACACATGTTTTAGAGTCTAGAATTTAGAGACTCCCGAGCAATCAGATAGTGAAGCTGTGTGATGGGTCTCAAAAGATGCAGTGGATGTTGATGCCAAAGAGAACGGCTGGTGGTCTGTTTCTCACTGCCAGGTCCTCTGCCAGCTGCTCCACTGGCCGTCTTGGTGCTGGTCACAGACCTGTTTCCCAGCTGTCCTGCCTACCAAAGTCATAGAATTTTTCCTCCTCAAATAGTCTTTGGGCTCCTTTCTTTCTTTCTTTCTTTTTACTTTTTGGCTGCATCGCATGGTATGCGGGATCTTAGTTCCCCAACCAGAGATCGAACCCGTGCCCTCTGCAGTGGAAGTGCAGAGTCTTAACCACTGGACTTCCAGGGAAGACCCTGGGCTCCTTTCTTGAGGGTTAGTTGAATGTGACCTTACTGCCTAGATACTCTATCATGAGGGAAGGTTGAAAATACTTTCTGGAGTAAGCCGATGGGAACTGTGAGAAAGGAGAACTTGAAATCCATTGCCCCTTTTAAATAGCTGCTGGGTATAACGCTAGCCCAGTGGTTGTCAACGGGGGGGGGGGGGGGGGTGATTTTGCGCCCTCTCTGGGACGTGTGGCGCTATCTGGAGACATTTTTGATTGTCACAACTTGGCAGGATGGGCGCTAGCTACTGGCATGTAATAAGTAGAGGCCAGGGATGCCGCTGAACATCCTGCAATATACCATACAGCCCCCCCAGCTAAAGATTATCAATAGCGCCGAGGTTGAAAAACCCTGAATACTATAGCGATCTCTTTAAAAATAAAAGTGGAAGGATATGCGGGTTTATACATCATGCTGTTTCCAAATGCAATCAATTTAGAAGTAAAAGAGCAACTTAAAAAAAGAAAATAAAGAAGAAGCCAGGAAGCAGTGGTCTCATGGGGAGGCAGTGAAGCTCAGTGGTTAATGGCATGGCTGTGAGCTCAGATGGACGTGAGCTGGACTCCAGGGTCTGTATTCACTTGCTCTATGACCTTGAGCAAATGACTTGACCTCTCTCAGTATCAGTTTCCTTGTTTGTAAAATAGGCATCGTCATGGTGCCTGCCTCATTGGATTGTGATAATTAAATGAGGGGAGCATGTAGAGCATCTGGTACAAAGAATAGCATCTAGGAAGCATCCAATAACTGGAAGCAAGATGGAGCCTCAGCAGGAAAGAACGGGGGCCTGGAATCCAAGTGCTGAGGAAAACACGGCATTGAGAAAAGGGAGTGTCCGTTCTCAAAGATATTCAGTATTAAGATGGAATCCTTTCTGCAATCCTGCTTGTGAAATCATCACAGATTCTGCCTTACCACCCAGAACTTCACTGTCTAAATTCCTGCTGGTTTTGGTTTTCATTTTTCAATATTTGTGCCTTGAATGTAAATAAACAATCCATGGTTGGGGCCTGTGGAGGCCTTCAGACAAATGAGGGCCTTCTCCGCAGGAGCCAGGGTTCAGACAAGGAGGCCCAGAGCTTGACCCCATCCTGCCTGCCCCTTGCGCTTCTTAAGAGCTGCTTGGCGTTACCTCAGGGAAACAGCCTGCACAAATGAAGCAGCCCAAGACAAATAAACGCTGACCCTTCTTGGTCTGATACTCAGGGCATGGGGCCTCAGGAGAAGAATGAGTCCTCACAGGCTGGGAGGTCTCCTGAATATGTCTGGTAGCTGGCTTCTGAGAGACAGGGGGAGAGAGAGAGAGAGAGACAGGGAGAGAGAGAGAGATTTGTTGGTTCATCAAGCCCTACAATTTTAGAGTCTGCACAGTATACGCTATAGGACCTCGTCAAATGTTATTTAATCGAAAGAATGTTGGAATTCTAATGATGGACATGACTCTTCCTACCATTCTCTGTTAGGTAAGAGCATGGAATCAGATTTTTATTTTACCTACACTAGTTGTTTTTACTCAAGGCTGGAAACACGAACCTTATGTTTTAAGATTACAAAACCTCTCTCCACTCTCTCCTTCTAGTGAATGTAAATGAGCCAAGTCTCAATTTCCCCATCAAACAGTTAACATCTCTGTCTCACAGCACATCATTTGAAAAGCAGGATGAACGTATGGGTTACTTGTGTCATTATCGTGACGAGTGAAGATGTTGGCTATTTTCCTTGTCCATCCGTAGTTAAGCCAATAAATTCGCAGCCTGACAAAGCCACGTGCCCATCACCTTGTGTGACAAGGGGCAGAGATGACCAAACAGGCAGGCGTCTGATCAATTTTTTCCGTTTCTGTGAGCAGGGGAAATGACTTGTAACAAAGAAACGTGACCAGTCCCAGATGTAAGACAGTCCGGATTGCCCAGGCTATTTAAACCAGACCAGGACAGTGCTGATGGGGAACATAATGATGGGGTAGTATCCTTACCTATCAAGTGTCCGAGGGCAGGTCAAGCCCCTCGACAGAGCCTGGGGTCCATTCTTCTCTTCATGCTTGGTCGCCCACGTGCAGTTTAAGGTCCTCTCGGTGACAGTTACTCACATTCATTGAGGCAAACAGACTCAGACCTGTCCTTCTCCCTCCCCTGCTGGCACCATTGGCCAAAGTGTTCTTCACGATTTCCGAAGGTACGGTCAGCGCCCTCAGCGCTAACAGCAGGGCTGCCAGGCGCAAGGGGCTTCAGGGAAACATCTGAAAACCCGTGGTGTTTTTCCAACCAGCCTCATTCAAACAAAAGTTGGCCACTCCATCCTGGAAAACCCGGGGGGCCTCTGCGAGCAGCCTTCCTACAACCTTCTTCAAGACCAGAACTTTCTAAACGGGTGACTGCTTTGTAGCTCACCCCAAACCTGCCCTCCAGAGAAACACCACATCCCGAGATGCAGAGCCTTTGAATTGTGAAATAGGCCTTCCTTCTAATTTGTTTGCAGATCTGCTTTTAAGAAGCAGCTCCTCCAAGCCAGGAATTTGATTTCATGGTTACCAGCAATGGTCTGGGAGTGGACGTGGAGCGGGAAGGAGGGTGGTGGGTGACTGCAAGCACGCTTGAACTCTCCCTCTGAATGGCGGCTGCCTGGCCAGTCCCTGTTCCATCTTCCTGTGGCCACAGGATGGCGATGTTTGGGAATGTAGCTGTTAACTCTCAATGGCTGTTAACATCCTAAATTGGAGCCCCAGCAAGGCACATGCAAGTGACCAGTGATATGTGTAGGACCAAGAGCTTCTAAACCAGAAGCAAGAGGAAAAGAGGAGGGTCATTTATGGCGAAATTTTAAAATATCCAGGGCTTCCCTGGTGGCACAGTGGTTAAGAATCTGCCTGCCAATGCAGGGGACACGGGTTTGAGCCCTGGTCTGGGAAGATCCCACATGCCGCAGAACAAATAAACCCATGCGCCAGTTACTGAGCCTGAGCTCTAGAGCTTGCAAGCCACAACTACAGAGCCCACGTGCCATAACCACTGAAGCCTGTGTGCCTAGAGCCCGTGCTCCTCAACAAAGAGAAGCCACCACAATGAGAAGGCCATGCACCGGAACAAAGAGTAGCCCCTGCTCACTGCAACTAGAGAAAGCCTGTGCGCAGCAATGAAGACCCAACGCAGCCAAAAGTAAATAAATAAAAATAAATAAATTTATACTAAAAAAATCCAAATAAAATATTGTGAACTGTTTGCTGAAGTGTATGTAAGTAAAAGCAGAACGTGGCTGAATCCACCAGGAAGCCATGCCCTGGGTAACCATTGTCATCCCCGATGATGGATTTCATGCTGAATGCTGACGGTTGCCGGGCATCTTCCTCCCTCCCCTGGGAAGCTCTCCAACAATTTTGTTCACATGACTAGTTCAGCACCTCCATGCTGTGATATCACCAGGTCCGAGTCAGTAAGTTTCCCCACTAGGTTGGAAGCCCACTGAGGGCAAGAACCATGTTTTCTTTATCTGTTTCCTTAGCTCTGAAGTCAGAGTATAAACAGCCTCACTGCAAGTTAAATAAATGACTCACTGAAGTAGCATCAGAATTTAGGAACAAAAATTCCTACAGGTCAAGTCGTCTGAGAATGAGCCCCAAAGGTGAGATTTGGCCTGACTTTTGTAGAAGGACCAAAGGAGAGAGGGCTGGGGAAAGAGTGGTACACACAGCCCCCTCCCCGCTTACTCCACCCAGTCCTGAGTGTAAGGAGAGGACATTTTGGGTCTGGCAGAAGCAGAAACAGAGGCGCAATGGACACATGAAAAGTGAGCTCAGGGCTGGTTGCAACATGAAAGGAAAAACAAGGGATTATGGTAAATACAACTGGAAAAGTGGATCAGAGCCTTGGATTTGGGGAGTCTTGAAATAATGTTAATGGGGCCTTTTACTTGATTCTTACCTTTTTTTTTTTTTTCGGTATGTGGGCCTCTCACTGTTGTGGCCTCTCCCGCTGCAGAGCACAGGCTCCGGACGCGCAGGCTCAGCGGCCATGGCTCACGGGCCCAGCCGCTCCATGGCATGTGGGATCTTCCCGGACCGGGGCACGAACCCGTGTCCCCTGCTTCGGCGGCGGACTCTCAACCACTGCGCCACCAGGGAAGCCTGATTCTTACCATTTTTTCCACCAGTGATTGCCTAAACTTGGGGTTGAGAAGACTGAAGTTGCCATGTGTTTGAATCCCCCAGGAGACGGTGGAGATGAACCGTGAACGAGGTGATCGTCAGGCCCCAAGCTCTGGAGGCAGGAACAGGTGTCCTGACCTGCTCTGGCTGCAGGAAGGCCCCAGGGGGCGGCCTCTGTTTCTCTGTCCCTGTGGCTTCAGCAAAGGCTGCTTCCAGCTCCACTGCCCACCCCCTATCATGGCTTCAGGGGGCCCAGAGGAGATCACACAGTTCTGTGACTTCAGAATGGGGAGGGCAGAGGAACGGGAGCTATCCTGACAGCAGGAGTTGGCTGGACCAGACAGGGCCCCTGGTGAGGCTACTGCTGAGTATGGATGAATGCAGAAGCCAAAGCCCCCCTGAGAACGGTGTTGGGCCTGGATCAGACACACACATTCAAAAGTACTTTCATTTGGGTTTGCAGCATAGATATCCCCTGGTGTCGGGCAAGTTCAGAGAATTACTGGGGATCTAGATGCCTCTTTTATTCCAGTTAATCTGATTATATTGACTGATTAAATCGGATTTGTTAATAACATTCACATATGAGCAGTGGAGAGCTTTATTAATAAGTCATTATGTTGGGGACTTTAAATACCTGGCCTTCAAAAGCAATTCCAAAGTCTCGCAAACTTCTGGACTCTCTAAGAAAATGGCTTATGCCTGGTGTGTTACATTCCTGAAACGCTCAAAGACCTCCTTGAAAAAAACCCAAGAACATGTCCTAGGCCTTTACAAAGTAAGCTACTGCTTTGCTCTGAAAGGTATGTTCTTCAATTTTGCTTAGTGTTTTTTTCCTGACCTTTCTTTAGAAGAGTTGCAATCCTGACTGGTTCTTGGTGAAGAAATGCATGAAAAAACAAAAGAGGCTCCCCTGGGTGATAAATGGACACATGTGGTCTGTTCATCCCATTTTAGAGACAGAGCCCCATAAATTGTTTGCCTGATATGCTCCCTCATTCAGGGAGGAAATGAGTTAAGGAACTGAGTGAATAGAGTTTGGAATCCAGAGGCCTAGACTTTCCCAGTTTAATAAGCTCTGTAGGGGTCCATGGCTGATAACAGCAAGTGACCTTGGCTGTGATGATTGAGTACAGAGGCTTCAAGTCAGAAGGGGTTGGAGTCCTGGGTTTTGCATGTGGTGAATCTGGCCGAGCTGATGATTCTGTGCCTCGGTTTCCTCATCTATCCCCACCTAATGTGTTTTAGGATTAAATGAGTTATCACATGTAAAGTGTTTAAGGCAGGGCCTGGCACATATCAGGATCTCAATAAATGGCAGCTAATATAATACACATCTAGTTCCTGTTACCGCTCTGATGAACAGAGCCGCAGGGAGACATCTTTACCAAGAGCTCCTTTCTCTTCAACCATTTCACTATTTGGTGGTGGATGAAAAACATGGACACAGGAAATGGCACTTAGGAGGGCACACAGGGTATCAGGCAGGTGTCACACGCTCAGAGGCATTCAAAAGCCAAGCAGGCCACTTAAGCTCTAAGAGAAGTGGAGGCTGTAACAAGGTGGGGGAGCCCCAGGCATTGAAAAGGGCAGATCTGTCTAAAGGCATCCAAATGCAATGTTAAAAACACTCTGTGGGCTGTACCAATCACATTGAAGGGCTATATCCTACCCAGACTCGGATGTAATTACAGTTGCCCCTCTGTATCCTTAACTGTGGAACCTCGGATATGGAGGGCTGACTGTATTCATTGTACGATGCCTTTTGATGCTACAAGGGACTTGAGCATCTGTGGGTTTTCATATCTGAGGGGGTCCTGGAACCAATCCCCCATTGATATCGAGGGACAACTGTACTGAGTTTTGAAGTGAAAAGGCAGGCAGAATGGGTTAAAATCAACGAGAGAAGAACTGAGGAAACCATATTATGGCCAAAATGAAAGGTGAAGACTCCTGTCCTTTGGACCTGGGATGGTCTGCCCAGTCCCCAGGGCAGAGTCAGATGTGGAGCCCCAGATGACCCTGGGAGCTTCTCCCCATCACCAGGTTAGTCATGCTTAGCCAGGGGCACCCTTGTTTCATTCAGTTCCTCTTCCTTCCTCCATTTCTTCTTGCCTTCCCTTCTTCTGTCTCTCTTTATCTTTTCTTCCCATATTTGTGGCCTTCCTTCTCCCCACTCTAGGTCTGGCATGGTGCCCAAGGGTGCCTAGGGCCACTGCGAAGAGTTAGTGGTGACATTCTGAATGGGGGGGGGCAACATTGGTTCATTGATCTTATACTGGACCACACCCACTGTAGAATATTGCTATCTTAAAATGTTAATTCTGGGAAGAGGCATTAGCATAGCAAGAAGGCCTGAGTAGCAAAATAAAACCTCAAAGAAGAGTTGAAGAAAAAGTATAAGACCAGAGTGCCAATGAACTTAATTTCTGGTTCGTCCCAGCAGGGACCAGAAACTACTCAGAGACAAAAACACATGTTCTGTGTTATAAATTATACACAAAAGAAATCATTTCTTGTCCTTGGCTATTAATCCATTATATTTGGTAAAGTCGCTTTTTCCCCCCTTATAAACTGCTAAATTTCTCCAGATAAACCATAAAATAGTATTTGGATCGAGTTACATTATCTACAAACATCAGTAAGAACCACACCCTGATCATCCTGTGTGAGAAATGGATCTCCACTAATTGAAGAATGAGAAGTTAAAGGAATTAAACCAGCCTCCCAACAAAGGAAAGAAAGCAAATAGTCCAACAAGGAAAATATGAAACACACGAGTCTAAGTGTTAGTGGGAGTGAGGTGGTGAGGAACTGTGGGGAAAATATGGATGGCTGGTCCATTTTAAGTATAATATTAGAAAGATAGCCTATGAGTGTCACATTATGAATATGGCCCCAGGACGTAAGTTTAGTGTCAGAATGACTGGAGCTCAAATCCTTATTTTCTCTTTATCTCTATAATCTTAGATGTGCTAATATACTTTCTTGTGCATTATTTTCCTCATTTGGAAAATGAGGATAATAACATCGTGAAGATCACATGAGTTAATGTAGGTGAGTTATCTAGACCAATACTAGATAGAATTCAAATCTGAAAATTGTAGCTGTTTTTATTGGTTGGGGCAGATAAAATCACCTAATGTAATAAAGTTTCCTCCAAATCTAATTAGTAATCACGAGGTGTTCCCTCTTCCTCTGTGATTCAGTTGCTTCACTCTTTAGGAGAAAGAGCTAAGCTTGGAGCATCTTTGTTCATAACCTTACCCTCCCCTCAGTTTATTGCCCTTTGAATTTTCGTGATAATGGTTTTTCCTAATGTGATTTCTCTTCCTTAAAAGTATTCTCCACTTCTAGGAGTACATGCATCTCTGTTTTTCCCTTTGAGATCCCAATACAATGACAGTATTTTTTACATGACACAACCCCAACAGAAATGAAAAGATAACAGCAACAAATTTTGGAAGCTTGTAAGCACTTGGATGAGTGCTGACCAACTTGGCTGATCCAAGGCGGCAGAATCCTAGGCCAATGGTGGCGAGAGCAGAAAAGCAGCTCAATGTTTTAGAGGACAGTCAAAGGCTCAGGAATCCATGATACACGTATTTATGGAATTGGGTTTGAAGGTGAGGCTAGAAACATGAATATTGATTAAAAGTCCTTTAAAGAGGTAATTTGATTTCTAAACATCTTCTCTTGCCTGTGTAGCCCAGGGACTATTCGCTTTTTTTTAACACCTTTATTGGACTATAATTGCTTTACAATGGTATGTTAGTTTCTGCTATATAACAAAGTGAATCAGCTATACATATACATATATTCCCATTTCTCTTCCCTCTTGCGTCTCCCTCCCTCCCACCCTCCCTATCCCACCCCTCTAGGTGGACACAAAGCACCGAGCTGATCTCCCTGTGCCATGTGGCTGCTTCCCACTAGCTATCTATTTTACATTTGGTAGTGTATACATGTCCATGCCACTCTCACTTCCAGGGACTATTCTTTACCCATTCCGGAAGAAGATGAGTGTTATTTTCTAGAGAGGATAAAAGAGGGGGAAATGCCAGGCACAGTTGACAGTGGAGATCCTGTAGAAAAAGGGGACTGACTCCCAGCTCTCTTCCCTCGCTAAGCTTCTGGAATATTAACAGACAGTCAGGAGAGCAGACAATCCTTTTCTGGGAAATTTCATCAACTCAAGAGAAAACACATAAAGATATTAATACTAGAGTTTCCCTAAGGTAATGGCCCGGCCAGACCTTCTTACACTGAAGCCCATATCCAATGAGCCCCATCCATGAGCTCAGAGCTTATAAGCAGAGCTTAAAACTTTGCTCTTAAATATGAGCAGACAACCAAGGATTACTAGACAATTGAGGTAAGTTTTTAAAAATAAAGATGGAGACCAAAACAAACAAATAGCAAAAAAATAACTTGGAGAGAGACCTGATGAGAAAACACTTAAAACTCTAATTAATATTTTCAAAGAAGGCATCCATGAAACAAGAAGAGGATGCTATAAAAAAAATCAAGGAAATAAAAGAGAGCTTTTGAAAATTAAAAACACTATTGCTGAAGTGGAAGGCTCACTAGAGGGGTTGGAAGATAAAGTTGCAAAATACTCAGAAAGTAGAACAAAAAGGCAGGAGTGAGGGAAAAGAGAGAAAAGATAAGACTAGAAAAATAGAGGAAATGAAATCATCATTAATTCAATAAAATTTCACAGAATGAAATGCCTAGAACGATGGGTGAAAATAATCCCACATTAAGGTACATCATCATTAGTTTTCAGACTACTTCAAGGGAAGAGACCATAGGCTTCCAGAGAGGAAAACCAAGCTACAAAGGACTGGAAATCTAAATGACTTAGTTTCTCAATAAGAATTCTGAAATCTATTGATGGATTGAAGCCATCAAAATTCTGAGGGAAAGTTATTTCTAGAGTAGGACTCTATATCTAGTCAAATCTCAAACCAGAGGGTAGCATAAAAACATTCTCGGGCTCACAGAATGATTAATTTCCAAGCACTCTTTGTTGAAAATCTCCTGGCAGAATAAATCAAGAAAAAGGATGACATGATTTTAGGGAACAGGAGATCTAACACGAAGATCCTCATTCTGGAAGAGGGTGAGACACCTGCGTGAGGCATGAGGAAAACCAGCTGGGGTTTCCAGGAGAGAGAACTTCCAGACGAAAATGACGTAAGAGTCGATGCATCTGAATGTCTTGATTCAGACAGCTGGATGTCTGTAGACAATTCTTGACTAAATTGGTGGACAGGTTGAGCTTGACTCAATAGTAAGTACATACAAAACTAAGCAAAGGAAATAATGATTAACTCTTTGGAAAACAAAATTGTGCAGAAAATAATCATGGAATAATAGTATTATTATAATAATGCAGTCACTCATTATTGATCTAACCAAAGTTACACACACACACGCATACACATAAATAGACTGATAGATAATATACTGAGAAGATGTATGAGTGTTATTTTTTTACATCTTTTTTTAATTGAAGTATAGTTGATATGCAATGTTGTGTTAATTTCTGCTATACAGCAAATCGATTCAGTTTTACATACATGTATGTGTGTGTGTGTATATATATATATATACATTCATTTTTAAAATATTCTTTTCTATTATGGTTTATCATAGGATATTTTTAAAAAATAATTTATTTATTTATTTATTTTTGGCTGCGTTGGGTCTTTTGTTGCTGCATGCAGGCTTTCTCTAGTTGCAGCGAGCAGGGGCTACACTTCATTGAGGTGCACGGGCTCTAGGCACGCGGGCTTCAGTAGTTGTGGCTCGTGGGCTCAGTAGTTGTGGCACGCGGGCTCTATAGCACAGGCTCAACAGTTGTGCAAGGGCTTAGTTACTCTGCAGCATGTGGGATCTTCCCAGACCAGGGCTCGAACCTGTGTCCCCTGCATTGGCAGGCGGATTCTTAATCACTGCGCCACCAGGGAAGTCCCTATCATAGGATATTGATATAGTTCCCTGTGCTCTATGGTAGGACCTTGTTTTTTAGCCATTCTGTATATAATAGCTTCCATCTGCTGACCCCAGCCTCCCACTCCATCCCTCCCCTGACCCCCTCCCCCTTGGCAACCACAAGTCTGTTAGATGTGTGAGTGTCTTGATGGAGTGAAAGACAGCTAAATTCTCATCTTCCAGAGTGGAAAGACAAAGTATAATGATTTTTATCTAAAAAAAAGTAAAAGAGGAAGTAACCTCAATAATCTCATTTAATAAAAATATTTATTAAATATTAATATTTTAATTAAAATATTTTACCTAAATATTAGGTTAAAAAACTATATAAATAAGCTATTAGGGATATGGAGTTTAATGATAAGAGAAAGCTAAAAAATAAGAAAGTGGTTGCCTCTGACCAGGAAAAAAATGAGAGAAGATGGGTGTAGCTACTGCTGTTTTCTGTAATAAGCCTTTTAAAACAATTTCACTCTTTAAATGGATGCATGCTTAACTTGGGCATAAAGAAACAAACAAAAACACAGATGTGACTCTCACATCACCAGCCACTTTATCTTTGACAATTTAATCAACACATATTGCTGCAATTTTATATATTACCCAGTGGAAATAATGCATTGCTCTTGGACCGTGTACCTGTGACTTTCCTAACTGTGTTACCTTCCTCCATGGCATTTGCTTTTGGATGTGTTGGAAATTCAATTTGAAATTGTGTTTTGGTTACTCCTCTTGAATCTCCCCATTAGCATAAGCAGATAGATCATTTTCTCTATTTAGCTTTTCAGGAAATAGCTCATCTCTAGTGTGGCCTTTACAGGTTTCCTGAACAAACAGCTTTAATTTTTTTTTTTGCGCTACGCGGGCCTCTCACTGTTGTGACCTCTCCCGTTGCAGAGCACAGGCTCCGGACGCGCAGGTTCAGCGGCCATGGCTCACGGGCCCAGCCGCTCCGCGGCATGTGGGATCTTCCCAGACCAGGGCACGAACCCGTGTCCCCTGCATCGGCAGGCGGACTCTCAACCACTGCGCCACCAGGGAAGCCCGACAGGTTTAATTTTTGATCTGTTTCTGGGTCTGCGGCAGGCATATTTGTTTCTTTTGTTTTGCATCCACATTTGTGTTACTGTTTGGCGGTGAAATTCCTCCTGAATACATACAACCAAAGAAGAGCTTGAAGATTGCCTAAGACTAGAAGTATGTGTATATGTTAATGATAGGAAGTAAACTTCTAAGAGGTTGTCCTAAGAACAATCAGAGATGAAGTTAAAGATATTCATATAAAGATGTCCATCAAAGCCTTACTTATGACAGAAAAACATTGTAACGCCCTTAACGTCTAACTAGAGGGGATTATAGTACATTCAAATGCTGGAGCTGGATGTAGCCATTAGGCAATATATTAAAGAGAATATCTATTGTTATGGGAATATATTTATAATTTGTTGCTAAATGAAATAAATAGATGAGTAGACCAAAACACCTTGTGTATGTATCAGTACACAAGTTTTGAAAAATTTATCTATGTAAATGTAAAAGAAAGAAAAGACATATTTTAAAATGCTTAAAGTGGCCATTGCTGGCAAGTGAGGTCTTAAGGAACATTTACTTGCTGTGTTGTTCCCCAAGCTTTCTTCATGAAGCATGAATACATCTTATAATTAGGGGGAAGGTGCTGGTTTAAAAACAAAATCAAGCAAAACACAGAGCCAGACATTTTTGTTGCCACTGAGAAGAATTGGCTTTGCGGGAATTAAGATTATTGGAAGCAAGAGAGTAGGAATCCTTTTGATTGATGCTATCTTTTCCATGGTTTTGGATTTGGAAGGTTAACATATTTTGAGCCAGTTGTGTTATTTGTTCTGGCCGTGTGAGTAGGCTTGTTTCTTATCTTATCCTGGATTCTTTCGATTACTGCCATTTTAAAGTAGTTTATAACAGTATGGCTACTCAGACCATTCTAAGGTATCAGATTTAATAGATTTGCTACTTGACTTAAATCAAAGGCTCTCTAATTGGAGAGCTAAGTAACCTGCCAGTTCCTAGGCAATTAGAAGATTAGACTCCCTATATGTTTTTCCCCTACCTGCTTAGACAAGAGACTTTTTGTTACCATATAAATCTTTAATGCTACACTTGAAGCAGCAATTATTACAAGGATACTGAAATTTAGTAAAACACTCACACTAGGCCCTAGAGGGGAGGGTGCAGAAATGGTATCTATAACAGCAGTTGAAACGGTGCCAATGGAAGTGGGCTTGGAATGACAGCTAACACTTGTATAACTGCTTACAAGATGCCCATGCCCTGAGAATGGTCCAGGGTGGCAGGCAGGCAGAAGACATGGTTTCTTGCATTGTTACCCTGGTCCCCAATTTTAGACAGATAACTCTGTGAGGCAGAGGATGGTAGCTGGATTTTAGAGCTAAGCCATCTGAGCCCTTAAAAACAAATCCCCTTGAAACACAAGGCCATGTCTGTCCACCAAGCAACCGTGGAAACACATATGGAGTGACCTTAAATCAGTTGAGAACCTCACGGGACAGTGGTGTATCTGAAAGTCTAAAATAATCACAAGAGTGATTTTTCACTCACAATCTCATCAAAAGAGTTGTGTTTGTGGGGCCTTGGGAGAGGCCCTCAGTCCCAGACTGGCTCTCCAAAGCATGCAACATGAGGAAGGAGGCATAAAGGTAGCTCTGGCAAGTGAATCCACCAAGCCCCAGGACGAACACCAAGAAGTATTTACATTGTGTAGCTACCAAGAGGATAAGTGCTTTCAAAGGGTGGTGAGTGAAAGACCACTTTTAAGGCTGGCTAACCATTCACTGTAGAATGAAAAGGAAGTTCTGAGTTTCTGGGGAATCTCTGAATATCTGTGAAGTGGTGCTCCTGAGTGGATCCACCTGACTCTTTAACCTTCGCTATTAGTATCTCTTTAGCCCTAAACAGCGCTAAACTGCTTGTATTTCTTCACACTGTGCAAAACATGGTCTGCATTGCCTATGAATGTTTTCTCTTCTGCTATCTAGACCCCAGATCCCTGATCTTGTGCCCAAAATCCATGGGTGGGCATCACAAGATTCAAGAATTCCCTGAAAATTCACTTGTTAAATTGTGTATTCATGGATATGACCCTTAAAGTGGTCCCTAACTCAACAAAGTTCAAGAGCCACTGGTCTCTCTGTGTTCTCTGCTTGGTGACGGGAGATATCTCATGTTTAATTTGCTTTGTATTACTATTTAATGTCCATTTGTTGAAAACTGGCCCGGTACCATGCTTGGTGCTTTCATATATATTCTTTCATCTAATCCCCATCCAACCTAAGGAGAGTTCAGTAACGTCATCTTCATTTGATCCTGGAGATACCAAGTTCACAGTGGTGAAGGGACGCGTCAAGGATCTCACCACTAATAAATGTCAGAACTGTGTTGTGGTTGGGCCACCCTCTCCCCTGGAAAGCGGGGCCTGGTCTTCCCGACAACTCAGTACAGAGGGCCAGGCATGACCCAAGGCTCTCTACACCTCCAGCAATCAAGATGCATTGACTCCATATATATGTGTTAGCATACGGCATTTGTTTTTCTCTTTCTGACTTACTTCGTTCTGTATGACAGTCTCTAGGTCCATCCACCTCACTACAAATAACTCAGTTTTGTTCCTTTTTATGGCTGAGTAATATTCCATCATATATAGGGGCCACATCTTCTTTATCCATTCATCTGTTGATGGACACTTAGATTGCTTCCATGTCCTGGCTAGGGGCAAGATGGGAAGAAAGAGGCAGACCTACTAGAGAATGGACTTGAGGATATGGGGAGGGGGAAGGGTAAGCTGGGACAAAGTGAGAGAGTGGCATGGACATATATACACTACCAAACGTAAAATAGATAGCTGGTGGGAAGCAGCCGCATAGCACAGGGAGATCAGCTCGGTGCTTTGTGACCACATAGAGGGGTGGGATAGGGAGGGTGGGAGGGAGATGCAAGAGGGAGGGGATGTGGGGATATATGTATATGTATAACTGATTCACTTTGTTATAAAGCACTTTGTTATAACACCATTGGAAAGCAATTGTACTCCAATAAAGATGTTAAAAAAAAAAAGATGCATTGACTGCCTGACTGGTAGCCCTCGACGGTGCATATTGAATATGGGTGATGGCCATATAGCCGTACAAGATTCAATCTCTGTAAGCCTGATGAAGCTTCAAACCCTGGAGGATCTTCCCCACCCTACCTTGCTCTCCTTCATATTGAAAGGATCCCTAATAGAACTGCAATTAAAAAAGACACTTGTCATATCATTCATCCTTAGAAAGGAAGGAAATTCAGACACAGCCTACAACCTGGATGAACCTTGAGCACATTAGGCTAAGAGAAGTAAACCCGCCACAAAAAGACAAGTACTGTATGATTCCACTTACATGAGATGTCTAGAATAGTCAGATTCATAGAGACAGAGAGTAGAATGTCGGTCGTCAGGGGCGGGGGGAAGCAGGGAAGAAGAGTTATTATTTAATGGGTATAGAGTTTCAGTTTTGCAAGATGAAAAGAGTTCTGGAGATTGGCTGCACAACAGTGGGAATGTGCTAAACACGACTGAACTGTACACTTAAAATGGTTAAGAGGGTAAATTGTACAGTATATGTATTTTACCACAATTAAAAAAGAAAAGAGGGCTTCCCTGGTGGCGCAGTGGTTGAGAGTCCGCCTGCCGATGCAGGGGACACGGGTTCGTGCCCCGGTCCGGGAAGATCCCACATGCCGCAGAGCGGCTGGGCCCGTGAGCCATGGCCGCTGAGCCTGCGCGTCCGGAGCCTGTGCTCCGCAACGGGAGAGGCCGCGACAGTGAGAGGCCCGCGTACCGCAAAAAGAAAAAAAAAAAAGACAGCTCATGAGCTCACTTGGAGTGAAGGTCTGTAGATTCATGGCTCTGATCGTGCTGATCCTTCACCCCTCTCCAAGGATCAGGGGTGCTGATCCTTCACCCCTCTCCAAGGAGGAGCGTTGAAATGGTAATTCCCCTGGAGACATGGGCGCGATTGTGAGGCCCACGTGGACGCCCCATCCACACACCAGTTCCTGGGTCTGTGTTGACAGGCTCCGCCTGAGAAGTTAGCTTCCAGTATCCTTGTCTTCAGGTCTGCAGTTCATCTGAGCAGAATGAGGAACTGTTCATAGTGAATTCCTCTATCAAATTTTGTTAAAAGTGCCCCTTTTTTTCTCTTTAACAACGTACAGAGCGAAAGCAGTGGCTTTTCCCCAGCCGCCGTGTGCTACACACAGGCGCCAGGAGCAGCCAGCAACAAGGAATCCTGCCAGGTCCCGTCACTTCCAACACCAAGAATGCTCGCTCCTGGAACCCAGGAAGTCTCTCCACAAGTCATCTGACCCGCCGGCAGGCCAGAGCCCCTGGGCCACATCGACCCAGAGAGGAGCGAGGTCATCAAAATGAATTGCTGATTCTCAGAATTTCAAGCCTGCAGAGACCAGAGCCCCGTGGGCAGGGCCACTCTGAATGAATTCACAGCTGTGCCTGGCCAGCCTGGGAGCTTGGACGCATCACAGCAGTGAACTGGGGGTACTCCAACCCAAACAGATTTGTAACAGTGGCACAGGCAGCCGGGACTGCCAGAGCAGCATTTGTGTCCGACAAATGAGGCCTCTGTTGGGACAAAGGGGGCTCTTAGGGCTCTTTCTGTTTTGGCTGCTTTATACCCAGCAAGAGCCAGGGGACTTCTTTTGTCAGGACAGGGAAAACAAAAGTGATTTATTTCATCCTGCACCCTCGCCATGGTCTTTGTGGTCAACCGATGCAGGGATGCTTGGCGGCCAGCGACCCTAATGGGCACTGCTTACTGAGAGCCTACTAAGGACCAGGGACTATTCTAGGTACTGGCACGTGCTGCCTGATTTAATCCTCCCAACAATGCTGTGATGTAGGGATTATCTCCACTAGAGTCATGTGGGGACCGAGACAGGGAGAGGTGAAGGTCACACAGCTAGTTAACCGTGGCAGAGCCAGACTCAGGCTCAGCTCCATCCCAGCTGACTGCTGTCCCCAGCGTGGACCTGCTCCAGGTGTCTGATAAGCCAAAGGTAGTCCTCTCCTCTGACCCGTCGTCTCCAGGGATGCTGATCTATCTGGGAGGCCTAGAATGTTCTTGATGTTCAACAAAGACAGCTAATGAAACAAAACCAAAATAAATAAATAAATAAATAAATACGAGGGGGTTGAAAGTCACAGATTTTCTTCTGAAAGCCACAGAAAATGTTCCTGCTTTAATACAAGGAGGTTGATAATAAGTTTTTGTAAAAAACGTTAGGACTTACTGCTGTGGCCTCTCCCGTTGCGGAGCACAGGCTCCGGGCGCGCATGCTCAGCGGCCATGGCTCACGGGCCCAGCCGCTCCGCGGCATGTGGGATCTTCCCGGACTGGGGCACGAACCCGTGTCCCCTGCATCGGCAGGCGGACTCTCAAGCACTGCGCCACCAGGGAAGCCCTCTATTTATATTTGAGCCAGCATCCCCCTGTCTCTCACATATAAGGACCAGAAGCTCCAGCTGAATATGGTCCTTTTGGTTTCTCACTGCCAATTAGTTCCAATCCCTGGTAACAAACTTGATATGTCCTAATGTTCGGTCACCTTTCCCCATCCAGATGTACCAATTCAGCATTTGTGGCTTTTCCTAAAGACGGGCCCAGGGCAGCTGACCTCTCCTTTATCATTTCATTATGGGCCCAGAAAATGAGACGGCCTTTCAGCACAGCTCGTCAGCATGTTAAAATGCCAAATGAGAAACTCTCTGGCACAGTGTGTATGAATCCAGAATTTCCTTGCACAAGCCCAGTTTATCCTCTGTTGTGGCCCGTCGTGCCAGATGGAATGTACTGCTAATTTATCAGTTCGCTGACTTTCATACACAGACTTCTCCCATCTCACCAACCACTTGTGTCACATTTTTCCACTAACATTTTAGGCAGAATCCAAACACTGGCTTAGGGAACTAGGTATGTGGATGTCCCAAGTTTCCAGTTCTAGTTCTTTTTGGGTTGGTGTTGGGTAACTGTGGCTAAGCCATTGTCCCCTCAGTTCTCTGTTCCTGGGGACTCTTGGGGACAAGAGCATAAACCAAAGGCTGAAGAGTCAAAAATTTAAAAAAGGAGTGGAGGGTAAGAGTTGCTGGGAAGATAGTGAAGGGAAGTAGAATTATTCTCCCTTTGAAGCTGAAGCAAAACCCATTCCCCATCCGTCCTCTGTTTATTCCCCCCAACAAATGTTTGTTGAGTATCTAGTCTTTTCCAAAATGTTAGATACTGGACATACAGTAGCATTTCCAGCAGGGTCCTAGCAGAAAAGCAATGGTACCCTTGAGAGCTCATGAAGGGACTATTTGCAAATGGGTAGGCAGAGCTAAAGGAACTAGTAGAGGATGAAGAAGACCCTAGTTTAGCAATAACAGGAAGCTATCACCACTGCTAAGCCAGAGAGGCAACAGGAGGCAACGACTAAAGGAACCAGGCCAGGAACATAACTGTAGGAGTGGGGCTTCCAGGAAGCATCTCTGGCCTTTGATGGAGGAAAGCATTTACTTTCAAGTCTTGGCCCAGGGTTGAGGAATCTGGAGTAATAAGTACCCCAAATGTTGGTGGGCCCAAATGTAAGCCAGAAGGTAAGCCAAAGATGCAGTTCTTAGAGTTCTTAGAACTGGGGTATAGAGCAGGGTGGATAATGTGTCTAGTTGGGGGTGGGGATGGGGGAGGGCAAGCAGAGAACATCCTGCATGAAGCGGTGAGCCAGACTGAGATGTTCAGGGTCCAGAGCTACGTATAGGAACCTGGGGTCAAGCCTACCAATACATCAAGTCAAGGGCTCTTGGGTTTTAACAACAAAGTCTCCATAAGTCAGGAGCTCTTCTCTGAGGAGGCAGAAATGCCTGCAATGAGGAGGGCCCACAGATGAGCCTCTCTGGATCCAAGGATGCCAGGTCATCTGACTCTCTGGGTCTGGGGCCCTCCCTGGGCTGGACCTGATAGCTTTGACCTTTCCCCTTTGACCGTGGCTCTGACTGGTGGATTTTGCACAAGCAGCCTTCCCTGAACTGAAGTTCTTTTTAAGCACCATCCTCCTAACAGGGTAAGCAAAACAATAGAGGGAAAATCTTTTCATGAATTAGAAAGCAAACGCTTCCAAGCTCACATGGGGGATTTACTATAGACAATGGAAAGCTAATTTCAAAACATACCTGTATATTCATTACAGCAGATCCCCCAAGGGTTCTCTCTCCCAAGCAGCATTTTGTTGGCATACTTTGTATTTCATTTACACTCGAAAGTCATACAACTGAAACTTTAAAGATATCCTGTAAATCCTAGTTGTTGTTTTTTTCAATTTCTTCCTGACCTTCTCTACTTTCAGTCTGATTAGCTGAGATTTCCTTGAATATTTCTACAAGATAGGAAAGTGTATGGGGCCTAGGTACCAGAAGGTAGGGGTTGAGCTAAAGTGAATACCCTGCTTCTCAGTTTCTTCTTGCAAGTCTGACGATCTCTTTTGGGAAACATGGAGCAGGTGAGAAACTTGAGAGGACAGGAAGGTTTGGAAGGTTGAATTATTTGCTCTTTAATGGAAAGCAAGGAAGGATGAAATTGTGGAAAGAGCTTTGGCTTTGGAGTTAGACACGGGTTTGTATTTCACCTCCGTCACTTACCCTGGGCAAGTATTTAACGTTTCCATGTCTCTATGTGCTCATTTCTAAAATGAGGATAGTTCACAAACACCTCCTACGGGCTGTCTGAGGATTGACTGGGATGAGGAATGCAAAGCATCTAGAAGTTCAAAATCAAGGTGTCTGCAGGGTTGGTTCCTTCTGAGAGCTATGAGGGAGACTCTGTTCCTTGCCTCTCTCCTGGTTTCTGGTGACCTCAAGCAATTGTGGAAGCTGGTGGACAGATCTAGGCAAGGCTGTTGCCTATCATGAAATTGGGCCTGAATTTCCCCATAGATGAGAGGCTGGCAGTCAGGAGGAAAAGATCAATAGGATATAGGGAAGGGCAAGAGCAAATGGGAACCCACAAGTGAAAATGAAACCCTCAAGAACAAACTGGACCCTCGTTTGTCTCTTACCACCTCATGCTCAATGACATTGGTGGCCTGCAGAACTGAAGCCCTGTGCTTCAGAGCTGCAGGTACACCTGGCCTTGTACTTGGGAGAAGCTGAAAGATGAGGTTTGGCAGCGGCTGGGGCCAGGAGATCCAATGTGAGCTAACACAGCGGGGCCTATTTCAACCTTCAGACCGTAAAAAATGGCTGCCTTCACTCATCCTTCCAAATATCATGCAAACTTCTCTTGTGGGCAACCCTAACCTGGGACCCTTCTGGGAAGGGAACTGGGGACATGTAGTTCCAGATTAGCTGAACTGACTCAGTAAAAACCCATCACAGGGTTGGACTGCAGAGTTATAACTTTATCTGTAGGTGGTGGAAACATAGAAGGTTCTAATGGAGGCATCTGTTGGATGAAATTGATATTTCAAGAAAGATTAATCTTATATTGTATATTAAGGAGGGTTAGAGGAAGACGAAAATGGAGACACTATAGTTAAAAGTTTATTGTAATAGTCTGGGACTTTCCTGGTGGCGCAGTGGTTAAGAATCTGCCTGCCAGTGCAGGGGACATGGGTTCGAGCCCTGGTCCGGGAAGATCACACATGCCACAGAGCAACTAAGCCTGTATGCCACAATTACTGAGCCTGCGCTCTAGAGTCCACGAGCCACAACTACTGAGCCCATGTGCCACAACTACTGAAGCCCATGCGCCTAGAGCCTGTGCTCCACAACAAGGGAGGCCACCGCAAAGAGAAAACCTGCACACTGCAAGGAAGAGTTGCCCCCACTTGCTGCAACTAGGGAAAGTCCGCACCCAGCAATGAAGACCCAATGCAGCCAAAAATAAATAAATAAATAAATAAAATTGAAAAAAAAGTTTATTGTAATAGTCTGGGTATGAGATTATAGAGGCCTGAACAAGAGCCCTAGGGGGAAAGATGGAAATTAAAGGCTAGACTCTAGAAACATTGTGCAGAAAGAATTAATAGAGCCTGCTAAGTAGCTGAATTGGAGAGTGAAGCCCTGGAGATAGAATCCAGAATGCTTCTGAGGTACTGAGCCTGGGCAATGAGGAAGATTGTGGTCTTTGAAAGGAAATTATTTGTTTAAAAGCTATTCTATTCTAATAAACTAGACAGTCTACTCTATTGAAATGCATTACTGTATTCAGAGAATTTTCAATGTTTGGAACCATTAAACAGTTTAAAATTGTAGGACAGCAAAGAAGTGAATGACTGTCTTGGAGGACTGATAAAGGGGGAGAAGGAAAGTCCACAGAGTTGTTAGTGAACCTGGTTGCTAAGGACTCCTGTCTGGTAGAAGGTAATTGAGTCAGAGGTGCCCTGCAGAAAGATGCCCTTTCCTCCACGTTTTCTGCTCTACCCAAAAGGTAAAGGAAGGAAGAAATATTCATGAAGCCTTTTTTTTTTTCTCTTAACTTTATAAGTTCTTGATCTGGGTTTCTTAAATTCCTTTGAGTTTCAGGAAGCTTGTAAAGTTTCTAAAGCTTTTAATAAAATGTTTGGTGTTTAGTGAAGACATGAATTTTTCTGGAGGAAAGACTGTAGCTTTCATCAGACTTCCAGAAAGGACCTGGTTTCTAAACCGGTGAAGAGTCTTTCCCTTAGAGAGAGACCTCTTAGTGTAGTGACTGTCTCTATCCGAGCTCAGCTTATTCCGTGTTGATCCCTGGCATGGGACCTGTGGGCACAGGGAGAGCGAAAGCCCAGACGGTATAAGAGATGATGGGAAACAGACTGCAGACGGAGCAAGGAGCCAGCTTCTGACAGTTTCTTCCTTTTTCTCTCCTGCTAAGTGAAAATCGTATGTAAGTATATCCTCCACTTGAAAGGGTGGAGACTAAGACCTCCTTATTTTGCAAGGGTTGGTCTTCTGTACACACCACAGCAGGTGCATAACCAATGTGCACTTGGTACTTTTCAGGACGCTAATTGATTAAGGGACTCTTTCCAAAATTTCTGCTTGTGACTCAAACACTGAGGCCATCTACAGGCTAGCAAACTGCCTTTTCTTAGATGTTGCTTCCTGCTTCTGATTATAATTCCCTGGGCCAAGCTTACTAATTGGCTTGTTTGCCTTGAGTCTACTTTGTACTAAACGCTGACCAATCATGTGACTAGCTACTTATAACGGGGCTGCAGTGCACAGTTGCTACTTTTTGGATTCCCAGCATCTGAATTCACATCCAATTTGTGGGGAATCCCCCATGGTGGTAGTAGAGATGGAAGGTAGACCCCCAACTCCCACTAAGGAAGCCAGAATGGAAAGCTGTTTCTTCTCCCATCCCTCTGGCATCAGGATGAGGGCATATGACCTGCTTGGGCTAATCAGATACTCCCACCAAGGACTTCAGCCTTGAATGAGTGACGGAGAGATAGATAAACGATAAGATGGAATTTGGGCAGCCGTGTGGTTCAGTGTCCAATGGTTGGGGTGCGTGTGTAATTTGGCTCGCAGAACCCTGGCAAGCTTGGTTCCTCCTGCTGGATGTCTGCTATTTTAAAATCATGTTTCATCAGCCCGCCTACCCATGTTGTCAGTGACTTGATATCCTTTCAACAGATGCATTTTTGCATGAGTTAACCATAGTTGATTTCTGTTCCTTGCAATTAGGAACCTTGAGCAATATAGGGAAAGAAGAAAGATAGTCTCTCAAGCCTTTTGAAACACCTTTACTGAGCATCATGGGTCAAAATGGAGGCCTCAGCCCTTGAGATGACTCTTATGATGGTTAGTTTTACGTGTCAACTTGACCAGGCCGCAGGGTGCTCACATATTAGGTGAACAATTATTCTGTGTGTCTGTGAGTGTGTTTGTGGATGAGATTAACTTTTAAATTGGTAGACAGAGTAAAGTAGCTTGCCCTCCGTAATGTGGGTGGGCCTCACCGAATCAGTCGAAGGCCCTAACAGAACAAAAAGGCTAACCCTCCCAAGATTACAAGGGAATCGTTCCTGCCTGACTGCCTTCAGACCGGGGCACTGGCTTTTTTTCCTGCCTTCGGACTCAAACTACACCATTAGCTCTCCTGGTTCTTAGGCCTTTGGACTCAGACTGGAACGAAACCATTGGCTCTTCTGGGTCTCTGGCTTGTTAACTCACTGTGCAGACCTTGGAACTTGCCAGCCTCCATGATCGTGGGACCCAATTACTTATAATAAATCTCTTTTATACACACATCTTCCTGGTTCTATTCCTCTGGAGAACCTGACTAGTGCAACTTCCCATTGGGCTTGCAGGAGGACCTAACAGTTCAACCTAGGAGGACCTCCTAGTGATAGGCTATAAAGTTCCAGATTGGAGTCTCCCCTCCAATAAGGGATGGGCCGCTTGAGATAAAGGTCGGGTTGTTGTCTTGACCTTCTGGCCAAGTGGTCTCTCTCTTTGTCTCTCTCTCTCTCTCTCTTTTTCCTTCAGAGATACTATGTGTAGAAGACCTCTGTGCAAATGGCTCCCTGAGAGTTTGGGCTCTCTGACAAGAAGTGTTTTCTCCTTTGGGCCTAAAGTATCATATACATTTGTATCTCTTCTTTGTGAAATAAGTCTTTTAATTAATGCTTTGAGAAAATGACAAATATTTATTATAAAAAGAAAAATTCAGAGACTATCACAGAGAAAATAAAAATTACCTGGGTGATTTAATTATGTATATCTTTCTAGACACATTTATCATTCATTCATTCAATTCATTGATTCAACAGTGGGGGTTTACTGTGTATGAGGGGATTGATGCCCAACAACATACAGGTTGTCCTTGGCCCTGCTCCATGGAGCTTACAGTCTGTTGGAGAAGACAGACATTGATCAAGATGTGTCTGTCTCTTACGCATGTGGACACATCCACAGGGCTAATTTCTTAGTAGCTTCTAAAATGGGTTTCTTCTTTATAACACAGCAAAATCTTCCTTCTTGAATGTTTGTTTGGGTCTCACGACACCGGGCAGCAGACCAAAATTAGTATTTTCTATTATTTTCTCCTAATGTTTTTTAGCATTCCTAATCTGTGCAAGACAGTGAGAAAAATAATATAAAAACTCTCCAAGCCATCCCTATTACCTTTATGACTTGGATGATCAGACTCTCAGCGAGGTGATTCCCCCTGCTATATTCTGATTCACCCCATTCCCTCTGTAGGTTCTATACTTGCGTTCAGCTTTATTTTCTCTTGTTTGTTCCTTCGTTGCGATGGTGCAGTCTAGCGATCTGGCCCCCCGGGGCACCGTTCCCAGCCACTGCTCTGAGAAGGTGTTCTGTGCATGTCCTGAACCTCACCTTTAGCGAATGCCTACCAACCACGGTGGTGTGTTGCCTACAGGTCTCCGTCTCCAGCCCAAAGTCCCACACCCAGAGGTGTCTGTTGGAAGAAACTATATAAAGTAAACAGGGACATAAAAATTAGGAAGGAGATCACTGGAGCAAATGAAAGCACGTATAAATAAGACAGCGGAGTTCCAGTACAACAATCCCAATCCTAAAAATTTTGAACTTTAGCAATACCATTCTAGGGCAAGATTGTAAATAATTATTTTTTTGATCCAATGATTAAACCTTACAGTAAGTGACATTCACAAAACAGGAAGTCCCTATATTATCATTTGTGCTCAAAAAATAATCTAGAAAGAGACTACACTGTCAAAAAGAAAGTGTAAGGCGCCAGGAATTGGGAAATTCGATTCCAGTGCCAGTCTGCTTTTCAATCATCAGTTTTGTGCCTGTAGCCGACTCACAGTTTTGGTAACTCAGTTTTTCCCCCTACATTTCTAGAATAAGAGTACCTATTCTAGACATCACCAGGTGACTTATGATAGTGCTTGAGAAGGAAAAAAATTTTAAACCAAACAATACTATTTGCTCTCCACATTTCTAGACAGTTATCAAAACCTAGTCCTTATCCAGCATGTGACAGAGAATTCAAAATTGTTTTCTGCAAGGGCTCCAGTCTGTTTCTGGATTCTCTATGAAAAGAGCCAACTCCTCAGAGAGCTCATATATTTACTTGAACTTTAGACATAAGCGGTCCATTGTGTCTATATGTTCCCTTCTCTGGGAGAATGTGGAAGTGAGGAATTTGGCTTACCAAATAAATTTTTAAAAAATCAGCACAGACTTTGGAGTTAGAGAATGCTGGGGTCAAAATCTAATTCCTACCATCTTATTGGTTGTATTCTCTTGGGCAAGGTATTATGTAATTTCTCTGAGCCCCAATCTCTTTATCTATAATAAGGGTAAAAGTAGCTTCCTTATAGATGGTAGGAGGATTCACTGAAGTCATGTTTGTAAATGTCTAGTGGAGTACTTGGTACAGATTTGTTCATGTTGTCTATTGGTTCTGTTTTCTTTTCCTGTATGAAGAGTTTTAAAACAACACCCAGGACTTAAGCAAGGATAACAGAACTCTTGGTCTTGGGGTAGCATTAGGTACAATGTATAAATCTGTATCTGGAAAAAATGTGACCTCAAGTAAAGGACTAATCATAGAAACTTAACTAATATTGACCAAGACAGAGTAAAATTTGGATCACAATCCGCATTTCCAAAAATTCCAGAAGTTTATAAAAATGTTTAAAAAGCTAACTTTTCATTACCGAGAACCAAAAGTTGGGAACTACATTTTTTTTTTTTTCAGTTCATCCATGCTATGTCTCACTGAACTGGCTGAGTAACCAGAGAAATTTCTTCACTTTTCTTAACCTAGCTTCTCAAATGGGGGAATGAGAGATTTATTTTATTTTGCTGGGCAGTCAATGCCATGTGCTTGGGGATTCTTGGATGGAAGACTGAGTACATCTGAAGTACTGTTGTTGACAGAAGTAAATCAAACTTCAAAACCTCCAATGCTCTGCTAATCACTCCCCCCCCCCCCCAAAAAAGCTGTGTAGGACATTTCTGGTGAAATATAACACGTAACCTAATGCAAATTTCTTGCAAATTATTTTCATAGGGTAAAATATTATTTCATTGTGACTGTCACTCTTATTGTAACATTTTACTTGGAAGACAGCCCTCAAACCTACCAACCAAAATATAAATCAATTGCTCTCTTTGGGTAGTTAAAAAATAGAAGAAGCAGAAATAAAGACAAACAATGACCCAGGGAGAAAATCCACCGGCTACCTTCCCAAATCTCACTTGAACTCCCCAAGCTATTGATACAAACAGCAAAGAGTCTCAGAAATGCTTGGTTTTAATGGCATTTGTGGGGTGTCTTTTCTGGAATTGGTTATTTCAAACATATAACTTCAGATTCTTTTTTACCAAAAAGCACAGAAAATGAAAAAAGGAAGGTGCAGCTTCTCTTTCTCTATACCAGCCTCCACCTCCCACCCCACCCCAGCAGAGTGAAGGCCTTGAAAGCCAAGAAGGCCATCCTGAAAGTGTCCACACCCAGAGGAAGATTATATAGACGCTGCCCCACAGCCCAAGACCCCACACCTTTCAGGGCCAAGGTACAACTCAGAGAAACGTGTTGCATCACCAGGTCAGCGTGCTGCTTCTCCAACCGTGAAGTCCACCATGAAGAAGATGGAAGACAAAACCATGCATTGATCAAGGATGCCCAGGCCAGCAAGCAGGGTATGAAGAAGCCAATGTTCAGCAATGAAAAAAAAGACATTAGACCAGCCCTGACTACATCACACTGGGTGTCGTCAACAAAGGTACTCTCGACACACGTGACTGGTCCCAAATGTAACGCATTTTTCCCACTAGGCAAGTGGGAGAGATAACACCAATATAGACTGCCACAGTAAGATAAAGCTTAACAGGCTAACAGACTGGAAATTTCCCATTGCTGGTCAAAGCGAGTGGCCAGAAATTTCAGGAGAAAACGAGAGGAAACTGGCTCTCGGCTTGCTTTCATAGATTCACTGCTATTTAGTTAACTGTATGCAGACTGTAACTTTCAAAGCCAATGCCATTTGTCCAGAGCTGATTGAATGATAAGGTAGCTAAAAAGTCAGTGGAAAAAGCAGTCCATGTGATTTGGGGGCCAAAGTGGGGAAGGCAAGAGTGCCTGGAACTTTCTGGTCAAGAACTGCTAGTGACAAAGTTACCCGGAGTCACCAGATCTGCTTTTCCGTGGTGGATTTCATTCCCTGTGTAGACAGGGAATACTGTGGAGTCCAGACACCCATCACTTCTTGCTACCGTCCTGTTTTCTTTCAGGGCTAACATTTCAAAGCTACCTTATTAAGTTTCAGGCCCTGAGAGGTATGCTTTATACGCATTTTCTGATTTAATTGTCAAAGCCACCCTGTGAAGTGGGTATTATAATTAATTTTATTTTAAAGACAAGGAAACAGAGGTTTAGAGGAACTAAGGTTCTCACTTAAAATGGCCCAGGTCAAAGGGATGGAGCAAGGACCCCACCCCAGATCTGTTTTTTTCCCAATGCCCGGACTTTCAACCTTAACATTGTACTGCTGCACACTCACTGCTTCTTAATTCTGAATTGAAATGTGATCCAAAGTCAATGAAAATAGAACAAAACAGCTATGAATGTGCATGTGAAGTTTAGAGTTGTTAGTGGGCTGAGGGGAGTGAGGGAAGAGCCAGGAGGTCTGTGCAGGATGATACCAGAGCGATTTTCCATGCCGGTCCAGGAGGAATCAAGGTCACGGTCATTATAGAAGCCACCATCAGAGAGCTGCTAGCTATGAACTATGAAAACCAGGGTTGGGGGACTTCCCTGGTGGCACAGTGGTTAAGAATCCACCTGCCAATGCAGGGGACACAGGTTCGAGCCCTGGTCCGGGAAGATCCCACATGCCGCTAAGCCCGTGCGCCACAACTACTGAGCCTGGGCTCTAGAGCCCGTGAGCCACAACTACTGAGCCTGCATGCCAAAACTACTGAAGTCCTCGCGCCTAGAGCCCGTGCTCCACAACAAGAGAAGCCACCACAGTGAGAAGCCTGCGCACGGCAAACAAGAGCAGCCCCTGCTCACCACACCTAGAGAAAGCCCACGCGCAGCAACAAAGACCCAAGGCAGCCAAAAGTAAATACATAAATAAAATTAAAAAAAGAAAAAACAGAAAGAAAACCAGGGTCAGGACCTCAGATGCCCAGTACCCTGAGAAGTGGTCCTTTTTTCTCACTGGGGGAACTCTCTCTCCCTTGGCTGGTTTCTTCTCCAGTTTGAGCTTGGCAATTTGGTCAGGCACCCAGCTGAGGCTGACGGCATCCAAACTCTCTGTGATCAGATGCATGGCACAGAAGTGGCCCAGGACTTGCAGGCAGATGGCCCAAGTTAGCTGCCTGTGAGACCTGTCTCTGCCACTTAACTAGCTGTGTGTCCTGGGGTTGGTGTCTGAATCTCTCTGAATTAGTCTCGTTATCTATAAATGGCAACGATTATACCTACCTGCTGGGCTGTTGTGAGGTCAAGTAATATAATGAATGTAGTGCCTGGCAAATAATTTGTTCTGAAATGGTAGGCATTCTTAGTGTGTAGTGCTTTTTTTGTTTTTTTAATTGCTGTTTGTAATATGTTCTTCTCTCCGCTACAGAATTCCCTACTCAAGAATGGGTTATGTGCCTTTTGATGAAAGAGCACACTACCATCTGTGTATTAGTTTTCTAGGGTTGCACACAGTGCCACAGACTGGGTAGCTTAAAAAAACCAGAAATTTATTTTCTCACAGTCCTGCAGACTACAAGTCCACGATCAAGGTGTTGGTCGAGTTGGTTTCTTCTGAGACCTCTTTCCTTGGTTTACAATGGCCCTTTTCTGCTATATCTTCACATGGTCTTTCCTGTATGCTGAGTCTGACTCTAAATTTCTTCTTCTTTTACAACAGTCATATTGGATTAGGGCCCATCCTTACGACCTCATTTTAACTTAATTACATTTTTGAAGACCCCCATCTCCAAATACAGTCACATTCTGAGGCACTAGGGGTTAGGACTTCAACATATGAATTTGGGGGGAGGACACAATTGAGCCTGTAACAATTTATAAAGTATTTTTGCCCAAAATCAAACATCGAGTCAAGGAAGTACAGGACACAGAGAAACATGTTTAAAGGACCATAGGGAAGTTATTAGCAGAAGCTAGGAAGGGAGAAACTCTACACAACACTCTGGTTTCTTTTTCTAAATTATGTTTTATTGAAGTATAGTTCATTTACAGTGTTTCAGGTATACAGCAAAGTGATTCAGTTATACATACATATATATGTATGTGTATATGTGCCTATATCTATTCTTTTGCAGATTCTTTTCCACTATAGGTTATTACAAGATACTGAATATAGTTCCCTGTGCTGTACAGTAGGACCTAACAATTATTTGTTGGTTTCTTCAACAAATAATTGAAACAGCAAGAAAAAAGAAAGGGAGGTAGAACCTAAAGACTAAAAGAAACTTGAGACCTACCACTGAATGTAAGTTATGGACTGTGTTTGGATCTTAATTGTTAAACTGGATAGTAGGTTTGTTATAATAGTCTCGCTATCTTGTATATGCTTGACACGTTTTATTATAAAAAGATTAAAATATATGGAAAACTTTTTTTATGTCATTAAATATTTTTCTACAACATGAAGTTCTCAGTGAAGCATTCCATTGTATGGCTGTATCATAATTCACTGACACAATTTCCATTGTCAAACTGTTAAGTGTGTTTGCTTTTTCACTATTAACGATGTGTAAATCACTATATACAACTTTGTTTCTTTAGAATAGATTCCTCAAAATGAACCTACTGGGCCCAAAGGTAGGCTTCTATTTAAGGCACTGGTTTCACGTTGCCAAAATGTCCTCCCTCAGTAACAACCCTTTTCTTTCTCTTTTGGTGACAGGGTCCTGGGCCCCCTTTGGCATTCCCCCAGTTAGATATGGCAGACGTACACGCCAGGCTCCAGAACGTATCCTGCTGGAGAGCAGTCCCAAGGCGTCTCCTGAGGGTCCACTGACAATGTTCCACATTTGCTTGATTTTTCCCTTGGCCTAAAATACGTTATAAATGTTATTCATAGTGCTTTGGCTTTGATCTGAAACCTTCATCGTGAGAATGGCAACTCAAACAACTAACTGTCAAGACTCTCCTTTTGATGTGATAAGAGGGTAGGGAAAAAAAATACAGAAACTGAAAGGACCATGTTTACATTCAATGTAAAGAGATAGGGGGACTAGACAAGAAACTGCTCAAAAAGATCAGCAAAGCACGAAACCTGGTGTCAGCCTAAAGAACAATAGGGATCCCAAACCCCAGCTGAGAAAAAAAAAAGGGAGAAGCAAAATATCGAAATAATCTATTCTCCAAGTCAGACAATGACTCAGCCCCATGACCCGGCTGGTTCGCTCAGCTGGCTGAAGTACCTTAAAGAGACAGATCTGAAACCTCCTTCATACATGTATACCTCCTTTACGTTTATATGCTTTCCTTGGTGTTTCCTGATAGTGCAAAGAACCAGAAGAAAACCTAGTTAACGACAGCACGGGAAGCTGGGATAAACCATGGACCATGGGTGTCTTGCAGACCTGAACTTGAATCCCTGCTCCATCTCTTATTAGCTGTGTGACCTTGGCCAAGCCACTTACCAACTTCAGGCTTTAGTTTACTTCTTTGCAAATACGGATAATGAAACCTACCTCTTGGGGATGGTTGTGAGAGTTAAACAAATAAATATTTATAAATTGCTTAGCACGGTGCTGGGCGAATAGAAGGAATCCTAAAAATGCTGATTTTATATGGTGATCTATTTTAAAGTAAGTTTGTCTCCTATGTTTCCATTAGCATTTTCCAAAACGGTCATTAAAGCCCTATTGCATTGTTTTATAATTACTTGTTTCGGTGACATTGTCTCATTCATCTGTCCTCTGGGGCACATGCCTAGCAAAATTTTCTGCTGACTGAGTAAATCTCAGATCCCAACATCCACAATAGTAAACATCTAGTTATTGCCAAGTGACCTAGATATTACAAGTGAGCTTAAAAGAGTTCATTCATGTCCAGCTATTCAGCATCTAATCAGGAAATGTTTGTTGTTTTTTTAATTTGGGAAGCAATATCCAAAAGTGGTGAAAAGCAGGGTCTCTGGGATCAGACAGACTAGGGTTTCAGTCTGGGTTTTGCCTTTCACCAGCTATGTGATTTGGGGCAAGTTTCATAACCTTTGTAACATTGTTTCCACATCTAACAAACAGGTCTAATAATAGTGCCTGCCTCATTTGGTTAATGTAAAGATTAAATGGGATAAGTGCCCTCAAAGCATTTAGCATGTATCATCCTGGCATATCATAAGTGCTCAATGAATGTAATATAGTGCTATTTTGAAAATGTGTTTACTGAAATATTACTATGAGAAGGAACTGAGCTAGATGTTCTGAGAGGTTTTTTAAAAAATGTATGCGACATGATTTTTGTCCTCAAGAAGATGGCAGGTTTCTTTGGAAGATGAAATAAACATGAGTAACTACATAATAATACTAGTCAGTCTATGGTTAAGTGCTTCATGAGTAGAATAGACAGAAATTCTCATGTCTGGAGCATTGATCAGTGAAGAAAAGTTTTATCATCTCCTGCCCACGCTCTCCCCTGTTCCCTTTCTTGATGACAGCCATTGAAGTTTGGCCAATCTTTCTTCCTCTTCTTTTGAACTCTTAGGATACAAAATCAAAAGTTTCGATGAGTAATCACAAACTCAAATGTCTCGAAGGACCAGGCAAGTAACGCAACGTGTGAAGCAACAAGAAGTAACAAGGAGTGAGAACGAAATAAAGAATCCATGCCAGGCTGGTTGAAAAACCTGTTGCTGGCTAAACATGATGTGACCTGTGGGTCACTGTTTGCAATCCTTGGTATAGAGAGTTTCCAGTTTATCATATACTTTATTTTTTTATATAAATTTATTTATTTATTTTTGGCTGCGTTGAGCCTTCGTTGCCGCGTCCGGGCTTTCTCTAGTTGCGGCGAGCAGGGGCTACTCTTTGTTGTGGTGCGTGGGCTTCTCATGGAGGTGGCTTCTCTCGTTGCGGAGCACGGGCTCTAGGCGCATGGGCTTCAGTAGTTGTGGCTCGTGGGCTCTAGAGCACAGGCTCATTAGCTGTGGCGCACGGGCTTAGTTGCTCCGTGGCATGTGGGATCTTCCCGGACCAGGGCTCGAATCCGTGTGCCCTGCATTGGCAGGCGGATTCTTAACCACTGCGCCAACAAGGAAGTCCTATCATATACTTTAAACAGGCTGAAAATAGTGGCATAAAGTACTACTAGTAATAAATGACTAGTATGTATTGAATACTTACTATGTGTCAGAGCTTGTGCTAAGTGCTTTATTCCTTAAAGCAAAGAGGGTATTTTATTATTCATTTTTATGTATAAGGAAACTGAGGTTCAGAGAGGTTCCATTACTTGTTCGAGGACATAGAACTATAGAGGTAGAGGTAGAATTTGACTCAGACAGGTATTTTTTATTTTTTAATTGACGTGTAGTTGATTTACAATGTTGTGTTAGTTTCTGCTGTAGAGCAAAGTGATTCAGTTATACATATATGCATTCTTTTTTTATATTCCTTTTCATTATTGTTTATCACAGGACATTGAATTCCCTGTGCTATCCAGTAGGATCTTGTTGTTTATCCATTCTATATATAATAGTTTGCATCTGCTAATCCGGAAGTCCCAATCCATCCCTCCCCCACTCTGCCTTCCCCTTGGCAACCACAAGTTTTTTCTCTATGTCTGTGAGTCTGTTTCTGTTTTATAGATAGGTTCATTTGTGTCATATTTTAGATTCCACATATAAGTGATATCATATGGTATTTGTCTTTCTCTTTCCGACTTACTTCACTTAATGTGATAATCTCTAAGTCCATCCATGTTGCGGCAAAGAGCATTATTTCGTTCTTTTTTATTGCTGCGTAGTATTCCATTGTATATATTCTGGGCATATATCCGGACAAAACTATAGGTCAAAAAGATACATGCATCCCTATGTTCAGACAGGTATTTTTGATGGCAACATCCACATTCTTGAATATGCCACAAGAATTGGATTTTGCTCAGAGGAGATTTCAAGAAGGTAGTAGGATTTAGGCTCTACGTCAAAGGAAGAATAAGGTTGGTAAAGAAAGGCTTAACTTTTCTATGCCACATTGTTCTTATCTATTTACAGTTTTTTTTCCCTTGGCAATAAATAATCATTGCAATGTCCTTTAAAATTACAATCAATTGAATAGCTAATATTTTGGTTTCTTTTTCTGCCTGACTTCACCCCAGTGAAATTAAAATATATAATACAATAATGATGTCCTGAAAAAGAACAAAAGTGAGATGAATGTGGCCTTGCTTGAACCTTGCCATATGCATCCCAGGAGGATCCCAGGATAGCTAAAAAGCAGCGGGTATTTTCTGATCTTTTGCTTCATTAATATTCATGACACATTTGCCAGAAGTCCTGTAGGAAACTGCCACTGTCTTGGATGGAACTTGGAACGAAATATCTAGCTACCTATCTTCTGAGCTGTCTTTATAAAAGTTACCACCGTAGTATCTAGGTGTTTTCATAATGTTTCCAAGAATATTTTGCTAAGGCTTCTTACACTGAGAGCGGTATAAGCAAATGTTTTGTTTGTTTTGAGTTTTCCAGGAGCAGACTTTTACATGGAGATACGAAGTTTGACTCATTCAGCTGGCACTCTGGTAGAGTGGGGTAACCAGATAATTAACCAGCCTAACCAACCATCAGGCATTTATTGGGCACATGTTAAGCATGCATTAGACATACAAAGACGTGAATTTAACAGACTTCTGAGACTATAGCCCATCCTCCCAAGGGGTTTTAGTCTAGCGAGGAAGACCAATCAGATCTATCTAACCATCCATCTATCTACTTCTCTATCTATGCACTTATGCATATATAATAAACAATTGAAGAGCAAAAGAGTATCTAAAAAGGACAAGACATGGTTAAGATCCTAAATCTTTAATCTTTATAATCACCCTAGCCAATAATTTTTAATAAGATACATTTCTAAGACCATTAAAAGAAAACCACTTTGAAAATACTTTCTTCAGGAACTTACACAAAAAATATACTGTCAGGAGTATATTAGAACAAGAATACAAAGTCTTAAAAATGTAGTCTGCTTACGTGAAGCTATACATATAATGAAATTGCACAAAACAATCTGCAAACACACACAAAAGAGTATATATAAAACTGGCGAAATGCAAATTAAAATGTGACCACTAAGGGAGGCTGGGTGAAGGGTGACCAGATACTCCTGAAAGTCTGGGGGGGTAATTTCTTGTGAATCTACAATTTTTCCCAAAAAGTTAAAAAAAGAAAAAAATCATACAAGAAAAAAACTGAAGTTAATCTCTGCACACTGGTAAGGAAAAATCTCCAAGATGTTTGATAAGCAAAAAAAAAAAGAAAAAAAAATCAAATTATAGAAAAATATGTACAGTATAATAACATTTATGTAAAAAAGTATAAAACAACTATACAGTCATATATATGCAAACATATATCTTGCAAACACATTAGAAAAAGATCTTGAATGAAACGCGTCAGGCCAGTACACATCAGACTGGTAATAATGGAAGCAGGTTCAGAGGTAGAGGGTAGGGGTTGGTTAAATCACATCACTTTCGACTTACCTGGTTAGCTTACCTAAATCTTGTGTTTGAGTCAAAAGTCTTTGGACATAAAACATTGATCTTTGTTCCAACACTTTGGAACTCTGCAGCAATGAATGCTTTTGATCCCTCCATATCAAGTTATAAACTTTGATTCATGATTTGGGACTTGTTGGAGAAAAGAAATTTATTGATCTTCTGAATGTCCCTAATTACTTTTGGGGTGTTGGTGTTTACTCCCCCCATAATGTCTGATAGGAAAACTTGTCTCCTGTTCCATCCTACTTGGCTCTGCTTGAAAGAGACCATCTGATCGTCCGGTTCTCCGTGCCAACCCTCCTGACAGTGGCCATTTCTAATTGGGTGTCTCTGATGTTAACTCTTTCCAATCTTCTTCCCAGTTTCCTTCTCCAATTTATATACATTTAGTTAGGACTACTAATTTAGGATTAGTTAGTAATCCGTGTAAGCTTCCAGATGTTTTGGGAGGGATCGCAAATGGGGTAGGACCTTTTGTCACCTGAAAAATTTAAAGTACATTTAAATGAACAGTTTCTAAATAGAACTCTACACGTGATTTTCTTGCTACCTTCCTAACATGCAGTGCATGCATGTGTATTTGTGTGTGAAACTAACCACAGATATATGTGCCAGGTATGTCATAGTCTGATGTAGCCAGACAGAAAATAAACAAAATGAGAAGCTTGGAGAAACTTCTTTCATTTGGAAAATCTTGGCCTTTTGAGACTCACTTCTCATGGTTTTTCCATTGGCAGTGGTTAGAACTGTGTTGACATTCATAATTTCCTGCACTGAATTTCTTACTTTTTCTTTTCTTTTTCCATGTTCTACATTTACAGTATTTATCAAACAACAGTCTGCTTTATATTGGGAGGACAGTTCAATTTTTAATGTTCTGATGACAAAACCGCTTCAGGCATTCCTGGGACTACTGACATAGGATGTGACCTTCACCTCATTACATCAGGATCTTTTCTTTTTTAAAACGTATGAACGTGACACAAACCCCAAAGTAAGAGTCTCTTAAGTCTCTGCACAAACTCCCCAAATCAAGATGGAGTAACAGCTACTTCTGCAATTTCTGCCAATTAATCCACCGCCACACCACAAACCAAAGATTCCAAAATAAGTCAGAGAGCAGCATTAGTGACTCAGACAGAAGGACTTTACCCACATGGCCCTGCTGCAGTGGTTTTTCAGTGGCCAGGGGTATTCCCCTTTGTCCTAACAGTGACATTTCCCTGGGGAGATTGATGGGGGAACAGATGACATTACTTTCCCAGCAGCCCCTGCGGTCAGGGTCCTTGACCTTAGAAGTGAAGGAAGCAAACCGTGCTTCAGGGGATAGGGTCCCATGACCTCACGCTTTTCCCTGTTAAAGCCTTTCACTGGCTCTCCACCCGTACGGAGCAGATCCCACAATGAAGCAGGACAGTCTAGGCTTTCCCTGATGATCTGCCCTGGTCTGCCTTTCCAGCCTCCCCAATCATTATTCTGTACCATAAGCCAAATAAACTGAATTATTCTAGTTCCCCCGAAAATGTTACATCCTTTTTTTTTTTTTTGCTTCCATCTCTGGCTCATGTTGTTACCCCTGCCTGGATTGTCTTTCTCTTTCCCATCTCCATAAAAACCAAATCATACTCATCTTTTAAGGCCTATGAACCCTTTCTTATTCTTCCAAAGATACGCCCCTTCCTTAAAGCATCGATCGCCCTCTGCCTTATAGTCCGATTACTTGTTTACATTTGATATAAGCTCCTTGAAGGAGAGGTCTGTTGCTATCCGTCTTTGTGTGCAGGACTCTGTTTAGTATCATGTTTGCAGGGACTCAATGACTACTTATTGACTTGAATCTCAAACTCAACGTGTCTGAGCTCAGCATCTCTTTTCTCTGCACCCAGTCCAACCTGCTTCTACTGCATTTCCTGCCCCAGTGGTGGATACCCCATTCATTTCACTGCCCGTGCCAGAGTATTTAGTATCATTCTTTCTCCTCTGTCCCTCAATCCTACAACTGCCATCTAATAAATGACTGGGTCCTGTCAACTCTGCCTTCTGAATAACTCTTAAATGTACACCCCTGTTCTTTCCTGCTGAAGCGCTATGACTTTCGTTCTAGCCACCATCATCCCTTGCCTGGATGACCACAGCACCTCTAGTCAGTCATCTCTCTCCTTGCCTTGCCCTTTGCCTCCACCCAAATCCATTTTCCACACTGTAGCCAGTGTGATCACTCTAAAATACAGACCTGAGGGGCTTCCCTGGTGGTGCAGTGGTTAAGAATCCTCCTGCCAATGCAGGGAACACGGGTTCGAGCCCTGGTCTGGGAAGATCCCACATGCCGCGGAGCAACTAAGCCTGTGCGCCACAACTACTGAGCCTGCGCTCTAGAGCCCGTGCTCCACAACAAGAGAAGCCACCGCAATGAGAAGCCCGCGCACCACAACGAAGAGTAGCCCCCACTCGCCACAACTCGAGAAAGCCTGCGCACAACAACGAAGACCCAACGCAGCCAAAAATTTAAAAAATAATAATAAATGAAATAAAATACAGACCTGATTATACCCCTCTCTTGTTCATGAGTCTCAGAATCTAGTTCATGCTCTTTAACATGATAGAGAATGTCTTTCCGAATCTGACTCCTTCTTTCCCTTACCAGTCATATATCTCTCCCCATCCAGAATCCAAACTCCACCCATATTGAACATGCTGATTTGTTGGAAGGCTCTTTAGGAGTTCTACAAATGTTTGATTCAAATGTATGTTTTAAGTCTATTTTAATTATTTAAAATACTATAATTAAAAGTATTCATTTAAATGTATTCTATACCACAGTATAGATCGCCCTATGTATTAAGGGCGATCAATGCATTAATTTGGACTATCAAGTTAATTCTTCAGTAGGAACTTTTTACCTTTTTTGTGAATATACTTGAAGTTCTTGCAAGTGTGTCATTGTTTTGAAAAGTTGGTAGTTGGCATAGGCTTTTTTTAAAAAAAATTAGGCCACTGCTGATCTGCTCAAGTACAAATTGTGCATCATTACTATAAAGCTTAATTGAATATGGATCAAGGCTGAGGCCCGTAGCCTTGGCACACGTTATCACTACATGTCAAAGCGTCGTATTTTATGCGAGCTATTTTAGCGCTTACTTTAAGGTTGGGGAGTTTGTTGCTGACTTTTATTTCGTGAGAAGACATGCAAGCCCTTGATAAATGTGGCTGTGATTACATTTTGAAACTAAAATCTCTTCAACTTCTTGCCCAAGTTTTTGGATGAGTCCATTTGAAGGGTATAGTCTGAAAGGAGAGTTGTTAAAAAACTGTACTTTGCATTCGCATCGACCTCTCTGTGTGAGTTCGAATTTTCTAATTACTTTGAAATACATAAAAATTTTCTAAGGCCAAAGACAATTGAAATAAATAATTTGGATGCAGAAATTGATATAAAGCTAAGCATAACACTGAGTTTCAAATATTTACGTATGTCCAAGTTATCTTGCTGTTCTTTTGATATGTGTTAAAAATATAAATGTTCAAAATAAATTTATATTAGTAAGATATCATATTTATCTGTCTTATAGAATTGAGCCCCAAGAAAAATTTCATTTAAAAGACAGGTTCTAGAGCTTCAGAAAAGAAAAGAAGTGAGAAGAGAGCACAGCCTCTGTCTTTCCTTCCATCTTGGGAAGGCATTCACAGCGTGTGCTCTTGATGCAGAAAAGAACCACCAGGTACCACAGACACATTTTCTGTCCCAGCCAGGATCAGATCTGATTCACATGGAGAACTGTTCCCTTTCCTGTTGGCATGTATGTTTTCAGGGGAACACACGAAGTTAGGCTGACTTCCTGGTGGGATGTCCCCGTCTCTCCCCCCTCCGCCATTTTTCCCCACTTCTCACAGGGTTATACCTTTGAGAAATCTCTGTGTGTTGAGAACGTGGACACGCGTATTCTTTCCTTTTGCTGGGCTTCCCCTGACCCCACGTCTCATGACACACACACATTATTGTACTGTTTCCAAATACTCCAAAGAACAGAACTTGTTCTGCAGACCTCAACAATGTCAGATAATATCTTGCCGTGTGTGTTTTTTCAATAAAGAAGTCACCATACCTCAATGTGGGATTATACAATTTCTGGAATTTTAGACCCTTCCTTGACCAGTAAGAAAATGTGTTAAGTGTTTATTTTTGCTGAATCTTGCCTCCCTAAGGAATGCTAAATTAGTGGCATGGTTGGTGCTTGTGACTGATGACTTAGATGCTAGCTGGTTTGCTCACGGGCTGATATGGTCTAGCTGAACCCATGGATGACGGTAATGCTCATTCCACCGGCTTAAATTCCAACAAGAGGACAGGTGCTCACAGCTGCCCAGAGTGGCATTGAGAAATATGACTCTGTCCTTGTCCTTTTGACCACCATACTGCCTGCATTCCCTAGAGCTTTAATTATTGCCCTGTGAACAGAGCTGGTCATTGCCTTGGTGTTTATCAGCTCCAGAGCTGAGGAAATTGGGCTTTATCTCTTTCAGATTAGATCGCTACAAGCCTCATTGGGTAAGGCTAGAGGAAGGAGCAGTGCGGACGGTAAAGCCCTTACTCCTTTTACTCAAAATGCTTCTTCTGCAAAGCCCATATCCTTGTAGACAAAGCCCCAGGACCCCCCCGCCCCCCAACCCAGGGAGGACAACTCACTGGGGGTTAGTTATTTACTTCTTTCAAGGACCTTTTAATTGGTAAACCTTTCCTTTAAGTAAAAGGCTGATCTCTTTCACGATAAGGCACTTGGGGCCTCAGGTTTCTACATCTCTCTTTTCCATTTCCTTCAGGTCTTATTAACTCTGTTGCCAGGCTGGGGGTGGCAGCTGCAGGATGGGGCATCTGGCCCACTAAGCGACTTGGTACCTACCCCTACCTGCTAAGAGATTCCACTCCATCCCCCCACTCCATCCTCTTCTTTAAAAAAAAAAAGAAAAAAAAAAGAAAAACAGTCCTGCCACACCCCCCCCCCCCCCCCGGAAAAAAACCCTGCAGTTGTTTTGATCCTGGTGTTAAAGGGAAACCTTTCCTGTGGCTCGTGGTTTGGCTGCATATTCCACGTCTGTGGGTCGCCTTGGGAGGAAGAGGTGCGGTCCCCAGGGATGCTGTTGGGGGGGGGTGTCGGCGGCGGGAGGGGGGCGGGGCCTGTATCCAGCTGCCGGGCTTTGAGCATCTCTCTGTGGCACTGCCGCTTCTGAAAGGCTCTGACTCTTGCTCACCATTTATTGTCCCTCCACTCTGCAGCTTTGTCCTTTGACCTCAGTAACAAAATGACTTTCTGATGACCAAAGGCCGACCCCACCTGACTCGCTGCCAAGACCCCCCAACCCCAAACTGCCCCGGCTTCACTGAAATTCAGGGGTCCACTCAACTGTGAAGTCACCTCCCTGGACGCATTCATCTTGAGGGCGCGCGGGCTACATTGGAGCATCTGGTTGTCAACACTTTCTTCTTTTTTTTTTTTTTAAACCCATGCAAAGGTTGTGAAAGGAAAATTCCATCCTTGCTACTTTTAGTGTCCAGTGGCGGTGTGGGCAGCATGTCTATCCACTATGCATTGCGGAAATTGGGGGCCCCAAAGGGAGGTGGCCAGGAGTTAGACATAGAGAAAAAGAAAAAAAAAAAAAAAGATCACCGGATCTCTGAAACTCAAGCCAGCTGCATTCATGAGCAAATCAGCCCTCTCCTGGTTCTTGACCTCCTTTGGGCATTGTGAGGGCTGATGAGCTCATGCTTGTAAAGAGTGCAAGCCTTTAATTGAAGTATAATTAATAATCATCTGATAAGTGAATAACCACAATAATGATGATGTAATCCCCTTCCCTCGCAGCCCCACTCCTGCTTCCTTGGGTAGCAGCATTATGAGATGGTGTCCCAGTGGATTCAATTAAATGAACAACGGTAGGGGCAGATGCAGCATCACAGCTATGTGCTTTCTGGCACGGCCCGGGGTTGGCCTGCCACTGGGAACCTGAGGGCACAGAACAATGCAGCAATGTTCCCTAAGTGCTGGGCTGTTCAGGTAATGGGAAAGTTCAAGCTGTTTCGTGACTCAGGCACTAGGACAGCCCACCTGCTTCTTACCAACCTCGTGGCCTCTCGGTCAGGAGAGCTGAGTCAGGAAGCCTTGAGACTGACAGTTACTTATTTCTCCTGGTCCTCTGCCTCCCTGTCTTTTCAAAGGGACCTCCTCCCAGTAAGATGAGTGAGTGAGTCTTCCAAGGGGGTGATAGGAATGGATCAAGCCACCACCTCTATACCACGGATCATCAAAGGGACATGTGGACCAGTCAATGTGGTCAAGAGTTGAGTACCTAATGGGGTGAATGAAGAAGCAATAGGTTTTAGAAAAAAGACAGACTCTTAGGCAGAATTCTTAGGTTTCTCATAGTTTAATCTAGAAAACAGAGTCCTCCAAGTAGACACCAAGCTAATAAGAAGAGCCTAGAATGGGAACAGGGAAAAAAAAATTTATGAAGAATGCAGTTCATCATCCACTTTTGCCCTAAAGGCTTCGCCGGCCAAAAGGCTGAGATAGGCAGAATGGAATCCCCAGCTGGAAAAGATAATAACAGCTTTCATTTGCAAACAATTTAGTTTACAAAGCACTTTCATATAGCATGACCTCACTTGAGCCTTTCTGTAAGGCTGGCTGAGTTTATTATCCCCAATTTACAGATGAGGAAACTGAGGTCCAAAGAGGTTAAGTGACTCACTCGCATAGAAAGAAAGTGGCAGAGTCAGAGCCAAACCCATGTTTCTAGTAAGATGCTGAGACTTGCTCCATGATTCCACGATCTTCTCTACTGGGAAGGTTAATATTCCGTTTAGTCAACAAATAGGTTGAACCTCCGCTCTATGTTGAGCGCTATGCTAGGTGTTGGGGAGACAGCAGTGAACATGACATCCAGGGCCTGTTTCATAACGTTCTCATCACTATATTAGTTTTGTGCTGCTGGCATGTCTAGGCCATGGGATCCTTCTGGAGAGAGCTTTAGTAAAGTTCTTTTGGCTGCAACAGTTAAAGTCATGTTCTGGTTAGCTAACACACAAAAACAGGATTTATTAGAAAGATTATGAGTGTTTCAAGGAATCTAACCAAATTTTAGCCCATCCCAAGCTTTGGGAAGGCCAAGAACCTTCCCAAGGTTTGGGAGGGGCAGCTTCCTGGCTCTCAGCAGCAGAATTGAGGAGACTTTCTCTTTCAGTTTTGCCTGATTGTGTTTTTCTGCTTCCAAGCTCATATCCCCAGCAGAGAGGATCTCATTGGCCCACCCTGGCCCAGAGTCTCTACCCTTGAAATCAGGCCAGCTGGGCAGACATCACCACTAGGGGTCCATCTTGGGTTCTGGGGTAGTTTCCAGGCAAAAGAAAACACTGTATGGTAAGGAAGCCACACATTAAAGTGTTTTGCAACACATGCCTACCCAAGACTTTGAAAGGCTTCAGGGTAGAGCAGGTAGGCAGAAAGAATGCTCCAAATTCTCAGTTATTGCCTCCCCAGGCAATAATTTTTCTCTTTAAATTCTCAATACTTGAGATAGAAATTTCTGTAAAAAATGCCAATGCAAGGATCTCTTACATATACATTCTGAAATATTTCTGGGTAAAATAGCAAAAGGTCTGGGAGTTTTCTTAAAATACTCCAGGAAGAAAGAGGGATGGGACCAGATAAAATAAGAAGCACAGGGCTTCCCTGGTGGCGCAGTGGTTGGGAGTCCGCCTGCCGGTGCAGAGGACGCCGGTTCGTGTCCCGGTCCGGGAGGATCCCACCTGCCGCGGAGCGGCTGGGCCCGTGAGCCATGGCCGCTAAGCCTGCGTGTCCGGAGCCTGTGCTCTGCAACGGGAGAGGCCACAACGGTGAGAGGCCTGTGTACCGCAAAAAAAAAAAAAAAAAAAAAGAAGGACATAGCCTGATATTGTTTGAAGCTGAGTGATGGGTACATGGGGGGTTCATTGTATTATTCTCTATACTTTAGTTTTGAAAATGTCTATTTAAAAAGTTAGAAAAATACAAAGGGATTATTCTGTGTCATTATGCTCCTTCCTTGGACCCTTTTGAAGTGAATGTATTTTTCTGTATAGTTTTTTTTTAGCGATGCCCTGTTTGCCTGGTCTCCTCCATTGTTTGGTGTTTCTTGAAGGGCATAATTACTTAATTAGTTTTACAAGTACAGGGTATGTATTGAGGGCTTCCTAGAGCTGAGGCAGTGTCTCTTGCTTCCAGGTGAGCTAATAGCCCTGGCAGTTTGGGGTGTTTGTGTATTTCCTTCACGTGACATCCGCCCTTTGCACACGTTCCGTAAAATGTCCTGGGGACTCCCGTTTGTATGGCTGCTGGGCTGTCCCTCTGTGATGGGACGCTGCCAGCCTGAGGAACGATTGGAGTGAGCGCTCAGGATGCCCCTGGGGCATTTGCACCTGCAAGTGGCATTTCTTCCCTGGCATCGGATACCCAGCAGGCCTTGACACATCAGTTGATGGCTCTGGGGTCAGGCCAGGTTCTGAAAAACATTTAAGAGCAACCTTTATTTTGGCTCAACAGGAAAGAAGAAAAGAGAGAGACAGCTCGCTTGGCCACAGCTCAGGTGGGGAGAGACAGGTCAGGCGGCGCACGGCAGGTGCCCAGTTTTCTCCACTTCCAGCAGATCCATTAACACTTGGCACGTTTCACTCCCCTTCAGCGTTTGTCACATGCAGTTGTTGACACCACTAATATTCCCTCATGCTCTTGGGTCTTGGTGTGTTCCCTTGCCCCTGTCGTCAGAAGTCAGCATCTGAGAGGGTTCATTTTCTGTATGTGCATGTTTGTTTATGGCAGGGAGACAGTTTAGACCCCCTTCCTCAACCTTGCCGCCCAAAGCACAGTGCCCTCATTTTTCCTCTCTGGATTGATGTTAAGTACTTAATGTAATTGCCTTACAGAAAAAAATAGCCAGAGATATACAGTCGCCCACACCATGGCCTCATATTTCACAACCAGCCAGGCTTCTTTGTAAATGCTCCTTCCTGGGGTGTGAAATCAATCATGTCATGGCTGGGTCCCCTGTGGCACTGCGGGGACAGCCGTCTCAGCTCACTCTACAAACATGGCCAATGACTCGATTCCTTCCCTGCCCGCCCCTCACCTACCCCCAGCCCTTCACCCCACAGCTTCCCTGCTGGCTCCTCTCCAGGGGGCTTCCTCTTTTGATATGGCAGCTCACTCTGGGATTCTCATTTGCTTTGTATAAAGAAACCATGACCAAACCGTTAACAGTCCACTCTCCTCCCTGGTATCAACCTGTCCCTTGGACGTGGCCTCTGCTTCAGATAAAGCCAGTGACGTTCCCTCCGGCTCATTTCTCAGTGTGAGTCAGTTTCTGAACGCTGGCCATTTTCTTTACCTTCCCCTTCAACCTTTCACCCTTGGGATGCCGCTTTCTTCCTTAGGATGGCCCAGGCCTCGTGCAGACTCATGCTAGCCTTCCCCCAGCAACTCTCTTTCACCTCTGGGAAGCCCTATCGTAGAAATGGACAAGGAGAAAGCTTCTGACAATCTGTTCTTGCAAATCTATTGTAGTAGAGGGTGGGCCCAGGAGTAAAGCAAAAATAGCTTGGAAAAGTGAAACCTGTGTCTAGTTAAATAAATTAACCAAGAGCTATGCTAAAGACATTCCATCTTTTGCTTGGAGTAACGGTTGGCAACTGAAGATCACAGTTTACTTCTACTTGCTGTTTATTATCTACTGATGGAGAACGATCAAGGCTTACATTTAGAAAATGTAGGCCGAGGGGGGAAAAAGGCAAAGGGAGTGGATAATCTATAAACCAGACAGATAGCCCCTAGCTGTACTACATTTCGCGCATTTCCTGGTCCTGCTAAATCGTTTCACTGCTGCTCTGGGTGAGTCAGACCATGTTCTGAAAATCGTTCCCTACCTCTGTCCTGTTTGGCCTTGGCTTGCCTCTTCTAATCACTTCTGTGATGTGTGTGTTGTGATACCCTAGGAGGTAACGATATGGTTATTATTGCTCCCTAGCAATCCTGCTTTGTAGAGAAAAATCAAAACACACAAGTTTTGCCCCTCAAAACACACGAGAATTGGTCAGTTTTGATCTGACCAATTCAGATCGGCTTTGATTTTTAGGCCTGAGCCCCGTCCTGCGTGTGCACACTCACACATTTACTATCTCTGTGTATCTTATGGGTAATTACTTAAAAGCTGGGTATGTTGATCTTCCTCCATAGGTCATGAATTAAGAGTTTGTGATGATTTGCCTTGTCAAGATGCTTACGGCTGTTTCAGAATAACGACGACAAACAAGATCACGCCAAGATGACCTAAATACCAGACTACATAAATGAGACTACCATTACTCCTCGGGGGACTTTTTTTAAAAAATAAATTTATTTATTTTATTTATTTATTTTTGACTGCATTGGGTCTTTTGTTGCAGCGCACAGGCTTTCTCTAGTTGCGGTGAGCGGGGGCCACTCTTCATTGCAGAGCACTGGCTCTAGGCACGTGGGCTTCAGTAGATGTGGCACGCAGGCTCAGTAGTTGTGGCTTGTGGGCTCTAGAGCTCAGGCTCAGTAGTTGTGGCGCACGGGCTTAGCTGCCCCGCAGCATGTGGGATCTTCCCGGACAAGGGCTTGAACCTGTATCCCCTGCATTGGCAGGCCGATTCTTAACCACTGTGCCACCAGAGAAGTCCACTTGGGGGACTTTTTGTTTTTCTAGAATAGTAAGCTTGGTTCTTTACTCTGCACAGTTATTGTCTGTTTCTTTAAAGACTGTCTTGCAGATGAGCTTCGAACTTTGTTTACAATTAAAATGATGGGAAGTTCACACTTGTGTTGAATGAAAGTGCAAGAAGAGGTACATGATACGGATGCCAAAGACGCAGGTACGCTGCCAGTCATTTGCCTAATCACGGGCACAGTTGGGTAGAGACCTCTAACCACACACTCATCCATTAACTAGGTCAGTTATGAAGGGAGTTGGGGTTAGAAGTTAATAAGGCAGACACTGTCCCTGCCCGCATGGAGAGTACAGTCTAGTGGGGAGACAGACTTAAAACAATAAGAATAAACAACATGAGACACTGATGATATGAGACTTAAATGCTAGGAAGAAAAAATATAAGGTGCTGTGCTAGTGTACAACATACCTCCAGGCAGGAGCACGTGGGAAGATGATATTTATGCATAGATGTCAAGGATGCAGGGGAGAGGGCAGGGATGGGATGGGAGGAGGAGAGAGGACAGCCTATAGGTTGCCAAAGCAAAAGTGACCCTTGGTGTTTTATTTTGTACCATTTATAATCTCCCTGGCAGAAATTTAACCTTTTTCACTTCCCTGGGGAGTTTGTCATAGCGAATCTGGTTAAGTACGGTTCTAATTAATAGTGATAATTAGGACGACACTAACACTTATTAAACGCTTACTTATGCGTCAGATATTATTCTTAGCGTCAAATGTCCCCTCAGCGAGGCTGTCCCTGGGCACTAAAGAGCAGCCCCCAACTCCTATTTCCTTTACTCTGTTTTTCTTTTCTCTTATAGCACTTACCACCGTCTGACATTGTGTATGTCCTTGTTTATGGTCTGCCTCTCTGGTGGGAATGTAACCTTCATGAGGGCAGGTACTTTTGCCTATTTTGTTCATTGCAGTTTCCCCCAGAACTTAACCCATCGCCTGGCACATGCTTGACACTCAAGAAATGCAACTGTGGTCCCTTGGTATCTGTGGGGGGATTGGTTCCAGGACCCCCGTGGCTACCCAAATCCATGGTTGCTCAAGTACCTTATATAAAAGGCCTAATATTTGCATGTAACCTATGCACATCCTCCTGTACACTTTAAACCGTCTCTAGATTATTTATAATACCTAATACTATGTAAATGCTATATAAATAGTTCTCAGTGCACAGCAAATTCAAAGCTTGCTTTTTGGAACTTTCTGGAATTAAAAAATATATTTTTTTCATCTGTGATTGGTTGAATCCTTGGATGCGGAACACTCAGATACAAAGGGCCGATGGTATTTGTTAAATAAATGGATGGATATTATTCATTTAATCCTCACAGTATCTTTATGAAACAGGTACTATTTCCCCCTCTTTGCAGATGAGCAAATTGGCACAGAGAGGTTAAGTAACTTACCCAAGGTCACACAGCCAATGAAGTGGTAGAATCAGGATCCAAACCCAGGCAGTCTAAGTCCAGAGGCTTGTACAACAGGAGTATCCACAAATTAGAAACAGCTGTGGAGAGAGTATATCAGTTTGACTTATAACTTTTCTTTGGTTAAATGGCATTCTGTTTAAAGACCTCAGAAATAGAATCCAGTTCGGTAATGAAGTTCTAGACACTACTGGTTTGATAAAACAGTTTCATTGAGGGAGTTGTATATAGGACTATCTCGGTTATTAGAAGCCTTGTGCCCACCTAGGGAGTTTACCATCCAGATCAGATAAGAAAGTCCTGAGTCATAAAACACTTTCAGATCCTATAATATAATCTGTAGCCAGAGTTCCTGGAATATTCCTTAAAACTGACTTCTTAGTAACTCAGTCTGGTTATTAGGGATATGAAATATGGAAACATGATTTACTCTTGTTCGGTTGAATTAAAAACTTAAAGTTTGTTGTTTTTGCTGCTGTGTGTTTAAAAAACTAAGAGTTTGGAGTAAAGAACATAAAACCTCCATACCCCATCAGTACCTGTGTTAGACAGCAAATTCAGTCTTGAGGTCCTGCCTCTCACCATATCTCCTTGTCAATCTGGGCAGATATTATTTAGCCTCTGGGATATAAAACTTGCCCCGAGGCCATTTTGACTTTTTTTTTTTCCTTCTGACCGTTTATTTTTCAGGAATGCATCTGTCAATAGTTTGCTTTTTCTTTGATAAGAATGGTTTTATCTTTGTGTATGTGTACGAGGTTGTCAAAGAAAGAAACTTGCTTTTGATCTCAGAAACTTCAGCTTTTCCTTTCTGCCCACACATCTCGGGATCACTCAGCAATCCTTAATCTCTTTTTCTAAGAAATCTATTTAGGTGGTTTGGCACTTATTTTGTTATTTCTTTGACCACTTACCCTGTCAGAATTGGCGAGCAATTCCGGTCCTTTTCACACATCTATCTTTATGCCGTCTCTACAGGTCTATTTCTTTCTTTTTTTTTTTTTTTTTTTTTTGCGGTACGCAGGCCTCTCACTGCTGTGGCCTCTGCCGTTGCGGAGCAACAGGCTCCGGACGCGCAGGCTCAGCGGCCATGGCTCACGGGCCCAGCCGCTCCGCGGCATGTGGGATCTTCCCGGACTGGGGCACGAACCTGCGTCCCCTGCATCGGCAGGCGGACTCTCAACCACTGCGCCACCAGGGAAGCCCCAGGTCTATCTCTTTGTGCCTGTCCATGTTCCTTTCTGTCTCAAATATGTCCTATAATCTCTTGCACACAAACACACATTTAAACTTACAAAAAGTTATGTATTTACAAAGAGTATGTACAATTGCCAAACTCATGGAGCTGAAAATCTGTACTTTTTATTATACGTAAATTTTCCCTCAATAAGAAAAAGAGGTTTTGTGCTTACAAATTTGCAGTAAATTTGAAGAGAGTTTAAGCATCTCTTGAGCGAATTTATGAATTGATCACTGTTCCCAACAATATCTCGGGTGATATTGTTGTGCAAAGATAATGCTTGTTGCTACGAGAAGTGTCGTAAGCAATCATTTTTCAAAGGTCACACGTGCTCAAATTTAACTTTTATAATTTCTGTATATATAATTAGAGCCATTGGAAGCCCATTACCACCAGGAACTTGAAAACCCCAGAGCAGTTTCATTGCAATGAGAAGCCATGTAGTAGAGACTATGTGAAGATTCTAGCAAACACCTTCTCCCAAGACAAATAATTCTTTCTGTCATCCTCAGGTTCCTTACCTGCAAAAGAGGACAGCATTTGTTCAGCTTAATTCCAAGGTTGTTATGAAGATCATTAAATTTAAGTCAATTAAGCACATATTTAGTGTCCCCTAAACCATGTCAAATTCTGTGGGCACGAAAGAAGGAACAAGGCATGCTTCCTGCCCTCATGGAACTTATGGACCAGTATAAGAGGGAAGACCAGTCTATACGTGTTTACAATAAAACATATCACGGCTTCTAGGTGATAAGGGTGCAGAGTGATCCAGACACAAGGAAAAGAAACATTAATTCTGGCTGGCGTCACTGGGGAAGGCTTCATGGAAGCAGAAGCATTTAAACAAGACCTTGAAGGAGGATGATTTGGAAGAAAGGCTTTCCAGATAGAGATAGAATGAGAGCAAAGCACAGGGATTGGTCACCATGAGAATCAAATGAGTCTGTATAGTATAAAGCACTATTTAGTTATGAAGTGTTACTTGTTACCTCTAGCGGGGCTGCTGTTCAAAGTCACGGCCTCTCTAGGTAATAAGATAACACGGTGATTTAGAGAAGAGGCCAGTTTATCAGCTTACAGAATCTCAGAGTGAGCCTGATTGCCCAGTGTCAAAGTCTTGACGATACATCTCAAGTCTAACTCAGAAGAATAAACATCAACCAAAGGTTAACAGTTAAATTCTCTTTCCATCTTCTAACATCTTTCCCATTCCTTCCAAGCTAGCACCTCCCTGCCCATCAGCACATCAAGTCTTACCCCTTAAAAAGGATCAAAGCAGCCTCTGAGTTAGCAAACCTCAGATTCAAATACCGGCGATGTTGATTTCCAGCTATATGATAGGAAGAACCTTCCTTTAAACTGTATAAGATTTAAATTTTACATCTGTAAATGGGAATAAAAAATAATAGTATCCCCTTCATAGAATTGCTGAGAAAGTTAAGTAAAATAATGTACCTGGTATATAGCACTCACTATTATTTATTATAGTAAGCTACAAGGATATATAGTAAAAGGGAATATAGCCAATATTTTATAAAAACAATAAATGGAATATAACCTTTAAAAATTGTGAATCACTATTTTGTACACCTGAAGCTTATATAATATTGTACATCAACTATACCTCAATTATATTGTATAATATATATTGTACTTATATAATATCCTACATCAACTGTACCTCAAAAAAACAATATATCAGAAAAATAAAATATTAGGGAGTGCTGTATAATAAAGAAGTCACCTGGTCTTAAAAAATATTATTTATTATCATCACCATCTAGAGTAAGCATTGCCAAACTATGGCTTGTGGGTCAAATCCAACCATGTCCATTTGTTTATGGATTGTCTAAGTAGCTTTCTGCTGCAACAGCAGAGCTGTGACAGAGGTTGTACGAGCCCAAATCTAAAATACTTACTTCCTGGTCCTTTACAGGAAAAGTTTACTGACTTCTGATCTACAGAGGTGAGAAGGGAAAATATGCTTATGTTACATTTACAACCAGTTAGAGGATTTTATCTCGGTGGGCTTGCCACTGGCTTTATGTCCTTATTGCTGGTTCTTGACATCTGATGGTACATGGTATGCACCCCTTAGTGCTGGAGAAGTCCTCCTATGGATGCCCACATCTCAGTACCGTGGAGATCTAGGATCTTCTTATATCCTCCCAGAGTCTAGTATTAAGAGATAAGGACCACGTAGCAAATGTGGGGAAGGTACGTAACGAATTCTGGCTCCGATTAATAATGCCATAACCTCAAATGGAGAATGCAGAATACTCAGGATGAAAGGGAATTTAACATGTTACCAGGTGATGGAAGAACCCTGACCCAGTCACTGAGCAGAGGGAAGCAACAACGTGAAAAGAAGATAAAACATGGTAGATGGTTTGAAATTCCCATTGACCTCCTACTACACTCCTTAAATTAAGGGCCCTGCACTCTAGTTCCATTTAAATATTCTCTTTTCAAGCATCTCCAACATTATTGCTATTATGAAATGTACAGGGACCTAGGTAGACTGGGATTATACATCTGAGCAGTAGTTCTAGTTTCATTATTTGCCCAGGGAAGAACACTGGGCTTGGGTTCAGGGAACGAAGAGGGATTTCACCTCATCTGTTTTAGCCTCAGGTTCCTAGCATAGATTATCTCTTTGTTAACCGTAAAACGATATCAAGGGGAGACAACCAAAGACTGGCGTACGCATGTGTATGTCTCTGTGTGGTAGGGTGTTCTGTAAGGGTGGGGGGTGATTGGAAGCTTTCTTTTAAAGTTGGGTGCAATGAGAAAATGTTCTAAGGTGAGCTGCAGTTGCTGAAATTTTCACCTTCTACCCCTTAGGCCATCTGCATCTGTTCTTCTTGTTCAAGCAAGGTAAGGTTTCTTTGGACCCTGAGCTCTCAATCAAGGGAGAGCATGAAACTAGTGTTCTCTCTTCCATACCTTTTGATTCAAAGGAGTACATTCCTTTATAAGGTAATAAATAGCTAATTTGGTAACTCATCAGTTGTAGGGACGTAAGCATAGATGCGAGCTTACTCAGCTCCCTTATTGGCATGGGACTAAGTGGTGAGATGCAGTAGTATTCTAGTTCATGATGATGATGACAATGATAGTAAGAATATGATAATAATAATCATAAAAAAAATAAAAGGAGTACATTCCTAAAATCACTGACAGGGGAATTGTCTCTTGTCAGTTGAAAGAGCCTTTTCTTAATTGTTAAAAAAAACAGATATTCATTCATTCAAAAAAATTCATTGAAAACACCAATATTCATTGAGCTGTCACTATATCCCAAACACTGTAATAAGTGCTGGAGCCAGCAAGAATGGACAGTCATTGTGCCTTAATAACCTCAAGTCCAATCTGTTCTGCTAACATGTTGCTTTATTTATTTTTTATTTATTTATTTTTTTGTGGTACGCGGGCCTCTCACTGTTGTGGCCTCTCCCATTGCGGAGCACAGGCTCCAGACGCACAGGCTCAGCGGCCATGGCTCACGGGCCCAGACGCTCCGTGGCATGTGGGATCTTCCCGGACCAGGGCACGAACCCGTGTCCTCTGCATTGGCAGGCGGACTCTCAACCACTGCGCCACCAGGGAAGCCCCTGTTGCTTTATTTTGTTATAGCCACAGCTGTGTGGATCTCTGACCTCCCTCTCTGCTGCACCCCGGTCACTCTTCCTCCCAGTGTCTGGGAGCGCATCGTCTGTTGATTCCCTCTCCTCCCGGTTTCTATATACTCTTAAGAGTTTCATCCCCACTAAGGTGCAAATGACTGTCAACAGTTCAGAAGAGTTTTCCTCCTGGGGTACTCGTATTACAGAGGGCTTCAGTGTCCTCCCAACAGCACTGGTTCTTGCTGAACCTGGATTTAGTCTTAGAACCCATCTTTCATTACCAGTCAAGGTTGGCAGTTATGTTGAAAACTATCCATCATGATTTAAGCCAAGGCTGAAATTTCAGGAATTGGATAGCAAACAACAGGTTTTTTTTGCGGGGTGGCGGGGGGAGTAGGTGGGTGGGTGGAGTTTTCACGTTTTTATTCCAGAGCCCTGAAAAGTTAGGTGACATAGGTAAGAGCTTACGCCTATTATATATAAGGTCTCAGCTTACGGAAAAGCATAGCCCAAGGGTGGCAGTTGTCACACAGAAATGTTCTCTACCAAAAAGGAAACGAGAAATGATCTTCACTGTGCCTGAAAACCTTGTCACTGTATAAAGTGAGGAGTGTGGCATTTACTGAGATCCTCCTATCCCCGGATTCCTCATCTGCGGCTATAGAGGGCTGACTGTACCGTGCCATTTTATATAAGGGACCTGAGCATCCTCAGATGTTGGTATCCTGGAACCAATCCCCCGTGATACCAAGGGGAAGACCGTACGTATATCATTGTGAAGGCACAGCCACTCAAAATACCCATACTAAGTGCAGAATTCAGAGCAGAAGCATTGTGGGTAGAGAGGGCCTGGAGGTGCTTTATGGTACCTAAGTGAACAGTTTGCCTCAATAAGAATCTAATTTGAATGTTGAAGAACAACCCTATGAGGAGGTCTGTTCTAGAAAATTCTAACATCTTAAGCCCCTTGTTTGACAGGGGCTAAAGTCCAAAGAAGAAAAATGAACTCATTCATTAGTGAGGATTCAACTGTTGTATGATCAAGAAGACTCAATAATTTAAATAATGTTCTCTAGCTTTAGTAGTATTTGAATGTGAAAGTCGTCATTAAATTTAGGTACCTGCTGGGTTACAGTAGATTGTAAAAATTTCAATGTAGTTGTAGAATTTCAAATGCAATATTAAACACTCATGACTATAGTAAAAGGAGGAGAGCTTAGTTCAAGTAACTGCATTATTGGAGTTGCCAAGCGAAGTATAAACACCTCCCTGACTAATAGATGTGCTCACTGCCCCTTCCTAGTAGGAAGATAGAACCGTATATGGTATTATCTCTGTTCTTGGAATAGATGCCAGCTTGGTGCAGGCTAGGCTCTCTCAAGAAGCTCTCTTCTTGATAGATTAACTATGACTCTCTGAAACTCTTCTCCAGTTGTGGAAAGTATTTGAAACGCTTCTCTACGGATACATGAGCACAGTGACATAGCTGCCTTAATAAGCCACAGAAACCAGCGTGTCTTAAATATGCACAGAGTTACATTTTTGCCTGACATCCCATTACCAATATAAACATACCATCTACTGTGTTGGCTATTTGCATTAAAAATTAATTAGATGAATTTAAAACTCCCATTTCCCTCAAAGCTACTTTTTATAAATGCTTGATTTTTTTCTCTCAGTAATTGCATGAGTGTTCAGTGTTTTTATCAAGTAAGTATTTTCCTAGGTAACTTATAAATGCACACAGACATAAAAAATATTAACAGTTAAGAACTCATAAGATAGTCCCATTATTTTTATTTTTGTTTTTATCAGATTTTAAGCACGGGCTTACCATCATACATACACATACATGTGGTTGTCTGGATCAGTGAGGTTGATCCTTGAACTATCCCTTCAAGGATATTGTCTCATTAGATGATCATCCCTAGCACGTCACACAGAAAGAGCCCAAACCTCAACACTTGGAAATATATTTTCCCCAGATGCAATTGTGGTGGAGTAAAATAAGCGATGAATTTGGAGGTTGGATTTATGCTTTAACCAGACACCTGTTACTAAGAGGGCCTTTTGTTTAAGCTTCAGAGCCTCAGTTTTGGCATCCCTGTAATGGAGATGTACTTCTTCTTCTTATGTAGCTCATTTAATTAAATAATATTTAATAATATAAACTCTGAGAAAAGCATTTGGTAGAAACTCTAACATTAAACAAATATAAGACCTGCTGTTACACTTTACCACACCATAACTGTATTTGTCCCTGTTTATTCTAACAACGCCCAAACATTAGTGGTCATTGGCCACCTGCAGGCTCAGCTCTGCCCAAAACCAGGCCAGAGAGACTCTACCTGATAGAATATTAGTTCATCACTCATTGTCGTGGGTATCTTTTGGTTTTGCCTTTCCCCCAACCAGATCTTCTGATAATAGTACACCAAATTTCCATAGCGAACCGCTTCTTTTCTATTTCTTAATCCATGTGATTGGCTAGAGCTTGTCGAACGTGATGTAAGTGTAGCCAATCAGAGTACCACTCTGGACACAATGACTGGTTCAGGAAAGATTCTAAGGCCAAACCAGACAATAAAAACTGGATTCTGGAATTTACTGCGGACTCTGTTTCCACTAGAAGAGGAAATAGTAAGTAAGTAAGTAAGTAAGTAAGCCTAGGGATGTTAATGGTCATCTTATCACCATGTAGATTGAACTATTTAAGCCAACTCTAAGCTAACTATTGAAACTAACACAAAGGAAAGCAGGAGATGGAGAAGGACATATCCTGGATTATATCATCTGAGTCCCTGGATCCAGCCATTCCTGAAGTTTTACTAATGCACTTTTTGGTTATCTAGCCCATGGATTTCTTTCTCCATTTTAGACTTTGGAGTTTAGCTTCTGTCCTTTGCAATGAAAAGAGCCCTGACTAATATACTTCTTACTGTGAAGGAGGTACTCTATAAAGAGTCCATGGCCAAGTTATGACTCATGCTTGCACCAATAGATAGATACAGACCTAAATGCCAGTGATGGTGTTGTGCGGTGACCTTCATCCCTCCTTTCTGTGTGTAGTTAGCCTGACTAACAGACCTTGAGCCTGGATCGAGCCTACCTCAACCCAGCCAACAGGTGAGTCTGTCAGGTTGATAACAGCTTTCTTTCTTTTTTTTTTTTAAGTGTCTCTAAAGAAAGATCTGCATCAAAAGTTGTAGATACCAGCTTTTAACCCTAGGGCTAGGATAAGCTTCTAATAAATCCTCATAGAATCATTTCTGATGTGTCATTTCCTCCTTGATCTATTCAAGATTTCTTATTGGCCTCAGAAGCTTAAATATTGCCCAGATTTGTCACTCCCATCCCCTTGTCTCTCTTGGACTTTACTACCTGCCGGGACTGGATTTGAGCTTGTTCTGAATTACTCCTGAATGTGACATTGAATTTGAACTCCTGACCGTAATTCTCCTCCACCCTGAATAGGATGCAGCCTTTCCTTCTCAGTTTTCCCTGGTTCCTACTTAGGCAATTCTTGTTTACCTTTCTACCATTCTTTGGGAGTAGTGAAAACAATTTCACTTATAAATTTCTGCCCTTAGATACTGCTATCCCGAGTCTATAGCAAGACCTTGAATGCACTTTGTGACACTAAATGAGGTTCTCAGTTTTCTACGTACCCAGTGCCTGTCCCCACCCACATCTCCGAAATCACTCTGGAGTTCTCTGACCAGACTCTATTTTGGAAGCCAGCCCAAGGGAACCTCTGCTTCAGTTTAGTCCAGTTCCATGTATGACAGGGCAGTTGGAGAACACGTGACTCCAACAAGACGAGGCCTGCCCAGAATCATTTTGTACATCCTCATCCTGGCCCTGCAAAAACTGAAAAAGTAGAGAATGCACACTGAACACAGGAATGACTTGACTCCCACTCCTGGAATTGCCTGTGAACTTGTCCTAGAAGTGGGTGTTGGGTGCTGCCCAAGAGAACTTTGAGGATTGTTGGACGGGGCACATGGATCCCTTGGTAGGACCACTCCTCTCATTCTCAAGTTGATACATGAGTCTCCCTGTCATCTGAAGGACTGAGTGCTGGGTTCCCTGCTTGGATGTGGGAAGCTGAAGACAGAGATCTTAGACCTAGTCTGCTTTATCCCAAGGAGCCCCAGACAAACCACCTTGCCCAGACTGCTGAGCCAGCCAAGGGTTTCTTCTCTCCTGACGGCCTGGCACCATCTCCTTTTCCTATCATGAGCAGCCTCTGGAGCTCTTGCACATCTAAGGGCCAGTGGAGAGGACATGGGTCCAAGAGAGGAGTCCAGAAAGCCCAACTCAACCTACAACAAGAGAGGCTGGGTCCCAAACCGGAAGTCCTATGATGGCGCAAACTCAAAGGGAGCCAATTCTCTCCTTAAGAACTGACAGAATGGCTGAACGCCCGAGGAGGAACCGAGTTCAGAGGTAACAGAAGAGACATCAGAAGGCACAGTGGTGATCCTGCCCCGCCCACCATTGTCCTGTGCTCTTTCCACAGCTGGAGGAAAGGAACAGGGTGGTGAGTCCCAGCAACTGAGCTATAAACTGAAATGTGGTGACACTTTCCATATAAACAATATGCTGGCTACGCCCTAAGCTAGCCCACAAAATCTATTGAACACATAACATAGGAAACAAAGATGTATGCCTACAGGAAATTTATTCTGAGTTAAAAAATACCCCTAAAACCAAACTACAACCTACCAATGAATCTGGACACACATCTTCTGTGCAAAACTGGAGATAGCCCTACTGTGCTTGGATAAACGCAGAGTGGTTTTGAACATATGGTAAGTGCTTGATGACCACTTTATGCTTGATAGGTTTTTACTCTATAAAAGTTTATGCATGGGGGCTTCCCTGGTGACGCAGTGGTTGAGAGTCCACCTGCCGATGCAGAGGACGCGGGTTCGTGCCCCGGTCCGGGAAGATCCCACATGCCGCGGAGCGGCTGGGCCCGTGGGCCATGGCCGCTGAGCCTGCGCGTCCGGAGCCTGCGCTCCGCAATGGGAGAGGTCACAGCAGTGAGAGGCCCGCGTACCGCAAAAAAAATAAAAAAGAAAGAAAAAAAAAGTTTATGCATGTTGTTTCATTTGTTTTCTTTGTTGTGTCTCATTTTCAATTAACTTCAGTGTATATGACACTCAGAATCCTACTAACAGAGACATCTTTAAAGGTGTACGACCCATATGTCAGTGTGTCTTAAGTCTTCCTCTTCTTAGAATACACTTGCTCCTATATATACAGTACAAGGCAAAAATGTGGGGTTTTTTTGAACGTTAACTAAAGGCTTAACTTTTACCATTCATATAATAAAGTGCAGATTTTCCTTAAAGATGAGTTCTCCATTTCAAAAAGGCTGGTGACAAGGTTAGCAGGTAATAAAGAATTTCAACAGTTTTAATCCAAGGTCCTAGGAAATGTCCTCATGAAGAATATTTTCTGATCATGGGAAGATAAAATTTTTATTTGACTGTTTTTTGCAGAGTCCGAAAAAACCCAGGGGGGCTGAGAGGTGACAAGTCCTTCTTGTGTTGTTCCTGTGAAAGGGGTCAAGACACGGTCCCAAGACTGAAGGGCATCACGTGACCAGCCGGGCTCACTGTGTGCGGGGGCTCAGCTTTGGCGAGTCACACAGATAGTCATTCAGGCCCAATTCTTGAATTTCAGCTTATTTTGTTCTTGAAAAGACAAAAACCAATTATTGATAGCTCTGCTGACCTCAGATATGCAGTCTATCTTAGTGAAATAATCTTTTCCGACCATATTATTGCCAGTCAAAAGTGACCCTGAACTTGTTGACATAAGATCGGTGGAAAAAAACCACAAGAAATAGATATTTTCCCTGAGTTTGTGTTTTCAATCACCAACGTGGCTTTGATCCCCTTCAAAAAGAGCCCCTTCACCCTTTTTGCCAGCCCTACTCTCTCTTTCCACGGCATCCTTTGTAAGACCATCCCAAACTCCACTGGGAATCCCTAGTATAGGGTTATTATACTATCATAGTTAGCTGTAACCTACCTCTCTGTATCCTCCAGAACAATGTGTCCTAAGGGGCCTGAGCCATATCTGGGCTCAACTATCTCCTGCGTTGGGACCAGCAAGTGCTTTTTTTTTTTTTTTTCTGTACGCGGGCCTCTCACTGCTGTGGCCTCTCCCGTCGCGGAGCACAGGCTCTGGACGCGCAGGCTCAGCGGCCATGGCTTACGGGCCCAACTACTCCGCAGCATGTGGGATCTTCCCGGACCGGGGCACGAACCCGCGTCCCGCGCATCGGCAGGCGGACTCTGAACCACTGCGCCACCAGGGAAGCCCATCCAGCCAGTGCTTTGAACGTATAGACCCTCAATAGATGTACTCTGGAATTTTGAAGTTGAATGAAACTAGTCCTTGCCATCGTCAATTTATGATTTAAACAAGATTCAGGTTAGGATTTGCTCCTTTCCAGTCTCAGCTCCCACAACCCACATCTCGGCTTCTTTTGGAAGTCCCTGGAGTCCCCACCCCTGCCCGTCTTCCTGAGCTGCCCATCCCATCCCCCTCAGCTCTTCTCCTAGGCAAGCAGCAGCAGCTATCCCAGGCCTTCCCTCCTCCCCTCCACCTGTTTCGCCTGCTCAGCCTCTACTGCCCCGGCCTCTGGGCCCTGTTTCTAAGAAGAGTCAGAAGCATTGAAGTCAGGGCTTCTGATATTTCATGACATCTATAAATAATAGTCATTATAATAACTGCCTTTTATGAAGGATCTGCTATGCTGGACAGGTTTGAAAGATGTGATATATTTACCTAGCCTCAAGCCAGAAGAGTCATTCTCTTTGCTTATTCATTTGTTTAAAACATATCTAACGAACAGGACAGTGAAGATGCTTGCTCTAACAGAGCTTATATTCCTAGGGGAAGAGAGAGACAGTCAACAAGTGGGCAAGGTAATTTCAGGTAGTGACTACACTCTGAAGGAATGACAACTGGGTAATGATGTCGTGAGTGCTGATTTAAGTCTCAAGATCAGGGAAAACCTCTCTAAGGGGTAACATTAGTGCTGAAACCTGAATGAAGTAAAGGAGACTGATGATGTAAAGAGCATTCCTGCACAGGGACCCAGCACGGGCAAAGGCCTCATGGAGGGTATGAGCTTATCACGTTACTGCGTTACCCTGTGGCTCTGTCTGCTTTCTCTGCTAGAATCTGAGCAAAACCCTAGTTCCCTTACACACTGCCTGTAGGAAGGACAACCTTGCCCTTGCTGGTGACAGGACTTTCCAACCTAGCAACCTCCTGGCTCAGCTGGGACACCCTATTATACCCATAAGCATTGTCTCTACTCTTCATGATATAGTCAAAACCCCACCTCTGCTTGACCCATCCAGTAGGTTCATTTTGTATTTGTTTTCTCTTGGCTTATTTATTTCGCCATATGAAACACGGGTCATTACATCCACCCAGGCAGGCTCAGTAGTTGTGGTGCACGGGCTTAGTTGCTCCACGGCATGTGGAATCTTCCCAGATCAGGCATCGAACCTATGTCCCCTGCATTGGCAGGCAGATTTTTTTTTAATTAATTAATTATTTTGGTTGCATTAGGTCTTTGTTGCTGTGCGTGTGCTTTCTCTAGTTGCGGCAAGCAGGGGCTACTCTTCATTGCGGTGCGTGGGCTTCTCATTGCGGTGGCTTCTGTTGTTGCAGAGCATGGGTTCTAGGTGCCCGGGCTTCAGTAGTTGTGGCACGGGGGCTCAGCAGTTGTGGCTCGCGGGCTCTAGAGCGCAGGCTCAGTAGTTGTGGCTCACGGGCTTAGTTGCTCCGTGGCATGTGGGATCTTCCCGGACCAGGGCTCAAACACGTGTCCCCTGCATTGGCAGGTGGGTTCTTAACCACTGCGCCACCAGGGAAGTCCCCCCAAGGTTGCTCTGTTTGACTATTTGTTTCTCCCTGGTGTCTCAACCTCTCTCTTCCCTAATTAACAACTGATCTGCCCACTGGAACTCAGGGATGGTCATGGAGGCTGAAAGAAGGCTGTTTCCTTATAATCAAAGAAATGGGGGACACAGAAAGGCTTTGTGCCCAGGAGCCCCGCAGGGCCCTGTGTGGTATCAGCAGATGGATTTTTTTATGTCTTACTTGATACATTTCCGTGTTGTTTGAAAATTTTTCCAACAGTGCGTATTAATTTTATAATTTAAAAAAACACTAAAAAAGTGTTTTCAAATTCTAGTTTATACTCAACACCCAGACCTTGGTTTCTAATACCATTCTCCAAGAAAAGGAACCAGGATCCTTGGAGAAATGGCCAACACTAGGGCTGGGGCAGGGAAAATTCAAGATGAGCATGGAGTACCTTGTGGTGCCAGAAAGTAAGGAAAAGCTCCAAAAACAAAAGGATAGGGCATGTCAAAGGGACGCAAGTGCCAATCTGAAAGAACTCCCAGTGGCCAAACCCGGAACAATATGAGTGACAAAATAAATGGCATTGGATTATAACCCAAACTATAAAATAAATATCCATGAGTCTATACTAATATAAAAAGGTGGTTGAAGAAATAAACAAGTAGGGGAGAGGGAGAAGAGACAGCTGCTCCTTCCAGATGAATTCCAAATAATTCACGTAGATACTCCACCCTCCAGGAGGTGGAGCTTCAAGCCCAGCCCCCATCCCTAACCCCCTAACCCACACTACACACACTTTCAGTGTGGAGAGCTGTCCTTAGTGACCTGATTCCAAAAAGTGTAGTACAGAAAGGGGAGAAAAGTAACTTTATAGTGAAGAAGTCTGGCAAGCACTACCTCTGCAAGGTGATCAAGTTGGATTGACCTCAACGATGATAAGTTGTGTTGATAGCATGTACCCTTGATAAACGTGATGAAAAGGGTACTTCATCTCTGTGGTCTTCCTCTCCTCCCCCCGCCCACCCCAAATTCCTATAATCCAGTCTAATCATGAGAAAACATCAGACAAATCCCAACTGAGGGACTTTCTAAGAAACACCTGACCAGCCCTCTTCAAAACTATTAAGGTTGTCAAAAATCAAAACCTTGTTTCGTTGTCAAAAACAAAATTTGAAAAACAGTCACATATGGGAAGAGACCAAAGAGATGTGATAACCAAACACAATGTGGAATCCTGAATCAGATCTTGAGCAGAAAAGGGACATAAGTGGAAAATCTGGTGAAATCTGAATAAAGTCTGGAGTTTAGTTAACTGTACTGAACCAAAGTTGGTTTCTTACCTTTGATAAATGTAGCAAAGTTTAATAAGAATGATATTAGGGGAGGACTTCCCTGGTGGTCCAGTGGCTAAGACTTGATGCTCCCAATACACGGGGGCTGGGTTCAATCCCTGGTCAGGGAACTAGATCCTGCATGCCACAACTAAAGAAACTGCATGCTGCAACTAAAGGTCCTACATGCCACAACGAAAATCAAAGATTCTGCGTCCTGCAACTAAGACCTTGCACAGCCAAATAAATAAATAAATATTTTTTTAAAAAAAGGATGATATTAGGGGAAACCAGGTAAGGAGTCTACAGGAACCCTCTGCACTGTCTTTGTAACTTGTCTGTAAATATAAAACTATCATAAAATAAAAGTTTATTTTAAAAACTGAAAAATGTTTCCATCAATAAAAATGCCTATCAACAACCCAATGAAAAAATGGGCAGAAGACCTAAACAGACATTTCTCCAAAGAAGACATACAGATGGCCAATAAGCACGTGAAAAGCTGCTCAGCATAACTAATTACTAGAGAAATGCAAATCAAAACGGCAATGAGGTATCACCTCACACCAGTTAGAATGGGCATCATCAGAATATCTACAAACAACAAATGCTGGAGAGGGTGTGGAGAAAAGGGAACCCTCTTGCACTGTTCGTGGGAATGTAAATTGATACAGACACTATGGAGAACAGTATGGAGGTTCCTTAAAAAACTAAAAATAGTACTACCATATGATCCAGCAATCCCACTACTGGGCATATACCCAGAGAAAACCATAATTCAAAAAGACACATGCACCCCAATGTTCATTGCAGCACTATTTACAATAGCCAGGTCATGGAAGCAACCTAAATGCCCATCTACAGACAAATGGATAAAGCAGATGCGGTACATATATACAGTGGAATATTAGTCATAAAAAGGAATGAAACTGGGTCATTTGTAGAGATGTGGATGGATCTAGAGACTGTCATACAGAGTGAAATAAGTCAGAAAGAGAAAAACAAATATTGTATATTAATGCATATATGAGGAATCTAGAAAAATGGTACAGGTGAACCAGTTTGCAAGGCAGAAATAGAGACAGATGTAGAGAACAAACGTATGGACGCCAAGGGGGAAATAGCAGGGGCAGGAATTGGTGGTGGTGTGATGAATTGGGAGATTGGGATTGACATGTATACACTAATATGTATAAAATAGATAACTAATAAGAAACTGCTGTGTAAAAAAATAAATAAAATTAAGTTTAAAAAAATGCCTATCAGCAAACATCTTTCTATATTAAAAAATTACTTTTAACCATTTAAATGATATTTAATCATGTTATTATAAACATTATGAATTAGAATCATTTCTTTAGGCTCACACAGTCCAAAGCCTACATTTTTTTTTAACATCTTTATTTGGAGTATAATTGCTTTACAATGGTGTGTTAGTTTCTGCCTTATAACAAAGTGAATCAGTTATACATATACATATGTTCCCATATCTCTTCTCTCTTGAGTCTCCCTCCCTCTCACCCTCCCTATCCCACCCGTCTAGGTGGTCACAAAGCACCAAGCTGATCTCCCTGTGCTATGCGGCTGCTTCCTACTAGCTATCTATTTTACGTTTGGTAGTGTATATATGTCCATGTCACTCTCTCACTTTGTCACAGTTTACCCTTCCCCCTTCCTATATCCTCTTGTCCATTCTCTAGTAGGTCTGTGTCTTTATTCCCATCTTACCCCTAGGTTCTTCATGACCTTTTTTTTTTTTTCTTACATTCCATATATATGTGTTAGCATACGGTATTTGTTTTTCTCTTTCTGACTTACTTCACTCTGTATGACAGATTCTAGGTCCATCCACCTCACTACAAATGACTCAGTTTCGTTTCTTTTTATGGCTGAGCAATATTCCATTGTATATATGTGCCACATCTTCTTTATCCATTCATCTGTCGATGGACACTTAGGTTGCTTCCATGTCCTGGCTATTGTAAATAGAGCTGCAACGAACATTTTGGTACATGACTCTTTTTGAATTATGGATTTCTCAGGGTATATGCCCTGTAGTGGGATTGCTGGGTCATATGGTAGTTCTACTTTTAGTTTTTTAAGGAACCTCCATACTGTTCTCCACAGTGGCTGTATCAACTTACATTCTCACCAACAGTGCAAGAGGTTTCCCCTTTCTCCACACCCTCTCCAGCATTTATTGTTTCTAGATTTTTTGATGATGGCCATTCTAACCGGTGTGAGATGATATCTCATTGTAGTTTTGTTTTGCATTTCTCTAATGATTAATGATGTTGAGCATTCTTTCATGTGTTTGTTGGCAATCTGTATATCTTCTTTGGAGAAATGTCTGTTTAGGTCTTCTGCCCATTTTTGGATTGGGTTGTTTGTTTTTTTGTTATTGAGCTGCTTGTAAATTTTGGAGATTAATCCTTTGTCAGTTGCTTCATTTGCAAATATTTTCTCCCATTCTGAGGGTTGTCTTTTGTTCTTGATTATGGTTTCCTTTGCTGTGCAAAAGCTTTGATGTTTCATTAGGTCCAATTTTTTATTTTTGTTTTTATTTCCATTTCTCTAGGAGGTGTGTCAAAAAGGATCTTGCTGTGATTTATGTCATAGAGTGTTCTGCCTATGGTTTCCTCTAAGAGTTTGAGAGTTTCTGGCCTTACATTTAGGTCTTCAATCCATTTTGAGTTTATTTTTGTGTATGGTGTTAGGGAGTGTTCTAATTTCATACTTTTACATGTACCTGACCAGTTTAACCAGCACCACTTGTTGAAGAGGCTGTCTTTTCTGCACTGTATATTCTTGCCTCCTTTATCAAAGATAAGGTGTCCATATGTGCGTGGGTTTATCTCTGGGCTTTCTATCCTGTTCCGTTGATCTATATTTCTGTTTTTGTGCCAGTACCATATTGTCTTGATTACTGTAGCTTTGTATTATAGTCTGAAACCAGGGAGCCTGATTCCTCCAGCTCCATTTTTTGTTCTCGAGATTGCTTTGGCTATTCGGGGTCTTTTGTATTTCCATACAAATTGTGAAATTTTTTGTTCTAGTTCTGTGAAAAATGCCAGTGGTAGTTTGATAGGGATTGCATTGAATCTGTAGATTGCTTTGGGTAGTAGAGTCATTTTCACAATGTTGATTCTTCCAATCCAAAAACAAGGTATATCTCTCCATCTATTTGTTTCATCTTTAATTTCTTTCATCAGTGTCTTATAATTTTCTGCATACAGGTCTTTTGTCTCCTTAGGTAGGTTTATTCCTAGATATTTTATTCTTTTTGTTGCAATGGTAAATGGGAGTATTTTCTTGATTTCACTTTCTGATTTTTCATCATTAGTGTGTAGGAATGCCAGAGATTTCTGTGCATTAATTTTGTATCCTGCTACTTTACCAAATTCATTGATGAGCTCTAGTAGTTTTCTGGTAGCATCTTTAGGATTTTTTATGTATAGTATCATGTCATCTGCAAACAGTGACAGCTTTACTTCTTCTTTTCCGATTTGGATTCCTTTTATTTCTTTTTCTTCTCTGATAGCTATAGCTGAAACTTCCAAAACTATGTTGAATAAGAGTGGTGAGAGTGGGCAACCTTGTCTTGTTACTGATCTTAGTGGAAATGGTTTCAGTTTTTCACTGTTGAGGACGATGTTGGCTGTGGGTTTGTCATATATGGCCTTTATTATGTTGAGGAAAGTTTCCTCTATGCCTACTTTCTGCAGGGTTTTTATCATAAATGGGTGTTGAATTTTGTCGAAAGCTTTCTCTGCATCTATTGAGATGATCATATGGTTTTTCTCCTTCAATTTGTTAATATGGTGTATCACATTGATTGATTTGCATATATTGAAGAATCCTTGCATTCCTAGAATAAACCCCACTTGATCATGGTGTATGATCCTTTTAATGTGCTGTTGGATTCTGTTTGCTAGTATTTTTTTTTTCTGCGGTATGCGGGCCTCTCATTATTGTGGCCTCTCCCGTTGTGGAGCACAGGCTCCGGACGCGCAGGCTCAGCGGTCATGGCTCATGGGCCCAGCTGCTCCGCAGCATGTGGGATCTTCCCGGACTGGGGCATGAACCCATGTCCCCTGCATTGGCAGGCAGACTCTCAACCACTGCGCCACCAGGGAAGTCCTGTTTGTTAGTATTTTGTTGAGGATTTTTGCATTTATGTTCATCATTGATACTGGCCTGTAGTTTTCTTTCTTTGTGACATCTTTGTCTGGTTTTGGTATCACGGTGATGGTGGCTTCGTAGAATGAGTTTGGGAGTGTTCCTCCCTCTGCTATATTTTGGAAGAGTTTGAGAAGGATAGGTGTTATCTCTTCTCTAAATGTTTGATAGAATTCTCCTGTGAAGCCATCTGGTCCTGGGCTTTTGTTTGTTGGAAGATTTTTAATCACAGTTTCGATTTCATTGCTTGTGATTGGTCTGTTCATATTTTCTATTTCTTCCTGGTTCAGTCTCGGCACGTTGTGCATTTCTAAGAATTTGTCCATTTCTTCCAGGTTCTCCATTTTATTGGCATATAGTTGCTTGTAGTAATCTCTCATGATCCTTTGTATTTCTGCAGTGTCAGTTGTTACTTCTCCTTTTTCATTTCTAATTCTTTTTTTTTTTTTCATTTCTAATTCTATTGATTTGAGTCTTCTCCCTTTTTTTCTTGATGAGTCTGGCAAATGGTTTATCAATTTTGTTTATCTTCTTAAAGAACCAGCTTTTAGTTTTATTCATCTTTGCTATCGTTCCCTTCATTTCTTTTTCATTTATTTCTGATCTGATATTTATGATTTCTTTCCTTCTGCTAACTTTGGGGGTTTTTTGTTCTTCTTTCTCTAATTGCAAAGCCTACATTTTTAATACTGTATTTTTATCCATTTTCAATAGGGCTGCCTCAGGCATGCCTGTGAGATCAAGGCTTTGTTTTTAATCCTGCCCTACCACCAGCTGCGTCTTCTGAGGTAGCCAGGGCCCCATCCTCTGTGCTATGTCTTAGCTGCCTGGACTGCAAACGGCTAGAATTAAGCCTGGGTGGATTTTGCTGGACAGCCAATGATACTCTTGATATTTTGCATTTCAATCTACCTTCTCTCAGTCAATCAGGTCTTTAAGGATAAGAGCTGGTCTTGTTAAGGACCTTAGACTGTAGTCTAAGAACAACATGAAGCTTTTGAACGTTTTAAGTGAGAGAGGTGAATAATCAGCAGAGTATGAGATAGAAGGAGAAGGAGGGAAGAGTGTCTTTAGGAGGACGTATTAGAGTCATCCAGGCAAGAGATAGAGTCACTTAGACTAGCTTCCTGGCACCGTGGGTGGGGACTTGTGATACCATGACAGTTAATAATGATAATAATAGACATTTATATAATCCTGTAGAATGTATATTGCAAATGCGTTGACATTCTTTGTCAATTAATGTTTACAACTCTGGATAGAATTTTCATTTTGCAAATGAGGAAACCTGGAGCCATAGGAAATAAGTGAATTGCTCAAGGCCAAGTAGCATAATTTTAACCCAAGCGTATTGATTCCAAATCCAATGTGCTTCCCAGTGCCTGACTGCAAAATTGTGTGTGTAGGGGAGTGATATATGTTGACAATTTGTGGTTTTTACCCTTGGCTAATGGTTTTCAAAATTACTGTACTTACAAACTTAAAAACTACAGATTCCTGGGCCTCGCCCTCAGAGATTCTGACTCAGTAGTTCTGAGGGGGGCCCGGAAGTCTGTGGCACCCTTGGGTGATGCAAGGAGAAAGGCTTGTGGACCACACTTTGAAAACCAGGACTGCTGAGGGTCTCTGCTTGTTATCCCAATTCCCACACACAGGAGACTGAACCTGGGCAATTGTTTTCCAAGTACATGTTATGATGATGTAAAAGTGGATATAGATTTTACAAAACTATTGTTTGATCAGTCATCTTTTCTAATCTGGACAGCATTAGCAAACTTTGCTTTGAAACGATTTTTGCTGTTTAATAACTACCTTGTCCCTGTTGCTTCTGTTCTGTATCAAGCCTCTCCCAGGGTCACAGTCCGCATGTCCCTGGCCCTTCGCTCTGTGGCTTCCCGGCAGCAAGCCTCTAGGCCACAGAGCTGGCAGTGGCGCCCAGGCATCCCTGGCCTCAGCTCAGCATCCGTCACCTGCCCCGCGGTCAGTTTTTCACAGCAGAAACTTCAGCCGGTAATAGTCTGTGCGTGCGTGTTTTTGGAGCCACAGGGAAAAGGGGATGGAAGAAGCTGGTTTGGGTATTTTCCCATCTTAAAGCACTCCAGCCAAACTGCAGGTTATGACTTCAGTGTGTCATTCTTATTTTAAGAAAATAACTCAGTTGTCCATAATCACTCCCTGTCTTACTTGGCCTGAAAAATGGATTTTCTTTCTGTTTTGTTTAGCTTTCTGGCACATCTAAAATCAGATGTTCTTTATGTAATGACTTTGTGTTACTACTCCACCGGAAGGTCACGTAAGGCATGCAGCTCACCTTTTATGAATTTTATCTACTTTTGCATCACTACGTGAAAATAAATACTTGTGCACTTGTACCTGAAGTTACAGAAGGGAGGTCCAGCTCATGTGGTGAAAGAACAAAACTGCAGTGACCATCAACGTTTTATTCTCTCACTGTTTGCCTCGGCCTCCGTTGGCCCACTTTCCCCTCACCGTCCACAGGAACGTTTTCCTGGAAGGCAGGTCAGGGGGAGAAGTAGGGAACCCAGAGAAAACTATTCCTTCCACGTGGTGATGGCTTTTCAAAGTCTCTCCCAGACACATGGCCTCAGCAGGTGTGTGGATAGGCACGTTTCCACTTCACCCAAAGGAGCCCTGGGCTGCCGCACGTGGTATCTGCCAACCTCAGGGGGTGTTTCCCTCTCTCCACCTCAGCTGCTTGGTCTGTGGTGGGTGGAAGCTGTGGATGTTTATTGAGTGCCTTCTATGGACCAGGCACCACAGAATTGCTTTGATCAGTTACAAACATCTATTCTTTCAAGCAGATGGGGCTGCTGCTATGGCTGTCTCGGTGGCTGGTTGGTTAGTCCTCTGGGATGCTCCAGCCCCAGGGAGTACATACACTCCCCCACCACCTGAGCTTGGCAGGGCTCCTCGAGGGGCTCCCTAAGATCACAACTCCTTCTGGCTGTGCCCATTGTTGGGGACACCTGTAACCTCTACTTCAGGAGGACACGACTGGCTGTTAAAGCTCCAAGTTTCCCCCTGCTCCCAACCTTGGATTTAGCTAAAAACACATCACAGGGACTTCCCTGGTGGTGCACTGGTTAAGAATCCGCCTGCCAATGCAGGGGACACAGGTTCGAGCCCTGGTCCGGGAAGATCCCACATGCCGCGGAGCAACTAAGCCCGTGCGCCACAACTACTGAGCCTGTGCTCTAGAGCCCACGAGCCACAACTACTGAGCCCACGTGCCTAGAGCCTGTGATCTGCAACAAAGAGAAGCCACCACAATGAGAAGCCCACACACCACAATGAAGACCCAATGCGGCCAAAACAAAAACAAACCAAAAAAACCACCGCAAAGTGTTTTCTTCTTACAAGCCTCTCAGGGCCTGGAAATATCTCAGCTCTTCCTCTGGCTCTTTCCTTAATTTAAAGGGTGGGACTGGAAGGAATCTTTACCCTGTATTTCCCTCCAAGGAATGGTCATGGGCGCATATTCTTAGTCTCCCTATAGCAGCTTGGCCAGGTGAAATCAGCAAACGTTGTTCACTCCGATGCAATGTGTAATTTTGGACCCTTTTGAATCCCTCCTGCCTGCTTGCGGGGTTGAATGACAGCCCAGCTCCCACCGTAGTCACTCTCCCACCAACAACCTCCCACCCCGATGTCAGAAGGCCTGGACACACCCTCTACATGGGCTACTCCCTAGGAAGTATGAGACCTCCGTCTGCGTTCATAACCTTTTTAATCAGTGGTTCAGTGGGGAGAGGGGAGGATCCAGGGTTGCTCTGGGCTGGCTTCTAAGGGGGACAGCCTGGAATCTACCTCTGACTCCCCAGGGGTTTGGCAAACGTGGGTCTAACCTTCCAGGGTATTTGATCAAAGCAGTGGAGGCATGGGAGTTTTAGGGTTTCTGGGCCAAAGAACATTCATGGCAGGCAAGTGGCTTGATGGGAGAGGAATGTCTGGGCCATCAAGGTGGAAGCAAGACCCCTCAAAGCAGGTGACAGAAGGATGCGATAAGTTCCAGTCCTTCAGAGAGGGAGTACTTTGGCAAGGAACAAGTGGATTGTCAGGCCCCAAGCCAGGCAGCTGTGGTTTGGGGCAGGGTTCCAGGGCCAGCAGGGAACTGCAGTGCCAAATGGGAGCTGAGCGGGCGCCCAGTCACATGCCAGCCTTGGCCCACAGGGTGGGTTTAGACACAAATGCTCTGGCTGCAGGGCACCTGGGTGCCAAAGAGCTTTCCTCAGGCACCTGGATCCTGGGCTTAGGGCGGCAAGACTCACCAATTCCCCTTCCCCCACTAGTGGCCGAAGTTCCCGGATTATGAAACAATAGGCTTGTGTAGGATCAGCTCAGCTAACTAGCAGGACAGAGTAAGTGTGCAGGTGTCCCGGTGATATGGGATTACCTTTGTCCCCATCCTTCCCACCAAGTTCCTTCTCATGAGAGGCAGCCATTTCTAAAAACTGAAACAGATGAAGTCTCGCAAAGGCTCCTGATAGATTTTTTTTTTAAATCTATGAAATACACAGACACACAAAGGTGAGGGATGATGGACAGATAGCTATGTACATCCACACATACACAGAGACACAATCTCACATACAGATAGGTCTTGTACACATAGTAAATGAATTCCTAAAAAGCCACATTTAAATTCAGTTTTTGCAAATAATACCTACTTGAAATTTATCAAGACAGCATGTCCTAATGAGTCTTTATGTTCTCTTTAATTAAATAAATGCAACCTTTTTTTTTTTTCTATTTTATTACCAGGAAGCTCAGAGCGAAACTTCATACTTAATTTCATTACTTCCTTAGCTTGAATCTCCTAATATAATTGTTTTCTTCTTTCAGCCCATTTTATTACTGGACTTTTGTATTGAGGTCCTTGATGTAATAATTTTACAGCTATTTATCAAATGTAATTTTTGATGATTTTAGAAGTCAATAATGAGTAAGTAATATTAGATAAGTGAGTTGAATTTTCTAGAATCTGAAAAATATGTATTAGGGAAGTTTGTCAGTTTATGGATTTCTAAGTTCTGGAAAAGCAGAGTTCTGTTGTAATGAACAATATCCCATTACAGAACCCACCTGGGTAGAGTTTGGAGTGCAGGATCCCCCTCTGCCGTCGAATGTGAAATGCCTGTACAGCTGGGTTGGAAGGATTAACCAGAAGTGCCTGTGGCAGGAGGGAAGTACTTGTCCCCGGATGTAGGAGTGCTTTGCCAGCATCACTCCCTTTGCACCTACTCTCTCGGGGCCACATTTGCAAACACACCTAGGAATGTTGGCCACATCCTCCCTGGTAGGTTCAGACAATGCTTTTGCAGTCCTGTATCTGACCCACTTGGTCAACACGGCGCCTGGTCTCAAAGATAGCGGGGAAGAGAAAGGCCTGCAGTGTCACTCAGTCCATTCCTCCGGGTGGGGCAGGAATGAGAAGCAACCTGATCTGCCCCCTCCACCTCTGGGGAGAAGGGTGCGGTGAAGTCTCCTCTTTCTACCGAGAGCAAGCCACTGGCACCGGCCATCTCAGGAGTAACCAATTCAGTTTCTCACTCTGGCATCTCTCCTTTACCTCTCTGCGTCCTCACGGCGTTCTGGGAGATAATTTGCTGAGGCACGAATGTACGTTCAGAAATCTTCCACCAACATTTCATGGGGCTAGTGGCTGATGGGCCCCTCCAGCTTTGTTAACGCTGGTTGAGGGTGCAGGCTGAAGTTATGCTTGGCCTGGGGGTGGAGGCCAGGCATCTGGGAGGTTCTGCTGACCCTCTGTGCTATGGGGTGAGTGGGGTAGACAGTACTGTCCACCAGGACGGTGTGAAATGAGCCCCCCTTGAGCAGCTCTCCAGGCCTTTGTGTGGGATGAAAGGCACTAAGATCCCCCTGCCTTTGGGGCAGAGAATGAATGGAAGAAATGGTCTCCCCATGAAGCAGCTCCTCCAGCACTGTTTGTTCTCAGGCTTCATTTCACAGGTCAGAGAGGGGAGTCCTAGAAACAACTGGAATGGTCTTAAAATAAGTAGAGAACCGACACGGGGAAAGAGACCCAATTTATTTTGTGTAACTGTTGAGGGGCAGAGCTAGGGCCTGTGAACACAGGTTAGAAGGAAACAGAATTGAGTTCAAAGGAAGGAAGGCTTTTCTACCCCTGAGAGCTGTTCAAAAGTGGCTTGGGTCCATCCACAGATGAATGGATAAAGAAAATGTATGTACATATAACGGAATATTATTCAGCCTTAGAAAGGAAGGGGATTGTGACACATGCTGCAATGTGGATGAACCTTGTGACTTCATGCCAAGTGAAATAAGTCATAGATACTGTATGATTCCACTCATATGAGGTGTCTAAAGTAATCAGATTTATAGGGGCAGAAAGCAGGATCGTGGTTTTCAGGGTCTAGGGAATTTGGGGAATGGGCAGATCTTATTTAATGAGTACAGTTAAACATTAGTTTGGGCAATCTTATGGTTACCAAGTGGGAAAGGTGGGGGAGGGACTAATGGGGAGAATGGGATTGACATATACACACTACTATATATAAAATAGATAACTAATAAGGACCTATTGTATAGCACAGGGACCTCTACTCAATACTCTGTAATGACCTATATGGGAAAAGAATCTAATAAAGAGTGGATATATGTATATGTATAACTGATACACTTTTCTGTACAGCAGAAATTAACACAACATTGTAAATCAACTATACGCCAATAAAAATTTAAAACAAAAATCAGTTTGGGAGGATGAAAAAGCTCTGTGGATAAATGGTGACGAGGGTTGCACAGAAATGTCAATGTGCTCAACACACTGGAAGGTACATTTGAAAATGGTTAAAAGGGAAAATTTTATGTTTACGTATATTTTATCACACACAAAATATTAAGTAAACAGCATTGGTGATTAAAAGGCCCTGTGACACTGAAAGAAAAGTGACCATTAGCCAGCTTATCACATTGGCATGAATGTGCTTTTTTGGTAGTTGCCACTGTTTTGGTGAAACAGTACCAGGTACCATGATCTAATATGGAAAGGAAGAGGCCCATTGCTCAGAGTTCTAAAGAAAATTAGAAGACAGAGCCAGAAGGCCAAGTTCCCATAGGAAAGAAGTCTCATCTGCTTTCCTCAAGTATGCACATGTGAGTGGCACGAGTGGGGTACTCAGCTGTTGGGAGGGTAGCATGGTGTAGCGAGAGGCACTGTGATGCTGAAGAAAGATTCTTCTTAGACATTTTAGGGTCTAGTTTTGTGGTTATTTAACCTTTTGGAGCCTCACTTTCTGTATCTGTAAAATGGGAATTAATACCTTTTTCACAGAAATAGAGAAGTAGCCTATGAAAGTATCTACCGCATAGTGATTTCCCACAGAAATGTTCACTATTATGGGTCTCCCCACAATATTCTTTTTTTCTTTAAGTTTTACATTTTAAAAATTTTATCATGATTTGTCTGTCAGTGATGTGGTTCTTGCCAAATTCATCAACCAGGAAATGAAGTTGATACTGCAAAATATATTATCCTTGCTCTGCCTTGACCTGTCACTTTCACCTTGCATTATTTTGGACGCCCTGGAGTGTTTTGCGAAAGGAAGGGTGATTTCTTCTTGTTTTGATTTTATTGAGACTCCCCCAGGGGACCAGCAGCAGAGCTGAGACGTGGTCTCTTGACCCGGGAGACCCTTGGTACGCTGCATGGCTCACTACAGTGTGCTCCAGCTCTCACCTAATTGCCTTAATTAAAGACTCTTCTGGTAAGGGTCCAAGAGGTACCTCGTCAGCATTCAGCATCTCTGCCAAAGGACAAGCCTGAAAGGGAGCCAAAGCCAACCAGGGGAAACGAAGGCTGCAACACTTTTTCCTAACTAACCCATCAGCCCCTTGATGCTGTGGGGTGGTCCCCCATCCTAACCAATCTCTGTACATACCTGCTTGTAGTTACTCAGGGCTTAAACTGATAAACTGGTAGAACACAGTGAAACTTCCACAAGGACTTGAGGAATGGAAACACTGTGAAATGTGAAGCCACCACTCTGCCTTTTCAACAGCACCTTGGGGCCGTGGAGCTACATGCCACCAAGGCATAGAAAAGTAGATTTTGGTCTGCGTTCAAGCCAGCATGAAGCACCTCCGTCCATTTTCCCACCTCCACGAGCATACATGTGGCAGCAGGTGGAGATGACAAGAAGCCATAGGTAAGGTTGTCCAGCTGTGGCCCATCAGTGTTCCTGGCTTGGATTTTGCCTGGTTATCACCATCTGAGGCTCAGCTCTGCTTGCCCCTTCTCAGATAGGGGTAGCAGCAGGCTGTGGGGAGAGGCACTCTTCTCTGTAAATCAACAGTTTTCCTGACATGTGCCTCAGCATTTCCCTATACCTCACCTGCATCTCGGTCTTTGATATAAAAGATTGCCTATATCCATTGGTGACAGAAACCTAATTCAAACTAATTTAGGCAAAGAGAGAAAGCAAGATCCAGAGGTTTGCAGAGGGGTCATTTTTGAAACAATGGCTGAGCACTGCTCTATGTGCACATGAGAGGATGTATCTGAGATGAAAGAACCACCCCAAAGCAGCAGGCTGAACATTTCCTAGAGCTCACACACGGTGAGAGTAGTTTGTGTCCCCACCGGCCAGGGTAGAAAGACCTCCTAGTAGAGTCCTCAGTAGTGGGACTAAATAAACCCTGGACTAACAGTTGTTCTGGAACCCACCATAACAAAGCTTAAAATCAAACTTGAAGAGGTCCAACTGATCCCAGTAACTTAACCTTTCGCCATCATAAAGCTCTGCACTATTTAAAGAAATATAACACAATTCAGCAAACAACAATGTCGAATTACGGTGCCAGGTATCTAGGCAAAAATGACTGAGTATGCAAAAAAAGCAGAGAAATATTATTCATGACCAGGAGGAAAACTGATCAATAGAAACAGACCCAGAAAATTAGAGAAATGAGGAATTAGCAAAAAAGAACATTAAAATGGCTATTTTAAATGTGCTCCCCATGTATAAGAAAGTAGAAGAAAACATAAATATGATGAGAAGATAAATTGATGTTATAAAAAAAGACCTGGATGGGATATATAAAGATGAAGAATACAATATCTGAAATGAAAAATACTGGTTGGGATTAATAGTTAATCAGACACTGCAGAAGAAAAGATAGTGAAGTTGAAGGCAGAGCAATGTAAGCTATCCACATAGAGATATAAACTATCCAACCAACCACAGAGAGAAAAAAGACTGAAAAAGTTAATAGAGCATTAGGGACATGTGGATGATACAGGTGTAATCCAAGTAGACTACACATGCATGATTAAAGTGCCAAGAAAATGGTGTGGGTGGTGGGGAAAATATTTGAAGAAATAATAAAAATGTTCTAACTTTGAGGAAAACTCTAAGTTGACAGAATCAAGGAGTTCAACCATCACCAAGCAGAATAAACATTGAGAAAGCCATGCCAAGGCACTTCCTAATCAAATTGTTGAAAATCAGTGGTAAGACAATCTTCAAAGTAGCCAGAGGAATAGGAAAACATTACATACCTGGGAACAAACATGACAATGACAGCAGATTTCATGTCAGAAACTATGTAATCCAGAAGACAGTGGAGCAACGTCTTTAAAGTGATGAAAGAAAAACTTTCAATCTTGAATTTAATACCCAGTGGATATGTTTCAAAAATAAAAGTGAAATAAAAATTTTTCAAACAAAGGTAAAATAATTCATCAGTAGAAGTTCTTCACTTCAGGAAATATTAATGGAAGTTTTTTGGGGCAGGATACCATACAAGAAAAAGATCTACACAAATGATTGAAGAGTGCCAGAAATGTGTGTAATTTCTTTAAAAGTTGACTGGCTATTTAAACCAAAAATAATCACAGTGTTTTGTGGGATTCATAATATATGTTGAAGCAAAATGTATGAAAATAGCACAAAGACAAGAAGGAAGAAATAAACATTCTGTTGTAAGATACTTATACTCTACTTAAAGTGGAATGATATTATTTGAAGTTAGACTGTTATAAGTTAAAAAGTATAATATTCTATATGTACCCTATAGGGGACCAAAACATATTACACAGATCAAGTCTGTTAAAATAAACTCCAAAGTGCTATTTCAATGATTTTATCATTCTCAGATTTGTGTCTTTCATTTTGGCTTTAATTAGTTATAATAACACTAGTAATTTCAAATTTTAACCTGTCTCTGTAGTTCAACATCTACTCCTCTTTTATTAACCATTGCCAAGTAACAGCAGAGAAGTATTTTCAGCATCATGCTGGTCTCACTAAGCTAAATTTGGTACTGTGGAATTTGTTGGTGAAGATAAACTATGTGAGAATTCCTATGCTTGAAGTAATGCTGGCTTTGGGCCATTTCTATTTAAATAGTGGGCTTGGAAAAAAATGTGTTTTCAAACAGATTCTGCCATTTACAAACTGAACTACCTTCTGTTGGGGAAAATACGTAAGGTCTCTGTGACTTGGAGGTCCCATGTATTGCACGTAGCAAAGAAAAGAACATACACTTCTCTGGTGCCCTTCCTTTATTCCCTGTGAAATGAATAAGACTTTTGGAAACCGCGATGGAAAACTTGATTACTTAATAAGTAACCATTCTTGTCAGACGAGTAGAAAGTAATACTGACCTCATTGATTTTTCCACCAATGTGTCTCCCTATTCAGGGCTACAAGTGGGTCATATTTGGAACTATGAGCTTTAAACAAGGTGTATTACTTAGTGGCTGGATGATTTAATAATGGTATAACATTTGAAGTAGTAGTGAATCACTTAGAGAAGTAAGGTATATAGTTAATAAGTATATCTAGATAGAGGCCCAGGCAGCGTGGCTTAGTGGTAAGGACAATCAAGGGATTCAGGAGATCTAAAGCATGTCCTAGTTCTGCCACTTGTTAGACCTAAAGCACATAATCGCCCTGAACTTAGTTTCTGCTTTAGACCAGAGTAATGCTTCCATAGGTGGAGTATCTACCACTGGTAACCATGGCAGGTAACCATTATAGGTTATTGCAAGATACTGAATATAGTTCCCTGCACTATACAGTAGGTCCTTGTTGGTTATCTATTTTATAAATAGTAGTGTGTATATTTTAATCCCAAGCTCCTAATTTATCCCTCCCTCTTTTACCTTTGGTAACCATAAGTTTGTTTCTATGACTGTGAGTCTGTTTCTGTTTTATAAATAAGTTCATTTGTATTATATTTTAGGTTCTGCATATAAGTGATGTCATATGATATATATCTTTCTCTGTCTGACTTACTTCACTTAGTATGATAATCTCTAGGTCCATCCATGTTGCTGCAAATGGCATTATTTCATTCCTTTTTTCTGACTAACATTCCACTGTATATATGTGCCACATCTTCTTTATCCATTCATCTGTCATTGGACACTTAGGTTGCTTCCATGTCTTGGCTGTTGTAAATAGTGCTGCTATGAATATTGGGGTGCATGTATCTTTTTGAATATTTCCTCCAGATACATGCCTAAGAGTGGGATTGCTGGATCATAGGGTGGCTCTATTTTTTGTTTTTTAAGGAACTTCCATACTGTTCTCCGTAGTACAAATTTACATTCCCACCAATAGTGTAGGAGGATTTGTTATAAAGCATACACAGTAGCACGTACTTTGCACCTAACAGTACAAATAAAATGAGAGAAATATCATGGCAACAAAATCTTAGAAAGTAGACATCAGATGAACATGGGGTAATTGATGAGCAGATCCAAGAAAGTTGAATACTAAGCCAGCAGTGGGTGAAGTTGAGAGGCAACCTGATTTGCATCTCAGAACCTCTGAAAGGCTTAGGGATTTGTATCATCAATTACCTCTGGAAGCAGAGGCAGGGAGGTAAGATTGAAAACAGGATTGACATATATACACTAATATGTATAAAAATAGATAACTAATAAGAACCTGCTGTATAAAAAAATAAATAAAATTTAAAAAAAATATTAAAAACAGAACAACTGTGATTAAAATTCTGCTTAGGAAGGAGTAGGACTCCAAAGAGTCAGAAATCTGTCCTCCTCACCCAGCTGTTCAGAAGACTCCAGAAGAGAATTCTTCAAGAAGATGAAACTGTTGGGATACCAAGAGCATGAATGCAGAGAGAAGATTTACGCGACTAAGGGAAAGTTTGCAGGTATATTAGTGAAAAGTGTATGAAAAATTCATCTGACCATGGTACTGTTATTAACGCTGCAAAAGGATTCCCAAGGAAAACAAAAAGTTGTGCAGAATAGGAAAAGGAATCACACTTTACTACATGGGTCGGATGTCAATAGGGTTTTCATCCTTAAAGTAATGTCAACTGAATATTGATTTTATCCAAATGTTTCTATTGAAAGAATGGGAAAGGATGGAAAGTGGAGCGGGAATTGGGTAAGGAATATGGAAATTAAGCTTGATCTAGATCGTCGACAGAAGTAAATCAGTAATAATTCTAAAATAAAAAAATCAAAGAGAAGCATCAGGACTTGTTTTTAAAAATAACGAATTGGAGGTAGATAGGAAAATAATAATTTAGAAGCACTGAAAGTGGTAACTTCAAGGGGTGTAAGCCTGCTTTACTTCTTGTAACAATTATAGAATTCTTTGACCTTTAACTGTTTGCAGTATAATTTTGATACAATTTTCAAAATTCCGTTTAAAAAGGTATGAAGATGTTATGCAAATGACTAAACTTTGGAAAATGCTAGCCTGGAAAACTTAAGCTCCCACAGTCTGTGAATTGGTCTAAAGAAACAGTGAATTCCCACTCTCTATTGCCATGTGTCTGTTGTCATAACACCCAGACAGTTTAAGTCACACGCATTTGTTATTTAAATTACAGTGAATTGTTCTGGGGATGGTGGTGTCGGGGATTATAACATGGAGACGTTACAGGGTTTCATAAACCAGGGCTGGAAGATTCCTGGGACACTTGAAAAACCTTAAGTGCTCATTTGTAAAGATATATTTATACATTTCTGCCTAGTAAATACTATTACCCATCCCATCCCTTCCCCCTTCCTTCTCCCTTTTAAGGTTAATGATGGGTTCTGGAATGCCTAGGGCCAGAATGCATACACCACAGCTGCAAGTCTTTACTAGTTTCATTTCATGACATTCGTTAAATTGAAAATATAAGCTGGGTGGGTGGGCATCTATTATTAAATGAGATAAAGCATGTAAAATAACAGGTAGTGAATGAACAGTTGCTACCTTCTCTCTCACTCATGCCCCTGGGAAAGGAGATTAACTGGCAATCACTCAAATTATGACTAATCACTCCTTGGGTTCCTGGAATCTGGGACCAGAGTGATGGCTGGGATGTAAGGGACTTCTTCCGTAAGGCAGAGTCTGATGGCTGGAAGAATCTAGAATCATATCAAAAGAAAGGAAGAGGCCTTCCCTGGGTGCACAGTAGTTGAGAGTCCGCCTGCCGATGCAGGGGACGCGGGTTCGTGCCCCGGTCCGGGAAGATCCCACATGCCGCAGAGTGACTGGGCCCGTGAGCCATGGCCGCTGAGCCTGCGCGTCCGGAGCCTGTGCTCCGCAACGGGAGAGGCTACAAGAGTGAGGGGCCTGCGTACCGCAAAAAAAAAAAAAAAAAAGAAAGGAAAAATTAATGAGAAATGACTAGACTTTACACCCGATGGACTGGAACATTCCAGAGCCAAGCAAAGTTCTTCTTCTCACACGTGATTTCGTAATAATTAGGGCCAGCTGTGCCTGGGCAATTCGGGTCAAGCCAGATGCCAAAACCCGACTCAAATACTTATAGGAATCTCCTCATCGCCAAGAGCCTCCAAACATCCAGTAGAAAATCAAAAGAAGGTAAATTGTTATCTCTTCCCATTCTGCCAAAATATTTTTCTCCTGAGTACCGATAACCTCTATGTGCTTCATGTCAGAGGATAATGCTACTGATGTTGTTATATTGTACATACATGGAAGAATTCTCTAAAAAAAAAAAAAAAAAAAAACCTTCATTAACAAATATTCCTTTCTGCTGAGCTTTGTTCTTGGATTACTGCGTGTACCCATGAGCCAGACCAACTTACCCATAAGTCACACATGTGTTGGCCAATAAAGATGAACTGTCTTAGCATCTCTCTGAATTGGAGAGGAATTAAGTGGCTGGAGGATGGGTTGTCAGGAGGGAGACTTTATGATGCTCTGTTGTAAGTTTTGAATTTAAATGAAAAGGTGTACAAGAATTGCTCACTCCAAATAGTAAGTACTATTTAAAAAAATTTTTTTTCAGTAGAATATATGTATTTGTTTGCTGACTCACTCACCTTAACTACAGAAGTTCTAGTGGACACGATGAACTCTGCTTTAGAAACTGAAAACGTCTTTTCCTCCAGTTTATTTAAATTATATTCTTTCTATTGAATTGTGTATTTCTTGGAGTATTTTATTTTATTTTATTTTATTGGAGTATTTTAAATTGCAGGTCGTTTCATCATATGCTTCTTTGACTTCTTTACTGCAGGACTATTTTCTTTAAGCTATAGTTGAGAGAGACTCCTAATAAAACAGTACAGCATTTGGCTTCAGTAGAACAAAAGTAGGCCAGGCCTTAAAGCAGTGCTGGGGGTTTGCCTGGTCCCAGGGCTCCCCACTTAATGCAAGCTGGCCTGCTCCTTCTCTAGAGCCCTGTTTCCACTCGTCCCTTTGTTGCAGCTGAAAAGGAGTTAGAACAAAAGCCACAGCTCTACTGCTATTTGCCACCGTGACTAACTTGGGCTAAATGTAGAATTCACCGCATTCCCATCCAAAACCCTTGGGCTGGTGTTGGAACTTAGTCCAGGCTCTCTAAGGGGCTGCTCCTATGAGCCGGCCTTAGATGATCTTATCTGGACCGGCCTGTGGTTGTTTTCCACCTTGGGGACCTGAGTCCAGCTTGTTCTAGAGCAAGTTGATTTAAAAAAAAAAAAAAAAATTATTTATTTTTGGCTGCGTTGGGTCTTTGCCACTGCGTGCGGGCTTTCTCTAGTTGTGGCAAGCTGGGGCTACTCTTCATTGCGGTGCGCGGGCTTCTCATTGCAGTGGCTTCTCTTGTTGCAGAGCACGGGCTCCAGGTGCGCGGGGTTCAGTAGCCGTGGTGCACGGGCTTAGTTGCTCTGCGGCATGTGGGATCTTCCTGGACCAGGGCTCGAACCCGTGTCCCCTGCAACCAGTGCGCCACCAGGGAAGTCCTAGAGCGAGTTGATTTTTAAAAGGCTTAGATACTCTGAGACGGGAAAGAGAATTCAGAGAAGAGTATTCTGAATGGATCTTAGACTCATCTGGGTTCCTTGACCAATAGAAGCTTCAACGAAGTAGCGTCCTCCATCTGCCCTAGGACCGAGCACAATGTCGAAGGTACAGCAGGAAACAGGCCATTTCAGAAGTGCAGGGAGCTCACACTTAATTTGATCCCCAGTTTTGGTTATTATCAGCCACCCTCTTAGATTCCCTCAATTCCTGCAGCAAAATTAGTTTAGAGAGGCAATAATATTTTTCTTAAAGGCATTTTAGCCTTTGTACTGAATAATTCAACAATGTCTAGTGGAACTCATAACCATTGACTCCTAGGTGTCCTCTATTTGGAGGGAACATATACTCACTTTATACATCAGTGTTCTCTAAAATGAAGTATCTGGATCTGGGAGACATGCAAGACCATCTTTTGGAGCAGAGTAAGAAAATATTCCAACTTAGATATATTTTTATCTAAAACAAAGCAGAAATTAAGCTTCAACTAGTACTTAATAAATGGGTTGAAACTGGTCTCCTCTCTCAGCCCACTTGTCAGAAGGTCAGGTGTTCTGGACAACAGAGGAGAAAACCTGAGGGAATCCCATAATTTGGAGATGTTAATAGCGTCACCATAATGTATTTGATTTCAGTGTAGGACACACTGCAGTTTATGTGTGGCAGGTGACATGGATTTACAGGTTTTCTAAACTAGTTTTGATAAAACTAACCCTGACAAAAATAGGCTAATGGTGTAAAATTATTTCTCTAATGGAATCAGAGAGTAAAGTTAATAAGAAATGCAAACGTAAGTAAACAGCAGGAATATGGTAGAGCAGACACCTCTATAATTCATCTGTCACATGAGGTAAAAATAAGGACAATCTAATTCATCACATGGTCCCAACTAAAAATACTAGTGAGAGCAGAGTTACAGTTATTTTATCTCCATCTCATCTTTTTGAAATTTCTATTTTAGTAAATATTTTTAACATACATAAATGTTAATGGAGCTTTATATGTATATAATTTTATAAATAGATACACATTTCATAAGCAAGCTTGCTGGAACATTTTTTTACTGATGGGATGTGCAATCAAAACAATTTGGAGACCACCGTTAAAGAGAGGCAAACTAAAGCAAAATAACGTCAAATTACTTCTGCAAATTCACAGAGCAAATGAGTCAGAGCCAGAAATAAACTCTGTCCTTGAGTCCCAATCATAGCAGGCTCCCACCCCTCAGGGGCGCTATGATTTTCTAAACTGCCACCTTCTTAAAATATTATTTCTAATATTCTGCATACGTTAGATCCCTGAGGCAGTAAAATAAGACTGTGGAAAGAATGAAAGTTCTGGAGTCTGAGCCCTGGGATGTAGCCCAGGCCCTGCAATTACAGTCTTCTCATCTGCCTAATGGGAGTAAGTGACCACTCAGAGCTGGTGTGAGGATTAAATGAATGAATAAATATGAAGCCTCTGGCACATGGGAGCCTTCCCTCCCCTCCCCCATTATATTTTAATTATAATTCATGAAATTTTACTCTAAAGTGTGAGGTTAATCCAAATACTTTCATAAGTCAGGAAACCTGTGGAAATAAATCATTGCCTTCATCCTAAACATACTCACGTAGATGCCACCTGCTCTACCTGAGGCACCTGCACTGAAATCCTCCCAACACCCAACACTGAGTTTCTCGAGGATGCTTCACGCTGCCGAAGAGCATTTCCAGTTTCCATAACTCTCTCGGCAACACTAATGGACCATGTCACTGGGAGACAGAATGCTGGAACCATATCCCTGAGGGAGTCACGTCTGAATCTCAGGGGTGGTGGTTTGACAAAGTAGATCAATATGAAAGTATAATTTTACATTTATAAATTTAAAACGCTTGCATAATACATACCGCAAAGAGTAAAACTCACCAAGCCATCATGGCTGGTGGGGATACCCAAAAGAATCGGTGATTATCATGGGGGAAAGGTAGAGTGAGGGCAGCCCCCATAAATGGGCATGAAGGGAAACAGGAGTGGGAGTGAGGCTTTAGGTCCATTAAAGGGGAACAAGTTTTTAAAATGATGAGCAAACGGCAAAAGATCTGAATGAACACTTCACCAAAAAGACATTCAGGTCCAGATAAGCGTATTCGTTGAAAGATGCTCAATATCTTTAGTCATTAGAGACAGTCCGATTAAAACCACAATGAGGATTACTACACACTTGTAGAATGGCTTTAAAAAGAAAAAGAAAAAAACTGAAAACAAGTGCTGATAAGGATGAACTCTCATACCTTATTGGTAGAAATTCACAATGATACAGCCACTTTGGAAAACGGGCTTCCAGTTAGATACGCACTTACCATACAACCCAGCAACCCCAACCCTAGATATTTACTCAAGTGCTTGAAAACTTAATGCTTCCACAAAACCTATACATGGATGTTTACATAGCAGGTTTACACATAACCTCCCAAAGCTGGAAAGAAATCAGAGGTTCTTTAACAGGAGAATAGAGAAATGAACTGTGATATGTCCATATGTGGAATACTACTCAGTAATGAAAAGGAACAAACTATTGATCCATACAAGGACATGGAGGAATCTTAAATACCTTTAGCTTAGTAAAAGAAGCCAGAACGAAAGGCTACCTATTGTAGGATTCCATTTATATGACTTCTTAAGAAGGCAAAATTATAAGGGTGGTTGCTAGGGGCTGGGGATAGGAGAGAGGCTGACTTCAAAAGGTCAGCACAGGGGAATTTGGGGGATGATGGAACTGTCCTGTATGTTACTATGGCGGTGAATACATGACTGCATTTGTCAAAATCCATAGAACTGTAGAGTCCAAAGAATGAATTTTCACTGTACGCAAGTTTAAAAAAAAATCAACCAGGTTATCAGAGAAGTTGGAAGGCAGACTGTGACAAATGAATCTAACAGTATTATACACACCATGCTTAAGGGGGTGGGGGAGAAAGGAGGCAATCTAAGTAATTTTGGAAAACAGCGCTTTGAGTTGATATTGCAAGGCAAAGACAAAAAGCAAAATTATACTATACTATAGAGAGTAAATTTATCTCTCACAGCATAGAGTTTAGAAATTTTGAAGCTAGTTTACCTCTCTACCAGGGTTGAACAAAGAAGTAAATAGATTATAGATGATGAGAGACAGGTTTCTCACAGTTGAAGAAGAAGTTATAAGTAAGTGAAGGAAGACTGTTAGAACAAACCCAGTGGTGCTGGATTAAATCGGAGATATCAGTATGAGCTCGTGTGTGTTTTTAATATATATTTAGACAGATCAGAGCTTCTCAACTTTGGTGTTATTGACATTTTGCATTACATGATTCTTTGCTTTGGGGGCCTGTACCGTGCATTGCAGGGTGGTTAGCAGCATCCCTAGCCTTTACCCAGTAGGTCCCTGTAGCACCCTCCCCTCGAGTTTCGATACCCCAAAATGTCCCCAGGCGTTGCCAAATATCCCTTGAAGCGGGGAGAAAATTGCCCCAGGTTGAGAACCACTGAGTTAGATCTGTATAGAAGTAAATATAGATGTGTGTGTATGCGTGGGTTAGTATACATTATCTCCTAGCTCTGTTCACTGAGGGCCCAGAAACAGTGACACCACAGTAGCAATGAGCACCTCTAACATCCTGATTTCTAAACACCAGCCTCCAATGCAAGGAAGGAGGGTCCTTAGAGAACCAGTTGAGTCCAGGCATGGGGCAGGGAAGATACAAAATAAGCCTGAAGCATCTTGTGGTGCTATAACATAAGGAAGTGCTCAAAAACCAGGGTGGGAGGCTTGCTGGAACCTGAAAGAGCTTCCAATAGCCCAAACTGGAACAATCTGAACAACAAAATAAATAACAATAATATGGGACTATAATGCAAAGGACAAAATAAATATCCATTAGTTTATAATGTCGTGAATTAATAAATGAAAGAGAAAAGACAACTCTTCCTTCCAGAAGAATTCAAATTCATAAATGCAGAAGGACTGAAGGAAACCGTAGAATCATTTGAACACCACAGAAATAACTGCAACAGGCAAGAACCACTTATGGATGCTAAAATTAGTGAGCGAAAGTTTAAGGAGAAACAGATAGCAGAGAAACCTGGCAGACAAATGATAAAGGGTAACATCACTGGGAATTAAGACATACCAATATTATCTACTCCCTGATATGATGCAGTGAGAAGGGCACCTCTCATGGTGTGTTCTTCCCCAAAATTCATAACCTCAAGCTACCTAGGAGACAATGTCAGACAAACCCAAATTGAAGGACGTTTTACAACATAATTGACTAGTATTCTTCAAAAGTGTCAAGATCACAAATGATAAGGAAAGACCAAGAAATTGTAACAGATTGGAAGAGACTAAGGAGCCGTGACAACTAAACGCGATGTGGCATCTGGACTAGAAAAAGGATGAAACTGGAAAAACTGGGGTAATCTGATTAAAGTCTATAGCTTAATCAGTTAATAGTACTGTATCAACATTAGCCTCTTAGGCTTCCCTGGTGGCACAGTGGTTGAGAGTCCGCCTGCCGATGCAGGGGACACGGGTTCGTGCCCCGGTCTGGGAAGATCCCACATGCCGCGGAGCGGCTGGGCCCGTGAGCCATGGCCGCTGAGCCTGCGCGTCCGGAGCCTGTGCTCCGCAGCCGGAGAGGCCACAACAGAGAGAGGCCCGCGTACCACAAAAAAAAAACCCCAAAACATTAACTTCTTAAAATGGCTACTTGCATCATGGTTATGTAAGGTGTTAATACCAAAGGAAGGTGATTGAGGTTTATATGGGAACTCACTGGATTGACTTTTTGCAACCTTTTTGTAAGTCTAAAATTATACAAAAAGAAAAAGCTTTTTAAAAGATGAGAATCATGGAAGTATTCTTCTGCATGATACTCTCACTCCAATCACAGCACAAAAGTTACATTCCAAGTGCTATTCAGTAGCCCTAAAGATACTGGTACCAAAGGTACATGGAGGTAACTAAGGGACTCTGGGAACCCCTGTCCACCATATAGTCTTTGGTGTCAATTACTTCTAAGGAATTGAATGTTCCATCTTATTTTTTATAGACCTATAAAGCATACCATGGTTTTCCCTATAAACTGAGAGTTGGATATAATCTTGAAAAGAGGGTGTGGCTCCAAAGAAGTGGTTAGAATCATTTTGAATGAAAATGAAAAGAGATGTACAACTTGACTCCTTTTCTTGGTAAACCACTTCTCTTCCTCCTGTAAGTATTTTTCACCAGGTTTTCATGTGGTCCGTCGGAAATGTGCAACATTGCAAGAGGGCTAGTGGGAAAGGGGGACCTGGAACCAGCAGGGAAGGTAGGCAGAGGACCAGACTCTATGTCAGAAACGGAGGCGTGGAAGACTGTGGAGAAGAATAGCCCCCTTCTCACTTCTGCTGAGCACCCGCCTCGCCAGACACTGCACGGAGAGCCCTATGACTTGCCCAACGCTGCACAGCTACGACCAGCAGAGCCAGGTCTCGAAACCAGTGTCAGGCCACAACCAACACCATCGCCACTTTTCCTCAAGTCCTGCAAGTGATCGTGGAGGTTAAACACTCTTAAGGCCAGAAACTAGAGTCATTCCAGAAGCTGGGTGTCTGGCCATCGCGGTCAGAAGTAAGGCAAGGGTCTGGAAGTCAGACCAGATGGAAAGGGTCAAGGAGCTCAGCGATAAAGAGAGTGACTCCAGTGGCAGGGCGCAGGAATCGGTCTTCTCTTCAAGCAGGGAATGTTTGCTCCAGGGACGTTTTTTCCTTTCTCTTTTTTTTTGTCTGCGCCCTGCGGCTTGCGGGATCTTAGTTCCCCGACTAGGGATTGAACCCGGCCCCTCTGCAGTGAAAGCATGGAGTCCTAACCACTGGACCACCAGGGAAGTCCCTAGGGGGTCTTTTTTTTCCTTCTGGGAGCACAGGATTGGGTCCACGCTGACACGACTGGAGCCTAGGCTCTGAGACTTACCAGCTGTGTGACATGGGGCAACTTCCTTACCTCTCTGAGCCTCAGATTCCCCACCTGTAACAGAGGGATCATAACTGTGAACCAGATCATGTCATTCCTCTACCCCAAACACTCCAGTGATGTCTGATCACACCCAGAACAAAATCCCCAAACCTATAAGGCCCCATATGATTGGCCCCTGGGTCCTACCCACCCTCTCTAATACCTCTGCCTGGAATGCATGTTTCATTCCTTCATTCATCCAGGCTCAGTTCAGAGGATCCTCCCCTGCCCACCCTCTCCTCTCCCCCATCATCCTTCTCTATCCCCTTCATCCCTCCCTCTGCTTTATACTCATCCCTTCATTTGGTACAGCAGAGACTTAACTAGTCCAGAATTGAAATGTAATCATTTATATCAGGACTGAGATACGGAAGTGAATTTATATAACTGAATTCAAAGCAGGGGGTGGGGAAGAGAATTCAGAAAATTACCTAATGCTAATTGAATGTTCTTCATAAAAGTAAAGAATTGGAAACAACCTAAATGTTCACCAACTGGATATTCATTAAATAAATTGGAGTATATCCGTACCTTGTAACACATCATACCATCATGGGAAAATATGCAAAATATGTAGTTTTGTGAAAAGGGCAAGTTTCAAAACAAAATATATGGTACAATACAATTAATGTTGGGAAAACTTTCTGTGTAAGTGCATATAAATGTAAACTAAAAATTTAAATTGTGTACACACACACACACATATACACACACACATTTATACAGTGTTTTTTTTTTTTTTTTTTCCTGGAAGAATATGTATATTAGCTGGTTTAAAGCAGTTACCTCTAAGGAAAGGAATTGGAAGGGAAGGATGAAGGGCAGGGGTTGGGAAGTGAGGGATAATGTTCTGTTCTTATTCTTTATATTTCTGTGTTATTTGAATTTGTTATAATAAATGCATGTTATGTTTGCAATTAAAAACAGGAATGGCAGCAAATCATGATGAGAGGAAATTCCCGAGGCAGAGCGTGCTAGAATTGCAGTAAACACACAGAGGACTTAGAAACCTGGAGAGAGGAAGGGTCAGTGGGCCACACCGAGAGCTGAAGCCACTGTCCTCTGTTAGGATCTGTCCTGGCTGCCCGGGGAAATGTGAGCTTGTCACCGGCGACCCCACAGTAACATAATCCTAGGAAGGAACCTGAGCCTTCTCCTGCCTGGTCACCTTTGTTCCTAAATCGGGGACGAATGGTTTTCTTTCCTGGTGGAAACCATTTCAGGAGAGGATTCAAGGGTCCACGTTGGAAGTGCAGGCTGGAATTCACCCACCTTTCCTCCCCATGTGTAATCCCGGCCACTCTGGCCGTATTTAAGTGTGTTCAATTCACATTGGAGCCTCTGAAAGGGACATCTCAACAAGACTTTTTAAAAGAAGCATTCATATACAATTTTGAAGGATATCCTTAAGTTACTCTTTGGTGTTCTGTTTTTTAGGTAAAGTTGTCTCAATTCATCTTTCTTCCTAGTACATATTTATTGACTCTCAAATTGTTTCTGCTCAAAGAAAAATTTTGTTGGTTGTTTTTGTGCAAAGTTGGTGCAGGAGACAGAGCCCTGGAGGCTGACTGTGCCTGGAGCCTTCTGGACAATCTTGAACAGAATTGTTTTCTTCTCTGGCCTTCAGTGTCCTTATCTGTTACATGAAAAAGTTGTACTAGGTGATCTCCAGACTCTCTGTAAGTGCTGACATTTATATCCCAGCCCATGAACCTTTGAGTGAACGTGTACCCACTGCCCAGAGCTGTGGGGGGCACTATGAGCCCACAGATTTATAGCATAAATGAATTTTAAACCCTTTCTCTTTTGATTGCTCCCTTGTCCTTTCCAAGCAAAAAACTAACCCCTCCTATATTAGCGCATAAATGACATCACCAGCTGAGAGAAAGGCCAATCTGATTAGAGAAAAAAATTGGCTTCCTGATGGAACTTGCATGCCAGCTTGAAGACTCTCTTGGACCACAGCCCTCTGACAGCCTTGAATTGCCTCCTCCTCCTGGAAGTTCTCCTGGATTGTCTGAGAGTTTCCTGAGGTGCAGTAGGTGAGAAAAAGAACAGTTGTCACCCTCTGAGACTGGCTATGCCTCTCCACAGGATATTCTCCAAGAAAGGCAGTTTTAACCCATCCCCAAATAGAACCTTTATTTTTTAATTAGAGTTAGGAGTTGAACAAACACTACTGAAGAGATGCAAATGAATGTTTTTCTGGGTCTGTTTCAGCAAGTAGATGTTACTCATTTAAAGGCAGTACATTGCATTAAAAAAAAAAGCTTGAACAATGCTTGAAAGTCATTTCGTTATCTTTAAGTAGGTTAAACTAATTTGTCTATACTTTTGTCTAACCTTTAATTGGTTTAATAAGTTCTCTCTTTAATAAACAAAGATTAACTTCAGCCAACTTTAATTTTTTTTAATTGAAGTATAGTTGATTTACAAAGTTGTGTTAGTTTCAGGTGTACAGCAAAGTGATTCAATTATATATATATATATTCTTTTCCAGATTCTTTTCCATTATAGGTTATTACAAGATATTGAATATAGTTCCCTGTGCTATAGAGTAGGACTTTGTTGTTTATCTATTTGGTATATAGTAGTGTGTATCTGTTAATCCCTAATTTATCTCTCCCCCCCTTTCCCCTTTGGGAACCGTAAGTTTGTTTTCTATGTCTGTGAGCCTATTTCTGTTCTGTAAATAAATTCTTTTGTATCATTTTTTGAGATTCCACATATAAGTGATATCATATCTTTGTCTTTGTCTGACTTACTTCACTTAGTATGATAATCTCTAGGTCCATGCATGTTGCTACAAATGGCATTATTTCATTCTTTTTTTATGGCTGAGTAATAGTCCCTTGTACATATGTACCATGTCTTCTTTATCCATTCATCTGTTGATGGACACTTAGGTTGCTTCCGTGTCTTGCCTCTTGTAAATAGTTCCACCAACTTTAATGATCACAAACGCTTAAATTCAGTCATTCAAATAAATTTGTTAGAACAATTATTAACTTTCACATTTGACTCTTCCAGAGGCTCCTATGTACTGATTTGTGGCGTCAGTCTTTGTCAGCTCATAGGTTACTGTAATCTCTCTGATTTCAAACTCTTTTCTTTTTCTGCTGATCCTTGTTTCCAGTAGATTCTCTAGTTTTAACGCTTCCTAACATCTCATGGCCAAGTAGCACCAAGCTGGTATTTCTGAAATGGTTTTTCCCCCTAAATTTGTGTGCTCCCAGCAAATCAACACACATGAAGAAGGATTTCGTGTAGTTTGGTCTCTTTTGAATGCCTCTTCGGGTCATGGTCAAAGTGAGAAAGAAGCAAGCAACAAGGTAGCGCAGCCTAGGGTGGGAAACAAGCTTGATCCACAGTCACTAGACCAGGCCTGTGCTTTAAGGACCTGGGTTCACCTTTCTAAGATTCAGTTTCCCATCGGCAAAATGAGGCTATTGAAGCCGACTGGCCACTGTGTTTTCCGTTCTGACTTTCCACTGTGTTGTGAGAAACAGCAGTTGGAAGTAGCTGGTATGATTTATAAACCATTTTAGGTCCATCAGAAAGGGATAATGTAAATCTTGAGAAGTACAACTACCAGGGTGCCCATGAGACTCATGTAATCACTCCTCTTCTTGGAGAGATTAGGAAATTGTGGTTGAAAACGAAAAAGCCCTAAGTTGCAGTCCTGTACTCATTGTTTAACCCCCCCCCAAAAAAAAGAGAAGTCAGTATTTTCATCGGAAAAAGAGTATATATAGCATGTTTTGAAGTGAAAGAAAAGTAAACAAGAATGAAAAATGTTTATTAACATTAAAAAGTTTCAGTTTCCTGATTGTTCCACAACACAAAAGCCTTCTCTGTTTTTGTTACTAAGTGGCCTGTGATTTAAAGCTGCTGATAGCACCAACTGCTCACAATGCCCCGGGCCCCCTTCTTCCCTGTGCAGTCCTAGCAGCCACTCATTTGTATGTATGGTTTCAGCCTGTCTGCAGCGTCTGGCCAAAAGGGCAGATACTAATGGCATATGTTAATTACTATCCAACAACTTCCTTTCATTAGAGTGTTTATTAACATTCTCACTTCTGCCCATTGAACCAGCTGGCACGAGGCTACGCTGGCAGCCCTAAGTTCACAGGCTGTTTTCACTCGGGGCTTATAAAATAGAAGAGATTTTTCCTTTTGGATCACGAAACCTTTCCTGTTCCTGTCTCAGCCGAGAGCTTTCTGAGATGACACCGAAATAGCAACTTGGGGAAAAAATGTCTTGCTGTTGGGGCCCATCCTCAGAGTTGTTCTACATAGATTTTGCTGCTATAATTTGATAGGTATCCATCCATCTGCTTAGACATCTCTTTTTTGATCATGAGTGAGCACCAAATCACCCTCATTCTAACTGTATGCCCTCAGAAGCTATGAAATAATTTGTGTATTGGTGAGAGTATGAATCATTTTAGGAGGAATACGCAACTTCTCTGAATACATCTCTAGATTAGATTTCTCAATAGCACAACCAGACACGGTTCAGTAAACTTTAGGGGTATGGGGAGTGGGGAGTGGAGTAAAGTAAGGTAGCTGGGGAAAAACTCTGAAAAGCCAAAACTTCGGATAGCGTGATAAGCTATGAACGGACATATTTTATATTTAACAATAACGGCACAATTAACCATAAAGAACTCTAGATCTTTCTATTTCATTGGTTGCCCATGTCCCTTTAAGGTGCCCTGAGGTGGGAAACGGACAAGTCACCAGGAGAATGACAAAGCAGGAATGACACGGTAAACAAGTGCTTTCCAGCGTTCTCACCCAGTGACAACCCCCAGCGATCACTTGTTGCGAAATATCAAATGCAGGAAAAGAGATAGAGCAAAATGCTAAAGAGACGGTTCTTAGTTACTTTGTTGGGAAATCACAGTAGATCGCGCTTTCAAGGGGATCAGAAGTGTTGTTCACATCTGATCAGGCCACATATATTAGATTAATGGGTTTTTTGCTTTCGTATTAGAGCATAGCTTTCAAATACCACGTAAAGAACACAGATTTTGCCAGGGACTTTCACAGCTGCAAAAGACATGGGCTTCATTAACTTCTTTTTAAATTAAAGTGAGAGCAGGTCTGTGCTTTGTACTACGAATCCCTTGAAAAGGCCACATTCCTTTCTCTTCTCCCGTCTCAGGTCCCAGCCGCCAGACCTAACCAGCTCCTGGGGTTATGTGCCCTAAGGCTAAGACCATGCTTAGTCACACTCTCTGCAGCGTCAAGGAGTTCTGGGAAGGAAAGTCTTTGGCATTTGCTGGGGGGTGGGGGTAGGTGGGAGGGAGCTGATTATGGAGTCCCAGCAGAGATGAGAAGGGTGCTTCAGTGAGAGGCATTCATTTCATCAGCAAGTATTTGTTATCTACAAACAAAGCCGATACTTAGCTGTTCTGCACCAGTATGGCTGTATCTACCAGTTTTCAAAATATCAGAATATTTCCATACTGATTGGTAAAATGTCATGACCCTGAGCCTTCCCAGTGTCCCCCTCTGCCCCAGACATGCCAAGCCCCCCCTACCTCCTGAATTCCCTAAGACCAAGCACCCCCAGAATTCCGTAAGACCAAAGACCTACGAGATACACACCTGGCCTCACGGGGGGCTCCAGGACTCTGCTGCAGCCAAGACTCATATTATGTGGAAAGGGCCATGCCACTGACATGGGTGTAAATATTTAGACTATCACCCTTGCCTCTAATGTCCCAGCACTGAGCTGGGCATCTGTGGTACACAGAAGAATAAAACATCGACCCCTGTCTTCCAGGATCGCCTGGAGGAGAATTATCATGAAAAAGGCTCTGTGCTAAGGCCTAGGAATCTTGAGATGGTGTTGCTTTGGTGAAATTGATTTGCGGACATATCAACAGGGGAGAGTGATCAGGTTCTCAGGGACAGATTCACATCAGTCAAGGTCTTGAGAGACTGCTATATAAACCCAAATCGCAACTGATTAATTTGCAATGAGAAATAAGAACTTCTAAGCAGAGTGGACATTTGTGTCACCTTGACTAACACATCCTCTCCCAGTAGGAATCGAAATAGGAAGACAAATGGTAATGAGAACAGAGCTTGAGCACACAGCCTGAGCAGAGATATTAGAGGAATGGTTTTCATGTCAAAGGGTGTCACATTTTCTTAAGCTCATGCTTTCACTGCCTCTTTGGAGATGGACCCATGCCCTCTTCCCTCTGCGAGTCCTTCCCTCCGACTCCCACTTTCTCTCTCCATGCCGACGGCCCCCTTTTGTTGACACGTTCTATCTTTAAATTTGTTAATACTACGGAGAAAGCTCAGGCCAAACTCTGCTGGTTTCCCGTCCCTGGCTTGGAAGACATTCTGCCTTTCGGGTGCCCCGCACCGATCCTTGGTCTTTGGGTTGGATTGTTATCATTTAGTTCATTGGTTCTCAGATTTGGCTAAATTTTGGAAGCATCTTGGAAATCTGAAAAAATACTGATGCCTGGTTCCCACTCCCAGAAATTCTGATTTAATGGATTCGGGGTGCAATCTGGGCATTAGGTTTTGTTAAACCTCCCCAAGACACGCAGCCAGAATCTGGGGCTCCTAGAGAGTTGACATTCAAAGAAAAGAGCTTTGAATTTGAACCAACTTTGAGAATCGCTGATTTAACTCAGAGCTGGAGGATGCCTTGACCTGCACCAGCTTATAAGGCATGCCAGGGCCCTGCTTACAGCCCGAGGTGATGATTTATTTGGTCTGGAGTGTGAGCGAAGCATGGGCATTTTCACAGACCTCCCCAGATGATTGCACTGTGTAGCCAGGATTGAGATTCAATGGTCTGAGCATTCATCTTACTGAGTTTTTGGTATCAGTTTCTCCTTGGACATGGCATTGTACACAGGGAACATAGAAGAAAAACTGAGGAAAACTCTGTAGGGGTGACTTTTCCCAGAGGAAGAGTCGGTGGGGGGGGTGTTCATGTGAGTAAGCTCTGTGGCGTCATCAGGAAGAACGCGTGAGCAGGATGGATTGGGCTATACAATCTTTTGGCCATTTTCTGCCGTATCTTAGAGTAATTTTAATAGAAGCCAGTGAAGTCCGTGGACGTGCTTGAGGAAAGGTAGGTCTGCTGCTTACTTCTGCATGAGGAATCTGACTTTTTGTCTTCTTTGGGTGTTTTTTTGGCCTGCTCCTCTGTGCCCCTCCACCTGAGCCCCCTGCTTTCCAAAGGCTGCCATCTTGAAGGAGGCTGAGCTACATTTTGGTCCATATTCTCCTTAGCAGCAGCTATGCTTAGCAGAGAAGCAAGAGACTGGAGAATCCCAGCCTGCCATCTTCCTAAATAAACTAAGGATTTTCAGTTTTCCTCATGATTCCCTAATTTCCTGTTGTCATTTCTAACCTTTCTGACGTGCATTAAAATTCATTTGTGCTTTCTGGGTGTTTGCAACCTTGTCTGATTGCAGGGCATCTGGGAAGCCATCAACTCCACTTATAAGCAACTTTAAAAAAAAATGCATTCCTGGGAGTGGAAAAGGCAGTGGGAAGGGCAAAGGTCCACTCCAGCGCCTCTGCCCTTCCTTCCCCTGGGACTGCTAGTCATAGGATTTGGAGCTAAATGATTCCGAATTGCGAGAAGGGGGACAGAGCAGGGCCGCCATGTCAGGTTGAGCAGGTGACACACAGCACAATTCTAAGCGAGCCACTGACACTCATTCTTTGGTCACGGTGACCTCAGCCACCTTCCCCCATTGCCCCACTCAGCAGCCCTGGCAGAAGCACTGTTCTTTGAATTCCAGCTCTTCGACGGCCCCAGATTCCAGTTGCATTTGTGCTTCTGAGACATGCAGCACCAGAGAAGTCCTTGGTTTTCTCTGGGCTTCATTTTGTTCATTTAGAAATCGACAGGTGTTTTCCAGGTCTCAGAGTGATTCCAAACGTCACTTTCTCTAGGTGTGTGGGAGCCCAGCTATGTGCACGTTTGAAACAATTTGTATATAATCTCGCTGATAGAATATTTGAAGACTTCAATAGCCAGATATGAGGCTGAATTCTTGCCTCTGGCCCTCTGTTTTACCCATTTCAGATTTGATGATCCCTTGGAGCCATTTCCCAGCTTAGTCACATGAAGATCCAGTATCTCTCAGAAAGCAACTATGGAAGAAACTCCCATTATAAGGCATCTCTTTATATCATTCAAAGAGCAGCCATGCTCAGCTCTTTACAATCATCTAAATATCCACAATTACAGACGAATGGATAAAGAAGACATGGTACATATATACAACGGAATATTACTCAGCCATAAAAAGGAACGAAATTGGGTCATTTGTAGAGATGTGGGTGCATCTAGAGACTGTCATACAGAGTGAAATAAGTCAGAAAGAGAAAAACAAATATCGTATATTAACGCATATATGTGGAACCTAGAAAATGGTACAGATGAACCGGTTTGCAGGGCAGAAATTGAGACATAGAAGTAGAGAAAAAACATAGGGACACCAAGGGGGGAAAGAGGCGGGAGGTGGTGGTGGTGGTGGTGTGATGAATTGGGAGATTGGGATTGACATGTATACACTGATGTGTATAAAATGGATGACTAATAAGAACCTGCTGTATAAAAAAATAAATCAAATCAAATAAAAAACAAAACAAAACAAAACAGAAACAGACTCATAGATAGATATAGAAAACAAACAGGTGGTTTCCAGAGGGGAGAGGGCTGGGGGACTGAGTGAAAACGGTGAAGGAGATTAAAAGGTACAACCTTCCAGTTATACAATAAATAAGTCAGAATGATGTAATGTACAGCATAGAGAATATAGTCAATAATATCGTAGTATCTTTGTATGGTGACATGTTGTAACTAGACTTATACTAATGATCATTTAGTAATGCATAAAAATATTGAGTCATTTTGTTGTACACCTGAAACAAATATAATTTTGTAATTCATTTATACTTTAATAAAAAATATAATAAAACTTCTAGTCCATAAGATCATAATAAAAAGCCAAAAAGAAAAATAATTAAAAATAAATAAAAATAAATATCTACAATTAAATGTGGCCATTTAACATAGAAAGCAGACTTGTGGTTGCCAAAGGGGAGAGGGGGTAGGGGAGGGATGGAGTGGGAGTTTGGGATTAGCAGATGCAAACTATTATGTATAGAATGGATAAACAACAAGATCCTACTGTATAGCACAGGGAACTATATTTAATATCCTGTGAGAGACTGTAATGGAAAAGAATATGAAAAAGAATGTATACATATGTATAACTGAATCACTTTGCTGTACAGTAGAAATTAACACAACATTGTAAATCAACTATACTTGAATAAAATAATTTTTTTCAAAAATGTCGTCTTTTAAAATATCCCTCTCTCTCACGAGAACTGATAAGCTATAAATCAGGATTGTCTTTGTCTTCAGAAACCAGCAGTCTCTGTACACATAGGTTTGTTCTCCTGCGTTTGGGGGGTGGGAGTGGGGGAAGCATCTATATATCATCACCTGGTAGATCTCATCTTTAACTGGTCCCAGTGAGATGATTCCCCAACATTCCAGATGCTGCAATGAATGGTGAGCCCAGATGAAAAAGAATCAGATCTTTATTGTATTGATAGATGCCCAGTGCAGTACGTGTGTGTGGGCCTGTGAGAGAGAGTCCGACTTCCTCATTTGATGACATTTATTTGCACATTATTGAAACTGACAAAAATGTCCAGGAGGCAACCGTGCTGGGAGCATTTTGGTTTTGCCTTTCTTCAACGTGTCCTCTTTTCTAAAAAAAAAAATCTCTTGTAATTGCTCCATGTTACCCTGGAAGGCCCATGAAGAGTTTCATTGAGAACCGTAGAAAATGTTTTTCACATTTTAAAAAATTGAATGAAAGATTCTTTAAATTCTATAGTGCTTTACAACTGTCAAAAGTTTCACACACATGATTTCATATAATCGCATAATAACCCCCTTTCCCTCCCTGACCCCTATCTTGACCCTCCCCTCCCCCAGTTTGTTCTCTGTGAGTCTGCTTCTTTTTTGTTTTATTTACTAGTTTGTTGTATTTTTGAGAGTCCACATGTAAGTGATTATCATATAGAATTCGTTTTTGTCTGTCTGACTTATTTCACTTAGCATAATGTAGAATTTTAGAGCTAGCAGATGCCATACAGGGCATCCTTCTGGCACTGGCATCAACTTCAAACTTCTACAGATGAGGAAGCAGAGGCATAAAGTGACACAGCAGGTAACACCCAGGTCCCCTGACTGTGTTACCCCCGAGAGCCCCAACTCCCCGCCCTGGGAATGCAAACGTAATCTTAGTCTCCCCAGCCTCACCTACCTAAAGCGAGACTACATTCATAGTAATAAACCAAATTTCACTAGTTCGTGCCCATGCCACCTAAGCCCAGATATCCTTAGTGCTCTGCAGCACGTATCCCTAGTGTTTCTGGAAGTTTCCATGTACTCATGGACAAACTTACTCAGCTCTGTCTACCAGGCCTCTCCTTCCCACCAGGCCACAGCACTGGGATCAACTGTTTTATTTACTGAGGCTCTATGAAAGATTTCCATTCAATGAAAGCGTTTTGCTTAAAAGTTTGAACATTTTTTCCAATCAGTTTATTTTCATCAGGAACAAGTGTTATGCATCCCAGATTTGTACTCTGCCATTCAGAAATATTATCAATTTATTTGTCAATGATTATTCGTCAAAACCCTGGCATAAATGCAGTTAAATAATTTTTCCTCTTCTGTGTTTCACTATTACATGTTCGTACAATACGATGTCAGTTCCTTTCAGGATTGCGTTACTGCCGCTTTACCTTGCTTTCAGTTTCCTGTTTAAAATGCAATTGTTTGAAAAACAAAATTTTGTTTCAGTTATTTAACACAGATACTCTGGGAACATCTGTAATTTCTTGGTACAGCAGGGACACATTCACTGGCTGGCATTTAATAAGTGTTGTGGTTTTGTTTTTTTTTTAACTTTCCTTTTTAGCTCTCAGAGTTATTCCTGTATCCACTTGAGGTTTGCCCTAGTATTTTTCTCTGGATTTCTTTATCAAGCTCTACATTCTGCCAGCTCTTCCATTTAGGTGTTTGCTTTTGTAAGATAATTTGCAAAATGATTAGCATTTTTCAGATGTTGTTTGCTACCTTTGTGCTATATCTCATTCTCTTTTTTTATAAAGGTCATAGGACGTGTATTACCTTTCCCTCTTTCTTCTTCCTTATCTTCAAGAACTAGTCAGGAATTACATACCTTAGGCAATTAGTAAGTCAATTTAGACTTGAACAAGTAGATACTTGAACAACATCCTATTTCTTATTTATTTATTTTATTTTTGTACTTATTAAAACATTTTTACTTGGAAATAATGATATATTCACAGGAAATTGCAAAAAGAGTACAGCAAGGTCCCATGTCCCCTTCATCCAGTTTCCTGAGCCCTGGGTTAGTTGGTGGCAACAGTAGATGGAGATCGCCCAAAGGCTTTACTGAAAGCAAGGCCCTAAATCCTCGTCTTCAGTCCTTAAAGACTTAGAAAAGCCATAGTTTTCTTTGTCATGTGTGATTTTCCTGTGGCTAGATAGGGGAGTCACCTCCCCACATTATGTGACTAGACCAGAAAGATTAAAACCGGGAGATATAACACTCTTATAATGTGTGGTGTGCTTTGTCATTTTGTCACGTGTAGATTCGTGTAACGGCCACTACAAGATACAGAACTACTCTATCACCACAAAGTCTTTGTCGTGATACCCCCCAGTCCTCGCCATCCGTAATTTTTGGCAGCAACTAATCTCTACTCCATCTCCATAATTTTGTCATTTTGAGAATGTTATACAATTGGAATCCAACAGTATGTCTGATTTGAGACTGGCTTTTTTTCACTCAGCCTCATATCCTTTGAATTCCATCAAAGTTGTTGTGTATATCAATTGTTCGTTCCTTTTCATCGTTGAGTAGTAATCCATGGTATAGATATTCCACAGGTGTTTTAACCATTCTTTTCAGAGGACTTTTTGATTACTTCTGGGTTTTGGCTATAGCAAATAAAGCTCCTTTGAATGTTAGTGGGCAGGTTTTCGTGTAGACATAAGTTTTCATTCTTCTGGGATAATTCCATGAAAGTGTGATTGTTGGGTCCTATTCTAAGTGTGTGTTTAATTTTTTAAGAAACCACCAAACCACTCTACAGATACTGCACATTTTATATTTTAACAATATATGAGAGATCGAGTTTCTCTGTATTCTTGCTAGAATTTGCCATTATTGCTCTTTTTAAAAAATTTGACTCTTCTAATAGGTATATAGTGATAGCGCATCATGTTCTTAACTTGCACTGCCATAGCCATAACGATGAATCACATTGAACACCTTTTAATGTACTTACTTGTGTGTGCCTTTTTTTTAACATCTTTATTGTAGTATAATTGCTTTCCAATGGTGTGTTAGTTTCTGCTATATAACAGAGTGAATCAGCTATACATATACATATATCCCCATATCTCCTCCCTCTTGCGTCTCCCTCCCACTCTCCCTATACCACCACTCTAGGTGGTCAAAAAGCACCGAACTGATCTCCCTGTGCTATGCGGCTGCTTCCCACTAGCTATGTATTTTACATTTGGTAGTGTATATATGTCCATGCCACTCTCTCACTTCATTCCAGCTTACCCTTCCCCCTCCCTGTGTCCTCAAGACCATTCTCTACGTCTGCGTCTTTATTCCGGTCCTGTCCTTAGGTTCTTCAGAACCTTTTTATTATTTATTTATTTATTTATTTTTGCAATACGCGGGCCTCTCACTGTTGTGGCCTCTCCCGTTGCGGAGCACAGGCTCCGGACGCACAGGCTCAGCGGCCATGGCTCACGGGCCCAGCCGCTCCGCGGCATGTGGGATCTTCCCGGACCAGGGCACGAACCTGTGTCCCCTGCATTGGCAGGTGGACTCTCAACCACTGCGCCAGCAGGGAAGCCCCCTTTTTATTTTTATTATTTAGATTCCATATACATGTGTTAGCATATGGTATTTTTCTCTTTCTGACTTACTTCACTCTGTATGACAGACTCTAGGTCCATCCACCTCATTACAAATAACTCAATTTCGTTTCTTTTTATGGCTGAGTAATATTCCATTGTATACATGTGCCGCATCTTCTTTATCCATTCATCTGTCGATGAACACTTAAGTTGCTTCCATGTCCTGGCCATTGTAAATAGAGCTGCAATGAACATTGTGGTACATGACTCTTTTTGAATTATGGCTTTCTCAGGGTATATGCCCAGTAGTGGGATTGCTGGGTCGTATGGTAGCTCTATTTTTAGTATTTCAAGGAACCTCCATACTATTCTCCATAGTGGCTGTATCAATTTACATTCCCACGAACAGTGCAAGAGGGTTCCCTTTTCTCCACACCTTCTCCAGCATTTATTGTTTATAGATTTTTTGATGATGGCCATTCTGACTGGTGTGAGATGATACCTCACTGCAGTTTTGATTTGCATTTCTCTAATGATTACTGATGTTGAGCATTCTTTCATGTGTTTGTTGGCAGTCTGTATATCTTCTTTGGAGAAACATCTATTTAGGTCTTCTGCCCATTTTTGGATTGGGTTGTTTGTTTTTCTGATACTGAGCTGCATGAGCTGCTTGTAAATTTTGGAGATTAATCCTTTGTATGTTGCTTCGTTTGCAAATGTTTTCTCCCATTTTGAGGGTTGTCTTTTTGTCTTGTTTATGGTTTCCTTTGTTGTGCAAAAGCTTTGAAGTTTCATTAGGTCCCATTTGTTTATTTTTGTTTTTATGTCCATTTCTCTAGGAGGTGAGTCAAAAAGGATCTTGCTGTGACTTATGTCATAGAGTGTTCTGCCCATGTTTTCCTCTACGAGTTTGATAGCGTCTGGACTTACATTTAGGTCTTTAATCCATTTTGAGTTTATTTTTGTGTACGGTGTCAGGGAGTGTTCTAATTTCATTCTTCTACATGTAGCTGTCCAGTTTTCCCAGCACATTTATTGAAGAGGCTGTCTTTTCTCCATTGTATATTCTTGCCTCCTTTATCAAAAATAAGGTGACCATATGTGCATAGGTTTACCTCTGGGCTTCCTATCCTGTTCTATTGATCTATATTTCTGTTTTTGTGCCAGTACCATATTGTCTTGATTACTGTAGCTTTGTAGTATACTCTGAAGTCCCGGAGCCTGATTCCTCCAGCTCCATTTTTCTTTCTCAAGACTACTTTGGCTATTTGGGGTCTTTTGTGTTTCCATACAAATTGTGAAATTTTTTGTTCTAGTTCTGTGAAAAATGCCTTTGGTAGTTTGATAGGGATTGCATTGAATCTGTAGATTGCTTTGGGTAGTATAGTCATTTTCACAATGTTGATTCTTCCAATCCAAGAACATGGTATATCTCTCCATCTGCTTGTATCATCTTTAATTTCTTTCATCAGTGTCTTATAATTTTATGCATACAGGTCTTTCATCTCCTTAGGTAGGTTTATTCCTAGATATTTTATTCTTTTTGTTGCAATGGTAAATGGGAGTGTTTCCTTAATTTCTATTTCAGATTTTTCATCATTAGTGTATAGGAATGCCAGAGATTTCTGTGCATTAATTTTGTATCCTGCTACTTTACCAAATTCGTTGATGAACTCTAGTAGTTTTCTAGGCATCTTTAGGATTCTCTATGTATACTGTCATGTTATCTGCAAACAGTGACAGATTTGCTTCTTCTTTTCCAATTTGGATTCCTTTTATTTCTTTCTCATATCTGACTGCTGTGACTAAAACTTCCAAAACTATTTTGAATAATAGTGGTGAGAGACAACAACCTTGTCTTCTTCCTGATGTTAGAGGAACTGGTTTCAGTTTTTCACCATTGAGGATGATCTTGGCTGTGGGTTTGTCATAGATGGCCTTTATCATGTTGAGGTAAGTTCCCTCTATGCCTACTTCCTGGAGGGTTTTTACCACAAATGGGTGTTGAATTTTGTCAAAAGCTTTTTCTGCATCTATTGAGATGATTATATGGTTTTTCTCCTTCAGTTTGTTAATATGGTTTATCACACTGATTGATTTGAGTATGTTGAAGAATCCTTGCATTCCTGGGATAAACCCCACTTGATCATGGTGTATGATCCTTTTATTGTGCTGTTGGATTCTGCTTGCTAGTATTTTGTTGAGGATTTTTGCGTCTATGTTCATCAGTGATATTGGCCTGTAGTTTTCTTTCTTTGTGGCATCTTTGTCTGGTTTTGGTATCAGGGTGATGGTGGCCTCATAGAATGAGTTTGGGAGTGTTCCTCCCTCTGCTATATTTTGGAAGAGTTTGAGAAGGATAGGTGTTTGCTCTTCTCTAAATGTTTGATAGAATTCTCCTGTGAAGCCATCTGGTCCTGGGCTTTTGTTTGTTGGAAGATTTTTAATCACAGTTTCAATTTCTGTGCTTGTGATTGGTCTGTTCATATTTTCTATTTCTTCCTGATTCAGTCTTGGCAGGTTGTGCATTTCTAAGAATTTGTCCATTTCTTCCAGGTTGTCCATTTTATTGGCATAGAGTTGCTTGTAGTAATCTCTCATGATCCTTTATATTTCTGCAGTGTCAGTTGTTACTTCTCCTTTTTCATTTCTAATTCTATTGATTTGAGTCTTCTCCCTTTTTTTCTGGATGAATCTCACAAACAGTTTCTTAATTTTGTTTATCTTGTCAAAGAACCAGCTTTTAGTTTTATTGATCTTTGTTTCTTTCATTTCTTTTTCATTTATTTCTGATCTGATATTTATGATTTCTTTCCTTCTGCTAACATTGGGTTTTTTTAAATTCTTCTTTCTCTAATTGCTTTAGGTGTAAGATTAGGTTGTTTATTTGAGATGTTTCTTGTTTCTTTTTCTTTTTATTTTTTTTGCGGTATGCGGGCCTCTCACTGTTGTGGCCTGTCTGTTGTGGAGCACAGGCTCCAGATGCACAGTCTCAGCAGCCATGGCTCACCGGCCCAGCCGCTCCGCGGCATGTGGGATCTTCCCGGACCGGGGCACAAACCCGTGTCCCCTGCATCAGCAGGTGGACTCTCAACCACTGTGCCCCCAGGGAAGCCCATTTCTTATTTCTTGAAGTAGGATTGTATTGCTATAAACTTCCCTCTTAGAACTGCTTTTGCTGCATCCCATAGGTTTTGGGTCATCGTGTTTTCATTGTCATTTGTTTCTAGGTATTTTTTGATTTCCTCTTTAATTTCTTCAGTGATCTCTTCGTTATTAAGTAATGTATTGCTTAGCCTCCATGTGTTTGTATTTTTTACAGATTTTTTCCTGTAATTGATATCCAGTCTCATAGCACTGTGGCTGGAAAAGATACTTGATATGATTTCAATTTTCTTAAATTTACCAAGGCTTGATTTGTGCCCCAAGATATGATCTATCCTGGAGAATGTTCCATGAGCACTTGAGAAGTAAGTGTATTCTGCTGTTTTTGGATGGAATGTCCTATAAATATCAATTAAGTCCATCTTGTTTAATGTGTCATTCAAAGCTTGTGTTTCCCTATTTATTTTCATTTTGGATGATCTTTCCATTGGTGAAAGTGGGGTGTAAAGTCCCCTACTATGATTGTGTTACTGTCGACTTCCACTTTTATGGCTGTTGACATTTGCCTTATGTATTGAGGTGCTCCTATGTTGGGTGCATAAATATTTATAATTGTTATATCTTCTTCTTGGATCAATCACTTGATCATTATGTAGTGTCCTTCTTTGTTTCTTGTAATAGTATTTATTTTAAAATTTATTTTGTCTGATATGAGAATTGCTACTCCAGCTTTCTTTTGATTTCCATTTGCACGGAATATCTTTTTCCACCCCCTCACTTTCAGTGTGTATGTGTCCCTAGGTCTACAGTTGGTCTCTTGTAGACAGCATATATACAGGTCTTGTTTTTGTATCCATTCAGCCAGTCTATGTCCTTTAGTTGGAGCATTTAATCCATTTAAATTTAAGGTAATTATTGATATGTATGTTCCTATTACCATTTTTCTTAATTGTTTTGGGTTTGTTATTGTAGGTCTTTTCCTTCTCTTGTGTTTCCTGCCTAGAGAAGTTCCTTTAGCATTTGTTGGAAAGTTGGTTTGGTGGTACTGAATTCTCTTAGCTTTTGCTTGTTGGTAAAGGTTTTAGTTTCTCCATCGAATCTGAATGAAATCCTTGCTGGGTAGAGTAATCTTGGCTGTAGGTTTTTCCCTTTCATCACTTTAAATATGTCCTGTCACTCTCTTCTGGCTTGCAGAGTTTCCACTGAAAGATCAGCTTTTAACCTTATGGGTTTTCCCTTGTATGTTATTTGTTGTTTTTCCCTTGCTGTTTTTAACATTTTTCTTTGTATTTAATTTTTGATAGTTTGATTAATTTATGTCTCAGCATGTTTCTCCTTGGATTTATCCTGTATGGGACTCGGCGCTTCCTGGACTTGATTGACTATTTTCTTTCCCATGTTAGGGAAATTTCAACTATAATCTCTTCAAATATTTTCCCAGTCCCTTTCTTTTGCTCTTCTTCTTCTGGGACCTCTATAATTCAAATGTTGGTGCATTTAATGTTGTCCCAGAAGTCTCTGAGACTGTCCTCAATTCTTTTCATTCTTTTTTCTTTATTCTGCTCTGCAGTAGTTATTTCCACTATCTCATTTTCCAGGTCACTTATCCGTTCTTCTGCCTCAGTTATTCTGCTATTAATTCTTTCTAGAGAATTTTTAATTTCATTTGTTGTGTTGTTCATCATTGTTTGTTTGCTCTTTAGTTCTTCTAGGTCCTTCTTAAATGGTTCTTGTATTTTCTCCATTCTACTTCCAAGATTTTGGATCATCTTTACTACCATTACTCTGAATTCTTTTTCGGGTAGACTGCCTATTTCCTCTTCATCTGTTTGGTCTCATGGGTTTTTACCTTGCTCCTTCATCTGCTGTGTGTTTCTCTGTCTTCTCATTTTACTTAAATTATTGTGTTTGGGGTCTCCTTTTCATAGGCTGCATGTTCATAGTTCCCGTTGTTTTTGATGTCTGCCCCCAGTGGGTTAGGTTGGTTCAATTGGCTGGTGGAGGGGACTGGTGCCTGTGTTCTGGTGGATGAGGCTGGATCTTATCTTTCTGGTGGGCAGGACCATGTCTGGTGGTGTGTTTGGGGGTGCCTGTGACCCTATGATTTTAGGCAGCCTCTCTGCTAATATTGTGTTCCTGTATTGCTAGATACTTATCATAGGTACCTAGCACTATAGCTTGCTGGTCGTTGAATGGAGCTGGGTCTTAGTGTTGAGATGGAGATCTCCTGGAGAACTTTTGCCGTTTGATATTACATGGAGCTGGGAGGTCTCTGGTGGACCAATGTGTGAACTCTGCTCTCCCACCTCAGAGGCACGGGCCTGACACCCGGCCAGAGCACCAAGACCCTGTCTGCCACACAGCTCAGAAGAAAAGGGAGAAAAAAAGAAAGGAAAAGAAAGAAAGAAAGGAAGGAAGGAAGGAAGGAAGGAAGGAAGAAAGAAATAAAAAATAATAAAGTTATTAAAATAAAGAATTAAAAAATTATTAAAAATACAAAAATTAAAAAGTAATTTAAAAAAGCAAAAAGAAAGAAAGAAGAGAGCAGCCAACCCCCCAAAAAAATCCACCAGTGATAACATGCACTAAAAATTATACTTAAAAAAAACAAAAAAAAATGGACAGACAGAGCCGTAGGACAAATGGTAAAAGCAAAGCTACACAGACAAAATCACTCAAAGAAGCATACACATACACGCTCACAAAAAGAGAAAAAGGAAAAATATATATATTTATATATTAAAAAAAGGAGGAAGAGAACCAAATCACTAAACAAACCTACCAATGATAATAAACTCTAAATACTAAACTAAGATAAACATAAAATCAGAAACAAATTAGATGCAGAAAGCAAACCCCAAGTCGACAGTTGCTCCCAAAATCCACCGTCTCTATTTTGGGATGGTTCATTGTCTATTCAGGTATTCCACAGATGCAGGGTACATCAAGTTGATCATGGAAATTTAATCCGCTGCTCCCGAGGCTGCTGGGAGGGATTTCCCTTTCTCTGTTCGCACAGCTCCTGGGGTTCAGCTTTGGATTTGGCCCTGCCTCTGCGTGTAGGTCACCTGAGGGCATCTATTCTTCGCCCAGACAGGACGGGGTTAAAGGAGCCGCTGATTAGGGGGCTCTGGCTCACTCAGCCTGGAGGGAGGGAGGGGTATGGATGCGGGGTGAGCCTGCGGCAGCAGAGGCCGGCATGACATTGCACCAGCCTGAGACACGCCATGTGTTCTCCTGGGGAAGTTGTCCCTGGATCATGGGGCCCTGGCAGTGGCGGGCTACACAGGCTCCCAGGAGGGGAGGTGAGGAGGGCGACCTGTGCTTGCACACAGGCTTCTTGGTGGCTGCAGCAGCAGCCTTAGCGTTTCACGCCCATCTCTGGGGTCCTCGCTGATAGCCACGGCTCGCGCCCTTCTCTGGAGCTCGTTTAGGCGGTGCTCTGAATTCCCTCTCCTCGTGCACCCCTAAACAGTGGTCTCTTGCCTCTTTGGCAGTGGCAGCCTTTTTCCTGGACTCCCTCCCGGCTAGCTGTAGCGCATCAGCCCCCTTCAGGCTTGTTCACGTGGCCAACCCCAGTCCTCTCCCTGGGATCTGACCTCCGAAGCCTGAGCCTCAGCTCCCAGCCTCCGCCCACCCCGGCGGGTGAGCAGACAAGCCCCTCGGGCTGGTGAGTGTTAGTCGGCACCAGTCCTGTGTGCGGGAATCTCTCTGCTTTGCTCTCCGTACCCCTGTTGCTGTGCTCTCCTCCATGGCTCTGAAGCTTCCCCCCTGCCCACCCACCATCTCCACCAGTGAAAGGCCTTCCTAGTGTGTGGAAACTTTTCCTCCTTCACAGCTCCCTCCCAGAGGTGCAGGTCCCGTCCCTATTCTTTTGTCTCTGTTTTTTCTTTATTCTTTTGCCCTACCCAGGTACGTGGGGAGTTTCTTGCCTTTTGGGAAGTCTGAGGTCTTCTGCCAGCATTCAGTAGGTGTTCTGTAGGAGTTGTTCCACATGTAGATGTATTTCTGACGTATTTGTGGGGAGAAAGGCGATCTCCACGTCTTAACTCCTCCGCCATCTTGAAGGTCTCCCTATTTATTTTATTTTTGGCTGTGTTGTGTCTTCGTTGCTGCACGCACTTTCTCTAGTTACAGCGAGTAGGGGCTACTCCTCATTGCACTGCAGGGTCTCTAGGCATGCTGGCTTCAGTAGTTGTGGCACACGGGCTCAGTAGTTGTGGCTCGCAGGCTGTAGAGCGTAGGCTTAATAGTTGTGGTGCACGGGCTTAGTTGCTCCGTGGCATGTGAGATCTTCCCAGACCAGGGCTCAAACCCATGTCCCTTGCATTGGCAGCCGGATTCTTAACCACTGCACCACCAGGAAAGTCCCACAACTTCGTATTTCTGATCCCAAGTTTTCTTTCCTGGTTTTTTTCTCTTCTGTGGATTCCTTGGGAGCTAATTTGAGTTCCTTCTCTTGTTCTACCCATTCTACCTGGGAAATCCCACCCACAGCCATTGCTCCAGCATCACAGTGCAAGAATGACATCCATTTATCTCTAAGGCCGTGTCTACATTCCTGAGTTCGAGACCCATATTTTTAATTTATTTATTTACGGCTGCATTGGGTCTTCGTTGCTGCGCACGGCCTTTCTCTAGTTGCGGCAAGCAGGGACTTCTCTTCATTGTGGGGTGCAGGCTCCTCACAGCAGTGGCTTCTCTTGTTGTGGAGCATGGCCGCTAGTCACGTGGGCTTCAGTAGTTTTGCGTCATGGGCTCTAGAGAGCAGGCTCAATAGTTGTGGCTCACGGGCTTGTTTGCTCCGTGGCGTGTGGGATCTTCCTGGACCAGGGCTCGAACCTGTGTCCCCTGCATTGGCAGGCAGATTCTTAACCATTGTGCCACCAGGGAAGTCCAGTGACCTATATTTTTAATGACTCATGAGTTACCACCAGGAAGTCTTCCAGTGCCTCAAACTTGTATCCAGTATTAAACCCCTTTTTTTGATAAAGGATTAATTTGCCTCCACATAACGTGAGAAGCCATCATGTTTGCTCTGTAATTTTACTTTCTTTTGAGTGAACATAATACCAATTCCATGAAATTCCCATTTCAGGGACAGCCAAATTCAAAATGGTAAGAGTGAGTTTAAAAGAAAATAGCTATTTTTCAAAGTAATCTGTTATATTTGAATTGAGGTAGTCAAACCAAGTCATTACTCATTGTGATAAAGGTTTACCAACCTTCTGGTAGTCTACTAGTCAATCCTCTGGATAGGGATCCAGGCACATGCCCCAGCTGTGTCATGAACCATATTTATAAGACTATAAAATATGGAACATAATTTTCTCTGTTAGAAATCTGATATTGGAAAAAAAAGGAAAACCTGTAGAAATATGTTCATTTTGATTGGAATTTGGAACAGAACATCCCTTCCTGAGAGACATACTTTTATGTGTATAAAAGTCTAGACCATGTTCATCCCTTTATAGCCATTTACTCATCCCACAGAGATTTGCTAAGTGCTCTCTTATACCAGGTCCAGTTCTAGATGCTGGGAGGCCTTGGACAACAACACATTACCTTCAGGAACTCAGTGAACAAGCAAACAGACACAAAAGTGACATGACCTCAAAGAGTGGTAAGTAAGGTCAGGAGATGGAGCAGAACAAGGGGAAGGGGTGTGACAGGCAGATTGGGGGTACTGTCTTCCCTAGGGGGATGAGGGCGGGACCCTCTGAGAAAGCCACCTTTGGACAGAAGCTTGAGTGAGGTGAGAGTGAGCATTCCAGGTGAGGAAATAGCAAGTATAAAGTCCCAGAGGCAGAAAGGAGCTTGGCGTGTTAAGCAGGTGTTCTTCATTGGGCGGGGGTGGGGGGGGGTCCATGGATAGAATCAGGGGTCCCTGAGCTCGAATGGGGGAAAAGGTACATCACTATTTTCACTAACTTCTAACTGAAATGTAGCATTTCCTCCGCTAGTGAATACAGGCAAACAAACTGCAGGAGTATTAACAGCATCTGTGAACCTGTCGCTAATAGAAATCACGGACATTTTCATATCACGTTACAGTTGCTACGTATATTTGCAAATGTCATGGGTGCTCATCATGACTTCAAAATTATGACAGTTATCAGAGCTGCTGCTCCATCCTGTTATTTAATATGTGGCTGGAGAAGCACAAATATGATCTTTAATAATCTTTATCACAAATTTGATCTTTAATATTCTGATGACCATATTTCAACATAATATTGTCTTTTGTAACCTTATGTAGTTTCTTTGATGCATTGAAAAACGTTCCTCTGAGGGGTGATCCCTAGGCTTTACCAGACGGCCGAAGGGATCCATGGCATGGAAAATGCTAAGAACTCACAGGTTAGAGAAAAGCAAGAAGGCCAGCATGACCGCAGTGAAGTCGCAAGTTAGTAGTGGAGCTGGACCGGGTGGGTGGGAACCAGGTCATGAGGGCTAGAAAGGCCACATGGGGAGCTGAGGTTCTATGTTATAGGCAGTGGGAAGTTATGGGAGGCGTCTGAGTAGAGAGGCAACATGATCTGATTTAAGTATTGGGCCACTCTGCCTGCTGAGTGGGAAAAGGATTGTTGAGGTGAAGAGTGGCGTCCTGGAGATCCTAAAAGGCCAGGCAGTTGGGAGATGATGGTAGAGGTGGAAGTGGTGAAAGAGGTCACGATTATGAATGTATTTGGAAGACAGAACTGACAGAATTTGGCGGGATATGGGCACGTGAGAAGAAAGACTTTTAGGTTTAGAGCAAATAGGTGAATAGTGGTGACACTTACCAGGATGGAGAAGGCTGGGGAGGAGTAGGTTTGGGTGTGGGAAGTGAAGGGTCTGTGAAACCAAGAGCTCCTTCCTAAACATGTTGAATTTGAAATGCCTACTAGTCATCTGCATGGGGAGGCTGAGTGGAGAGCTGGGTATGGGTGTGGGGCTTGGAAAGGGGCTAAGGCCTGGAGAACTACATTTGAGGGTCCCGCGTATACAGTGGATCCGTAAAGTCGTGGTACAGGATGAGATCACCCAAGGAGAGACTATATCTATTGCTCTGGAGGGCAATGTTTTGAGGTCCGAAGACAAGGAAGGAGCTGGGAAAACTCACTGTAAAGCAGCAGCTAGTGAGGCAGGAAGATAGTACAGATGTTTAAAGAAATACTGAGAAAGAAAGAAAGAATTTTATTGAAAAGATACATGCACCCCAATGTTCACAGCAGCACTATTTACAATAGCCAAGACAGGGAAGCAACACAGGTGTCCAATGACAGATGAATGGATAAAGAACATGTGGGGTGTGTGTGTGTGTGTGTGTGTGTGTGTGTGTGTGTGTGTGTGTGGTGTGTGTGTGTAATGGAATATTACTCAGCCATAAAAAAGAATGAAATAATGCCATTTGCAGCAACAGGGATGGACCTAAAGATTATCACACTAAGTGAAGTAAGTCAGACAAAGACAAATATCATATGATAACACTTATATGTGGAATCTAAAATATGATACAAATGGGTTATCAAAGGGGGAAGTGGGGGGATAAATTAGGAGTTTGGGGTTAACAGATACAAACTACTATATATAAAATAGATAAACAACAAGGTCCTGCTGTATAGCACAGGGAACTATATTCAATATTTTATTATAAGATATTGAATATCATATTTTATAATAGTTTATCATATAATGGAAAAGAATATATATATATATATATATAAAACTGAATCACTTTGCTGTACACCAGAAACTAACACAACTTTGTAAATCAACTATCCTTCAATTTAAAAAAAGAATTTTAATTAGAAAATGTGCCTTAATTTTGTACTTAAAAAACCTAATTTTGTAACACAAATAATAACAGAGGAGCAGAGACTGCTGCAACTCCCAGAATTCCACTTGAAACTATGGTTCAGCCATGGACAAAGTTCTGGATTTAAGGACTTGAAGTACAGACCACTGCTAGCCTTCAAGCATTTTATGTTCTTGGGCAAGTTTTGGCCACTTTGTTCTCTCTCTCTTTTTTTTTTCCCCTTTCTTGAAATAACTTGAAATCCATACTGCTGACCTATTTCACAGGAAAATTGTGTGAAAAATCTCACAGAGGAGCCAAGAGACCACAACTTGCTTCACAGTTTCAAGGTGTTAAGCATCAGGGTGGGGTTTTACCCACTTCTGGGTTCAGTATGGCTCTTATTTGGCCCCTGAGAGCACCAGTCTGAGTCATTATTATACGACAGGCCCCGTTCTAGATAAAAATGTGGAGAACAATTGGTCTTGAGCTGCTTCATGTCTTTGTAAGGCACTTGCAGCCTTACTTCATCAGACTCAAGTGGATCTCCTGAACCTGTTTTTTGCAAGGGTCTTGCATGCGGACCACCTTTCCTAAATCTCTTCCCTTAAGATGTGGAAAGGCTTCCTGTTCCCTGGGGGCTGTGCCTCAGAGATGCGTGCGACCCACATTCTGTCCTACAGCTGTCACCCATAGGCACAGGGCCTGTGGGAATTGCGGGAACAATTCAGTCCTTAACAGGTGAGGATGCAGGTTCCCACTCTTGGACGTGGCTCCCCCTCTTCCCATGGTCTAGAACTCAGTGTGTCCCCCAGTGCTGCCTCTTCCCTGTGGATGGCCGATCCCAGCCTCTTCCAGCTGTGCCAAGCTTTCCCAAGTCACAAGAAACAGGTGTGGGAAGATCTCTGGACTAGAGTAAAAGACCTGGATTCCGGTTCTGTGCCACTCCAAGCCTTGAGCAGGTCACTTCAATGCTGAGTCTCACTTTCCACTTGTGAAAAACGCATGGTTTAGATGAACATTAATGTCCTCATCACTCAACAAAACCAGTCTGATATGAGGAACCAAACCTCGGTAAAATGTTAGTGGGTATTAACTGGGCTAATATACTTCCTCTTCCAGGTCACATTTTTGAAGTTTACCTTGGGTGCCCTGAGGAATTTTGTCTTCCCTTATTCCAAAGGGTTTATTTCCATATTGACTGTATGTAACTATTGAGGCAGGCCTATGGGAGTATATTACTTCAGGGAGTCCAGACTCTAGTAGCCCTCAAGTCACTCTCTCCACTGACATCCATTGACAGTCAGGACTGTGACGACCAGTTATTTATTTATTTTTTATAATTACAGATACTTAAAAATTTTTTTTTAATTTATTTAATTTTGGGGGGTTTTTTTTTTGGCTGCTTGGGTCTTCGTTGCTGTGCGCGGGCTTTCTCCAGTTGTGGCGAGCGGGGGCTACTCTTCGTTGTGGTGTGCCAGCTTCTCATTGCGGTGGCACGGGCTCTAGGTGCACGGGCTTCAGTGGTTGTGGCACGTGTGCTCAGTAGTTGTGGCTCACGGGCTCTAGAGTGCAGGCTCAGGAGTTGTAGTGCACAGGCTTAGTTGCTCCACGGCACGTGGAATCTTCCCGGACCAGGGCTCGAACCCGTGTCCCCTGCATTGGCAGGCGGATTCTTAACCACTGCGCCACAGGGAAGCCCCGGATACTTTTTTTTATTTTTTACTTTTTGGCCGCACCACCTGGTGCAGCTTGCGGGATCTTAGTTCCCCGACCAGGGATCAAACGCGTGCCCCCTGCAGTGGAAGCACAGAGTCTTAACCACTGGACTGCCAGGGAGGTCCCTGAGGACCAGTTATTTAAATGGAAAGAATTTGGGGACAGGTCAGTGAGAACAATCGAATGAAGTAGCGTTATGCTTCAGGCCCATAGGGTACATCTCATTCCAGTGGGGATCATTTGATGGAAACATGAAAGACTACAGTTAACTGGTTGTGAGCCCTGCCCTGCCCCCCCCTCCCCACCCCGGGCCCCCAGTGGTCTGAGAATAACCATCCAAGGGTCTTCTCCCATGGAAGAAGGTGGAGAGTCAAGATAATAGGAAAGTCATCACCAGACATCACCCCTGTGTTCTAGCTCCCAGAGGGCAGAAAGGATCCTCAGGTCTCTGCTAAATCCAGAGGGATAACCTAGCTCTTCACAGGTTGCCTGCCTCAGTGTCATGACGTAAGAGGAAACATGAAAAGCAAAGATTTGAAGTCCCACCATTATCCTTCCCTCTGCATCTCCAGAACCATCCAGGAATCACCTTGGCACAGGTTGACTCCTGTGGCCTTTTAAAGACTGGATTGTGATGCCACTTCCAAATGTGCAAACGGTCTAGAGCGAAGCCCCCTTGAGGAGCATGGGGTGAAAACGTCACCACGCTCCCACTCTTCAAGGCCTGCAAGAGGACTAGCAGGTAGAATTGTAGAGCACCGAGCAGTGTCCTTGGGGAGAAACAAGACATCCACCATCTCACTGGCTTTGCATTTTGGAGAGTCTAAGATGAGACAAAGGGTGCCTGAGAAATGAGATCAGTTGAATATTCAGTTCTCCAAAATATCAACAATTTAATTAAACAACAGGGTTGATCTTGGCACTCTCAAGGAGCTCTTTTTAATTAAACTTTGCATTTCTTCGTGCTGCTCTGCGGTGGCATTCCAGGGTAGCATTTGGCTTTGAATGAGCCGTCATTTTGTCCACCCATGACGGTTAGGAAACGCCCCACTGCTGAGTTAACAGAATTCTTTTTTTTTTTTGAAGACAGCAATATTACTATTTATTGACACTTAGAAGCATTATCCTATTATGAGGAATAATGTAATAACACCTCATTCTTATTATGTTTTATAATCATTAAGTACATATGAACACATATAATAAAAATACAGATACTGCATGGTGACTAAGTAATTTGGGAATAAGTCCAGCGTCTAAGTCACAGCACGCATAAACTGTTTATGTCGTAACTGCTCGCTTATACCTGAACAAGTTTTCATTAAGCATACTAATCATTTCCAAGTGATGTAATAAAAAGTCTGGTTGCCGTATTTTATTATTTTTCTTAATTACATTTGGGAGAAGATGCTAGCTGCTTCACCTATTTTAATACTCGTATATTCTGGATCATATTATACAAATACATACATAGAAACTTAAATGATCATAAATTTCCCATGAGGAGATTTATTTAGTCTGTGTATTTGCAAAACATTTTAACACTGCAAACATTAGAGGTTTCAAGATTGGGCACAGGAAAAAGTTTTACTCTACGATGATGATGCTGGTGTGCACTTCTCCACAAGGCCTCTTAGTGACATCAATCAATGGGAGGTAGGAGTTTATCAATGAACTGCCTGATATCCATCACTTCCTGTTCACATGAACTGTGCATCATGCCTCCATAGGTTTTGAAGGTTACATTGGCTGGATTTACCAATGTTTTTAGCCTTTCAGCAGTAAGAGAACCAAACATTAGGGGAACTAAAGGACCCAAATCTGCATGGCACTGAAGAACAGAAATGTCTCTATTCACACCACTGATAGGACCCTGCGGAAAGGAGGCCGCAGGGGCAGCCAGCAGCTGAGAGCGGTGACGCCGGCCAGCTTCTGCCGTGTGGTCAGTGCCGTGTACAGAAATAAAGCCCCTCTCTGAGAAAATCCTCCTAAAATCATTCTGTTAGAAGGAATGCCATTCTTCACCTCTTGCTCTATTGAAGCTTTTACACTTTCTGCTGCCTGTTTAATTCCAGTTTCATCTTCCTGGGAATCTAGTGAAAGCCCAATAACGTCAAACCAAGAAGGCATGGCCATGTTCATATTTAATGTTACAGGCATAACTGGTGCGTGCGGGCAGATGTGTTTGATGTGGCCGCTTCTGATACTTGCAAAGGCTTCTGCCCATCCATGCCCCGTGTCTCCCAATCCATGAAGGAAAATTACCGCGTCGGTGGCCTTCCGGACGGCGGGCACGATGGCGGGCACCGGGGCCGACATGTTACTGCCGCACATACACCGGCTCTACCGACCTCGCGTCGCAAGCGGAAGGCGGAGCTGGCGCCAAGCCGCGGCCCAAGGGCGCACGCTCAGGCGCGTGCGCGCAACAGAATTCTTAAATGTGAGTGTCCCTGACTCTTCATTTTCACCCATATTCAGAAACTTTCATTAGGGTTAATGGAACTTGCGTGTTATTTTATTTATTCTTTTCCGGGCTGTCTGCAAAATATCTGCCTCTACATAGAACTCAGATGTTGGCTAAGTTTCAGGTCACATTTCAGTCCTTTCATCTGTAAAATGGTGTCACAATTCTCTCTTAATGCAAAATTATTTTACATTTTGGGTGAGGACATGACAAAACAAAACAAAAAAAAGAAAAGCTCATGACAATGTGTGTGGCATGACCTCTAACGCATAGTAGCCAGAATTCATGAGAGCTGGGCTGCTAATCACCCTGCACGAGAGTGAGGATGCTGCCATTGTAGAAATTGCTAAAGTATCAATTTTAAGGTTTAGAGTGGAGAGAATCCCATCTAGGGTAAAAAGGACATCAAATTATTATGTAGACATTATTCTCATAAACTACTCATCTTCTAACTGGGAGAGGGCTTTGTACACATTGCAGAAAACTGATTGACAGGTGAGAAAGAGAGGATGCGATTAGGAAAGATGGGTGAATGGAAGTGGATAGTGTGGTAATTGCCTTCCTATAATACTGACTGTAATAATTTGACTATATGACCATTTTCTGCTCTGTAAAAAATATGTCACAAAAAAAACCCTATTTCAGCCGAATTCTCTACACACGTATATATAATCCAAATGCCTCCGTCTAAACTCTTGGAAAAAAATGAGTCAGAACAGCATAGATTTCAAATTGGAAACAAAATACATCAAAGTAATTCAGATTATTAAAATCCAAGATCAGTCATGTTGGGGTTAAAAATATTACTTTAATCTTCCCAACAAATTTTGTTATAGGATGTTCTTTTAGAATGTGGCAAAACAAACTCCTAAAACCGATCACCAGAATTAAAAAAAAATAATTCGTGGGGCTTCCCTGGTGGCGCAGTGGTTAAGAATCCGCCTGCTAATGCAAGGGAAATGGGTTCGAGCCCTGGTCCGGGAAGATCCCACATGCCGCGGAGGAACTAAGCCCGTGCGCCACAACTACTGAGCCTGCGCTCTAGAGCCCGCGAGCCACAACTACTGAAGCCTGCGCGCCCTAGAGCCTGTGCTCCGCAACAAGACAAGCCACCACAATGAGAAGTCCACGCACCGCAACGAAGAGTAGCCCCCACTCACCGCAACTAGAGAAAGCCCGTGCGCAGCAACCAAGACCCAACGCAGCCAAAACAAAATAAATAAAATAAATAATAATTCGCAACACGGGAAGCCTGGCGAAACCCTCTTTTGCTCTACTATAAGTATTAATATGTTGTGCTTTAGGAAACTTCATGTATTTTACAGCTAATGCTAAATACGCCAGAAGTAATTGCATTATAATGTGTATATAAGAAACAAGAGGGACTTCCCTGGTGGTCCAGTGGTTAAGTGCCTTCCACTGCAGGGGACACGGGTTCGATCCCTGGTCGGGGAACTAAGATCCCACAGGCCGCGGGGCAACTAAGCCCATGTGCTCTAGAGCCTGCGCGCCACAACTAGAGAGAATCCCGCATGCCGCAACGAAGATCCGGCGTGCCGCAATTAAGACCTGATGCAGCCAAATAAATAAATAAATAAATATTAAAAAAAAATTAACAAGAAATTTTAAGTTGGGGAGGAACCAAGAGGGTTTTCAAAGCTGAGTTTCTTCTTTTTGAATACAACCACAAGACTCATATGTCTTTTTCCTTCTCCATATGAAAGTAGAGTAATTCTGGTTGCTCTGTGTTGCCGTCTTTGAGGCTTTGCTCCGAATGACTAGTCATAAGCAATTAAAATTTTTTTCTTTTTTTTTTACTCCAATGGCCTCTCTAGAGCATGCTTTGCTTCAAAACTGACTAATGTCAAGATTATCTACATCGTTAATGAACACAAGTGGCTTGAAATGTTATACAGGGAAATCTATTCCTCTTAAGAGCTAGATCAGGAACATAGCAACGGAGAAGATAAACCTTTTCATAATAACAAATGAACAACCATGGGAGAAAAGAGCTGAGATCTCTTTCTAGCACAAAACAAGAAACTAAACTATTAAAGGAAAAGAACTATTGTTAGTCCTATAACCTGAAATGTAAAGTGGGTCCTGAGCCTCACTTTCACTGTAATTTTCTAAACTTTTGGAAAATGGACTTTCTAAGCAGGGCATTCTGAATGTACACGTATAATGGACTTTACTAGGTAGATGCAATTGATGTTATGATTACTCACCAACATCTTTAGCTAGTGGAGGATCTGGGTAGCATTATTTTATACAGGTCAAAGCCCATTAAAAATAAACTCCAAGGTCAAATAACAAAATACATGTGAAAAATATTTTTTTAATGAATTGATTTATTTATTTTTGGCTGTATTGGGTCTTCGTTGCTGTGTGCAGGCTTTCTCTAGTTGCGGTGAGTGGGGACTACTCTTCGTTGCGGTGCGCAGGCTTCTCATTGCAGTGGCTTCTCTTGTTGCGGAGCACGGGCTCTAGACATGCGGGCTTCAGTAGTTGTGGCACATAGGCTCAGTAGTTGTGGCTCTCAGGCTCTAGAGCGCAGGCTCAGTAGTTGTGGCGAATAGGCTTAGTTGCTCCACGGCATGTGGGACCTTCCTGGACCAGGGCTCGAACCCGTGTCCCCTGCATTGGTAGGCAGATTCTTAACCACTGCACCACCAGGGAAGTTCCGTGAAAAATATTTTGAACGTTAAAAATGCAAGGCCAATGTAAGAAAGTATTGTGTTATGTCAAATATAGGGAGAACATATGGCTGTGGCTTGGGACTCATTTTTAGATGGAAGTTCCAGAGATATTTATTCTGAACAAAAATAACCAGTACATTTATCCTTTGCCATTGAATTTGAAGAAAGAGAAAGAGAGGAGAAAAGAAATTGAAATTTGTATTAGTCTGGACTCTGTTTTCAGATAACAGAAACTCAACTCCAACTAACTTAAGCAAAAAGGGAATTTACTGGCTCATGTAAAAGCGAAAGTCCAGGAGAGCTGGACCTAGGGACTCAAATATCATTTGGCCTCTCTCTCTCTCTCTCTCTCTTTCTCTCTCTGTCTCTGTCTCTGTCTCTCTCTCTCCACCTTCTCTTCCACTACCAATGCTCTTTCTTTAAGAGATAGAAAATATGGTAGAACCAATGAAATGTGTGTGCAAAATCTGAAGGATGGGCCGGGAGCCGATACTGAAGTTCAAATTCCTCTTTCTTGGGGGAACTCAGTCTTTTTTCTATTCAGCCTCTCAACTAATTGGATGAGTCCCACCTACACTATGGAGGGTAATCTGCTTTACTTAAGTCCACCTACGTAAATGCTAAGATCATCCGGAAATACCCTCACAGAAACTTCCAGAGTAATATTTGACCATGTATTTTAATTGGTTAATGTTAGACATAGGGTAATACCATATACTCTTAGTGGCTACATAGGCATGCCAATATCACTTCTTTTGTGATTATTAGTGCACTGACTTTATTCATACTGATCTGGGAGAGAGGGTGTCCGGGGGTACTGCAGTCTGAAAGGAGATCTTAGTTCCCTGACCCTTGAACAGGAATTGAACCCAGGGTGCGGTGGTGAAGGCACTGAACCCTAACAGCTAGACCACAAGGGCCAGCATAAAGGACTTGCACAGCCACAGATTTTGGTATCCAAGGTGGGGTCCTGGAAGCAATCCCCAGGATACTGAGGAAGGACTGAACCAACTTCACTCAGGCTCCCTCTGACTCTCATACCCTCTTTTTTTTTTTTTTTTTGCTTTACTTCTCTCATCTATTTTATTTTTATCCTGCAATGTTTTACTTATATTTGAAAACTACCTAAATCCTTTTTGGAAGAAGGCAGAATATAAATGAACAAATAGTGCTTATTTTACAGGGTGAGTTCAGCTATTTTAGCCAATGCATTTTGTTCTCTTAATAAAATGCCCCATGAAAGAACCTTCTGGAGGAACCTTGTGACAGACACACGTGCTAGGTAGAAGTTGCCTGACTCCTCAGTCTAGATTCTAGATTCTAGATCCCAGAGTAGGCAAAATCAGATAAGCAGCCCTCTTACAGGGATGTTTTTCAAATTTAGATAATAGATGCCTCTCTTTTAAAAGAAAATCATTATCACAGACCTTCATTACTGACATTTTAATTATAATATTACCTAAATATGTAAAGTCATAAAATGAGATAAAAGTTCCTTATATATCTAGTTATTATATAACTAAAAGCCAAAACAAATGTATTAATTAAATACCAGCAAAGCTACAAAACTAAAATTTCACAATTTTAATGTGATGAAGGATGCCATTTTGCAGAAATTAAATTTCAAGTGCAGCTTTCTAATTTATATATTTTTTGGTTTCCTGTTTTGTGACTTCCGTAATACTAATGTGGCTTCAATGATACTACTGCTAATAATTATTCACCTAAGTATATTTTTCAAGACAGTATTAACATTTTCAAAACTTTTTTACTTCAAAACAATCTTATACCTAAGCAAAACTATCAGTGAGAATTCCATGGATGTCAAACTTAAAAGTAGCTCTGTAAAACTGTCCCCTTCTAAGATAAAATTAACGTCACAATGTAATTGGAATATGTGTTAAATGGGTAACAAAACCAATTACTGCTTGAATAAGGAGCAGGAAAATGCTTCACTGTATATTTAGTATTATGCCTGCTGCTAATGAATTTTTGCAACTTGGTACTGACTGCAGTAGAGGGGATTCTTTTGAATGTAAAACTTTGACTATGGGATTAATGAATCAACTCTCTCAGCACTTTCCTCTTTTCAAACTCCTGCAAAATTTTTGTCTGAGAGCATCCTCATTGGAAGTACACGTGTTGCATGGATATACTCGGAATTCCGCGTGATTCTGGTAATAGTAATTTTTTTTAGATTATCATTGAAATTAAAATGTAATATTAAAAATAAAAAAAAAGACCCCAGACCCTAAGGAAACACGTGCAACCCACAGCTTGAGAAATACTGCCTTACAGAGTGCTTCTGTAGCAGGCTGACCCCTGGGAGATAGAACAGTAGCATCACTGGGTTGGGACAGAAGGGCCATCCTGAGCCCCAAGTCCAGGCTTCTTCCCTTCTTTTCCTCCTCACCCCTTGTCACCATTTGCCCCATGTGTGGATGGACCAACCCACAGCCCATCAGCTCCTGCCCTGGATGCAGAGACGTCCTTGTCCAACTTTCCCAGATGGTCTGACAAAAAGAGGGCTGAGGAACACTTAGGCAGAGCTTCTCGCTCTGTGACGTGCATGCAGATCCCTGTAGATCTTGCTTAAATGCAGATTCTGACTCAATAGGTCTGGTGTGGGGCCCGAAATTGCATTTCTCACAAGTTCCCAGGATCCATCCAATCCCCCTGGCTTGTGGCCCACAGTTTGAGAAGTTTGAGTCTAGGGCCTGCCGGCCCTCTTCTGGGACGCCACTCAGAGTAGGCAAACTGTCCATGGTTTGCCCTAAGTTCCTGGAAAGTTGCCTTAACACTGTGTTTTGCTTGGGACCATGGCATTTTGGCTTCTATGAAATGGAACAGAGACTTACTAAGCAGATTAAACAGATTACAACCATCTCATTTCAATCGGAGAGAAAGAAAGTTTCACCAGACCCAAAGGATCTTTGGATTATAGGGATTTTTCATACCACTAGTTGGTACGAAGTTTCTATAAGATTAACAGCCAAAGACTCAATATAGATAACTCTAGAAACTCTGAATTACTTTTAATTCTACTTGGTGGTAAATCAATAAATGGAATAATTTAGGAGTGAAGTGAGTGATTTTATTTTCCTTTTGCGTTGGATTTCAGTGAGTGCTGGGTAGCTTTAACGTACCATTATGTCAGCCTGCTCCCAGACTGATATTCATGGTTAGGAAATATTTTATTTTTAATTAAATGCTATATATTATTAGAAGAAACTCAGGACAAAGTTATCTCCCTTCTGTGAAGCCTATAAAAATCTCCTTGCGTCAGTTATAAATGTAGTTGGCTGTGAGTGACAGAAAATCCAGCCCACTGTGGCTTTAGCAGATGGTGGATTACTTTTCCCACATAGCAAGAATCCTGGAGGAAGGTGGCCTAGTATCGGTTCAGCAGCTCTGTGATGTCAGGGTCACTATCTTAGATTTATGACAGCAAAAGGGGGATAAGGACAGCATCAGCCTTATCCACTGATATAACCAGGAAAGCCAAAATTTCCCAGAAGCCCCCAGCAGACTTTTGCTGACACATTTTTGGCCAAAACTATGACACACAACCACTCCCTCCAAACCCCTAGTGATGGAGGCAAGGGAGAAGTTTGGAAAAAGATGATGGATTAGTCATCCAATTGTTTTTTCAATCTCAAATTTCTCTTCTGCTTGACTGAAAAGGAGAATATTGTTTATCTCTATTTTATGCTACTTCTCTATTGGCAGAAATCGTGATGGTTTAAAAAGTATGACAGATATATGAAATTTCTGAAAAAAATCAGAGTCCAAAGATTCCTCATTAATATGAAAAGTGGAACATAAAAGAATTCCCTTACTTGACACTCCTTCTAAGGACATGGGATGCAGTCCTAAGGTGAAAGGTCATAAACACCTCTAGGTCCTCTGTCCTTCCCTGGTCTTATCATGGCAGGTCCCGGCTCCCAGTGGGTCCACCCGTTGCTGGAGACCTCAGTACAATGGCTTCCCCTTCCTGCTTGCCCATCCTCAGTAAGGAACCAAGAAAGAACATTGCAAAGATTCCAGGACTTGTTCAGTCTTCAATTACTTGACCTCCTCTTTGTTTGTTTTTTGTTGTTGTTGTTGTTTGTTTTTTTGCGGTACGTGGGCCTCTCACTGCTGTGGCCTCTCCCGTTGCGGAGCACAGGCTCCGGACGCGCAGGCTCAGCGGCCATGGCTCACGGGCCCAGCCGCTCCGCGGCATGTGGGATCCTCCCGGACCGGGGCACGAACCCGTGTCCCCTGCAACGGCAGGCGGACTCTCAACCACTGCGCCACCAGGGAAGCCCCTCCTCTTTGTTTTGACGCTTTGATGTGATACCGTAGTTCTTAGCATTAAACCCTACATATTCGATAAATTTGTTTTGAACTGGCCATGGATTCTTGGCTCTATCCTTAATTTCAAATTCTGTTTATAAACACCAAGGTTCTTAGTGACTCTTTTTTTTTTTTTTAATAACCTATTTCATTGTTGAAACACTATGAAGGGCTTTTTATTCTTGAAGATTTTTTTTGATGTGGACCATTTTTAAAGTCTTTATTGAATTTGTTACAATATTGCTTCTGTTTTATGTTCTGGTTTTTTTGGCCACGAGGCATGTGGGATCTTAGCCCCCCGACCAGGGATCGAACCTGCACGCCCTGCGCTGGAAGGTGAAGTCTCAACCACTGGACCGCCAGGGAAGTCCCTCTTAGTGACTATTTCTAAGGAAGGATCAATTTGGCTGCTATGCATTTGTCTGCTAGGAGAGTCTTCTGTTTTCCAGTTTTACTAGGAATTCTGCACTTCCTATCTTTTTTGCGGAACTGAGATGTTGGATGGCCGCTCTTATGACGTTAGGCTGACCTATCAATGGATCTCTTAGTTCACTTGTACGTCAGGCAGTGCTGTACAGGATGTTGGTGCTCTAGCTCATACTTCTTGTCCGGTCCCCATCACCTCCAGATGTCAGCCTCAAACAAGATAGGAAATATTTAACCATATTGCCAGCTTTTTTTTCATCGTGTCTAGGACCTCTGTTACTGAAGAACTACTGGACTCTAATCACACAAAACTGTAATTGCAGTAGAAGGAGAAAGTCTATTAATATATATTTAAATATATAACAGCTTTTTGAGATTTATTTGAATGAGTTATTCTTTTAGAGGTGTTTTAAAGAAGATAAGGGGAGGGCTTCCCTGGGTGGCGCAGTGGTTGAGAGTCCGCCTGCCGATGCGGGGGACGCGGGTTCGTGCCCCGGTCCGGGAAGATCCCACATGCCGCGGAGCGGCTGGGCCCGTGAGCCATGGCCGCTGAGCCTGCGCGTCCGGAGCCTGTGCTCCGCGACCGGAGGGGCCACAACAGTGAGAGGCCCGCATACCGCAAAAAGAAAAAAGAAAAGAAGATAAGGGGAAAGAATTCAGAGATAGGACCCTTCACGTAAGGAGTTCAGATCTTGGAGCATCTGGATGAAAGAATTTCGAGCAGGGAGTCTTACCTGGGCCACTTTAAATCTTACGCTATGGATGGAGCTGAGTCTGCCTACTTTACCAGTGTTTACAAGACATGGTCCCATCCACAGGATGAGCAAAAAGATGCTGCACGAGGGACCCTACCATGGAGTAGCTTGAAACACCACAAGTGTCTAGGGGTGGGGGAGATGCCCAGAGGAGGAAGTGAGGAACTCGGAAGAAAAACTGAATCTGCCCCTCCATTTTCCTTGGAGGGAGCCCCGATAGTTTCTTTTACTAAGTACTTTCAGAGGGTAAAGGCTATAATTTCTGTGGAAAGAAAGAAAAATTGTGAATTAAAAACCAGATTTTCTGTACGTCAGCGAGATTTCAATTTAAAAAGAAGAAAATTGTGTAAAAGAATCAGATTTTTCTCTCAACTCTCTGACATAGTAATTTTTTAAAAAGAGCAGATTTCGGGGGACTCAACCTTTCTGCCTTACTTGGGACAACAGAAAATGTCCCCTTTTAGTAGATGCTTATGATGGTGATAGCGGTGAAAATATGAGCGCCTCTTTCTAAACAGAAAGCATTTCACTAGCAAACCAATCGAAAAGAATATAAACCAGATATCTAAAGATTGAAAGAAACGTAGAAAGGGTAGTAGTGTCAGGATATTTGGAAATGACAAAAATGGGATGACTGCTTAAATGCATACAGTGGCAAAAATATACCCTTGCTCTCTGGAGCAGCAAACAAAGATGTGTCAGCTTATGGAACAAGGAAATGATGGGTCTCTAAACACTACTTTGATGAGCCACAGCTGGTGACTGTTCTGTGGATGGCGTTTCAGAGTGTTTTTAATGTGCGTGCGTGTGCTAAAGTATCAGGAGTTGAATTTAACCACCTGCTAGGGCTTGGGGGGATTTATCTCCCCCAGATCCAATCGTGGCCCTCAGAACCTCTAGGAGTCGTGAAATCGTACTCATTTGCATTGGAAAGGACTTTAGAAGTTCTCTAGTGAAGTATTTCCTGACTTTTTTTGAGAATCAGAACCCCTTTTAACCTTAAAAAAAGGCTTCAAGGATCTCCACGCGCTAGTAGTTGTACTTCTAATATCTGTTCTTTGAGAAAATGCAAAATGGCAAAAGACTTTTATAAATTTAGTGACATTCATAATTAATTTGTACTCTATTAATCATAAAAGCATCTGCAAAATTTGAAAAAGAGTAGTATATGTACTCACCAGACATATTTTTCATTCCGTCTAAAAGCAACACTTGTGTCTGTGGATTCAGACTCTTAAAATAACTCCACTGCTCACCACCCGATCCCTGGAGGGTCTTTCATTCACAAACCGGGAAATCCAGCTCCAAGAAAATTGCCCTACTGATGCTCTACAACAGTCTTGCCAAGTTATTGTCCAGCCTGTACTTGAAACCCTTCAGTGATGGGGAACTCACTACTTGAAAAGCTGTCTCATTCTGTCTTTGAATCAAGACTATTAGATGATTAGACTTCATTATCTTGAACTCAAGTTCTTATTACTTACATTACTTGCTTCTAACTGTTTCCTTAGGTCATGCAGACAAATCTAGCCCCTCTTCCACACACAGCCCTTCAAAAATTGTAGATGGTGCTGTTACCTTCCCTGAGCTGTCTCTTCTCCAAGCCACACGTATCTGGTTCCATGGAGTATTTCTTAGTGTATTCTTTTGGTTTTTTGTTTGTTTGTTTGTTTGTTTTTTTGTGGTACGCGGGCCTCTCACTGTTGTGGCCCCTCCCGTCGCGGAGCACAGGCTCCGGACGCGCAGGCTCAGCTGCCATGGCTCACGGGCCCAGCCGCTCCGCGGCACGTGGGATCTTCCCGGACCGGGGCACGAATCAGTGTCCCCTGCATCGGCAGGCGGGCTCTCAACCACTGCGCCACCAGGGAAGTCCTCTTAGTGTATTCTTGAAAAGTTCTTAGTGTTAACATTTGAAATTGATATTGTGATGATATTACCTCTGAATCAAGTCCTTGTCCCTTTTCCACCATCTTTAATTTCACCCTGTTGTAACGGCCCATTTGTTCTCCAGGCTAGTGGGTACCACACTAGAAAGGGAACAATTCAAGCGCTGAAGCTAGCAAATAGATATGATTTTGTTTTTCTGTGAACAAGAATTAAAAGGAAGAAGATAAGGGGTTTTGTTTGTTTGTTTTTGTTTTGTTCACGTTATCATTTCCTTTTCCAATTTCATTTATTTAGTGTTGCATTGTGCAGAAGCGTGTGTGGCAGGACCGTGGGGAGTTGGGGCCAGAAGATCCGTGTTTAAGTTCAGCTGCTGCCTCGCTGACCTCGGATGGCACTGGGAAAAGCCCTTAACGTCCCTGGAATCCGTTTCATCTTCTGTAAAATCGATGGAGTAATTCGGATGCTGTTAATTTGCCTAATGCTTCAGTGTTATAACCTATCTCCCCACGTGGGGCAATCACGCGGCCTCTGAGCCTCAGTTTCCTCATTATTGAGCTGTACTTTGCAAAGGCGTTCTAAAGATTAAATAAGATAATGATGTGAAGCCCCATAAAAAGCACGTAAGCAAAGGTAGCTCTTGCTAGCACTAACTTCTCTGGACTGTAGAAAACGAACTGCAACACCTGCCCCAGCCTGCCCACCCATCCCACTGATGGAGAGATTGACTCTCCATCAGTCAGTCTCCCAGATCTGAGGCTGTGCTCATGCGATGTGGCTGCCATGTGCCACTGGGCCGAAGGTGCCACTGGGCCGAAGGTGCCAGCTGCCTCTCCACCCTGCACCCCGCTTTCCCACACAACCCGCAATCCCCAGCAGCCTGTATTTCCAGTTTCTCTTTTGTCCCAGTAAGTGGACCAGCCCACCCTCAACCCTGGTTATAAGCTGAGACTTTAACGGAGTCATTTCTCAGGACCTAAGCTCCTCTCTTTTTTTTTTTTTAACATCTTTATTGGAGTATAATTGCTTTACAATGGTGTGTTAGTTTCTGCTTTACAACAAAGTGAATCAGTTATATATATATACATACGTTCCCATATCTCTTCCCTCTTGTGTCTCCCTCCCTCCCACCCTCCCTATCCCATCCCTCTAGGTGGTCACAAACCACCGAGCTGATCTCCCTGTGCCATGTGGCTGCTTCCCACTAGCTATCTACCTTACGTTTGGTAGTGTATATATGTCCATGCCACTCTCTCACTTTGTCACAGCTTACCCTTCCCCCTCCCCATATCCTCAAGTCCATGCTCTAGTAGTTATGTGTCTTTATTCCCGTCCTACCCCTAGGCTCTTCATGACATTTTTTTTTCTTAGATTCCATATATATGTGTTAGCATACGGTATTTGTTTTTCTCTTTCTGACTTACTTCACTCTGTATGACAGACTCCAGGTCCATCCACCTCACTACAAATAACTCAATTTTGTTTCTTTTTATGGCTGAGTAATATTCCATTGTATATATGTGCCACATCTTCTTTATCCATTCATCTGTTGATAGACACTTAGGTTGCTTCCATGTCCTGGCTATTGTAAACAGAGCTGCAATGAACATTTTGGTACATGAGTCTTTTTGAATTATGGTTTTCTCAGGGTATATGCCCAGTAGTGGGATTGCTGGGTCGTATGGTAGTTCTATTTGTAGTTTTCTAAGGAACCTCCACACTGTTCTCCACAGTGGCTGTATCAATTTACATTCCCACCAACAGTGCAAGAGTGTTCCCTTTTCTCCACACCCTCTCCAGCATTTATTGTTTCTAGATTTTTTGATGATGGCCATTCTGACCGGTGTGAGATGGTATCTCATTGTAGTTTTGATTTGCAACTGACAAAGGATTAATCTCCAAAATTTACAAGCACCTCATGCAGCTCAATAACAAAAGAACAAACAACCCAATCCAAAAATGGGCAGAAGACCTAAATAGACATTTCTCCAAAGAAGATATACAGATGGCCAACAAACACATGAAAGAATGCTCAACATCACTAATCATTAGAGAAATGCAAATCAAAACTAAGCTCCTCTCTTAAAGGTCAAAGTCCCGTCTAACAGGAGCTGAGTCTGTTTCCCATCTCTCCGCAGCATGTCATTATGCACTTCGGCTCTTGAAGTGTCTCCCACTGTGACTGATTTGCCTCACACCCGTTTCTCTCTCTGCCTTTTCTCATGCCCGGTACCCTGGTAGCCTCTCGGTCTTTTTATACTACTTTCTCCCTTGAGCAACCTTATGCACTTTAACAACGGTAGCCGCGATCTAGAAACTGATAATTCCCGAACCACTGTAACAAGTCCTCCCTAACTCCAGACCCAGAAGGCCTTCAAACTGCACACGTCCCACCGCATCTTGTTCACTTCCTTCCTCCTGTGTTCCCCAGCTCTGTGAATGGAACCATCACCCACCCACGGACCGCCAAAGCAGAAAATTCAGTGACCACCGACCCTGCTTTTTCCTACTGCCCCAACTGTTATTCCATCTGTCTCTACATTTTATCAATTTTAATTCTTTCCCATCTTTTCACTATGCTTAGTTCAAACTCTCACAATGTTTCATCCAATTTCTGTAACCTCCAAACTGGTCTCTCTCGTAGCCACCCTCCCTCCTGGGCTAGAGATATCGTTCTTTTTTAAAAAAAATTTATTCTTTATTGAAGTATGGTTGATTTACAATGTTGTGTTAATTACTGCTGTACAGCAAAGTGACTCGGTTATAAATATATATACGTTCTTTTTCATATTCTTTTCCAGTATGGTTTATCACAGGATATTGAATATTGTTCCCTGTGCTGTAAAGTAGGACCTTGTTGTTTATCAGAGATATCTTTTTAAAACAGAGAATTCACAATCCCACCTTGCTTAAGTCTTTGACAAATGTCCTTTGCCAAAAATCATCAGTGAAGCATTCCACATCCTTCACAATTTATCCTTTGATGCTCACCCCTTGCCGAATGTCCCTGGGACCCAGGCTGAGTGCCATGTGGTTTCTGTTTAGTTTGCAGTTCAGTTCATCAACCAATCACTTTCAGTCACACGGCCTCTCTTCTGCCGAACAGCCCGGCTCTGCTTGAATTGTTTAGCGTATGCAGGTGATTCAATCTCAGAAAATTTCTTTGGGTGGATATTTTTAGTCATCAAATGACAGAAATACTCTACGCATTAATCGTAGAGTTTATAAAATTTTAGAGCAAACCTATAACTACCTGATGGCATCTCAGAAATGTTTGATAGAACAATGGCATAATGATGTCAGCAGAGCAATTCGCAAAACTTTTTCCAGTTAACATTGAACTCTTATTTGTCCAAGCTAAGGGAAGGATATAGTACAAATAACTTACAGCATTAAGTATAGAAATACACTTTTTTGTTGTATAATACATTATTTTTTTTCCATCTTCCAGAGTAGCTTTGGCTAGGTTGATAAATTAATTCCTAATCCCAGGTATCAAGTCGCTAATGCTAAATTAGGGAGTGACTCAAAAGTATGGGAATTTCGGGCATCAGGTTAACCAGGAGACGACATTTGTTGCAGATAATGTAAGTTTACAACAATAATTTGGACTGAGAATGTGTTTTTTCTGTCCTCACTTGACTGTTGACTTGCTTATGTTTTATACAGTCACGCCTTATGTCTTAGCTAAAGATTGTCATTAAGGCTATACCGGCAACCTGCCTCCTGATATATGCTCTATACAGCTAGGGATGCAGAAAGTTGGTGCTTTTTGGTTTCTTTGTCGTTATGTATAGGTCAGATGTAAAGCACATTCATGCACCAAAGTCTACAAAATATAGTCATTGTTGAAGTGAGAGGTCATTCTATTTTTACTCACTTTCACTTTAATTGCAAATTGTTAGTGCAGGAATTTCCACAAAAGGGTTATGCAAGCATGCCCAAATTGCTTGAAATATTTTCCACTTCTCTGACTTCCCATGGGAAAAGCCACTAGGTTGCATTTGTGGCATCTCAGTTGGTTCAAGCAGCCTAATTGGGATTTAGAAGCTTTAAACTATACAGGTTTACAAAGGGACATCCAGGATTGGAACTCCTGTCTTCATTCCCTCCCTGGAATCTGGAAATGTGTAAATTACCCATGTAACATACAATCTGAACAATGGTGGCTGACATCCAACTTTTGTTTGTTTGTTCACCATCCTATTTTTACATTTATTCCTTAAAATGATTTTTCAAAAAGGTTTGAACTGTTTGCCTGGAATTTCATCAGGAAGCAAAGTACACTGTTGTGTTCTTTAAAAAAAAGGGGGGGGGGTTCACCTCTCATATGGGAGAAATATACTCTTGGGCACAGGTAACTTGCTTGTCTCTTGAGCAGAAGCACATAATCATTCTGTCCCATCTGTCAGAGCCACTTAATTGCAAACACAGGCCCTTTTGCAACATAGTGAACCAATGCAGAACAATGAATTAAAGCTCAGAAGAAAATAGTTGTTTAAAGGTATATACTCCACTCAAGGAATAAAACTCTTACTGCGATGTAGCTTTGATTGTCTCTTGTATATACCCCCATCCATGTACCCATGCAAATTTCATTTGTCCTACTTTTCAATTTCTGCTGTCTAATATTCAGTATAATTTAAAATCGTCAGGGAAAAGAGCCAAAGTAAGCAATTAATTCACTGTTTGCCTCTCAAACTTTAGTGTGCTGATAAATCGCCAGGGAGATCTTGTTAGAAATACAAGTTCTGATTCAGTGGGTCTGAGGAGGTGCCTGGGAAGCTGCATTTCTAAGAAGCTCCCAGATGTTCTGACGCTGATGGTCCCAGACCACAGTTTGCATAAGAAGGATCTAGACTATTAGATACTTACTCTTCCTGATGTGAATTTAGACTTCCTGTCTTCAGGATTGCTATGCAAAGTCATCTCCATTTTACTTGCTTGATACAGTGGGCACATCTCAGATTTATCTCGTCTGCTTCACTTCTGCTCAAACCCATATTTCTCCTTGGCCTTGTTGCTATTTCCTCGGGAATCCTTAAAGAAGCACATCAGTGTCTAGGACTCTGATAGATCATGTAATGGATATGTTCAAGATGTGGTTCCCTCTGGACAGTTTTAGAAACAAAATGACACACTTTTTTTTTTCTTTCCGTTGATAACTGAACTGTCATGCAGCAGTGCACTGTTTGGAAAAATGCACAGGGCAGGTAGGAATCTGTCAAAAACTCCCTGTGAGTCTTAAGATCATGTGCCTCAGATTTCTTCTCAGTGAAAAATGCCAAGGCTGAATTTGATGATCTCAAAAGCTCCTTCCTGCTGTAATGCTTTATGATTCTGAGAGTTGGTCAGTGAATCATCTGGAGGAATTCGTACTGGTTTAAATCAATGGATGCTCCTTTAAGAAGGTAATTCTATTAGTGTGGAACCCTGTTGAGTTCACCAGGTTCCACTCCTGCCTCTGTGCTCCCAAAAGCATATTACTCAACCCATAAGAGTAGTGTGATGACATTGCATGTTCATTCATTTACACCCACCTGTCTTTATGGCTGGACTCGAGTGTCTGGGTCTGAGCATTTTGGGGGGAAGGGAGGCAGCCATGAGGACTGTACCAAGTTGCCAAGACTGTAGGGGTTGGTTAGACTAGGCAAGACTTTACCCAAAATACATGAAATCAGCATAACGCCAAACAGGAAGTAGGAAGTGAACCTAAGAAGCGAAGCTAGAGATGAAGGTTGGAGTACTGCCAAGGCAGTGAGGTGGAACCATAGTCAAGGAAATGAGATGTGCTCAGAAATTGGGAGGTTTGGGAACAGGCTAGGAAGCAGAATTTGAAAGGATGTAGGGTAAATTGTTCAGACTGGAGGCTATCACTCTCAGGGGGTGGGACTAGTTTTTGAGTTGCTAGATTAAAGAAGTTACTCAGGGCTGGTCAGAAAGCTTTGTGAGGGCAGAAACTCTACATTACTCATTTTTTTGCCTGGTATCTCTAACAAGTGCCTGATACAACAAAAGAGATGAATTAAAGTAAGAATGAATGAATGAACAAATCTATTTTTAGATCACGTAATTTATCCATTGTCTCCATTTTCTTTGCCACCATACAAGTTCATAGCCTCACTATTTCTCAAGTAAACCAAAAGGACTCCCCAATTCTCCAATCTCTCCCAATTTCAATTCATACTATAGAATGCAGCCGGATTAGCCCTCTTGTTTTTGCCTCAGTTATTTGCATATTCTGTTCCATCAAAGAAAGTAAGTCCCTTGAGATGGTCAGCGATAGTGTTCTACCAAGTGTTCTATGTCTATATTCACATGCCCAGTCATTATAAGGATTCAATATCCTGAACATTTAAAGCAATATCTTTTTCTCTACTTTATTCTTTAATAATCAGATACCCAAGAGTTACACGTGACTAAAATGTTCTTTTAAAATCTACCCCATTCAATCTTTCACATTAGTTATTATTTTAGAGTTATAACTTTAGGCTTAAATTCTTTTTTTTTGTTTTCCGGTACGCGGGTCTCTCACTGTTGTGGCCTCTACCGTTGCGGAGCACAGACTCCGGACGCGCAGGCTCAGCGGCCATGGCTCACGGGCCCAGCTGCTCCGCGGCAAGTGGGATCTTCGCGGACGGGGCCACGAACCCGCGTTCCCTGCATCGGCAGGCGGACTCTCAACCACTGCGCCACCAGGGAAGCCCTTAAATTCATATTTTTTTAAGTTAAGAAACCTTTTAATAGGCAGTGTGTCTTCATTTTTTTTAAGTAGCAGACTCTGTGAGAGCTACGGAACGTCATCCCCAGAAATGCACTTCTGCACGTATGCACAATCTCGCATATGATTTCAAGGGATTCAGGAATTCCCTGAAGGCCCATGAAGACCCCTAACGTTGATGAAAGTCAAGCCTGGAATTTTCTACTGGAGACAAATAAAGGTTTTCTGCAGCTAAGAGGCTCTGCCGTAATTCTTCCCTCGCACTCCTGCCCTAAGCCCTGCCACCTAGCATTTAAGAACGCAGAGGACCAGTGCCTCAATGCCCATTTGGAGATTGAAAACAGAAAACACGTGGGAGGCAGGGCACAGTATATTTTGTGCTCTTGTCAACAGTGGTCTTTACCCTGGGATTATGGGAAACAAGCATGGATTGGCTGGACGACCCCTCTTGAAGCCTAGAAAAATAGGCAGGTGTTTTTGAAATTGCCAGCTGATGAGAGAGAGGACACAGGATTGCCTCCACCCAACCCTGTTGGCCCGTGGGAGCTCCTAACTGTCCTTGGAGGATCTGTTGGTAGCAAGGGCTGATTCTGAGCCCAAGGAGCCCTTTTTTCTTTCTTTCTTTCTTTGAAGATTACTTTCCCCCTGTTTGCAGCTTCAAACTCGTGTGTGGATCTGACACATAGGAAAGGTTGCTAGGAGAAGGGGGATTAGGTCCTCAAATATAAGAAAGGAAACTAACCTGTCAAATGTGGATTCTAGTTTAATTTCCTGGCAGCTTTATCCCAGAAATAAGGGCTTCCAAGTTTCTGTTTCGAGAGATTTCAATATCCTTTGCAATTTTGAAATAAGAGGTTTCTCTGATACAAGTTGTCATGGCATGATGGAAGAGAACAGAAAAATCTGTTGAGATCTCAGAACTCACTCCGCCTTTCACGGTTTTTCCTTTCACTCTTTTCATGGGTAATCTGCCATTTTAATGTGATCGTTTCACCGAGATCCATCCAGCATTTGAAACAGGGTCCTCAACCTCTTTATAGGGTGGATGTAACCTTTCCTGGGCCCCATTTGTTTGGCTCGTGATTGATTTCTCAACATGTTGAGAGATGTCTAGTTGGATAAGCACATGTTGATGCATAAAAAGCATGATCACTGATGACCGATTATATAAGAAAATCGTGGCTTAACAGACATCACCAATTTTGATTTACGTCACCAGAATAAGTATGATCATGGGGCAGGAATAGCATGTATTTCCTCTGATAAACCTGGGAAGAAACCGAGCATTCTGATGCAGAATTCACACTCAGTCATTTCAAAATGAGAGGGAAACAAGTTGCAACCAGGATTGCAGGTATCAAGAGATGTACGTAAGGTGAGGATTCTGCATTTCGGAGGAATACGGATTTAAAATTAATCCAAGCGTCATCTGATTAACAGCATACAGAGAATATCTGTGCATACAAAGCAGGGGTGTTCCATTAGCCTCTTCCTATATATTCTGCTCATTAATTAGTGCTCTTAATTATAATCTCTCATACAAATAAATGATGTGATTTATACCATTCTTAAGCAAAGAAATTTAATTTTGTACCCAAAAAGGAGGTATGGTTTGCTTTAAGGTATGGCTTAGTTATCTGTGGTTGGAGAAAACCTCAGAGGTCCCACTCCTCAAATTCAAAGGCCTCACCTATAGAAGAGCAGTAAGCAGAAACAACAACAAAACAAAATGAAACAAAAAGCAAACAAACAAAAAAGCCAAAACACACACACACACAAAATGCCACTAAATTAATGCCACCACGCTAATTGTTCTCTTAGGCAATGACAGGCTATACATGGGAGTTGAAGCAAATCTATTTGGAGTTTTGGGGCAAGCTTGTTGCTACTTAACTGTGTGGGTTTCGACAGGCATTTTACATGTCTGGGTCCCAGTTCCCCATTTGTAGAAGGAAAAGATTATGACTGTAGGACCTAGTACATATCGAACACTTTGTGTCAACCACTGTGCCTGGTATTTTAATGTATTATCTTTAATTCTTTAAGCAACTTTCCAAAGTAGATATTACTATCTCCACATTACAGGGGAGAAATTGGAGGCTCAGAAAAGTAAATTAACTTGCCAGAAGTGACGTAAGGAACTAGTGATGGATCTGGAATTGGAACCCTATTGTATGGGGCTCCGAGATAAAATTCTTTTCCCTACGGTGCTTGTACTCATTGGTTTAGGGCTGCCATAGAAAGTGACACAGACTGACCGGCTTAAGAAACAGAAATTGATTGTCTCACAGATCTGGAAGAAGAAGTCTGGGATCCACCAAGGTGTTGGCAGGGTCGGTTTCTTCTGAAGCTCTGAGGGAAATGGTTCCATGCCTCTCTCCTAGCTTCTGGTGGTTTCTGTCAGTCTTTGGCATTACTTGGCTTATGGCAGGATAACTCCAGTCTTCATATGGTGTACTTCCTGCGTGCATGTCTGTGTCTAAATTCTCCCCTTTTTATAAGGATACTAGTCATATTGGATTAGGGGTCCACTCTAACTCCAGTATTGTTACCGAAAGTGGGGTCCGGATGCTCACCTCTCTGAAGCCAATAAAGAGACAAGGTTGGTGGAAAGGAAAGTTTCTATTTTTCAGATTCCTGTCCAAAGGCCAATCTTCCCCCACTGACAACCAGTGAGCAAGAGCTTTTATAGGCAGAGGGAGGGGGCTCCATGCGGAAACAGCACAGGCAGCTCTGACTCTCATCTTGAAATTGGTCATTCGGTGGCCTGATCAGCATCATCTTGATTGTTTTAAGCACAGTTAGTCTTTAGTTCCAGGGTCGGTTTGTGCCCATTTCTCTGAGGCCAGTTCTCAGAATTGTGGAAGCTTATGTCATGGCTACAGTCTGGTCATCATGTAATTAACTTCTTCCACCTGATGGGGGTTTCAGTATCTATAAGACGGCTCACAGGATAGGGCTCAGAATATTATCTACAGCACCTGGAGAGGAACTAAAGGTCTTTGACTATGCTTAATGACTAAATTATTATTATTTAGTCTTGTTGGACTGTTTTCACAGGCTCTGGACGCGCAGACTCAGTAGTTGTGGCTCACGGGCCCAGCCGCTCCGTGGTATGTGGGATCTTCCTGGACCAGGGCACGAACCCGTGTCCCCTGCATCAGCAGGCGGACTCTCAACCACTGTGCCACCAGGGAAGCCCTAAACTTATTCTTTGGCTAAAGTTTTTCCACAGACAAAAGGCAGGCTGAGGACATGGGGGACAAGGACCATAGGCTCCTCCTCCATTTCGGTATAACGTCATCTTCATTAATTTCATCTGCAGCAACCTTATTTCCAAATAAGTTCATATTTAGAGGTACTGGGGATTGAGACTTCACCATATGAACTTGGTGCGAGGGGGATACAATTCAACCCATAACAGTGGGGTTGTTAAACCTGTTAAAGCTCCAGGAAAGAAGTACACAAAAGCATAATTAATATTCGGACATGAGCAATAGTTCCAGGTGACACTAGATGTCAGAGTGCATGAGCGCTTTCTTTGGTGGATAATTAGCGCTAGCCCTTCAGAAGCTTAAGGAAATCCCCTTTGGCTGGGATGACCAGGGAATGCTTTATACTGTGATGGGATTTTAACTGACTGTGAAAAAGTGGCGTATCCCTTGGGTCGGTAAAGACAAGAAGGAGGAGGGGTCCTGGTATGTGTAGGGACATCTTCCTTGTCATCAGGAACTTAAAATCTAGCTCCAGAAACACAAATAAAACTCAAGAAAAGTTAACTATCAAGGCAAAAGTTGACAATATGACCTTAAAAAATAATAAAATAAAATATGACCTTCACCGACACATATGTGGGTAGCCGTGCACCACGGCACAAGGCAATGGCCACGTGAGTGACAAAGTGAGCTCCAGCACTTTGGGGAAGGTTTGTGGGTATATGGTGATGTGAGCTGTGTTTGTTTTTTTTTTTAAAGGATGGGCTTTGGATAGAAGAAGAGCAGGGAGAGGGGTTCCCAGGGAGAGAAGGTGCTGTACACAGAGGTCGTAAAGCCCAAGACCTAACTGAAAGCCATCAGACATGCCAGTTGGGTGGAAACACCAGGTTTTTGTAGGGGAATTCTCCAGGGTGAGAGTGGAAAAGCTGTCAGCCTGCCTTCATGTTTCCAGAATCCTACACTGAAGCCACTGCCTAGGAAGGCATTTACCAAAGTATACGGTCGAAACCTGTGCTTTGTCAGACATTGGTAAGTATTCCCCACTTTAGAAAAAAGTTATGGGTTTAATAAATTGGGAAATAATGAATAATTAACATTAAGATTGCAGTCAGGTCATCAGGTCCTGGTGGGAAACAGCACACTCAAATTTAAGGGAGGTTTAGTAAATGGCTGGGCAGGGTTTGAGGAAACCATAAAGGAGAGGTGAGTGCCCCAGGGATGGTACCAGTGGGGAGCCATTAACTATCCCTAGGCCTGAAGGGAGGGGGAGAGAAAGGTTACTGTACCTGGTGAGGGATGCTCAACATGGCCTGTGTCCTTGAATTACAGCAGCCCTGTGGTGTCTGGGCACAGACCGGGGAATAAATACTCCCACCTCACTCTCCTGCCTCCCCACCTCCTGTTCAAACCAGCCAAGGCCAAAGGCAAAGGGGTCCATTGATAGAGAAAGTCAAGATAGCCTCCCAAGGCACAGAACAGGTGCATGGGGGGATGAGGGGGGACAAATGGGAGGTCTCCCGCACGAACAGTTACTTTACAGGAGGAATTCATAGAGTATTTAATATATTAATGGGCTAATGACCCTACAAAGGAGGCTCTGGAAAGCAGTATTCCTAAACTAGCTTTATCACAAAATGCCATTTTTGAAGGATCTTTAGGACGAGTGATCAAAGGAAACCAAACTGGGAGACTTTGATCTGTGGGATGGAATCCAAGCCTCTTATATCAGTCAACCTTCTTTCAAATGAAAGTGTCAGAAACCGGTCTCAAGCTAGTTTAAACAAAAGGAGAATTATTTTGGATTTCACATAATTGGTGAGTCAGAAAGGGACTGCTGATTCAGGCATGGGTGGACCCAAGAGCTCTAGGGTTGGTGAGAGCTCTGTCTGTCCCTCCAGCATTCCACTCTGTCTGTCTCTGCTAAGCTTTATTCTCACCACGAGGTGGGCAGTACCACTACTGACTGCCTGACACCACATCCTCCCAGCTCAGCAATCCAGTGAAGAAGACACTTCTCTCTCCCCAAGTCCATATACAAATCCCATGATGATTCTGAGTGCTTCTGCCTGAGGTAAAGTGTCCATCCCTAAACAACATCTGTGATTATACATTGAGGTCCTTTGATTGACACTGCTCAGCCCTTTGGAGGTGGGGAGGGTACTGACCCCATTTTCACAGACTCAACAGAACCATATCACCCCAGAGTGTGAGGAAGAAACAAGAAAGAGGGTCATGAAAAAGCATGCCAACTTACTGCCAACTAAAACTATAACTACCATGATCTATCATCTTCCTTTACAGTGTATTCATGGCTTCCTCTAAATCTGGCCTCAAACAATGAGTTCCAATACCCACTGTTCTCCTATATAACTTCCGTGCTTCAGTCAGACCGATTTACTTCCTGTTTCTTGAACACACCATAAATTCCCATATTTGTTCCTCAGCCCTTCTGATTTGAATCCTGCTTCGTCCGAATCAAGTCTCAAGACTCCAATGAAGTCTGCTCACTGTGTCCCCGTTCCCTTATTCCAAACTATAGATCTTGTTTTCCATCCTCTTAACTCCTGTTGCATTAGAATGTCTGTACCATCCATTTGATCTTTATGACCCACTGCCCTTTCTCCATATTCCTATAGATATAACTAGGTTGTAAGCTCCTTGAGCTCCATGACATCATCACCATATCTTCATAAACTTTGTATCTACCTTGCCTGGCACACCGTAGAGGTTAATCAAATGTATTTTGCTTGCTATTTCAGAAGTTCAAGGTTAGCCTCCCACCTCTTCTTCCTTGTTGCATTTTCATCAATCCTTCATGTCCTCTATGCTAACTTGTACAGTGGCCTTGAAAAATGTTCTTACCTTAGTCAGGTCCCAGTTTCTTGTCAAGTGGGTTAGCAATGCTGATATCATGGAAAAGAATCGCCCATTCATTCATTTATTCATTCATTTACTCATTCGGCACTTATTTATAACCTTCTATGAACAACACACTATGTTAGGTGTTGTGGAGCACACAAGGGTAAATAAATAGATTGTGCCTTGAGGACATTCAAAAAATTGTGGGGAATATAAAATAAGAATTAAATTTCTAAAAGACACGGTAGAATATTGTGCACCAAAACATTTTAGCAATCCTTATGGAAGGGAATTTGGCAACATCTAACAAAACTATATATACATTTACCCCTTGACCCAGCAATGCCAATTATAGGAATTCACCCTAAAAATAGACCTCCATCTATATGAAACAACATATGTACAAGGTTTTTCACTGTGGAAATTTTGTAATAGAAAAATTAGGAAACAACCTAATGATCCATCCTTAAGAGACTGGTAGAATAGCTTATGGAACATCTACATAAAAAGACTGAGGAAGATTGTTATAGGTTGAGTGAAGTGATTTCCAATATAATATTGTTAAGAGAAAAGAGAAGCAAGGTACAAAAGTGTATATAATGTGCTAACTTTTGTCTATAAAATAAAGAAAAAATTAAAATATGTATCATATTTGCTTTTTTTAAACATGATGAAACATAGAAGGAATGAATTAAAAAAATAATGAAATGGCTACTAATAGTGCCTCCCTCCTTCTCTCTCTCTCTCTCTTAAAAGAGATTTCCTAGTTTGTCTTGTCCACTGAAAGGGCCTAAAAACAATGACAGCCCAGTAGAAATGACCATATCTAGCACTCAGATTTTGTTTTCTATTTACCATTCTCCAATAAAAAGAATGAGGGTTTCTTGAGAGATGGCTCATTTCAAGTCTGGTACAATAAAGGTTTAAGGTAAACATGGAACATCTTGTAGTTCCATAAAGCAAAGAAATGCTCAAACTCTAATGGGGTTAATGTCAAAGTACCATGGGAATGAACTTCAGGGTTCCCTGAACACATTTTTAATTAAGTCCAAAACACACAAAGTATAAAAAAGAATATGGGACTATAACACTTTGAATTAAAAAAATTAATAAGCTTATGCAGACTTAAAAAAGAGATACAATAGAATACCGCTGAACAATAATAAGGAACAAACTGTTGAAACACACAAACAACATGGCTGAATCTCAAAATCAAGCCAAGTGAAAAAATTCAGACAAAAAGGAGTACATACTGTAGGATTCCATTTATATGAAATCTAGAAAGTGAAAGCTAATCTACAGTGACAGAAAGCAGATTGGTAGTTAGTTGCCTGTGGATGGGGTTAGAGGAAAGAGGATGAAAAAAACTTTGGGGGGTGTTGGGAATTCTTGTTATCTTGATTATGGTAATGGTTTCACAAACATTTGTCAAAACTCATCAGTTTATACATTTTGAATGTATGCAATTTATTGTGTGTTAATTTTATCTCAATAAAATTAGAGAGAGAGAGAGTGTGTAAATGATGGGGACTCTTCTTCCGTTGCTAGGTTATAAATACAGAAGAAATGAAAGAAGTAGAACATTGTCATTTTGCCATCCCCAATGTAATAATTGATTCAGACAAGAATCATCAATAGAGGCTATCAACACTGGGGGAAATGTTCAAGGTAACAGGATAGTCACATGGTCTCAAAACACCACCCCATAGATTACTTATCAGTCCTAAAGGGGAAAATATACCTCTAGGTTGGAGAGATATGGTGATAACACCATCCCAGCAGAATACACATTCTTTTCAAGTGCACAGGGAACAGTCTCCAGTATAGATCACATGATAGGCCACAAAACAAATCTCAACAAATTTAAGAGGATAGAAATTATCTCAAATAGTTAACTTGAAGGAACTGTTGTTGCAACTGTATCTGAAGCCAAGATTGCCTCCTTCTTAGTAGACCCTGACATATGAATGAAATAAAAATTGCAATCATATTGCTATTCATGGGATCTGTACCATCGGTAGGGATCCACTGAGGACATCCTGGTCCCAACATTGCTTAAAACTCAATTGGAATATTTTGTTACTGGTGAGATTGGGCTGTTCTTTTAAATAGTATATTGTTGTTTTCAAATAGAGTCATTAATGGTTCCCTTTTCCCCTCTACACATTGAGAAATAGCAGTTTCTGTTCTATCCATGGGCAAGTCATTACTTCCAATTTCAGGGTTTCATCATGTTGAATATTTATTGAGTTCTACAGTAAAATCATGGAGCTTGTAAATACTGTCACAGGAAAACAAATTTATAAACTACTATTATCACAAAGATTCCTGAAGCGTTATGCTGTGTGGAGAACCCATCTCATCAGTCGTTCAGGAATGTTATATATAAGATTTACAGCTCTTGCAAATGAAGCTTTAGAGGTTTTCATATGTGATTGAAGTGTCCATCCATTATATCTGTTACTCAGCAAGTGCACAGATGGTGCTGTGTGCTGAGTGGCAAGGTGGGTGGGGACCCAAAGATTCTCTCCTGGTGCTTGTGGAGGTCAACGTGTGGGCTTGTGGCAGAGTAGGAGAAGAGGATGTAGCCAGATTCAAGGTCTGACCCTTCAATTTGCATGGGCCCCTGTTCTAGAGAGGAGTTTGGCAGTGCAGTATCTCCAAGGTTTTGGATTGGCCTATGTCCTTAGAAGAATGTTAGGCGCACGGTGACCATGGCCACTGCAAATGAGCCCACCCATTGGATGAAGTGCTCTAAGTTCTGTTGTAACAGAGGTGGGTCATCCACCCAGGGCCCTTCTATATCTTTCCCGCAGGGATTTGAACTTTCACCTCTGTGCATCTGTTTCCTCCCTGGGAAATGCAGCCTTGTGGAAAAAAATCGTAACTTCTCCTTTTTCTGCTTCACTTCTTAAGCCATCCCCCTCTTTGACAAGATGTGCATTTCTCTTTCTCTCATATTGCTATTGAAGTACAGTGCATAAATCTAATCTTTAAAGTTTATCTTATTTAAAGTCTCTGGGGAGTACTTAGGATTTGAAGAAAACAAGTGGCAAATCCTGGAAAAATGTGAATAATTATAGCATTATTGAGTTATTCTGTAAACTTGCATCTTATTTCACTTTACTTGAGGCTGGAGTGAACAGCTGTCTTTTTCACTTATTTTCAAAAGCAGAGACTAGTTCATTCTTTTCCAGGGGTGGCAAGTTGTTGATCAGGAGATTACAGTCACCCTGACTAGTGAGCTGAATTTTCTTGTTGCTCTCTGTTGCCAGGGTATCTTCTTTGGGTTTGGGGCAGCTTGTCCCAGCTTCCTTGTCTTTCTCCCCTTCCTACACTACACAGTGACTGAACGACCTCCAAGGGCTAATTTAGGAGGAGTCGAGAGCGTTTGAATGGGGCTTTGTATTCGTGATTCATTTCCGGTAGCCTCACACAGATGATGGATGGCACTAAATAACACATCCAATTTTTGAGACTTGATATTTGCTAACTGTATAGCCAGGCCCCTTTGACTCTCACTGAAGGGGAAACTTAAGCTATTAACTGAGATTAAGTGACTCATTTTAAGGTCAAACAGTAAATCAGGGATAGAATGGGAATTAGAACCACAGCTCCAAAGAGCTACAAAAACAAAGACTTGAAGAGGGGGAAAAAAGGATACAATTTAGGAAGATTACTTTCTCCTCTGGCTACAGTGACAGACAACCCTGCCTCTGGATTATTCTCAGGGATTAATAATTCATTTTGAACCTCAATAATGAATTCAAGTGTTCACGCACACAGCATCTTTGTGTGACAGTTCTGTGCTCTGCTCTAGAAGAAAACGGAAACAGATTTAAATGGTTCGCTGATCCCCACCCACTCTGCTGTCTGCGGTGTGTTGATGTAGTTCAGTTTATTTTAGCAAGAATTTATTTAGCTCACACTGTGTGCCAAGCATGGTGTTAATCCTCTAAAATGAATTTTGGAGAATTTAAGCGAGACCCAAACATTTCCCGAAGGAACTTGGAGTCCAGTGATCTATTCATTTATTACCTTAAATGATTATTTGTATCCTTCTCTTTCCAACCAGTATAATTACAAGAGGAACACGAATTAGACTTTGACTTAAAAGTGTCAAGAATACGCAGTGTTCTTGAAGACACAATTGGTTTTTTTTCATTCAGCCAGATGAAGTGGTGAATGCCAGCATCGTGACATCGGCGGCTGCCCTTCAATTGTAGACTTGGAAAGTATATCCTAAATCCTCCAGTGAAATGTTTTGACAGGCATTTTCATCCAGATATTATTAGCAACAAAACACAAACAATCCACACATCAATTCTGACTCTCAGGGAGGTCCTTGATGGGAATGTTAGCAACTGCAACTTCAGGTGTTCTTGCCCAACCAAATCTCATTTCCCAATCAGTCGTAATCTTTTAAGTAGCTTTTCTGTTTGGGGATAAATAAAGCATAGGCATGTATTTGCCCAGCCACTTTTTGCATTTTTCATTACTGCGACACTTTTGGAAGTTATGACTCATCCATGGCTTAACGACATAAGGATATTATCAATAGCCAAAAGGCTGTTGGCAAAAACATCACACAAGCCTACAACCTATGGGAGATCGGAAAGAGCGTGGTCTGGGCAGCCCATTCATTCAACAAATATTTTTTGAGTATTCTGCTAGACCTGCCTCTGAGACCAATGACTCCATCTCTCTGAGCCTCAGCTTTTCTCATCTGTGAAATGGGGACATCTACCTCACAGGGTGGTGGGGATTCAGGACAGCAGCTACGTGAAAATTCCCAGCCCAGGGCACACATAGGGGAGGTACTCAGTAAACGTGGATTTCCTTCACTTCTAGGGGAGAAGGAAAAGATGTATTTTTTCACACTTCCTTCAAGTTGCCTTCTTCACCTCTGCCCTCTTCATCTTTAAGAGCTGCAACCTTGGAGACTTCCTTAGAAAATAGATAGAGGTCATTGCTTGGGAATGCCTTCACGTTCCTGTCTTCTGACCTCTCCTCAATGTGTCCTCATCTTTACTTATTTGGTCTCAGAGCATCACCATCCTTTCTCTGGACAGATTAACTCAGCCTTCTGTGCTCTGGAGCCCATTCCTTCCCAATTCCAAAAGACCTCCTACCATCCAAAACTTCTTTCTCTTCTTGTCCTTGGGTACTTTACTTTCAGTGTATTAACAAGGCTTGACTCTCCTCTTGGGCTCTTGAGCTCCTCCGTCCATGGGTCTCTCTCTCCTTGACTTCAAAGGCAAGCTTTTGGAGACTTCCCTGGTGGCGCAGTGGTTAAGAATCCCCCTGCCAATTCAGGGAACATGGGTTCGATCCCTGGTCCCGGAAGATCCCACATTCCCGTGGAGCAATGAAGCCCGTGTGCCACAACTACTGAAGCCCGCGCACCTAGAGCCCGTGCTCCGCAACAAGAGAAGCCACAGCAATGAGAAACCCGTGCACCGCAACGAAGAGTAGCCCCTGCTCATCGCAACTAGAGAAAGCCTGTGTGCAGCAGTGAAGACCCAATGCAGCCAAAAAAAAAAATTAATAAAAATAAATATAAATAAAATAAAGTTAACTGTTTAAAAAAGAAAAAGCCAAGCTTCTGGAAGGATGGGAGACGGATCACTCCCTCCACTTTCTCACCCACCATTCACTCCTCAAATCCCCATCCTCTGGCTTCTGTCTTCCTCACACCATGGGGACAGCTCTTGCCAAAGTCATCATTCATTTCCAAGCCTATTGGGTATTTTTCACCTTATTCTTCACGGCTCTTTAGGACTTTTGAAACTGTTTTCTTTCTGGAAACTGCTACTCCCTTGACTTTGTGGTATGTGATTCTGGTCTTCCTCTTCCTTCCCTGGCCACTCCTGGCTACTCTAGGGGCTCCCCATCCTCTATGCCTGATGATAATAACCAACTTTTTTTTTTTTTTTACTTTTATTGGAGTAGAGTTGATTTACAATGTTGTGTTAGTTTCAGGTGTACGGCATAGTGATTCAGTTATACATATACATATATTCATTCTTATTCACATCCTTTTCCAATATAGAGATAACAACCAACGTTTACAGAGACCTCAATATATGAAGGTAGTTTTCTAAGTACTTTATATAAATTATCGCATTTAAATCTTAACAAACCTTTAACGAGTACTAATATTTCCCCCTTTTATACACAAGGAAACTGAGGCTTAGAAAGGCTAAGCAATCTGCCCAGAGGGACATACTAATAAGAAGTGGAGCCTGATTCAAACTCAGATAGCCCAGCCCCAGAGCCCCTCTTATCACTACCTAAAGTTTAGTTTTCTCCTTAACCTTTTCTATCCATTTTAACATTTCAATCCTTTTCCCCCTCATCCTATAGGTTCTCCCAGATATATCTAATTTACTCCCATTCTTTCAATGATTACCCACCTATATACTGATGACTCCTAGGTGAGTGCAGGATCTCCAAGAAGCAGACACCAAAATGGAATTGGATGTGCAAGAGATTAGTTGGGAGAAATGACTGTAGGGGATACAGGAGAGAGGGAGAGCCTTAGACCTTTGTGCTGATGGACATTGATGAAAGAACAGGAAGGAAGGACGTTGGGTAGGGAGAGCCTCAGCTCCCAGTACAGCCCAGAGGAAGCCTGTGTTAGAGAAGCACGTGAGGCGTGGCCATGCTTGGTCACCAGGTGGGAGCACCCCAAGGAGAGTGTGGTGGGTGTGAGCGCTGTCACACTTGAAGGTGAAGGAGCAGAAGGCTGTCTGCTAGCCTACTTCCTCGCACCAGGTTCTCTTGATGGGAAACATGAGCAGTACACCTCCCTAATCAACGCCAAGCCCCAGTCCCCATTTTCCATCCGAACCTGTCTTTGAACTCCAGCCTTACCCCCAGCTGCTTCTCTCCCATGTCCATCCCACCTCCATGGAACCTCAAACTCAGCATGTCGACCACTGAAATCCTTAAGGGCCTCTCCCCTTTCATATTCTCTACATCCGCTGCCTCAGCATGTGGCTCTATCATCTAAGTACCCCCACTTCCTTTCCCTCATGTCTGCGCATACGACCAGTAACCACATTCTGTGGATTTTAGGTTCTAAATTTCTGTTAAATTGATTGGTCATTTCCTCTCCATATCTATTACCGCTGCCTTCGTTCAGACCCTCATCATCTCTCTGTTATAAGAGCTTTGTATCTCCCTGGTCTCCTTGTCTCTGCTGTCTTCCCATTGGGCTGTCAACAGAGCAATCTACCCGCCTTGAAACTGACCTCGCGTGACCTGATCATCTCCATATGACATAGTGAAGCTGAGAGGTGAGGGCTGAGTGCTACAAGAATTCAGAGAGGGGATGGTCAGCCTCTGCTGGAAACGCAAGGAAGCCTTCCTGGACAGACAACTGAAAGATCACCAAGCAGATGACCAGCCCCTGTTTAAATAGGTAATTATCCGCTCAGTCACGGCTGCTCATGGCCAAGAAAAGTTTAGTCATAAGAAGGTTTCATGTTGCTTATCAAAACAGTGATTTGCTGCAGGCAAAGAAGGGAAGCTCTTCATTTTCCCTGAAATGTGAGGACCCCTAGGTTTGGGATTTCTGTCTTGCAAGCACAGTGGACAGTAACACATATCTGTTGGATGGGTTTCAAGTTCAGCCACAACCTTTGCCCTAGTGCTCCCTGACCTCGCCCCACACCTCCCATCTCCTTTTAACTTGAGAGGCAAACACATTCTCACTTCTTTTCAGGGAGGGATTGTTTCTTGTCTCTTCAAAGAGAAACTTGAGAAGGCCAAGAGTGTGGGCCTCTCCTGCAGGTACAGATGCCTCTGAGAAACAACGGAGTTGATTTTGGTTTTCAAGGATATCAAAGAACTTTAGGAAATAACCCAAGTTTTGAGTATTTTGAGTTCAATTTCCAGACATGTCAATAGAGATATGACTATAATATGCTCTGGAGGATACAAGATATTCTGCTCAGTGAACTGACTTGTGAAAGTTTAATCAGCTAACTTATCCTTCGCCCAACCTCTACCCATCCAAGATACAGAAATGAGCACTTTCCTTCTTCCAGAAGAAATTTATTCCGCATGCTCTGTGAGACAACGTAACAGAAACTAGAGTAGATCAGATAAACCGATACTCTGGAAGATATTATCAGCTACAAATACTACCAAATAGCATTTGGTAGTTTTGATACCTAAACATAATTTCCCTAGAAGATGTCATTTTAATAACAAATAGTTATACACTTGCTTTAGATTAGTGTTTACTTTCTAAAGGAAATGATCCCATTATCATCTTTTTGCCTGTAGGAGAGGAGGGGCAGCAGGAGAAAGAGGACCGAAGCAAAAGGTCATGGAAATGGACTCACAGATGATTAACTGCCTCTTCAGAGGCAACCCCTAGGGCCACAAAAGCCGTTGCTCATTTTAAGACTTTCCCAAGTTTCCCTCTTGAATATTGCAATCTGCTCTTTGTTTCATAGGCATACATCAGGAGCTTGATAACTTCATTTTGTTGACTGTAATCTGTCCTCCATATTCAAGACTAGGGAAGCAGGTAATAGCTTTGTCTTTGCAATGGTGGAAAGGAACAAAGGCTGGGAGAAGATGCCCAGAGAGCTCAGAACATGGAGAGGGAAAGAGGCATAACTGCCACTTTGGGTGGCCATTTGAGTAGAGTAAGGTTGAGAACCGTTGGTCCAAGAGCAATCTCTCAGGGAGACCCCTGGGCCTCTAAGCTGGTGCATGACCATGCTTATGTGCGACATCTTTCTCTCCTTCTTCTCACCTTGCAGTTGGACCACAGGTACACAACACAGTGTTCAGTTGACTCCTATTTCCCATGAGTTCCCTCTGAAACCTCCTTTCACTGAGTTGTCTTGGATCAGGCTGCTGCCCCCAACTTGTCCAGCTCTGCCATCACAGCTCCAGGCATCCTAGGAGAAAGGGAAAACGGAACCCATCACCCAGCTGTTCCGGGCCACCAGCGTTGTGTTGCAGGTGTACGTAGTATGTCAAGAAAATTGGCTGTGTTTTTCTTTTTTCGAGTAATCAGCTTTCAAAGCCCATCTCTGCCATTTAACTAGTGTGTGACCTTGGGAAACTTTCTTAACCTTGCCAAGGCTCAGTTTTCTCACATGGAGAATGGGAATACAGTAGGGCTGTTGTAAGGGTTAAGTGAGATGATGCTGTTGGGAGGAAAAATTTCCTCTTCCAACATGAGCTCAGCTCGTCAGGAGAAAAGACAAAGTTTATTTACATTCACCGGAGTCTTTAGATGAAATGGCCCAGAACTGCGAGAGATAGGGGTTTATACACCAACTTAATAGGAGAGAGAGGAAAGAGAAAGATCTTCCGTGGAAGAACAAAGGAAGGTCTGACAGTTTCAGATAAAGTTTGTTGAGCAGTTACTCATCCCAGTGATAATGGTTAGTCCCCATTCCAGCTATAAATCTCCTGGAGAGGGGATTTATGACGGCTATATTTTGGGGGAGTTCCAGCTTAAGTCCCCAAAATAAGTTTAGAGAAGTTTTCTTTCTGTGTCTGCTGTTTGTTCAGATGTTCTTAGCTTAAAATAATCTTTATGCCATTGAGGCGCATGTTGGGTTCTTTCATTGTAAGACACATGGTGCTATGTAGGTGTTGTTACAGGAGAGGGAAATCTTTCAGAGTTCAGAGACATTACCCAAAAGTGGCATCATCACCCTTGGGGCCAGTGGCTCTCTTCTGGGCTCTGGGGAGTAGGTGGTACCCTAGAAATGGTAGCAGCAAAGGCAGCCATGAGGAGAAGTACTCTGCTTGTCCCAAGAGGAGAAAAGAGGTCCCCACTCTCCACACCTTGACCATAAACACAAATGATGTGCTCCTGCCTCCACCTGGGAACAGCCTCTTCTTTGGATCCACCACAGAAAAAATCAAACTGAATAAAAATAATTTTCCTTCTGAAGTTTTCACTCCTGGTGTCTGTAGAGATGGTCAAAAGGAGGCAAGGCATGTGGCAGAGGGATGCTGGAGTCCAGGCAGGAATTAAAGTCACCTAACGAGGACCAGCTGAAAATCTACATCCAGGTTTGTGTATTTTTAAGTCCAAGTGAATAGCTTTATATAAAGGTGTGATTTGGTTTCAAGGTTATTTTAAGCCCTGACAAGAAAAATCTTTAAAAATAAGAGATAAATTTCTTCTTTGCTCGTTAGAGAAAAGAATAGTGGAATAGTTCATATTGCATAGATTTTCATGTTTTAATTCCATTTTTCTCCAAGAAATCTACTTCCCTTCTATTTGTAGCACTGCGTGTATAGCTGGGAGTGAAGACACGTTAGAAAAATTCATGCAATACCTAATTGCATTGAAGATAGTTATACCAAAAGAGACTGACTCCCAGTGAGAAATCTGCTTTAATTTTATTATTTATAAGGATTTATGAATTGCATGTAGTGCAAAGGGCACCACACCAATCCTATAAATGTTACTCTTATATAATTGCACAAATTATGTAAATGACTTATGCTAATAATTCAAAATTGCTAATATGAAATTTTAATTGGGCATATATGCCAAATATTTTCTTCAGTAAGGTAGATTCCCCTTCCCCAGGCCAACTGGTAATTAAATAAGAAATAAGGGGAGGGCTTCCCTGGTGGTGCAGTGGTTGAAAGTCCGCCTGCCGATGCAGGGGACACGGGTTCGTGCCCCGGTCCGGGAAGATCCCACATGCCGCGGAGTGGCTGGGCCCGTGAGCCATGGCCGCTGAGCCTGTGCGTCCGGAGCCTGTGCTCCGCAACAGGAGAGGCCACAGCAGTGAGAGGCCCGCGTACTGCAAAAAAAAAAAAAAAAAAAAAATCATTGAAAACTGTAATTTTTCAGTCTTCTGAAATATCCATTCATTCACTCATTCAATGACTATTCAGTTAGCATTTACTATGGTCTTGCTGGGAAGGACACAAAGAAATGGAGTATCTAGCAGTGACTTAGTTCTCAAGCATTCACCAAAAGCTTCACATGCACAGTTTGATGGCCACAAGAACTCAGAGAAATCAGTATTAGCATTTCCATTTTACTGATGACAAATCTGAGGTTCAAAAAAAGGTTGTCCAAATGTCCGTAACCTGACTCCAAGTCCAGGGTTCTTTCCACCAAAACGTGAATTGTATCTTGCCCTTGTACCTTGCTTTTAGATCTAAAATCCGGGAGATGAGGTATCCATACATTTAGAATGAATAAACAAGATTTAGATAGCGAAGCAAAACAGCTATTTGGGAAATATTACAGGGTAGTAAGTGGTTAAATGCCTAACGTGTAGGGCAGAGAGCAAGCATCACACAGGAGGAACTTATCATTCTTGATCGAGAAGCAGAGTGTATGCTTATTGCAAATGGAAAATAATCTTTCCCACACAGGGACTAACAGCCTGTATTTGGAATCTGATTTAATCATATAAAAACTATGGTTAACTTCAAATAAACAAAAAAATGCATAAACCAAATCCATGATTCTTATCAGATCTGTGATACCTACTTTTGGCACCTGTAAATAATTAATTCTAAGCTTGAAAAGATCTGATAAAACAACTTCATTTGAAAAGCAATAACGTGTAGATGTTGAGACTATTAGAGGAAAAAGATTTAAGGTAGTCTCAATTGGCTCCAATAGCAACTGAAGTGAAGGAAACGGATTAACAATAGATTCTTACCTTTACTACATCACAGAATTAATAACATGTACTCAAGCCCTTTAAAACTGTCTGATTCAGCAGCCAGTAGCCACTAGATGCAACTATTTAAATTTTAATTAATTAGAAATTAAATAAAAATTTTAAATTTAGTTTCTCAGTTGCACTAGCCACATTTGACACACTCAGTAGCTCTATAATAGATGATTGGCTACCATATTGGACAGTGCAAATACAGAACATGTTCATCTTTGCAAAGTCCTGCTGGGCACTGCTGCTCTAGTCTCTGGCAAATGAGAGATTGTGATGGAGAATGTAAAATTATTTTTTAAATGAAAAAGGGGAAATATTGAGTTCTTATTATAATACTTTTGCCTTGTTTTGTATAATGATAGCCTCAGAGTTGCTCTGTTCATTCATTATAAAACAAATATTTGCACTTTGCGAGGCACTGTGTAATTACACAATTTCAGTTCTGCTAGGGATCGGCAGTTGTTTCTCCCAGAACCTAGCACCTAGCACTGTGCAGGAAAATAGTCCTACTCAAGAATTGTTTATTGAGCCCCCCTGGTGGCGCAGTGGTTGAGTCTGCCTGCTGATGCAGGGGACACGGATTCGTGCCTCGGTCTGGGAAGATCCCACATGCCGTGGAGCGGCTGCCCCCGTGAGCCATGGCCGCTGAGCCTGCGCGTCCAGAGCCTGTGCTCCGCAATGAGAGAGTCCACAACAGTGAGAGGCCCGCATACCGCAAAAAGAAAAGAAAGAAAGAAAGAATTACTGACGGAACAATGCAGATCTTCAAACATCTTCCTCTGCCTTTGTACAGGTCAGGAATGAGACTAGCAACTCCATTGCTGAAGATAAGGTAACTTCCTAGTTACCCACCCAATATCTCTTCCCTTCTTCTTTTCTGCAGATAGAATTCCAGTTTTATTCAGGTCACTAATGTCCCCAGCCAGGGAGATGGATCAAGACTTTTCTGTGCCCACACAACAATTTTATCCCAGCTTTCCCATCCTTTCTTTCATCTAGTATGACTCCCCATTGGCCTGGCTGAAACTTTCTTAGAATTATCCAGCATCTGAGAGTCTTCCTCTCCAAGCCTCCTTCCTTGCCGCTCTTTTTCACAAGCACCAGATTTGCAACATGGTCTGAAAGCTCTTCTTGTTAATTCTTTCTCCCCCCCCTTTATCTGTCATAGCTATTTCTCCTAATAAATCTCTTGTGTATCTAATTCCCTCTTGAAGTCTCCTTCTTAAAGGACCCAATCTGGACCCAATCTAATCTTGGCTAAATAAATTAGGAAAATAACCTAACCTGGGAAGCTAGAAGAGGTTTAACCTGATTGAAGCATGAAGCGAAAGGGCTGGAGAGGTTAAGAAGACTTGAAAGCTACATTCAAACCATTGGTTTATCAACCTCTCTCTGCTTTCCTACTTTTAAAATTCCTGCCACTTAAAATTCCTGCCTTGTTTTTTAGAGTGTAAACCACTCCCTCAGGATCATTTCCTAGAATCCACTCCTATCCTTCCGGACAATTCCTTTCAGCACCAGTTTGGTAGCTTGTCTCCAAGATGGCCACCATCTTGGAGACAAGTTACCAAAGAAAGGGAATTCTTTCCATCCATATACACTCGTACCATTTCCTCATCAAGGATGGAATCTCTTCCTACCTTCCCCTTGAATCTGGATGGCTTTAGTGACTTGCTGGACCAGTAGAATATGGCAGAAGTGACACCCTGTGACTTTCAAAACTCAGTCATGAGAAATCTTGTGGCTTCTGCCTATACTAAGAGGCATATTCTCTCATGGAACTCTCTCTCTTTAGAGGAAACCAGTGACTGTGTAAGAACTGCAACTAACCATGAGACTACCTGTGGGGGGAGAGAGAGAGAAAGGCATGCTGGCCAGACTTCAACTGTTCTAGCCACCCCAGCCTGGCACTGAATATGAGTCAAGGAGCCATATTGGACTTTCCACTCCCATCAGACACCCCAAAGAGTTGAAAAGAGGCTCCAGACATACAGCCCCAGGAGAGATATCCTAGCCATCTCCAACCATTTATTCCACTCCAGCTGAAGTCTCTGACTCACCAAATCATGAGCATAATAAAAAAAGTTTGTTGTTTTATGCCACTAACTTTCAGGATGGTTTGTTATGCAACAAAAGATAACTGGAATATCCTTGGGTTCCCTCACATCCATAAGACTAAGCAGTTTTAAACAATGGCTTCTCAGAACTTCATTTTAGTTCTTTGAACTATATCAACAGATTGAGCTAATTCTCCACAGTCTTTATCATCCTCCTGCTAGACTTCCTGTCTTCCTCACTGAATCCAGTATCATATGGTACAGTTATGCAGGTCGTGCACTGCACAAAGGTGTCAGGCCAAGGAGTTGAGTGATGGCTGAAAAAGGTGTCTTTTTTTAAGTTTATATAAATCTGTTATATAGCTTAGTGGCTGTCCTGACTGGGACAGTCAGTCCCCCCAATTTTTCAGTCCATCAGTTCTCTTTGCTATTATTGGATTGCCTGTTCAATGTACTCCAATGCTACCTTCACCCCATTTTCATTTTTTTGCATCTTTGATGTCTTGAAGTACTCATTGTGCTTATCGCAAGTCTTGGGCCACTTCCTTCCTCTTCCGCTATTAATAAACTCTTGTTTTTTCTCTCTCTCAGCAGAAATACCTTATTTTCCTAATTGTATACAATATTTGCCTATTAAAAATTTTAAACTATACATAAAAGTTACACTACATAAAAGTATAAAGAAGAAAGCAAAAAAAACTGAAATCCCATCCCTGAGATATCTAAAATTAACATTTTTGGTGACTTTTTTTTATATGTTTGTACATATACACAGGATTTTCTGGATCATTCTATCTGCTTCCTCCAGTTCTTTCCCCAGATGATAAATGAAGAACCTTTGCCTGGATGTTTACACTGCTTGGCAATGTTTTAAAATCTGTCTCATTTCCTTTCTACTACATCTGGTAAGTTGACACCTTTGCAGTAATCCTCAGGCTCTAGCCATTTTGCTGCAAAGAGTGAGTCCCTCCTCAACTCCCTGTCACCTCAGTGGACTTCTGTCATGGCCCATGCATCAAAAAAGGATGAAGAGGGACTTCCATGGTGCGGTTAAGACTCCGTGCTTCCACTACAGGGGGAAAGACTGTGGTTAAGACTCTGGGTTTCTGGGACTACCCTGGTGGCGCAGTGGTTAAGAATCCACCTGCCAATGCAGGGGGCATGGGTTTGAGCCCTGGTCCGGGAAGATCCCACATGCCGCGGAGCAACAAAGCCTGTGTGCCACAACTACTGAGCCTGCACTCTAGAGCTCACGTGACACAACTACTGAAGCTTGTGCATTTAGAGCCTGTGCTCAGCAACAAGAGAAGCCACTGCTCGCCACAACTGGAGAAAGCCCTCACGCGGGAACAAAGACCCAACGCAGCCAATAAATAAATAAATAAAGACTCTGCACTTCCACTGCAGGGGGAAAGACTGGTTAAAACTGCTGTAACCTAAGTGTCCATCAACAGATGAATGGATAAAGAAGATGTGGCACATATATATGATGGAATATTACTCAGGCTTAAAAAGAAATGAAATTGAGTTATTTGTAGTGAGGTGGATGGACCTAGAGTCTGTCATACAGAGTGAAGTAAGTCAGAAAGAGAAAAACAAATACTGTATGCTAACACATATATATGGAATCTAAAAAAAAGAAAAAAGGTTCTGAAGAACCTAGGGGCAGGACAGGCATAAAGACGCAGACATAGAGAATGGACTTGAGGACATAGGGAGGGGGAAGTGTAAGCTGGAATGAAGTGAGAGAGTGACATATATACACTACCAAATGTAAAATACATAGCTAGTGGGAAGCAGCCGCATAGCACAGGGAGATCAGCTCGGTGCTTTGTGACCACCTAGAGGGGTGGGATAGGGAGGGTGGGAGGGAGACGCAAGATGGAGGGGATATGGGGATATATGTACACGTATAGCTGATTCACTTTGTTACAAAGCAGAAACTAACACACCATTGTAAAGCAATTATACTCCAATAAAGTGTTATTAAAAAAAACAAAAACCAAGAAGATTTGGGCAATTACATTTTCTAAGTCTTCTTTTATATTGAATTTGTGTCCAGAATACTTACTTAATGATCTTATACATTCTAATAGTTTGTAAATTTTCTTGGGTTTCCTATGCAGACAATCATATTGTCCCTGAAAAATTAGATTTTTATTTCCTTTTTCTATCCAAATATATTTTATTTTTTATTATTTATTTATATTAGCTAGTCCCTCTGAGCAATGAATTAGAAGTAATGATAGTAAGCATTCCTGTCTTGATCCTGACTTAGTAAATAAAAAGCTTCTAATGTTTCACTGTTAAATATAATATTTACTAGAGTTTTAGTGAATATCACTTTGTCAGGTTAAGAAATTTTCTTTCTATTCCTATTTTGATTATAGTTTTATTTTAACATTAATATATGTTGGATTTTTCTGTATCTATTGATGTGTTTATGTTTCTTTCATCTTTAATTTCTCATGAGAAATTACATTAATGTATATTCTCTAGTATTAAAACTTGGGTGGACCCAACTTAATGGCAATCTATAATTTTTTTTCTCTAATAGCCTTTTTAAAATAGTTGAGAAATTTTGTCTCTGTTTCTATTTTTGGAACATTTTACATAAAATTGGGATTATCTATATTTAAAGCATCAGTGGAATGATTTTTAACTGCCTAGGTCTGTAATTTGAGGATATATGGATAGAATATGTTTTTAAATAGTGATTAAATATGCATAATAGTTGTAAGTGTAATCATATCTTTAATTCGTTTGCGAGTCAGCCTGGCAAGTTATATTCTTTTGGTAAATTGTTTATGCAAGTCTTCAAATTTATAAATTTATAAGTAAATTTATAAGCATTCCAAATTTAAAGTTTTCATAGCATTATATTATAGTTAAAAAAAAAAACTCTAAAAAAATAAAAAACTGTGCACTTCCACCACAGGGGGCCTGGGTTCGATCCCTGGTCAGAGAACTAAGACCCTGCATGACGCGTGGTGTGGCCAAAAAAAGAAAAAAAAAAAGGATGAAGAGGGGCAAAGAGAAAGGAGGCAAGTCGGGGCTATCTTGGGATGGACAGTTGGACAGTTGACAAGCTTAGGAGACAGAAGCTGGGAAGGCAAAGGATGGACTTGAGGACATAGAGAGGGGGAAGGGTAAGCTGGAATGAAGTGAGAGAGTGGCATATATACACTACCAAATGTAAAACAGATAGCTAGTGGGAAGTAGCCGCATAGCACAGGGAGATCAGCTCCGTGCTTTGTGACAAAAGCACCAAGGATGTTTTGGTCCCAACAGGCCAGGATGGCATGTTCACTGAGCAAGGCCAAGTCCAGATGCAAGAGTCACAAAGTAAGATTGCAATGGAAGCGAAAGAAGGGCCTTAGAGAAAGTCCGTTAGACACCTGAGTATGGCTCCTGTTAACAGGGCTTTATTACGACCAACTCCAGGTGCTAAGGTACTTAAAGGTATAAGTGTCACTCTTCACAGGCTGAAGTTTTATCTCTTGAGAACTCACTCCCTGTGCGTCCCTGGCCAGTTGGTCCACTCACTCCCCTTGCCTGACTGTGAGCCTTGGAAGCCGCTCATGCCTGCATGAAGGCTGAGCTGGTACCAGTCTTTGTATGATGGCTTGTCTGTGGAACTTCTCTTCCAGGCTGGAGTTGGCCAGGGCCCAGCTCTGCCCTGCTGAGTTGTTCCCTCAAAGCATTTTCCTCATATTCCTAAAACCGTTGCCAAGCTCTGGCAAAAAAATACTACGTTTATTACCACTAGCCAGGTTATAAGGTGGGAAAGCATCCTATGTTTTGATGCTGCTATACAGAAACGAGACGAAAAAGTCCTTCAGTGTCCTGGTAAGACTTGAATGGCTGCTGGGATGAATAAAGAGGGGAGAGTTGTCTGCTGTGGGCAGTAGGGGAGGGGACCTGTTGTCCCAGTGGCTTCTTACTTGGACCTTCAAGCAATCGGCTGGTTTTCAGCTGCATGTTCATCGTCAATGCCCAAAGTCCCTGTGAGTCCAATTCCTAAGCATTTCAGAGATTTTATGGCATAAATCAAGTCACTTCTAGACTTCTCTCACTGACGGTTTTGGATTCAGTTTTCACAAGTCTCCTGTGTCAGTTATGGCTCATCCATCTGCTTTACAGTTTTCAAAATGTTGATGATGTTTGTCTCCATGGGCATAAGTCTATCTTTTAAGTTTATTTATTTTTAACCTTTTACTGTCGTTTTGGGGGTTGGGGAAAGAAATTGAAGTAAAGTACACTCAATCCATCATCTTAAACCAGAAATTACTATGAGAGTATTTGCCCAGGACAGCAACATAGTGAAAACATTATTTTAGGAAGTTCAGATCATCTGTAAAATGCAGGACAAATTAGACGGGTAGAAAATCAAGTCACGGAGCCAGGAGGGCACACAAAAATCCAAAAGGGAGAAAGTTAAAGGTCTAAAATATGGTTGCGGCAAAGAGAATGAAAAGAAAGAGCAAGACCTTTGGAAAAGGGGAAAGGAAGGGATTTGTTGGCCAATTGACTAAAAGGAAGAAAGAGGAGTCCATGTGCTTAGGAGAGAATGACTGCAAGAATCCTAGGAATTTATGAGAAGTAATAAAGAAGAAGCAGAAAGAGGTTTGGGGGGCAGTTCATGCCTTCTGCTTTTATAATGATGAGTGTTAAGAATGAAGGGAAAGTAGGTTACTTTCTTAGAGCAACCAAACTATAACAGAAATTCTACCAAAACTCATGAAAGTTTTAATTTAATTTACAGGGAAATCTATTTCTAAAAGATAGTTGAAATATATATTCAAGAACTTCTAAGTGTAGCATTGGAAGTGAATGGCCTTGGAGGTTCAGGAGGTAATGTCTTTTCTCTCTCCCTATGAAGGTCATAACTTTTTTAGGACAAGGTTTTCTATTCTCTGGAGAGAGTAGATCAGAGGGTTTTTGATTTAGGAGTTACCAGGCACAGCTTAAGTTTTGAGGTACCAAAACTTAAAACAGGGGATTAAGAAAAACCCTGCAGCCTTTTTATCCCACTGGTAGCCAGGCTGCCTTTTTAGTCAAGAGACCATGAGTCTTTTTAAAGAAATCTGACTAGGCCAAGAGGAAAAGCCTAAATATCAGACAACAGGGGCTCCCTGTGCCAGTCAAGGATCTCCACAGAAACACAGAATCAATAGAATACATGTGTATTCACATGAACAGATTTCTTTTAAGGAAACGCCTCATGCAGTTATGGGGCCCAGAAAGCCCAACATCTATGGGGCAGGCCAAAAGCCTGGAAACTGAGGCAGGATTTCTCTGTTACAGTCTTAAGGAAGAATCACTTTTCTCTGGGAAACCTTGTTTTTTGCTCTTAAGGCCTCCAACTGATTGGATGAGGTCCATCCACATGATTGAGATTAATCTTCTTTAAAGTCGACTGATTGTAGATGTTAATCACATCGACAAAATACCCTCACATCAATGTCTAGAGCTCTGTTTGATCAAACAACTAGGCACCACAGCCTAGCCAAGTTGACACATAAAATTCAGTCCTCACACTCCCCAAAGAAACTGCCCAACCAGATCACCCCAACACCAAAGCCCACCATCAACAAGGCCCACCCATGGCACGGACCTCCGAGTCCTCTTATTAAGTGCCCCATGCTAAAGAAATAATAGTCAACCAAGAATCAACAGACGTCTGAGCAAACTCACTTTGTGGAAACAAAAACAATTCAGGGAGAAGAAACAAAAACAAACACAAACACAAACAAAAGCAAAAACAAATAACCAAACCACCATTAATATCTTTGGGGGAGTTAAGAGAAGACAATTCAATCATGAAACAAGAAACTATTGGAGAAAAAAAGACTTCAGAGAACAAAAAGGAGCTCCTGGAAATTATAAAAATTATAACATCAATGAAAAACTTGGTAAGAGGGTTATAAGATAAAGGTGAAGAGATCTCCAAGAAAGTGAAACAAAATGACAAAGAGACAGAAAACAGACAATAAAAAAAAAAAGAAGAAGCGAGGGAGAGAGAAATCAGTTTGGAGGGATTGACATCTAAATGAGGTTTCGGAAAGAGAGAGCAGAGAAAATGGAGGAGGACAAATTATCAAAGAAATAATTCAGAAAAGTTTCCAAACATTAAAGGTCATAAGTTTCCAGATAGAAAAGGTTTACCAAGTTCCCAGCCTAGTGGTTAAATCTATATCCACACCAAGCCACCGCATCATGAAATTTAAGAAAACAAAGAATAAAGCTTGGGTGAGGAGGAGGGACAGATTACATACACATGATTTACATACACAAGATCAGACCAACTTCGGACTTCTTAACAGCATCAGCAGAGGGCAATGGAACACGCCTTCAAAACTCTAACAAAAAAGTAATATTTTAACCCATAATTCTATTACCAACCCAACCTAGCAAATTTAAGGGTAGAAGAATGATCTTTTCAAAAATGAAAGTTCTCCAAAAATTCACTTCCCAACCACTTTTTCTCAGCAAGGAATGAAGGATATATTCCTCCCCAAAAAAGGAGTAAACAAAGAAAGAAGAGGACATGAAATTCAGGAATCAACGGATCTAAGGAAAGAGAGCGGGAAAAAGAATACTCAGCGGAATGTTGAGGGGAGATCCAGGACACAGCTGCCCTAGACAGAGAGAGAGCTGTCAGTCCAAACTGAATAAGCTCAGAGGATTCTGGGAGAGATGTCTCCAAGGATAAGAAACTGATGGGGCACCTGTCATGTTTGAACATATTAAGAGGAGAGTTACATAACTTGGGAACGGTTCTGAGATAGAAAACTAAGCAATAAAAACAAAAACAAACCAAGAAATTATCAAATCCAGGAAAAGCAAAAGGTTATTGTAGAAAGGAACAGTAATAATGTCAGTTAGAACTACTTGGCTCAATTATAAATAGTATTTACCTAGTTAAAATAATGTCAATATTAAATATTGTTTAATAAAATTAACATATTTGCGGGGCAGGCAGAGAAGCGGAGAAAGAGGTAAACCTTTATTTTGTCTAATAAATAGAAATGGATAATATGAAATACTGAAAAATCAAGAAACAGTAGTTACTTCAGTAGCAGTCCAGTAATGTTATTTATAGATTTAGAGGTAAATAGATTTAACAACAACAACAAAAAAACAGAGTTAAAAGGGCTTGTCTCTGGGAGGAAAAAAATTAATGGTGGAGACAGGGAGAGGACTGTTGTTTTTCCTAATAAGCTTTGTAGAACTGTTTGATCCTTCTTGTATATACACAATTTTAATGAAAACAAAAACTAGAAAAAAACTTCCCAAATAGCATAAAACCCAAACTCCTGGCAGTCTAAGAGTCAAGCTTACGGAGTCAGAGTCCTGGGTTCCGATACCAGCTTTGCCACTTACCAACTGTGTAACCTTGGGCAAGTTTTCTAAGTTCTCCAAACTGTGAAAAGGGGATAAATAATAGTTCTCATGGTAACGGTGCTTACTGACTGATTCACAGCCCTGGCTTGTGAAGAATGAATGAAATAACCCATGTGACGTCTAAGTACTATGCTTGCTACACTTAGTGTTGTATAAACTTTCGCTCATTTTTTTTTTTTTTTTTTGCCATTGTCAGGCTGACGTTCAAAGGTTCTTTGTCATCTCTCCCATCTGCACTTCCAACCTCAAGTTCTCTCACTCTTCTAGATAAACTCTAAGTTTGGCTGGGCAGTGTTCATTCTTTCTGAAATACACTGCACTCCTTCCTGCTTGCTCGCTGTTGCTTGTGCAATTGTTTGTTTTCCTATTCCCCAACCTATTGTGGTTGAAATAACAATGGAAATGAAATGTGTTACACCCTGTAGATAACTGGACGATGTCTGCCTTGGTTGAATCTAAATTCAAGATGTAAATATTTCCTCTAGGGGCTAAAAGCTGAAAGGAGGAGTTCCATTTTTGTTCAAGACATGTTAATCTTGTCATTGCTCAAGGTTGCCATGGTTCCTGTTTGGTGCTTCCAGGACTTAGGCTTATGCCGCTACATCTGAACAAGTGGAAATAACCCTATTCGACTGAGACAGCAAGACAGGCAGGGTGAGATTCTTGTGAGATAGGTCACTACTGTAATTAGAAATATAAGCCAGGATTTATGTGTCTCAGTTACAAACCGATCCCGGCTGCCCCTGACACTGCATATTTCCACTTCATGTTTTCCTGGAGACCAGGGAGCAATTTACTTTGTAAACCAGAGAGATACTCTTTTCCCTTTCCTGTGGCACAATTTAAATGGAAAAAACCACCCAAAGTAACCATTTGCTTATAGTTTTTAAAAATAAAGGCTTCAATTGTATAATTTGTTAGAGCCCATTATTTTATTAAAGAGAGACTTCATTACAATATAAAAATAAGTTCTAGCCTAAAAAATAAAGATGAATCCAATGAAAATAAAGCTAATTAACTTTGGCAAATCATATTCTTCCGTCAACTTCACAATCATTTTCAAATGCACAGTCATAGATAGAACAGTTCCTTGAACAGAAATGAAAATCGTGTTTTTATGAGACTCACTAACCTATCTCTGATGACATTTAAGTACTTTCTTAGAGACTTTCGGTGTCTGGTGTATATAGGAAGTAAATAGTAATATAGGAATGGTGTTAATTGCTCTTCATTGCTTTAAATGGTCACAAGATTTCAAATTTTATGATTGCATAAATCATTTTATGAAACTTTCTTTTGCAGATTTAAAGAAGAGGCACAATGTTATCTTCCTTCTAACCATCATTGTAAGTTGAATTCCGATAGACTGTCCAGCATCTTATGCAAATTCACCAGCATTTCATATTCATTACCTTCGCCAACAATATTTTGTTCGAATTTGCTGACACTTTATCAATGTCCCTAAGGCATATTAAGGATAAATCGGTTGCTATAAGGTGTACATTTGTATGGACTAGGAATATTCTCTTTCCTCACAGGGTAAATAATTCGTGAAGGGTTGTTCCATGCGAGCTGTATTAGGTTTTTAGGTAAGAAAGTGAGAGATGAGAATATTTTCATGCAAAATAGACAATTTGAAACCCTCAGATTAGGTTTTGAAAACTCTTATTCCCTTAGCTTTAAGGAGGGATAAAGCAGAAGACATTTAGGTGAGCAAAGACCTCCAAAATGTACACTTTAGTTTCACCTTCTCTGTGCCATTCCTATGCTTTCTCTACCAAGCCAAATACTGTTGCTTAGGACACCCAAGGTACAATTAGAGCACCGTTCAATCTCTATTTTAGATAATTTCTTATAAACTGAGTATTAGCCCATGATTGCCCTTTATTTCTAATTACTTTCTTGCTTATTAATATCTTTGTTAATTTAAACGTATGTGCCTGCTTAAATCTCATGGAAACCAAGTCTTAGATAATAGACAAGATATGTTGCCAATGCAAAGTTGCCCACTACAGGTTGGAACTGTTCTTAAAACAAGAAGGTCAAATCCAAAAAAGGACCCATGAACGAAGTTTCCAGGACCCTCTAGTATGCACTGGATACCAAGGATTAAACATGAAAGCAATACCGATCTATTTTTATTTTATTTTTTTATACAGCAGGTTCTTATTAGTTATCTATTTTATACATATTAGTGTATACATGTCAATCCCAATCTCCCAGTTCATCCCACCACCACCACCACCCCCGCCACTTTCCCCCCTTGGTGTCCATATGTTTGTTCTCTACATCTGTGTCTCTATTTCTGCCCTGTAAACTAGTTCATCTGTACCATTTTTCTCGATTCCACATATATGCACTAATATACAATATTTGTTTTTCTCTTTCTGACTTACTTCACTCTGCATGACAGCCTCTAGGTCCATCCACGTCTCTACAAATAACCCAATTTCATTCCTTTATATGGCTAAGTAATATTCCACTGTATATATGTACTACATCTGTTTTAACCATTCGTCTGTTGATGGTCATTTAGGTTGCTTCCATGACCTGGCTATTGTAAATAGTGCTGCAATGAACATTGGGGTGCATGCGTCTTTTTGAATTATGGTTTTCTCTGGGTATATGCCCAGTAGTGGGATTGCTGGGTCATATGGTAATTCTAGTTTTAGTTTTTTAAGGAACCTCTATACTGTTCTCCATAGCAGCTGTATCAATTTACATTCCCACAAATAGTGCAAGAGGGTTCCCTTTTCTCCACACTCTCTCCAGCATTTGTTGTTTGTAGATTTTCTGATGATGCCTATTCTAACTGGTGTGAGGTGATACCTCACTGTAGTTTTGATTTGCATTTCTCTAATAATTAGTGATATTGAGCAGCTTTTCATGTGCTTCTTGGTCATCTGTATGGCTTCTTTGGAGAAATGTCTGTTTAGGTCTTCTGCCCATTTTTTGATTGGGTTGTTTGTTTTTTTAATATTGAGCTGCATGAGCTGTTTATATATTTTGGAGATTAATCCTTTGTCCATTGATTCGTTTGCAAATATTTTCTCCCATTCTGAGGGTTGTCTTTTCATCTTGTTTATAGTTTCCTTTGCTGTGCAAAAGTTTTTAAGTTTCATTAGGTCCCATTTGTTTATTTTTGTTTTTATTTCCATTTCTCTAGGAGGTGGGTCAAAAAGGATCTTGCTGTGATTTATGACATACAGTGTTCTGCCTATGTTTTCCTCTAAGAGTTTGATAGTGTCTGGCCTTACATTTTAGGTCTTTAATCCATTTGGGGTTTATTTTTGTGTATGGTGTTAGGGAGTGTTTTAATTTCATTCTTTTACATGTAGCTGTCCAGTTTTCCCAGCACCTCTTATTGAAGAGACTTTTTCTCCCTTGTATATCCTTGCCTCCTTTGTCATAGATTAGTTGACCATAGGTGCGTGGGTTTATCTCTGGGCTTTCTATCCTGTTCCATTGATCTGTATTTCTGTTTTTGTGCCAGTACCATATTGTCTTGATTACTGTAGCTTTGTAGTATAGTCTGAAGTCAGGGAGACTACCAATCTCTTATGGTTCAAAAATTTCATTGGATAATGGCATCTTCCTTGGGTTCAATAATACAATGGCTTCAAACACTATGGCTGCCAACTCTTCAATTAACAGATTGATGAATATATTGAAAAACTGGGCTGTTCTCAAGTGGCAATCCCACTAATGGATATTACGCTTGATAAATTAATTCTGAGGCTTAACTTCAGTGTAGAGTAGAAAACAATGAGAAAATCAAAGAGAAAACAAAAAGAAAATGACAATAGCACAAAATACAGATTTCAAAGAACTGCCTTGTAGCCTCTCCTATAGAAGAGGACAAGAAGAAATAGACATTTCCAGAAACGTGGCACATGATATAAGATGACCACCTCATCACTTTGCCTTGACTGGCATGGAATGTCACCTCGCACATACAGATGACTTTGGTGCAAAAGCTTTTTGCTCATGATGGTTTTACTGCTGTCTGTGCAGGATACACTCAATTACATGTGATGACCATGTGCTTTTTCCATAGCAGTGTCTATAAGAATGTTTAATTTGGCTTTTCCAGAACAACAGCCTAATGGCTAACAGGGCCTCACATCCTTTCCCACCAAGTGGTGTCCAGGGAACCCTATTCCTGACTGTGGTTGATAACTGACCACTAGGTTTAATATTTCCCCAATTTCTTTACTTTTCTTATTCCACTTTTTTTTCCTTTTTTCAACTGCGTGTCATATACAGATTGGGGTAAAACACTTCACAACTTATTTCTGGTTTAATATTTCTCATTTTCAAATGTGCTTTTCAGACTTTAATTAAACCTAGTCTCCCTAAGGGGCTACTAGAAAGCACTGTTTTTTCTGCTTTCCAGAAGGGGACAAAGAAAAAGCAATAATGACTTCAGACAGTAAAAGTGGACAGGGACAGTAAAAAAGAAACTCTCCTGACTGCTTCTGAATTTAGAAGCTTTGCAGCCTTTCCTCAGACCTCAGTTCACACTAGTAAGCCTTTTAGGGAAATCTGTTTCCTTGAGGAGGTTGATAGGTATTATACTGTATTTCATAATACGAGAAGAAAAATCATTACTTAATTTCTTATAGATGTAACATCACATATAAATTAAAATATAAAATATAAGAAAAATGTTTACCTTCAGCTTATTTGCTTAGACAAAAAAATCATTTTTATTTATTATGAAGTAATAAAATTATTATTTTTCATTTTTAGGCAAAATTCATTCATGATTAGGCCAAAAATAATTATAATTTGACGTACTGGCCCTTAAGTCATATAATTTGATAATCCTGTATAGTTAAAATTTATTGAGACTATTTAAAATATAACCATTTTGTCTTTAAAATACACACATTAAGTGGACATAAAACAGTTAAACAACAAAACCTCAACAAGGTAGCCACTGGTTAGTTCTGACTGCATTTACCGAGGCCAAAGAGTACATCTGCAAGCAGTATATAGAAAACATTTTAGAAAACTTTTTGGGGAGATAATAAAGTAGCTCCTTGAGGAAGCACTTATTCTTTCTTCCAAATTCCACAGCAAGATTTTACTTTTTTTTTTCTTTTTTTTTTGGTTCACGGGCCTCTCACTGTTGTGGCCTCTCCCATCGCGGAGCACAGGCTCTGGATGCGCAGGCTCAGCGGCCACGGATCACGGGCCTAGCCGCTCCGCGGCATGTGGGATCTTCCCGGACCGGGGCACGAACCCGTGTCCCCTGCATCGGCAGGCGGACTCTCAACCACTGCGCCACCAGGGAAGCCCCAAGATTTTACTTTTAAAGGCAGATGCTGTAGGTCTTTTTTTGCAGAGAAGGCAAAAGAGTTCCCCTCTTTGAGGTGTCCTGCTGCACAAATCTTTTTAACAACTAACAGCAACAGAAGGAACAAGGTACAGAAACCAAACTGATGAAGACACTCTCATCTAAAGTTTGTATTTTACTCACTGCAGACAAAGACATAAAACAATGAGAATGTTCTCCAGTTATCACATCAGAAAGAAAACATTCTAGTATGGACCAGTTCGGAATGGATGGAGGACCAGGAATGACAGAATCAAGTGGTAAAGAAAGCACAGGATGTGGGCAAGACCAGGTGAGAACCAGTTTCCTCTGTCAACCATGCCCTGCTATAGTGTGCATTACGGTCGACTCGTCACTATCCTTTCCTCCCACCAGATGATCAGTCTAGGCTAACTGGACTAGGAGCCTTGCCAGCTCCTAGTTTAGGCATGGGTTTGTGACCCAATGAGAAAAAATCTGCTGAGGGTTTTCTGGGCAAGGTTTTCTCACTCTTATGAAAGAGTTAGAGGAAAATATGGATTTTCTGCTTTCATACTCAACCAAACCTACACTCAGAAGTTGGCAGAGTGGATGGAAAGAACTTCAGTATTTGATGAAGTTGTTGAATTACTAAATCAGCCAGTATTGAATCCTACCCTACTTCTGGACTTCCATTTATGTGAAATAATGTTTCCCTATGTTCAAGCCAGTTTAAATCAGAGTTTTCTGTTAACTATTAACCAAGAATTTTCTAATTGATATAATTAATGAGGAAGATTGTTTATTTCACCAAAACTCTTGCATGGCACTATTTATATTTGCATTTATATTTATATTTATATTTATAATTTTTGGCCATGCCACACGGCTTGTGGGATCTTAGTTCCCCAATCAGGGATTGAACCCAGGCTATGGCAATGAAAGCACTGAGTCCTAACCACTGAATGGCCAGGGAATTCCCTCGCCTGGCTATATTTTAAGTACGGTTTCCATAGTGTATGTTTATACCTAAGTTGACTGAGCTTAGTTTATTCCACAATTTGGGTTCTCTTCTCAACTCTTAGTGATCTTTCTCAAGTCCTAACTCAAGAATCCTTTTATAGGGGGTTCCCTGGTGGAGCAGTGGTTGAGAGCCCGCCTGCCAATGCAGGGGACGTGGGTTCGAGCCCTGGTCTGGAAAGATCCCACATGCCACGGAGCAGTTGGGCCTGTGCGCCACAACCACTGAGCCTGTGCTCTGGAGCCCTGGAGCCACAACTACTGAGCCTGCGTGCTACAACTACTGAAGCCCGTGCGCCTAGAGCCCGTGCTCAGCAATGAAGAGTAGCCCCCGCTCGCCGCAACTTGAGAAAGCCTGCAAGCACCAACAAAGACCCAGTGCAGCCAAAAAAAAAATAAATTAAAAAAAAAAATCCTTTTATATGTTGTTTGGTAGAAAGGTATGTGAACTAATTGACTCCAGATGTCTTTGCAGCCAAGATTTGGTGTTCAGAAAGGGAGGGTAAGCAAGCAGCATCAGTTGCAGAACAATGCTTGTAACATCTGTGAATATGTGAAATATTATCCCTTTGAGATTATTTTACAAATGCACTAATAAAGATGTCATCCACTAGCAAATTTGATATTCCTAATAATATGACTGGAAAAATAAGTAGAATTTATAAAGAATTTCTTTATTCTTCCCCTCAATCTTCCATCATTTGATGACTGTTTTATTAATGACTTAACATGTTCTCCATTCTATGTTGGCAATTGTAGAGCTAAGCATTCACTACGGATATCAATATTCATATTGCTGGGATTAGAAAGAGTGAGTATTAAAGAACAGTCCTATTATTCCAGGGATCGGCAAGCCAATATTCCTGAAAATGAAAAGTTACATGTCTTTCAGAAAGAATATCTTTGGGTTAAAATTTGACTTTTTAGAATAGCTTGGCAAGAGCACTGCTACAATAGTGCAGAGTCTATGGGAGGTTTGAATAGTAACATGAAGTAGGATGGCCTCTAACCTAGGATTTCTTACAACCTATGGGGTCCCTTTCTATGAGTCTCAGGAGTCCTCTGTCCTTTTGCCAGGACTCTTTTGTCCTTAGTTTAACTTTAGTAATAGCCCACAGGTAACAAAGGGGGATATATAGTAGGGGAGATATTAATTCTTGCACCTAGCATTCTTTTCTTTTATATTTATACTCTTTCTATCGTGCTTTAGTGCACCTAAGTGCACCTTACAGTGCCTCCAAACTATTGCAACCTCTTGACCTCAGTTACTTCCCACTTAAAATAAATCTCATCTTTCTGTCCAAGTTGCCTTTCTTGCCCATAGTTCTGATTTATTATCCTCATGACAGCCAGAATGATTCTTTAAAAATATTTGCATGGTATACCATTTTCCATCATCTTACTCTCAAGCTTTCTGTATCCTTATATTAAGGATGTGCTTCTTGTAAGCAACATGTAATTAGGTTTTGTGTGTTTTTTTAAAAATATTTATTTATTTATTATTTATTGTTGGCTGTGTTGGGTCTTCATTACTGCGCGCGGGCTTCTTCTAGTTGCGGCGAGCAGGGGCTACTCTTCATTGCAGTGCGCAGGCTTCTCATTACGGTGGCTTCTCTTTGTTGCAGAGCACGGGCTCTAGGCGTGCAGGCTCAGTAGTTGTGGCACATGGGCTTAGTTGCTCCGCGGCATGTGGGATCTTCCTGGACCAGGGCTCGAACCCACGTGCCCTGCATTGACAGGCGGATTCTTAACCACTGCGCCACCAGGGAAGTCCCCTAGGTTTTGTTTTCTTATCCAGTTTGACAACTTTTATACTCTAATTAGAGCATTTAGTTCACTTACATTTAATATAATTATCGATATATTTTGCTTTATATCTATCATCATAATATTTGCTTTCTTTTTGTTTCTTCTGTTCTATGTTCTGTTTTCTCTCATTTCTTGTCATCTTTTGGATTTATTTTATTAGTAGTAGTATTCTAATTTCTTCCCTCTATTAACTTAGAAGTTATACATTCTTTTATTATTCTTTTACTGCAGGATTACAATATTAGCTTACCAAAGTCTAACATTAATTGGTATTTTTACCCTCTTACCAGACAGAAGCCTTAGAACCTTTTAACTTTATTTATCCTTCTTCTGACTTATATGTTATTGTTGTATTTTAATTTCATGTTTAATGAAACTTGCACAAGAAATTATTATTTTATACAGTCAATATTTATGTTATCCACATATTTAGCCTTCTCATTGTTCTTTATTCTGTCCTACATCTCTAGGCCTCTGGGCTTTCATCTGGGATCATTTTCTTTCTGTCAAAAAAAATCTAGATCTATCTCCTTTGCATTTTCTTTACTGTGAATCTGCTAATATGAATTTTATCAATTTTTGCTTGTTTGGATATTTATTTCAGCTTCATTCTTTTTTTATATACGTATATATTTATTTATTTATTTATTTATTTTTGGCTGTGTTGGGTCTTCGTTGCCGCGTGCGGGCTTTCTCTAGTTGCGGTGAGCGGGAGGCTACCCTTCGTTGCGGTGCTCAGGCTTCTCTTTGCGGTGTCTTCTCTTGTTGCAGAGCATGGGCTCTAGGTGTGTGGGCTTCAGTAGCTGTGGCACATGGGCTCAGTAGTTGTGGCTCACAGGCTCTAGAGCGCAGGCTCAGTAGTTGTGGTGCACAGACTTAGTTGCTCCGTGGCATGTGGGATCTTCCCAGACCAGGGCTCGAACCCGTGTCCCCTGCATTGGCAGGCGGATTCTTAACCACTGCACCACCAGGGAAGTCCCGGTACCAATAGATTTTGATCAATGTGTGTCTTTCCCATTAGAATGTAACCTCCAAGAAGGTAGAAGGCATGTCTGTTTTGCTGCCATTGTATTCAGAGCACCTTAGCATAGTGTGTAGGGCATAGTAGGTGTTCATTAAATATTTGTTGAAAGAAGGAGGAATTTAACCTTTACTGAACACCTGTTATATACCAGGCAGTGCAGTAAGCGCTCTGCAAATATAATTTTATTGACTTTTCATAACAAGCAAATGTGTTAAGAATTCTATCTCCTTTTCACAGATGAGATAAAGTTTGAAGAAGAGAAATAATTTCACCAAGTTCACACAGTCAGATATGGATGTGGGGTGTGACCTATAACCTCTGCCTCCATAGTAAATGCTCAGTTTATTCTGCCACATTTATGTTGACCAGGTGGGCTGTTCCCTGGCTTCCTCTGATAACAGGTTGGCTGATTTCATGAAAAGATGGAAATAGTAAATAATAGATTAATATCCTTTCAATGGCAAATTCCTGAAGCTTTAATGAAAGAAATTAATTTATAGCCACTAAATTCTAGGTATAATGTAGGCAGCTGAATGAGCTAGTAGTTTAGAAGAGATACATTCAGGAATATATCATCAAAAATCAAACCATGTAGACATTTTCCTACTCAGCTAACATCAGTTGCCCACAAAGATCAGTTGTTTAGATGATACCATTTTTTTTTTTTTTTTTTTTTTGCGGTACGCGGGCCTCTCACTGCTGTGGCCTCTCCCGTTGCGGAGCACAGGCTCCGGACGCACAGGCCCAGCGGCCATGGCTCACGGGCCCAGCCGCTCCGCGGCATATGGGATCTTCCTGGACCAGGGCACGAACCCGTGTCCCCTGCATCGGCAGGCAGACTCCCAACCACTGCACCACCAGGGAAGCCCTAGGTGATACAATTTTGATATTAGGGTCTCTAGTAAAGAAGCTAGCACAATGACAAAAGTTCCAACCAAGATAACAAGTACATTTTAAAGGGCAAGGAAAAGGAAGAGGCAAGAAAGACAGAGAAGATAAAGGAGAAGAGAAGAGAGGAAAACATATACAAAAGGAGAAGAAACAGAGTAAAATGGAAAGGGGAGAGAATGGTACCCATTTGGTTTTTTGTTGTTATTTTGGGGTTATTTCTTTCAGTTTTCAGTCCACGCTCTTTCAGTAGTAGCGTCCTCCACTTACCCTTTGGGATTACATCCTCCCTTTTGGATATGTAATCTGGTGGGACTGTTGTTCAGAAGGGGGCTGCCTTCCCTGGGCCAAGGAAAGAAGAGTTGACCATAGCTAAACCACTCAAATGCTCTCTTCCTGGAATCTGAATCATTCCTTCTAGATGCAGCTGTTGAGATGTTCATGCCGTGGAGACTCACGTGAGGGGCCCGGTTCAGTCCTTTCCAACACTGGATCTTCAGCCTTCTCTCCTCAACCCTTTGAGCTTCCCCAATTTGCCCAATAAATTCCTTTCTTACTTAAGTTTACCAGAGGCAGTTACTGTTGCTTGCAGCCAAAGAACTCTACCTGACAGAGTCAAGGAAGAAGGTAAGTGAAAATAAATGTGGAAATTAAGATCTGGAGTGAGATCCACTGAGCATATATTTTCAGATCCTAAAACAGTAGGTACTGGGGACAAACAATTCTGGTTTAAACCTGGAAAAAAATGTGCAAGTTAGTGTTCAATCATCTCAGCTCTCTAGGAGCAAATATAATCACACTGTAAAGTAGCAGAGGGTTTCCAAAAGGTGAGAGTAATATTCTTTTTCAAGGATAACCTACTGTAAGATTGACATCACAATTTCGAGTAATGAAAAGAGAATGTGTCTCCTGAAAGGCAGAGGTTTAGCTCTGTTTTTACTGTGTAAGATCTTTGTGTCTTTGATGATTTCACATCTTTGGCATGACTAAAGGATTTTTCAATTCAAATCAAACTCCTTCAACTTAGCTAGTCCCTCCCACTTCCCCTGACTGGCCCCCTGGGATTCTTTCTTTTCACTGCAGAGGATTAAATTCCCTGTGAAAGCCTTGAAGGCAACAGACATCTGTACTAGAAATGAGATACAAAACTGTCCAAAAAGAGAGAAGCAATCCCAAAGCTTAAGTGAGAAAATAATTGAACTCTTATTCATACTGGAAAAAAGTGTGGTTCCAAACTGAGTTTTTTATTGACGTTTTTTGTGAGGAAAGTATCATCATTTTTGAATAAGAAACTGTTATTCTTCTACTTTACCGAAGATGCTAAGTTTTGCATGCTTAAAACACCACACAAACATCTCCGTAGAGAATGGCTTGCTGCCAATATCTGGTGAGCACACCAGACTTTCAAAACAGCCCAGTTATACCAGCTCTGTATGGGTGGGTGAGCGATTCAAGATAGAAGGCTGAATTAGAACTCAGTCCTAATCCTGCTTGGGATGCTGGTTTTATTGGGTCATAGCTTGGTTGATCAGAAGACAACCCCACATGCCTACAGTAGCACAGATCCATTGCTCCCTCCTCAAGCTACACACACGAAAGGCACAGTGCTGTTTGCAATGTGAACATCACATGTGATGAGTACAAATAAAAAGGACCAACAGAGCACACTGTAGACCTTAACTATTACCTTGTTATTTTATCAGTCCTTACTCTCTCCACCTCAAGTATGGAATATCTTACATTAAATTTATATTCTTGCAATTGGTGTGTGGAGTCATAAATTGTGCCAAACTAAATTGATTGCCAGTTTAGACATGATGATCAAGGGGTTCATATACGAGTGATATATTATCAGAACTGTATTGTCTCAACTTTCATCTGTTAATCTACAAGCTCATCAGAAGCTTGAGGCTGGATATAATGGAATATGATTCAATGGACAAGAATTGAGCTCCAGATATTAACTCTCATAAAATAGCCCCTTTAAAATGTCTTTTCTTTATGTTTATTTGCCATGGGTTTTTTTTTTTTTTTTTTTTTTTTGGTTTTATTTTTGCTCACACATTTTTGCTCTGTGTGACAAAATTGAGCTTGGGGGAAAAAAATCACAGAGGTTATTATGTCAGGGCTCCCAAATGGTTAGATGACCCTTCAGTAAAAAAACCTAAGGGTTCTTTGTTTTTCTTATAGTTGCTCAGGCTTTAATTCTACTGAAAAGTGACTGGAAAAGCCATTCTATGAAACGACTCTTTAATATTTGATAAACGAGTCAGTCTGATGGGCCTATTGTCACATCAGTCATGCTTCTCAGCTAAGACTGCATATTTTCACATGGGATGGTCATTAAGCAAACCTTTCAGGATGACAGGAATTCAGTTACTCTGTCTCATTTCCCAGAAGGAAGAATAATGGAATAAAATCTGGAGAGTTAAAAGGAAAAGGAAAGTGTGTTGCACACACACACACACACAACACTTCTTTCTAACGTGTGTCTTTGCAACATAATTTGTCACAAAGAGCTACATACGAAGTGAATAGGAGACATTTATTCCTAAATCCTCATGACACTTCAATGAGATAGCAGGAGAATATTATTATTTCACCCTTAATGATTGGGAAAATTGAGGCAAAGGGCTGCTGAAAAATATATTGAGTATTACACTATTAATCTGAATTAAAAGACCGGAACTTGCTCAAATAACCTAGTTTGGGGAAATGAATGTAAGATGGGGAGTGAAATGGACAATATAGACACCAGATAGCTTCCGTCTGGATCCAGATGTTATTTCCATTCTACTCTAAGTAGCACTGCTTTTAACCACAGACTAAGAGAGCTCTGGTCTCTCCCTGGAGAAATCAAACCATCAGACTTCTCCCCTGGATTGCTCCCCCCGATCACACACTCCCACACTCATGCTCTGTACACAAACCTACCAGCTGCCCACCAGAAACAGCTGTCTCAAGACAGGTCTGTCAAGGGAAGTCTTTCTATGGATGTACAACCGCTGGCAGCAGCAGGAACCCTTCACCAAAATTGTTCCTTTGGCCTCAGTTCCAACTTTTGGCTCTGACCCAGATAATACATACATACCCATCGTAGAAAACATAAAAAATACACAGAAATCTTTTTAAAAAAATCACTCATAATCTCACTACCCATGCGTGCCACAACTACTGAAACCTGCGCACCTAGAGCCGGTGCTCCGCACCGAGAGAAGACGCTGCAATAAGTCTGTGCACCGCAATGAAGAGTAGTCCCTGATGACCGCAACTAGAGAAAGCCTGCGCACGGCAACAAAGATCCAATGCAACCAAAAAAAAAAAAAAAAAAACCTCACTACCCAGAGTGATGTCTGACAATATTTTGATATTGTGTAAAAAAAAAGTTTAATCTAAATATTCATTTGGGTTCACACTGTACTTGGAATTTTGAGTCCTGCTTTACTTTTTTTAAACTTAACTTTATATTGTGAACATTTCTCTATGTCATAAAAACATTCTTTGTAATCACCACATACATCTAGTCCATAAAAAATAATGATTATAGAGATCAAGGAGAAACCACAAAACCGAAGGAGAAAATAGTAAACAATCTCAAAGTTGAAGATGAAAGAATGATCATTCCAATTACTGATTTTCAAATCCTAAAGGTTATGGGGGAAAATGTTCAAGAAAAAATTAGAAACTAGTAAAAAAGGAATGAAGCTACTTTGATAAACGTATAAAATAGCGAAAAGATAGTTGTTAGCAAAGGCATAACATATAAATACCAAGAAAATAACTTTTATTGTGCAGCACCAAATTATATTGGTGAGGTTAATGTAGTTTTACTAAATAATAAAAGGGAAATGCCTACATTTTAAAAAGATGCCTAGAGAAACTATGCATAAAGGAGCTCATTAACTGTATGATATTCCTAACATGGCATTGCAGGTTCTAACAGATTCCCTACATGAGTTCTGCGAGGACTTAGAAAAAGAGGTGGGCAGTATGTTAATGGCAGAACTGTCCAACTCCTCCCCCCACACGCCACCAAAGATCATTCACAAGAGCAAAAAATACAACAAAAAGTGGTAATATTTAATCTCTAGCAAAATATTTTGTGTTCATTGGAGATTGATCCTGATACTACCAGCCCCTCCCTTTTGCTTCAGAGCACCTCTCACTTCCCAATTACATCCACGGGGGTGGGCTGGACCTGGGCTAGAGCTGGGAGGAAAGAGCTCAGTTAAGGGACCTGGAGAAGACTGCGATTTATTGCTAAGATGATGGGCTGTGGAGTCTGACAGAACTACATTCCGATCCGAGGTTGTCACTTCTAGCTCTGTCACCTGGGCAAGTGACCCAAACTGTCTGCAGTTCCCTTTCCACATTTATATAGTATAGGTAATAAAATCTGTTTCTCACAGTTGTTTCATGAAAGTTGGTTATTGTCATTTATACTTCACTTTCATGTTTTCACACATTTCTACTTCCCCTTTTTTGACCATGGAATTGTAGTTCATTTCAACAGTGGTTCTGGCTTCTTCTTGTTTGTTTCAACTTCATTAATAATACACTGGACTTGGGGCTTCCCTGGTGGCACAGTAGTTGAGAGTCTGCCTGCTGATGCAGGGGACACGGGTTCGTGCCCCGGTCCGGGAAGATCCCACATGCCACGGAGCGGCTGGGCCCATGAGCCATGGCCGCTGGGCCTGCGCGTCTGGAGCCTGTGCTCTGCAACGGGAGAGGCCACAACAGTGAGAGGCCCGCGTACCGAAAAAAAAAAAAAAAGAACTCATGGATTCAAGAGAAATCACGAAAGAAATTATAAAATATTTTTATATGTACAAGAACGTATCAAATCTTGTGGGTAATTAGAAAGGTAATGGTAATTGGAATGAAATGCATATATGTAGATGAATTTATTTAAAATATAAGAGATTGAAAATGATTGAGCTACATGTGCAATTCAAAAAGCTAGGAAAAAACAAAGTAGAAAAGGAAAATTATGAAATTAACCATGGAAATTAAAGAAACAGAAAAAATAATAAAAATATAGATTATCAGCAATACCAAAGGCTGGTTTTTGGAAATAATCCAGACAAGGCAATTTATGGAAAGAAAGTAATGGGCCAATCTCACGAATTTACATGCAAAATTTCTAAATTAAATACTAACAAATCACATGCAAAAATGTATAAGAAATACATTGTGATCAGAGGTGCAGCCATTATGGAAAGCGATACGGAGGTTCCTCCACAAATTAGAAATAGGATTGCCATATGATCTAGCAACCCCATTTCTGGGCATATATCCAAAAGAATTCAAAGCAGGATCTCAAAGATATATTTGCACACCCACGTTCATTTCAGCCCTATTCACAATAGCCAAGAGGTGGAAGTAACTCAAACGTCCAAAAACAGATGAATGGGTAAAGGAAATGTGGTATATATATATACGATGGACTACTATGCAGCCTTAAAAAAGGAAGGAAATCTTATCACATACTACAACATGGATGAACCTTGAGAATACTGTGCTAAATGAAATAAGCTAGTCACAAAAAGATGATACCATATGATTTCACTCATATGAAGTGTCTAAAGTAGTCAAAACCATAAAATCGGAAAATAGAAAGGTGGTTACCAAGAGCTGGTGTGAGGACAGTAGTAGAATTAGTGTTCAGTGGGTATAGAGTTTGAGAGTTGCAACATGAAAAAGTTGTAGAGGTCTGCTGTACAACAATGTGAATATACTAAACACTTCGTAGCTGTACACTTAAAAATGGTTAAGATAGTAAACTTAATGTTATGTGTTTTTTACCACAACTTAAAAAAACCAGCAAGACCTGGAAGCAACCTAAATGTCCATGGATAAAGAAGATGTATGTATGTATATATATATATATATATATATATATATATATATATATATATATATATAAAATGGAATATATAAAATGGAATACTACTCAGCCATAAAAATGAATGAAATAATGCCTTTGCAGCAACATGGATGGACCTAGAGATTATCATACTAAGTAAGTCAGAAAGAGAAAGGTAAATATCATATGATATCACTTACATGTAGAATCTAAACTATGACACAAATGAACTTATTTACAAAACAGAAACAGACTCACAGACATAGAGAACAGAATTGTGGTTGCCAAGGGGGAAGGGGCAGTGGGGGAGGGATGGACAGAGAGTTTGGAGTTAGCAGATGCAAACTATTATATATAGGATGGTTAAACAACAAGGTCCTACTGTATCACACAGGGAACCATATTCAATATCCTATAATAAACCATAATGGAAAAGAATACCAAAAAGTGTATATATATATATATATATATATATATATATATATATATATATATACACTCAGACACTGGAGGGAAATGATCTGGGTTCCAGTCCCAGTTCTACCACTTATCTATGTAACCTTGGGTAAATTACTTTTCTTTAGTTTCTTATCAAAATTAGGATAAGTATAGACCGTTAAAAACAAAGAAAAAACACTGTGACCAAGTAAGGTTTATCCCAATACCTGTTGGTCTAAAATCCACCATATTAACAGATAAAAGGATCAATAAATACAGGAAAACTTTGTTAAAAATCAACACTTGAAATGTTCTTCTCTATGATTTATGTGGCTTTTCTTTCTCTTCCTTTAGATCTCTGCTCAAATGTTGACTTATCAGTGAGGCCTTTTGGGACCATCCTGAATATACTAACGCCCGCCCACCCTGCCATTCTCTAACCCTGCTCTATATTTCTTCATAGCAGTACTTCCCAGGCATAAAGATAATGGAAGAAATCACAAAGATAAAAATAGAGAAATTTGACTACTTAAAAATGTAAAACTTCCTTATGGAGAACAGTATGGAGGTTCCTTAGAAAACTAAAAATAGAACTACCATATGACCCAGCAATCCCATTACTGGGCATATGCCCAGAGGAAACCATAATTCAAAAAGACACATGCACCCCAATATTCATTGCAGCACTATTTACAATAGCCAAGACATGGAAACAACCTAAATGTCCATCAACAGAGGAATGGATAAAGAAGATGTGTGGTACATATATACAATGGAATATTACATAGCCATAAAAAGGAATGAAACTGGGTCATTTGTAGAGACACGGATGGACCTAGAGTCTGTCATACAGAGTGAAGTAAGTCAGAAAGAGAAAAACAAATATTGTATATTAATGCATATATATGGAATCTAGAAAAATGGTATAGATGACCTTATTTGCAAAGCTGAAGTAGAGACACAGATGTAGAGAACAATGTATGGATACCAAGGGGGAAAGGGGGTGGGTGGAAGGAATTAAGAGATTGGGATGGACATACATACACTATTGATACTATGCATAAAATAGATAACTAATGAGAACGTACTGTATGGTGCAGGGAACTCTACTCGATGCTCTGTGGTGACCTAAATGGGAAGGAAATCCAAAAAAGAGGGGATATATGTATACATATAGCTGATTCACTTTGCTGTACAGTAGAAACTAACACAACATTGTAAAGCAGCTATACTCCAATAAAAATTTTTTAAAAAGTCATATCACTATGTCGTACACCTAAAACTAGCATAATATGATACATTAACCATATTGCAATAAAAATTAAAAATAAATAAATTAAAAATTTAGGGGCTTCCCTGGTGGCGCAGTGGTTGAGAGTCCGCCTGCGGATGCAGGGGACACGGGTTCGTGCCCCGGTGCGGGAAGATCCCACATGCCGCGGAGTGGCTGGGCCCGCGCATCCGGAGCCTGTGCTCCGCAACGGAGAGGCCGCAACAGTGAGAGACCCGCGTACCGCAAAAAAAAAAAAAAAATAAATAAATAAATAAATAAATAAATTAAAAATTTAAATTTTTTATTGGCGTATACTTGATTTATAATACTGTGTTAATTTCAGGTGTACAGCATAGTGATTCAGTATTTTTGCAGATTATATTCCACTATAGGTTTTTACAAGATAATGGGTATAATTACCTATGCTGTACAGTATACCCTTTAAATTAAAATTTTTAAAAATAAAAATGACTGGAGCTATCTTCGGTGCTACCACTTAAAAAACAAACAACTGTAAATGGAGTGTAACCTTTAAAAATTGTACAAAAAATAAAATTCTTTTAAAAAGCGCACTCCAACTATTAAGATTTACCCGGGAAAGAATTCTAAGCCTGTTTTTTAACAAACCATTTTCCTTTTTATAATTAAAAAAAATACACATTAAAACACTTTCCAAGGTCACTTATTTTGATATATTCCCCAAATGAAAATTACATATAAATAGCATCTCAAACTCTCTGACAACACTCCCTGAGAAGTTAGGTCACATTAGTTTGCTCTGTTCTGTCTTTGCTAACTCTACTTCACTTCTTTCAAATCAAACTGATATGGTTAAAAATGACATGCCTGAAAGGTCCTTATGTTCACTTTTACTGTATATATTATATCAACTTTATGAAATAAATAATTCACAAAATATTGCAATCCAAAAAAAAAATGTAAAACTTCTTGATGCCAAAAAACCATAATAAGCAAAATTAATAGCCAAGTTTAAAAACAGGGGAAAATATTTATCATCAATATAACTGGAGAAAGGGAATGAGTCCATAAGTACAAATAAGAAATTTTTTTTAGCAGGAAAAAGTGAGAAAAGGACATGGACAGATCAATCCATTTACAGAACATGAATTGATTAAATTTTTGAAAAAAGATCAACCTCACAAGTATTCTAAGAAATGCAAAATTTAAAGAGATGCTTTTTTAAAAACAAAAATCTTTGGAATAAAATGATTTTAAAAGGAATACAACTCCATGTGGTAAAACAGGTCCTCATGTCCTGCTGGTGAGAATATAAAATGATGCATATATTCTTACATTAGTTATGCATTGCTGAGTAACATGTTACTACTAAACTTAGTAGCTCAAGGCCACCAATGAACATCTATCATTTCACAGTTTCTGTGGGTCGGGATCCAGGAACTGCTTACCTTGCCACTCAGGAAGGGCAGTCTGTAGCTGGGGATGGTCATTGCAGGCTCAAGCAGGGGAGGAGAACCTACTTTTAGGCTCACTCACGTGGCTGTTGGCTGGCCTCAGCGGCTAATGGCTATTGGCCAACAAGCTCAGTTCCTTGCCATGTGGAGTTCCCCATTGGCTGCCGGCGTATACCTAAAACATGGCAGCTGGCGGCTCTCAGGGCCAGTGACCTGAAAGAGCGTCCAAGACAGAAGCCACAGTGTCTTTTATAACCTAACCTTGCGGGTGACCTGTCATCACTCTGCTGTATTCTCTTGGTCACACAAATCAATCCTGGTAAAATATGGATCAGGACTACATAAGGGTATGAAGACCAGGAAGCAGGGACCACTGGGGGCGCTCTTGAAAGCTGGTTACCACATTTTTTAAAAGCAAGTTGTCAATATTTAAAAGTTTATACCTACCCCTTGGTCCAGTAATATTAATTACTGTTCTAGCAATTTATTATAAGAGAATAACCATATATGTGGACAAATATTATGCCCAAGCGTGTTTACTATAGCACTTTTATAATAGTAAAATATGGAAATAATTTAAATGTGTAATAATAGACGATTTTTTTTTTCTTTTTGCGTACGCGGGCCTCTCACTGTTGTGGCCTCTCCCGTTGCGGAGCACAGGCTCCGGACGCGCAGGCTCAGCGGCCATGGCTCACGGGCCCAGCCGCTCCGCGGCATGTGGGATCTTCCCGGACCGGGGCACGAACCCGTGTCCCCTGCATCGGCAGGCGGACTCTCAACCACTGCTCCACCAGGGAAGCCCAACAGAGGATTTATTGATCAAACAAATGGTAATAGTATATGATGGACTACTATGTATCCATCAAGAGTGATTTTGAAGAATTTTCATATAATGGGAAAATGATGATATAATGCTTTTTTTTTAAAGGCAGGGCATAAACATTTGTATAGAATATACTTACTATGTAAACATTAAAATGCATACATAATTATGTTTTAAAAAGATTGGGTATACTTTAATGCAGTGAGAAGACAAAATAACACATATATAATATTCCAAGCACTCACCCCTCCTACTCCACCAAAAAAGTTTAACCTGTGTCTCATTATGAAGAAATAATCAAACAAATCTAGCTTGTGGGACATATTGCAAAATGATGGGTCTGCAATCTTTAAAAATGTCAGTGGTAGGAAAGACAGAAAAAGACTAGAGAATTGCTTCCAATTAAAAGAAGATGCAATGGATTTTCCTCGATTAACTTTTGGATTTTTTTTTTAAGGTATATTAGAACAGTACCTGAGGAAATTCGAACATGGACTTTATATTAGATAACAGCATTGTATCAACGTTATATTTCCCGAATGTGATCATACTATTATGATTATGGAGAAGACTGTTATTGTACTTAGGAGATCCATGCTAAAGTCTTTAGAGTTGAAGCGTCATGCAGATAACTCTTGCGTGTATATGTGTGCGTGTGTGTGTTAACAATTGGTAAATCTAGGTGAAGGGTACAAAGTGTTCATCTTACTATTCTTGCAATTTTTCAAATGATTTGAAAGTTGAAGAAAATAATCTTTTAAAGGTAAATACAGGGCTTCTCTAGTGGCGCAGTGGTTAGGAATCCGCCTGCCAATGCAGGGGACACAGGTTCGAGCCCTGGTCCGGAAAGATCCCACATGCTGCGGAGCAACTAAGCCCGTGCGCCACAACTACTGAGCCTGCGCTCTAGAGCCTGTGAGCCACAACTACTGAAGCCCATGCGCCTAGAGCCTGTGCTGTGCAACAAGAGAAGCCACCACAATGAGAAGCCCGCGCATGGCAATGAAGAGTAGCCCCTGCTCGCCGCAACTAGAGAAAGCCCGCGCGCAGCAACAAAGACCCAATGCAGCCAAAAAAAAAAAAAAAAAAGTAAATGCAACCCTAGAAAGAATCGAGATAGTAAGAACAGCTTTATTTTGGAGTAAAATTAAGACAAACGTTTATACTTTTCTGTAGTTACACATTTTCACGATTTTAACATGTTAAGCCTGTTATTTTAATAATTGGCTAATAATAAATGTTGTATAAAAAGACAGATTTTTCCTCGTTAGGAATGTCCACTTGAGCTTTTGTACCTTATTCTATAATTCTTTAACTGACTTTATTTAACAAGGCAGAAATTTTGCCTTGAAACTGTAGTAAGATGACTAGGAGACAACATACACAACAATATTGGTTGTAAAAGATCTAAGTTAACAATATGGATGACCCTCAAAAGCATTATGCTCATCATACAAAATATCTTTAAAAAGGGCAAATATAGAGAGACAGAAAGTAGATTAAATGGATTGGGAGTGGGAATGGTGATTGACTATAAATGGGCATGAGGTTTCCTTTTAGGGTGATGGAAATGTTCTAAAATTAGATACAGGCGATGGTTGTACAACCTTGTAAATATACTAAAATTCATTGAATGCTCTACTTGAAACAGGTGGATTTTATTGGCATATAAATGATATCTCAGTTGTTTAAAAAATACAGATTAAAAGGCTTTAGCCAGATGAAACACACAATCTCAATTTGAAGAGCCATAAAAGGTATGAGAAATCTATTAGGATTACTTGAGAAATAGCCAACAGAATCTTACTGTTCTATCCTTAGATTTGCCTTGTTTTTATCAAGAGATGTGTCATTAATTCAGACTTCCTGGAGTCATTTAGATGTAAAGGAATACCTGATTTATAGACTAATTCTCTAAAACATATTTTATAAATTTAAAATACACAGGCTAGTAGTGGACCACAGAAGACTCATTGCTTAATTAATGGATTAAGCTGCTTTGTAACTATAGTTTCAAATTTTATTTCTTTCAGCAATTGATTTTTGAATGTTTACTATGGCCAGTTTTAGAGGTAACCACCAACATATAATTGTCTGTATAGAGGTGATGGTACAGGTAAATACTTAAAAATGCTCTTTGGAGTCAGGTTTATAGGTTAATTTATAAGCATATCCTTTCTTCAAAAAATAGGTAATACCAATGCAAATTTACTCTAGTCCATGAGTCACAGTGGTTAATGTAGTCTGAATTAGTGACGTATCACTGTGTTCTCAAAAGTGTTAATAAGGTTATTCTTGGTAAATTTTAATGCGTCTATAAAATACTAATTAAAAGATATTTGATCAGAATTAGAAAATCATATTCTAATTCCAATTGTGGCAATCAGTTCTGAGGTACTGTGATAACCAGACACCTCATCTAGTTCCTCTTGGACCTGTCTCTTACTAGACCACTCACTAATGCCACACAGGCCTTGACTGACTTTATGTAAGTGTGAGAGGACAGTTCTTGGTCTGGCTCATTGGTGTGGAACACCATCAGACCAGTATCTATTGGATTTATTGGATAAAGTATAATAGACTTAGACGACCCCCTCAATAGTGTTACCAGACTAGACTTTTTTTCTCTTTTGGTCTAGACCAAATTCTAAAGGATTTGCCATCCCTCATGCACACACTGTAATGGGGAATGGAGGACCCGACTGGAGTTGACTGAGAGGTTCAAGATGGTCTGGGAATGCAAACCGCCCACAGGAAATTCACATGCAGATAATGAGGTGATGGTTGTCCCTGCAATACTGATTAAAATGCACTTCAATCTCTGCAATAGACTTCGGGCTCTGCTTTTCTGGCCCTGGGACTGCCATTGCCAAGTTAGTAGGAGAGGGACCTTTCGTGAACAGGACCAGGAAGTTTAAGCTTTTAAAATGGTCCTCAGCTTCCTTGTTGAAAATGGAGCTCAAGCTTTTGTTTTAAAAACTTCGTTTTAGGGCTTTAAATGTGAAGCTGATAACTTATTACTGTCATTTATCTTTAAACGTAAAATCCCCTTTCTAGTCTTCCTCCTTATGGAATATTCTGTCACTATATAGATAGTGGGCGGCCATAGAATAAAAATCAGTGAACGTTAAACATATGAGATACGGACATAGTTTTATCCTAGGCTTGGGTGTTTGCTATCATGACATTTGTCAGGGGATAAGTAGCCTCGAAGAACCTTTTGTCTGTTGTTATTGCCCCTTCTTTCTGTTAAGTTTGGTGTATTTTATTAGTAATATTGCTAGATTTAATTACACCAGGAACCCAGAGGCTTTTCTCCTCCCAAATGTCTGCCATTAAAAAATGAACAAAAGCAAAAACCCAACAACAAAAAATTAAGACAACCAACAAAACTCATACACTTAATCAGAATCAATTATCGTACTAAAGAGCCATAATTGCAGGGTTTTTTGCATCTGTATCGGGCACTACCATAGGCTTGTTCCCCAGCAGATATATGCATCAATGAGGCAGCATGGTTTCTAAACTACATTGTTGCTATTGTTTCACATTAAAATTTTTCTCATCTAATTTCTGAAGATCCATATTGTGCCTATAGGTAACTGCTGGATTAAGAGGTGCTTGCAATGACTTGGAAGTCTCTGGTTAGGTTCAACCTGGAGGAAAAATGTCTTTGGTGAAACGTGAACCAAATTGTTCTCCTGCTGCTTTCCATTTGTCCTTTGTTTAAAATAAGGTTATATAAATACACCTTCGAGCTGGGGGTGAGGGTCCAGGGTAAGGTTGCCTCCTTTTGTGCCCTCACTGATGTATAAAAGACCATTGAACAGGCAATTTTGTCTCCTACAGAACAGGCAGTAGGTATTCAATTAATGATATTGAACTTGGGTCAATTTTATCTTTCCTATTTCTAGTTCTTCTAAGGAGAACTTCCCATTATCTCATCCTTACCAGTATAGCAGACCACAAATTATTATATATTTTGAGTTAATTCTACTTACTTTCCAGGGAAAAACATTTTAACCCAATAAGGTGAAAAATACCTGCAATATAACTCAGATGAGATCAGCCATGACTGTCAATATGTATTTGTGGAATGTTAAATTAAAAAACCAATTAGTTGATGTCCTTTTACTTGCTTTTATATTTTATGTTTTTGCAACAGTTTCTTATTCATGAAGTACAACTCATCACGTACTTAGGATGAACAAAATAGCAAGTGGTGTTATCAGTTGACTGATGCTGCACAATTGTCACCAGGAAGAAAATGAGATATTACTATTTGGGGATTTCATTAAAGTGAAGATGGTTGTAATCTCAATTTCTGAGGTATGGTGAGGGAAATGGGAGTGGAGGGAGGGGCAGGTTGGAGCACCGGACATGAAGGGAAGAGAAAGAGGTATGGGGAATGATGTCTATTATAAAATCTATTCAGCCTCCAAAACATTTTTGACTTGTAGATCAAAGCCATTTGAAAATATGTTAAGGCCTGAGTAAGGCCTGAGTCTTAACAGAGTGACTCGTCTGGTACAACTAGTAATAAGATGAATGTTAAGCTCATGTCTTATTAGAACAGAGTCACTGGAAACAGTGCCAAAGACTGTTCTCTCTGGACATTTTAATAATGCAGAACTGGTTCAGCTACAGAATCATTAACATTAAAAAAGAATTTATTGAACACTTGTATACAGGGCTAAATATTATGTACTTAATTTTTTAAAATAAATTTATTTATTTATATATATTTTGGCTGCGTTGGGTCTTCGTTGCTGCATGCGGTCTTTCCCTAGTTGTGGCGAGCAGGGCCTACTCTTTGTTGCGGTGCGCAGGCTTCTCATTGCGGTGGCTTCTCTTGTCGCGGAACACAGGCTCTAGGCGCGCAGGCTTAGTTGCTCCGCAGCATGTGGGATCTTCCTGGACCAGGGCTCGAACCCATATTCCCTGCATTGACAGGTGGATTCTTAACCACTGCGCCACCAGGGAAGTCCCATGTACTTAATTTTAAAAACATATCCATAATAATAAACAAGGTAGCTTCTTTATTTTAACCTTAGTTATAGAAAGAAGGTTGCTTTTTATTATACTGACAATTGTAGGGGAGGAAAAAGAATTCTTCCTCTACCCTTCTGAGTTTTTAGATGAGGCCCTTGTTATAAAAGACAGATTAATATTAAGAGAACTACAAACAAGAATTGAAAATTAAGAGAAAAAAAACCTAGAAGTTTATTAGCATGTATACCTTATGCATACATGGGAGATGCCCAGGAAAAATGAGTAACTCTCCCAGGTGGCTTAAAATTCAGGATTAAATACCGTCTTAATAGGAAAGGGTAGGGGGGATATAGGTCTCTTATGGCAGAGTTAGTGACTTTTAGGAAAGATGAATGGACCCTTAGAAGCACAGATGGGAGGTGTGGTAGTTTGTGATGAAGTTTGTCTGAGTGTGGTGCCGACTTCTAGTTCTCTCTCCTGTGATGAGTCCATCTTCCCTGGTTGATGAAACTCCCGGGGAGGGGATTTATAACAATTGAGCTCCTTCTGGAGGATCTGTCTTTAGGCAGATAAGGGAAGTTCAGAGAAAGCCTCTCCCTGCATTTGCTGTTTTTCAAGTGCCTACAGCGCAAAATATTAATATACCGAAGTGGGGCTTCCCTGGTGGCGCAGTGGTTGAGAGTCCGCCTGCCGATGCAGGGGACACGGGTTCGTGCCCTGGTCCAGGAAGATCCCACATGCCGCGGAGCGGCTGGGCCCGTGAGCCATGGCCGCTGAGCCTGTGCGTCCGGAGCCTGTGCTCCGCAACGGGAGAGGCCACAACGGTGAGAGGCCCGCGTACAGCAAAATAAATAAATAAATAATATACCAAAGTGGCATATTTTGGGTGGTATGCCTTGCTACCCTTCACAATCATTAATAAAAGGAGAAAGTGTTTCATGTGGAGAGAAATGCAAAAATAATAGCAGACCCTCATTTGGTATTAAGACTTCAAAATGGAAGTTTTGACCAATAAACAGGTAGTAAGTTTTTTAGATGTATTAACTAAGTCAGACTTTAAAAACTGATCATTTTATCTGAAATTATTCATTGTAGTCTTTGTATGAGCTCTGTGACTAGTCATGCCAAGTAAGTTTCTTAGAAGATAGTTCTGGAGCTCATCTGAGTGGACTAAAGCACATGAATTCTCCATATCCTGAAGCCAGAATGTAAGGAATGCACTTCCAGAATCCACAGAGGCTAAGGACTCCAGTTCTAAACAGTATTTAACATAATGCTCTGTCCCTAAACAAATGCAAAGCTACCAGAAAAGAGGATGCAGATTCAACTCGTATCTTCTTACCATTTTCACTGAACTTTGCTTCTTAAAAAAAAAAAAAAAAAAAAAATTGCTTGGGGCATGATGTTCCATGAAAAAGAGTAACCAGCAAGTTATTATAAGCTTAGGCTGGGCAAGGAGAATTTTACAGAGATCAAGTAAAGAACGGAGAAGGAAATATAATACCATTGTATGCCCTTGACCAAAATTTTAATAGTGAGCTTGTTTCCTAATGTCATAATTTCTGAACCTAATGTTCTGCAGAAACATCTTGTGAGAAGTTCAGTAGTGAAAGTTCATATGACAAATTATGTTGACAATATTATTGCGTAATGTGGGATTTAAGAAATTCTTTACAAGTACTTATTGAGTTACTATCATATGCTTGACAATAAAGAGAACTTAGCTCCCTTTCCAAGATGCTTTTCATTGGAAGTATTCCTTTGAAAATGCTTGTTTTTCTTTATTAAATAATTTAGGATCAACACTGGGTACCATACAGTATTATTACCCCATTTAATTCAAAATATGTATTCATAGAGGTGTAATTCAACAACCATTTTTGTGTGTCAGTTATGACTTGGATAAATAGGGTGTTTAGAAACTCTTTCAAAACATCAAACTTAAACCACTGAGTTGGCATTATGGTATGATCCCATTCCTGTCTATAAATAACTGGGGCAAGAAAGCACCTGGACCTTTGCTTCCAGTTTTTGATGGAAAGCTTTGCTGGCATCTTTGCAATTATCTTTATGTTTAACTTCGTGAAGGGGCTGAGTCAGTTATACATTTAATTTTCTTGAATTTGACAAGTGTGCATATAATGCATGTAATAAATCAGTTTTGTTAGGCTCTTTCTTCTAAATCCCATCTCACGCTTTTCTCTGAAATTCCAACCTTTCCCCTTTAATTGTTCTAATTTTATCATTCACATAGGAAGGTTTTGTAAACACCTTCCATAGGCAAACAGTACATTTAATGATCTACGGTCATCCTATTAATTAATTAATTTATTTATTTATGGCTGCATTGGGTCTTCGTTACTGTGCGCGGGCTTTTCTCTCCTTGTGGCGAGCGGGGGCTACTCTTCGTTGTGGTGCGTGGGCTTCTCATTGCTGTGGCTTCCCTTCCTGCGGAGCGCGGGCTCTGGGCACGTGGGCTTGAGCAGTTGCAGCACACGGGCTCGGTAGTTGTGGCTCACAGGCTCTAGAGGCAGGCGCAGTAGTTGTGGCACATGGGCTTAGTTGCTCCGCAGCATGGGGGAATCTTCCCAGGCCAGGGCTTGAACCCGTGTCCCCTGCATTGGCAGGCGGACTCTTAACCACTGCACCACCAGGGAAGTCCTACGGTCATCCTAGTAAAAGGATTTTATCTTGTGTTTCTGACTCTAATTTAGCTTGCATGTATCTAAGATTTTCTTTTCATTTTATTCAAACGTATTAATCCGAAAAGATTTTGGCCTTTATGCCTACTGATTTCTTGTTTTTCTTCTACAATGAAATTAACTGGGAATGTCAATTTAAGTATAAGTTACCGAAAACTATTTTATTGTTTTTCTTCTCCTAAAAGATAACCCAGAGTAGAAGGAGAAAAATGAATGACCGAAGGAAAATTCCACACTGAGGAATGACTTCAACAGCCATTCTTTTTTCCTTGAACTTTGAGACTGGAGATATACCTAAGTGTTTGTGAACCTAATCCTTAAATACAAAGAAATACTGACTGCCATGATTTGTTTGTACTTCTTTAACTGGTTTTGGTTCATGTATGGTGGAAGGACAGAGGTCTTCTTGGAATTATGATACAGAGAAGAATAACAAATTTGTTTGTTTCAGTAACTTTAAGTATTCAACAACATGTACAAATACAAATTGGTCCTTAGAACATGTTGGAAAGACTAGATTATTATTGTCCCTATTTTACAGGCTCTCATGTTAAATGAACACTAATTGCTAAAATGGGAAAACATTTATCTTGTCCTGTATAGACAGTGTTCCTCAATTATGTGTGATTAATGCCTTTTTTTCTCCAAGCATTTGACATCTGTTTTTGATCAGTGAAGGATCATCCAACTTATCAAGCTGTTGTTCTATTCATTTATGTCCAATTCCTACGCAGCCACAGTAGAGACTCTAAAATGTTCATTCTTTCCTAGAATGTCTCTGCATCAGGAGAAAATGGTGCTCCTAGATTCTTTGGAAAAATTAAAACATGAGTATTATGTAGAAATTTAACTTGGGAGCTAGAATTGGCAGGAACCTGATTTAACAATGTGTCTCAAGAGGCAGCTGTGAAGTAAGAGGTGGTTACACGGTATGGATTTGTGTCTTAGCCCTACTACTTGTTGTTGTGAGGCCTCAAACTCTCTGTACCCCACTTTCCTCACTTGCAAAATGGGGTAATTATAGTTTGTACATTATACAGTTGTGAGAATTAGAGATAAAACACTGAAAGCTGTTAGAAAATGTGTGGTTGAGAGTAGGCATTAAATAAATATTAGCTATCATTTGGGGAGATCTGGAGGATTATTTGATTATAAACTTAAAAAAACCCCTAAATTAACAAATTATTTCTTTTTTCAATGTCACTTCACAGTTCTGTAGTGGAAGTTAGAAATGATTTTTTTTTGAGTTGCGAGAAAATTCTCCAAATTAACACATTCGTAAGTCAGCAAAGACCGATTATGGAAGCATGTGTAACATTTACATTGGTTCAAACAGGGAAGAAGTCTTTTATCCTCCTCATGTAGAAGAAATTCTATATGCAATCAGTGTGTGTGCAGTGTATCTTCACTGGCATTCGAAAGCATTAAAAGAACACTCCCTAATTTCCAAAAAAGCTTTGAAAAATACTAGTCTCTAGAGGTCAGACTGCTTTTTCAGAAAAATCCCTCAGCACAGAGGCATAGAATCTGAAATTAAGAGGGCCTGAGTACCCAGATTTAGGCATAAACCTTGGATGAGTTATTTAACCTCTCTGGGATCACTTACTTCTAAAATGTGAACGATAATGCCTCCTCCCTCAAAGGGTAGAATTTAACAAGCTAATGTATACCAGTGTGCCTTCTGAACCATAAATTCAAATTTCTGTACTTTTTTTCATTTTATAATCGTGTCTCCTTTGAGGATATAAAATTGTTTAGCTGACCAGAAACATTTATATTGAAAATTTAACAAGTGCTGCAAAATTTAATCAGTTACAAGCTAAGCTATACTCATTGAAATTTGAATGAAAAGTTTCAAAATAAGTATTTTTGTGCAATTTACAAAAGTCAAATAGCACATATGACTCCTGGTCTCATGTAAAGAATTTTCTAGGCAGCAAATTGATTTATAAACATGCTGTAATATCCCTGTGCATAAATTTCATAGGTAAAAATGTGTGACTTTTTTCATGTTTTTAACTCATTATTGAAAGATTTGATTTTTTTTTTTTCAGATGACATTTAAAAGTTACAGATAAGTACTATTGCAGGACTGAAGCACTGGTTAGCCAGAAAAATTACTGGAGTGGATCAGTGGTGTATTTTCTGCACCCATTTCTCTTTAGTATTTATCTTTGCACTCACAGCCATTCTGAGTCCGAGTATTCCCTTCCTGTTCTTTAAGGGCATTACTTTTGGAGAATTAATTGGTTTTAAATACAGATCTATTTCACAGTTCTCACAAATAGGTAAATTGAGTTATAATGGTCAGGAAATTTTCTATTTTATGGTAGAAAAAAGTCTAAACATAGTGAAACTGAGCAGGCACCCTGTGGGGCTCCCAGGCACAGAGGCCCTTTTTGTCCCCCCCCTTTTTTTCTTTTTTTACATCTTTATTGGAGTATAATTGCTTTACAATGGTGTGTTAATTTCTGCTTTATAACAAAGTGAATCAGCTATACATATACATGTATCTCCATATCTCTTCCCTCTTGCATCTCCCTCCCTCCCACCCTCCCTATCCCACCCCTCCAGGTGGCCACAAAGCACCGAGCTGATCTCCCTGCGCTATGCGGCTGCTTCCCACTAGCTATCTACCTTACGTTTGGTAGTGTATATATGTCCCCATTTCTTATAGGCAAAACTCCACCTCTGTGACCTTCCTTGAGTTCCAAAGGGTGGATTCGCACAGCTGCTAATCAAGGGAGGAGCCACCAAGAAACCACCTGAGGCGAGATTAAAGGGACCAGAGAAGCTCATCAAGATGAGGACACGAGCATCTGAGAGGAGATTGAGGAAGTGCAGGCCCTGCTCACACCCTAATCTTGTCAAAGACCCCGCCTTTGAACCCCTGTTACAAAATCCTTTCATCGAATCATCTGGGGCTGAGACATTTTTCTGAGGCAGAAGCCCAGTGTGTCTTCCTTTGCCTGGCAAAGCAATAAAGCTATCTTCTTCTACTTCACCCAAACTCTGTCCCCAAGATTTGATTCAGCACCGGTGTACAGAGAGGTGGAGCTTTCGGTAACAATGGGGTTTGCAATGTCACAATAGCAAGATTTAAGTGAACACTGCACTATGGACTAATCTTTTCCACAATAGAGAGTAATTCAGAACTATACCTTTAGAATGTAAACAGGTGAAATGCAGTCTTTCAAAAGACAAAGGGTAACTCCAAGTACTGGGTTCAAAGGAATTAATGACTTAATTGCACATAGCAGTGTGCATTTGATATTAATGTAAAAAAAATCCAGACCTTTTAGACTAAAAGGTGGTAACATGATAACAACATGGGGTTGTTCAAGTGCTTCTGCTTGTTTTTATGGACTTATATTTATGTATTGCTGGTCATAGAAATGTTGGCAACTGGAGAAAGGGGAGGGAGAGAGAGCGATGTTTCTCAAACGCAGGTTGCCGTAATTGCAGAGCTGCTCGTCATATCTCAGTGGGACTTGATGCAGCCTAACCAGGAATTTGAAGGTGATATGGCAGATAAAAGTGAAACACATTTCAAAAGGCTGTATTTTCTGTGTCTTATGTTATCCTGGAAAAGTTAAAACAATAACAACTTTCTTTTAAAAGAAATAATATACCCACTAACCCCCAACATCAAAACAGCCCAAAATAACAATACTAATTACTACCTGTTATTAGAAGTATCTGCTCTTACAGGGTTATCTCAATGACTCATTCTGTCAACGCTGGAAGACTTTATTTTTTTATTTTTTATAAATTTATTTATTATTTATTTTTGGCTGAGTTGGTCTTCGTTGCACGCAGGCTTTCTCTAGTTGTGGAGAGCGGGGTTTACTCTTCATTGCGGTGTGCGGGCTTCTCATTGCGGTGGTTTCTCTTGTTGCGGAGGACAGGTTCTAGGCATGTGGGCTTCAGTAGTCGTGGCTCCCGGGCTCTAGAGAGCAGGCTCAGTAGTTGCGGCGCACGGGCTTAGTTACTCCACGGCGTGCGGGATCTTCGCGGACCAGGGCTCGAACCCGTGTTCCCTGCAGTGGCAGGCGGATTCTTAACCACTGCACCACCAAGCAAGTCCGGAAGACTTTATTACATGGTTTTCTTCTGCTTCAAACCCTATCATAGTTGGTATTTAGGCGGCAGGTATTTAGCTCAACACACCAGGGGGTGTTGGGCTGTTGTTTGGGGTAATTTAAAATTTTGACCTAAGGCAAGATTTTGAGCTATCTAGAGCATTTTCTTTCACACTAGCTCACAAACACATTTTGCCCTACTAAATTCTATTGCAGTTTCAGTTCATTAGGATACTTCCTATTTTCCGTTCAAAAACTGTTGAAAAAAGCGTGTCAGAGTTGCATTTCAACAATGAATGGCGGCCATTAATCAGGTGTATTTCTTGCAACAAAAGCTGTTGTAACATTAAAAAAGACATTATTTTTGTAAAATACACAAATGGCCATAGTTATGTAAAAAAACCCCAGTCATTCATGTATTAATTCATGAGTAACATAAACCAAGTCCGGTCTTTTCAAGTGAATTTGATTTTTACTACCATGTCATTTTCAATATTTGTGAGCACCTACTTTGTACCTACTCCGGAACTCCACATTAAAAACACGTAGTCCTACCTTTTGGGTTTAGTGGGAGACACCACAGAAAAAGCAATATAGCAAAACTTTGATACAGGCTATACGGGGGTGTTGAGGGTGCGTTTCTATTCAGTAATAAAATGGTGATATTCCTAACCTCTTGGGGGACAGAATGAGGGGAAAAGTCTAGAGAAACCTAAAGTAACGTGTTGAATCGACAATTATGCCATTTATGTTTTAATAAGCTCAAAATAGGATTGTAGGTCTGGAAGTCTGTGAGTCTTACTGAAGCATAGGTCTAACCATAAACGTTCAGTTTCTCAACAACCTAAGTTGAAATAAAACCACATTTCTCCCTAGGGTTTTCTACTTTGTTGTTTTTTAATTCCTGGGCGAGAAGTACACTCTCGCCTAGCAGTAAACAATGCTTAGAGCTAGAATGTTTTGACGTGTAATGCCAGGGAAGCAACTTCCAGTAAACTGCCTCCCATCAAACCTAACATTCCTTCTGTAGCACCACGCTCAGATCCATGCAGGTTTTATTATTATTATTATTATTATTTTTTTATTATTATTTTTTAAACTGGAATTGCAGATGGTTCTTTCTCTTTTCTAACCCTAAAGGGTAGTCTTCATTGATCATCGTGTTGCCACCATGACTAGGCCAGTTTGTCTTTTAAGTCAAACCTATGCATGCTACAGCCTGGACAATTAAACGAAATGCTATCCCTGCTGGAGATAAGCTCCACCTGTTGAGGTCAGTTATTTTACTAGGCCGGGCTACTGCTTCCCTCCAGGTAACGACGGATTGCAAGCGCTCCCTCTCCAGAGAAGAGCTCAGGCAGTTAACTGCAAACAGCTGCAGTATCTGCCGGGCTGGCTAGCCCGTGGCCGTCGAAAGGCGAGGGGACCACATGGCAGCTGCAACTGCGCCGCACAAAAGGGAGCGTCTATACCGAAGAGCCACCGGCCTTCCGCGGACCCTGCGGCTCCGAGCGCTGGGGCATCCTCCGAGGGGGCGAGGGCCGCGCGGGCCGGGGTCGAGCCCAGGTGCGGCGAGGAGGAGGAGGGCTCCTCCACGCGCCGAGGAAGAAAGCCTGACTCATGTCGTGGCGGCGGCGCACTCCTGGGAACTGAAACTCGTGATGCTGTTGCTGCGGAGAAAAGCCTCATTACCCATTCCGCAGGCGGGGGACACTACCCAGAGCGCTTACACCCGAGACCCGGGCGCCGGCGGCCTCCTCGAGCCCCTCCCTGCCGCGCCCCCTCCCCTGCCGCGTGCCTGCGCGCGCGCGCGCGCCGACCGCGTGTGAAAAAGGAGCGGACACACCTAACCTGCGCGCGCCCCGCACCCTGCCCCACCCCCATCAGGCCGACTCTCTCCGGCCGACCCGGTTTCGCTCCCCCGGCCGAAATTCCCCACCCCCCACCACCGCCGCCGCCGACGTCGTCGGCGCCTCCGCCAGCCTTCGGAAATTTCCGCCAGGAGACCCGGCGCTCGGCGAGGTTCGAAGACCCGCCGCCTCCTCCTCCGCCAGACCCGGCTTTATGTCTGCGGCGCCGGGGCGCATGCGCAGACGCCATCTTCCCTCCTTCTCCTCAGCCAGCCCCCTCCCCCCGCCACCGCCACCGCCTCCTCTGGCCGGCGGTCGCCCCTCCTCCTCCTGCGCTCGGGCGCTGGTCCCTCCTCTGCCGATGCCGCGAGAGACCCGGGGATACGGTGGAGCCGGAGAAAAGCACTAGTAACAACCACCACAGCCCCCTCTCCGCCCGCCGCCCTCCCTCGGCACCCACCCACTCACCCGCCCCGTTCGCCGACACCGACCAACCCCACCTCTCGTTCCTTTGAACGGCGTCGGCTGCAGTCGCTGCAGCAGCCCCTCTGGCCACCAACGCCGCCGAGAAAGGAGTCGCCGCCGCCGCCTGCGGCCCCCTCCCGCCCGGACCGCGGGAGCAGCGGGGTGCGGACGAACCGGCTGCAGAGGAAGAGGACTAGAGCGGCTCGCATCGTCGGCGCTAGCGCACGTCCCGCCGCCCTCCGGGGAGGCTCGGGCGCCGGCCCCTTCCTCCCCGAGGACGTGTGCCGAGCCGAGGCGCCTGCCCAGAGGGAGGAAAATGCTCGGGCTCCATGGCTGCCAGTGATGGAGAGGTCCCTGGGCTCCCGCTGCCACCGCCGCCGCCGCGCCCCGGCCGTGCTCCGCGAGGACCCGGCGTCTCTGCGCGCCCGCCCGCGCCCCGTTGCTGGGCTCACCGTACCCGGCGCCCCGCCGCCGCCCCGCTTCGAGCCTCGCCGCGCCGGCCTCAGCCGCGGCCAGCGTTTCCTCACGGAGCAGCCGCCTCGAGCCCAGGGGGTTTGAAAGGGTCCGCAGGGCGTGGGGGGAGGGCCGAGCGGGGCCGGCGGGGCCGGGAGGGGAGGTTTGAGCCACAGTGAGCTCAGGGTTCGCCGGCGGCGGCGGGGCTGGGGGTGGCGAGGGGAAGGCGACACTCGCTCGGCGCCGCCGCCTTCGTGCAGAGCGACCGGGAGGGTTTTGCAGCGGCCGCCGCCGCCGCGGCGGGAGGAGGGGTGGAGGTGGCTTCGGAGTTGTCCGGAGAAGGTGGGCATTTCTCGGCTTTCCCACCCCCTCCCCTAGCCTCCCCCCTCCCCTGGTCTTCCCCTCCCTCCTTCCCCGCACCCCACGTGAAGCGGAATATAAAGGGGGGTGTGAGGCTAGAGGGGAAAGTGAATGGCGAAGGACTGAAGGGGTCCCCCCTTCGGGTCCCCGGCTGTTCTGTTCACCCTCGTTCATCCTCCCTTCCCGAAGCTCGCCCTCGAAGGCAGAAGCGGCCAGCGCCTTCGGCTGAGAAGGAGGAGGAGGAGGAATCGCGCCGGGCGGAGCGTCAGGTCCCGTTTTCCTCCTCGGCGTCTTGCATACAAAGATTACGGTGCCGAAGGAAATTGCACTCGCCTCCTCCGCCCCCCGGTACCCAGCACAATGCACCAGCCGCCCGAGTCCACCGCCGCCGCGGCCGCGGCCTCGGCCGCTGCAGACATTAGTGCTAGGAAGATGGCGCACCCGGCAATGTTGCCTCGAAGGGGCAGTGGTGGTGGCAGCGCCTCTGCTCTCAGTGCAGCAGGTACCGGCGTTGGTAGTAGTGCCCCATCTTCCGAGGATTTTCCGCCTCCGTCGCTGCTCCAGCCGCCACCTCCTGCAGCATCTTCTCTGTCGGGACCACAGCCTCCGCCTCCACAAAGCCTGAACCTCCTTTCGCAGGCTCAGCTGCAGGCACAGCCTCTTGCGCCAGGCGGAACTCAAATGAAAAAGAAAAGTGGCTTCCAGATAACGAGCGTGACCCCGGCTCAGATCTCCGCTAGCATCAGCTCTAACAACAGCATCGCAGAGGACACCGAAAGCTACGATGATCTGGATGAATCTCACACAGAAGATCTGTCGTCTTCCGAGATCCTTGATGTGTCACTTTCCAGGGCTACCGACTTAGGGGAGCCTGAACGCAGCTCCTCAGAAGAAACTCTCAATAACTTCCAGGAAGCCGAGACACCTGGGGCAGTCTCTCCCAACCAGCCCCCCCTTCCTCAGCCTCATTTGCCTCACCTTCCACAACAGAATGTTGTAATCAATGGGAATGCTCATCCCCACTCCCTCCATCACCACCCTCACATTCATCATGGGCACCACCTCCATCACGGGCACCACCATCCATCCCATGCCAGTGTGGCCAGTACACCCATTCCGGGAGGGCCGCCCGCAAGCCCAGTATCCAGAAAACTGTCTACAACTGGAAGCTCTGACACTGTTATGCCAGTTGCACCAACTTCTGCCGTATCATCGAGTGGCTCACCTGCATCTGTAATGACTAGTATCCGTGCTCCGAGTACAAGCGGCAGTATAGGTATAAATTCTGTTACAGGTACTAATGCGATGAATAATGTTAACATTACGGCTGTGGGCGGTTTTAATCCTAACGTGACCAGCAGCATGCTTGCTAATGCTAATTTAAGTGCGAGCAACGTTCCCAGTGCTGCCGGTGTGAGCGTTGGGCCTGGAGTGAGCTGCGGTGTTAACGTGACTGTCTTGAGCGGCCTGGGCAACGGTACGATTTCGTCCTCCGTTCTCATTAACAGCACTGCCAGTGCAGCTGCAGGGATGACTGTAGGATCAGTTTCAAGTCAGCAGCAACAGCCAACAGTTAACACGTCCAGGTTCAGAGTTGTGAAGTTAGATTCGAGTTCTGAGCCCTTCAAAAAAGGTAGATGGACTTGCACCGAGTTCTATGAGAAAGAAAACGCTGCCCCCGCCGCCGAAGGGGTGGTGATAAATAAAGCAGTGGAAAGCGTAAAACAAAACCCGACAGAAGTGACTTCTGAGAGGGAGAGCACGAGCGGGAGCTCAGTGAGCAGCAGTGTCAGCACGCTGAGCCACTACACGGAGAGTGTGGGAAGCGGAGAGATGGGGGCCCCAGCTGCCGTGGTGCAGCAGCCGCCCGCTCTTCCAGGTGTCGCCCTCCCGCAGATGGACTTCAGTAGCGCTGCTCCGGCGGGCATTTCAGCAGTTAGTATGCCACAGAGTATTTCTCAGTCACAGATCTCGCAAGCGCAGTTGCAGTCTCAAGAACTGAGCTATCAGCAGAAGCAGGGTCTTCAACCAGTACCTCTGCAAGCCGCTCTCAGTGCTGCAGCTGGTATCCAGCCATCACCTGTGAGCGTGGTGGGTGTAACTTCAGCTCTAGGTCAGCAGCCTTCCGTTTCCAGCCTGGCTCAGCCCCAACTGCCGTATTCTCAGGCGGCCCCTCCGGCGCAAGCACCCCTGCCAGGCACATCACCCCAGCAGTTACACTATGGACAGCAGCCGTCGGTGGCCCCGAGCCATGGCCCGTCAGTGACTCCGAATCCTGCTTCCGAGTATGTTCAGCAGCAGCCGATTCTGCAAACGGCAGTGTCCTCTGGACAGCCCACTTCTGCGGGGGTGGGAGCAGGAACCTCGGGGATTCCTGTGGCTCAGCCACAGGGCATCCAGCTGCCAGTGCAGCCCGCAGCAGTCCAGGCGCAGCCCGCCGGGGCAGCTGGCCAACCCGCTGGCCAGGCGCAGACGGCAGTATCTGCTGTACCTCCTGGCAGTCAAATTGCAAATATTGGTCAACAGACAAACCTACCTACGGCAGCGCAGCAGCCCTCTGCCCAAGTCACACCTTCAGTTATCCCGCAAGGTGCTCCTCCGTCTTCACAGGTAGTTCCACCCGCTCAGGCTGCGATTCTTCATCAGGGAGTTCAAGCTAGTGCTTCAAGCCTTCCTCAACAGTTGGTCATTGCACCCCAGAGTACCTTGTTAACTGTGCCTCCCCAGCCTCAAGGAGTAGAGTCAGTAGCTCCAGGAGTTGTTTCGCAGCAGTTGCCTGCAGTCAGTCCTTTGCCCTCTGCTAGCAGTATTTCTGTTACGAATCAGGTTAGTTCAGCTGGGCCTTCTGGAATGCCTTCTGTCCCAACAAACTTGGTTCCATCACAGAATATAGCACAAGCCCCTGCCACTCAAAATGGTAATTTGGTTCAAAGTGTTAGTCAGCCTCCCTTGATGGCAGCACCTAATATAAATTTGCCTTTGGCGCAGCAGATACCAAGTTCTACTCAGTTCTCTGCACAATCATTAGCTCAGGCAATTGGAAGCCAAATTGAAGATGCCAGGCGCCCAGCGGAACCCTCCTTAGTTGGCTTACCTCAGACTATCAGTGGTGACAGTGGGGGCATGTCGGCAGTTTCCGATGGGAGTAGCAGCAGCCTAGGAGCCTCTGCTTCTCTTTTCCCGTTGAAGGTGCTACCGCTGACGACACCCCTGGTGGATGGCGAGGATGAGAGGTAAGGTCATCCCATGTTTCTGCAGACACTCAGCAGATGCAGAGTCAATTTATTTTAGTAGCTATGTATATGCACAAGATCAGTCTAAAGCGTTATATATTTCTTCCTTTTTGTATGTGAAACTGCATTTTTCTGGTAAGTTTTCTAGAGCAAGAGTGTGATGGAGTGGTCTCAAACTAGTTGGCCAGGAAGTGGTGTAAGTATTGTGTAAACACTATTTGACAGGATAGTTTTTGAGCATTAAGAATAGGTTTGGGAGCACCAAGTGGTTTTGTTATTTATAAAATGGTTTTTAGAGTTACTAGTTTTTGCTGACCCATCTAATAGTTAATCTGTTCTTTTGAGTTCCTAAAATCATTATGATCATCTCTTGGGGACGGGAGGGGAGGTTGTGGTTCCCACATTTGTTTCTCCTTTACTGGACAGGACAACCCTTTAAAGTTCTACTGTGTTTGCTCTTAGTCTGTGAAAGATAACGTTAGCTGCTTTTCCTCATCAGATATTACAGGAAAGATGACCTAAGCTGGGTTATACAGGTTGCCCTCAAACTAATTGCCCAACTTTTGTGTACTTATCTAATGGTCGTTTCATTGGAACAGTAAAGGAATGGGAATCTTAAAAAGTGTTTCGTGGGGTAGGAGGCCATACACTCTTAAAAATAACCGGATTTATCGTTGATAGTAGTATGCTGTGCATTTTTCCTTTTGCATAGTAGATCAAGGTGGTAGCCATTTTAAAGGGTAAAGAAACAAAGTCTTGGAGGGTTGAATTTATAGAGACATGAAACCGACTTTGTGCTCCTACAGTCTACTCCACCTGTTCTCCTCTTCTCTTACCAAAAAAATACATAAAGCCTAAAGTACATTATTAAACCAGCGTTTTCTTAATTGGATTGGAAATAATGTGATAATCATGTTTATTGAATCCAATTGTGTCTTTGAAGCTGGCTAGCTAGAAAAGTTGTGAAATCTCATGCTACTACATGGCTTTAAACTAAGTTGATTTTTAAAGGAATGTTCTTTTCACAAATTTGCCAGTCTGACTAACCTTGATCAAAATAATATAGGAGTTATGACAAAGGCTATTCATTTTCACTGTGGAACTTTGAATAAGCTTGAAAGATACTTAATTATTTTAGTATTAGTTGGAGATTTTTGAGATTGAACTTTTATCAAACCAGTTGGAACATTTACATTCAAAATGTATATCTGTGGTTTTCCCTTTGGAAATATTGAGCATATTTCAAAAGAATTGCAGTTTTAGAAAAACAAAGGCCTAATGTTTCAGTGAGGTTTTCATGTTTTTTGTTTTTGTTTTTTTTTTAGTTACTTAGAAGATATAAGGTAAAGGCATGATTAATTGAAATAATTTAAAGTCTTGTCTTTCAAGATTTTTATTACTTTTCTAAGTCATATAATTAAAATCTCGTTACCTAGCCGAATGTATTCAGTATCATGTGTACAAAACTGTACATTAAAAGATAGACCTCTTCTAGGAGGTGGTTTCCTTAAGAGTCCTATTATAATTATTGTTAAACCTTTAAATGTATCAAATCATGCTAATACTTATCTGTAATTTTAAAGAATTATTTACCCCAAATATTAATAAGTTCTAAATTTAAAGGGTGTGATCTGAGTAAAGCCCACGGGTCCATTATGTGGTTGCTAAATTTAGAGAAATAAAAGATGGGTCAGATACACAAATGCAAACCACATATTTTTGAATTCAGACCTGCCATGATTTTTGCCAATTACTGTTTGTGGTCTCCTGGCATGACTCTCTCCTTTTTTGTTTTCCTCCTGGTGGTGGGGCATGATAGAGCTTTCCACAACATGCTGTTCCAGATGATTAAAGTCAGGAGACTTTACAGCTCGGTTTTTAACTGTAGAGATAGAGTCCCCGTTTAAGATATTACTACAAAATTAATTTTTCCATATAGTAACTGAGAGGAACATTAACGAGGGGCAAATTATGTAGGAAGCTTTGAAATTAAAGGGACAAAAACAGATACTGAGACATATGATTAAATATTGGTATAAAGTAACTGGAGTTGACTGTACCTGTTTTGAGTGAGCTACATATTTGAGCCTTTGTTAACATCAAAGTCAAGTCGTCAAGACCAGAAAATTTTTTTTCAGAGGTATCCTTTAAATTCTGAGAAATCAAAATGACCCCTAAAATACCTGTAAAGGTCAGATAGGGTAAATTTGTATATTATTTTCTTTGTGCTTTCTTGCAGATTATTTGTTTTACGACTGTAGTTCGGAAAAAGAAATGTTTCATTTAAATCGGTTCTTGGAAGGGAATTTGAGAATATCTGCAAGAGAAAAAAGTGATAATGAGTTTCTATTTATTTTTTTAAAGTGTTTTTTACTTTTTCTTCCCATGTTAGTTTCTGTGTCACTTGTGTCTTCTGGGCTTGGTCACCTATTAGTCTCCCATAGGAGAAAAGAGTACATTGTAATTTCAGTATTACGACTTAGGAAACACGTTAACAATAAAACTTCTGGATGGTAGGACAAATGAAGATTCGTTGTTCTTTAGTCATCTTTTGAAATATATTCTAACACTTTAAATTTTAAAATATTTCTAACACATGTGGAAAATGCTTTCAGTTGGCTACTGGTAGAGACTATGAAGATCAGAAACATGGATCAGGCATTAAGATTATGTATCTAGATTTTTAAAAATCATTCTCATTAAAAAGTTCTTAATGTCTCACGTTAACCTTTAATGTGAACTTATTTTTACAACACAGGGAAGACACAGGTATTTTACACTGATGTATAGTCTAGTGTTTTGTGATTGTTAGTACAGCCTCTTCTGTGAAATTAATTGGTCAAACTTCTATTCCTCCTTCAAGGCTCAGCTCAGATGTTCCCTCTGAAGCAGTCTCTTCACCCAGGGAATGTTGTTTCCTTAGCCCTTTTTAGTGTTCCTCTAGTCAAGGCATTGCACACATTCAGTCTGAATTATGTTTACCCATTTTCCCCACAAGACTGTGAGTTCCTCAAGGGCAAGAGCTAAATCTTTTTTGAACTGATTAATGAGCAGACCTTTCTCTGCTTTTTCTATCATGATTTATATTTGTATTCTCTCTCACCTTAAGCACAGCTGTTCAGGTTGTAGGATCATATAGTTAAATGCAACAAAGTGAAAAGAAATGAATGAAAATACTTGCTTTTTCTACCTCTTTTGCCTTTTCATACCTTGAGGTGAATTGATGTCTGTCTTTTAAATGCAGTGCCTGTTGTAGAGTTGGCCCTCATATTTACTAAAGAGGAATGAGTTTTCTTATCAAGTAGGAATAATACTCATTTTGCCTACTTCTTAGGATGGTAGCATCAGATAAAATACTTTAACTGTAAAATACTAAATTATAAGTTTTAATTTTTATTTAGGTTGTACCTGCACCGTTTAAAGAGCCAAATAGTTTACATGGTTATCAAAACAAACAGAAGCTTCCTGCCTGCTTCATTTCCCAGAAGCAATCACTTTCACCTCTTTTAGATGATGACTGTGATATTTACCCCCTAGTCTCTAACTGCTTGTGTTGCTACTAGATGTGCAACATAGCCAGGTGGTTAGGAGCATGGACCCTGGAAGTAGACTGCTTAGGTCTGATCCATCCTCTATTGTTTACTAGCTGCTTAACCTCGCTGTGCCTCAGTTTGCTCATTTTAAAAAGTGAGGAAAATAGTACCTACCTCATAGGGTTGTTATAAGAATTCAATGCATTTGCAAAGCCCTTAGAACTGTTTCTAACTCATATGCCCTATATATGTGTGTGTGTTAAATAAAATACTCCTTACTTTTTTTTTTTAAATACATTTCCTTCTTTCTTTATTTTTGGCTACATGGGGTCTTTGTTGCTGTGCGCGGGCTTTCCATAGTCGGGGTGCTCGGGCTTCTCATCGCCGTGGCTTCTCTTGTTGCGGAGCCGGGCTTTAGGCGCACGGGCTCGGTAGTTGTGGCACACGGGCTTAGTTGCTCCGTGGCATGTGGGATCTTTCCGGACCAGGGCTCAAACCCGTGTCCCCCGCATTGGCAGGTGGATTCTTAGCCACTGCGCCACCAGGGAAGTCCATCCTTGCTTTTGTTTTTGGCTTTATTAACTTTGTGGGTAGAAAATGAAGATTAACTTTGTCATGACCTACTCAGTTGGTCCTCCTTCCTCCTGGTCCCTCCTTCTCTTAATAGTTACGATTGCATCACTATTGATTATTCAGTGTTCTTGTAAAATATGATTACTTTTCCTATCCTGTCTAATGTCCTGTACTTGCCTCCCTCCTCCCACCCCAGCCATCTAGTATGTGTGGTACACTTATATATATATATATTTCTTACACTATTTAGCATTTAGAAATGTTAGCAGGTTCCCCCACCCCAAGGTTTCATCTGTCATCATCTGTTTCCTCCAAGTTGCCTTTCTCCCCATTTTTGTATGTTTTGGGCTTAACCTTTTATGATAGAGCCTTTCTTCAGATGTCTGGCAATTCTAGGTCCTCTGCTTGTACTTAAGTGTAGGAGACTAAAGAGCTGATAAGAAGTTCTCAATGTGACTTGCTGACTGTTAGCTTTACCATAGGGTGATTTGGCTGGAATTCATTGTCTCCACCCACCTGGCCCCCCCTTAATTTTCTCTGTAGTAATCACTGATTCATCATTTCATCAAATGTCCCTTGAGATGTTCAGACATATCAGGTACTGTTATCAATTTTATCTTCCTGAGGAAGTCTCTCTGATATTTCTCTGAGCTTCATTCTGGACTGATTGCCTTTTAGACTTGGTATGCAACTATTAATATTTGTGGGATTCCTTTCACTGTCTTCTGTGGTTGGATCTCCATTTTCCAGTGACTCATGTCATTATTCATTCTTGGCTCACTTGATGTTTTAAAATGGCTTTAGCTTACCCTGTTACTTGTTTGATTCTTCGGTTAGGTAAAGAATACTGGATTGGAAATTGTATTATTTTATAATTTTGCTCCATGGCTTTCTAGCTTCCACTTTGCTTTTGAGAAGTTTGAAGCCATTCAGATTCCTTATATATATTACATGTGACCTGTGTGTATGTGTTTTGTTTTTTCTTTTTTTCCCCTATACTCTTGTTTATTCTCTCTTTCCATCCCTTCTCTCTTTCTTTTAAATCTCGGAAAGCTTTTAAAATTGTATCTGTTTTTAGTGTTCTGAAATTTTATGATGATGGGTTCTTATGTGGGTTTTGTTTCATTCAGGGTGCTGAGTACTGGTGTCCCCTTTCAGTCTGGAAACATCTTTTAATTCTGAGACTTTTTCTTGAATGAGGTTGTTGATTATTTCTTTCCAATTTCTTTTTTCTTTCTCAAACTCCTTTTATTGGGATAATGGACCTTCTTGACCAGTCTTCTAATTTTCGCACATTTTCTTTCGTATTTGCCATCTCTTTTTCTTTTTGCTTTACTTCTGTTGAGTTTCCATCTATTATCATGTATTTGATTTCCAAGAGCTTTTGTCTTTGGTCCTTTTAAATAATATCTGTCCTGTTCTAGTAACAATAGTACTTTCTCTTAGCTGTCTGATCCCTGTGTGATCTGTGTCCTCCAGTTTTAGCTTTCTTAGTTTTTATTTGTTCGGTCTTTATCTTTTGTGCTATAGCCTTTCCTTAGATGGTGGTTGTGTGTGAGAGTAGGGGAGTAAAATGCTGATTCAAAATTCTGAGAGTCTCGTTAGCTTTGCTTTATGGTCACCTGGTGGAGCATCCCTGTATATGTCTCTTCACTCAGTCAGCTTGTTTTCAGTATGTTCTCCTGCATACTTTTGTGCCTCATTTCCTCAGTCCTGGGATCTTGTGTTTTATATTCACCAGACAATATATTTTCAGTTTTTTGTTGGGGCTGGGGAGGGGCCGTTGGGATTTGTAGGGCTGGTTGCTTCTTAAACAGACTTTTAAACAATCTTCCTTATTTTAAGCACTCTCTCTCTCCCACATCCCACTTCAGATGTATGTGGTAACTGCCAATTCCTGAGTCTTTTGGGGATTTTACAGTTTAAATTGGGTTTGTTCTTGGCTTTCCCCACTGTTTGCTAAAGATTTGATTTCCTAGTGTTTGCTAAATAAGTCATTTGTCACTCAACCATCTGCTTTCCAGCTTCCAAATTTTTGTTGCTATTGTCTTTTCTACCCGTTCTCTCAGTTTTTGTGGGTTTATGGCTTTATATCTTAAGAAATTCCTTTTCTGTCATTTCAGTGGGGCTTTTAGGAAAGGAGTGTAAAATAGATGTGCATTTAACATTACACATCTATTTCAGTTGTAGAATATTGCACTGTTAAATGTAAAGAATATTACTAATTTTAACAATTCATGCTCCAAGATTTGATCTATAACTAGTACGTAAATTTTGAGTGGAATTGCTTGGCTTATATTCAGCAGAAATAATAATGGCATATAACTTGGTAGTTCAATTCACAGAAGTGATTAAGAATGTTAGGATTAGATTCAGTTAATATTTGTTGTCACATTTAACCACTCAACATCCTTGTGAATTAAGTTTTTTTCTAATTTACTGGTGAATAGACTGAAGCTTATTTAGTTTATTAGAGAAGCCAAGTAAGCTGTGTCAGGTTATATACGTAACAGTAAAGTTGTATACATAACAGTAAACAGTAGGCTTAAAAGCCATTTTTCCAATTCAAAATCTGGCACTGTTTCTACTACTCATAAAGCCAACAGAGAGGTAAGGGTGATGCCCATAAGTAATAACAGAGTGGCCGAAAACCCGAAAAAGGGCAGGCTTTATTGACTTGTGTATTAGTACAAATAATGGGATTGTCATAGAACATACCAACATTTACCTAAGAGCCCTTGGTGAGAAAAAAGTGGGTAAAGTCGTAAGAGTGGTGTACCTGGAATACAGTAGACAGACATGTTAAATGAATTAATTTTAACATTTTTGGGGGAAGTTGTATGAAAATTCTCTCTTCAGGAAAACCATTTTAATTTTCTAATAATTTAAATTCTGTCTTTGTAACGTTGACTTCAGAATTGCAAAACATGTAGATTTTATTTCTTATTTAGAAAGTTCAATTTAAAAATATGAAACTGCAGAGCATGCCCTGTGTGACAATATCAGAACCCTGGTTGGTTTTTGCTGTGTCACCGTGTCGTTAGGTTTTAATATCATGGTAAGAATATGCTTTAATGGCTTATTAAAATAAATTACATGAGGGAAAAAAATGATAAAGGATGTTTACATTATTTGAAAAGAATGATCTATAATGTTTTGGATTCCAGGTTGACTTTTTTCCTAGTGTCACATATATTCAAATGTCCCACTCTCCCCAACCCTTCACTTCTTCCTTACTAGTCAGCTTGACCTGAAAATCTTACTTGACCTTTCAGTCTCAATAGGTCTAGTTGATCTTTGTTTTCCTTCCTTGAAACACCCACTCTCTTTTGCTTTCAGTGATATCCTGCTTAGTTCCTTCCCACCTTTCTGGCCACTCCTTTTCATTCTCCTTCAGTTCAGCTCCTCTATCAGACTCTCAACATTGGAGTTTGTTTGGATTTGAGTCCTCTTCCCACCTACTGCCTTTTCCCTTTTCCCTAGGTGATCTGCTGTTCTGTGGTCTGTATGCTCTCAACTCCTGAATGCACATCGTAGCCCACACTTCTCTTCTTAGCTCTAGACTGCTACGGTCCTCTGCCTTCCTGTTATCTCTGCTTATATTCTCACAGCCTCTCAGTCTCAACAGATCATAAGCTTAACCTCTTCATTACGTACCCTGTCAAATTTCTCTTTTAGTCGTGCTCATTTTAATAAATATTTCTTACTCTAGTTCTTCACTTAAGAAACCTGAGTCGTTCTTGATAGCTTCCTTTCCCCCACCCTCTGCGTTCTGACCATTACATTCTAAATATATCTTGAATTTATCTTTTCTTTCCCCATCTGTGTTGCCACCACTCTAGTCTAAGGTAACATAGTCGGCTCTTAAAGCCCTGCAGTAGCTTCCTCACCAACTTCCTGCATACACTCTTGCCTTTCTCTGATTTTATGTCTTGTAGTCAGAGTGATGTTCTTAAAACGGAAGGCTGTTCAGGTCTCTCACTTGCCCCCAAACCCCTGAAGCCTTCCCATTTCTTGTAAGGTAATTACATTTTGCTTTTGCTCACTTCTGGCCTCACATGCCACTTTCCCCCTCCCTTTCTGTGTCCCAGCTGCTTCCTTTCGATTCCTCGGGTTGCCATCCTTTCTTGCTCTCTCCTCCAGGCTTTGGCGTGCGCTGTGTCACCTTCCCTCCATTCCTCCTTAAGCCTCACTGTCACTTTGAGAGGCCTTCTGTGACATACCAACCTAAACTTAGATTCTTTGTTAATACTGTTTAAGATCACCTTGTTCTTTTATAGTGCCAGTACAGTTTGTATTGCATAATTAGTTTTTGTTTTGGGGGATTATCTGTTTGATGATTTTAAGCTTCATGAACAGAGATGTTTGGTTTGCTACTATATATCCAAAGTATATTTCAGTGCCTTACAGTAGGTACTCAGTAAAAATCTGCTTAATGGATAACTGAAGAAAAAATTTTTTAATATTGGCATAAGTTCAGCTTCTTTTTAAAAACACTATTATGATATATTTGAAAGTTAAATAAGTTCTTTATAGATCATGTGTTATCACTATTTTCTCCTTTAATAGAGATGATTGAGAATTGATTACTTTTTTGCTGTATTTTGAGCAAAAAAGCAATGCTTAGTTGCTGCTTTTAACAAGCATTGTATGTTTATTTTGTATTTACATATGTTTATGACAGTAGAAGTTCTCCAACTTGAATAAAACAAACAAAAAACCCCACTTATTTCTAAATTAGAATGTCAGTATTCTTATCGCCTTTTGACTGGTTCAGCTGTTTAGCATAAATGATTCTCAAATATCTAAGTATTAACCTTGGAAGTTCTTTGCAGTTTCAGCTGTTTAAAATATAAGCATTTAACTGGTGAAATGCCACTTGTTTGTATTAAAGGAGTTTTCTTTGTTAGACAGTGTAGTAAGCATTGAGTTAATTACTTGTTTAAAATTCCTGACTGATCTGTTTTACTTATGGTCGTTGTAGTGACAACAAGGGATTGTTACTAAACTAGTAAGTTATGGATTCTATGAAGGGAAAAGAACCATGGAAGAGATTTGGCAGTGATGAGAATTAGCAATCATTTTAATTGATTATATATGGGTATTAAATGGGAGTAAAAAGTATTAAGATATGAGGCCTTTACTTTTAAGGTTGGGGTAATTAAAAACAGAAGGGAAAATATAGAATCTGATGTTGTAGTGGGGTGATCATCAGAGGCTAGTTCTGAGAGTCTTTAAATGTTGTCATATTCTTTTCGTGGACATACCAGTGTTAAACCTTGTTTGGCTTAAAACCGTATTTGTGTTGACTGGGGAGAAGATCGACTGTGGCTTGATCTTGTTAAAGAATTAACTTTAGGTCATGGTGAATGGTATTGCCTTTTCTCGTTCACTGAGCCATAGGGTAAAGGGTGCTCTTGAGCTTCATGGGGATGAGACAGATGAGATAGCATCTTATTTTCCCAGGCATCCCAGATTATTTTTGTAATATCAGGTCACTACTTAAGTTGAGGAACTCTTGACACTCTGTGTACATGCCTGAGTATTCCTTTTTTGAGTAAATTGTAGATGGATGGATTGATTATAAAATTACTCATTGTTGATAAGATTTCATTCTCTCCCAGCTCACCTAGTTATCTAATTTCTTTGGTTATTAGGGTTAGTGTATATTTATATGGTAACAAACAGCATACTGACTAGTTAGGAACGTATAAACGTACAATTGAAATACTATCTAGCATTAATTTTTTGCTAACACATGGCTGTGATAAATTTCTAGTGGTGATAGTAATAAAACCTGCCTCTTGTATGATTGGGGGGGGTTAAACAAAACTCTGAAATAGATTATATACTCTTGAGTCATAGCAGTCCTAAATTTTTTTTTTTTTTTTTCAGGACTTTTTTTTTTTGGCTGTGTTGGGTCTTCGTTGTTGCTTGCAGACTTTCTCTAGTTGCAGCGAGCGGGGGCTACTCTTCATTGTCGTGCGCGGGCTTTTCATTGCGGTGGCTTCTCTTGCTGCGGAGCACGGGCTCTAGGCGTGCGGGCTTCAGTAGTTGTGGCACTCAGGTTCAGTAGTTGTGGCTCGTGGGCTCTAGAGCACAGTCTCAGTAGTTGTGGTGCACGGGCTTAGTTGCTCCACGGCATGTGGGATCTTCCCGGACCAGAGCTTGAACCTGTGTCCCCTGCATTGGCAGGCGGATTCTTAACCACTGAGCCAACAGGGACGCCCATGTCCTAAAATGGACAGGATGCTTTTGTTCCATTTTCACAGAGGAAGAAGCTGAGTCTTGGGTTCATTTATTCCGTCAGTAATTAAATATTGAGTTCCTACCATGTGTCGTATGCTGTTTTTAGCTTTTCATGGACAGACTACAACAATTTAGTAATAATAGTAGTAGTAACAGTTGTAGTAGGAGTAGTTGAAAATTATGGTACTCGTTATATGCTTGTTCTAAGCACTTTGCATATATCAACTTGTTTAATTCTCAGAACAACCTTATGAGGTGTAAGTACCATTATTATCCGCATTTTGCAGGTAAAGAAATTGAGGGATAGAATGATTAACTTATTCAAGGTCACATAGCTAGTAAGTGGGAGCTGGGATTTAAATCCAGTCAGTCTGGGTCTAGATTTTGTGCTCTTAATGACTTCTGTGCTCTGCCGTCTCTGTAGGATATGATCAAAACCAAGGTGTTCTGACTGTTGTTTCCTACACTGGAAGGCACTGGGAGCTGCAGATATTTAACTCATTATATCCTCAGATACTCTTGTTTTGATCTTGGAAGTTCGGGTAGGGACGCTCCTCTTGTTCTTGTACTCCAGAATGTAAGCTCCTTGCGAGTAAGGATGTTACCCATCTGTTTTTACCTCTGTATTTCCACTGCATGCAGTATAACCTGATTCATGGTATGTTCTGAAATATTTGTTGAATAAGTGAGTGCAGACGTGTGGCAAAAACCTACCCCACAATCATCTGGGAAAGGGATATAATTATTGCCAAATACTTTGCCATCCTGTTACCATTATTGCATAGCAGTTTTGATAGGAGTAAGGTTCAGTTCTTCTCGGATATGTTACTGTACCTATTACATTAAGTTCTCTGTCTCCCCCTCACTGGCCTATCAGATGGATATATTTATTGAGTAGGTACTAGGTGTAAATCATTATATCTAGTAATGGTGTGGGCACAGATGGAATCTAACATGGTTCTTGTTCTCAAGCAGTGTATGCTGCATATACATGGGGAAATTATAAGAGCTAAATAACGCTTTTAAACAACACGAAATCAATGAATCAGAAATTTTGAGCTGGAAATCTGGATCCCATTCAACTTTTGGTTTATAGGTAGAGGAACAAGTTCAGAGAGGCTACGTGAATTCCTGACATAGTGCTACAAAACGTTTCTTAGACTGTACCTGGAACGCTAGCCTCCAAAATGACACAGGAAATTGCATTCAGAGTTCACAGATGGGATAGAATTGACCTTTGGTAGGTTAGGAAAGCAGTGTTGTTTGAACTGACTTTTCAGAAGTCTTGAGTTGAAGGAGAAAGTTTGAGGCAGGAGAGGGTTAATAAAAATGGGAGGAAATAAGGAGAACAGTCTGGGCATAATTAAGGCAACAGTTGGGCTTAATGGAGTAAGTTAAGGAGGTGAAAGGAAGTGACTGAAGATTAAATTGGGGAGTGATTTTGCCCTCAACACTTGCTAACTAACTGATGTTCAGGGAAAATTAGTATCAAAGGAATCCGTAATCTGGATTGGAGTGGGGGTATGCTTGGAACAGGGAGGAGAACTTAGGAAATTATGTTTTTCTGTTATTTGTTAATGAATGAAAGAAATTAGGGGGACAGTGATTTCCATTGTAAAATGATTCAGTACAGGAACGCTTTGGTTAGCAAAATTTCTCAGTTTATAAAAATACTGTATTCACCTTCCTACCTGCTCTTCCTTTGAAGCAATGTTTTGTTTCTCTTGTGTTGAAAAAGAAAAAAAATAACCTAATTTCCCAGGAAAGCTATTATTTATAGCTGCAGTTTTAAAGGTCTGAGGATAAGTGGTTATAACCTTCAGGTAGGATTTTTGGCAATTTAATCTTTTCATAGGGTTTATCTGTGTCTATAATCCAAAGCAGATGTGTCCCCAAAATATTTGGTAGTGAATAGAAATGCAGGTGAAGGTGAACTAAGTGTTTAGGATTGGTTCTTTCCTTTAGTGATCTACCTGCTTTCTTTTCATACTAACGAGGTTCCATTGCCAGTCTCTTCCAGGCATTGGAAAGAGGTGGAATTCTTTCTTCCTATCTCCTGAGCACTCCTAGGTCTCTACCAAAAGGAAATGGTAGAGATTTATTTAAATGAGAAAAGCATTAATGCTATCATTGACAATAAATGTGAGTAATTTGATTATTTTACTGACATTTAAAGTGCCACAAAACTTACTCTTTTATATTTTGGTGCATTGTTTCATTTTGCTTGCCATTTAAAAAATTCGAGAATACATACATGTATGTGTGGGTACACATACAAAGGGATGTAATTTTTTAAAGGGATGTTTTGAAAATGTCCTTAGATTACAGAATCTCCTGGGTATTTGAAAGGATGTAATTTATTGACTGTGTATATGCATAGCACTCTTTATATCCTTAAGGAGAGCCTACATTGAATTTAAGAATAAGTGTATGTGTATATATACGTATACATATACATGAAAGGAAAAGCTAACAGGTAACAGATCCAATTTATATGACTCTTCTGTTTCTGGTCCTTTGTGTCAAGTTTTCTCACTCATTTATAAGTTATTGTATCTTAGAGTATTTATATCTATCTTTGTAAGCTTCTTGAAACATTTTAGGGAATGACTTGGGATAGAAAGCCAATAAATGGGAAAAGTATGGCAAGGTAGAATATGGTGTGTCATGAGAGATCTAATAAAGCAGTATTGGGAGACAGAAGGTAAAGATCACATGCTTTTGAGGAGGTGACATTTGAGAGAAGTTTGATAGCCATGGGGATTAGTAAGTCACTTCAGTGGAGAAAACATACCAAAAAGGTTCAAGGTACGAGGAGTATTTATAGAAGAGAACACAGGACATAGTCTAAGTTGGTAAGAGATGGTGTCTGTATACAGGAATGTAGAAGGCAAGGCTAACTTTGAAAAGCCTTAATTAAAGGCAGGATTGCGAAGTTTGGACTTAATTGGACTTGGAATGGAGAATGCTTCTTGTTTTTGTAGAGTGGCCTGATCCGTGCTGTGTTTTAGGAAAGTGCTGACCCTACTTTGGATGTCTAGTTGCTCCCTTCCTTAATGGGGTGTGAGAAGTTCGGTGATTCCTTTTCTGTCACTGGTGGAAATAGAGGCACATTTTCTTTGTGGTTGTAATCTGAGGTAATGGTTCGAACCAGTGACCCTGGCCTCATTAAGAAAGCTAAGAAGGTAAGGACGCGGTCCACCCATGGTAACACTCCGCTTATCCAGAGTGGATAACCTAATCCTTTAGACACAGCTCTGGCTTCCAAAACTGCTTGAAATTGCCGTCACAAAGGAAAGCTATGTTTTGTTTTGTTTTTTTTCCCTTACTGTTTTTGCATAGCATTTCTGGTCCTTTTTAGACTTTTTTTTCAAGTCTTATATTTTACTAGCTTTATCATTTTAAAGCAGATGAGGGGAGGAGAAGGGAAAAAAAAGGGGATTCTGAGGCATGTAAGGTGACATTGGGAAAGTAGCAGTTTATAGCCTGACAGCAAGGTAGGAGTTAGAAATTTTAAGAAAACCCCAAAGAAATTTGATACGGTATTGAATGTTCACCAGTTGAAAGATTATGTTTTGTATATTATTTTAAGGAAGCATGAACACGAATGCATTCCCAATGGTGTTAACTACTGAGCTATGGATAAGTATAAAGAGACAGTATTTTTAGTTGTCTGCCTCCATTGTATCATTTAACCATCAACAAATTAATATGCTGCTCCATGTTGCTTTTTTCCTATTCTAAAGTAAGGGCAAGTGTTTCATGTTTTCCTAGCTTTCAGGCTGGTAAGATTATTCTGTAAGAAATTCATAATGTCTTATAAATAAATGTTAGACCTTTACAGATAGAAATTAGAGAGAATATTTCCAGTAGTAAAATTAAAAGTCCCTAATAGATGCTAAGATTGAAGTAATTATTATTAATGATTTGTAGTTTTAGTGAAATTACTGATGAATAAGTGACATACAGTTACCTGTTCTGTATGAGGTATTGTATAGATACCTACTTATTAGTTATTTTGCTATAATATTATCCCCCCTGAGTTTTTCCTTTGAAATATCTTTATTACGTTTTTCAACACAGTAAATCAAATAATTGTATCTAGGAAAGCTGATTTCTCATTTCAGATGTTTTTAATCTCTTTTTTTAGAAATGGATAACCCAAACCACTTACTTTCTTTCATAAGGAAGTTTTTGTTTATGCTTAATATAGTTTTGTTTGCTTGGTTGTGACCTTTTAGACAGTTTTGTTTTGGTATTTTCAACAATGACAAGGATTCTCTTTCTATTGAGGGACATACTCTCATGTTTTAAAAATTACTTTTGAAAGATGGTATTCAGTGAAACTTATATTAGCCAATTTATTTTGGAAGAAATGCTGCTTTGTAGTTACCGTTTTTGCTTGGTTTTTGTTTCTTCAAGTGTATTGTTTTGGGTGCAGCGTGGTGAGGCGAATTGAGTGAATGCCTGGTTTTGGCTATAGTGCTGTCCACTGATCATGTGCTAATGAGCCATCACATGTCTGGGTCGTTCCTTCTCTTCCTGTTTTAAAAGGCTTGATCACTGTACAGTTTGTCTTAACTTCTCTTTCAGAGTCAAGCATGGTGCCGTGTCTTGTCTTTGGTGGAGGTTCCATAATATCACAGAATTTTGAAATAAGGGATTGGACTGATTCCTAAGCTGTTCTTTATCTTCATTGTGTTATTCTCCTCTTTGGGGATCTACCAAACATTATTTGCCAGTTATTCTCTGATATGACATCAGGATTTATATGTTTGTACACTGGATATATTTTATTATGAGGAATTTTACCTATTTTGAGGTTCCGGGGAAGAAGGGTGGATCCAGAATGAGGAGGGTAGGGTAAGTCCAAACTAGGTATCGTAACTAGTTTTCTGCCTCCATTTGTGAATCCCATAATAATAAACCACGAAACTGCATCCCAATCCTTTTAGGAACAAGTATATTTAATGCTTATTGCAGGTAAATAATATTTGGATTAGCAACCTCTTTAACTCTTCTTTTTTGTAAATTTGTATAAAATTGATGATAAATTCATTGGGAGCCTGAGGATTATACGACAGATGAGTCTAAGATTTCTTTCAGTGTATTACTGGCTGATATATTACTGTGGGTGAAATATTGTCAAGTAGCTTGGTCACGTGACTACTAAGTGATGGAGCTAGTATTCTACTAGGTGATTTGATTCCAAAGCTTGTACCACTCGGCTCTCTGTATCCGTGGGTTCTGCGTCCATGGATTCAACCATTCTCTGGTCGGTTGAATCTGAGGATGCGGAATCCACAGATGGGAAGGGCCAGTAGTATTGATACTGCTGTGGATTTGGTATCCACAGGTGGTCCTGGAACCGATTTCCCCGTGGATACCGAGCAGTGACTGTATTCTGAAGCATTTTGGAGGTTGCCATGGCCCACTGATAAGCAGCAAGAGGTGACAGTGGACAACTGTAAACAACAGTCGTTAGCCTGCAAGCATGGAGCCATTTGGCCTTAGACACTTCTCGTTGGTTCCTCACTGTGGTGCAGCGGCTTGGTGCTCCCGTTGATGATCCTCGCAATCTGAATTTAGTTATTTTTTTCTCGATACGTTTTCTATTCAAAATGATTAAACTTCCAAGTTTTTGCTGAAGAATAAACTTTTAATTTGGGAAATCTGCTTAAGTGGCATCAATTTCTGAATAATAAATTGATATAGAGATAAAGTTTTATGACATGAACATTTCAATAAATCAGACTGGTAGCCTTCCATTGGTCTCAGTGAGCTTTAAGTGTTACAAGCTGTTGATACTTATGTTATTTTTTTTGTTTCATGTGATCAAATTACATTACAGTACTTTTTAAAGTAGAAAACTCACTTTAATCACTTCAATCATAATAGCACATTGTGACTCAGATCTTTAATTCTGTACAGTTACAGCTTAGATTCACATCACATGCTTATTATTGGAACAAGAAAATGCTAATTTACATGAAGGTTTTTATATTAAGTTGAAAAACAGGATTTATCTAGTCTTTTCGCTCATTAACCTAGAAGGGGAAGTGTATTTTTTTTAAAATCTAAGACAATTGTATTACGTATTAATTCAAAGTTTTTATAAAGCTACTTTCCTTAATTTCTATTATATTTTTCCTGATTTACAAACATTGGAACTATAGAAAGAAGCAATTGGAATTTTTTTTGAATTGTAGTTAACAGTAAAGATTTATCTTAAAGGATATAGTAGCTTAATTAATCATTTAATAGTAATGTAGTATAAATCTTACTCACATGTTCCATAATTTTACTTTCCAGTAAGATGAAATAGCGAAAAGCTGCTGAAAGTCAGTAATTTTCACATCTTGTACAGTTGATTGCATTTCTAGACATTTTACTTATTGACATGCTTTCAACAGCCTAAAAAAAATCTGCCACTCTTCCCAATCCATGAGGCCGGTCACATTGAAGAGAGAGTGTTTTAAAGTGAGGTTACCATTGTGAAATGGATAGGCAAACTAACAGACTCACTTTGGGATTTTTCTTTATGTAAAGGTTTAGTTATGTTTCCAGTTATATTCAGATTCTTAGTCCATGAGGATCTACCAGTAGCTTCAGTTAGCTTTTTAAGAAATCGATCCAATATGCAAAAGCAAAAACAAGTAGACACATTGGCCTAACAAAAACCTAGTTGTGCTATATTTGGGCTTATGAATATGTGACCTAAATGCCATTGATACCAATGGTCTGAGTTAGAGGCTCAAAACATGAATAGGGGAGAAAAAAACAGAAATAGAAAGGTAGTAGAAGACCATTAAAGGGGATGGTAGGGAAGGAGGAGGATCTGGTGATAGTCATAATTTATTAAACAGTTTTGTTGCCTCCATCTGTAAATCTAGCTATATAAAGCATTTTAGAAAAATTACCTAAACTAGTTAAGCCATTGTCTGTTAGCCCAGGAGACTTTTTACATTTACAGTATTTCTGTTCTTTCTTGGTATTGTGTTGGTTTATTTATTTAAGAAATATTTATTAAATGCTTGTTATGTATGTTAACACTGAGCAAAGGTACTAAGGATGCAAAGAAAAAAAATCATGATTTTGGTTTTAAAGAGTTTTATCTAGTACCCTGAAGAAATATCCTAAGATCTTGATATATCTTCAGAATTATCCCAAGTTATATTATGCTTAGTTCTGTGTGTGATGTGCATGACAGCTTTTTTATTCACACAAGTTGATTAATCTAGGCTGTAGACTAATGAGCATAGAGCATAATGAGGTAGCGTTTAATGAGCATTAGCCTTGGCATCAGATGTGGCGTCTGATCTTGTTTATGCTACCTCTTCATTGTATGACCTTTGTAAATGTACGTGTAAGCCCAGTCTCCTTACCTGTTAAATGGGAGTAATAGCTATCCTTACACTGTTGTTGGGAGGATTAAAGGAGATGAAGTAAGTAATGCACCTGGCTCAGTTCTTAGTTTTGTAAACGGTGGCTGCTCTTATTGTGCCGGATAAGAATGATTCCATTCCTTTCTTACCCACTGTAAATTAAAACTAAAAGCTTGTCTACATATTGAGAGACTGTCTCCCTACTATAGCCTTCGAGACAAGTGATTCTGCGCCTTTGTGACATTTTTGGTTGTAGCCTGTCTCACCTTGGGCTCCATAAGAGAATTAATGCCTACAGGAAAAGAGTGACTACTTTCTCATTTCTCTTAAGAATAATGTGTATAGTATCACCATTCCAGATGCATAAGGTGAGTAGTGAATGTATTACATATAATGGAAGCGTAGTGAATGTATTACATATAATGGAAGCATCAGGGATTAATTCTTTTGCTGAATCCCAGGATGCTAGTACTATATCTGACTATTGGAGAAGTGCTTCAGACTTCTGAAAGTTACGGAAATAAAAGTTGTTACAAAGCACACTTTCCTCTTTCTTAATGGGGGCAGGGAATATGTAGAAGGAATGTAGTGTCATGTAGCAGTTTGTTGATACTCCAGAATACAACCATTTCCCTAATCAAATGATTCTGAAACTCTTTCATTGTAAAGATTGTTTTAGACAGGCATAATGCCCTGAAGACCATCTGTTCCATGCTCGGTCCCATATGGGACTGAACACTTACATCCTTAGAATGAATGGAGTTAATCAGTTTATTTTAAATAAGATAATGAGTCAGTACCTGTTTTTTAAGTTTCAAAGATTCATTGAACTGGATTTTGAAATCTAGTTTAAAAGTTTCAAAACTAGTGTTTTGGGAATACTAGTTCTTCAAGTAAAAAAAAAAAAAGTTCTAGAGCCCAAGAATTTGGGGGAATGCTTTTTGACTTACACATCTTAGAGATGGACATTGCATTTTAGTTTATTGAAGATTGAGAAATTCTGCAGAAGGGAGACAGTTTTACTTATTGACTCCAACTCCTTTGAACATACAGCACCTGTTAATGTCCTGTAGACCCGGTGTGTTTTGGAATACACTTCGGGAAATATTGATCTGCTTCATTTTATATGTGAGAATATTCTGGGTCATATAGCTAAGTGATGGCAGGCCTCAACTGGATCCCATCTCTACATTTATTATTCTACGTGAACAGTTCTTTTTCTGCTATACCACCCTCTTTTCTGTAAGTATTTGATTTATTTTAGAAATAAAAATATAATTGTCATGTGAAAGTATATACCAAGTATATACCATCTGGCGGAAGTTTAAGAACATATTTTGAGAAGTATAGCACTGACATATTTGCAGCCTCATTTAATTGGCCCTGTCATTGTGAATGGTTTGCAGATCTTAGGGATGGCCTTCATACGAGTTTACTATATTCCTGGGGGAAATCTAGTTAACTCCATAAACATTCAAAGATAGGGAAGCTAATCAGAATTGGTTCTATGCTTTCATTAGTAAAATATAGAAATTTTACTAACTTTGTTTTTCTTATGCTTTAGAGTTAAAGCTTGACATTGCTAACAAAGGAGCCAATTAAACAGTCTCATCTCCCATTTATCCATTTCCCACGTTACACTTATTTGAGCAATGGAATAAGAAAGGAGTACCGAAAGGGATGTCAAATTCTGAGAAAAATTGAAGTCTTCTGGGAACTAAAAGGATTTATCAAAGGAGTGAAAAGAATGGGTATTGGAGATGTTCCTGAAGATGTATTAGTAGATTAAGGTCTTTTTGGCTCTTTTGGGAATGTCTTTGAAGATAGACCACCATAAAACTGCAGGAAGTCAGAACTTTCAGAGTATTAATACTAGCTGCATTCGGCAGTATCAGAGATTTGATTCAAGTTTTGAAGGAAGAACGGAAAAAGGTTTTTTTCCTACTCAGAAATACTGTAATCTGGTATTCTGAGTAAAATTTAAAGGAGTGCCTTATTAAAACATGTGAAGGAATATACATGAATTTCATTTCTTCGAGGAGGTATGTCCACATTTGTCGTTTTCTCACTTGCTGAACTGAAAACTTGAGTTCTGGTAGCAGTGGCACTTTCAAGGCCTTAACCCAAGATCTGTGATGGCTTTGCAAAGTTGTGTTGATAGCCCATACAGTGTTAACTAAACTTCATGTATCTGTTTTATATCAAATCATATTTCTTAAATTGTTGATTATTGATGGTGGTATATTCTTTTCCCTTCGTACCTTTTCACCATATTCTTTTTGGCAGTATTTTCCTTTTCAAGACCTGGATTGTGACTGTAAAATCTTACTTACAAAATGTTTGGAAAGTAGAATCGGCTGTGAAAGCTGTGAATGGTTGGTAAAATACCAGGATTAAAGGTTTGTTCCAGGATTTAAATTTAGTATATAGCATATCAGGTTAGGCATTTTTTATTTTTCTGGTTTGTAGTTTCATTACTGTGTAGATATTAACTACCTGATGAGTATTTGACAAACACAGGCTTTCTTAGTTTCTGATGGTTTACTGACCTGGGCCCTGAAGTTCAGGATGCCCTCTGTCTAAGACTTATGGATGTGTTGGCCTTATGCCTTTCTTTTTGTCACTGCAGGCTCAATGGCCAGACAAGTTATATAACTTAGAATAGGGTAGATTAAAGGTGCTATTTGTAATTAGATATTTGTCCTGTCTTTTCAAAAGCCTACCCCATTTTATTGATAAAGAATTTGAAAGCATCCTGTTCTTGTATAAAGTGCTGAGTGCTCCTGATACCATACTTCCATTGAGATGAGTGTATTTATATTGATTTTTATTAGACTCAGGTTGGGACGAGGAAGGGAGTGACCTTCCTTTGATTTTGTCTTTGTGTACAGAAGAATTTGAGTAGATATAGTGAAAGCTATCTGTAAGTAATATTTAAAATATATTAAAATTGAGGACAACTACAACGTCCATACTGAATATTATACACTCAGTGACAAACTAAAGACTGTTCTCTGGGTAGCAGAATTGAGCTCTGAATTAGTAGAGAATAAAATGCAATTTGTTATTGCTAGATCATTATTCTAATCATGCTTGTAACAAATGATGACTTAAATTATAGAATTATATAATGTACTTTATATAATTTTTAAAGTACATTAAGGTAATTGAACTCATTAAACTCTTTGAGATTTTTATACATGTAAGAGAGTATCCTATATATTTATTTGTTAGACAGGTCAATAGATATGTGACATATAAACTAGAAATTAAAATTCTGCATTTTGCTTTTTTGTAGATACTTTAAAGATGAGAGGAATTTTGGATTACCTTTTCAACAAAGTTTTAGATACAGGTCTTTTAGTATCAGTAGAAACATCTGTTGTTCCTAGATATTTATGTTGTTGATATTGAGTTTTGCTGTATTTTATTTCTAACTCTTATTGCCTTGTCAAACTTTCCTGGGTTGATAGAAATGGCAAAGCAAATAACTGTCAACTGATCTATGTTTAAATGAAATAGAAGGAGAGAATTTCAGAATTCTACTTAAAACATTTAATCTATCATTTTATCATATACTAAGTATTTTGAAAGAAAATAATTGTTAATCAAAATAATATGATTTGGAAAAGTATAAAATTAGTGAAAACTGAGGATCTTGGAGACAAACTGGTTTTTCAGTTTCCTGCTCTACAGCCTACTAGGTGTGTGATCTTAGCCGAGTTACTTTACTATGTGCCTTAGTTTCCTTATCGGTAAAACTGTGATGATTGTACTGTGTATGTCATTGAGTTATTGTGAGGATCAAATGAAGCAATATATATTATATATATATATATATAATGCATAATATATTGCTGTATACTAAGCTCTCGATAAATGTTAACAAAATTAAACAAAAGTTTATGTATGAATATTGTAACTGATTTTATAAGTGAAGGTATATTATTTGGGAGTTTTATAATTTGACTTTTAGCAAAAAAATGTTAGAGGGATATTTATGGTGCTATACATTGTTTCTTATGGAAGTTTTTAGGGAAAATGAGCAGAAAAGTTTATTCCTTCCATTTTTATTATGCAGGAATAAAAATTCATACATGGTAATTTATTTTTATTTTTTTATTGGAGTATAGTTGCTTTACAATGGTGTGTTAGTTTCTGCTGTACAGCAGTGTGAATCAGCTATATGTACACATCTATCCCCTCCCTGTTGGACCCCCGACCCCTCCCAACCCCGCCAATCCCCCCCCTCTAGGTCACCACGGAGCATTGAGCTGAGCTCCCTGTGCTATACAGCAGGTTCCCACTAGCTAGCTATTTTGCACATAGTAGTGTGTATACATACATGGTAATTTAAATTTGAAGACTTTTTAAGCTACTTACTCTATTATATGTTTGCTTTAGTCTAAAGTTAATTTCCACTCTAGTTTAACATAAACATAATTCAGTTTTTCTCTTTGTAGGAGAGAAGATATTTTTTGATCTCTCATACTTTCTTCTGAATCAAAGTTCTCTGTATAGAGAACTATTTATCAAAGAAATTAAAAAGCATAAGCAAGGGCTTCCCTGGTGGCGCAGTGGTTGAGAGTCCGCCTGCCGATGCAGGGGACACGGGTTCGTGCCCCAGTCCGGGAAGATTCCACATGCCGCGGAGCGGCTGTACCCGTGAGCCATGGCCGCTGAGCCTGCGTGTCCGGAGCCTGTGCTCCGCAACAGGAGAGGCCACAACAGTGAGAGGCCCGCGTACCGCAAAAACAAAAGCATAAGCAAGACTGTCACCATCTGATTACTTTTCTGATATTAGTACAGAACATAATGCTGTCATTTCCACTAGAATTAGTTTTTAAAGAAAGATCGGAGTGAACTTTCTATCAATAAAAATTGTAGATTTATATTTCTTCTCAGTGAACATTCCATAGGTATGTCACATATTCAGGACCTTTTGTTTTATATTTTTAACTTTATTTTAAAATAAATTTAGACTTAACGTTGCGAAAATAGTACATAGAGTCCCCGTATACCTTCACCCAACTTTTCCTAATATTCATAGAAGAAATATAGAAATCAGGAGTTAACATTAATACTAACCGATCTGTAAGCTTATTTGCATTTTGACCATTGTCCATTAAATCACCCTTTTTTGGTCCAGGATCCTATCTAGAATTTTACAGTGTACTTAATTGTCATGTCTCTTTAGTCTCCTTCAATCTGGGCTAGTTCTTCATTCTCTTTGCCTTTTGTAACCTTGACAATTTTGAAGAGTACTAGCTAGTTTGAATATTACTGAACTTGTGTGTCTGATGTTCTCTCTTGGTCAGATTGAGAATTATATATTTTTGGAAAAAGATTCCACTGAAATGATGTTATGTCTGTGTCAGTACATTATATCAGGAGTTACATGATATCGATTTGTCCCATTACTGGTGGCGATAAAAGATGATTTGGTTAAGGAGGTGACTGCCAGGTGTCTACACTGTTGATTTACTCTTTTTCCCTTTGTAAATGATAAGTGTCTTTGGGGAGATATTTTAAGACTATGTAAATACTGTTTCTCAAAATACTTCCACTAATTTTAACATAAAATTATGTTCACTAAGGTTTTCTTTGTTTCAAAGAACAGAGCCTTTTTCATTCAAAGGAGGCAGTGGTCAATTTAAATGTTTCTGTGTTTAGTCATCTTGACCCTGAAGTTGCCTTTTTAAAGGCAACTTGATTCTGAATTCTTTTTATAGTCGGTATATATTTTTATGATTGCCTTTTATCTTTTATTCTATAGAGCATTAACTACTCTAAAAATGTATTGTGCATTTTCTTTTTTTTACCTGTTTTACTTCCTCATCTTATAGTCAGTGGAACATGAGGACATAATTGGATTAGCTATTTTTTTTGTTTTTTTTTGTGGTATGCGGGCCTCTCACTGTTGTGGCCTCTCCCCTTGCGGAGCACAGGCTCCGGACGCGCAGGCTCAGCGGCCATGGCTCACGGGTACAGCCGTTCCGCGGCGTGTGGGATCTTCCCGGACTGGGGCACGAACCCGTGTCCCCTGCATCGGCAGGCAGACTCTCAACCACTGTGCCACCAGGGAAGCCCAGGATTAGCTATTTTTTTCTTTTCTATCTTTGAACAAACACTTGACATTTAAACCTAGTGGAGTAACTTGAATCCCAATAACATTTCGGGATAGTATCTTTTCCAAAAGGATGAAGAGAAAATATATTGGTAAATCTTGGAATTTGGTTAGATATTGATTTCTTAAAACAATCTAATAGGGTTTTTCACTTTCATTACAACTTTCTTCTCTGTTAGGTAATTGCTTTCCATGCTGTGCATTCCTTAAAGTTCCAGGCTTTCTTCCTTATTTTAGTGTTTATAAGGTGTATCCCGTTTGACAATATATACAAGGTTCTGGTTTAGATAGAGCCTTTTCCTCCAGAGTCAGTACAATACCGTGGCTAACTAATTCTGAGCAAGCTGGGCTTTGTTTGTCTGTCTGCTTTTTGACAAGATCTCTCACTTTTTAAAATTGAAAAATTGAAATTGGGTGTTCTGGCAATATCCGGTTTGGTTTTTTGTTTTTTGTTTTTTTTTACTAATTTTAGGTCTGGAAAAGAACATTAGAAAATCTATAACGGGTGTTGTAATTTAGCTAAAATTTGTGTCACCTCAGGATAATACCTTTGACGTTTCTGCTGATCATATTTAGAAATTAATCCTAGAAGCTGATGAGCCCCAAAAGAGAATCCATGGAACTAATACACTTTCAATAGTTTTTATTTCCTTTAGGATAAGAAAGTTTAACTTTAGATACCAGCCACTTGACAAAATTCTGCTTACTTTTTGTTTCTTCACCGGTAGACTTCGTTCATTTGTAAAACGTTTACTGAATTTATTTAATTTGGTGTATAGTGTAGGGGCTGGAGATGCAAAGACTCACTGCTTCTCTTAAGGATGTTCTTTCATTTTCTTCTTAATGCCATCTGGGGCTGATCTGGACACTGGGAGGGATTTGTGGGAAATTCTTATTCTTTTTAGAAGTGCCTTACAACTAGTAACAGTGAATGATAAAAGGTGAATAAGAAAAAGATATTACTGTGTCCTGCTCCCAGTTTAGAGTAGTAGAATGTTTTGTTTTATAAATAATCTGTAAATCTATAACTTAATAATTCCGACTTCAGATTGGTCTTCTATAACACAAGTGAATAGAAATCATAGTCTTTGTAGAAATGTGTTACCTTCAATTTCATTGCTTAAAAATGATCAGGTGTAGCTTTCCCTCTTTCATTGATATTAGAAACGCTTAAAAGTAATAAACAGTATATGCTCATTTAGTAATTTAGTATTGAGAACAAATATTGCAAATAGTCTAGTTTGTACATTTTGGGAGAATTTCTCAGAGTGGTATTTATATATAAAATACTTAGATTGTTTCTGATTTGAATGTGACTTGATTTTCAGTAAGAATCTTTAAACTTTTAAGTATTAATGGAAAATATTAAAATCGTAGATGAATAGACCTTCTAACACCTTGTTTGAGTTCCTTTGTGGCATTTCAGCATTGCTGATTTTATTAGCTTTGGTTTGGAATTTCTTCTTTAGTGGTTGAAATGCAAGCCCTGCAGTGGAGTAATTTCTTTTTTCCCTCTTGAAACATCACATAGAAGAATGCTGTATACTGAAACAGAATTAGGGTAGGTCCTACTATGTCATTCTTGTGAGCCTCCATCAGTAGTAGTCTTGCAAAGGCTGTCCTTTCTTGTTTGAATAATGATCTCATTTTGAAAGTGCCTTTACATTTTTCTACATAAGTGATATGATACACTATCTAATCCACAGTCTTCATAGATTATTAACTCCTGAAGCAAGAGAGATGCAGCTGTCCTCAATGATTCAAAATAATTTCTATTTAGGGAAATTTGTTTAATTTTTTTTTTGAGTATGAATATGTTGAATCCACAAGTTTTGGCATACTTCAGGCAGAGCAAAGAAGTTATATCCTGAAAGTAATCTGACTTGGGAGAAGTTTATAAGTGGATCTATTATTTCTTCAGCCAACTCTCATATTTAACTTACCCTATAACCTAACCTAAGGACTTTTTTTTTTTTTTAAATCTAAGTTTGTTGCATTTTTAATTTATATACTCTGTGGGGTCTGGTAAATAAGTCAAGGGTTTGGAGCTCCTACTGAAGGAGAAATTGTAAACTTAGACCATTATTAATCTGAGCAAGATACGATTTCTTGGGAGTTGTTTTTCATTTTCAAAGTGAAGTGGGCTTCTGAACTTAAATTACCAAATAATTCTGTTCCATAATGGAATGCTCCCCTTTTGCCTGTATTTTCAATCAGATATATTGTTACTAATTAGTGTTTAAGAAATGAAGGAAAACTGGGAAATTTGGAAAATCATATCTTGTTTATAGTTTCTGAATATATTTTAAACTGTATCTTAATCAAAGTAGTTAAGTTTTACTTAGATCTCGTTCATTTGGGAGTCTTTAATAATTTTCACGGTTTATATTGCAATATTATTAGATATGAAAAAGAATGATTTGTCAAGAAAATTGATTAGAAAAGGCTGGAGGATGATTGTTTAATAATTTTAAAAGCACTTTTGTAGCACCTGTTTCCACTGTATAGGTCCAATGAAAATAAGTAAAATAGCTCTGATGTATCAATTTTAAGCTCATCTGTTAAAAAGCCACCTCTTAAGAACTCCAGCTGTGGAATACTCTGCTCTTCGATTTGTGAGTTTGGGACCCTTGCAAGTACCTAGTTAGATTGTATTTCTTGAGACATTCAGTATTCAGATCTTTTTCTTTTTTGTGCTCCTTTCCTCTTGCCGTCCCTCATGTTCCTACTCAATGTGATTCTACTGCAGAATACTGTTTAAAGACTTCAGGATTTAAAATCTGTTGGAAACTTACAGTGGAAAATAGCTCCACGTAGGCTCATAGCTTTTGTAGTTATTTGTTTGGTACCTCATGTTGGATGGCAGTTTCACCCCCTTGCCTTCTTTAGATTTGTTTTTTCATTTCTTTGCTTAAATTCTGGAAATTACAGATTTGATGGTTAAATTTGTAGGTTTTCTTTTCTTAGTCCAAACTGTTTACATTATTCACTTGTAGAGACTTGAATATATTCCTAAAGTACGGAAGGGTTATTAGCTCATTCCTTCATCTTCAGGCTTTAAAAAAAAAAAACAACATTTAGTCTAACTGTTGTTAGGTAATGGAATAACCATTCCTTTTCAGCTGCTGGCATATTTCCAAACTGGCCGGCAGAGCCAGGAGGAAATGAAGGCATTAAAAACTAACTTTGGTTGGTTGCCACCTTCTTAGTGCTGAGACTATAACCTTTGTTGGTTGATTGATAGAGAACAGGAGAGCACAATCCTCGTTCCACTAACAGGTAAGGAACCCTTGTGATGACCAGTTGGTGTGAGAGAGACATTATTTGATAGCATTTTTTCTTAATTTATCCCCAAATATAACATGTCCCTGAAGTCGCATAGTGTGACTGCCTGTGTTCCATCCAGCAGGAATACGCAGCACCCTTCTGTTTAGAGTGAGATCTGAAATTTAATACTCATGTATCACTCTGTACCACAAAGTATAATTGATCTGTTTTCTACGGTTAAAATTTATCCTGCAGTCCCTGTAACTTTAAATACCTATCTGTCTGTCTTATTCTCCTTTCAGCTTTTCCTTGCTGAGATGCTGTGTCCTTTGAACTTCCTTCTCTTAGTTACCTAATCTCTATAATAAAGTAAACTATTTTCCAGTATCTTTATCATCATCTGTTATTTGGGTATATCTTACTGCTTAAATTTCTGCATTGTAGCCATTAATGATTATTTCCTGGTCCTTCTTGACCCCAAACCAAATGATCATGTGTTTGAAAAAAGATTTTTAGTCTGTATTGCCTGTATCCGCAATTCTGCCCTCCCGCTTTTAAATATGAGTGCTTGAAGAATAAATCTTTTTCAGTGACAGTAGTCATAGCTTGATAAAATTCAGGTTTCGTTTTATATTGCTATAATATGGGACTGTAGTCTGATTAACTCGTTAAATTACTGAAAACTTAAAAACTGAGAACAAATCCAGCTTCTTAGACAATTCCCAAGGTTTAGTGGTATTCCCGTTAATATGCTTGATTATTCTGTTTCTACTTTGCAATCCGTCTTCTTCTCTTTGACAGAAGAGTTAATTGGGACTTCCTTGATATATCTGAGGTCGAGTGCCTTTCCCTGTCCCTTTAAGACAACTGATCTTGTTTTCCAGTCCTAATTGATCATTTTTGGATTTGGTCTTCCACTTGAAGTTGGGTGGTTTGTCACAGAACATGTTACGGCTTAGACCAAGATAGGTCCCTTCTTAATAGTGACTGAGGAATGAATCATTTGTGGTGACAGACTTCTAAAATTCAAATTAAGAAGGCACTAAGGAAAGTATGCCCAAATGTAGCTCCTTTTTATCCTGAGGATAAGTCATTACAAGCTCAAATGACCAGAGAATGTAATTTCTTAATAAGAATTTTTTCTTAAATCTATATTCAGCTCTCTATTTCAGTGCTTCTCTCCTACCAGAGGTGCAAGGAGTGATCCTAGAACCACAGATACAGCCAAGACCACGGAGAGCTTTTGACGTCAGGGGTCCACTTTCTCCACTGAACCCTTGGAGGCAGAATATCCAGCTTCTGGAGAGAGTTGGGAAAGGATAATAAACAAGTGGGTGCTTTCCATTATTTACTTGGGTTTATTTATAGACTGGAGTGTCCTTCCATTGCCCATTTAATTCTACTGTTAAACTCCTTGGGTTCATAGAAGAACCAAGTGGGGCTGCAATCTGTTTGTTTTTCTAAGAATGCTAACTAGTGCCCGTTCCAGAAAAGAGACCTAAAATTTATTTTAATTTTCTCTCCAGATAACTAAAGCAGTGGGTGATTTGGGGGTACTTGATTTGGTGAATGCCTGTGTAGTCCACAGGAATTTTTAAAAGGAAATATTTGCCCATTTTAGCCTTTACTGGTATTAGTGTACTAAGTGCTCTTTTATATTCCAGTATTTAAGAAGTTTCTTTATTTCGTCTTTGGGCAAGCTGGGCATCTGAATTCTCCTAATTTACACAGTCTGATGTCCAGGTGTTATCCTACCCTGTTAGTGAGAACTTTTTGGTCTTTTTCCTACCTCAAACTTTAGGACTTCAAATTAAGTAGATCTTTAAACAAGATGCAATGATAGTACCATTATGGTTTTACTGTCAAGTCTAGGCTTCATTCTTTAATAAGATACATACGAATGAATATGAGTTTCAGGATATAACAAGGCAAAAGAGCCTTTTCCTAGATTTTCCCCATGGCATTAAGATGGTTTTCTCTTAGTTTCTTTGATGCCAAGGGTAGGATTTGATTCCAGGAAGTTCTTATCACCTGCACTGGGTAGAACGTGAAGTTGGTGGCTTTGGCAGGTTTTCATTTCTCCTTGGTGGATCCCTTCTGTGACTCCAGGTATCTTGATAATGGGAGACCGGTTTATTTGTTCTCTAATTGCCCAGATTTCTTTCAACTGGTAAACATCATACTTCAGCAAAAGGAACTCTTCTAGCAGAGCCTTCATGGATGATATCTGTCACACATGCAGCAGCTGCAGTTTGGAAGGCAGTGGTGAACGGAGCCACGCATTATATCTAGAAGACACAAGGATGAGAGAGCCACCTGATCTTGCCATTGATAAACTTTAAGATTTACTCTGGTGTACTCTTGGTCTGGAAACGGAAAGGCTCAAATAATGACGTAATTTTTTCAGATTGGAATTTTACATGGCCATGAAAATAATTCCTTTTTATTCAGAAGACTGAAATAGAGGAAGCATGAGAGACACCTTTCTTTAAAAAGCAGCTCTCTGTATCTGTTTCACTTAAAAGATTTGTGGGATTGAAAATCACCTTAATGAAGCAGGCAGACTTTTTATTTTTTAGTAGTCTGGGAGATCCAAAAATCGTAATGAAACTGTCTTTTGTTGCCTGACACTGAAAGGAACTAGGAAATATAAAGGGTGAACTTCTTAATTATTCCCAAATTACTTTTAATATTAGGATGCACTTTTTAAACTTTTTCTAGTCTTGGACCTTATTCTTATTTGTCAAATCAACAAAGATTCCAGCATAGGAGTAGAGACGTCTTTGAGTTCAGTCTTCTAAAGTAGTAAATACCTGTTAAACTTGAGGTATCGTTCTGCATTGCAGGCGTTCTAAAGTTGAATGATAACTGAAAAAAAAGAGGTATTTTATAGAGCAAAAGCGATTAGTAGTAGTAGGATAAGCCTCTATGTGTGAATAAGTGTTGCAAGATAGTTATCCAAACTTATCGATAAATTGATGGCGGTAGTGATCAAAATGTTTTATTTCTCTTTTTGGTATCTATTTAACTGGTCAGTCGAAAGCTGTTAAAGAAGTTTTTAAAAGTTATGCAATGCTGCCAGTTTGTTTTATTTGGTATAAATTTTAAGAATAGAAATTCTAGAGATAATAATATGGAAGCATCTAAATGTCTTAGGAATCTTAAAGGTTTTGGAAACCCACATTTGCTAGATTATAACCTGGCCTTCAGTCTTCTCGGCTATTTGTGAGGCCTGTTTTCCCCTCATTTATTATAAATAAACTTTTGTATGTACAGTACTTAAAAGTAAGTTTAAAAGGTCAATTTGAACTAAAATTTCCCTAGAGAGCTCTGAATTCCCATAAACAATTACAGCTTTTTACTCTTGATTTGTTTCTGTTAAAAGTTAGTACGATAGTTGTTACAAACACATATAAATTAAAAAACAACTACTCAACATTTTAGAAAGAACTCAGGGAACTGAAAGTGAGATTCGCTTGGAAATTTAGTTGAACTCTTTGAACCACAGTACAAACGAGTTTATGGCCTGTGAGGTTATTAGCCTTTTGTTTCAGTTTTGAAGAAGTGATTTAAACTCTTAATCCCATTAATCTCATGCTTTGATTAAATTTTAGCTTTGTTCCTTAAAGTGTGCAAAAGAAATGAAGTGCATTTCTATTCATCTCATGCCACTAAAAGCTATTTAAAAGTGAAACTTGATGTATATTAATGTGAACTGATGTGTTTAAACTTTTATTTTGATACGTTTTCCTTTCAGATTTTTAAATATTTCGTGTCACAATATGCAGTCCTATATTTTTCAGTGTTTATTTTATGGATATTACTATAAGCTAATTTTTTTCTAGAATGACTGTGTAATATTTGTATTATGTGATCATTTGAAAAACTAATAAATATTTTCTCCATAAAAAAATGCACTTACTGATAAATGGCTTATTTTTCTTTCAGGAGTAGAAAATGGAAACTACAACAGTATTTTTAAGTGTATTTTAATTTTATGTGTCTTCTTCTAAGTATTTCTGAATATATATCCTATCCTTGTATATGTTGAACTCTTTTGAGAAAAAAAATTATTTTAAACTGTTGAATTAAAATGATTCTCCTTGGGTCACCCAGTGCCAAATGTAGGAAATAGGTGATTTATTTAGTCTATTTTTGCATTTTCCTGATTAGCTTCATCTTAGCTTTGTTTCCAGAATTGGATTGTTTTAGATGCCGTTTTTATATGCCAGTTTTGCAAACCATTAAAACTCTTGAGCTAATATCATAAATACCAGGAGTAATATGGTCACATCTTTTAAAGTGAGATCTTGATAATCAAAGACCCTCACAAAATAGCATACAAAAGACAGTTCCTCTATTCAGAAAAAGAATATTTGAAAACAACGGCTGATTGGAGAGCTACCCAATTTGTGGGTGCTGTTAATAGGAGAAGAAAATGTTTTATATTTTAATGTTCTCCTTGAACAAATAATTGTAGGAGGGGAAATCTTAGAGTCTCTTGCTTTTAACCTTATCAAAACAACATGGAAAAGGATAACATTGGGTTTTAATGATTCTTGTCTTTATATCTACATAAACTTAATCAAAGCCACTGGAACAATTTACCTTTCCTATGCAGAGTCTGCTAGAAGCAAGAGGAGATTTCCCTTTTGATTTGAAGAAAACTCATAAGAAGTGGACTCCTAAAATTAAAAATGAACATTATGATAGGGTCCTAGGCAAGAAATAAAAGTTTGATTAATGACAATTTGCGGATTAAAATGAAAGAATTTGGCTCCCTGAAGAAATTATGCTCTGAAAAATGAGAATTATAAAAGGAAATTATGATTTAGAATAGCTACTATATTTGTGGGGGGTGGTGGCGGGAGAGGAGCTAAAATTCTTGGCTTTATTAGTCTGGTAAGTTTGGGAAAGATGAGTAAAGATTGTGTGGATAAAATTTTGCTTTTAGATTTAAAGCTATTAAAAGGTTTACAGACATAATGTATTTCTATGGAAGATGGAAGGCTGTATTTTCCTTGAATACAAAAAAATTTATAAGTCTTACCTATATGTGTATAGAAGGGTAGGGTTGGGGGGTTAAATAAAAATCTTGCACTGGAAATTTCAAACATATTGTAAAAATAATGGTGAAATGAGAGTTTTAAATAATTTTCATTACAGGGACTTTTCCCTACACTGTCAATAGCTTCAAAATAAAAACATTACAGAATGTTGAACATGGCTTTATCTCCGAGGTGTAAGAACGTAGGCTTATTGTTTCACCATGATTCATGGGATTAGCTATAGGAAAAAGTTTTGTTTTGTTCTTTAGTGAGGAAACAGTTTTATTTTAACATAGCTTCTGTTTTAAAAAAGGTAAAGGTAACGTAAGCAGTGTGACTGCAAAGTACTGACCTTGTAGCTTATTGTTAAATATGTGCACAGATCTTACTGTATTTTGCTGTATTGAAACAATTGAGCAAAATGTCAGTGCCTAGATGTCTAAGCGATTTCTTGATTTTTTAAAATTCAGGTATTTTTATTTCCCATTTAAAAAAATTCACATTAACGCAGTCCTGAAATGTGAAAGATTTGTGTTTCCAAAATAAGCACATAGGTGCTCTTTAAAGTTTTTTCCCACTAAATGTACATCTAAGGTAATAAGATCACTGCAGTAAAAAAACGCTAGGGAACTATGAAGGGCGCATCGGAGTTTTCAGGAATTACGATCAAAGGGATCTCTACTCAAGAGGTAAGGTATGGCATAGGTAGAAAAAGTGTTCAAAATGTGTTCAGTGCAATGTCTGATGATAAAGTAAACTACAACAGATATCCTTTGATTTTCAGACAGATGTAGAATTAGGAAGATAATTTTTCTTAAGAATCTCAGAGAAGAGCAATGGATAAACCACAGATTTGTTTTTGCATGACTTTGGAGTGCATTTAGAAACAAATATCTGCAGACGTTGTACCCTTTTGGTACCTGGCCTGAATATATCCCATGGCATCTCCTACCCTTGCTCTCATAATGTTTAATTTAGTATTTCTTAAGCCCTGAGAACTGTTAAAATATTGTACTTCGAATGGAAAGTTGAGTACAGATTCCTTGAGGTTATTGCCTGGCTTCATGTTTGCTGTGTCTGCCTGTTTTTGTTCAATGAAACCTAGAATTTAGAAAACAGTAGCTGTACTGAGGAATTTTAACTTCGGTTTGAGAAATTAGAGTTTTATAAACATTCACTTACACTGTAATTCGGGAATCTGTTATATTAAGGATTAAGAAATAATATTGTTGGCTAGTATATAAAGTTGTTCAGACAAGAAAGTTATACTGTTGTTCTGTAAGGTATATTAAATAGGTTCAAAGAATCAAGTGTTAGCATAATATGTAGTATATCTAGAAACAAAGGAAAATGCAGTATTCAGTACAGGTGAGCTAAAAAAATGATTTAGAATTTTTTTCTAGAATTACTAGTATAATTTACTCAATAGATGGCAGTATAGAAAACAGAGTAACCTTCCATCCTATCTTTTTGATTCTTTTTATAAGGACATCAGCTCGTGGACATTTGGCTTTTATTTAAGATAGTTTGCTGTCTGTTCTGCATTTGCCTTTATGCAGAGCAAATGATCATATTGCTGTGATCTAGTGACAGCACTCACTACATCAGTGAGGTAGCTGATTCCATGTTCAGGGATGCTCTGATGGTAAGAAGTTGACCCAGAATATGCTTCCATGTCATTTTTTATTTGAAAATTACCTTAGAAATTAGCTAGATTAGCATCCTTATCTGTAAAATAAAGTATGTAAAATTTTACATACAAGATAATTGATATCTGGGAACAATACATGTATTTCTAATATCACATAGTTTATTAAAGGTCTGCTGTAGGATTCAAGTCTCTTGACTCCAGGCTCAGAGATCTGTACTGAACTGTACTTTATTGCCTCATCATGTTAGTCCTAGTTCTGGGCTGGGCAACGTAGAGCGAGTTGATGCCCTTCACATATGATAGTCTTCAGGTATCTTAAGATGGCTGTTACACTCCATCAATTCCAAGCGCAAGTTTCCCGCCCCCCCAACAGAGTAAGCACACCTCCATTTTTTTTTTTGCTCTTATTCATGTAGCATGGTTTTGAAATCCTTAAGAGTTTTGTCAGTCTCTGAACATGCTTCAGTTTATTCTTCTTAACGTGTGACACTGAACCAACACAGTACACGCTCAGCTTGTGTTTAGCCCTGTGACTCATACCATTTTGTTTATCCTTACGTATTTAGCCAGTCAGGTGCTTAATTTTACGAGATTCTCTTGGACAAAAGAGTTACATAGTGATATACAAAAAATTTTGTTTCAAAAAATTAGGCCGGTACAGACTAATGTGCACAGTTCAGAGGAAGAGAAAAAAATTCACTCAAGGTAATAGCTAAGACCTTGAGAAAGCAATCAAAGAAGTACCATCTTCATTTCAATTATTGCTTAATTTTGACTCATATAACTATAAATTCCATATTAAATGGCTTGTGTAATGTAAAATGTTATTTTTCAGGTTGTCCTTAGTAATTTAAGAGGAGCCAGGCCCTTTGGAGCTAAACTGTTGACACGGCACTGACATTGAGAAGAAAATGAACTTGTGTTTAGTAACATAATTAAAACTAGAAAGGAAAGTCAGTGCTTCAGTGGAGAAGTTTGAGATACACCCCAAACAGCTGAAGATGGTGGAGCAGTGGCCCTGGAAGTCTGAGAGTGTGACCAAAATTCTAATGAAAGCACAGTCTTATGTTGCTTCTTGAAATATAGTGCAAATACTCAAGCAACGTTGTTTTGGTATAACAGTGTTTTAAGTTACCAGTTAAATAGCTTTTCCCCCCCAGATTTTAAATTGAGCTCCAGGAAGACACAAGGTGTTTATTTAATGGTTGCATGTACTTTTAGGGTATGCGTACCTTTGTTTGAGAAATACTGGTTTGAGACAGGTTGTGTTCTACCTTACCGGAGTTAGAATTTGGGGACAAATGAGGGAGAAGGAAAAGAACAACCATTTACATGCCTACTCTGTGCAGCTTTTGCTAAGTGCTTTACATATATTTATCTCATTAGATCCGGTTGACCTATGAGAAAGGTAATTTTTTATTTTACACACAAAGATGCTGAAACTCAGAGGTTACAACGCCTGCCCAAGGGCACATAATCAAGCAATGAAAACGGGGTTTAAAAGATTTATCAAAATCTAAAGAATTGTATCACACCATTGATTGTCAAATATCTTTGCCAAAAAGAATGCATATTCTCAGGAAAATTTCACATAGAACCTCAGTGTTTAAAGTAGATAAAAGGGATTTTTGATTTAATATGCATTTTTTGAGAGTAGTTTTACAGAAAAATCGACCAGAAAGTGCAGTCCTCCCCCTGCCCCCCCCCCCATTTATACAATTTTCCTTACCATAGTTTGCTCTATTGTTGACATCTTGTGTGGTGTATTTTGTTACAATTAATGAACTAATACTGATGCATCATTATTAGTTGAAATCCATAGTTTACTTTAGGGTTCACTCGTGTCATACAGTTCTACAGGTTTTGCCATATACATAATGTCATGTATCATAATTACAGTGTCATACAGAATAGTTTCACCTGCCTACAAATGGTGTTCCACCTCTACTCATCCTTCCCTTCCCGCCCCTCCCCACCTCCGGCAATCTGCAGTTTTGTTTTTAGCCTTCTCAGGCTGGTTTCCTTCATTTAGCGATATACAGTGTCTTTTTGTGACTTGATAACATATTTCTTTTCATTACTGAATGGGATTCCATCATATAGTTTTACCACAGTTTGTTTATCCGTTCATCTTTGAAGGACATCTTGATTGCTTCCAATTTTTGGCACTTATGAACAAAGTTGCTATAAACATTTATATGTAGGTGTTTGGAGGACAGATTTCAACTCATTGGGAAAAATACCTAGTAGTGAAATTGCTGGATCTTACGGTAAAGCCTATGCCTAGCTTTGTGAGCAACTGCCCAGCTGTCTTCCAAAGTGGTTGGACTATTTTGCCTTCCCACCAGCAATGAACCAGAGTTCCTGTTGTCCTATCTCCTTGCAGGCGTATGGTGGTGTCAGTGTTTTGGATTGTAGTCCCACTGATAGGTGTATAGTTGCATCTTACTGTTTTATTTGCAGTTCTCTAATGATACTATTTTCCATCTGTATATTCTCTTCAGGGAGGTGTCTTTTCAGATCTTTTGCCCATTTAAAAAATCAGTTTTCTTTCTGTTGAGTTTTAAATGTTTTTTGAATGTTTTTGATATCAGTCCTATACCAGATAAGTGTTCTGCAAGTATTTTCCCCTAGTCTGTGGCTTGTCTTCATTCTCTTAACAGTGTCTCTTAGAGAGCAGAAGTTTTAAATTTTAATGAAGCCAACTTCATCAATTTTTTTTCTTTTTTCTATTTTGTGCTTTTAGTGGAGTATCTAAGAACTCATTGTCAAACCCATGGTGACCTAGATTTTCTCCTATGTTATCTTCAGGAAGTTTCACAGTTTTGAGTTTTACCTTTAGGCCTGTGATCCATTGAGTTAACTTTTGTGAAAGGCCAGTGTTTAGGAAAAGACTGTCCTTTTTCCTTTGAATTTTCTTTGCTCCGTTTTCAAAGATCAATTGACTATATTTGTATGTATCTATTTCTGGGTTCTTTATTCCATTCTATTGGTCTGTTCTTTTGCTGATACTACACTGTGTTGAATACTATAGTTTTTCGGTATGTCTTAAAATTGGGTGTCAAACTTCTAACTTTGTTCTTCAGTATTGTACCTACTATTCTAGCTCTTCTACCTTTTCATATAGACTTTAGAATCAGTTTGTCTACAAATGACTTGCTGGGGTTTTTATTGGGATTGCATTGGATCTAAAGACCAAGTTGGGAAGAACCGACATCTAACCATATTTAGTCTTCCTATCTATGAACATGCAGTTACTCTCCATTTATTTAGATCTTTTTGATTTTTCATCAGCGTTTTGTACTTTTTCCTCACATAGACACATTTTCTTAGATTTATACCTAAGTATTTTTTTTTTTTTTTGGTGCTAGTGCAAATGGTGTATTTTAAATTCCAGTTGTTTGTTGCTGATATATAGGAAAACAATTAACTTTACCTATATCTTGCAACCTTGCTATAGTTGCCTACTAATTGCAGGTATTTTTTCCTTGCTTTAGGGACTTTCGTATACACGGTCATGTCTTCTGGAAACAAAGACAGTTTTATGTTTTCCTTCTCAGCCTTTATACCTTTCACTTCCTTTGCTTATTGCATTGGCTAGGACTTCCCACAACAATGTTGAATAAGAATGGTAAGAGGGGACTTGCTTGTCTTGTTCATGATATTGGGTGGAAAGCATCTAGTTTCTCACCAATACGTATGATGTTAGCTGTAGGTTTTTTGTAGATATTCTTTATCACATTAAGGAAGTTCCCCTCTAGTTCTGGTTCCTCAAAGGTTTTTTGTTTGTGTGGTTTTTTTTAAATCATGAATTGGTGTTGACTTTTGTCAAATGCTTTTTCTGTACGTATTGATATGATCATGTTTTTTCTTTAGTTGTTAATGTTTCTAATTGATTTTTGAATACTAAATCAGCTTTACATATGTAGAATAAATGGAACTTGGCCATGGTGTATAATTCTTTTTTTCTTTTTAAATTAATTAATTAAATTACTTTTTTGGCTGTGTTGGGTCTTTGTTGCTGCACGCAGGCTTTCTGGTTGCGGTGAGCAGGGGCTACTCTTCGTTGTGGTGTGCAGGCTTCTCATAGCGGTGGCTTCTCTTGTTGCGGAGCATGGGCTCTAGGCGCACAGGCTTCAGTAGTTGTGGCACGTGAGCTCAGTAGTTGTGTCACCCGGGCTCTAGAGAGCAGGCTCAGTAGTTGTGGCGCACGGGCTTAGTTGCTCTGCGGCATGTGGGATATTCCCGGCCCAGGGCTCGAACCCGTGTCCCCTGTATTGGCAGGTGGATTCTTAACCACTGCGCCACCAGGGAAGCCCGTGTATAATTCTTTTTACATGTTATTGCATTCAATTTGTTGATATTTTGTCAAGGATTTTTGTATCAAGGTTAATGAGACACTGGTCTGTAATTGTCCTTTCTTGTAATGTCTTGTCTGATTTTGATATTAGACTTGCCTCATAGAATGAGTATGAAAGAGATTGTATACAACTGGTGTCATTTTATTCAACATTTGGTAGAATTCATCAGTGAAACCATCTGGGCTTTGTATTTTCTGCTTGGGAAGGTTATTAATTGTCAATTCAGTTTCTTTAATAGATATAAGCCTTTTCAGTTTGTTTCTTGTCTAACTTTTGGTAGATTATATCTTTTAAGGAATTGGTTCATTTCATCGAAGTTGTCAAATTTGTGGAGATAGAGTTGTTCATAATACTCCTTACTGTCCTTTTAATATCCATGGGATCAGTAGTAGTGGCTCCTCTTTCCTTTGTGATATTAGTGGTTTGTGTCTTCCTTCATTTTATTTGTTAGCCCAGCTAGAGATTTATCAATTTTATTGATAAAATAACCAGACTTTGGTTTTGTTGATTTTTCTCTGTTTTACTGTTTTCAGTTTCATTGACTTCTCTAATTTTTATTTCTTTTCTTCTACTTGCCTTAGGTTTATGTCGCTCTTCTAAGCACTGTTTTTGCTGTATCCCAGAATTTTGATAAATTCTTTTTTCATGTTCTTTTAGTTTGAAATATTTAAAAGTTTCTTTTGAGACTTTTGAAACCAATGTATCATTTAGAGGTGTTGTTTAATTTCTAACTATTAGGGGTTTTTCATTTATCTGTAAATACTTGATATCTTACTAATTTTAGTTTAATTCCCTTGTGTCTGAGAGCGTACTTTTAGTATGCTTTCTATTCTTTTAAAATTTTGTGGTGTCTTTTATGGCCCTTAATCTTGGTGAATTCTCCATGTGAGCTTGAGAAGGTATATTTTGTTGTTGTTGGATGAAGTAATCTTTAGATGTCAGATCCAGTTGATTGATGGTGCTGTTCAGTTCAACTGTCTTTATAGATTTTCTGCCTGCTGGATCCATCAGTTACTGGTGGAGCGGTGTTGAAGTCTTTTAAGTATTATAGTGGATTCATCAGTTTCTCGTTTCAGTTCTGTCAGTTTTTGGCTCACATATATTGATGCTCTGTTGTTAAGCAAACATATATTAAGGATTGTTACATCTTCATGGAGACTTGACTCCTTCATTGTTTCGTAATATGCCTCTCTTTATCCCTGATAACTTTTCCTTGTTCTGAAGTCTGGTTTTCCTGAAATTAATGTGGTTATTCTAGCTTTCTTTTTTTTTTTTTTTGGGTACGCGGGCCTCTCACTGCCATGGCCTCTCCTGTTGTGGAGCACAGGCTCCGGACGCGCAGGCTCAGCGGCCACAGCTCACGGGCCCAGCCGCTCCGCAGCATGTGGGATCTTCCCGGACCCGCGTCCCCTGCATCGGCAGGCGGACTCCCAACCACTGCGCCACCAGAGAAGCCCTATACTAGCTTTCTTTTAATTAGTATTATCACAGTATCTTTCTTATCCCTTTACTTTTAATCTACCTGTATCTTTGTATTTAATGTGGGTTTTTTATAGACAACATACAGTTAGGTCTTTCTTTTTTTTAATCCATTTGACAGCCTCTGTCTTGTAATTGGTATATTTCAACCATTTACATTTAAAGCAATATTGACGTAGTTAGATTTATATCTATCTTGTTTGTAACTTTTCTTTGGCTTTGTCCTTTTAAAATTTATTTTGCCTTATACACTATTTCTGTCTTCTTTGATATTAAGTATAATTCCAATTTAGTTTGAGTCCTAACATTTACACGTAGTGGTGCTTTGCTAGACGCCTTCTAAAAGCATTTCACTACTTTAATTTGATTCATTTAATTCTCTTGAGCATCCACTTACCAAATTTCATGCATCTCCCAAGCATTGGAGATATTGAGATGCTTCTACCCCCATACCCTTCTTTTCAAAGGCTTTTTCCCATTGTTGTCTAGAGCCTGGATCTATCTGTTGTATCTTGTCAAGGATTTTGTGGCTTTAGTATTTTCTGTGAGCAAATTTCCCTCTCTACTGGATCATTCCCATCACCATCTAATTATGCTGTCATATGTTATCTTAAGAAAAGGAAGCGGGACTTTATGGCAGTCCCGTGGTTAAGACTCTGCACTTCCAATGCAGGGGATGTGGGTTCGATCCCTGGTTGGGGAACTAAGATCCCGCATGCCATGCGGTGTGGCCAAAAGAGGAAAAAAAAGAGAAAAAAAAAAGGAAGCCAACTTGACCTTTTCTTCACCCTCTAACTTCTACTGCAGTCTCTACTCACATTTATTACCAAGAATTGTCTACTCATATTGTTACAATTTCTCAAATTTTATTTACTTCTCAGTCTATCCCGATGTGGCTTTTGCATCTCAGACCACTGTGACTGCTCTTATCAAAGTTGCCCAGGTCCTCCCTGTTGCCAGATCCCCTGGATGCTTACCTGTGCCTTCTGACCTCTTAGCAGAATTCAGTGTACTTGAACACTCCCACCTTCTGAAATGCCCTTCTCAGTCCTTGAGTTTTTCCTCTCACCTCTTCTTCCTTTGCACTTAGATGATTTTATCCATTCCCATGGCTTAATACTTTTTCTTTTTTTAACTCCCCCAATTTTTATCCCCTGCCCAGCCGCCTCCTCAAAGCTCGTCTTGATATCCACTTGGATATCAAGTGGTTTAATTAAACTACTTAAATTAAAAAACATGTCCAACCTTGGACTGTTTTTCTCTTCATCTCAGTGCAGAATCATGATGTTCATCTCATGTGAAAAACCATGGAGTGGTCTCTTCCTCACCTCCCATATACAATCTATTTGTTTTTCGTTAGTCCAGTTGTTTGTTTTGGGACTTTTTTTTTTTTTAACATTGTTACTATTGTTTACAGCAGTTTTAGGTTTACAGAAAAATTGACCAGAAAGTACAGAGAGTTTCTATCTTAATTCCCCTTCCCTTGTTTCCCTTGCTACCATCTTGCATTAGTTTGGTACGTTTGTTGTAGTTGAACCAGTTTTGATACGTTAAATAGTTTACATTCGGGTTCACTCTTTGTGTCAAGAGTTCTATGGGTTTTGCTAAATGTGTAATTTCATGTATCCACCATTAGGATATTTTACCACCACCTCAGTCCCTGGCACCTACTGATGTTTTTACTGTCTCTCTAGTTTTGTCCGTCTCAGGATGTCATATAGTTGGAATCATACAGTATGTAGCCTTTTCTGCTGGCTTCTTTCACTCAGCAATATGCGGTTAAGGATTGTCCTTATCTTTGTGTGGCTTGATAGCACGTTTCTTTTTATTACGGTATAGATCTGCCAGTTTGTCCTTCACCTATTGAAGGACATCTTGGTGGCTTCCACTTTTTGGCACTTATGAGTAAAGAAAGCTACTGTAAACATTTGTGTGCAGGTGTTTTGAGGGCGTAAGTTTTCAATGCATTTGGGAAAATACCTAGTAGTGCAACTGCTGGATCTTAAACGGTAAGCCTATGCTTAGATTTCTAAGAAACCACCGAACTGTATTCCAAAGTGGCTGTCCCATTTTGCATTCCCACCAGCAGTAAATGAGAATTCCTGTTCTACATCCTTGCCAGCGTTTGGTGTTGCCAGTGTTTTGAATTGTAGCCACTTTGATAGCTGTGTGGTGGTATCTCACTGTTTTAATTTGCAGTCCCCTAATGGCATGCTATTGAGCATCTTTTCATATGCTTATTTTCCGTCTCTATATCCTCTTCTGTGTTGAGATAAGGCCAGTGTTTAGATTGATTATATCTTTTTCCCAATGTGGATGTTTATTCTAACACCGTTTTTTGAAAAGACTGTCCTTTCACCTTTGAATTGCCTTTACTCTTTTTTTCAAAGATCAGATCTACCTCCTAAATCTCTCTCAGACCTGTCCAACGTCTCACCATTTCCATCTACCAACTTCTGTTCCAGGCTGCCGTCATCCCTCGCCTGAACTGTTGCAGTAGGCCTCGCTGGTCTCCTTGTTTTACCTCGTGACTTCTATGTTCTTCATAGAATAGGATTTATAATGATTTTAAAGTATAAATAAAATCGTAACTGTTTCCTGCTGAATACTCAGTGCTCTTCTTTGTAAAAACTATAAAATCCAAATTCTTTATCATGGCCCATGATCTCACCTCCAGCTTTACCCTTACTCCTGCTCTCCAGCCAGCCTTGGGTTTATTTCATTTAGTCTCTAAATTGTTTATCCCCTATCTTAGGGGATTCCCAGTGACTGGAATGCCCCTTCCTCTGCTTTTAGGTCTCAGCTTAAATGTTTCCTTTTCAGAGATGCCTTCCCTAGTCACTGTAGCTAAACATGCAGTCCTACATCTTGACCTCCATTCTCTGATACTGATTCCTTCCTAGTATTTTTCTCAATTTAAAAGCATATGTTGTTTATCGATTTATTGCCTGACTTCCTGAGACCAGGGATCACGTCTGTCTTGTTTATACTGTTTCTTTGCACCTGGCAGAGTAGCTGTCACACAGTAGGCACTGAACAACTATTTCAGTGAGGAAGACGTAGGCAGCGTTTGCGATGCCCAAATCTAGTGAGGGGGATCCACACATAAATAGGCGAATTGCAGTGCCGCTTTAATGCTGCTGCATGGTTGTCGTAGCCCTGGAGAGTAAGCAATAGAAGACTAAAAACAGAACAAACCTGTGGGATTCTTTCTCAGTAGTGTGAAGTAGTGATTACAGAGGTCAATTTATGAAGTCTTACTACCTAGGCTTATTTATGAAGCCTTACTGCCTAGGCCATAAATAAAGGTCATATTATTTAATAATGGGGTCAACGTAACTTTCATCCACGCAGTACGAGACTTAGGATATTAAGTGTTCCAGAAACCATCGATCTGTACTGACAGTATGGGTGCTTCAGGGACAGTCTCAAGCCCACCAAGAGATGGTCCAGCGTACTGATTGAGCTTTGGCTAGAGAGTCAGTGTTTGGTTTTGAGTACTCAGTGCTGCCATTCACCCTGGGCAAGTTGTTTAACCTCTGTGCGCATCAGTTTCCTCATTTGTGAAGGAGCTAATAAACATACGTACTGCACAGGGTTGTTATGAGGATTAAATAGACTATACAAAGCATTTTTCCATGTGCCAGATACTGAAATAAACGTAAAAGTGTTTCCGTCATTTAACTAAAATTTTATTGTTTTAGAATACACTTACCTTGAGTAATATGCAGCTTTCTCAACAGATACCTCCCTTCCTACTTTAAAGAGAAAGACTTCATTCTGATGCCAGACATGAATCTTACCTTTGCAGCACCCATCCTTTTTATCCTCTACCTGTGCTGTACGTTACATTACCTCTGCTTTCTCAGATGTCTAAAAAAAATCTCAGATGATTTTTTTATTCCTTTTCATAATTCTTCCTTTCAACTAGATCTTTCTCATATGCACAAAAACATGTTAAAGTGTCTCCAATTTAAAAAAAATGGTATCTAACTGTAGGCACTGCCCCACCTCTTCCTGTATGTATGCAAACTTAACATTCTGTATAACATTCTCTCTGTTTCTTTCAGTGCCACTCACTTCTCAGTCTACTCCAAGTTTGTTTCTACCTCTTAAATTAACTTCATTGAAATAATACTATTGAGGTGATCGGTGACTTTACCACTGACTCAAACAGACCGTTTTCATACCTTGTCATACGTGTGCTCTCAGCATTCAGCGTGATCGATGGAATTCTCCTCCTCTGACCTTTCGGACTCTGAGTCTTCACTCCTCTGATTTCCTCATATCTCTCTGGCTGGTTCTTAGTCTGTATTGCAGGCCCATTCTTTACCCAGGCTTTACTTTACGTATTGGAGTTTCTAAGGCTGTTTCCTCAGTCGTTACCTCTTAGTTCTTTGCGTCTCTAGCCATACTCTTAAGACTAATTACCTTTATACTGATGACTCAAGTTCAATAATACTGGTCTAACTTTAGAGATCGAACGACCTACTTGGCATCTCTTTTCCTTTCTGTGTGTCCCAAGGGCACTTCAAACATGTTGTATGAATTTATGATCTTTCCCCCCTCAAATGTGGTCTTCCTTTAGCATTCCCCAGTTTAGTGACTATCACCCCCTGCATCCAAGTTATGCATGCTGGGATCCTAGGTAACATTCTGCATATGTGTATTCCTCACACCTCCTTTTTTTTTTTTTTTTAATTAATTTATTTATTTTTGCTGTGTTGGGTCTTCGTTTCTGTACGAGGGCTTTCTCTAGTTGTGGCAAGCGGGGGCCACTCTTCATCGCGGCGCACGGGCCTCTCACTATCGCGGCCTCTCTTGTTGCGGAGCACAGGCTCCAGACGTGCAGGCTCAGTAGTTGTGGCTCACAGGCCTAGTTGCTCCGTGGCATGTGGGCTCTTCCCAGACCAGGGCTCGAACCTGTGTCCCCTGCATTGGCAGGCAGATTCCCAACCACTGCGCCACCAGGGAAGCCCCCTCACACCTCCTTTACCCCATCTGTCATCCAGTCCTGTTGATTTTTGTGTCTGAAATCTCAGTAACCTACTTCTCTGTTGCCAGTGTCCTGGCTTCGTCTATTATTTCCTAACTTGAACCGTAAGAGTTCTAATTGGTCTCCTCATGTACATCCTTGTGCTAATCAAATTCATTCTCCGCAGTACAGCCAGAGTGATGTGTCTCAAGATACGAGTTTGATTGACATTATGCCTTTATATATATTATACTTTTAATTAAAACAATCAGCTGCTTCCTGTTGCTCTTAGAATCCACGGGTAGAATAGAGACAAAAATCCTTAATATCATTTGTGAAACCCAGAAAGACTAACTTCTTATTTACCTCTCTGCTCTCATCCTTGGTCACTTCTTATTGTTTTTACTCTGTCTCTCCCTCATCCTTTTTGCCTTAGCTGGGTGGTCATTTCCTTACCTCAGGAACACCTCGGATGTGCTTGAACAGGTCAGATCACCACCTGTTTGCTCTCATAGTGCCATGTACCTCTTGTATCCGTGCTTACAGTTTTACATTTTGGTGTGCCATCTCTCCCTCTAGCTAAAAGTCCTTACGAGACCAAGGATCTTGTTTGCTTTTGCTTACCATTTGCCAGTACTTCGCACAGTAAGTAGCTTGTACCCTTCATTTCATCAGCTCTTAAGATGCCACCTTTATTTTTCTTCTACTAAGGAATTAAAAAAAAGGAAGGAAAGTAATCAATGGAAGATAAGCTCACAATAATGTTACTGAGAGAATTTTCTGTAAAAGCTGAATTAACTTGAACTGTTATATTTTCTCCCAGCCCCCTGCCTTTCTTGGATGATAAAAGAATGTAATTTGAGAAAAATAGCCTAGAGTTTATTTCTAGACTCTGATACTGTCCGAAAATAATTGGCACTTAATCATGGTTCCATTATTCAGGGCTTCCGAAACGGAGAAATTAGATTTGTTTCTAACTTTGGAAATAAAATATTCAAGCTAGTTTTGATTTGTCTTTAAATGCATGTTTGATAACTTCCTGAACTCCCAAGTGATGCTGACTTGTGATCACCTCTGGGAAAGGGATATTTAGTGAGAATTTGAGTTTAAGAACAATACTTAAAAAAAAAAATTTACGGTGATGTGAAGTGAATCTTGTTTGTCTAGCTCCTCCTTTCATTAATTTACTCTTCTTCTCTCATACTTTCGTTCTTAGAGGAAGATACACGCTGTCAGCGTTTCTGTTTCCATTCCTCAGTTCACGAGGTTCTCTGCACCGTTCCTATAGTGGGCCCAAGGGGTCGTTTCTCTAAGACTTAATTTTTGCCTTGACTCGGTTTACGCTTTGCGTTAGAGAAATTTAGAACGGAAAAACTCAGTTTGCCATTTAACATCGTATGTTTCTCAAAGGAAACTTTAAAAATCTATCAAAAAAACCTTTTTGTAGTTTTAAGGCCTGTTTTTCTAGATTCTGAGTAATAAAAACACTCCTGGTAGCCTGGCATTTGGTGGTTGGAATAAACTAATCCCTTCAGCCTTTTGCAATCACTTAAAATACTCATTAACTGTGAGTCATTGTTTTGAGATAATGCACATTATATTCTTTTTGTTTTTCTTGCTTGAATTGCCCAAGATGCTTTAGAATAGCTCCGTGCCACTTGTGAGCTTAGCGTACATTTTTATTTGGAAAATTGAGTGGTGCCAAAGGACACTGTGGGACAACAGCTGTTTATTCCCTTCCAGTCAAGTTGTCTCTTTGTAGAGCAGAAAGTACACCGAGGTATAGAACTTTTTTTTCTTGCTGAGGTACTGATAAGTTGGAGGAAATGAATATGTCTGAAATGATAGGGAACTGATTACCTTGGGCATCTTAAAAACTTATAAACAAATTTCTTCGCTAAGAATGGTACTGCATTTCTTTATTTTCAAAATTAAATTTATAATAGTCCTTTGAAAGCAGAGAATAATCTTCATATTTAAAAGTCAGTCACTATTATCACATTAATTAAAATATATCTGTATGAAATAGCTTATAAAATACTTCCTAAAATTTCTGGTTTGAACTATAAGGGCTCAGTCATTTTTTTCATAAGTAATTTAAAACATTTTAAATATGTCATCCAATTTTTAAGTTGGTGGCTTTCTACTATTCTAAATATAAGCCTTTTCTTCGTGGAAAACATGACTTAATAATGAACTCTTGTATTTTTCAATATCGTCTTTAAAAAGTCATTAAAAACGATCTTGTAATGGCTATCACGTTTTTAACAATGATCAGCTTTGCTTCCACTTTTCACATGAACCAGAGCTTTGCTGTTTTAGTTGCACAATTAAAGTGCATTAAAGACAAAAACAAACCAGTAATCACCTCCTCCCAGTTACCTTCTTTGTTCTCTGAACTCTTGGTATTGGTGGTGGATGTAGGACTATTCGAATGAACATACATTTTATGCATGTTTTCTAATTAAGTAGTCTAAATTCCGAAACCTTTGTTTAGATATATTCATCTTCCTATAATACAGTTTCTTAATAGGTCTATATCGGTATTGCCAAATTTAGATTACCTTTTTCATTAGTCTACTAAATATGTCAGGTTACCTAAAATGAAGAGGAAGTTATCCTAAAGGATTTAACACCTCATTTACATTCTTGGAAATGTGTTCAATTGTGACATGAAGACTCCACTAGGAATGGAGATATCTATATGTAAATTCTATCTTGATAATTTTTCAGTGAAAAATTGGATACTACTTACTGGCTCTGCTTTTGAGCTTCATTTTCTTTTTTTTTGAATTTATTGTTTTATACAGCAGGTTCTTATTATCTATTTTATACATATTAGTGTATATATATGTCAATTGGGCTTCATTTTATTTTCTATTCAAGTTTGACTTGATAGGAAATGGGGGATCAAATTTGTTACATAAATTAGTTTTTTATTGTTCACCTCTATAAATCAGAAGTTTTTTTAAGCTCACCCCTAATATAAGTATGTATTTTGAGTGTGCAGATATGAGAGGTTTTTTAGATCACTCTCAACATTTCAGTACAAATTACAAAATGGTGAGGATGTTTCTAAACATCTGTAACATGCTTCATAATTTTTAAAAATCTTGATTAATCTCTTTGACAGCAATATGAATCGGATTCCATGGTCAGTTTATTTTGATACTTTTTAAATGGCTGTCAGGGATGGTTCACAAAGATACATAGATTCAAATGGCAATGATTCCTAAATCATGATACTAAGATTTTAATACCATCCAGCAGTTACACAGAGGCTTTGGTGATATTTGGCTGGCCCCTAATAGTCTGACCTTGCACCTAATGGGAGGGATTTTAATTTCCATCATTTTAAGAAATGGATTAGAAACCTTATGTGCTGCTTCTGGAAGATTTTGAAACGGGTTGAAAATTCTGTTTCCAAGCTTTTGGGTGTTCCAAGCTTTTAAATGAGAGGTTTTTAAAAATTGCTCTCTCAACATTTTTAGTACCAATCACAAAATGATGGAGCTGTTTTGAAACATCCGTCTTCAAAAATTCCCATAGAAGTTACTCCCAAAAAGCAGTCTTTCTCTCATGAACTGTTGAAACATTCCCTTTACATCGAAGGTACAAGTTCAGTGTGTTTAGAAGATTGTGCTTGGTGGCTTAACCTCTTGTCATCACAGAAAAGCTCAGCAAATTGTGAACGCTTTTCCTTTTGTAAAAGAAAAAATCTGTAGCCCATCCTTTTTTTTTTAACATCCTTATTGGGGTATAATTGCTTTACGATGGTGTGTTAGTTTCTGCTTTATAACAAAGTGAATCAGTTATACATATACATATGTTCCCATATCTCTTCCCTCTGCGTCTCCCTCCCTCCCACCCTCCCTATCCCATCCCTCCAGGCGGTCACAAAGCACCCAGCCAATATCCCTGTGCCACGCGGCTGCTTCCCACTAGCTATCTACCTTACGTTTGTTAGTGTATATATGTCCATGCCTCTCTCTCGCCCTGTCACAGCTCACCCTTCCCCCTCCCCATATCCTCAAGTCCGTTCTCCAGTAGGTCTGTGTCTTTATTCCTGTCTTACCCCTAGGTTCTTCATGACATTTTTTTTTTTAAATTCCATATATATGTGTTAGCATACGGTATTTGTCTTTCTCTTTCTGACTGATTTCACACTGTATGACAGACTCTACGTCTATTATAGCCCATCTTTTAAGTTCAACAATTCTTTAACGTTCTGTACAGTAGATAGCTAGCAAGCCTAATAGAGGAAAAAGAATTTTTAGCTGTTCCCTATCTCATTAAAAATACCCTAATGATTATTCTACTTTTAAGGATTTTTTTAAAAAAAATAAAATTAACCATATTTCAACTCCTTTGCTGCAATAACTTGCCCGTACGGAATGACGCATTGATTTTCACATGAGTTGCTATCTGATTTATCTGACAGTCCCTTTTCTAGTGAAAGCAGCTGTTCCGTCAGAAGTTACACATACAATTTATAAAAGAAGAAATTTGCTGTGGAGAGTACATCTTCTCCAGTAAAACTTTTCTTTAATTCTTCATACACACAAAAACACAATGTTTTATATTGGAAACAGAATCTAGCAAATAGCATAGGCTGAGACGTGTAAGAAAATGTGTCTTTTAATCTTATATCCAACCTTTTGGACTACATCATTTGCTCCAGTACTTCTTTCTTCAAACATTAAGCAATCTTTCCTATAATTCTGGCAGTGTTTTACTGATAAAGGATTGCATTTTAATTTGTTACTATGCTGTTTTGTTTTTTTTTAATATTTACTCATGTTTGCCATAGGAGGAAGAGCAAAGTATTTTCCTAATGTGACATGACTATCTGTTAGGAATATTTTGTGCGTGTTGTAAAATGTTGAGCGAACTGGATTGAGTATTGCATGGCTTAAAACATGTCGTTAAAAAATATAGATATTTTATGTTCTGGGTGTTCAACTTTTAGATATCTTGCTAACAGTGATGGCTTCATACTCAATTATCAAAGCACAATATATATTTAGGACTGTGATTGCCTGTTTGGTGGTGGGCATACAGATTTCAGATGAATTCTTGATAGTTTTGTGGGGCTTCTTTTTTTGTAGATCTGATTATCATCGTGCACTTGTCAACTTGTGGTTGATAGGGTGTTCATGCTAGAAGAAGTATTCACCTATGCCATTTTCCTTTTATTTGCTTGTGTTTGTGTTATTAATATCATCCTAATCCTATATTCCTTTGCCAGGAATATTTTAAAGCCATTTCTCCATTTGGTGTGTGTTATTTAGTTAATAAAACTCACTTAATCAGATGCCCATAAACTGCGGTAAAATTTAAAACATTAAAAGTGATCAAGTAAAAGTGCTACTAAAAATTCCTCTACTTTTGTGGAACTACCACTGAGGAAACCTTAACTGGAACACAGCTTGAGCACTAATTGATGAGACCATCTGACCAAGGGATAGATCGAGGGCGCCAGTGTCAATTTACATATTAAATATCGCCACAGCTCAGTGTCTTACTTAACTTTTTAAGATTAAAAATTTTTTTAAATATATTTTCTTCCTATACCAGATATCAGTAGATTATCTTTCATACTGTATTATGGAGTTCACTATTTTAAAATATGGTTTTAAAAATTGGGTTTTTCTCTCTCATGGTCCTTCAAGATTAAAGTAATTTGCATGTCAATTAAAATAAATGTCAGCCTCATTTAACAGTTCACGATTTTTTCCATCACCTTATTTCCCTCAAAGTTTTTCATTTCCGAGGTTATTGAACTCTTTCTGAATTAGACCATTGTAGGGTCTTAGATAAATATTAAAGCAAGGTTTGATGAAACCTTGATACTTTGATAGCTAGATGTTACAGTTAGGACTGTCCATGAATTAAATAAGCAATGTTTTTAACTTTGCCCTTTTGAGGGGGAAGAGACAATTTGTTTAATTAGAAATACTCTGTGAATTAACATATAATTTGTTTACCTCCACTTTGGAGCAGGATGTTCGTTTTCTTCTGGGATATTTAACTTCATTCTTTGTCAAAACTACTTTTGAATATGTTGACATATTCATGAGATTGATTTAATTTGTAGACACTTAAAGAAAATAACAGCATTAGGCTGGAAAATACTTTAAAACGCTCAGGTTTTGATAGATCCTGCACACTTAAAATAGATTTAATGTTCCTGCACATTTTCAGTGTAAAATTTAATGCTTATTTTCTGTTATTGATGTGTCTTAGAAATTATAGGGTTTAATAAGTTCTTCCAGGAAACCTTCTGATTTATGCTCACTGTTCATTTTCTTCAATTTTTCCTTAATATTTTAGTGAGTATGAAATAATTTAATTTTTGTTACAGTAACAATGACATTACGATTGCTCTCCTGTTTTTTGGATGTAATGGTCATAGATAAGTGCACACTGTGTAAGAAAATAAATATTAGTTTGTGAAATGGGCCATAGCACATGATGAATTAAGTTTTGAAAATTAGCTTCCATTTCAGTTGTTACCTCTAATGACTGAAAGGTGTGTGTGTGTGTGTGTGTGTGTGTGTGTGTGTGTGTAGTGTGTATTTTACACACATACAGTCTGGATCTAATTATATTTATATGTTATACATATACATGTATTTGTGTTAGCACACAAACACATGAACACGTGTATACGTGTGTATAAACACTTAATTGATCTCTTGACTAGAAGGGAGCATGGTAGCTCAGACAGTGTAATTCTAGGTTGTTTTTATTTTTTTTTAATTTATTTTTATTTTTGGCTGTGTTGGGTCTTCGTTGCTACGCGCGGGCTTTCTCTAGTTGCAGAGAGCGGGGGCTACTCTTCATTGCAGTGCGCGGACTTCTCACCGTGGTGGCTTCTCTTGTTGCAGAGCACAGGCTCCAGGCGTGCAGGCTTCAGTAGTTGTAGCACATGGGCTCAGTATTTGCGGCTCGCAGGCTCTAGAGCGCAGGCTCAGTAGTTGTGGCGCATGGACTTAGTTGCTCCGTGGCATTTGGCATCTTCCCGGGCCTGGGCTCGAACCCATGTCCCCAGCATTGGCAGGGAGATTCTTAACCACTGCGCCACCGGGGAAGCCCTAGGTTGTGTTTTTAGGTTACTGGAGGCAAAAGGGCCTTGACTCTACTTTCACTAGCAGTGTGTGAGTGTATTCATTTCCCTCAGATTATTATTGTTTACCTTTTTTTGCTAATTTTCTAATTTGATTTGTTTTAATGTGTGCTTTGATTATTAATGAAGATAAACATATTAAAAGTACAATATATTCTTTTGAGTATCTTCTTTTTTTCCTCTCTTAGTTCTAGTAATTAATTCAATGAGCATTTGCAAATTCTTACTCTCTCTATCATGAGTTAATAAACTTAGCGCATAACCCTCTTAGCTTTTATGATTTGCCAGGGCAAGGATGTCCAGGTTTTTTAGCGTTAAAGATGTACTGACACTTTCCTACTCCTGCCCCCACTTTGAAATTGTGGTAAACTACGCATAACATAAAATTTACCACCTTAACCATTTTTAAGTGTACAGTAGCATTAAGTACACTCATATTGTTGTGAAACACTGTCATCCTACCCTCTTGGTCATTTTTACAACTCTGCTAGCGTAGTAATGTTGGCTTTAAAATTTCACTGGGATTGCGTGTAGCATTCTTATTGTTAGTGAACCATTCTTTTGGTCACTATTTTTTTTTTTTTTTCTTTTTTTTGCGGTACGCCGGCCTCTCACTGTTGTGGCCTCTCCCATTGTGGAGAACAGGCTCCGGATGCGCAGGCTCAGCGGCCGTGGCTCACGGGCCCAGCCGCTCCGCAGCATGTGGGATCTTCCCGGACCGGGGCACGAACCCATGTCCCCTGCATCGGCAGGTGGACTCTCAACCACTGCGCCACCAGGGAAGCCCCTGGTTCCCATTTTTGTAATAACTTTGTGGAGATTTGCTGGCTTCTATGGATGTAGAAGCATGCTATGTGCAGAAGCTGAGATTTCTAGTTTACATTGGGTCTTAGGTTGTTACTAATAATTTAGAGTCCCTCAATGAATATGGCTTATTAGCGTTAATTTCAGTTTTCCCTAAACTTAATTTGTTCTGCTAAGACTGGTGCTCGTCTGCCAACTTATGCTCATCACATGGGGCCTCATGAGATAGTTCTATGGTTTGTTCTTTTCAACGAGACACTTTGCTCCTTGAGCATGGGGGCTGTGTGTTTATCTCTTTCTCTCTGTATTGGCAGAGGGCACAGGAAGTACAAAGGCTCTGCTGGAAAAGGAGCTTGATTTGCTCAAGGAATGGAAGGGAGGCCTGGTGGCTGGGTATGAGGGGCAAGGGGGCGTTGGTGTGCGATGAAGTCGCAGGGGCCAGATGCTGTGGGGCCCATGGGAGTTAGGTTCCTATTGCAGTGAGCAACATAGTCTTATGTGTGTTTTTTGAAAGATTAACACTGGCTACTGGATGGGGAAAAATGGATTCTAGAAGAAGAGTAGAAGCAGGGACATGTGTTGGGACGCTGGATGTCTAATCCAGGCGGCACTGTTATCTTGATTTATTTCCTTTTTCTCAATCTCTCTCTCTTCTTTTTAACTAAATCCACGTTGTGACCATCTGCAGCACAACTGAAAATAACTTGCCAGGTTTACTCCATGGAAAAGTGAGACTTATCAGAATGTATAAACCTCAGAACAATGGGTTCATTAATATCATACTTTAACCAAGCTAGCTAACCCCAGGCTAAATATAGTTTGCCTGTGAATCTCCAAAGTTCACTGTCAACTGTCTTTGAACATCCCAGTGAGGTTAAATGAACTTTAATTATGTAGGAGTTAGTGAATTCAGAAAGGTAATTCATATGCCTATTTTACACGTGAAGAATAGGACGTAGGACATGCAGTCATTAAAAGTACTGAAATAAAAAACAAAACATTTGTCAGTTTCTCCTGACTGCAGGCACCGTTTTGTCAACATCATGCTTTTAGTTTAATTCCTTCCAAATCCATTATAACTTTAGGGCATAGGTGAAATTTGAGAGTTTTATGCACGTTTTTGGCATTTATTATTTTGGTGTCCCAGATAAAAGGTCGTGTGATTCCTCTGTGTCGTTGCTTCTGATTCCCCAAGACTGGGAGAAGGCCCCTCTTATATGCTTTTGTAGCATCTTTTGCCTTCCCCTATGTTAAGCATTTCTTATACTGAGTTATAAGGCTCTTTGAGGACAAAGATAAAGATAAGGGAGAATGAAGGCAAATGGGGGAATTGGAGAAACAAACCTGAATGAACTCGAGGCAAGTGTGAAATTTCCGTGAAGTCTTATTTCACTCCATAATACAGTTTTGTTATATGAAATAGTATTTTAAATTACCGAGCACCGAGTGAGATTGACATCACAGGGAGCTATGACTTCCTCTGTTTTCAGCATACTATTATCTTCTCCAGTGTGAGGAGTTACAGTTCTATAGTATTTCGTGAACTTGAAGTTTCCTATCTTGGCTTTAGGGGAATAACATCAATACCTACATGATTAGACTTTGTAAGCGTTAAAAAATAATTTAATATAAGATACTTACTTTTCACTTTTTTTTGAGGTAGAGTTGTACAGTATTATATAAGCTTCAGGTATACAACATAGTGATTCACAATTTTTAAAGATTATGTTCCATTTATAGTTATTATAAAATACTGGCTATATTCTCCGTGTTGTACAATATATCCTTGTAGCTTATTTATTTTATACATAGTAGTTTGTACCTCTTAATCCCCTACCACTACATGAGATATTTACTTTGAGTGTAAAATTTTGAAAGGAGTTCAGATCCTTAGTTCTTCAGTATAACATTAGTCTGAGTCGTTGCCTTTTTAGGCCTCTCTAAGCTTGGTCTTTCACTCCTTTTTGAGCCTGCCTTATTTTGACACTGCACTACTCTGGTTTACTCCTTACTTCTGCTCTTTTTATCTTATTTCTTGGCTATTTACCGCTCCTCCCATGAGCTATGTATAGGTACGTAGAAGTTTTCTCCTTAGTTCTGTTCCTTTCTGTCAACTTAACTACTGGAGCATTTGCCACAGTCCTTAAACTCTAAACTCTGCCGACGACTCCAAATCTTTATCTCCAGCCTTGGCCTCTTTCCCTTTGCCCCGTCCTGTGTGGCTGACTGACTGCCTCGTGTTCTGCATGGGCTCCTTCTCCTGAGCTTGGAGCTTCTATTAATGATGGTCCTGATGTTCCCATCATCTTGGCTCCCAAAGCTTACTCACTTTGACTCCCGTTTCTCATGCCCCCCACCTGCTTACCCCTGAGTCCGCAATGCCTGGTTCATAGCAGACGCTCTGGGTTATCCAGTTCTGTAATCTCTGATTCTGTAATATGTCTTGCTTTTTTGTTCTTTTTCCTTCCACCCCCATTGTCACCACCGTAGTCCAGGCTGTTACAGCTCTTTGGACTACTCGTGGGAGATACCTTATTGACTACGTAGCCTCCAAGCCTACCTGCCTCCTTCCCCGTCATAAGATTAATCTTACTAAAACACTCCCTCTCAACCCAGTTCAGAAATCTTCAGTGGCTTCCTACTGTTTTCTTCTAGCTGACTACTTACTCATATTTTAAAAATGCTACCTACCTTCACGTAACCCCCTGCATATTCTTAATGCATCCTCTTTACCTAGAATTCCCACTTCACTCTTCCCTGAAGCTTACCTCTCCTGGGACCACATTTCAAGTTCTACCCAATTGGATGTGATCTTTTGGAAACTCAATCCATGTATGTGTGTGTGTGTATTTTATACTTTAAAGAAAACTGCCACTCATCCACACCCTGCCTTGATCATTTTTTTGAGTCATCACAGGCAGAATGGTTAAAAGAATGGACTCTGGACCTACATTGCCTGCCTTCTCATCCCAGTTCCACCTCTTACAAGTTCTACACCTTGAGCTGATTACTTAACCTCTCTGAGCCTCATTTTTCTCATCTGTAAATTGTGAGCAGTAATAGTACCTAGCTCACAGGGTTGTTGTGAGGAATAAGCGACTTATTACTATATGTTTAAAACACGGCCTAGTACAATATAGATGTTTGCTATTATCACATGTTTAAAAAAGATTTATCCTGTTCCATAAGCTCCCTAAGGGTAGGGGATATCTTATTCCTATTTGGAATGCCCCACAGAATCTATCAAGTTACCTTATACTTAGTAGGCATTTAGTAAGTTATTTACTGAATGAAATGGAAATTTATTGAAAAATCCAGTTGTCCAATAACAGCTACTTTGGGTTTTGAAATAAGATTGTTTAAACTTGTACAGGGGAGTTTCAACAGTCATAATGTGCGGTCACAGAGTTTTTTTGGAATAATTTAGTAGTAAAGTATACTGTTGCCTTGTTTAATTACATGGTTTGGAAAAAAACCCAACTGTACTTTTAAAAAATATATTCTAAACAGAATCACCCAAAAATGATGAAATGGTGAACCTTTGAACACTAAAACTCTTAAAACATAAGCTTTAGTGTTTTAAATTAAAAAGCAACAACAACAACTAAGAATCATGTTGGACAACAATTTGCATGCAATAGAGACAACCTTCTAAGTGAAAGCACCCCGGAGTAGAACTAGTCGCTTACGTATAATTTTCTTTCAAGAACACTAGTTTTAGGCTCCATCCTGGGATTTTAACTTATGTATGCATTTGACTTTTTCAAGATACATTTAATAGCGTTTTTAAAAAAAATTTTTTTTTAAATAGTGTTTCTGAGTATTGAATTGAATAAGAGATATCCAGGACTAATATTTGCTGTTGGTCTTGTATGATAATTGTGAATTGTGGTAACAATGTTTCAGGCTTAAATATTTGAAATCATACCAGGTAGTATTATTTATAGGGTTTTAAAGAAACATTATCATTGGACATTTCATTGAAATTTTATCAATCTGCTTGAGACTTTTAATAGGAACTTAAAGTAGCTCTAAAACGAGACCACAGGTAAACTACAGAGTAATGTTTGGTTCTGATGGGAAAAAGGGAAGAACTATCCATTAAGTATGGGCTTAATTTTTCTGGCTCCAGAGAAGAAAAATTGCATTTTCACCAGTAAATAGAAACCTGGCTAAATGCCCCAAGAAAGTAAAGTTATTTTCCTCACTTTAAAATATTTGGTGATGATCAGGTAAAGCAGCTTTTTTTTCTGTGTAGATTTTACAGGACCTTGAAGCATCAGCCAGAGAACCACTTGCAATGCCAGTGAACCCAGGGGCTCAAATTCCCATGAACTAATCATTATTTATAATAAAATCTAGGTATATTATCTTACATATTTAATAGAGTAAAAAACTAAATTTCCATCTTTTAATGTTAATATGCTGTGAGATTTATTCAGTTAATGTCTCCTAATTTTGTTATGAACTTATTTAAAATTTTTAATGTTAAAGTGTTATAAGTATTTCTAGTCAAAAACATAGATATATTTAAGAATCTATAAAACTAGGTTTTGTAATGGATCAGTATTTAAGTAAAAGGAGGAAAGGTATCAGGTAATTGTAATGAAATATTCATCAACTGTAGAGTGACCTCATCCACTTGCCAAGTCTTACCCTCTGTTTCTGTCTCATTTGTCTTTATAACCTTAGTTAGTGTTGAAACACTGAGAGTTTATGCTGTAAACTCTTCTCTCTCTGCTTTAGAGTTGTAAATACTGAAAGATTTTTACATTCTGGATTTCACCTCTTCCCCCCCCCCCAAACTGATGAAAATTCTTGGGAAAATAGTTGTTTTACAAACTTAGTTGCAATGGCAATATGAAAATTTAAAGGTATTAATGTGTGGCATCCTGGAGTTTGTTGGAAATCATTTATTTTCCTTTTTCTTCTGCCATGTTAACTCTAGTCTAGATTCATATATAACAAAATAGAGCCCCAGCAGATTTCTAGAGACTTTCACCTTTTATCATATCACCTCGCTGCCCTCTGTTTTTCCTGTGTACTTTAAGGTATCTTGTGTGGGTCCATTAGAAACTCTCCAAAGGAGCTAGGAAGTAAAATTGCTGAAAAAACAACCTTCATATTAGTAATTCTATGATAATTTAAAAATTATTGATTGTAGATATGTCTGTGCTGTGTGCATTTTTTCTATATTTTTATCTTCAAATTTCGTTATGTTCAATATGCACATATTAGCGTGTCTCTAACGACTGATGACTATACTTTGGCTCAAGCAAATCTTGTGTCAAGTAAGTTAGTCTCGACTATTTGAATTCACTCCTTGTTTCTTGATTTCTTATTGCTACACTTAGTTGTAATGATCGGTTAAACATTCTGAATTTTTTTTTTTGTGAGCCTAGGGCTGTGGGAATACAAGGGGAGTTCACTGTGGTCCTTATTTTAAACAGCTTGCAGTTTTGTTGTGAAAAGTATGTATGTGTGTGAAATAATTATAAAAATAGTAAATCATTAAGGATTAGGTCATAAAGTATTGCTTACATAGGAAGGAAGAGCTAAGTGGATTCAGAGCGACTGGGTTGGACTTACTGCAGTAGTGAGGACTCTGGAGCTTGACTGCCTGGATTTGAATCCTGGTTCCACTACTTAACTAGCAATGTGACTTTGGTCAAGTAATGCAATTTCTGCCTCAGTTTTCTCATCTGTCAAATGGGGGTAATAAAACTTACCTACTGGGATTGTTGACTTGTGGCCTTTCTAAACAAGGGTTTCTTGAGAAAATTCAGCCCTGATGACCTCAGGCATCTATTTCTATATTGACTTGACTTCTCTCCTACACATCTGGAATGGCACTAGTTACGAACCATCCTTGGGAGATTTGAGAAAACAGGCCTCAGACAATTTTCCGTGTGTAGTGGTTCCAATAAGGAACCCTGGTTGAGGATTAAATGAGAAATAAATCATGTGGAACAGGGCTTGAAAGTGTTAATTATTACTGTTGTTAGACTCTGAAAAAAAGAGAGGATTTAATTAGAGGTAGAGGGTTTTTCAGCCTGAGAGAAGTTAAAGGTTATCTGAAAGTGTTTTCCATCTCAAACAAGTATCCAGTTACTTGTGTCTGTGGGACTGAGATGGGACTTGGAAAATCAGCAACTTAGTCATCAGTCAGAAAAGCATGGAGCATTTGAAAGGAGGGTTGTACATAGGGAAAAAAAATGCTTCTTAATAAGCATTTACCTGTATCAAAGTTACATAAATTTATAAATATCATATTGAAACTATGAGAGAGCAAAGTTTTTAGTGAGCAAGAGATGGTAAATGGAAATTAACCATATGCCAGAAAGATAAATTGACACACCTTTTCTTGGGTGGTTACATATCTAGTTTTTGTTGCATATAAAGGCAAATTGGAGAGACATTTGTTTCATTTGATCTACAGGGCTGTGGGAGCAAAACTTTAGGTAAGTTAAGTACTAACAGTTGGCTGCTGAGTATAAAGATCATTGGTGACACTGGGAGTCATTTCAATGGAGTTCACCCCACCGTGCATGTGTTAGAGCTCACGCTCTCTCCCTCTCCCTCTTTCTCTCCCCCCCCCGCCCCAGGCACACACACAGTTTCAATATATTTGTAAATTCCTATGGCTTTGATGCGCTTAACATGCTTATTAAGAAGTTTGTTGTTTTTTGCTATGCTAGACTCATCATTTCACATTCAGAGTCCCTTTTCCCTGCATTTTATCCTGCCTGTCACACCTGTGATCATTTTCTTTCATCTGTTCCATTTGAACCCTGACTAGTATGCCCACTCCTTCCTCATTCCAGCCTCTGGAACTGAGTCTGACCTTAGGGCAGATTTAAAGAGGTCCAGTTCAATACTGGCAGATTGAGCAGTTGGGATACTTGTTGCTAACTTGATGCTTTGTTGTTTAGTAGTATGTATAATTGGTGTACGGCTTTGTTCCTATGATCAGCTCCCCACCTTGTGCCCCAATTTGTGTACCTGGGCTACTTTTATTTCGCTTTGCAGAGTCCTTTGATAACTCTAGGCCTATTCATGAAACTCAGAGGCGGACTTTCTCTGATGTATAACATTTGCAGTGTCCCATCAGTTGGGGCATCTGTTAATTGATGCTGAAACTCCCTGAGACTAACCTCCTGCCTTATTATTACCTTTGCCTCTCAGGGTTTTATCTGTTTTATCCCTGCTAAATTTTCCATCACTGCCCACTGTTGGTTCCCCACCCCCCAGTTTCTAGTTCCAAATCCTTATCCCTTCCAGGTTCCTACTGCAGGAACCACTGGTACTGCCTGAAAAATGACAGTGGCAGAGGGTGAGATGTTCTTTAATAAAACTTCTGGCAAAGAAAGAAGCCAGCAGAGGAGACACCATTAAATATATGAGATAAAGTAAGGCTATAGGAAAGAACTGAGCAAGTTTTAGCATTAAGAACCCAGAGGGAAGCCCTTTCTTTCTTTTGGTTGAGATTATAATTTAGAAATTTTAAGATGCAGTGTGGGGAGGAGAGAGAGGGAATTTAATTGATCGACTTTATCATCTCTGAAAATTCTTTTTTTTTTTTGGGGGGGGGGGTACGCCGGTCTCTCACTGCTGTGGCCTCTCCCGTTGCGGAGCACAGGCTCTGGACGCGCAGGCTCAGCGGCCATGGCTCACGGGCCCAGCCGCTCCACGGCATGTGGGATCTTCCCGGACTGGGGCACGAACCCATGTCCCCTGCATCGGCAGGCGGACTCTCAACCACTGCGCCACCAGGGAAGCCCTCATCTCTGAAATTTAGGTAGAAATGTTGCTTGTTGACAGTGAGATAAATTGCAGTGGCTCCAAGAGAATGAAAAACAAGGTATAGAATGGTTTATATGGGGAATGGATATATAGTCAAACAAGAATGTATACGTGGATTGCTGAACAGCTTTGGAATAAGACTGATTAGGTCTGGCTCCTGTATCATTTGGGAAGCAGACTGGCTAATAATTAGTCAAGTGTGTATATAAAGTTTTTCTAGGAGTATATTCCAGAAGGAGTTAAAGGAAGCTTACAAAAATATGTCCAGCATGACAAAATAAAATTAAGTGTATGTCGAAAGTATATACATTAAAAAGGATAAGATGGGGCTCAGAATGAAAATATTACCCAGGCAACATATAAGGAAGCCTAGAAGTGGGCCATCAATTAGCTGTGGGCTTTCTAGCTGCCCATGTGAAGATGGAAATAGTAATTGCTAATTCCAGCTCTGTATGATGTAAAACAAATGAATTAATTAAGCAAAACACAAGACTTGTTGGCATTGAGAAAATATTTGTCTGAAGTCTTTTCTGGGAATTTATAAACTAATGAAAATGGGGAACATGTTTTGGGTCAGCAGAAATAGCTTTAGGAAAAATCAGTCTTGACTGTAAGAAAATAAGTCCGTTAATAGCATTGTGTCATTCTTTCAAGTGTTGGAAATCTGTAGATGTTGTTAAGTGGGCAGAATTCGATTGGATTAGAACACATAGAGTAAAACTAAACCCCATTACCAGTGAAAACACGTAACTATAGTTTGTCATTCAAGTACTGTTTTATGGGAAGTAAGTTTCCAAATACCAGTTTACCCTTAATCATCAAGGCAGTCTAGAGGTATATCCCTGCTTATCTTGGGCTTCCCTGGGTACCTTCAAATGCAGATTGTCGTAACATTCTTAGATGTCAAGTGTTTTCAGCAGACACAAGTAAAAGACAAGAGTAGAGAATACTTCCTTTGAAAAATATTCTGAAAGAATCTAGTTTCTAGCATAGTATCTAATGGCATCCAGGTGATTTTGGTGAGGCTAAGAACACGGCAGTGTGCCCGGGGAGTTGGTAGCTAGTGGTGCAAGAGTAAGCATAACCGATATCCAACTCCCCAGGCCAAAACCGAGTTGTTGTTTCCAGTGAGGGAGAGAACCATTAGTTAAATTTTTATATTTACGTTGTTCATCTCAAAGCTAATTAAGGGATTTTACCTCGATGGTGGCCTTATTTAATAAGAAAAAGATTTACATTTCCTTAGATTGACTTAGAGCAGTTTTTTTTAATAAGAAGGATTAGAAAATATTCCTTCATGTATTAAACGCATTAATCAAGTCAGAAGCTCTTGTTTTAATTAGTCTGTGGAGGGATTACTAGGCAGAAACGTTGCATAAACAAGTTGCTAATTATTTTCTCAGATATTGGCCAGCCATGAAGACCTAACAATCAAGTAGCAAAGGGTGAGCAGATCTGTGAATTATTTTATGTTTGCCTGACTGAGTAAAGGGCTGAATAGATGAACATTTGCTGAGCGAGATACCAGGGAAATAAATATGATAAAGTCATGGCCCCTGCCCTAGGGTGTTATCTAGTCTATGGGAAAGTCAGCCAATTAAGTGGGAAGTCATAAGTGCTCTGATAAATGCTTGGTGTGCTGTGAAAGTAGTGAATTGGGAGCTGGGGAATATAACCCTTTCTAGAGGATGAGACATTTAGTTGAATTTTGAGGGAAGTTACTCACTTGGGAAAGGATCTCCCGCTTAGAGAAAGGACACCCCTTAAGCAGCATAGGTCTTTAAAATAGGAAGAGTATACCCTTTGTATATTGGGGAAAAGACAAGGAATGGCAGGAGATGAGGCCAGAGGGATAGGAAGAGGCTAGAATAGGGAAGACCTTTTGTGCTAGGATAAGGACCTTCACTTTGTCCTAAAAACTATAGGGAAACATGGGAGGATTTTGAGTAGAAAAATTATATGATTAGATTTGCATTTTGGAAAGAGGGATCTGGCAGCAATTTAGAGATTAGCTATGGAGAACAGTGCTGTTGGCAGTGAGATTATCTGGGACACTTTGTAATTAGTGGTGAGAAGTGATAGTCCTGAATTAAGGCAGGGATGGTGGTGAGGAAAGGAGGAGGAGAGGGTCACATTCCAAAGGGGAGGTAGCATCTGCTTTGAGTCAGTGCCAGATGGGGTGTGAGCGATGATGGAGAAAAGGGGTTGAAGATAATTTGTGGCCACGGGTTTTTGGTTTGTTTTCAGGTTGAGGTGAAATTCAATTTAACATAAACAACATACAATTATTTTAAAGTCAATAAACTACGACTGAAATATGGTATTAAGTATATTTACGGTGTTGTGTAATTTGTCAAATTTCAAAACATTCGTATCACCCCAAGAGAAAACTCCACACCCATTAAGCAGCTATTCCCATTTTCCCCTGCCCTCAGGCCCTGGCAACCACCAATCTGCTTTCTGTTTCTGTGGGTTTACCCATTCCTAATATTTCATATGAATGGCATCATACAACATGTGACCTCTGATGTCTGGCTACTTAGCATGATGACTCCGAGGTTGATCCATGTTATAGCATGAATCAGTACTTCATTTATTTTCATGGCTGAATAATGTTCCTTGGGTGTATGTACCCCATTTTTTTTATTCGTGTGTTCGTGGACATTTGAATGTTTCCACCTTTTGGTTATTGTGAAGAGTGCTGATAAGAACATTCATGTATAGGTATTTGTTTGAGTACCTGTTTTCAATTTTTTTGGATGTATACCTAAGAGTAGAATTGCTGGGTCATGTGGTATTTCTTTAACTTTCTGAGAAACCACCAAACCATTTTCCACAGTTGCTATACCATTTTACATTCCCACCAGCAAGGTACGAGGGTTCTAATATCTCTGCATCCTCACTAACACTTATTTTCTGTACTTTTAATTACAGCCATCCTAGAGGGTGTGAAGAGATATCTTACCATGGTTTTGATTTGCGTTCCTTAATGCCTAAAGATGTGAAACATCTTTCACGGGCTTGTTAGCCGTTTGTAATTCCACTCCTAGTTACATACCCCAAAGGTCTGTTCAGTATATACTAGACCCTTATCAGGTGTATGATTCACAAATATTTTCTCCCACTCTGTAGGTTATCTTTTCACTTTCTTGATGATGTCCTTTGATTCACAAAAGTTTTAATTTTCATGAAGTCCAACTTGCCTGTTTTTTGTTGTGGTGGTGGTGGTGGGTTGTGCTTTTGGTGTTATATCTAAGAATCTATTGCCAAATCCAAGATCATGAAATTTTATTCTATATTTTGCTCTAAGAATTTTTTAGTTTTAGCTCTTGTATTTTGACCATTGGTCTATTTTGAGTTTGTAGATGGTGTGAGTCGAGTCCAGCTTTATTCATTTGCATGTCGGTATCCAGTGGGCCAGCACCATTTGTTGAAGATACTTGTTCTTCCCCTGTTCAATGGTCTTGGCATCCCTTTCTAAAATCAGTTGGCCAGAGTCGTGTGGGTCTCCTTTCCGTATCTTTGTCGTGGTTGATCTCTGAAGTGTCTGTTACTTCAGCTTGGGGTCAGCTAGTACTTGGACAGAGGTTGCCTTGAATACCTGGACCCCACCTTCTCCTCCACCAAATAACCCCAAATCTCCCAGTCTTCGTAGAGTGGCCCTGTATTAGGACATTCCTTTAAAGCCGAGCTAGCCTACTTACAGTCTCCCTTAGCCTTCACTTCCTCATTGCACTGAACCTGAAGATCAGCCCGGGGGACATTTCGGGGTCTTCTCACATCCTGTCCTGGGTGTGCACTTTGGCTTTCTAAATTCCCCGGTATATACGGTAGCTTTCCACTATACTAGTTTTCCAAAGAATCTCTCTCGCCAGACTTCCAGCATATCTTTTGTGCACCTTACCTGTCATCTTTTGCCTCAGGTGACAGCGGGTTGTTCATAAGCCTTTCATTGTTTTCTAGGAATGTCCTCTACTTAGCTACTTTTCCACCCTGAGTGAGTGAGTCTGAGTCAGTCCTTCAGCTTGTCCCCAGATAGGTCAACACAAACACGATTCTTTGAGAACAAGGTGTGCTCTGCTCCCTACGCAGCCAGGGACTGGAGGCCCACACTGGGAATGAGGGCTGTCGTCACCAAGATGACGGCAGAGCCAGAGAGTTGGGTGGACAAGTAAAAAAGCTGCAAAGTTGACCTACCATCTTCCCGTTTCCTCTTTTTTGATTCACTCTTTGCTTTGTTGCTTATAAACCTTTGACTCTTCTCCGGAATTCTGACAAAGTTGATTCTGACAGTTTTGCTCATTTTGGAACATGTTTCTCTGGAGGGATGTGCCCTTGGGGCACATATTTGCTGCTGTCACTCCCTAGGTGGCTTTTGGAGGAATACCTTTGATGGGAGAGGTGAAGGGGGTCTGCGCTAAAGAGAAAGTGGGATTTGAGAGTTATCAGATGTAGACAGCTCCCCAGGGAGAGAGTATCTCTTGAGCAGTTTGCAAGGGAAATGTTAGAACTCGTATATTTTAAGAAGTTTTTTTGGTCATTTGTTATGGGATTCATGTAAAAGCATTATATAACATTTAAGCAAATTATGAAACAAAATAGACACCTGTGAATCTACTAGCCAACTTAAAAATAAAACATTGGAGTATCTTTGAAACTGTTTTGTATCCCCCCAGTCCCAGCCTCCACCTTCCCCATCTTACCCTCAGAGGTAATTACTATAGTGATTTTTTTTTTGGCGGGGTGAGAGGTGGGGCTTATATTCCTGTATTTTAAAACAAAACAGATCCCATATCAGCTTATCTAGATATGTACGTTTTCCTAAACAATGTGTTGTTAGTTTTGTTAGTCTGCGAGCTTTATAAAAATGGAATCCTGTAGGGAGTCTTGTCTGGATTATGTGTTTTCACTCAGTGTTGTTTTAAGAGTATCCATGTTCTGTGTATAACTGTTGTTCATTTTCATGAATGCATAAAATTTAGACGTGTGAAGCCCTACAGTTTACCTAGTCTCCTCTCGAGAGGCATTTAGGTTTGTTCCCAGGTATTTTTTTTTTTTTTTTTTGCCAGCATGAACAGTGCTACTGTGGACATTTTTATACATGTGCACAGGACATGTATAGTATTTCCACTGGAGTGGAATGGCCGAATCATGGAAGAGACACATGTTCAACTTTACAAGTTGATGTACCATGACTTTCCACAACAGTTGTTCCAATTTGCCCTCCCACCAGCAGCATGTAAAAAATCTCACTGATCGGTATTTTTGTCATCATTTGATATTACATACTGCTTCAGTTTTTCTACTAGAGTGCGTGTAAATGTTAGTTCATTGTGGTTTTAATTTGAAGCTGAGTACTCTTTGATACGTTTATTAGTCATACGTATTACCACTTCTATAAAATTCCCTTTACCATTTTTCCATTGGATTGTTTGTATTATACTTATTTGTTGGAGCTTTTTATGAACTCTGCATACTAATCTTTTATTGGCTATGTATATTATCAATATTATTGCCTAGTTTGTAGTATGCCTTTTCACTTTATGAAGTCCTTTGAACAGAAGTTCTTAATGTATTCAAATTTATATATATATTTTTTACGGTTTGTGATTTTTGGGTTTAAGGAGTCTTTTATTACCTCAAGGTCATCAAGACAATTTCCTATAATTTCTTCTAAAGTATAAAAGTTTCGTTTTGCACATTTACATCTTTAACCGCCAAGAATTAATCTTTTAAATGAAGTGTAGCATACAGAGAGAAAGTGTAAATATTGTATTACTTGATGAATTATCACAAAATAATGGATGAGTAACCTCCATCCAGATTAAAGAAAAATAGAACGTTACTAGCATTCTAGAATCCCCTTTCAAACCACCTCCTAATTATACCCTCATTCTTCTCCCCAAAGACGCCTAGTGTATAGATTTCTAACAGTGTCAGTTACTTTTGCCCATTTAGAACTTTATATAAATGAGATTATATGCTACGTAGGCTTTTATTTCTGGTTGTATTTGTGAGATTCATCCATGTTGAGTTTAATGGAAGTTCGCTCATTTTCATAGCTATGTAGTATTTCATTGCATGAGTATATGGCATTCTATTTTTCTATCGATAGACATTTAGGTTGTTTTCATTTGGAGACTGTAATATTCAACTATAAACATTCTTATGTATATCCTTTTGGTGCACAAATGTTTGCATTTCTGTTGAGGGTAGTCCTAGGAATAAAACTGCTGGTTGGTTTGTGTATGTTCATCTTTAGTAGATATTACCAGTTTCCCAAAGTGGTTGTACCTATTTTCACACCTGCCAGCTATGTATCGGTGTTCCATTTGCTCCAAATTCCATCCATCACTTACATTTAAATCTACTCGTCAGTCTTTCTTATTTTAGCCATCTCGGTGGGTGTGTAGTGTTACTTCATTGTGGTTTTAAATTACATTTCCCTTGTTAACAATGAGACTGAGCATAGATAGATAGAAAAGCAGACAGACCTGCTATTGGGATATATTATTTTGTAAAATACCAGTTCAAGTCTCTTGCCTATTTTTCTATTCAGTTGTCTGTCTTTTTCTTATTGATTCTAGGAGTTCTTTAAATATTCCTTAAATAAGCTCTTTGATGTATTATAAACATCTCCTCTCACAATGTGATTTATCTTTTCATTCTTTTACTGCTATCTTTTAATGAACATAAATTTCCAGTTTTGATGTAGGTCAAGTTTGTTCATTTTTTCCTTTAAAGTTAATGCTTTTGTGTTCTGTTTAAGAAATCTTTGCCTATCCTCAAGATATTCTCCTATGTTATTTTCTAGAAACTGTTTTACCATTTACATTTAGAGCTACAATCCATCTTATTTATTTATTTTTAATATGGTATGAGGTAGAGATCAAGAGTAATTTTTTCCATCTGGGGGCAGCTAATTAATTGGCTCAGCACTAATATTTGAAAAGACCATCCTTTTCCCTTCTTTGTCATGCTGTCTTTGTCTTAAACTCATATATATATATATATATATATATCTCTCCATTTCTGCATTCTGTTCTTTTTTTGATTATGATTTTTATTCAGAATTTTTTATTGAGGTGTTATTGACCTATAACATTATTTTAGTTTCAGGTGTACTACATGATTCTATATATATAATATTATAAAATGATCACAATTAGTCTAGTTAACATCCATCACCACACATAGTTAAAATTTTTTTTTCTTGTGATGCGAACTTTTAAGAACAACTCTTAGCAACTTTCGAATATACAGTATTATTATTTATAGTCACTGTGCTGTACATTACGTCCAGTGACTTTTAAGTATGTACCATTTGACCTCCTTCACTCATTTTGTCCAGTAGATTGACAACCACTAATCTGTTCTCTGTATCTATGAGTTTGTTTGCTTTTTAAGAATCCATGTATATAAGTGAGATCATATGGTATTTGTCTTTCTCTGTCTACTTATTTCACTTAGTATGATGTCTTCAGGGTCCATCCACGTTGTTGTAAATGGCAAGATTTTCTTCATTTTCATAGCTGAACAACATTTCATTGTATATGTATACCACATTTTCTTTATTCATCCATCGGTAGATGCTTAGGTTGTTTCCATGTCTTGGCTATTGTAAATAATGATGCAAATAACATGGGGGTGCAGATATCTTTTTTGAGTCAGTGTTTTCACTTCCTTCAGATAAATACCCAGAAGTGGAATGGCTGGGTCATATGGTAGTTCTATTTTCAATTTTTTGAGTAACCTCTACAGTATTTGGCACAGTGGCTACACCGATTTACATTCTCACCAACAATGCACAAGGGTTGCATTTTCTACACATCTACACATCCCTTTTCTACACATCTTTGCCAACACGTTATTTCTTGTCTTTTTGCTAATAGCCATTCTAACAGGTATGAGGTACGTAGGTTTTGTAGTAGTCACATTTAAAACATATAAAGAAACAGGTGCAATTAATTGGAATAATATGCTTTATTTAACCCAATATTGTTATTTCAGCATGTAATCAATATAAAATTATTAATGAGATATTTAACTTTTTTTGGTACTAAATCTTCAAAAGCTAGTGTGCATTTAACCTTTACAGCACATCTCAATTTGGACTAGCCATATTTCAAGTGCTCAGAGCCACATGCTCATAACTGCTCATAGTGGCTACTATATTAGTCAATATAGGACTAGAATTTCTACTAGAGTGCTGATACTGGGCAGACTTATCTTGCTCCTAACTTTGAAACAAATGCTTCTGACATTTCACCGTTAAGAAGGATATGGTCTGTAGGTTTGGGTAGCTATCTTTTATGTGGTTAAAGAGGCTTTCTTATATTTTTAGTTACTAAGTTTTATTATTAATAAGAAACTTATATTGAATTTTGTCAGTTTTTTAATCTCTTGAGATGATCTTTTCTTTTTCCTTTAATTTGTTAAGGTGATAAGTAAAACTTTAAGATTTTCTAAGGATAAACCAGTTTTGTATTGCTGGAATAAACTCAACTTGGACATGATGTCTTTTTATTCACTACTAGATTTATTTTATAAGAATGTCATCTTCTGTTACTTGGCTGTTTGATAAAAATTTACATGTAGTAGGTTCTAGGTCTGATGTTTCTAAGTGTTGCCTTAAATTTCATAGTACTCTAATATGTTTTAATTTCTGCTGTATATATGATTATCTCCCCCTTTTATTTACTCCTGATGCTCTTTATATTTGCATCCCATTTTCATTAATCTTTTCAGAGTTCTACCTATTTTATTAGACTTTTCAAAGAACCAAACATGTAAAAATTGAATCTTGTTTTAAAATTTCATTCATTTTTGCTTTATATTCATTGTCTCTTTCCCTCTGCATTTTAGGTTTATTCTAGTTCCTATTCTATCATATTAAGTTGAAATTTTAGCTCGTTAATTTTCAAGTTTTCTTCTTTAACATTGTAAGCATTTAAGGCTATTAAAATTTCTTCCAAGTTATTACTTTGGCAGCATATCTTACAAGTCTGCATTTTCTTTTCATTTTAAGTCTTTTAAATTTTCACTGTGATTTTATTTTTGACCCAGAAAGGTTTTAGAAGTGTGTTTTAAAATGATCAAATGTAGGTGTTTTTACATTTTTATCATTTTGTTAGCAAATTATGTATAAACGATTTGCGTAGTGGTCTACCAACTCGGTTGTGTGATATCGACTCTTTGAACTTTGTTTAGTCTTTTAATTATGGTTTAGCACATGAATAGTTTATGTAGATGTTCCATGCATGCTTGTAGAGGATGTGTATTCTTTAATTTTGAAATCGGGAATTCTCTTTGTGTCCATTTAGTAAAATTTTTTAATTGCTTTGTTTAGATCTTTAATATCTCAGCTGATTTTGTCTGCTTGATCTAACAATAGTAGAGAAAGGTGATTTGACACTTTCTCCCTTATAATTCTGTCAAACTTGCTTTATGTATATTCAGTGAACACAAGTTGAGAATTCGTATATATTTCTGGTGCATTGAAGCTGTTACGTCTTGACTCTCTATCTCTAATGATGCCTTTGGCTTAGATCTATTTTGTCTTACTTTACCAAGATCATTCCAGCTTCTTTTAGTTCGTATTGCCAGTGATATCTTTTTTCCACTTTCCGTCTTTTTTAGTATTTCTGTGCCCTTATATTTTAGTGTGTCTCTTGTAAATACTATATATTGTAGGATTTTACTGTGTGTAGGGAGAGTTTTTGTGTTTTTTTTTCTATGTATAGTCAACAAAGTTAATCAATATCTTAAAACCCACTCCCTCTAGAAAAAATACAAGTCTTATATTTTAACACTGATTACTAACTGCACCATTCCCCACAAATTACATAATACCGTTATTGACCATTTTAACTTCATTTTTAAAAAGTCCCATAAATTTGATGTTATTATTTTTCTATAGACAATGTTTGTTTAGCTTTATGTACATGTTTACCAGTTTCTTTGCTTACTATTCTTTCTTGTAACTCAGACCTTTTTTTTTTTGTGGTACGCGGGCCTCTCACTGTTGTGGCCTCTCCCATTGCGGAGCACAGGCTCTGGACGCGCAGGCTCAGCGGCCATGGCTCACGGGCCCAGCCGCTCCGCGGCATGTGGGATCCTCCCGGACCGGGGCACGAACCCGTGTCCCCTGCATCGGCAGGCGGACTCTCAACCACGGCGTCACCATGGAAGCCCTTAACTCAGACCTTTTTAAGGGGGCATTTTTCTTCTTCCTAAAGAATATTTTTGGGGAGTTTTTTTTGTGAATGTTAAATGGTGATAAATTTTTATTTTATATTTATCTGAAAAGGTCTTTATTTAACTCTAGTTCTTGAAAGGTCTTGGGTACCCAGTTCTAGGTTGAGGGTTATCCTTGTCATTTGTTCTTTCCGCAATAGCAGGACATTTTTGAAACGTCTTTCTAATGAAAAATGTAATCAAAAATCTAATATTTATTATGTGTGGGCTCAATAAAAATAATCTTACTAAGAAGCCTCTTAATAACCTTGTAAAAAGTTTGTATTAGGTTACTGGCAGAATAGCTATACATTTAAAGATTAAAATATGACTAATAGAAATTTCTATACACATGTGTGGTGATTGCCCTTAGATTTGTAGCTAGGGTCACTATTTATACTAATATTGTTTATGATCTTGAGTTTCTATTTGCTTATACTAAGCACCCATTTTTCAGAAACTCATTTTTAGTTCTTGGTGATAAGAGGGCAGGCTGTCTGCATTTCAGTTTTTAAAACCTATTTTCTAACTATTGCCTTAAGTGGATTTACTATTATTTCTGTCTACTCCTTGCTACTTCTATAATATGATAAAAGGAAGGAAATGTAGTCTTACATTCACTGAATGTTTGTATATCACTCAAGCTATATACTCTACGTGTCTTTTTAGCTCTCACTATAATCCCACCTTACTTCCATTTTATAAATGAGGAAATTGAGTTTGAAAGTTATCTAAGTGACTTCCTGAGGTTTCATAATATATGTGTTGGGACTAGGAGTCAAAACAAATACTCAGCTATTTTCTACAATTCTGGTCTCATTTAAGTTAAGATATCCTATGGTAAGCAATCCTCTTAATGCAGATCGGTAGGCGGACTGGATACCCACCTGTGTAGCTTGGTGTTAGACATGCAGAAGAGCACTTCAACTAAAAAGAGTGCTGTACGGTTATTTTGTGTTGCTTCAAGGTGTACAGTTAGATTTACTTGTAGGATTTGACATAGCTATCTTATGCCCCAAATCATTAAATATGTTTATAATGAGTATCATTTGTACTTATAATTTCTGTCACTCCCTGCCTTCTCCTACCCCAGCTCCCATCCTAGATTAACATGACAGGTAGTAATAAATAACTGTGTGTCTTTTCTCTTCCAGACTAATTAAAATAACTTATTACATCCTTAAAGCCCAACATTCAGAGACATTATTTACTACTGGGTTGGCACTATTATTTATAATGTATAAAAATGGACTAGTATGGGAAGGGGGAAGGACTGTGTTCCTTTACCTGTTGAAGAAATTGGAATATTCTGCATAGTCTTAAAGGATTTCATAGAAAGATAGGGAAATCCATTATTGTAAATACTAGGGGTTTTAGAGGGTTGTTTGAACATTCCTATGGTTGACTATAGAAATACTTTCAAACTTTATGGCTACTCTAACCTCAAATCATTCATGTACTATTTTTGAGTTTCTTTTATCTGTTCTTTTTTTCTCAGTTTTTCAAATTTTGTGACAGTATGTCTATTAAATTTGTTAACAAATTTTGTAGCTTTTAATTGTGTATTTAAGCAATACATTAAAAAAATAATGGTCCAGATTTGTGTATTAGATGCCTGTGTGTTCAGCTTTAAAAAACTAGGTTAGATATCAAATTATATACAACCTTATATGAGTAAAACTATACTTAATTTAATATAGCCTGGGTTGTGTACATAAAAATATTCTTCTAGAGGGAAATGGACAGGTATTTTTTTTTAAATAGGATATGATGTGTTAGCGCCATCTACTGTTGAGTAACAATAATCACGTCTTTGTGTACACTTGGATTTTTTTCCCAGCCCCTATTAAGTCCTGTGTATTACTCTGGGTATTCTCACTTAGTTGACAACTCTGTAAAGTCTGGGTGTTTTGGGACATTCAAATGATACCCAATCTATGTTTACAGTTGGGCAGTTTTTGGGGATCTTGCTTCATAAATCTCGTCGAAGTAGCAGTGGTGAATTTCCTTTAATATTCTTGACAGTGCAGGATTTTAAAATAAAGCTAGCTGATTATTCTAGTTTTCCATATAGCATCCTTGTTTTAAAATTTGCTGATTGATTGACCATTGCTATAAAAAGACTGGTGGGTTAAAATTGGGATTTAAATTGAATGTCCCCTTTGTAGTTGAAAGACTGTCCGTGGAAAACTATTTTCCATATGTTGCTTGTTATTTAATTAATTGAATTGTCCAAATCTGAATAGCACAGTATTGAGTGTATTTGTAATTTAAAGGAAAACCTGTGTCTAAATAATATATTAAATTTCTTGGAGCTTAATTTGTTAATGGAAAGGACATTACAAAAATAGGTTCATGTAATGCTATTCACTTTACCACTTGTGATCTTGAGACATTAACCTTGAGACATAAGCCTCAGTTTTCTCATTTGTAAATGAGAATACAATAATAGTACCTACCTCTTGGGACTATTATAGAGCATAAATAAAACATTCCTTCTAAAGCACTTAGCATAGCTTCTGGCACATAGTAATAAACACTCAATAAATGTTAGTTATCGCAAAAAACGTTATCATTATTTGTCATTAATATTTTGATCACTGTTTATATATTCAAAGTGAATATAATGTTTTAATAAATATATTTTTATCTTAGTCACTAATACCTTTTTAAAAACCCATAATGTTTGAATAAAATTGTAGCTTAAGAATATAAATGTTCAAAATGTTTATGTTTGTTTCTGCGCATCATTTAGAGTGGAGGATGTTGTATGGTAGGTGGAAAGTACAAGGCCTTTTGGGTCTCTGGTCCTGGATCTGTCAGTTACTAGCAGTGTGACTTGCCGTAAATGATTTAACCTCTCTAAAGCTCAGTTTCTTCATCGGAAAAGTGGAGTTTTTGGAGGATTAAATGATATAGTGTATGTATAGAGCCATTATTCTTGGCATTTTGTAGACTAACAACATAAATGTTAATTCTCTCTTTCAGTAACAACATACTACAAGTTTACTAACATGCACATATTTCTATAATTTTGCTTTATGTTACTCATGCTAAAATAAGAAGATATTAAGTATCTTTATGTTTGAACGACATGGAATTTGAGAGGATACAAAGAAATTGTTACATCTTGGAGGAGTATAATTGTGGAGATAGGATGTAAATATAGGAAGGTTTTTTTTTTAATTTGAGTAATGTAATATTTGTACATGATTGTTAAATAAATTATATAAGAAATAGTTTTTAGGAATTCAAAGGAGGAATACATTATATACTGGACCCAGCTTACTTCCCCCCTCCCTCATCACCATCACCATCATCATCATCATCATTTTAGTAATTGTGACCCCTTGGGTATCCTAGGAGGACATAAAGAAGATAAAATCCACTCATGGACTGATAGAAATATTTCCCGATTACATGTTATCTACCAGCATTATGGACCAAGGCTTCAAGATTGGGTAGGGGTTGTACGTGGTAGTAACTGATCAACACGGAACATGGTACACGCTTGTAAATCCATGAACAAGCAAATGAAAGCCTCTGCATCACAGTATTAACACCAGCTGAAACCAGTGTTCTTATTACATGCTACTTTAAATTTCTGCTTCTAAGTATAAAGAGCTAATTCCCTGCGGCCCCCCCACCCTCCGTGTCCTCTGGGTCTTTACCTCATCAGGATACTGCATCATCTCTTTCATCTTTTCCTCTTTACTGGCAGCTTGTGTGGACCAGCAAGCCCCCAGTGCCCCCACCCCAGACCCCGTCTTCCTCACTCCCCATCCATCAATGGGGCTGCGGGGTGGCTGTTCCCTCTTCCTCACCCCCCTGCAACCCAAGCTCCTGAAATTGTTCTTTCGCAGATACGACCAGTGACTTCCTAACTGTCCAGTCTCAAGTCGGAGGAACGCTTTTCGGTCTTAACCTCCTTTGATCTCTGTCTTTGATGTCGTTGCCTGATGCCCTCCTCCCTCAGCTTCAGTGCGCCAAGCTCTCCTAGTTTTCGTCTCTCGACCTGCTGTTTTTTAGTCTCATTTACTGGTTTATTTTTCCTCCCCCAGTCCTCTAAACTGTTGATGTTTCCTTAGGTTATATCGTTGGCCTCCCCTTCTTCACTCTACAGGTTTTCTTTGCACTGCAGAGACCCTGCCTAGATGAGATGATATCTGTGGGACCCTAGGTTCACCCTGGTAGTGCAGGGGCAGAGGGCATGGGCTTTAGCCCCTCATAACTTCCATCACCTGTCAACACACAAAAGCTTCCCTGAGTAAACACAATCTGTGTAAAACAAACAACTGAGAAACACAAAATCATGCAGAAGTGGTACGTTTGTTATGGAAACTCAGCCTCAAGAAGTATCTCTAACCCTTTCTGCCCCTGAACTGCTCCTCTGTGGAAATTCTGGAGCTGCCCTTGAGTGGCCTCAGTTTCCCTGTGAACCTATCTCCTTGCATGTCTCATCCAAGCTGGGTTCCTCATTTATCATTCCTTTCAGACAGTCTGCTCCTCCTGTATTGTGCCAGTTAACAGTACCAAGGCGTGCGCTCTATCAGAGCCAAACCCTTAATCACCCTAAACTCTGCTGCTTCTCTCTTATCTTACGTAACAAGCCAGTCCTGGGATAACTACTGCCTTAGTATCTTTCATTTACGATGCAATTTACTCCGTTATATTATGTTTTTTTGATTAATGTCTTTTTCTTTCACTAGAATATGTCCCAAGTACCTGTCATAATTTTATATGATAATATTTTTATATGTAGAAATAAATTTAGCAACAATCCCTAGACCCCAAGGAATGAATAGCATCACCCTATTATACTAAAAAATACCAAAGTACTATAAAACGATAGGTCTTCTGCTCTTCATTTGAAAAAATGTTATATTAAAGAACGTTAACTTGTTATATTAAAGTGAAATGTTGTTTTCTTTTGTAGTTTCTCAATTTTCAAGAGAGTTTTTTATATGCCATCGATACATTTTGGAACTCGTACACTTCTAATTGCTTCAGTCTTATGTCATTAATCCAATTTTTCTTGTTTAATAATATTTCTCAGTACTATTTTTGTTCCTTGGATGCTCTCAAATGGTGGTTTGATAGTTACATTTTTGTTAAATGCATACTGTACCCTCCGTTTGTTGTCATTTTTGAAATAAACTGTTCACATTATCCTTTCAGGGCCACTCTTGGAGGGGTAGACTTTTTCCATTTCAGTCCTAAATAAATAACGTAAGAGAGGATGGTGTGTTCCAGATTCTAAATGGTTACAACTTATTTACGTAGTTTTTCCAGTGGTTCTAGTGTTTAGTTAAGAGAAGTATGGGGCTCACTGAAACAAACTTTTAAATTCCTAACCTTATTTTAACCTTCTGAGGTGGTTACAGGTTTGATGATGCCTCAGGTTCAGCTCCAGGCTGATGACTTGTCTGCATGGAGGCTACTACTAAGCTCTCAGCCTAACAAGACAGAAAAGTGATCTCTTCTTGAGACTGTGTGTGACTGGTAACAGTTTGCCCTTTTCATGTGGTTGTTTTTAATCTCCTGAGGCCCAGGGAGCCTGATAATCAGGTTTTAAGAATTGTATGATGAACAGGACTCAGTAATTCTCAAACAGGATCTAAGGAACAGAGCGTATTTCTTTGGTGTAGTGGCTTTACAGGAGCTTCTTCCATTGTTCAGTTAGTCTTTGTTCTTTGAGTTTCTAGACTGTGTACTGAAGGTTAGTTAGGGTTGCTGATTCTAGATACCTGGGTGCACCTCCCGTTCATTTATGGTTCACCTAGTTCTGGTGTTTTCTGAAATGTAATCAGTCAGTCTTGGATAGTTTATTTCATTGCATCTGCTCATAGAGCCATTTGGGACAGAGCAAGAGGCTTAATTTCTTTTCTTTCAGTAATATTCAGAGGGCTTGAATCTTGGGTGATGGAGGGCCTGAGTGGAAGTCTATATACACAAACACTTGCACACATACACACAGTACATGTGTGTGTTTGTGTTTAATACACTCATAGCATGTATTCATTAACCTTGTTGCTGTTATTTCACGGCCGGAGTCCCCCTCCTAGTGCTGTATTTTATAAAGATCAGTGTTCGTGTGTGCGTACTGGGCTTTCTTGCTGGGTGATGGGCATAGCAGGAAAGACTAGATACTCCGACAGAATGTGGGAAACAAGCTGAGTGTGAGTTTTCCATAAGTAGTTTGATGCTAGCTTATGTTTTGGGATGTGATGTGAATTTACTATCATTGCCTTATTTTAATTATATAAAGAATTGCTATGTATTAAAAATAGGGAAAAAATTTCCATACCCCATTATTTTATTTTTTTTCAAATTTTAAACTGTCATATTTGTTCTTTGTAGAGGCAATAGGGCTGTACATTCTGGCATCAGGCTGCCAGATTCTAAGCCTAACTCAGAAATCATTCACTTATGCCTATGAACTTGGGCATGTTTCTTAGCCTTTCTGTGACTCAGTTTTCCTGCCTGTAAAATAGTCATTATGGGGATTATACTATATATGTAAAGTACTTAGAATAGTGTGTGGATGCTAGTCACTCAATAGTGGTAATACAGTTATTCTTTCTATATTATTTTTCCTGTGGCAAGCATTTGAAATGTAATTTTTCAGGTAAATTTAAAAATTTTTTCAAACTTAAGACTTCTGGAATCTTCCGGCATCTCCAAGAGAATGTTGTGATTTAACTATTTAAGCAAACTAAAAGTAGTTCAAATTTTAAGTTCTGTCCCAGCTTCCACAAAGAATCTGGTGAAATTCTTTTACCTCTTACATAAGGACTTTATTTAAAAATAGGTGCAGTACTTGCTCTATTCTCCATGGTCCCCTCTTTTCTCTCCTTCACACACATCTGACCTCCAGCCAGTGTTAGGCACCGGCGGGGTACAACAGTGAGAAAAGCACACGTGTTCCCTGTCCTCTATACATGGAGCATACAGGGGCCTCAGACTGTCTTACATTCTGTTATACAGGTGATTAAATTCTTTGAAGCAGTGGTATTCAGATCCATGAGAGCATCTGACAGGGAGACTTCACCTGACTCCCTTTAGGAAGGAGCTTGAGAATGAAGTCTAGAGACTGATCAGTGTCTTTAACTAGAAACAGAGTGGACATGGCGGGGCATGCATTTCAGGCAGAGATGGTTGATTAAGTGCCCTGAGATGGAAGGGAACCATTATATATGAAGAATGTGTATTTTTTAAAAATTAATGAATTCTTATTTTTTTGCAGTTATGGTATTTTACTGTTAAATGTATTCTATCTAGGAAGATCCGTTTAACAGTCCTAAAACTTTTATTTTAATCAATAACTATGGTTATTTAATCAATAACTATTCTTTTCTTAATAAAATATGTTTAAGAAAATGTAAAAAAATGATTTTTAATGTAAATTGTAATTACATTAAATATTGAAAACAATCAAAATTTGATTCAATGCTTTTAATATTAAAGATTATTTCAAGTATAAGATATTTATTCTTGATAATGTCGGGGTCAGATCATGTAGTTAATGAATAATTTTCATCACTTTCTTTTTTAAAAATAGAGCACATTATCCCTGTTTTTGTAAATTGCACCATTTATTAGATGATAATCAAAAGAAGGAGGAGAATCACTTCATCAATTATTCTAAGTTTATTTCAAGTTACAAATAATTGATTTTTTTGGACTGATTTAGAACTAACCATTCTGTTTTATAATAATTCCAGTGTATTTTTTCTGTACTTATATTCCCAGAAATAAATTGCACAAGTTGTTCTGTAGTTTGTAGTTTATGTAACTGTTAAAGTAGAAAGTTGAACAGACTTTGAGTGATACCTAATTTACATGTTCTGTCAGCAATGCCATTTCAGCTAACTTTTAGAAACTCCATATCTCTTAGGACTTCAGCATGTCTTGTTAGAATCATAGTTTGTGATGTTTGTACAATCTATGCCTTCACCTGCTGATGCCCCACCTCCAAGTGTGTTTTAGTGTCCAACAGAGTATCTCACATGGGCTCATGTGCCTTATCTAGTGTCAGCCACATGGCATTCCTTTTAATTTTCTCCATCTCTTCGGGCCACCCACTAATGTTCTGTCCTGATCACGAGGCAGTGCCTCTTTTGGTGGTTTTTGTTGCTGATCCTTTTCTTGGCCGTTTCGGGGACCTCCCAGGGCTGGGTCACTGAATGATTTCTAGGACTCGCTGGTGAAGCTGTCTGGTTACAAAAATCTTTGTGAAAAGGTTTTTCACTATTGATTTAAGTTTATTTAGTGGCAATATAGGACTGTTCAGATCTCATATCTCTTCATCAGTCTGTTTCAGTAAAATATATTTTTCTAACGATTTGCCCATTTAATCTATATTTTAAAAATTATTGTTATATTCCTTTTTCATTCCTGATATTGCTTATTTCTGCCTTCTCTTTTTTCTTAATTAATCGTCCTGGGGGTTTGACAGTTTATTTTACAGTCTTTTTCACAGAGCCAATTTTTGGCTTTGTTGATCTCATGTATGTTTTCCATTTTAATCGCTTTTGCTGTTATCTTTATTTCCTTTCTTTTATTTTGCTGGGTTCCCCCCCAGTTTTCTTGATAAAGCCTTATCCCACTAATCTTTATTCTTATGTTCAAGACTATACATTTCCCGTTACTTTAGTTGCATCCTACAATTTTGACGATTTGTTATTCATTTTAATCTCATAACTGAATAGAAAATCTGTGATGTTGATCCCTTTGCATTATATTTTTCTATTACAAATTTTCCTTGATTTTCTAAAGTTTAATCTATTTTTTAAAAAATCTCCAACTTGGACATTTACTGGCTTCTTTTCTCTTTTTTAATCGATAAAAACAGAAATCCATCCCGCTGTTGCTGATGTTAGTTCCTTTCACTTTGGTTGATTTTATCAGTCTTTTTCTACTTTCTGGAGTAGCATTGCAGACTGTGTAGGAGAAAAACAAATGAAGAACTATGTGTTTCTCTTTATTTCCCATCCCATCCCCACCTCTGCTCCAGTAAAATGGTATATTTATAGGACTAGAGTAGAATATCTTGGTCGCAAAGTGCAGGAAGTACTATGGGGCCTCTTGGGAATGGAAAAGCTGCTGGGCAGTAGGTTTCTCCATCTCTCTCTGAGACCTCCATGTCTGCTGGTTTCAGCTTTGCTTTGCTTGGCCTCTTGATTTTTCCTCTCTTCCCTCGCTCTCTCCTTCCTTCCCTCCTTTGTTCCTTCTTTCTCTCCCTTTCTCCATGCCTCTCCCTCCCTGCCTCTCTCCCTTCCTCCCCACCCCCTTCTTTCCTCTCTTCATCCCTTCCTTCATCTTTTCCCTTCTTCGAATCTTCCTTCCATTCTTAAATCCTCATCGTCTGCCCCCAAACTCCCCTCACGCGCAATACACAAGTATGTTTCAAAAGTTGGAAAATTTCCCCGTTAGATCCTCCTGAGTTTGGGATCAAGGAGATCCATGGGAGCCATATGACATTGACTTGTTACCTTCTAAGAAAACCTAAAGGAAATCTCGTATGCCCTTTTAAAAATCCTTGAAACAGAGCAAGTCACTGAATTGATAGTGTTTTTGTTCTCTCTGAAGCCAGCCATCATAAAGAAATTGGGTCACTGCCCCTTTAAATAGAAACGGCCCTGGCGGAGGGACAGAACTTGGGATGCTTCCGGAAGCCCTTGGTCCACCGGGAGTGTCAGTTGGGCCTGGGTGGGAAGAGAGGCCCTAGGAAAGCCACACTGGTGTGTGTACCGTGCAACTTTTTCTGTAGTCTGGTAGAGATCTGTGAGTACTTAACTGTAATTCAGTTAACTGTGGAAAGAATTGCCCCTCAGTGGTCCTATACATTGCTTATTACCTTGAAAGGCAGTTGGCTTCTAAATACTCGTCTTGGAGCGGGAAATAAGGTTCAGGTCAGCCTTTTTTTTTCCCCCTAATTGGAAGATATTTTTTTAAACCACTTGGAGGATTATTTGGAGATTATCAAGGGAAGAAGTTTTTCCTTGTTTACTGAGATGAATTGTATAAAGTCCTTTTTTAGTTTAAGAGCTTTAAAAACTTAGTTGTGTAACAGCTTTCTAATTTCTTTGATTCCCCAGGTGAAACTATTGTGAATTGACTTAAAATTGTAGATGACTTAG